>NC_065591.1:36743023-39143023 GCF_024542745.1 Macaca thibetana thibetana | reverse complement strand
GTTTGTCCATTGATCAGAGCAGCCTAGGATTTGACCAAGTCATCTCAACTTATTTTCAGCCTTATCTATGTATAATTTGAGTCAAGACCTAACTTTGAACACTAAAAGGTTATACTATGTAAACATTTTGTTAATAATTTTTAGCATTGAAAGAGGTACTTTCACTTTCCAAGAATCTATAAAAGCTGTATAGTCAAATGGGTAAGTTTTATATTTTTATTATCACATTTCCTCTTCGGGACTAGAACATGCCTGTGGGAATTCAGTCTTCAAAGAAGCAAGTTTAATTGGACTGAATGCAGCATAGACCTAAATTGTCTTCCCTTAGTGTTTGAATTCATAAACACATGCAAATAATTTCATACACAACACCCAAGGGGTTCTTCTGTTGAGGGAGATAAACATTCTCCCAGAAACTCTAAACTGTTTATATGTGGAAACCTTGGTTTATACAGTTAATACACAGTTTATGTAACTGTTCATATAAACTGTTCAGTTCTTGACTTCAGAATCATTCACTAGAAAAGAAATATTTATTATAGAATCACAGAAATAACTACTAATATTTGAAATTAAAAATACATTCATTTAAAAATTATAGGATTTCTAAGAAAGGAGGAATTACTAGAGTGAAAGGTACCAAGCCCCCAAATTATAGAATAAGTTTGGAAATAGAGACTGACACCTTAAATTTATGCATTCTGGTATTTTTTTCCTTTCATATTTTCTATTTACTTTAAAAAATAATTTTTCATGAAGAAATTTACACCATACTGAAAAATATAAAGAATAAAAACACCTTAGCTCAAGAAAAGATCCAGAGATAAACATTATCATTTTCAAGGGCATCTTTAGTGACTCATGCAATTTCGAAAACAAGAAAAGTCTTCAAAATTGTTAATCTATTTTAGTGAAGTTTTTAAAAGTAATAATTCTTTAAAATCTATGTATTATTATTATTGACCTTATTTTAGGGGCAGAGTATTTAAATAAAATAATATTTAAATCCTGCCTAATAAAAACTCAAACACTCTTACAAACAAAAGAAAAAACCCAGTCAATAGTCACCTGATTAATGAAACTGTATCTGAATCTCATTTAAAAAATAACACAAGGCAAGTTTTATATCAACTGAGGCCAAATCTGAAATAATCAAAATAATCTGAGGAAGGGAAAGGACATGCATTGACGTTTATTCTGATCTACATGCACCAAGTAGAGATTTTACATCTCATTGCCTAGATCTTTCCGTAGCTCTCTTCCCTATCCTCATTCATCCTCAAACAATACTTCAGGGAAAATATATAATTTTGTTGAAGAAACTCACACTCAGAAATAATAAACAAATTTCCATAGCTAGTAAGTGACAAATATGAAATTAAAACACGCTTAACTTCTTCTGGACTTTAAATTCTACTGCCATCCTTCACTGGGAATTGTGAGGAGGAAGGAGAGCACCTGGACAGAGAACTGAGAGAACTTCAATTAAATATTGGAACAACTGACTGGGCACAGTGGCTCGCACCTGGAATCCCAGCACTTTGGGAGGCTGAGGCGGGTGGATCCCTTGAGGTCAGGAGTTCGAGAACACCTAGCCAACATGGTGAAACCCGTGTCTACTAAAAAATACAAAAACTAGCCAGCCATGGTGGCACATGTCTGCAATCTCAGGTATTCTGGAGACTGAAGCAGGAGAATCATTTGAACCCAAGAGGCAGAGGCGGCAGTGAGCTAAGATGGCACCACTGCACTCCAACCTGGGTGATAGAGCAAGACTCCATTTCAAAAAAAAAAAAAATATTTGAACAACAAATCTTTGACCGAATTATTTCTTGTTCCAGTCTTATAAAAACTGTTGCAAATATATTATCCCATGTTTTATTAATTAAATTGTGTATTTATTAACACAAATTGTGTTCTAACTCTATGAGAGCAGATACAGTGCCATCCTCTGTGTTATTTAGTACTCTCTGATCCAGTTCTCAAAGGATATAATACTCTCATAGACCCTGATAACCTGAGGTAATTCTTTCAGCCTTTGTCTTTATCAAGTAATATTTATGATTATTCCTGCCATCCTCACTCAACTCTGTGAGAAAAAAATGACTGTCAGCTTTATTTACAGTTGAGAAACCTAGTTATCAGAGAAGTTAAATAATGTAACCATAGTTGCATAGAGCTAAATACAAATGTGATCACATGTGTCCACCCCTTGCTCCCCAAATTATGACAGAGTCTCTCTCATCCTTAACCTCAATTTTCTGAATTTGTAGGAATAAATATGATGCAAAACTTGAGAGCCTGCTTATTTCCTAAGAAAACAACCATGAAGGGTTATCCTTATTGCACCCATTGGACCTGACTTGGACAATGTTTAAATTTGGCAGAAATTTGTGTTAGTTCCCTAACTAAATATTGCTTTGTCACTTCTGAAATCTTGTCTAGGACTGAAAGGTCACTACTCAAGAAAGAAGTAGTGGCAAACACTCTCTCTTTGACCAAACTCTAGGTTTCTCTGAGCCATTTTCTCAACTAGGCCTTAACTTTGGTCCTATTAAAACTGATGACTCAGCACAAATGATGTTGTCTATCCCCTGCACTAAGAGACTTCAACAAACACTAGCATAGTTTCTAACTGAGCAAGGCAATGTCCCTAGGATGATGATACCCTAAAGTATCTACCTGGGAAAAACACCTGAAAATATGGTCTCTGTCTCTTCGCTTCTGTGGGAGAGTAGGAGGCTATCTTTGGCAAGTGCCAGTTAGCAAACCCAGATGTCCTGGTCACATGTACCAACCTTCCTTCCTGCTTTTTATAAATTATCACTTCCTTGACTTTCCTCAAGGCCAGCTCACCCACCCTCCCTACTCTTTTACTTTTCCTCTGAAAGTCCCAGTCATCTCTACACAAATTGAGGTTGAGTTCAGTACACACTAGACTCTTTTTTATATTGCAATAACTGATACTGATTAAAAACCTGCTCTTACCACTTTAATTAGTGACCAGATTTGTTTACTTTTGAGAGTAGAAGGAATGGTTTACTGTCCTTATTTATTCATCTCCGGACATACATCTGAATTTAAAAGTAAAGGAGAGATTTTAACTCACAGAGTAGGTGCCTAGTGTATAACTGGGGGCATAAAATAAGGGCAAGTATTAAAAATATTTAAGTTAGTTCCTTAGGCATATCATATAGATATCACTTAGAGCTAGCTTTGTCCAGTGGTATATGGCAATGCACTTGTTAATTCATGAAGAGAGGAATATTTCTCTATCAAGAATGTCTCCATCCTAACCTAATGTCTTGCATTGTAAACTTGCTGCAAGATTCCTGCTGAATCCCTGTAACTGCAAACCACAAAGGTGAATTTTGCATGTACAAATGTCATTCAGTGACATTAGCTGTTACCAGAGAAGTTTAGAGTTTATCCACTCTATAAGTCACCACCTGGGGTTTCATTTTAAGCAAAGATTTTATTGTTAACCATGTGAGTGTCTAATAAAAAATTCAAAGCAAGTGTTAAACATGGGATTTAAGATTAGAAGACCTGGGTTCAAGTTCAGGCTTTAGAACTTGACTTACTACCTTGAGACTCTTGCGCCAATCACCAGACCTCTTCAAATTATAATTTTTCTATCTTCAATGTTTAGAACATCATCATAACTATCTCATAGAATTATTACAAGGGTAAAATATGAAGAGTACTTGAAAGACTGTATATAACCTAAGGAGTTGAAAAGTGTTCATCCCTAAAAGGTGGAGTAGCAAAGACATAAATCTCTGCTATATGAGAGAGTTTGACATTGTGGTAAAGAAACTCCTGTCCTTATCTGTCTCTGAAGTTGGACTACCTGAATTCAACCCACAGCACATAGCATGCCACCTGGTTTCTGTGACAGTGGGTAAACCACCTAAACCTGCTGAGCTCAGTTTCTGCATCTGTAAAGATGGATAATAATAATATATCACAGATTGTTGTGTATATCAGATGAAATAATTTGGGAAGCATTTAGAAAAACGCCTGGAATGTAGAAAGTATCCAGCAAATATTAGCTGATAATAAAATGATGATGATGGTGGTGATCATCATGAAGACGACAGCCCTTCCACCTAATACCCTGAGGGAACCCTTTTCTTAGCCTTAAGAGTAATAATTGGTAGGTGCTCATTAGAGAACAATACACTTAAATTTTAATGGCTATGCCAAAATCAAAATTTCTTATAATAATGAGAAAAATATTTTAGGATTTTGCCACTATTTATCTTTCCATCACACTTAGTTAACCACATTAAGATGATATAATTGACACAATTAATTTCAATTAGGTATTTCTAATTGTGAACTTACTTAGAGCCATGTAAAACAAGCAGACTCAAAAAAAGAGAAAGGAAAAGAAAATGTTTGTAAACCACAAAGTCTCAGACTTACAGTCAGATCTAAACATCTGTGATTGTAACAGTTTAGGATGCATCGTGCTTGACTTACTTCAATCGCTGTGTATGTACTGAGCTACAAAACCCTTACTATGTTGAGTAAAGGTAAATAATTAGATTTTACAAGCTTGCATCTTTTAAAACTCTCATTACACTATTTCTTCATACTACTGAATTTTCTTTAGATTCGATGTAAATTTTACTTTAGTAAACAGTAGGTTTAGAAAAATAATGTTTAAAGCATTCAGTATTTTATAAATAGATGCAAAGGTGTTTCAAATAATTGATCAAACAAAATTGGAACTGACTGCCTAAGTTTCTGTGTTAAAAAAGGAGTATAAAGTCTCAGAGGCAGAGGACAAAATGGAGATGTCTGTCAGAGGGACGTGGGAATGATCATTGTTATCACTGATTATTTTATATCCCATAATGATTAAATAGGTATTAAGAGGTGTGATAAATTACGAGAGGCAGTACCTCTCAATGTAAATCATAGAAATGAATTTATGATTTCTTCATGTCTACATATAGGACATACTTTATAATATTTATAAACACTGAAATATTCCCTGGGGGAAGAGCAGAAAGATATAGAGGTACATCCTCATTTTTTCCCAGCAGATATGTATGTTATCTGTACATTTTGCAACATGAAAGTTATCAAAAATATAACATTTCTACATCCATGAGGGGATCTGATGAAAATCATCAAGAGAGTTAGAGAGAGAGAGAGAGATCGAATCCTTTCTCCTATGTCTACCTCCTCTGGCCTAGTCCAAGGTGTCGAATTGTCTGATAACACACTTACCACTTGGGTCATTGATACCAAGGAAGCACAGACCCTCCTCAACCTCAACAAGTCATCATGTGAACATGTATACGAGAAGAGATACATACATATATGCCAACAAAATGTCCCACAAACCAGTTTTTGACAGCTGTATCCCAATGAAGAATGACACTACATTCATCAAAATGGCCAAGTCTCCTCCTCTTTTGCATGCCCCCACAAATTCTGACTTTTCCTAAGGTATCATTTTTCTTATATTTTCTGTAATTGAATGCAGTCCTCCTGAAAATTAACTAAATATGTATGTGTTATAAAGGTATATTTATTGAACTCCTGTTTATTTCCAGACAGGTGCTTTATATTAGCAGTCCCCAACTTTTTTGGCAACAGTGACTGGGTTAGTGGAAGACAAGTTTTCCACAGATGGGGGGCGTGGGTGGAGATGGTTTGGGGATGACTCAAGCACATTCTGTTTATCATTAGATTTCTATAAGGCAGGCACAACCTAGATTCCTTGCATGCTTGGTTCACAATAGGGTTTACACTCCTATGAGAATCTAATGCCAGCAGCTGATCTGACAGGAGCCGGAGCTCAGGCAGTAAACCTTCCTTGCATGCTCACCTTCTGCTGTGTGACCCGGTTCCTAACAGGCTACAGACCTACAGCAGTCGGTGGCCCAGGGGTTGGAGACCCCTGCTTTATATCACATATTACCTATATAGTAATCCTGCATGAAAAGCAAGGTGAAAATGTCATTTTTTTTTTCAAAGGAGAAAACTGGGTTTAGAGAAGTTAAGTAAAAGTAGCAAGAGGTGGAGTTTGGATTCAAATGCACATCTGTCCAAGGCCTTCACAATTAAGCCACCCTTTATACTCTGGGTGAAGTGTTGCATTATGTACTTGGATAACATGAATGAAGAGGATGTGACGCCTAACCTGGACAATCTTCTGTATTCTGCCAGACACCCTCTTACCTGTAGAGTTAAGGTTCTACCTTACCCAATTTTATGTGACAGGCACAAGGGAACTTTCATAGCTTCATGGCTTACTATACTATGTATTTGTAAAATCACAGATATACTTCTCCCACGCTTTTACATACCTTTCAAGATGTAATGGAGAAGAAACATTCTGGAGAGATTTTCTAAGACATTATTAGTTCAAGACCCAGAGGAGAGTGGTGAATACCTGAGTGATACAGTGGAGACAAAGTAGCCGTGAAGGTTTGAGACAGAGTAGCATAGTCTGTCACAGCCTGGGCTTCTGAAGCATACAAACACGGGTTCTAATCCCGCTGCTGCCACTCAATAGTTACATGACTTCAGACAAGATAGTCAACCACCCGCACACACACGCGTGCGCGCACACACACACACACACACAGAAAAACAGAAAATACTCTAATTTTATATTCATAATTATATACACATATTTATGTGATTTAGAAACAGGTTATACTTGTAGTTGATTGCCTCATTGTTGTCATTTTGGAAGAAGGATTACAATATGTTACATGTAGATTTTGTCTATCATACAACTCAAAGACTTGTCCTGAAATGAGTATGCTGGTTGCAAAATGAAATGTTAAATGCATGCAAATCACCCTTCAAATTTCTGTTTTTCCAACAGTATTACAAATTCAAAATTCATTTAAAAGTTTGAGAAAATATAGAAATATTTTAGAAGCTATATGAGTATATCAAATATTTGGAAAACATAAAGCTAATTGATCTTACACTGATTCAAATAAAAATAAGACAGATAAATAAGTAAATATATTTGGTTGGAAGATAAATACAAATTAAATTGTGGCGAACTTTTTATATCGTAGTTACTTTTATATACTTCAAATATCCATAAGGTTTTTATGACCTCTTTATTATTTTTATTAATAAAGATTCCAATAAATAAAAATTATCAGTAATAGTATTTGTCAGTTTTCACAGTGATCAAAATGCATGATTTGGATAAGTTATTTAGAACACACAAAAAAACTTGACTTTTTCCTCTTTCACCTTGAAGTTAGCTTTATCTTTATAAGTGATGATATCTGACATACTTCCTTTATGATATTGCCTGGCATTTCTAAGATCATGTAGTTCTAAGTGCCTGCATTTTTAAAATTTGAGTCTCTTTCTCTATACATCCTGTAAAAATCCCTAGTAGATCACTCACTTACCCAGTGTGGACAACATGCTCATTTCAGAAAGGTCATCGTGGCCACAGAAATATGATACTCTCTGGTACTTAAATTCCAAGCCTTCCTAAATGAAGATTTTCTTTTATAGCACTAGAAATGTACTTACCAAAATCATCTTCTAGTGTTTGAAACCCTGGAGGAATTGTTTTTTTTTATTTTGTAGTAAAGATTTTTGTTTATTAAAGTTCTTTTTGAGAAGATCCAGGTAAGACAAGCATTTGCATTCTCAATTCCTCACTGTCTTGTATGTCCTTCCTGGTTTCTGTCCACTTCTTACCAAACCCTAGTTTTCATTAAATTCAACTCATACCTTTCTGCTCAAAGTTTTCCCAAGACTTACCATTGTATGTGATTCTTTCTTGTTTATAAATGTATGAATTTCTCTAAGAAACAGTGACAAGTGTAGTCATTTTTAGATTTCTCCTAGTATTGTGATTATTTCATGTATTATTCAAAATATTTTAAATAAATGAATTTGTTAATTAAGAAGATGGATAGAAAAGGCTTAGCAACCAGTCTACTGTAATCATTCTTTCTTACCTAAAGGGGAGTGGAGAGAAAGAACTACTGAAATCTCCTTTTAAATATAATATTACCATCTCAGGATATCTACTTTGGGAGCATTCTTATCTTTAGAATAGTCACTGCAGAATATACTTGATCTACCAATGTGTACATATAATAAACATTCCTGGAACTTATGAATTTAAGAATTATAGTTTTCCCAAGATGTCAGCTATCCAACTATCAGAATATAAATGGTGATGTTTTAGCACCTAACTAGCTCTCTTTGAACTAATGGTGCTGAAGGGATTGTCTCACCTGAGTTTAAGATATTCTACACATCTTCAGTGTACAAGATAATTTATTATTGACAAAAATGTAGACATATACACCAATGGAACAGAATTAAATGTCCAAAAAAATCCCCAATATATATGAATAATTGATTTTTAAAAGTGTACCAAGGCAACTCAATGGTGTTGAATCAATTGGATATTCAAGTCAAGGAAAAATAAACATTAGCATTTCCATTGGATGGAGAGATTCTGAATTGTCCATTGTACTCAAAACAAACAACTGACAAGAGTAACGTAGAATATAAAAATGAGCCAAAGATGGAAGAAGAAAATGAGGACAATGAACAATCATCAATATGATGACATCTACTTTCTATTGAAGGTATTAAATCCTTCAAGGACTGCTCAGTCTATAGCTCTCAGCTTCTTTCTGTCTTCCTGTTAGTCATAATTCTTAATTCTTATGCTAAAATTGTTGGTCTTGTTTTTTAGTCTTTGTCTCAAGATTTGTTTTTTCTTTCTCATCATTGCATAATTTTAATTATGTTAACTCTCAAGAGGGCAGTATCAAACTTGGTTTGAAGGACATTGCTTTCGGAAACTTACTTATTTTGAATTTCATCGTGTCTGTTAAATTTTTCTCCTTCCAGACTGCTCTTTCTCAGAGTCTTTTTCTGCAACTGACACCACTTTCATTACTGCAAGAGTATTAGAACTTTAAGATTTCATTCTGGGTCCAGTTCTCTTCTTCACATGCATCCCTGGGCTTATCTACCTGCAATGCTAAAACTAACAGTGTAGGATCTTCTACCAATCTCTTATGGAAGCTCCAGTTATACATCAACACTGACTACATTCTCTTTCTTTTGTGTCCTTGTTTCTTTGCACATATAGCTTTCTCTTTCTGAAATATTATATTCCACCTATTTTAATCCAATAAGGTTTTATTTATTCTTTTTGATTCAGCTCTAATATTACATTCTCTGGAAAGCCTTCCCTGATATTTTATCCTAGTAATGGCTATACTTCCTAAGACAAGCTTAGAAATGTGTTCTGAAAGTGGAAATGAACATTTGAAATCTGAACATTTAAGAAAATACAAAAAGAGAATTGCCTACATAAAGCACATGGTACCACTCTCAATTATGGCAATGATCACAGTATAATATTCATGCAATTCCTTACATTTTAATTTTTGTATTTTTCGTACCTGATGCATCTAGCCCAATTTCTGACATACACCAATTTTCCCACAAATTTCTATTGAAGTTAATATCATTGAAGCCATCTTGGGTAGTATTGGATAAGGAACTTCACCTAGACAAACTTGATCAGAAGCCAACATGAGACAATTTGTTAATAAGCCCAATTAAACGTTAGATATCATTGTTAAAATATCTAGTCTGTCAATAAATGGTATACAGACATGAAGACCTGTTTCAGTCTATTTTTTTGCAGCTATAACAGAATACCTGAGATATGGTAATTTATAATAAAGAGCAAGTTATTGGCTCACAGTTTTGTAGGCTGGGAAGTTCAAGATCAAGGTGCCGGCATCTTGTAAGGGCCCTCTTCCTGCATGATCACATGACAAGGCAAATGTCAAGACCACAAGAGAACAAGAGAAGGCCCAGCTCACCCTTTTTGGACAGCATTATTACCCCTACTAAGGCAAACCTATCATGACCTAATCACGTCCGAAAAGTCTCCCCTCTCAATACTGCTATAATGGCAAGTTTAAACTTCCACATGAGTTTCAGAGGGGACAAACATTCAATCTATAGCAGTACCCTTATATCAATAGTTTACACATCTGGGTACCCATAGTTCATACGCTAAAAATATAGTAATTTAGGTTTAACTCCTAAAAAGTAATTTTTCAGTTGCTGATTCGGAGGTTATTTGGGTGCCCTACTCCAATTAGATGGTTAGCTGAATCCTGCTGTTAGAACATTATTGCATTTTTCTCTGGTTAGTCTTTCATGGAAGATACTGGTAAGACACCTAAAAGGATGGACAGTTGGGATTCCATCAAACTTACTGTATTAGTCCATTCTCACACTGCTGTAAAGAACTACCTGAGACTCGGTGATTTATAAACAAAAGAGGTTTAATTGACTCACAGTTCTGCATGACTGGGGAGGTCTAAGGAAACTTACAATCATGGCAGAAGGCAAAGGTGAAGCAAGGCACATCTTACATGGTGGCAGGAGAGAGAGAGATAGCAAGGAGAAAAGGTCACTTTTACACCATCAGATCTCATGAGAACTCCCTCACTATCACAAGAACAGCATGGGGAAAGCCACTCCCATAAATCTATCACCTTCTACCAGGTCCCTCCCTCAACACATGGGGATTATAATTAGAGGTGAAATTTGGGTGGGGACACAGAGCCAAACCATATCATATACAGAGCAGAATAACTAATCTGTATATATTTGTTAATAAATGTGTATGTGTGTGATTAGGAGAAGCTTATCTGAGACTTGTTTATTGCAAAGTGGCAAGAAGGTTGTAGGAAGAAAGCCTGTAGTCTTTACCAAAATAATTGTTGAGACTATTGTATTTACTATAAAACCTAATAGTTGTACATGATCAAAGTGACTTACATCAGTTAAGAGAACTCTTATTTATTTTACTGGGGTTATTTGGCTTTGTTTGAGGACTAGAGTAAATGTCTTTTTAACTTTGAAAGTCTCAAAAACAGTGGAAAAGAATTGTCTTTTAGAATTACATATTTGATCATATTAAATACCACTGGAAACTTGTTTTCATCGATAGAACTAAAGCTAAATTGCTTACTTTGGCATTTAAATCACATCACACATTAACCCAGATTAACCTTCTAGCCTGATCTTTCAGGATCTACCTCATACAACCCCTAAACAGATTGTTGTTCTATGAATACATGAGGGAAGTGGTAATTTCCCTCATGTATTCATAGAAAAATAATCTGTTGAGCAGCTACCAACGCCAGATGTTGCTCTAAGTAAATCAGAAATGTTCTATGCATTAAGTAATTTAGAGTCTGTTACAGGGAGTTAGTTGATAAGTGAACAAATTACTATGAAATTTAGATACATCATTAACTAATTCTGGAGGTTTCTGAAGTGTTTTCACAGGTAAATTTCTGCTTCATAACTCTCATGCTTGCTTGTGTTCTCTCACTCTCTCTCGCTCTCTTGCTCTCTCTCTCTCTCTCTCTTGCTCTCTCCAACCCTCTCTCCCTCCCTCTTTCATTCTTTTATTTTTATTTATCTATTTATTTTATTTGACAGGGTCTTGTCATTGCCCTGTTGTCCAGCCTGGAGAACAGTGGCATGATCATAGTTCACTGTGACCTTGACTTCCTGGGCTCATGTAATCCTCTTGCCTCAGTCTCCCAAGTAGCTAGGACTACAGGTGTGTGCCACCACACCTAGCTAATTTTCTTTTTTTTTTTTTTTTTTTTTTTTTTTTTTTTTTTTTTTTTTGTAGAGATGGGGGTCTCCCTATGTTTCCAAAGCTGGTCTTGAACTCCTGGGCTCAAGCAAGCCTCTACCTCAGCCTCCAAAAATGGGATTACAGGTGTGAGCCACCATGCCCAGCCTCTCATACATTTTTGTGACCTCCTGAAGTTGCTTATGTTACTCCCTTACTAAAATGTCCTTCCACATTTCTGCTTTTACTTTCTGGAAAACTTTTCATTTTTAACAAGTCAGTTCGAAACTTCCATTTCTGACTAAATCCTTTTGTAATACAACTTTATTTTATTTCTGGCAGAACATGTTACTATTTCTTTCCAGCTTCACACACATTATTCATGAGTGCATTATAGCAATAAGTGTGTTGCATTGCAATGTATATACATAGCTGTCCTTCCCACTAGATTTTGAATACTTATCTTGAAAGTTGCCTAACATATAGAATTTATACAAGTTTGTTAAAAATATAAATAAATGATCCACAGGAAATAATTATAATTTAGAAGATCTTATTCAAGGTTAGTAGAAATCAGAATAGATATGAGAAACTTTAGTTGCTATCTGTTTTACCTGAATCAGATCAATTATAAAAAGGAACTATAAAGCAATATTGATAAGGTTTATATTTTGAACTTCATCCCCCAGAAATAGTCAGCTTCATTATGTTCCTTGGCCATAAGTTGTATCCTGTACACTAATTGATGTTTCACAAATGAGAATCAATGACAAAAAAGAGGTGAGAAGCACTTTGATCATTCAGTCTATCAAAATTCATTAGGTGTGCATTGTTGAACATTCTTTCCTCCTCATAAGCTGTTTGTTAAAGTGGCAAATAGTGAGAGTCAGAAATAAAACCACAACTCATTAAACTAGTTCTATCGATGAAGAAAATGAGACTCAGAGAGCTTAAAAGAGCTTATCTACACAACACTTGAGTGACAGTTTGAAGTGGTACCCACCTTTATCTGCCTCCTGCTCTATTGCTATTTCTATAATATCACACATTATTATAGGTCTGGTCTGAATATCTGAATCTTATCCTATGAAGAAACAAAATATTATAGAAAAAAATATGATTCCACCTTGAGTTGATTTTTGTATAAGGTGAGAGAAGCAGATGAAGTTCCACTCTTCTGCAGGTGGCTTGCCAATTATCCCAGCACCATTTGTTGAATAGGGTGTGTTTTCCCAACTTTATGTTTTTGTTTGCTTTGTTGAACATCAGCTGGCTGTAGTTGGCTTTATTTCTGCATTCTCTATTCTGTTCCATTGCTCTATGTGCCTATTTGTACACCAGTACCATGCTGTTTTGGTGACTATGCCCTTACAGTATAGTTTGAAGTCAGGAAATATGATGCTGTCAGATGTGTTCTTTTTGTTTAGCCTTGCTTTGGTTTTGTGGGTTCTTTTTTGGTTCCACATGAATTTTAGAATTGCTTTTACTAGTTCCAGAAGAATTATGGTGGTATTTTGATGGGAATTGTACTGAATTTGTAGATTGCTTTTGGCAGGATGGTGATTTTCATGATATTGATTTTACCCATCCATGAGCACGGAATGTGTTTCATTTGTTTTTATCATCTATAATTTCAGCAGGGTTTTGTAGTTTTCCTTGTAGAGGTCTTTCACATCCTTGGTTAGGTATATTTCTAAGTATTTTATTTTATTTTATTTTTGCAGCTATTATGAAAGGGATGGAGTTCTTGATTTGATTCTCAGCTTGGTTGCTGTTGGTTTATAGCAGAGCTACTTATTTGTGTACATTAATTTTGTATCCTGAAACTTTGCTGAATTCATTTATCAGTTCTAGGAGGTTTTTGGATTAGTCTTTAGGGTTTTTTTGAGTACACAATCATCTCATCAAGAACATAAAGATTCTAGAATATAACATTGGAAAAACCCTTCTAGACATTAGTTTCGGCAAAGAAATCATGACCAAGAACCCAAAAGCGAATGCAACAAAAACAAAGACAAATAGATGGGACTTAACTAAACCAAAAAGCTTATGTAAAGCAAAATAAATAATCAGCAGAGTTAACAGACAAACCACAGAGTGGGAGAAAATCTTCACAATATATTTGGCTAACAAAGAACTAATATTGAGAATCTACAAAGAACTCAAACAAATCAGCAAGAAAAACACAAATGATCCCATCAAAAAGTGGGCTAAGAACATGAATAGACAATCCTCAGAAGAAGATATATAAATGACCAACAAGCATATGGAAAAATATTCAACATCGCTAATTATCAGGGAAATGGAAATCAAAACCACAACGTGATACTATCTCAGTCCTGCAAGAATAGCCATAATCAAAAATAAAAATAAAAATAAATAATAGATATTGGCAGGGATGCAGTGAAACAGGAACACTTTTACACTGTTGATGTGAATGTAAATTAATACAGCAACTCTGGAAAATAGTGTGGAGATTCCTTAAAAAACTAAGAGTAGATCTACTGTTTGAGCCAGCAATCCCACTACTAGGTATCTACCCAGAGGAAAATAAGTCATTATACAAAAAAGACACTTGTACACGCATGTTTATAGGCATACAATTTGCAACTGCAAACATATGGAACCAGACCAAATGCCCATCAATCAATGAGTGGATAAAGAAAAAATATATATACATATATATATATACACACACATATATAATGGGATACTACTCAGCCATAAAAAGGAACAAAGTAATGGCATTTGCAGTAACCTGGATGGAATTATGGAATTGGAGACTCTTATGCTAAGTGAAGCAACTCAGAAATGGAAAGCCAAACATCATATGTTTTCACTCATATGTGGGAGCTAAGCTATGAGGATTCAAAAGCATGAGAATAATACATCAGACTTTGGGACTCAGGGAGAAGGGTGGAGGGTGGTAAGGGATTAAAGACTGGACATTGGGTACAGTGTACATTGCTTGGGTGATGGGTGCACCCAAATCTCAGAATCACCACTAAAGAACTTATTCATGTAACCAAACACCACCTGTTCCCCCCAAAATCCATTGAAATAAAACAATACTTTTTTTAAAAGTATTGCTACTGTGTACCCATGGCATTCATCAACTTTATTTTCATGAGTTTTAATACACTTGAAACCCTAAAAATCGACTATATTTAAAAAATCCTTTGTGATTCACTCTAGCACAACATTGAATACATAAAACATCACTTCTGAACAAGGCCAACAACAGTTCCCAAACAATAGCGTTTTCTACTCAGCTTTTCTCCATTCATCAATGAGTACATAGTCACAAAAGCAAAAAATAATTATTTTATGTGTTAAAAACGGCCATGGAAAATTACAAAAGCAAAATCTAACTGCCAACATTAACTTGAAGGAAAGAGAATACAAGAGGTTTTTGGTTCTTAGGAAATAGAAGGTTTAGATAAAATCAAGATTAGATTGCCAAATGCAGGATTGATCTATCATTTGAACAATATGCCATATGCTATATACTGAAATAAGAAAAAATTATGTTAAACAGTTTCAATGAGAGTCCTTGAGGCAATGTAAAAGCTTCCAGAAAGTGAGAAATAAATTATAGGTGAAAGTTAAAAAGACAGCTAACTTTTAGTTTGAACATATGGCATCAGATATGTAATTTTTGGTAGAATTGTACTTCAGAGAAAATTCACAAACCTCTGAAGCTATTTCTGCATTTATGATTATGAGAATTCCCTAAGTTTTTATATACATGCCTTATGAATACCAAGCATGTACGTTTTGTCTCTCTCTCTCTCTCTCTCTCTCTCTCGATATATATGCAAATATAAGGATATTCTAGAAAATTAAGAATGTGGCTCATGAAATAATTTTGTAGATTATTTAATCCTTTGTGAATTATTTAAGGAAGCTGTGTACTTAATACTTTGTGGAATACTCAGTAAGCCTTCAGGATGAGTATGTTTTCATCCTTACCAAATGTTTTCATCGTATCAAATTTCTGTTATTTAACAGGAATTGTACTAGGTTGCAATGTAAAGCATAAATCAATGACTAGCCCTACCCATATAACACTTTCTGGAAGGCACGTCACATTTGTCGTCATTTGTCTAGCACCTATATTCAACACTGTTTTTTATTAAGCTGGAGTACTAAAGTCAAGTCTTTCTCTCTTTTCTCCATATATGTATTACACAGTGCATTTCACAAATAGTTACTCACTATCAGTAGCATGAATAAGTCTTCTCTCTGCTCCTTTCCTGAGAGAATCTTGTACAGTTTCTCAGACTTAGAAGATACTCAACAAATACTTAGGATTTGTAATTAATATACTGTAAATACTTTGGAACTTGTACTTTATCAAGCACACAAGTTCTCATTTTTCCGCAATTTTTCATTGATGAGCATTTGCTTTCAAGTCAAATTTTAAACATGATGTATAAGTAATTTCATGGATAACATAGACAACTACCTTGCTGCATGGTGTGGTTGAGTCAGAGTCAGTGCATAAGAATGGCCAGCCTGGTGGCTGAGAGATTTCTTGAAGGTGCAGGTAACATGGATCCAGTCCCTATGAAAGACCTGCTGGACAACAAAGGAATTTGCTGGTAGGTGCAGAAAACCCTTAGCTAGCCTTTAATGGCCGTTAAGAGGACTCCCACTTGCTATTCTGTTGGCAGCCATACCTAGAACAGCACACTGAAACCAGGCAGAGAAGGCTCTTTCACTTGCTCTGTCTTTGCAGGTGTTCCATTGCCCTCTTGGCAAAGCTAAACATCAAGTCATCATGTATAAAAGCAATGTTTACAAGGTCCATATATAATATTATAAGACAAGGCAAAAGAGTATGGATTTGTACTTGAGAGCCAGTATAGTCACAACTGGTACAGGACATATTTTGACAGGCTTAGAAATCTCACTTCCAGTGTCAGTGAGGAAACCTATGAGCAAAGCAAACATCTTTACCTTCCCAACTAGTCGTGTTTGACAGTGCTTCTATCGATGCTTTTATATTATTTGTGCAATTGTGGTTTTGAATGATTATCTAGTAACCTTGATATTTATGCTCTAAAATCTTTACCTGTCAGTACCGATAAAATATTCTGTTCCTTTGTTGTCAGTAAATGAATTTGGATTCACTGCGATGACATGGAACACATTTTGTTTTCCATTAAAAAATGGGGAGGTGGAAGCTCTTTGTTTTTTCATCAGTCTTGGATGACTCTGACCATAGTTCAATAGCTCTTTAGGTGATGGATATATGAGATGCTATGTTGTAGAGTCTATTCTTTAATTTGCAGCCATCAATCATATCAGAAAAATTTCCAATGCCATCATTCACATGACTTCTTCCCCTCATGCTCCTCTAAATGTAAAGCAAAAAGTTATCTTGCATTTGTACCTGAAATGCCACATTCTTCTGAATTTTCTGAACTGCCGAATGGAGAAAATCAGAGTTATCAAGAAAGACTATAAGAGACTCAAGAACAACTGAAATGTTAAACCTATTCTTATATTCCCCATTGTGCCAAACATAATACTGGTAACTGTGCAGACACTCAGCTAATTCTGGCGATGAGGAATTCTTCTATAAGCTTATGTTGAATCAATTAACATTATAATGATTTTTGTGAATTATTTACTACGTAACAATTTGTACACTGAAACTCCAACACAGGTTGATAAAATTCTGGTTTTCCAGGTCATAAAAAAGAAACATTTGATTATCTGATTAATATGTTGTATTACCTGGAACACTATGTTAAAAAAGGATTCCAAAGCCATTTTATCCTTAGAAGCAAAGAGAATTGGGAGAGGTTAATGACGTCATCAATGGCCATAGGGAAAGGATATGTATTACTTGTGCATCAGTTATTTCACATCAATTCACTTCCGTTTTATATGAGGCAAAGAATGTTTCTCAACAGACTATCATCTAAGTAAAAATATATATTAAATTTTAATGTATTTCCAAAATGCACTGTTGGCATCAATGTTAAGGCCCTAATTTTTTATATAAATGAAAAAGAACATTGATCTAAAACAACCAAAATTAAAATAAATCAGATGAACATGCAAACTAGCTAGAGTTACAAAACATTCTTTATTATACCCTGTTTGACTTGTGTTCATCACATATGATTTTCAAATCTTGACAATATGGCAGAACAAATAAAAACTAAGGTTATATATCCCCATAGTGGGCACACATAGTTGACAATCATAACGCTTAATTTACATGGCAAAGAGCTTGACATTTGAAAATCTTTTGTCTTCATGAATTGATCTTATCAATATTTAACTATTCCACCACCAATAGGTGGTAAAGAGTATCGATTGTGGAGTCAGGAAGACAGTTCAAATGTCAGTTTTACTGTTTCTTAATAACACGACCTTTGGCACATTAATTAACTTCTCAGCTTCAATTTTCTCTTGTGTAAAGCATAGATAACGAGAACGTAGCAAATTGGGAAATGGTGAGGATTAAAGGAATTAGTATGTGTACATATATCTATTTCCTTTGTACTAAAATAAATTAGGTTCTCTGATTATTATTGGGAGTGTACATACTCCCAATGCAATCTACATGAATAACCTGATGGTTCTCTCTCTGCATTTTAGGCAGGCAGTTTTTTTGTTTCGTTTTTCTTTTTTGCCAGGAAGCCTTTGTACTATTTTTGTTGCCTGGTCCACTTCTTTTTGCTCTTGGTGCTCAAACATCTCTTCCTCCAGGAAAAACTCCCATTACTCTTGGCCTTATCAACATATTCCCTCTCTGCTAACCCCTAGCATGCTGCACCTACTTCTGTTTACTCATTAGTTGCTAATGTGTCTTTTTTAGCACTCATCAAACTACGTCTAGTTATCTACATCTTAATATAATTTGTATCTCCTGTCCTCAGGAGTGCCAACTACAGGAATTGCTTTTTTTTTTTTTTTTTTTTTTTTTTTTTACACATACTGCCTCTCATATTGTTTTCAATTGTACTTAAAAATGCATATATATACACATATACATATACACACACACACACACATGAAGTCATTGAATTCTGTTCCAATGAGAGATAAGAGGAGCTGGAATACATGCAACCTGGAATCTAAGCCCTGGATTCTCTTTGCTTCTGCTCCTTTACTGCCATCTTCTGACATGATTTGTGTTTGCTGCTGGGATCATTTGTCACTTCTCTGAAGCTCTTCTCTTTGTGCGCTATCTAGGCAGCACCAAGGAATTTGAGCCAAGGCTACTAAAGCTGTTGTTGTTGAAGAAGGTATGTTTACTTTCATCTGAAATTCAGTGCTTCCTCTGATTCATTTTCCTGATGAGAAAGGCTAGGAAATTATTAAAATCTGTTCTAGGAGTACTGTATCAGAATCAAAGCTATTAAAATAAAAATGTAGCACATTATTCAACATAGTAGTTCTTTGCTTGGTGATTATATTTTAGATGTTGTCTTAAGAGTCAAGAGGCACAGATTATAGTCAAATGTGAACTTGAAAAAGTCACTAGGTCTCATCTATAAAATGATAAGATTGAGAGTGATTGTCTTTGATGTCGTTTAGAGGCATCAACTTTTTTGCTTCTTTTTAGTTTATGGGCGAGTTCATTCTCACTCACCTAGCCTAGTGCATATGCCAAAACTTTTACTTTATAAAAATACACATTGATGTCAAAGCATGTCCACATGACTAATCTCACACATAATTTTAACTATCATGTGAAATATTCAGGGAAGATGTTGCCTTTTTATATTTTATAGTTGAGAAGACCTGCACATGAATTCAAGGCTAAAAGCAAAATCTGGCTACAAGCCTGTGTTATTCCTCCTTTCAACAAAATTATTTTTGTCCACTGTGACTATTTCAAAAATATACAAAGATAAACATGTCTATAAAATCGTAAAACATGGGTATATATAAGAAAAGATATGACAGGAGCCTACTGCAAAACAAAAGATTGTAAAGCATTTTTAAATTAAAAATGATTTTTAAGAGGAATCCATATTTAATTACTTTCAGTCTTATCTCACTATAAAGGAAAAAACAGTAGTTAGTTTCCTAAAAGTACGATAGCCAGAAAATGTGATATAAACCATCTGATTCTGAATTATAAATTTCTGATATATAAATTATTTATAAATATCCAATCTGACCAATTAAAACCGAGATAATAAATGAACAATAGGACATTGTATATAATATCAGTCATTGTACTTTCATAGCACAAATGATTCATTGGTTTTCCTTATAAACATTTAAATATTTTAATCAGAGATACCAGAAAAATCTCTGTTGGTATGTTTGGTTAAAATAAAAAGAAGAGTGCATAACCTCTACATAAAAATATGTAGTTAGGTTAAGTTGAAATGATTTTTATTCTGTTTTGTTTCAACCCTAGAGTTGCTTTACTGCATAGGGTCTAATGAACATAATTTATTTCTGGATGATTAAGGACAATAAATGGTCTTTAAGTTACTAGTATTATGCATAAACCCTCCCTATCTAGTGTGTTTAGTTGTAAATATGAGAGCTAGGATGAAGATATAATTAACACAGACCATATATCTAAATTTTTATTAAAAGTAAATCCCTTTTCTCATCATTGTTAATTTTATAATTAAAATATAGATATTTTAAAAGATACTTCAAATTTTAGAGATAAATACTATTAGAGTTCCTATTGCTATATAGCAAATCAGCCCAAAATTTAATGGCTAATACAAACAAAAATAGTGTCATTATTATCTTTTATTTTTCTAGAGGTTGACTGGGCTCAGCCCAGAAGTTCTAATTAAAGGTCTCTCATGTGGTGGCGGGCAGAGGGGACTGAGCTTAGGGTGTGCTTCAGGTCTTCTTCACTTACTTGCCTGGGGACTGACCTTGGTTAGCAACTGAGACCTATAATCATGGCAGCCAGAACACTTACACATGTAGCCTCGCCTTCCTCACAGCACGGTAGCTGAGTTTAAAGAGACCACCTTCCAAGAAATAAAAAATGTAAGCTGTCACATTCTTACACCCTGGGCCTGTAAACTGTCCTTGTGCCACATATCGATTTCACCATATTCTATTGTTCAGTCAATCAGAGAGTTTAGCTTAAAGGGGAGGAGACACAGACACTACCTTCCAATGGAACAAAGTCAATTAATTTGGTAACGGTGTTTTGAAACTGTCAGAGTTGTTGTCTCTCTGGTCACAAATTATTCACATACCCATTCCATGCAAACCACACTCATTTACTTCCAATGACCCCTTTCCCAAAGTAACATCTCTTTATGAAATTATAGTCAAGCTCAGGTGCTGGATATGGTTGTCTATTTTAGGTCCGCATCCAGATGAACTTTGGGAATATGTTTCCTATAATAGCAATTTTTGAGCACAGTTTTTTTTTTTTTCAATATAAAGAACTCAGAACTAAAGAGACAAGTTATTTTGTTCTCCCACAATCAACATGCAATGTTTAGGAAGGCATAGAATAATTTACATTTAATAAGCGGGGAAACAGTTTCTCACACTAGTCACAGCAGTCACTCATCCTTAGAAATTTTTTGAAATGTTGCTGAATATGAGTTTTCAATCTCTTGATGAAGAGTCAGTCCTACTGCCTGAGAATGATTTTGCCATGTTTTTGGCTCTGCTCTCTCAGCTGTTGGCTCTGTCTTCTGATTCACCCTTCCTTTTTAATAAAAAAATTACTGGTGTTTGCTGCTAGGTAGTCTCCTTGTTCAGCTTTCTTTCTGTAGCAGATCAAGGGACCAAAGGTTTCTTTTCATTTTTATTATTGTCTCTGGACTTTTAGTACAAGCTGGTAGTACATCTACCAGAAACTAACAACAGAAAAAAAATTACTTTAAAAATTTTGAAAGATTTCTATGAATTTAATTTGGGCTGCTGAATTAGACAAAAACTGCAACAAGTAATCTTTTTTTTTTTTTTTTTTTTTTTTTTTTTTTTTTAAGATTAGTCCTTTCCTACCTTGGGTTATCTTTGAAGCTGCTGTGGAACCATATCCCAATGATTATTTGAAGTTTTATTATTTATCACAGTGGATCTGTGTGGCATGTCCTTAAGACCCTTAGAGGATCATTGACAATCTAAATGGTCCTATGGGTAGTTGCATAAAATATTTCTGATGTCTTTCAAAAAAATGTAATTGTCTAACCTTGAATTTAATCTATAACCTTAAGCTGTTGTGCTCTCAGGAGATACTGGGAATGAGAAAGTTTAATTTTTATACCCAGCAAATCCTGGCTTCTTTTTATTTAACAGTTAATTCTTTAGCTTATCTTTGTCTTCTCACGTTTTATTACACACAGCAGGAGGATGTGAAGTGGCTCTTTCAAGTATTCTGTCTAGAAACCTCTTTGTCCCCAAGTCCATTAGGAACATTTCCTATTTTCCACATTACTTCATAAGACAGTGTTGCCAAATTTCTGCCATTACATAACAAATGTCCCTTATCCTCTAGCTTTATTTTTCCTCCCTTTAAGCTCTATCTAATGACTTCCTCACGGTCACTGAGGTTTTCAATATTATTTTTCTTGATGCTCTTTAGGTTTTTCTACTCCCCTTGAGGCTCTTCTGACTTCAATCTGCCACCTGGTCCTAAAGCCAATACCACATATTTTAGGTTGTTTTTGTAGTATAAAATTCTAAGTACTGAAATCTAGTTGAGTTATCATTTGCTGAAGAACAAGCCACGACAAACACTAGTGAAATTACAAAAAAAAAAAAAAATTATTTATTTCCTATGGTTCTGGGGGATGACTGGAATAAACTAGGTAGTTTTTGATAAATATCTTTCATACAGCTGCATTCAGATGGTGATTAGGACTAGATTTATTTTGAAGACCTACTTATATAAAGGCTGATGCTGACTGACAGCTAGAACTTTGTCTGAGGTTGTTCTCTGTAATCTGTATATACATAAATCCATGGTGTGGGGAAACCCAGACCCTATCCATATATCATATATATGTATAGATTTTTAATGAGTTAAAACTTTAAAAGAAACACTTTTGTGGAGAATGTAAATAAAAAGGTCATTTGAATGTGAATCACTGTATGTTTATAAAACATTTCTACAGTCCAATTAAAGTTGAATTAAAATACAAATTTTAAATGTGTATACCCAAGGATCCAGATGTTGAACTTCTATTCCTCTCTCAAGAGATGACTCTTAAGAAGACATACTTCAAGTGCACAAAGATGTTGTAAAATTACAAGAGAGCACAAATAATATTTTTAGTAATGGTTATCTCAGAGGAGGGCATGAGAAGAGTCAGGGTGTAATAGAAAATAGAAAACTCTAGCCATTCACCATAATCATCTTTCCCTTCTTTGGGCACATGGCGAGATTCCTATACTCTATGGCAAATAGGTGCTTAGTTCTTTTGAGCATAAAAGATTCATAGTACAATACTTCTAAACTTGACCCATAGAAATTTCATGAAATTCTTCCTGATTCCCAGGTTAGATGAATACCATATTCTTCCTCTGTGCTGACTCAGTGCTAATAGTGCTAATCTTACTCTCACTGTATTTCAATTGCTTTTTATACCCTCCATATCTTCCACAAATAACCTGAGAGACAAATTAAGTCCTCAACAAATATTTGTTGGATATAAACATTAATGTGAAAACTCACATGAAATAATTTGGTTTATTTGTTCTGTATACTTTAAAGTGCTTTGCAAATTCATGAATTAATCTTTCTCTTAACGACAATAAATGTACCTTAGGAGAATGAGAAATCTTAGAAATTGTTTCTATATATTACAAAAATAGGAAGACAAAAAGAAAAAATGAAACACAGGGAAAGAAGAGATCTATCTAAATGGAAATTTATAATAGTAATGTCATGTCATAAATAAAGATAGTAGAAGGGAAATTTTTCTAATTGACAAAGTAGAGTAAAATACTTGTGGCTTGCACATAAGGTAGGCTAAACTAGTAGTTCGTCATCCTCCTGACTTGCTAAGATGTAAGGAAATCATAGAACATCACAAATTAGCTCTGTTTTCTTCTATCTTGTAATCAAGATAGAAATGCCTATGTTCTTAGAAGGTTGCAGAGGGAAGAGAAAGGCAGGGATATGAAGCAGAATTGGCAAGGTATCTTTCCAAAGAAAAGTGAATAATCAATAACATCCACATCTATAGTGGTATTAAGAATCTGAAGACACTGAAAGTCAGCTTTGTGAGAAAGTTAGTTCATTGCTTGGTAGATAACTCAAACCTTCCTTTATGCATTATCTGTGTTCTTTTTGACCTTATTTGGCCACCAGAGTTTTCTCTTTAATTGTGCCATTGGCAAGGAAATACATTTCTTTAAAAATCCTAAGGAATTCACTGGGTTCCAGAGTCCTTCTTGACCCCATTGTCTGGTACAAACCCCAAAGTCTGCTCCATAAGCAGGGCATCAATGATTCTTGCCACTATAATGAACACCATTTCTCCCTCTTGGTTTAGAGAAATGAGTAGCTCGTATGACCATGACTGTCTCCTGATGGACACAGTACTCCTTTGGGCACATAGCCTTCAAATTCACTGAGCCAAAGATCATGGAAACAAGAATCAAAAATTCCTTAAGTGTTATGTGAAATAGTGATAGGGTCTCCATTTTACTTCTTGATTCTTGAAAGTGTATTATAGCTAAAAGGAAGATTGCATGATATGTTATCCATATCACATTGGACATCATCCCAATCTCACTGGGTGTTTTCTCTTAGCTGTACTCTAGCTGAGTCTTAAGCAGGCCATCACACCCGTCTCTCAAGCCAAGTCCTTCAAGATAATAGGGATGAAGTGATATTGTTACTGTGATTTCAAGTCTTCAATCAACATATTATATATCAGGTAATAAATTTAACTTGATCTTGTTTATCCTTTCTACTTACATCCTTAAAATTCGTTCACATAACATTATTCTTCAGAATTATTCTGATTCAAAATGACTAAATTCCCAACATTTTGAGAAATTTATAGCATTGAGTATTAGTTTAGACCTTATTTTCTGGTCCGGTTTATACTGGTATCTAACTCTCATTATGGGCTGAAAGGACATTGTAGGAGTATGTCCTTGCTAGCCAAAAAGTTTCATAGGGAGTTGGAAATTCAAAATTCTAAGCCTTCTAGGTCCTAACCAAATGTCCTCATTTCCTGAATCAGGATCTCATTCCATCTTACTAGTACTTCAGCCCAGGGGTCAACAAATGTCCTCTGTAAAGGGCCAAATAATAAAAATTCTCAGTTTTTCAGGCTTACTTTCTTTATTACAACTGCTCAACTCTGCCATTAGAAACTAACCATTGGTAATAATTAAATTAATATGAATAAAATTAGTTTACAAAAGCTTTCTTTACAAAAGCTGGTGATGGGACAGATTTAGGCAGTTTGAAGTTTGCCCACTTCTGCTTTAGTCTGGGCACTTAACTGGTGTTGCAGTTAAAAACTTATCTTCAAGCCGTGGGATTGATTTTCAGTCATATATACTACTGAAGATAAATCACTTTTAAAAATTGCTGGAGAGGTCCTCCAATTTTCCTTTTGTGTTTTCGGTTAGGCATTGAATTTGTGTGTGTGTGTATACTCTCTAGTTTTGTCAGAAATTACAATACCTGCATCAGTTGTTTTCAATTGTCATCATTAAGCTGAATTACTACGTGTGCTGTTGATAGTTCATTCCTCAAAAGCTTGTCCTCCACTTGAATTGCATTCAGGCTGGCTACACAATTTCTGGGGCACAGTGCACAATAAAAATGTAAGCCCTGGTTCAAAAAGTTGGAAAAAAAAAAAAAACTTTCCATGGTTTCTCGTTCAATTGTCATAGATTTTGTTTTTATTTTGTTTTGTTTTTGTTTTGCTATTAACTGTCATATTTGTTCAGGCTTGAACAATGGCATTGTTAGTGAAGGCATAGCCAGAAGATGAGGATGAGATGAGTAGTCAGCCATTTTCACGTGTTTGAAAGTTAACAAGCTTGGATTCAAGTGATATTATGTGAATCATCTGTTTTTATGCTTTCATTTTTACATATACACTATGTAACACAGAAAGAATGGTGTTGAAGAAAGAATGCTAAGTAAATACAAAAAGTGGACCTCCATCCCAAGTGCACGACTTTGGGTAAGAAATCTACTCTCTGTGGAGCTCAGTTTTTTCAATTGTAAAGTAAATAACTTGAACTAAGTGACTTCAGGGTTATTTTGATACTTAAATATATGTACATACTTTTATAAAATAAAGTAATAGAAGGAAAACTTAAATCACAGGTTATAAACTTCAGAGTGCAAAGGTGAACAGATGGAATGAGGATAAAATAGACAACTGTAATGACAAAATTTTATGACAAGCCTCGGATAAATTGACTTGGCAGAATCGATCTATATAAAAATCAATCTAAACTTGTGGAAAGAAAAGTGAGAAAAATTGGGCACCAAGGAATTCATGATATATCACAATTATTTTTTGACTACAGGGACGTCAATTTTCTGTAATTGCTTATACAGGTCACTGACAGATGCTTGATGTATTAAAAATTCATAAATGTTTCCACACCACATTTTATTTTTTGACTACAGACTTTTTGATGCATTAAGCAGGGGCCTGCAATGGAGTCAAAGAGGATTTCTGTTTTGTTTTGTTTTAATTTTTATTTATTTATTTTTTGCTTTATTTGAAGGTTTTTCAAAGAAAGGTAGATAATCTGCATTGGAAGAGTGAAGCCGTTCATATATTACTTTGAACAGAAACAGAAGGGAAATGGGAAAAATTTTAGAAAATAAAGGAAAGAATGTCCTTTCCATTAAGACTGTTCTCAAAGGTTGTCGTTTTCTAAGACGGCAAAGGAGTCCAAGATGCTTCAAGGGGAAGCAGGAATACAGTGTTCTTCAAAATGATCTAGCCAGAAGTCTGGAGCTTCCCTGGTTTTCATGCTTGCTAAATTCCATAGAGGTTCAGTTTTTTCCTTGAGTCTGTGAAATGCTTCAACATTCTTGAAACAAAAAACATCTTATTTTTAATAATAAAAAGACTGTGTTAAATTTTGTGTTTTGTTTTTTGTTTGTATATTTGGTTGCTATAAATAGATGAATTACAAAAATGAGACCTAAGAAAAAAGCATTAATGCCTACCAGAAGATTTGTCTTAAGTATCTCAGTGGGGATAGAAACCATAGACATTTGGATTTCAGTTCAATATAAAAACTAACTTTCTTTTACTCACAATATGCCAAAGATGGACTGAACTGCCTCAAAAAGCAGGTGCCAAAACATGAACTGGGTGACCACATCATAATGAAGTTGCAATTACGGAGGGGATGCAGCTAATGTTATTGGATCATATTATATATGCTTCTTTTGATGTTTAAGATACACTGAAGAGAAATAAATTTGCATTTATACGGTAAAGAGGTCAGTTTATGAGCATTGCCAAATGACAAACTTACTGTTTAAAAGGAGAAAAGTTATGGATACAAAATGTCCTTTCATCCCAACACTATATATTCAGTTTTAACTCTTCAGGAACTACCAAAAAATTCTATAATATGTCACTGTAACATTTCCAGGTCATGAACTTAATGCACCAAAAGAGGCTGTTTCAGAATAAGCCTTGCTTATCTCATACCACTGATATGCACTGAACTTTCATTTTCTTTATGTAATAGTTTTCTTTATGTGTCTGAGAGTTTCATTTTTTTTTTCAGTTAGACTTTAGAGCCATTTAAGGAAGAGTGTATCTTTTAATGATTGAAGGAATTTAAAATCCATTATTGTCTCTGAACGTATTTATCCTTAGTATCAAGAGATAATTTTTTTTTATGATTCCCCAAGAAAAATTGGAGCAACAGTTTTGGGTAAAGTTCAGGTCATACGCCATCAAGCAAAGGGAAAAAATCATGAGATGAGGTGGTGGAAGGAAATGAGTGTTGCCTCTAAAGTAAATGAAGTAAATTCAGCTGTGTTTGAATCTGACTTTCACACTGCATACCTGCACAACCTCAGAAAAGCAACTTCTTCTCTCAGAGCCACCATTTCCTTACATGCACAATTAGGATAACAGCAACTAGAGCTGTTGTGAAACTTATAGCAAATATTTGAGGAAGACTATGAATATTACTATTTGTTTATAATCTGACAATACAAATTATAAACAAATATTAGTTACTTTAGTTAATTTAATCGTCGTATCAAACCTATGAGTAACACAGGAACTTCAGAGAGCTGGTGATTCGGTATGAAATATGCTCACAATCTTGTCCTGTCTTTCAGAATGTAGAAGAAGTTGCTATTAAACCACATGGGCCACTACTGATTCTAGACATTTTTGTTTACTGAAGTCACTATTTTAATCCTGGAGTATTTGATTAGCTGTCTTAATCAGACAGTTCAAAGGAAGAAAATCAAATATTTGAACCATATGAAGAGTTGCCTAGAAACATCAACACTTTCAGGTGAATAGAGTGGTTATTAGTGTCTAAATGAAATAGTTCAGAACCTCCTCCCACCATCACTCTCTATATGCCTACTCCTAATAAGTTTTGGAATCTGGAGGTTCTTGCATTTCTTCTTTCAACTCAGGGATCTACTGGCGCTCACACTCAGGATCTATTGCCTTTCATATTGCCTTCACCTGTTCAACCATTCATAGTTTTCCATTTTCTCTCAGAAATCCTTTCTCATCTGTTATTTCATAAAATGTTTTGTTCTGTTTCGTTATTTCCACTTTGATCATCTCATTGGTTTGAGAGTCTCTTTGCAAATCTCCTGGGACTTTTTGGTTTGCTCTATCCCTTTAATTTCTTTTTCAGCTTGTATTACTGTTCTGGACATGAGCACAAAACAAAACACAATAAATGTTTCAAATAACAACTCATTGCAAATTTTGATATCAGTAATGTAAGTTGCCTCTGTTTTCCCCAATGACAGGTTTCCATTCACAATCAACAAACCGTCCAAGTTAGAGTAAATTTTTCCTTGTGCTTTAGTTTCTATATATGAAAAGAGCCTATAATTCTGAAAGGCATTACTGCTTATGAGAGGTGGAAAAGATTTTTTTGCAAATTTCATTTTAACGTGATAATGGCAATTTAGGAGTACCTACTTTTTAGCCCATTGCTGGTTAATATATTTCATAGAAGAGATGACAATTTCTCCTCATTAGTTGCCTTTGTTAGGCTAAGATCAACAATAATTAGCACATTTTGTCAGCTACTTGGAAAATTTCCAAGGCATTAGCAAAATTATGTGCAATAATCTCTGGGCTAAGATGATCAGACTAGAAGCAGATAGGCATAATAAAAAGCTTGCTAAATACAATGAAAATGAAGAAATTATGTTTCTGGAAAGAAAGTTCATATGGACATCTGTTTATTTCCACTTAATCAGTTCAACAACTTGAATTTGGGCCTAAGAAAATAATTTTTTATATATTTGATTTTGTCTTTGTTTTCTAATTATGAGATCATTAATTTTAACTTTGATTATATGAGGTGATGAATGTCTCCTTAGGTTCCCAAATTCTTTACCTTTCACAGGTTAGCCATGCTTAGAGATCTCAGTATGGACTGGTTTGCTTCTGTTTTAACATTTTTAATGACTATTATAGCTCAAAAGTTTATAACTTAGGCTGTGCATGGTGGCTTATTCCTGTAATCCCAACACTTCGGGAGGCATAGGCAAGCGGATCACCTGAGATCAGGGGTTCAAGACCAGCCTGGGCAGCAAGGTGAAACTCATCTCTACTAAAACCACAAAAGAATTACCTGGGTGTGGTGGGCACTTGTAATCCCAGCTACTCGGGAGGCTGAGGCAGGAGAATCGCTTGAAACTGGGAGGCGGAGGTTGCAATGAGCCGAGATTGTGCCGCTGCACTACAGCCTGGGCAACAGAGGATATTCCGTCTCAAAAAAAAAAAAAAAAGTTTATACCTTCTGCACCTTTAAATCCTTCACAAGAGCGACAACACATAGGATTGGCAATGAAAGAGTATAATATTGATTTAAATTTTTGAAGACAGAATTATGAAAAAAATTGATATTAACCTACAAATGGCAAAGACACCAACCGCCTGATAATATGTCTGTCTCCAACTCAATAGAATTTAAAATCTATTAATTGCCTTAATTTCCTACTTCATTCTATATCATCACTTGCTATTCTCACAGTTCATTTTTCCTTTCAGAAGTGAATGTGAAGTTTGATAATAGTAAGACATGTGTACTCTTTAATTTAATGAATGTGATGTATACTCCTTAATTTAATGAATATATACAATTCACTTTTTATACGCCAGGCACATAAATTATATAGCATAACTTGCCTTTTTTTTTTTTTTTCAAACTGTTTCAGCTAGCATAGGGCATTAAAATTGCCAATAAATTTTATAGTTTGTCAATGTATTTTTAAAAATCCTGCCAGAATTTTGATTGAGGTCAAGTTGAATCTATAATAACTTAGGAGAAAATTTATATCTTAATAATGTTGAATCTTTCAATTCATGGGCCTGGTATGTTTAAATACTTTTCTTCACTATCATATAGACATACTAAACGTAGTACAAGTACTTGTTAGCTCTATAAGCTTCCATTTTTTTATTCCCTAGGATTTTTCTTTACACGGAAAAACATGTTATCTGCAAACAGAAACACTTTGTTTCTTCCTTTGTGAAAGACTATGTCATCTGAAAAGAGAAACTCTTATTAATTCCTATGTGACTTTTACAGTTCTTCCATTAATTTATTAGCTAGGATGTCCAGGAAAAGGTTGAATAGGATTGGTGAGACATTCTTGCCTTGTTCTAGATCTTGGAACAAGAACACTCAGTCTTTCACCATTAGTTATAATGTTACCTGTAAGTTTTCCTTGGATGTCCTTTTTAGGTTGAGTTTCTTTCCATTCTTAATTTGTTAAGAATTTTTATTATCAGCCCCTGAACTGGAACCAAGAGATGAAAAGCAGAAAAATAAAGTGAGTTGGAGATTGTGGAACTAAAACCTATTTCTTTGTGATTGCAGTAACTATAGTTTCTATACAAATCTTAAATAATCTGGTTGAACTAGAAATTTCAAGCTATTATTTCCCTGTTTAAAATCCTTCAACCATGTATCATCTTCTATAGGATGAAATCTAGTTCACTCTGAATGATGCTTATGCCTCTCAGTACTATGGCCTTGGCCTTCAGTTTCATCTCATTTCTCTTGATTCTCCTGAATGCATTTCCGCACTCTGGCTGTTTGAGCTATGTGCATTTTTAAAAACATACTATAACTGTCAACTCTATTTTGTAACTGCCATTTCTTATGTCTGGAATGCCTTTTTAGTTAGCACTATGGGGAAAACTTCTACTCCCTTAATTTGAAACATTTCTATGAACCAGTCCTGAATCTTCCAAACCTTATTGTAAACATTTTTTTTTTCAGTGCATGATGAAGCAGAATATTTCCCTGACCCCTTTGCAGGACTCACAACAGGAGTGCCTCTTGTACACAGCCCACCACTCTCAATTCATTGTGGGAGGGGGTGTTGGTTGCCCATTCTGAGAGAGAGGGAAATAGGTGTCCCTAATTTCCTTTCCCTCTTTCAGTGAAAACTCAGGGTGTAAGGAGAAAGAAAATAGGCATCCCCCTTTTCTCTTCCATAGCTTTATTCCCAAGTCCCAGCAACCTTAGATGGATGCCACCCATGGGTGCTATTGTGGCCTGCACCTGTGAAGCAAGGAGGGCCCAGAAAATAGGAGTTATCTGCACTCACCTACGCCTCCATTCCCCTTACTGTTGGCCACCTTTGGGTTCCTTAGGGCCTTACCTCGGCCATGGAGCATGACTTCCTTCCATGAAATAGGGGCTTAATCAGCAAGAATTAGCCCTGCCCATTTACACTTTGCCCATTGCCTGGCTTTGGATCCCTCAGGTCTTGTTTTCCTTTCCTGGACTTCAACCAAAGATTACAATTAGTTTGGAAAAAAAGGTGTCTCAGAGGGTGCATGGATTAATTTAGATTAAGTCCCAGACAGGCCTTGCAAAATTTGCAGTTATTAGCCAGTGGGGTCACTCCTTTGTTGTTTCCCTACGGTAAGCAGAGTGCTAAGGTGGGAAAGAAAACCACATAGAAAAGGAAAAAAGAGAAAAACATTTTAAGTGCAATGGGGGGGGACTTGCTCTATGCAAATAGGTTCCTTTAATTGTTACATATTTCCTCTGCACCAAGCTAGACCCCTCAGCCAGGGGAAGAAAGACTCTGTGGGAGCATCGCGGGAGGAGGGGACAGTGAGCGGGAAACACTGGCCAACTAGTCGTGTGGGTCCTCTGGCCCTGAGACTGCCCTGGGGCCTAGGAGGCAGCCACGGTTCTCCCCCGCCCTGGATGGCTGTTGGGCACAGCTGCGGACATACCGAAGAGCCTCAGCCAGGAGAGGAAGGGGCGAGAAGGGGAGCCACTGTGCATAGTGGGCACCTGCAGCTGTTGGGGTCAGGGTGGGGGTCGCACCTCTAAGAGCAAATGGAAATCACATTGTTCTGTATTGCATATCTGGTGGCTGAACCAAATGCTCATTCTACCTAGTAACTTTTCTGCAGTTTGTGGCAAAACCCTTAAGATTTGAAGAAATAGGAGCCATTTCAAACTGTGAAAGAAGAAAAGCTACCAAAGAAAAGTCGGGGGTCTTGGCCATTGCCTTAATGGATGGTCGGGGACAAGGTCCAGTCCAGGAGCCTTCCAGCTACACTGAGGAATGGCCTTGACCAAATGCCTTCAGTTGCCCCAGGACTTATTCTGGTCCCACATATTGGCTAGACCTCCATGAAGGGAAACAGAGTCAACTTTCCTTTCACCCCGAAGAAAGAGAGATGTGGCAGAGTTGCATCCTGTCCTCTGCAAATGGCATAGCTCAGAGGAAAGTCTGAGGACAAGACGTCTTGGAAAAAGGTGAAGAGACAGATCCGTCAGATCCTCATTTACTAACCCTTCTGCCGAATCTTGGACAAGCCCCAGATGAAGCAGGAAATTTCCCTGACCCTTCGCAGGCCTCACAACAGGGGGGTGCCTCGTTTACTCAGTCCGTGCTCTGGATTCCTTGCAGGAGTGAGCCTGTGAGCAGACAAGGCGGGAACTGGAGTGCATGCGCACTGGAACCGGCTGGCCACTTTGGTGCCGGCAGGAGCGAACTCTGTTGGAATATATCTATAAAACTTTTCAGCTATGTGAATTCCAAGAATAAATATAATTCTTGGCAACACTTGAAAATGTATTTTCCCATATTCCTAAACATTAACAGGAAGTTGACTTTATTCCACTCTTTACTTTCCCCATTATTAGCATCCTGAAGAACAGCTTCTCTTGTCTGATTTTAAATGAAGCATACTCTGGGTGTTAATCTGTGCAGGATGATTTTCCAGGAATAGATCAACTTATAAGTAGATTGAAGGCAATGAAAACTCCGATATGCCTATTTTTGATTCAGGGTATGAAACAAGAGGTAAACCACGGTAACTGCCTGTATAAGATTGGCAACTAAATGGGTGAAGGGGACTGAAATACGTCAGATGGATGTGTCAGGTTGGAGGAGTGACTCTCCTGACATGCAAGAAATAAAGCCACTGCTTCCTTCAATTACATGTTCGGTAAAGAACTGCATAGATTTCATCCATGAAGCTCCATGGGGGCTGGTAATTCTGTCCTATTTGGAACCAATCTCTCTTGCCCAGCTGGTGAGCTAGGGGAGTTTTGTAAAGCTATGAGCATATCTGTGGCATATATCCTGTATCAATGTTTTGTACAATATATAGTTTTATGGGGCCTTTAGTCCAATTTTGCTAGAGCCAATGGAGATTTCTGTCACACAATAATTAACTTCTTTTCAGAAAGAACCATTCTGAAGCAAGGCATACTTTATCCTCAATGCTGCCACTTTATTTTGATGAGGGAAAATGGTGTGTTATCTAGGAAGCCCATGACAGAATGTCATAGCAATCAGATACTGTGTTGATGCTATCAGATGTGTCTCTCACACTAAGGTTCCCATTAGTACTTGTAGAGATTCACAGAAAAATTTCTCCAAGAATGCCATTCAGATTCCCGCAATCAGAGATTATACCTTTTACTCATTTTTTTCAGATACTTAATTTTTATCTTTAAATTTTTATCAAGTAACCTTGACACACATGCATTTTAAAATGAAGTCATACATAGGAATGTCTAAACAAAGCTTTTTTTTTTCCTTTAGTGTCTTTTTCTTTTTGAAAGAACAATTATGATTAAAGACTGAATGATCAATCATTAACAAATAGCAGGTATCAAGGTGGGTGGATCACAAGGTCAGGCGATCAAGACCATCCTGGCCAACATGGTGAAACCCCACCTGTACTAAAAATACAAAACTAGGTTGGTGTGGCAGTGCAAGCCTGTAGTCCCAGCTACTTGGGAGCCTGAGACAGGAGAATTGCCGGAACTTGGGAGGCAGATGCTGCAGTGAGCCAAGATCATGCCACTGCACTCCAGCCTGGGCAACAGAGCAGGACTCTGTCTCAAAAATAAATAAATAAATAAATAAATAAATAAATAAATAAATAAATAAATAAAAATTTTAAAAGCAGGTTTTGCAAAACAGAAAACCTTATTTTAAATCTAGTGAGACAAATTTGTGTCTATAAGGCAAGCTTACACATTTCGGAAAGAAAATAAAGCAATGTAAAACAAAACAAACGTCACTATGTATAATCAAAACATCAATAATTATTTTTTCAACATTTGAATAACCTCTAATTAGTGTTAAGAACATGACTTCTTTGGACTTTCTATAAATGTAGTCCAAGAAAATGTCTTTGGATAGAAGCATACCCACTATTTGAATACTGGCAATCTGAGAGCAAACTAGCAGTAGACTTGATTTTTAAAGAATTTATCTCTTAGACAATTTAACATTTGCTGTGTTTTTAGTGATCTAAGAACTTCAAAGTTTTTCCTCACATGTTGTCGAGATTTTAAACCATGAGTTTTGAGTGCAGGTGTGTATCATTAATGAATCACAGGTAATGATACTCAATTAGCATTGCCTAATCAATGCCGGAAAACATTGGCTGCTCAGTAAAGATTTGATACAAGATTGGAAACTGACTATCATACAGTTAAATTCTGGAAGGCACTATTTCCCAAAGTTTAGTCCAAAATGATCTGAGGAGGAATCAACTAAAATGCAGTTTTCTAAGCCCTGCTGTAGAATTTCCAAACCAGAATTTGAGGGAACAGTGCTGAAGAAAGGAAATAAGTACTATTAAGTAACTCCTCCAGAAAATTTTTTCACACTAAAATGTGAGAAACTTTGTTCAGAATTATATTAGGCAAGTAATGCAAGTTATTCTGTTATTTCCTCTTAAATTTTCATACTTTAAAGTTGGTGCTCTTTCTTATCCACACCAACAGTGTGCTGTGACTCAGACTCTTCTTAATTCTAAGTGACTGTGCCTGACTGTTTATTACAGTCGCCACTGATGACATGTGTCTACAGAATACTTGAAATCTGGCTAGTGTGATTGAGAAGTTGAATTTTTAACTTTTTAAAATTTTAATTAATTTAATTTTAATCCTTTCAATGAATAGTTACTTCATAGAGTAGGAAGCTTTTAAGTGCATTTGAACCAATTTGGAATTATGAATTTGCCTTTTCAACTTATGACTTTATGTAATCTCAGTATGCAAAATTTCAGATGGGAATTTAGCATCCAAATTAGATGTTCTGTAAGTTAAAATATGCAGCATATTTTCACTCACATGTGGGAGATAAAGACACCTTTAGAGAGGAGAGTGATAGACACCAGAGGCTAAGAAGCGTATCAACAAAATTATGCAGCAGATCTCACAAGAGTTAGTGTGAAAAAAGAATGCAAAATATCTCAATAAGTTTATGTTGCTCACATGCCCAAATAATAAATTGTATAAATTGAATTAAGATACATTTTAAAACTCAACTTAGCCCATTTAAAAAATATTTTTAATGTGGCTACTGGAAACATTTTATATTGTATCCATGGCTTTTATTACCTTTTATTGGAAAGTAGTGTCTCAAAGTAAAGTGAAGAAGCAGATTATCATTGTGAACAGTACCATCCTTATCAATTAGTAGAAGAGATATGCTTTCCAAAAAGTCTAGAAGATATGGAAAAAAAAGGAGAGACAAGAAGCAACATGGGGCTGGTAGGCAGAAAAAGTAGAATCATGTATCTTCAACTACTTCACATTTTAACTTAGAGTTAATAGAAATACTAATATCAGATTTGTTTTGCTACCTATCACTTAAGAACTTTTGCTCAGTGGATTCGTCTGTTTTGTATTGCTATAAAGGAATACCTGAGACTGCATTATTTATAAAGAAAAGAGGTTTATTTGGCTCTTGATTCTTCAGGCTGTATAAGAAGCATGATGCTTTCCTCTTCTCTGCTCCTGGTAAGGGTCACAGGAAGCTTTTACTCGTGGCAGAAGGCAAAAGGGAAGCAAGCATGCCACATGACAAAAGAGGAAGCAAGAGAGAAGGAAGGAAGTACCAGTATCTTTTAAACAACCAGATCTTGTGTGAACTAATAGATTGAGAACTCACTCATCACTATGAGGAGGGCACCAAGCCATTCATGAGGGATGGCCCTCACAACCAAGCACTTCTCACCAGGCCCTACCTCTAACATTCGGGATCAAATATAAACATGAAATTTAGTGGAGACAAATATCCAAACTACATCACTCAATATGCAGTATTCCCCAGCCCCCTAATGGAAGACTGGCACCCAGGAAAAATAAGGGATCAAGAAGTGCCAACATACAAATTATTATTTGGGCATGTAAGCAATATAAACTTATGGAGATATTTTGCATTCTTTTTTTATGCTAACTCTTTTGAGATCTGCTGCATATTTTTACTGATACATAATATTCCTACACATCAATTGGTTACATGTAATGTTGTGTTTCACACGTAGAATGTATAATGATCAAGTCAGGGTATTTGGGGGGCCTATCACCTCCAGTACTTACTACTTCCGTGTGTTGAGAACATTTCAAGTATCCTCTTCTATCTATTCAGAAATACACAAAACATTGTGCTTAACTATACTTATCTGACTCTGCTATTGAGCGGGAATTATTTTCTTTACAGTGTAAAATTATGAAATATTTCAGTCATTAGGGTTTATAATTAACATTATTACTGCCAATCCTGCTCAAGAGATATCCTCATTAATTGTCCTTCAATTTTATACAACAGTCATTTAAGGAAGACAGACCAAAGGAGGATAAAAATTTGAGAGGAGGACCTATAGAATTATGTATCTAGTAAACAAATATATATGTGTATTAAAATCATAAGAATTTCCCTTTCTCTCCTTCTTAGCCTACTCCTTTCCATCACTCTTCTACCATTTCTATCTCTTCCTTTCCCTTCCTGAGCCATCCAGTCCTAAATCCAAGCAAAGCAGTTTTCTACTTTGTGCACTAAGTAGAAAAGAGCCACAGTGATCAAAACAGCATGTGAGAGCCTGGGTTAAGGAGGAAGGTTTTCACATAGGAGGGAAATGTTAGTAAGGAATGGAAGTCCAGTAAACTAAGCAGGGATGTCCAGTATGAGATATTGAGCCTGAGTGAGTCAAAGCTGTGTCCACATGGGGATGGGGCAGGCAGCCCTTTGCAGGGTGTCAGAGCCTCGACTGGATGGGAGGGGCATCTATGCTATGAAGGTTTTTTCGGCACAGAGTTAGGGAGCATGGGAAAAATGAGAAGGAACTATATCATGGGTAGTATTTGAGTCTACACAGACTGCCAGAGCTAAAGTAAGGTGCAGAAGACACATACATAGGAGAATGAGTGTTGTAATGATGGGGATTTTCATTATATACATTAAGGGTGATGGAAGTTAGTATCAGGGAATAGAGTTGCAAGCATGGGACCAAAAATGTTAAAAAGATAATGGTGTTTGACTGAATTTGAAAGTATTAATGGAAATTCATGTTATCATATATGCCTGCCTCCTGGATTTTATCTTCTGTATGCTATTCTCTTCTTCAAGAAACAGAGATTCTTAGATAAATGACTGAATTCAAGGATAGGGCAACCAATCTTGAATATAAGCCTGACATTGCTTTTGACAAGAAATGAGGAAATGGTCAAGGAATAATATCTGGAAGACATGGAAACCAGCTTTCTCTGGCACAATTTGAGCACAAAAATAAACATGACAGTAGTGGATAATTATCTATTGAAAAAGATGGGAAACTGATCACTTCAGACTAATAAAAACAGATACATAAATAAATGTATTTGTTTTATGAGGGACATAATATTTATGTAGCTTCAGAATACCTCTCTGCCAAATATTTAATAATTATAAAGGGCAAAATATTTTACTTTTTTGAAACAATCACTGGTAATTACTATTTATCTCAAGTTATCAGACATTATTTGCAATGGAACAATTTAAAATCTTGTGCCCCTGATGGGCTACAATGAGAACACAGTATAATTGTTGTAGTATCTAGCCAAAGATACATTACCTGCATCTACTCATGAGGAAACATCAGATAAAACCAACTGAATAACAGTCTATAAAACAATTGGCCTGTACACGTCAAAAGTATCAGAGCCATGAAAGTTGTGGACAGACTATGGAACTGTTCCATCTTGAACAGGACTAAAGAGACAGGACAATTAAGTACAATCATGATTCTGAAATGCATTTTTGAGTTGTAAAAGACGTTTTTTTGGACCATTCTACATTTGCTGGGTCTGAGTGTTAGATTGCTAATAACTCATTATTAACTTTCTGATTCTAATATTTTGTTGTTATGGAAGAAGCCTAAAATGCTAGAAAGGGTGTGGGGATGATGGGGCATCATGTGCTCAAATTACTAACAAATAGTTCGTGAAAAAATAAGCCATTTTTCCTGTTCTTGCAATTTTTCTTCGCATTTTTTTAGTGCTTCCAAATTAAAATTATACCACAAAATCATGAAAAATGAATATTTCTTTATTTTTTTAATGTATGGTCCATTAAATGAGTGGTTTTTAATTTTATTTTTCTATTTGTTGATTTATTTTCCCCTCAAATAAAATGTTATATGGAAAACCTGGAATAAAGCAGATAAAACTGGAACTGCTCAGCTCTCTCTGTCACCCCTGTGGGGTGCTCATTAGACCTATTCTTTGTGAGACTAATGAAACAAATAGGAAACTATAAAACAAGTCAAATAGTATATTTTAAACATAATTATTATGGAGAAAAATAAATCCATGATGAGAGGTAGGGAATTTGAGAGTGAAGATGACAATGCGGAGTGTGGGGTTTTGGAGATTTGAAAAGAAAAGACAAGGAGAACAGGTGAGAGAAAAGACTGGAGGAGAGACAAAAGATTGGGTCAGAGAAAAAATAGAAAAGTCTGATGCTGGACAACAGTAGGGGTCCCCTGGAGCATAGATGTCGTACATTTAAAGTGGGATCCGCACTATTTTTTCAGTTATGTTCATCCGCAAACTTGCAGGCACAAGTAGAGAGTTTGATTAACTTGGATTGTGTTTCTTTTTCAGAGATGTATAGGAAAGCAAGTAAGGAAATGACAGTTGAGGATGTTTGCAAAGGAGTTATAGTAATTGACTGTGATAATATAAGCTGTTATAGGTTAAAAACAAAATGAATGTAATTGAAGAAGAATGTACTTATTTTCCTGTCTCAGACTTACTACTGCAGGTGTCTTGAAATCTTTCTACTCCTAATTGAAGAAAAGCATAGCCTTGTGTTCTGTAAAAGACGGAATGCCGTGTCTTCCCCATATTACCCTGCATATCACTAAAGTCATTACATTGTTTAATAACTCTGTTTCTGGGTTTGACTTCCAAACACCGAGAGGTGATGAAAGTGTCTCTGTCTTTTTTAAGTGCCTAGCACAGAGCATGATACATAGTGATGTATCCGTTTTACAGAAAATTATTTATTTTTTGGCAACAGAATCACAATTTTGTGGCAAAATGTGATATTTTCAGAAATTATTTTCTCTCTTTTTATTTCCCTCTCTACATATTTTTCATATGATCCTTCAAAACGTTTCACAATGAGAATCCCTGCCCCATTTCTATATACAGTTATTTGAAATCCACTGACTAATCTACACAATCCCTGTATTCCAATCCTAAAATGCAAAAAGTTATCTAATTGGCTCACGTAATCTCTTCTCAACAGGCTTGTCTAAAGATAAACTTCTTCTTTGATCAGTTTTTCTCTCCTGGTTCATTAGTTGTGGTCAAAAGACGTTAACAATTTATTGGCCATCCAGAGGGAATCTGTGAGAAGGTGTGTTATAGCCAAATTAGAGAAGCAAAACCACTAAGAAAGAACATTATGAAGTAAGGCAAATTAGACCTTACACAATTGTGGAAGAAATAGGCCCAGAAAGAAGTCTTGAGGGGTCTGAGAAAATAAAATAAAATAAAACACCTACCAGCTTCCGGAAGACTTTCACAGCATTAAGTTTAAAAGACTATCACGGAGATGCAAATTTGGTCCTAGGGATTTGGTGAGGAATGCCTATAAACTGAATGGTTTGGAGTTGTTGTTTTCTGCTATTAAATCCTCTTTGAGAAACACATTGACTTGAATTTGGTGTAGGTTTTTGGCTCCTTATAATGCAATACATATTAATAATATATCATCCATGATACAACCATGAATTGTGCTCATGTGAATTTTCATCCATGGAATTTCCCATACATCTAAGAATACTGTGGGGCTCTTGTTTGGTTGATTGTTTTTGGATATTAAAGGATACAGATATCCTGTATGATGAGTTTGAGAATATCCGGACATGGATTTCTGAAGAACCTTCTGGAGAGTGGTATACTCAGCCACTGTTTGAAGGCCTGAGATTATCACTGAAGAATATTCATGAAGTCTAAATTGGCTACTATGTATAGGAAAGAGACATTACGGGGAAGGAGAGTTTAGTCATAAATGTTTATGGGTGAATTTAAAAGTTTTCCAACCAAGAGAACACAAAAAACCAAAAATGGAAAAATAAAGTCAAGTAAATTTTATTGCTTTTTATAAAGTTGTAGAGTACTGGGCAAAAAAGACTGCAGAGGCCTTTAGCCTATAAGCTTTGAATTTGTCATCCTCAACTTTATTTGACTGAAGATGGACAGGATGGAATTAGATTGCTTTTTAGCAGTTTGTAGTAAGAAGAAATATCTCCTTTAAATCACACAGCAAAAGGGGGTGAATGATCTGGAACAATCGGTCTTAGTTTCTGGTACTATAATATTTCCTACAAATTTGCCCTTAAGATAGAAAAGGTTGCTTTCTAATCGCAGGGCACAGATGCCTATAAGTCCTATAACAAACAGTTTACAGATGTTCATCTCTTTGTTATTTTCTATTTACCTTACCTGAATATGAAATGGGGGGGGGGGGGTAAATGTACTATAAGCCCATGCTTATGTTCAGTGCCGAATATAAACTAAAAGAAAAAGAGGTCACATTAAAATGGTGTCCCTGTCTAGTCAAGAGCTGCTTTTGGATATTTGTAATCAAGCCTATGGCTACGAAATGTAAAAGTATCAGAGAAATCATGCTAATTTAAATGTACAAAAATAGAACACTGATTAAAGTTAGCAATATTTGTCACACCAAAAGGCATAAAAGGGCTAAAAAATATGTCTTAAAATCTAAAGTATCTACCAGGTATATGCCAGGTAAGAACAACCTGCCAAAACTTGACATCAAGGAAAAGTTCATGTTACCAAAATAAATGGTGTTTGTGTAATAATATGACACCACTTTAACCTGTAGCATGTGAAATTACATGTCAGCTGTAACCAATTATTGCTCAGCAGTTATGGGTGCCCTAATTTATTCATTAAGATTTTTCTATTTTAACCACCCCCAATCACAGACACTTTCTCAGGGCAATCTTCCTCCCAATTTCCACATTAGCTCTATCACAGTGTCCTTGTTAACCAATATGTCCTGCATTCTTGCTTTGATCCAAAGCTTCCTCTTGCTCTGAATGATGATTGCTTAGATGTGTGAATAACTGCATCACCTAAGTAGAAGTTCATTATCATCTAGCATCAGGGATCAGAGTATTACTGGACACCATTCTATCCTCAGATAATTAGTAATAACTATAACTTAACTCCACATGGAAATTACTACTAAATACAAAAATATTCCATTCATCTCAAAATAAATGTACATTCTAAACCCAAATTACCCTTAATGCTATCCCAGGAATCTCTTTTGCCACTCCAAAGACACTGACTGGATGAGAAATATGATGATGGGGAGTAGAAATAAAAAGACAAAGGTGTTTTAAATGATTTTGGTTAAATCATCTTATATGGAAAAATTTATAGAAAGACATTGATAAAGCCTCCTTAGAAGAGTTCCCCTGTGATGGAAAGACCCTGATGCTTTAATTCTATTAGATTCCCATAAATCTGCCTCTCACTGTAAGCATAGCACCTAGATGGGTGCCTGGAACATAGTAGGTCTATAAAAATTAGGTGTTAAATGCATAGATTAATATATCAAAATGAAGAAGAAAATAGATGTAAGATTAGATGTCAGAATCACTGCTACTAGAATTCAGATGACACATTCCTCTAGAAGTGAGGGATCCCTCCTGATCTATTTTGTCCACCACCAACTCTTGATCTATTTCAAGAAAATTTTTCCTTCTCCCAACGTGAATCTCCCTGAATGCATGTCCAAACTCAGAATGCAGACCCTGATAACCTGGAGATACCTCAGCCTCACAGTCATCATCCTGACAAGCACCTGCATCTTTATCACCCCCAGTATGCTATGTCAGCCAACAGAAGACAAAAATTCTGTCATTATTATACAAACCAACTTGATCCTTAATGACAGGTTCCCATTTCAAAACAGGATGGTGATTGACTTTTTCATGGCAAAAAGACCTAATTAAAGTATTTTGTTTAGTAGTCCCATACACAAAGGAGCTGTCACTGTTCAGCCTCTCCCCTCCTCTAGCAAGGGGGTAAACTTTACCTGGTAAAGGAAGTGGGAAAACAATCTAAGAACCTTGAATAGAAGTATTAGATACCAGACTCAAAGTATCCCATTAATCTATTTTAGAAGGTGCAATGAAATGGGACCCGAGGGAGGCGACTGCTAAAAGTAGAGTTCAGAGAAGAAACAATCCACTTACCCCTGTTGGCAATCAGAGAAATTTGGTGATTGGAGCTCCAGATATAATTAAGTATAGAGCTCCATAAGTGAGTGGAAGACAACAGTGAAAGACAACAATTTGGCTAAAGCCAAATACCCAAATTTCTCAACATCATTCTAGAAGAGTTTGACCCTTTGGTGGGCAATAAGCAGCCACAGAAAGTTTCTATGAATCAGGAATCTAGATACTGAAAGATACAGTATCTAGAATGAGAGATGCTAAAGGGGGACGAAACAGAACTACTTAAGAGACAGCTGTCGAAGTGAATTCAAGTTCAACTGAGAGCAACTCAAGAAGCAATGTTGCATACCTGTTTCAAAACATCTCGTATACCCCACAAATATATACACCTATCATGTTCCCACAAAAATTAAAAATTAAAATTAGCAAAAATAAAATAAAAATTTTAAAAAAGAGGTAGGAGCAAAGGGGAATATGGAAAGAGTCTTGATACCAGAGACTTGTGGTTGACTTTCACCAGAAAAGTATCAGTGATGCAGGTACTTGACAGTAAAGTTAAGTGCTAAAGTTATTAGAGTAAAACACAATTCACTTTCATGTTCATATGAACTTCCATTAGTGTATGGATATTATCAGTTTCAAAATCTAGCTATACTTATATTTCTGTGTACCTGATAATTTGGGGGCAGAGGAGGTGGCTTGTCTTTGTGTTTTAACTATAGTGCAGTCCACAGACACAAGAATCATAATTAACAGGCATTAAGGTATGTTGCCAGAGGTAAATTTGGTTCATTCTGCCATCCTAAATAAAAGAAGAGCCAATAATTTTTTTCAAATGAACATATATAGTATTATACATGAGTCTGAATAAAATGTTCAACTTAGAGAGTCATGGAGATTAGTGATGTTGTTCAGTGATAGCTGAAGATCACAGGATGCTCAGTTAAATTCTAATAGTTTCAGTTAAATTATAATAGTTTGTCTACTCAAAATCTTTTTGCTTGATAGCTCTGGGAACTTAGAAATTTCGTGGGAAAATTATTTTTCTCTCTTTCAGAGAATAGAAAGCAAAGCCAGTAAACAGTCAGGCCTTCTGCCAAAGGAAAATTATCTATGCCTAGAATGGATAAATTCCCAGCTCATAAAGATTTTTTTTTTCATCTCCATGGCATAGTCACGTCTTATTCTAAGAGCCTCTGGCAGTTGTAAGAAAATTGTTGGACCACTGGGTATGTCATTAAGACCATCTTCACCCTTAAAAAGAATTGTACATCAAAATAGTGCACGCACAGTGAAATTTCTCATGATATCTAAAGCCTGAAAATAATTATTCAGAATATAGGAGAGAATAAATTAATACCTGTTGAGTTGCTAATGCATGCTAGGAAGTGTGCTCAATGAATCACATTCACAAACCCACTTAATGCTTGAGAAAGTCTATTGAGTTACGTATTAACATCCTGACTCCATACATGAAGGAATTGAATCACAGAAGTTATGAAATTTGCCCAAAGTTATGAGGCTTCTAAGTGAGGCAAAGATTTGGATTTGTATCAGTTGGATTATATAGCACGAATGCTTCTGTAATATCACAGTTTGGAAATCAATATTGATTGAATGCCTTATAAGAAGAAACTTTTAATGTTAAACACTGGGATAGAAAAACAGTCTTTGATTTGTCTGTTCTTTAACGTGCTTTAAAAAAGTAAATGAAATATCATGATGCTATTCAGGGTAATATCTCCATTGTAGTATATTAACTAAATGATATTCTCAAAGTATATTGAATATATCATACTTTTATCAGTATTCCTATTTCTATCAATTCACAGATACTTCATTAATGGCATGCTAATTTAAACCACAATATCTAGCCAGTACCACCACACAAGTATCCTAAATGTCTTCCTAGTTTCCAGTCTTGACCCTCTATACTCAATTTCCCCAAATCAGTAACAGTAAGACTTTAAAAATACAAATAAAATCATATCATACTCACTCAAAAACCTATAAAAATGTTTGACTATAGTTTGATTGGACTCTGACTTCTTCCCTGACCTCATTCCTTATCCCTCTTCCTGTCCTTCACTATGTGGCTATACTTGAAACAAACTAAAAATACACGTAAGCAAACAGAAAAAAATACATATAAAAACAACTTAAGTAAAAATCCAGCTAATAATTTGATCTCCCAATGAGTCCATAAATGCTTTAAAAAATTATAGCCTTGACAAAAAATACAAGCTAATCATTCTTTCTTCATTTTTAAAATAACTGACATGTACAGTTATATACAGGTAATAGAGAAGGTAGTTTCAATATGGGTATGTGGATTGTTTCTTCCCTGAACTCTACTTATAGCTGTCTCCTTCAGTCATTGGCTGAGATATGATGCTGGAGGTGGTGAAGATGCAAGTCAGGATGATGACTGTGAGGCTGAGGTATCGCCAGGTTGTCAGGACCTGCATTCGGAGTCTGGACACGCATTCGGGGACATTCATATTGGAAGAAGGAAAAATCTCCCTGAAGTACATCAGAAGGTGGTGGTGGGCAAAATAAATACAAGAGGATCTCATATTTTGTTTTTAATTTTTATTTTTTTGTGGGTACATAGTAAGTGTATATATTTGTGAAGTACAACAGATGTTTTGATACAGGCATGCATTTGCCTCTTGGCTCCCAGTTGAACTTGAATTCACTTTGACAGCTGTCTCTTAAGTAGTTCTGTTTCCTCTCCTTCTCTCTAGTAACTCTCATTCTGGCTGGAGTAACTCTGATTTTGATTCCTGATTCATAGAAACATTTTGTGGCTGCTTAATGCCCATGAAAGAGTCAAACTCTTCTAGAATGGTGTTGAGAAATTCAGGGATTTGGCTTTAGCCAAATTGTTGTCTTTCACTGTTGTCTTCTACCCACTTATGGAGCTCCATACTGAATAGCGTCTGCAGCTCCAATCACGAAATTTCTCTGATCCTAACAGGGGTAAGTGGATTGTTTCTTCCCTTTATTCTACTTTTAACACTTGTCTCCTTCAGGTTCCATTTCATTGCACCTTCTGTATGAGATTAATGGAATACTTTGAAACCAGCAACTACTACTTCTGACATGTTCAATGTCCTAAGGTATTTTCCTACTCCCTCTAGCAGGTGAAATGTACCCCTTTGCTAGAGAAGGGAAAAGGCAGAACAGGGATGGCTTCTTTGTGTGTGGGACTATTAAACATAATACTTCAAGTGGGGTTTTTTTTTTTCCATGCAAAAGAAATATCCCTTTTTGCTTCATATATCTTTAGTTTGTTTCAGCAGGACTACATTGGTCCTGCTGAAATTCAGTCTAACAAATGATCATCCTTGCCTCAAACCATTTTATTCTGCCCAGAATGCTTTTCCCATGATTTTTCACCGTTTTACATGGAAGTCACTTCAGAAGGGTCCTACCTTTGCACTAAGAAGAGCACACTTAAGTCTTTCTATTTCTGGTCACTGCTTCATTTATCTTCATATATCTTGTCAGGCAAATAACAAACTCCTAACAAACATTTCCTGTATGAATCAATGAATGGGTGAATGAATGAAAGAGGAAAGGATACCAATTATGACTTTTCTCATTTTGTTTCACAAGCTTTCTGAACCCAGTAGGGGACCTGATAAGGATCATTTATCCACTTGCCATTATAAGAAGGCAGCTTTAACTCCAGAAGCCTTGGCAAACCTGCAACATTTTTAAAAGTTGTTATAGTTTTAATAGTTTTATTTTTTATATTTAATAATATCTATTCACCCAATGCTATTTTTCAGCTTTATTAAATTATAATTGATAAACAAAAATCATATTTATAGATATTAGATGTACAATGTGATGTTTTGATATATTTATACATTGTGAAGTGATTAAAACAATTAAGAAATTAACATATTCATTACCATATAGGAAATGAATAACTACAGCACACCCCTCCCCCTCACCCCTGCAACACACACACACACACACACACATCCTCTCCTCCACTATCTTTCCTGGGACAACCATTGCCTGGAAGGCTGTGAGCAGGGCCATGAGAGAGGGCAGCCTGAGAGAGCCACAGAACAACATAGCAAAAACCTGATGACTCTGAACCCCACGACAACTAGTAAACCCACCCTACCTCTGTCTTCTGAGTTACATTTTTAACCTTCTAGTACTAAAATCGTTGGGTCTTATATTACTTGCAATCAAAAGCAATTTAGCTAATACATGTTTATATCATATATCTGGTTAGTGAAAATAGCTCTTCATCATAATTACCTCCACTGTTACCTGTACATAATGGTACATGTCAGTTATTGTAAAACTGAATAAAGAATAATTAACCTGTATTTTTTTGTCAAGGCTGTAACATTTTTAAGCATTTAGTGACTCATCGGGAGATCAGATCATTAGCTAGATTTTTACTGAAGTTGTTTTTTGCTTTTTGTTTTTTGTTTTTTGAGACAGAGTTTCATTCTGTTGCCCAGGTCGGAGTGCAGTGGCACGATCTCGGCTCACTGCAAGTTCCGCCTCTGGGGTTCACACCATTCTCCTGCCTCAGCCTCCCTCCCGAGTAGCTGGGACTATAAGCGCCCGCCGCCACGCCCGGCTAATTTTTTGTATTTTTTAGTAGAGAAGGGGTTTCATCGTGTCAGCCAGTATAGTCTCGATCTCGACCTCGTGATCCGCCCGCCTCGGCCTCCCAAAGTGCTGGGATTACAGGCATGAGCCACCACACCCTGCCTGAAGTTGTTTTTAAACTTATTTTTTCTGTTTGCTTATATGTATTTTTAGTTTGTTTCAAGGAACTTCAGTTCTAAAAGATTTTGCTATCTTTGAAGTGTGAAAGTCATCACAGGCTAAATAGATCTCTTGGTTTTATGGGAAATGAGAATGCAATTTCCAAGATAAATATAAATTAATCTGGCTTGAAAAAATAAACGTCATACGCCACAATAGAGGGCAAAACTGGAAAACTATAGAAATGAGAGGAAGGTGAAACAAATACATAAATAGATACAATGAACATTTTTTAAGAGAGCATCTGCCAAAAAAATCACAATAGATGTTCATGGGAAGTACATGCCAAACCAGCTTCCTCCTTGGCTTGGATTCCTTCTGAAATTCAAACCAGTTATATGTGGTAATTTTAGGGAGAAAGAGAAAAGGATGACTTATTCCCATGAAAACATGACAAAAGTTACAATGACACAAGTTAAAGCAACATGAAACATAAAACAGCAAGGAAAATAATACGTGCTGAGGACAATGAGAAAAATAATCAAATTCCAAATAGGACAGTGTAGTATGAGAGTCAGTGACAGCGTCGTATTTGTACTCACAGAATTGACAAGTACATAGTAAAGATGAAAACATTTTTATGCTATTAAATTCTTTCATAAGCAAAGGTCATGGACTGGCCCAGGGAATAAGTATATTTTGATCCTAAAATCTACCTTCCATGAAAGCTGAATATTACTTTGATAATTTATATTAATATTAACGAGTCTGAACTTTTAAAAATTATTATGATAAAATGGCAGTTTGTTATGCGATTTTCTCCTATTTGTTACTTGTCATATTGACGACAGTCTGGTTTAATGAATTCAGCTTTTCCCACACAGTGCTCTACAGTATACTGTTCCCAAAATGCTAGTAACTGCTCATCTGAAAAAAAGGAAAAAAAAAAAATAGTGGATCTGGATCTGTTTTTGAATACATAAATTGGAGAAATACTGAATTAATGTTATTCTAACTATTTCCTGCAAAGCATTTCAGAAATTTTCACATTCTTATGGGCATTTTAATTTCCCCAAGGGACTTAACATGACAAATGTATAAAAACATTTTTGACATTTAAAGATAATAGTATTCTAAGGAACATAGTTTGGAATCTACTTATATACGTTCTTTTTAGAGAACTGCGTGATAGATCAACCATTCATAGGCATTTTCATCTTTTTTTTTTTTTTAACCATTTGGTTTGTGAATTTGAGGATCACTCCCTCTCTCTCTACCCATCTGCCATTTTCTCTTTCCCTGTCTCCATTTTTACACCAACATGCTATGGTTGCAATTTTTTTTTTTTTTTTTCTTGACAGAGTCTCACTCTGTCACCCAGGCTGGAGTGCAGTGGCACGATCTCTGCTCACTGCAAGCTCCACCTCCTGGGTTTACGCCTTTCTCCTGCCTCAGCCTACGGAGTAGCAGGGACTACAGGTGCCTGCCACCACACCCGGCTAATGTTTTTTGTATTATTAGTAGAGACGGGGGTTTCACCGTGTTAGCCAGGATGGTCTCGATCTCCTGACCTTGTGATCCTCTCACCTCGGCCTCCCAAAGTGCTGGGATTACAGGTGTGAGCCACCGCGCCTGACCGTATGGCTGCAAATTTAATACATTTATGGCTATTCAGGAAGTCTCATTTGCCACACTTGCCCCTATAAATATGGGGGAAATTCTCAGTAAAAGCTCTTTAAAGGTATATTTCCATCAATATTGAATCCAGAGCCTTCACACAGTTCAGAGCATCATCAACCACTTGTTGAATGCCCTGAAGTTTAGAGGCACACAAAAATCATGATATAGCACATAAGCCCTAATTTCCTTGAAGGCATGGATAAATTTTGGAACTAATTGCAGTCCTGACTTACCTGACCAAAACAAGCACCTTTATTCCTGAAGCTTACAGACACCCTGAATGATTTTAGTGTCAACTAGACCTTTGATCACAATAAGAAAACTCCCTAGTATGAATTTTAGTGGACTTCAAAGTCATATAGAAATGCTAAGGAAATTTAGACATGGACAATGAAAACAAAGTTTTGGAATAGAAACAAAAAATGACATGGACATTGTTTGAGATTGTATATTACCAAAGTGCTAGTAAATTATGTAATTTTTGGCTTGTCTGAGAGTGTGAGCTAGCGATCTCTGAAGAGCCCTTCAACCAAATACTTAAAGGAAAAATAATGAACATCCCATATCTCTTGCTTAAAAAAAGTTACAAAATAACAACCATTTGAAAAAGTGGAAACAGTCAAAAGGTTTTTGTTTAAGTGATCCTCAAAGAATTTGAATTATTTTAAAGTCTGTTAGGTGAATGAAGCAACTGGTTCTTGTAATACTGTGAGTCTACAGACAAATGTAACTCAATAAGCTGTTCAACCATTAATTGATCTTTTCATTTATTTGTAACTCTGAAATTAATTACTTTGCAATAGCTGAGAAAGTACACAGATTCAGTATTCACAGGAAGAATTGGTCTTATTCATTGTAACTTGGGAGTTCGAAGAGTAGAGAGAACTTTTACTTTCCATTCACCTAATGTTATCTCTCCACTGGAGTTTAACAACCCTTCATGGTTAGTTCAAGTCCTGTCATCCTACATTGCCCTTTGTTCCTCACATTTTTCACACCAAGATATTCTGTATTTTCTCATAATTGTTCATTTACTGTTGCTAATATTACTCAGAGTGGAGCATCTACAAGGGACATATAAATATATTTTGTTAATATTCATTGCCTCTCATACTTTGCATAATAGTGATGTGTTAATATGCTAAAAGACTTTAATCTGATGAGATAAGACAAAATAGAAAAAAGAAACACAGACTCCCATTTGGGCACAGAGCCTTCTAATACCCACTTTCTCTATCTTCCTCAGTAACTGAAATCAATTGAACAATGTATCTAAGCCTAAAGGAAATTAAGATCTTAAATCTTAAACCAGAAATTGCTTTCTACAGTTACTAAGACTATATCACTTCTTAGAACTACAGCAGATAAAATGACGAGAGAATTCTCACTAAATTATCCTTGTGGGCTCCTTCCAATATTTTTTACATTTCAAAATGAGTTTCAGTCTTGCCAGTTACAGTATCACTGGTAATAGATTGAATATAGGCACCAACAGGAAGGACTAATACAGGTAGAAGACTCCTTTAGGCTTCTGTGGCCCATATAACTGAATCTTGGTAAGTAAAGGGGGAATTAAATTGCAAAGAGAAACTTAGAGTCCTTTTTTTAGAGAAAATAAATACTTGCATTACCTTTTTCTTTATTGTTAAGTGGGATGCTGATGTTATGGCTGGAGCTAGTCTCACACCCTGACTCCTTCTTTACTACATGAGTAAACTTGGAATGTAACTTCACCTCTCTCAACCTATCTCTCTCTGCAAAATAGACATTGAAAAAACTCCACTCCCTTTGTGATCATTGTGAGATTATAAAAGATAGTGCACTTCAAGTGCTTATTTAAAACATGTTACATTTATGCACTCAAATGTTAGCACTTATTACACATCAATGGATTGAGTTCATATATGAAATAAATGCTGCCAAAATTTATTAGATACACTTTTAGATCCCTGCCTGAAAAGGCCATCCAGCAACTGCAATACATTTTCCACATTTTAGAATGATCAAACTCACCTAACGATATTAATAACCACTTTCACAATCTTATACTATTGAAGAACTTGGCTGACCTCAAAGAAAAATAAAGGATCTAAAATGATTAAGGCGTGGGCAAAGTTTTGAATTATATTTCTCTGTTATAGAATTTAAATAAGTAAGTTAAAAATATGCCAAATGTAATACTGGAAACATGTCTTTCCCATTATTTGGCTCAATATGATTTGGGTCATAAACTGATTCTTTATTAAATTGGTAGTAAATACAAAAAAATCCATCTGACATATATTCTATCTTTGAAAATTTCTTCTTGTGTTTATTATATTTTAAGTTACTTTAAGATCTTCATGAAGATTAGATGATTTTTAACTGCTACTACTTCAAAAGAATTCAGTTGTTGCTCAAAATTAATTTATATTTCTGTATGACACACAGACCTGAGTAATAAATAAATAGGATTTAAACACTGTTTGATACACAGCAAACCTGGTTAATACATTCTGCTGCTTTCTTTTCCTTCAATTTAATACACTTTCTGATTAATTCTGTCACCTAAAAGCCACCAAATAGTTCCATTTCTGAGGCACATTTTACCTAAGTCTCCTACCTGGATTAGTCCTTTCTATTGGTACCTATATTCAATCTATAACCAGTGATACTGTAACTGACAAGACTGAAACTCATTCTGAAATGTAAAAAACATTGGAAGGGCCTGCAAAGATAATTTAGTGAGAGTTCTCTCGTCATTTTATCTGCTGTAGTTCTAAGAAGTGATATAGTCTTGGCAACTCTGGAAAGCAATTTCTGGTTTGAGACTTAAGACATATATGGGCTGGGTGTGGTGGCTCACACCTGCAATGCCAGCACTTTGGGAGGCCGAGGTGGGCAGGAGGCTGAGGCAGGAGAATCACTTGAACCCAGGAGGCGAAGGTTGCAGTGAGCCGAGATCATGCCACTGCACTCCAGCCTTAGCAGCAGAGTGAGACTCTGTCTCAATAAAATTAATTATTTAATTAATTAACTGATTTAAGACACATATAAAGCACATATGATTGATCAACTTATATCCTACAGGGCAAATTTACTGTTAGTGAGTTGATCTCCAAAAATCCAGAAAGAATTCGCCAGCAACATCCCACAACTATATCGCTATAACACAAATCACATTTTCTCTTATTAGTTTGAAATTCACTCAATTTTTTTTACTATTTTATGTAATTGACTGATAAATATTACCTAGTAAATAACACAGAGCTAACACTTTTAAATAACTAATAGTAGTGTTACTTGGATACATTGACATGCAGTCATATTTAAACTAGATTGTATAAATTTTGGAAATAATTTCTAGTAACTGCAAAATGTTCCTGTTTTGAGATTAAAGCAATATAAAAAATATTATTTCTTTGAAATCTACCAGATTAGTTACTAAATAAAAATTAATCAAAAAATTTTTTTTTTACTAATCGATCTTATTTACCTGAAGTTTAGAATCCAGAAATTGAAAGATCTCGCTGGAGTCATATGAAACTTTGAACAAATAAACAAACATACTTTTTGTGTAATTTTATTTTTATAAGGCTTCATTTCATTTTCAGTGCTATAAGGTTTCATTTCAGAGATTTCAAATAGAAAGTTATTTTCAAAGTTGACTTTCCTTGTCCTTTCTTAAGGGAAAATTTAAAGACTTGCCTCTGCATCTTCACTTGATATTTTTATATTCTAAAATGCTCTGTGAAAACAATTCCCTTTCAATAAAGCAGAACTTTTTTCTCGTGCTCAAAACACAAGCTGATTTCTTAAACAAATTATTTATGCCAGGAAAGCTACTCAAGAGTAGCTTTAATTAGGTATCACCTGTGAGTATGACTTTTCCACTTTGCAGTGTATATACTATTTTAGCTGTTCACCTAAGACATTTTATCAAATTTTCATAAATCATAATCAAGCTAGAGCCTCTTTCTGTCCTTGCTTTCATCCCTCCATATCCATAATCACCATATCTCTGCTTTTCCTCTAAAACACAAATTTATTGAACCCAGGTTAAGGACCAGTACTATTCCTCATTCAGAAGCTACAAAGATGAAGAAGAAACAACCTCAGCTCTCAAGTTCTTCACAGACCTACAACAGAGGCTACACAAAATTACAGAGAGAAGCGTTACAAGTTCTACAATGGAGGCGTAACCATGGGACAGGTATGACAGTCAGAATCAGCTCTGCTTGATGAGTAGAGAAGGCCATCAGATGTATGATTTTTTTAAAGAGCCTTTAATGGAGCCAAATTTTTATGAGCAAAGAAGTAAGATAGGATTGTTTAGATAAAAGTGTCCTCTGGAATGGGAAAATGAAACAAGTTTTTAGACTCTATGTGGGATTTAAGGCTATGAGAATATAGTGAACTACTACATGAAACTGTGGATCCTGGATGGGTATAAGAACTTTATTCTGACAATGGGGTTTGAATAATCTCCTTCTTCTACTACTTTTTACCTAGAAAGGGGGGTAAAGAAATGAAAATGAGTCATGAATGACCAATAGAAATAAATCATTAACCATTACTTTGATTTTTTCAAAATTATGAATCTGGAAAAAAATCTGTAAAAACACTTATATCAAAATATTAAAGGTGGTTGATTCTGGAAAGTGAGAATAAGGACATTTAAACAGTTTCCTCCTTGAACTTTTAAAAACCTCTTGTAAATCATCTAAAAATACAAATTTGCCCATGTCCAAAGATAAATTATGTAATTAGAACTTTGAATGACAGATTAATGAAATTCAAATAAGGGCAGTGATTGATACCAAGTAGGAGATAAAAACAATCCTAGTACGAAAGGATGCATTTCGGAAAGAAAGCAGTGGAGTGGAAGGAGATTAAGTTTACAAACTCACTGTTGTTATACCAAAGAAGCATTTTGCACCATGTAATTGCTTCTATTGCAATCCCTTGGAGGTGTTACTTCATGTAACGACACTCCTTTTTTAAGATTTGTAGTTAACATTTTACAGTGTCTAAATGAAGATAATAGTACATAATAACCATGAGTCATATATGACAATTTTACATTAATTCCTTGATTTTCATAGGAGCCAATCTACATGTTTAAAGGAAAGTTTATGCGTGGAAGCCATAAAGCTGAGAACTAAAAGGAATCAGGCCACATTTAAAAACATTTATTTTAGCTCCAGGGATTATATCTGTCTATTACATGGCTATATTGCATACCGGTAGGGATTGACTTTCTAGTGTACCCATTACTCAAATAGGGGACATTGTACCCAATAGGTAATTTCTTTACAACCATCTCCCTCTTCCCACTTTTCAAGTTCCCAGTGTCTATTATTTTCATCTTTATGTCCACAGGTACCTATTGTTTAGCTCCCACTTATGGGAAAATATAGTATTTGATGTTCTGTTTTTGAGTTAGTTCACTTAGGATAATGGCCTCTACCTCCATCCATCTTGCTGCAAAGTATTTGATTTCATTTTTTATGGCTGTGTAGTATTCCATGGTGTATATATACCACAATCACTTTAACCAGTCAACCACTGATGGACACCTAGGTTGATTTCATGACTTTGTGATTGTGAAGATAGGAGTGCGGGGAACATAGGAGTGCAAGTGTCTTTTTTATATAATGATTTATTTTCCTATGGGTAGACACCCAGTAGTGGGATTGCTAGGTTGAATGATGGGTTCTATTTTTGGTTATTTTAGAAATCTCCATACTGTTTTCCATACAGGTTAAACTAATTTACATTCCTACCAATAGTGTATAAGCGTGTCCTTATTTTCACATACATGCCAGCATCTGCTGTTTTTTTTTTTTTTTTAAGCTTTTTATTAACAGCCATTCTGACTGGTATAAGATGATATCTCAATGTGGTTTTAATTTGCGTTTCTCTGATGACTAGTGACATTGAGTATTTTTTTCATGTGTTTGTTAGTTGCTTGCATTTCTTCTTTTGAGAAATGTCTGCTCTTCTCCTTTGGCCAACGTACATAAGTCAGTAGCATTTCTATACACCAATAATGTTCAAGCTGAGAAACAAATCAATAACTCAATCCTATTTACAAATAACCACAACAAAAATTAAAATACCTAGGAATACATTTAACTGTGGAGGTGAAAGTTCTCTACAAAGATATCCACTAAACATTGATGAAAGTAATTCTTGATGACAAAAATGAACAACAACAAAAAAACCATCTCATGCTCACAGATTGGAAAAATCAAAATTGTCAAAATGACCATACTGCCCAAAGCAATATGCAGATGCAATTCAATCCCTATCACATTACCAACATGATTTTTCACAAGATTAGAAAAAACAATACTAAAGTTCACATGGAATCATATGGAACCAAAAAAAAAAAAAAAAAAAAAAAAGCAACCCTAAGTGAAAGAAGCAAAGCTGGATATATCAAATTGCCTGACTTCAAATTAGGCAAGGCAATAGTAATTAGAACAGCATGGTACTGCTACAAAAATAGACACATATATCAATGGAACAGAATTGAGAACCCAGAAATAAAGCCACAAATCTACAACCAACTGATCTTTGACAAAGTTGATTGAAATAAAAACAATGGGGAAAGAACATCCTATTCTATAAATGGCGGTGGGAAAATTTGCTAGCCAATGCGGGAGAATGAAACTGGACCCCTAGCTCTCACCATATACAAAAGTTAAGCCAAGAAGGATTGAAGACTTAAATGTAAGACCCAAAACTATAAAAATACTACAAGAAAACCTAGGAAAAATGTTCCTGGACATTGGCCGAGACAAAGAATTTATAACAAGACCCAAAAAGCAAATGAAACAAAACCAAAAATAGACAAATGGAACTTATTTAAACTAAAAAGTTTCTCAGCAGAAAAAAAATATTCAACAGAGTAAACAGAAATACTACAGAATGGGAGAAAATATTTGCAGTTTATGCCTCCAACAAAGGACTAATATCTAGAATATACAAAAGGAACTCAAACAACAACAACGACAACAACAACAAAAACCTCATTTAAAAAATGGGCAAAGGACATAAGCTGTTTTTTAGGACATAATGTAAAGGTGTTGTTGGCATTAATTGTCTAAGAGGGAAAAAAGGCAGAAAGATTTAGAACGTCAATCTCCAGGGCAACTTATTCCAGCAATACAGGCATGAATGCAGATATGAACAAAACAATTCACGTAACTCTTGAATGAATGAATTTTCTAAAACTTTACAGAGTGAATATTTTACTACATCACATCATTTCAAGGGGTGGAACCTAGCTATGATTTTATTCTTGCCATACAGCCTTCTCTTCACTCTCCCACATTTTGAGAGCTGAGGCCAACCTGAAAAATTGTTTTTGTCCATGACTCAGCACCAGAAGAGAAGGACAAATCTTAACATTTTCTACCTAGAACCCTAAGAAGCAGATAGAAATACATGGACTAAGTACAAATCTTAGTTTATGTAATAAAAAAGAGTGGCAACAAGCATCAGGCCCATGAGCACAGCTATAAAGACGGAAGATAGTGGATCAGGAGTTAAGGAGATTATCAAGTGAGAACGAAAAGCAATAAATCAGGATAGAGTTGCTGAATTCATGATATGGTTTATGAAAAAAGCAAGGGTACTGTGAGACCATTTTTGCTAAGTGGCATCTTGATGAATAGTTATACTGTTATTAATTTATTAAAAAGCAGAAATGAGACTCCGAAGTTTCAAGTGTCTTACCTAATTTTACATGCATATGCCCATAAGTAGAAGGGTTATTATTCAAATGAAGTATTTCTAACTTTGAAGTCCACAAATTTTGCCTATACCATATTGACCTTGAGACTTTTTTTTCTTTTTCTTTTTTTTTTTTTTTTACTTTTTAAAGCTTTTAAAAATATATTCAGAAACATATTCAGGTGCTTTTTGGAAAGATCACTTTGTCATAATGTACTGAAAGGGGGTATGTTATGGACCTTTTATTTCAGCTAAATATTCCCAATTCTTTTATGTGTTTCACATTCAGCTCTTTGAAACCTAGTTGGTCTTTTTGTTTATATTTAAGCTTGACGATAAACTGATGTGTTAGTCCATTTTCTCTGAGAAGCAGCCAATAAAAAGGTATAAATTTGCAATAATTTTATTAGGGGAATTACTGTTCTAGAAAAACAGGGAAGAAGTTAGGAAAGACTGGAAGAGTAAGTAGATTTTGATGCAAATCAAGCCCTATGTGAAGAACAGAGGGAGGAAACGTTGGGTAGAATTGTCAGAGAATGCTGTACAGTCACATAAAGTTTGGGCAAGTTCAGAGTTCAAGTCTTCCTGGAATAGGTCTGCCTTATAGAACTGAACTCTCATTGGCTGGGAGCAGACTGTGGAAATGGAAATCTCGGCAAAAATGGATTGCAGTGTTCAATTCTGGGGTCCTAAGATAATGAGTCTCTCTATAGCTGAAGACCAGCAAGGTATATTCTCATAGCTGCCACAGATGACTTCCAATGGTGTACAAAATTTTTGAAAATTGCCAGACACCATCTACCTTATACATTAAGGTCTATGATTACTGGATGGCATTATTTATAAAGACATTCTCATGCCTCTCGAATATTCTTCAGGTAACTGGATGAAGTTTATCGGAAACCCATTTTAAAGATTATTTAAATGAAAAGAAGAAATGAAAATCCAAATTCAAATTACAAGTGAAATGGAGACTAACAGTACAAACTACTACAAAGGATGAAAAGGATATTTTGCTTCCCAAAATGAAATAACTTGAAAAACCAACCAAGAGAATTAATGAGTCTTTGGAATACTGACTTAAAAATAAACTCAAGATAACATGTAACATTTGTTCAGCGTATTCCAACAGATGCTGGGGTTGATGGATAAGGAAGACTAACACTTTTGCAATGGTCTCCTTGTGTTCAAGATCCTGGTGGATGATTTGCATTCAATTCATAGAACAACCATAGTAGAAAGTAATTATTTGCTCCACTTAAGAAATAAAGAGAATAGAGCTCAGTACCACTACCCAGAATTACAGAGCTAGGAAATGGTGATCAACAGATATCAATCTAATTGTGTGTGGCTCTAAATCCCATAATATTTCCAAGTGAGATATTTTGTTTATCAAAGATTTTCCAAGTAACTCCTATATATTCAGATCCATTTTATAGGCTATGAGAGATTTTTATTTATTTATTTTAGACTTTTAATTTCAGGGGTACAAGTGCCAGTTTGTCACATAGAGTTTGTGAGTTTGTGTCATGGGGGTTTATTGTACAGATTATTTCAATGCCCAGGTATTAAGCCTAGTACCCGTTAGTTATTTATCCTGATCCTCTTCTTCCTCCCAACTTCCACCCTCCAAAAGGCCCCAGAGTGTGTTGTTTCCCTCTATGTGTCCATGTGTTCTCATCATTTAGTTCGCACTTATAAGTGAGAGCATATGATATTTGGTTTTCTGTTTCATGTTAGTGTGCTAAAAATAATGGTCTCCAGCTCCATCCAACGGACATGATCTCATTCTTTTTTATGGCTGCATAGTAGGCCATGATATACATGTACTACATTTTCTTTATCCAGTCTATCATTAGTGGGCATTTAGGCTGATTTCATGACTTTGCTACTGTGTATAGTGCTGCAGTGAACACACACGTGCATGTGTCTTTATAATAGAATGTTTCATATTCCTTTGGGTATATAACCAGTAATGAGATTGTTTGGTTGAATGGTATTTCTGTCTTTCATGCTCATGGATAGGAACAATCATTTCATTGTCATTAAAATGGCCATACTGCCCAAAGCAATGTATAGATTTAATACTATATCTATTAAACTACCATTGACATTCTTCACAGGACTAGATTTTAAAATCCAGAAGGAACCCCAAAAAATCCCAAATAGTCAAGGAAATAATAAGTAAAAAAGAACAAGGCTGGAGGATTCACACTATCTGACTTTGAACTATTACCAGGCTACAGTAATCAAAACAGCATGGCACTGATACAAAAACAGACACATAGACCAATGGAACAGAGTAGAGAACCCAGAAATAAGACTGCATACCTACAACTATCTGATCTTCAACAAACCTGGCAAAAGCAAGCAATGGGGAAAGGATTTCCTATTCAACAAATGGTGTTGGGAACTGGCTAACCATATGCAGAAGGTTAAAACTGGGCCACTTTCTTACACCCTAAACAAATTTTTTTAATAAAAATCTATACATCCTCATTCTTTCTTTCAAATTGAAAGAGACAATTTATATTGCACATAACAGTTTATAAAATGTAAACCCAATTGTGCATCTCATGATTAGTAAATACAATAAATATTCACCATGAGCTGATGCCGTTAGTATGAGATTTTTCATATATTTAGTTCATTCAAAACTAACTGAAATTGGCAGATATTATTAAATGGGGAATAAGTGCTGGACTTATGATGTCTAAGATTAAGTTTTATCACTAACACTTAACCTCAGGATTATTTTAAGTTACTTTGCATTAATCTTAGTTCGTATGTTTTCAAAGTGGAGAAAATAAAACTTCACTACATTATTGTCAGAATTAGATATGAAATACATGGAAAAGCAAGTAGCAAATTCTAAGCTGAGATGCAAAAGGCATTATTACAGGCAATGAAATCTGCATTTTATTAGAATGCTAAATTCCAGTCATGTTTAAAGTAGATAACATTGTTAATCTAGCTGTCAAATTTTTCAAAGAGAAAACATCAAAAATATTTGTTTTTCGATTTAAAAATTCTTTTTAGAATTTTGTGATTCATCAATCTTCAGAATGTTTGTATAGTTCACTGATGTTCAAGAGATAGCAGAACTCTTAAATAAGATTTCTTGAGTTTTGGAAAGAAATAAAATTCTAATTTTATCCCAAAAAATCCCTTTAAAAAACAAAACAAGGGAAGAACAGGAAATGCATATTTCTAGAACAGAGAATGCCCACAAGTTTCATGCAAATAAGATGTATTTTAAAATGTTAAATTCAAGAATTCTGATTGAATAATACACTTGGGAAGTAAAGATTGATTTTCCAGCGAGGGAATTATAGGACCCTATTTTGTGCTTGTTATTAATTTTAAAAATAAAATTTCATTAGTATTTACCATGTTATAGCTTCTTAATATTTAACACACTTAGTTCTGACAAGAACACTAGAAGATAGTCTTTCCACCTTTATGGATGAGGAAACCTAAGCCCAGAAGTTTAAGTGTCTTGCCAAAGGCGGACCCAGGACATGGATTTAGACACTCTGACCCCAATGATTTTGCTCTTCGTTATACAGTTTAGTATATATTTGTGATACTATCCCCTTTTTTACATTCTAGGGGCATATTAGACCCTTTCTAAGCCCTCCCAGAACATGTGAGGCACATACCCTATTCATGGACTTCTCCCTTTGCCTGGAAGTCTCTTCCTCTAGATATCCACAAAGCATGCCCCCCGCCTTTCCTTCTAGTTTTCATGAAGACACTACCTCTGGAGAATCCTTTCTTGACCACCCTTTCACATGTTGTCTTCTTACATGCTCTGTGTATGTTTGTATCTGTGTGTGTGTTTTAATGATGCCTACAATTCTTTATGTTACGTTACATATTTATTGGCTTTATTCTATATTTTCCACTGTTTTGCTAAACAATACTTAAACCAATGACTAGTATTAGGTTGGTGCAAAATATTGTGCTTTCTGCCATTACATTCTATGGTAAAAACTGCAATTATTTTTGCATCACATTAATATATTGCAGATGTTCAATATATGTGTGTTGAATGAATAGGTAGTCATGATTAAGAGATTATGTTAGCAGTTTTGGGCATAGTATCTAATTTACTCTTAATCCTGCTAGGCATGGGTATCAATATTCCACTTCTAATACATGGGGAAACAAATTCAAATAAGCAAAACGAATTTAACAGACGCACATAAGTACTACGTATGTAAAACAGAATTTGAATCCAGCTCCATGTGGTTTTAGATTTCTCACTTTTTCCACTGCAATGTGCTGCCTACCTAGTCGTTTTGGCTGAAAAGTTAGAAAAGTGCAGATTTTTTTAAATCTCTGTTACAAGCCACTATTTTGTAGCATGACAACATGGTTTAGTGTAAGATATCAATTAAACCAAGTTTGTGGTTTTACAAGGATGTTTATTTTTTCCCAATATACTTTCATCTATCTTGGTAACTGTACTGAGATAAGAAATAGGTTATTTATTCAAACATAATGTTCAAATTCTTGAATTTGGGGACTTCAGGAGACATATTTGTCCTTAACCATATGATCCCCAGAGCTAAGTCAGAATTATAAAGCATTGTATAATAGAACTAAAACTCTGTTCCACAATTGGCCACAGTTATATCTGTACTATATCATAAAAATAGCAATGTTCCCTTTTACTTTTGTTGTTTAAACTTATTTTATGAAGCCTGTGTATCTTTCAATATACAATCATAATATGCCCTGGGGCTTTCTGATAAGTCTGTGATTGCTTGGCACTAAAACTCATTTTTAGGAACATGCATATAATTGTATTTCCTGTACTAGAATGCATCTTTGGTTTAAAATAAGAGTTAAATAATGATACAAGTGCAGATGTGGTATGACAAAAAGTTTTGTGGCTATCTTTCATTGGAGATGGAATGGGCAGCTAATGCATTCAATTATTTCCAATGAAACTTGTGCTAAGTTGAATATTTCCAACTGTACGTGGAGTTTGTAAACATAATTGGGCCTGTGGGATTGATTCCCAAAAGTTAATTTTTGAAAGCTCAATTGAGAAACTTAGGAAGCAAACACCCAGGGCTTTGGGAACATGCATTTCCTATGTGAACTGTAATGCAGTGTTATGAGAACACCTTTTCCTCTAGTAGCCTCTGGTGGAGCTGCAAAAAATGCATTTGGATGTGTGGTCAATCTGATTGATTGTAGGGCTTTGAGTAATTCTGATTCAATGTGTGAATCTGTTATATGTGAGGTATTATATAAAATGATATCTGGAAAATAGCCTAGGTGGGTTAAAATGATGAATCAATAGATTTAGGACCCAAAGCCATGTTAAGATAAAATGACATTCAATAAAGTTAAAGTCGGATACCACGTAAAATAAGTTGTTTTAATGCTTACATTGATTTTCTTTTTTTTTTTTTTTTCTGGCTGTAAGTATACTAAAAGTTTTTGAATCGAGTTGGAGTTGCCTTGGTTCTTTTTCAGAACTCATTCTGGAAGTTTAGGCAAATCAGCTCATATTTATGGACTTCTACTATAGAATAAACAAAATTTCAGGTGATATAAATGCAGGGCATATAGTAGTGAAAGACAGGTAAGTCAGGATTGTGGGAGCTATTTTTAAGAAATATATCTAATGTTATAAACATCAATCAGTCCCTCTACCAGACTCTGTGTGAGATAGTTTTATGTATGATATTTTAAATGTGTTCATAAATATGATGAAAATGGATATAACCTCAGATTCTACAAACAGTAAGGACATTGAGAGGATATGATGAAAATAATTAATAGACTCTTACGTAGAAAAATTTAAAATGTAGATAGAGGCCAGGCATGGTGGCTCACGCCTGTAATCCCAACACTTTGGGAGACCAAGGCAGGTGGATCGCCTGAGGTCAGGAGTTCAAGACCAGCCTGGATAACATGGTGAAACCCCGTCTCTACTAAAAATACAAAAATCAGCAGGGCATGGTGCCATATGCCTGTAATCCTAGCTACTTGGGAGGCTGAGGCATGAGAATCGCTTAAACCAGAGAGGCGGAGGTTGCAGTGAGCAGAGATCGTGCCACTGTACTCCAGCCTGCGCAAAAGGAAAAAATCCTTGAAAAAGACAACACTACAAAACTGACTCAGGAATAAAAAACTGAATAGCTCTCTAACAGTTAAATAAAATCTATAATTAAGAATGTTCAAACTAAGAAAACTCTAAGCCTACAGGTTTCCCAGTTGGTTAATTTTATCAAACATTTAAGAAAAACTTAACACCAGTATTTTAAAAATTATTTCAGAAAAAAGAAAAAATAATAGTTTTTTATTTTATATGAGGATAGCATAATTTTCAATACTGCATCTTACCAGGACTACAAAAAATTATATATTTATCTATCTCATAAACATAATATTAGTATATGAATTCAGTGATACATAAAAAATCATCATATCAAGGCCAAGTTGGATTCATTATATGAATAAGATTAGTTTTAAATTTGACATCTTATTACAGTAAAAGGAGAAAAGAGGAGAAATATCAACTCACATTTATTATTTATGAATAAGTACTTATCCAATTACGAATAGAAAGGAATGCCCTTAATCTGATCAAAGATATCTACAGAAAACAAACAAAAAACTAAATACATAATGAAATATTGAAACATTTTTGCATTCAAAATAAATAATACCCACTATTACCATTTCAACATTGTACCAGATTTACTAGCCAGGTAAGAAAGACTAAAGAAATAAAAAAAGGAAAAATGTAAGTATTAGAATATTTGCAGACAGACACTTACTATCATTGTATTGCCTCTTGGTCAAAGCTGATCTAGGAGGCATATCATTTTTAACATTGTATATGAATATAGAGAGAGAACACATATATGTATATAATTTATTTAACACCCTATTATATGTATAGACATGCACACATATATGTCTATAAACATACATATACACAACCTAAACCATTATATTATATTAAATTTTGTGATTTGTACCTTTTTTCAATATGAAGCAGTCTATTTATCATAAATACTGTTTCCACTTGGAATTTGGAGTATGATTTGGAATGTGTATGGGAGCGAGAGGGAAAAACAGGGGGTAGAGAAATTCTGAGTCCCTCTCTGTTTTGTGTGATCATTTAACCCAGTTTCACTGAGATTTTATTTATCTGTTGCAGTTTTTACATGTTTATCATCTTTATTATTTCCTTTTAATTAATTAATTGTCCTTATGTTTTCTTGAGCGATAACCTTTCCTTTATCCTAAATTTTGTTAAAATAATCTGGATTTTAAAATTATGAAATTTTCTAATTATTTGCATTGTTACAGAATTGAATTTTTAGCAATTAATTACTCATCAATCAGTAATTTATGAGCCTTTCTTATTAGTCTTTTTTGCTTACCATTTGCTATGATTCTTTTATTTTTGAATCCCTTATTCTGATTCATATTGTTTGTTTTCCCTTTTGGATGGAATACTTTCTCAAATAATGTTTTTAGCAATGACATGGGTTACATATTTGTGAGTCTTCCTTGTCTCATAAGATTTTAATTGTTGCCATGTTTTTTAATTATGGAGACCTGATCTTTCTAAATCAGATACATATAAACTTTTCTTTATGTTCTTCTATCACTTAATGTTGAAGATAAGAAGTCCTTCATTTGATCAAATTTGCACAACATCCCTCATATCACTCTGAACATAATCTTAAACCTTGTTAGATGGCCTGTAATCCCAGCACTTTGGGAGACCGAGGCGGGCAAATCACGAGGTCAGGAGTTCAAGACCAGCCTGGCCAACATGGTGAAAACCCATCTCTACTAAAAATACAAAAAAATTAGTAGCTGAGCTTAATGATGGGTGCCTATAATCCCAACTACTTGGGAGGCTGAGGTAGGAGAATCGCTTGAACCTGGGAGGCAGAGGTTGCAGTAAGCCTTGAGCCGAGATCTCGCCACTGCACTCCAACCCCAGCAAAAGAGTGAGACTCTGTCTCAAAACAAAAACAAAAACAAAAACAAACAACTTGTTAGGTGTTGCTTTAAATCTTGGAATTGACATCATATCAAGATATGTTTGATTCCAATTGTATCTTCTATCAATTGCTACCTTTGCCTGACATTAACATAGTCATTTAAATTTGAAAAATCAGCACCCTTACTCCTTACACGAAAATTAATTCAAGATGGATTAGAGACTTAAATGTTAGACCTAATACCATAAAAATCCTAGAGGAAAACCTAGGTAGTACCATTCAGGACATAGGCATGGGCAAAGACTTCATGTCTAAAACACCAAAAGCAACGGCAGCAAAAGCCAAAATTGACAAATGGGATCTCATTAAACTAAAGAGCTTCTGCACAGCAAAAGAAACTACCATCAGAGTGAACAGGCAACCTACAGAATGGGAGAAAATTTTTGCAATCTACTCATCTGACAAAGGGCTAATATCCAGAACCTACAAAGAACTCAAACAAATTTACAAGAAAAAAACAAACAACCCCATCAAAAAGTGGGCAAAGGATATGAACAGACATTTCTCAAAAGAAGACATTCATACAGCCAACAGACACATGAAAAAATGCTCATCATCACTGGCCATCAGAGAAATGCAAATCAAAACCACAATGAGATACCATCTCACACCAGTTAGAATGGCGATCATTAAAAAGTCAGGAAACAACAGGTGCTGGAGAGGATGTGGAGAAATAGGAACACTTTTACACTGTTGGTGGGATTGTAAACTAGTTCAACCATTATGGAAAACAGTATGGCGATTCCTCAAGGATCTAGAACTAGATGTACCATATGACCCAGCCATCCCATTACTGGGGATATACCCAAAGGATTATAAATCATGCTGCTATAAAGACACATGCACACGTATGTTCATTGCGGCACTATTCACAATAGCAAAGACTTGGAATCAACCCAAATGTCCATCAGTGACAGACTGGATTAAGAAAATGTGGCACATATACACCATGGAATACTATGCAGCCATCAAAAAGGATGAGTTTGTGTCCTTTGTAGGGACATGGATGCAGCTGGAAACCATCATTCTTAGCAATCTATCACAAGAACAGAAAACCAAACACCGCATGTTCTCACTCATAGGTGGGAACTGAACAATGAGATCACTCGGACTCAGGAAGGGGAACATCACACACCGGGGCCTATCATGGGGAGGGGGGAGGGGAGAGGGGGATTGCATTGGGAGTTACACCTGATGTAAATGACGAGTTGATGGGTGCAGCACACCAACATGGCACAAGTATACATATGTAACAAACCTGCACGTTATGCACATGTACCCTACAACTTAAAGTATAATAATAATAAATAAATTTAAAAAAAAAGAAAAATCAGCACCTATTTCTATTTTCTCACAATAAACCTTTTGTTTTCATTTTCTTATGCTTTCATCGTAGTTTCCATTTTTTTTTTAGTTTGTACTTTATACCTATTGCACTTTCTATTTTTATCGTCTCTGTCATAATTTCCAACCTTAAAATTTTTACTCTACATTCAAAATAAATTATTCGGATTGATTTTCTAATAAACTAATGCACTTTTTAGCAGTGATTCACCTGCGATCCAATGCCTTTATAGAGTTAGCTATTAAAGGCGTGCTTTTACTTATTTTCAACAACTTTATTTTGATCTGATTGTTGTCTTTTCCTAGCAGCGTGTTTTTACTAACATATGCATATAATATTCTCTCAAATCTAACTGAAGCTTGGAAGTAAAATTATCTTTTGTTTTCAGCATTTACTATGAGATGATAAAGTTTATTTGATCTAAATGCTCAATTTAGTTTCTAAAGTATTAGTTCTCTTTGTTTCTCTCTCTCTCTCTCTTTTTTCTCTCTCTCTCTCTCTGTTGCTCTCCATCTCTCTTTCTTTCTTCCTCTCTGTCTCATTCATCAATAGATCTGATCTGGTCCATACTGATACAGTGTGAAGTGTGAGTTTTATTACCTATCATTCCTATTACTGTTGCTGGAATATCTGGGCTGGTTTCACACAGGGAGTGGTGAGTAAATCAGAATGAGTTCAAATGTAGGATTCCTTCAGAGTGCCTAAGCTGGAAATCAAACTATCAGAAGAGCACAGTTCAAACGAGGTGGAGACACTCTGGTTGGTAGGCAATTACCTGCATTTTACTGAACACATGATTTGTGTCAATTGTGGAATTGCCTATTACTCAATTTGTTCAGCATTCATCTCCACCACATATTTCAGGGTTTTCTGAAGTTTTCTGAGACTTAACTGCTCAGCACTCTTCCATCAAAGTTTTTCTTCAGTTAATGGCATTCTAGGGGAAATAATGGGGTTAAACTTACGAGTTCAAAGAGTCATTCTGAAACCAGAAAAATAATAAACATAAGTCTAATGAATTGTCTCATATAATGTTTAGGAGAGCAAAGGATCTGTGATAACGAAATATATTGCCTGACTTAAATTCCTAAGAACTGTTTATTTGGTGTCCTGTAAATATAGTACATGGAAAACTGCGCAGAACAAGCTTATTTTTCCTCTCTAAAAATGTATTGTTATGGTTAAGTTAAAATTGCAATTACTCACAATAATTTCAACCGTTTTCAAAACAAAATATAGTTAGTTTGGCCTCTGAAAAAAAAAAAAAAAAAAATAGGCCGGGCGCGGTGGCTCAAGCCTGTAATCCCAGCACTTTGGGAGGCCGAGACGGGCGGATCACGAGGTCAGGAGATCGAGACCATCCTGGCTAACACGGTGAAACCCCGTCTCTACTAAAAAATACAAAAAAACTAGCCGGGCGAGGCGGCGGGCGCCTGTAGTCCCAGCTACTCGGGAGGCTGAGGCAGGAGAATGGCGTAAACCCGGGAGGCGGAGCTTGCAGTGAGCTGAGATCTCGCCACTGCACTCCAGCCCGGGCAACAGAGCGAGACTCCATCTCAAAAAAAAAAAAAAAAAAAAACTAGTTTACAATCCCACCAACAGTGTAAAAGTGTTCCTATTTCTCCACATCCTCTCCAGCACCTGTTGTTTCCTGACTTTTTAATGATCGCCATTCTAACTGGTGTGAGATGGTATCTCATTGTGGTTTTGATTTGCATTTCTCTGATGGCCAGTGATGATGAGCATTTTTTCATGTGTCTGTTGGCTGTATGAATGTCTTCTTTTGAGAAATGTCTGTTCATATCCTTTGCCCACTTTTTGATGGGGTTTGTTTGTTTTTTTCTTGTAAATTTGTTTGAGTTCTTTGTAGGTTCTGGATATTAGCCCTTTGTCAGATGAGTAGATTGCAAAAATTTTCTCCCATTCTGTAGGTTGCCTGTTCACTCTGATGGTAGTTTCTTTTGCTGTGCAGAAGCTCTTTAGTTTAATGAGATCCCATTTGTCAATTTTGGCTTTTGCTGCCGTTGCTTTTGGTGTTTTAGACATGAAGTCTTTGCCCATGCCTATGTCCTGAATGGTACTACCTAGGTTTTCCTCTAGGATTTTTATGGTATTAGGTCTAACATTTAAGTCTCTAATCCATCTTGAATTAATTTTCGTATAAGGAGTAAGGAAAGGATCCATTATGGAAAACAGTATGGCGATTCCTCAAGGATCTAGAACTAGATGTACCATATGACCCAGCCATCCCATTACTGGAGATATACCCAAAGGATTATAAATTATGCTGCTATAAAGACACATGCACACGTATGTTTATTGCAGCACTATTCACAATAGCAAAGACTTGGAATCAACCCAAATGTCCATCAGTGACAGATTGGATTAAGAAAATGTGGCACATATACACCATGGAATTCTATGCAGCCATCAAAAAGGATGAGTTTGTGTCCTTTGTAGGGACATGGATGCAGCTGGAAACCATCATTCTTAGCAAACTATCACAAGAACAGAAAACCAAACACCGCATGTTCTCACTCATAGGTGGGAACTGAACAATGAGATCACTTGGACTCAGGAAGGGGAACATCACACACCGGGGCCTATCATGGGGAGGGGGGAGGGGGGAGGGATTGCATTGGGAGTTATACCTGATGTAAATGACGAGTTGATGGGTGCAGCACACCAACATGGCACAAGTATACATATGTAACAAACCTGCACGTTATGCACATGTACCCTACGACTTAAAGTATAATAATAATAAATAAATTTAAAAAAAAAAAGATTATATCAAAATTAAGCGTGCCCGAGAAACAGAAGGATTTATAAATGCAGTTTATGCTCTGAAATGAATGGGAGACCAGAGACCTGACTTTATTATAACTGCCAGCCAGTGGTTACTATTGTACTATTGTAATAGAGACAGAGAGATCCAGATTAAGAAAAATACATATTTGCATCTAGACCATATCAATATATGTTCGGTATTTCAAAGGAAAGATGTTCATGTACAGCATTTCCTACCATGTTCTGTTTGCACACTAAGAAGGAAAAATTGGAAGAATTCTGCATATCAAGAAAATGACATTAGTAACCAGTTTACACAAGTATTTCCTATTTTTTTCAGACAGCTGTTCTAAATAAAAGTGCCAGGTAAGAGGTTATGGAAAACATGTCACTGAAGACTGAAAGTCCACTTGGGGTTGGATGCAAGTTAAAAGAGTCTCAGCAAAGACCCAGGTATAGAGATATGCTGAGAGTTCCCATTCTAGAGTATCCACATTAACTATCAGTTCTTCTTTACCACATTCTAGAGACCTCCGCGGATGTTTGTACTTAGGTCATTAGTAGAAAAGAAAAATGAGGTGAATTTGTAGAGAGAATTTGCTCATCTATATTATACCTATCAGTGAAATGTTCATCTTTATATATTTCGCATGTATTATGGAATAGTAATTTCCTATTTAGTATTACATATGCCATATCAAGTAACTGCATAGAATTGAAAAATGGACCTGTATATTATCAATTTCCTTAGCGCAAAATCAGCAGCATTTCTCACACATGAACACATTTTCAAAGGTATATATGTGAATAAATAAAAGTAAATTTCTCAAGAACTTTTATATGATTATTAATTTTTATATATTGATACTCAACATATGATAGCATCATATGTAAAGAGATAAAATATTCTTTTTTTCCCAAAGATGTTCTCATTCTTAAATAATTTAAGAGCTGCTGCTAGAGAGAATGAGACTGTCCTGTGACCTCAGCTATCATTCCCCCAGGAGAATCATTTATCAGATGATCGTAATGGCACTTCTCATGCCAAATCGTATTTCTGTGCAATCACATTCTATAAAGCATAATTTGAAAGAAAAAAACACTTCAGGATTTGGGCAAATGTACCAGAGATATAGAGGGTAGAAGTTTCCTGGTAGTTAAACCTCATTGACCAACTCTCAAATAAAACCATTTAGATTTCATCTTTCAGCAAGTGTGCTTGACAGTATTTCATAACAAATGTTTCAATTGAGAATTTTAAAGTCCATCTTTTGTGATTCTATAATCTACTTTATTTCTCTAAACTTTATTTGCACTTTTCACCATTTACTCATTTCCCTATATGTGTTTTCCTTTTAACTACCAACCGTCTTTTCCTCAAACTGAATTATCATTTATAATTTGGATCCTGCTTTCAACTTCTTATCTAAGCAAAATGTCGTATAATTACCAGTAGAACATGTCCATGTTAGCCTTTTTTAGTCAAAGATTTTCATGCCTGTTTCGAAACAGTGGTGGCCTAGGCTTGCACAACATACTTTGTTTGTTGTTCATGCTGTTGGAATGACAATCATTTCCCCGTCTGAGTGATAGTCTATGAAGGCACATAGAGCAGAGAGTCAGTTTTCGTTACTTGCTTTTTCAATTGTTGTAACTATGAGTAATACATGTCACCTTTTGTCCAGAATACATTTTATGTTAACAATTGACTTGCAAACTTTATATATATAAATATAAATATACATAAATGTATAAAATATATATTTCATAGTATATATCTACATATACACAAATATATAGGTACGTGTGTGTGTGTGTGTGTGTATGTATGTCTATGTTTTTCAGAGTGCTGAGCCAAAAAAGTAAGAATGCTTTAAATATGCCATTCAACAAATTAATGAATAACTAATGGATTAAAACACACCACGAGGGAAATACCTGGACCTTATCTAGTTTGGACCCCTAAACTAATGATAACTTTTACTAACTTAGTCTCTGACCAAACATCAGTGTGCACCTCTGGCAGTCTACAGAGGATTCATGGACTAAAGACTAATGAATAAAGGTGAAATCTTACATTAAATTTTCTAAGGCAACCCCTACAGCTATTTTACCTCTCAGTTAATACAAGAATACTGGCCCCATCGGTTGCCAACTTTTCAGCGGTTTGCTCTTCTTATGGATCCCTGCTTGTATTGTGAAATCTCACATTTTGTGTTTCATAGGCTGTATATTTTATTTGACCACCATTTAAAAAGAAATCTTTTCATTTCCACAATCACGGTCATGTTTCAATAAGCAGCAGGCTACAGTCTCACAATCTGCATCCAGGAAATATCTTTTAGTATTAACTTCCTTCCAATTAAAACATTGCTCTGATGAGCTGCCCAGTGGAACAAAGTTGCATTCCCTAACAGTCTTTAGCCCCACCCAGCTGATCTCTTGCATACAGAAATGTGAGAACTTCTAGTACCAACTTACTAAAAGCATCTGTTGCAGCCTTGCCTATGTCTTCACTTAGCCCATTTCACTTTTCATTGCAGCCTCTCTGAGATGGGATGAGTGCTGCTGTGGTTTAAAGGCAAAATATATCTTCAAGAAAAACGACTCTAAAATTCATCCATCCTATTGAAGTTAATTGTCTAGGAAAGGCATTAACACAGAAAACTTCTTAGAGTCAGCTCTGCGTGTTTTATTTCCTTTGGATTTCCAAGTGAAAATAGTTACAGGAAAGCCTATTGTTATGACTGATTAGAATACTGTGATTTTATCCTATCCCTTAATTTTAAAGAATTCAATAGTGTGAACTTTGCTTTACATAATTATTTGGGAATTTTGCAATGTCAGTTTTAAAATTTGAACTGGATAATTTTTCTCCTGAAGGCTTCAGATATGAGCATGCTTCCAACTCAGGTTTTGCTTTACCCTGTTTGACTGAACTCTCTGGTGATTCTAGTCAACTGGAACTTCAGCACTCCAGTTCTGTCCCGACTGGTAAGCTAACCTTCAGATTGATATGTATGAGTATCTTAACTTATGTTTGTACTTCTTTAATATCTGATGTGTAATAAATAAATGTTGATGTCATCCATTTTCTGGTGGTATAGCTGATGCCAATTTTAGTTTCTTCAGTTATTTTTTTTCCCAAAATGTATAAATAGACTTTTGAAGTAAAAAATAGAGTGCTGAAGTTTTTGTGCATAGAATTAAATATCAGAAAACAAAGTCAGTAAACTCAGAAAAATATTAATGGTGTAATAGACTTTGTTCCTCTGAATGCTCAGGACTATCAAGGCTTAGTTTTGTTTGGCATGACTGGTGAAATCAGGAATCTTAACCATAAACTGCAAAGAAAACACTTGCCATTTTAATTCATCTCTTTTATCTCTTGTTCCTAAGCACAATTATATAAAGGGTAATATATTATTTATGTTCTCATTGAGAACAAGAGAATATTCCTTTTAGTTATTTTATGATCTGACTTAGATTCTATATGAGCTGACAGTGTTAATAGAATTAAATGTGAAGAATAATTTTAAACCTTTGAGTGTTACTTACTTAGACTCAGTTTTTGTTCTTGCTCTGCAGGTCTGAGGGAAAAATACTATATACTAATAGTTTGCATTCACCAAAAAATTCTGAGGGTTTGGTTTATAATGAACAGCTCTTATATGTCAATAGTGAATTAATTGTGCTTTGTAGAAAATTTGCATGATAGATATTTTAAATGTTGTACTAAAGTAAAACTGCTGTAATTTATCTTTCCTCATAAAAGAAGGCGTTGTAATGGGAATGTAAAAGTTAAGCAAAGCTATTAAAACTCTGGATATTGTTGGACACTGATCTCTGTCACATGAAAAATCTTGTGGAAATAATAAATTCCATTATACAACAAGAGGATTCTTCTAAGAATTTTGGCAAACTTCCTTATTATATAACCCCCAGTCAATCTCTGATTTATTGCTCATAGATTATCATGTATTATATGAGTTGTTTTACAGTATAAGAGTTCTATAAACAAGAGATAAGACATTCTTTTATAAATTTTCTTTCAACTATAAGAAAAAATCTCCATGCTGTTATTTTGTCTTCTAAAATTGAGACTTCCTAGATATTGAACCTACAATTTCACAGAAGTGGGAAATTAATTTTTTACAGATATACATAACTTTTTACAGTAGACTTGGTTAGAAAATAGTTTAATAAAAAAAGAATCGATAGTTTAAATATTCATGCCTTTTCACCATTTTTTTGTCTTCTAGTCATTTCTGTCAGAGTTAGCACATCCATTCCGTTAGATTCAACTATTGTCTTTATGCAGTTGGCCAACACATCCATAGTACAGGTATAATGTCGTTTCCAGAGATGCATACTATAAACAGCCTAGAAGCCACTTCCACTGTGTTATTCTGGCTATGCCTCAAACTCAGCACATCTCAGTTGAAATCCCTCAAAATGCTTCCTCTTTTTGCTTCCATAATTTTTTTTATGACTCTTAAGTTATCTCAATATTCCTTAACATTTATTGCACCGGCTCACCGCAACCTCTGCCTCCCGGGTTCAAGTGATTCTCCTGCCTCAGCCTCCAGAGTAGCTGGGATTACAGGCATGCACAGCCGCGCCCAGTTAATTTTTGTATTTTTACTAGAGATGGGGTTTCTCTGTGTTGGGCAGGCTGGTCTCAAACTCCTGACCTCAGGTGATCCGCCCGCTTCGGCCTCCCAAAGTGCTGGGATTACAGGCGTGAGCCACCGCACCCAGCCCAATTTTGCCTATCTTTAGATGATCAATAAACTATCTATATTGTGCATGTTTGTATCTTACTTCCACATTCTCATGTTTCAGCTTTAATTTGGATTGCCCTTTCTTTTTCCTACTCTATAATTTGAGATCTCAAAAGCTAAATATACTTGTTTATGGTCTCTGAAAATTCTATTCAGAAAGTTCTTGCTTCAGTATGAGCAGAAAATATAAGCTATAATGACAATCTGATATTTGATATTCTCATTTTTTATAATTTGTAAATAAATGCAAAAGTCTATGTCATTTATTTTTGTACTTTTCTGAGGTACATATAATATTTGAATACTGGTTGGGACAGAAGTAGAAGTTGCCTACCTAGGAATGCAATCTATCAGGTAATTCAGGATTCCCATCTAAATTAAAATTTTTATTGTGTAAACTTTGCAGCAGAGAAGTAATTACCTGGACTCTAGAGTCATACTAGTATTCACAGTTTGCTCTGCTACTAATTGCATGACTTCAGAAAGTTAAATGAATCACTTTATGTTTCTGATTCCTTATATATATTAAGGGTGTAAAAATCCCTACTCATGGAGTATTTAAGAACATTAAATGATATAATGTCAAAAACCATTTAGCACAATGTCTGCAACTAATAGCTAGCATATGCTAACTATCATTCAAAATACACTCTGGAGGTGAGATTACTTCTTATAATGGTTTTCCAGAAGGTGATGATTCAGCAGGTGCTGGGGCTCACAATTTATATGAGGCAAATTGCAAAATCCTATGTATTACAAGCTGAGCTTCTCAAACTGATACACAGTTATCCCCAGGAATGTTGAACAGTGTGTATTATATATATATTTATATTTAATATATATATAATATATATATATGTATGTATGTTTCACTTCCTTGGTAGGAAGTGAAACAAATGTCATGATTCTTTTTCTAATTTTTTAAATTTTTCATCTTTGCAGGTACATAGTGTGGGGTGTGTGTGTGTGTATTATTTATTAATTTATTATTTATTATTTGAAATGGAGTTTTGCTTTTGTTGCCCAGGCTAGAGTGCAGTGGCATGATCTCAGCTCACTGCAATCTCCACCTCCCGGGTCCAAGCAATTCTCCTGCCTCAGCCTCCTGAGTAGCTGGGATTACAGGCATGGGCTACCATGCTGGGCTAATTTTGTATTTTTAGTAGAAATGAGGTTTCTCCATGTTCATCAGGCTCATGCCACCACACATGGCTAATTTTTTGTATTTTTAGTAGAGACAGGATTTTGCCATGTTGATCAAGCTAGTCTCAAACTCCTGACCTCAGGTGATCCACTCAACTTTGCCTCCCAAAGTGCTGGGATTACAGGTGTGAGCCACCGTGTCCCGCCACATATATATATTTGTGGGGGTACGTGACAGATTTAGATACAGGCATACAATGCATAACAATCACATCATAGTAAAGACAGTATCTCTCCCCTCAAGCATTTATTCTTTCTTTGTGTTACAAACATTTCCATTACATTCTCATAAAATGTCAGACTGCAAAGAAGGACTCCTTTTGACCTATAGATGTCTCTGGGCATTCCTGTTTTTCTACCAATAGAAGTATTTCTAAAAGAATGTATGTGAGGCACTGGAAAAAACAGAAAGGTGTTGGCTGCAGGAAGACCTTGGTTTCTGTTGGCTGCTTGGGTGTTGACGCCTGATGATGACAGTGGCATCTCCATAGTCTTAATGAGGTCAGTAATTTGTCTTGAATTCAGTGTGTCTGTGTTAGCTTTAAGTATTAGCAACATGTAACAGTGTTCTGAAGATATCAGAAGTCCTTGTAAAGTGGTTGGAAATTTTACTTTACTTCAGTGGAAATTGGAAAAGGAAAATGAGGTTATGTATGTACCAGAAATTAAATTTCCCTATTTTGTTCCCACTCTGGACAAAAAGAAGCCAGAAAAAAAAGACTTCCTGCTTTTATCATAAAGTGTTAATGTAGCCTTTAGAAATGAGATGCCTTCTTTGAATTATGAATAATGCATTAAAGAGGAAACAGAGAGAGGAACAATCATGCATTATCTAGACCAAAGTGACTAAGTTGTAGATGGGCAGAGCTAGATTTATAAGCTTCTTTTATAGGGAACAAGTGAGGCCAAAAGAGTATGAGTGGCTTGTTTCAGGTCACTCAGATAATTAGATATAAAGGTCAGCCTATAATTCTCTGTATCCTGAATTGTTATACCCTTATATGTCTTCCTTACTCCCAAGGGTCATCATTACATAAGATATGACTTGGACTTTGACATAGAACAACTATGAATGTAGCACAGACACAGGAGACTTTAGAACTTGTGCAAGTTATTTAAAACTTCTCTGTCTATTCTCAGTGAGACACCTACTTTGTAGAGTTGACTGTAGGATTAAAAAATGTGTGAAAAATGCCTTGTGCAGGGAAGGGGCCTAGAATATACATTTAATGGGTGAGATTATGCCCCATTTCCTTTTTTCCATTGTTCTGCCTATTTATCTTACTCTCTTGTGACTTCTCAACCTCCAAATTCCTGGGCCATTCATATCAATTGCTATAAGGACAAGAGATATATATATTGAATCTGAAAACCAAAAAAAGCCCAACAAATACTCATATTACCCTGAGTTTCCAAGTTAATTCCTGCAACTACATGACTTTTAGACCAAACAAATGCTCTTGAGAGTGAATTGCATAAATTGCAAAAAAATGCAAAGATCTGGGAGTCAGTCTAACCATCTTTAGTAATATAAGAATCCCCATCTCATCATTTCTTTGTTTATTTTCCTCTAACATTAAATAAATTATATTTTTCTTCTATTTGTTCTGAAGATGTTTTCTTCAGAATTCTTATCTGATTCCATAGTGGATGAGCACAACTCAGCATTTTATAGTTCTTCTTTTCCACTGAATAATTGACTCTAGCTAGTGAAATTTCATAATTCATGCTCCATTTTCAAGGCCAACATGAAGACATGTCTCAAAGCAAAAGCATTTACAGAAGTATTAATTCTACAGTAGAGCCAAGGAGTGGGTTTTGGAAATCATGGCTTCCACAAACAAATACTACATATCTTACAATTTCTCATGAACACAAGGATGACCACAGAGAGCTTGGACTTTCTTTTTTATCTTATTTTGCTTTGAAAATCAAATAAAATGTTTCTTAAAAATTTCCTCATATCCTTTTATAGGTATTCTTCATAAGATTCATTAAAACAAAGTAGAGCTTTATTAACTTCATAAAATACATACACAGTCACAGAGATTTGAATTGAAATAGGCAATTTTATCACCAAAAAAGGTGAGCAGAATAAGAATTAGTGAAAGTTCCAGTGTATAAAATGTTCACTATTTGTCAGTCAACAGTATAATATAGGACCTACCAAAATGTAAGACATTGTACAAGCATAAAAATTCATTAAGAGAAGAATAAACCATGGCCCCTGCTTCTAGTTAATATTAGAGAAGACATTCACTCATCACATTAGTACTTACAGAGTAGCCATATATGTTATGTGCTTTGACACACATACATACACACACGCATAACAGTGTATATGTGTAAGCAAACTGCCTAAACTGGTAACAACACTATTATTCCTGGAATCACTGGCATACCCTGGCTCCTCCTCATCCATGGGTGTCCAGCAATAATTAAGAGTCATTCTTTCAGCCTTATCTTCATACTCTCATCTCACCCTGTAGAAGTCAGTATCAGGATCTTATGTGGTAGATGGTTACAAAGAAGGAGAAGGCAACAGAGAACAACAACAAAAAAGATCCTGCATGAGGAAGGTTCACAATACAGACAACACTGTCTGTATTGAATGAAATTAAACTATATGGGTAGTTTAATATAGTTTTTTTGTTTGTTTGTCTGTTTTCGTTTTAGATGGAGTCTCGCTCTGTCACCCAGGCTGGAGTGCAGTGGCGCAATCTTGGCTCACTGCAACTTCGACCTCCCAGGTTCAAGCGATTCTCCTGCCTTGGCTTCCTGAGTAGCTGGGACTACAGGTGCCTGCCACCACGCCTGGCTGGTTTTTTTCTTTTATATTTTTAATAGAGACGGGGTTTCACCGTTTTAGCCAGGATGATCTCAATCTCCTGACCTTGTGATCCTCCCGCCTCAGCCTCCCAAAGTGCTGGGATTAAAGGTGTGAGCCACCGCACCCTGCCTAATATAGTTTAATTTCAGACTTTCATCTCCTAAAACATAAGCTTTAGAAGTCTCTTCCAGGGTTTACTCCATGGTCCTAAGTCTTATTACCTCTTTATGCTTGTCAACCTTCCCCTACTGCTTCTTTCTAATGAACGCTATCCTGAGCTCTGCCTTGGCCACTATTTTAATCCTCATCCACATTAGGCTTCTTTTCCCTAATGAATATAACATTTTTCTTAGGCTTCTTTTCCCTAATGAATATAACATTTTTCTTTTGCATCCTCTGCCCCCATGACATCTCACTCAAGCCCACCTGTGGAGCCCCTGTGCACTCTCTATGACTCCAGTCTCTTCCTCAGGTTTTGGGAGCCATCAAAAATGGTGGTGAAGGAGGACCTCCTCCCATCACCCAGTTCCAGCAAGGCAAGTGGTGGGTGGAAGCAGTATTCCCTCTCCACCATTAGACGCACGTGTTAGGGAGGACTAGGGGATTTAGGATGGTTCTGGAAGTCAAATTAAAATGTTTATGTTGTACCTGAGTCACACAATGGATTAATTAAATTAATTTCCTGGAATTTGTATTAAATTGATATTCAGGAAATGAATTAAATTCATATCCTGGAAACTGTCACTCTGTATTATCATGTTTCTAAATAGAAATTTTTTCCATCTTCCATGCTACAGACTTTTGAATTTACCTCTTGTAGCACCCATGAGCTGTTTGTAACTTGGGAATGATCATTTAAGGGAGAAATGAGGTAACTATTCATTATAGTGTATGTTGAAGGAAAAATAAATGATAAAGTAGAAGTGTTCTGGTCTTTTGGTAGAAGAGATAAATATGGTCCAAAGAAGATAGAAAAGGAAAGAAATTATAAAGAAAGACAGACTTTTAAAAAGAAAGGAGGAGGGCATTTCTGGAGAATGAAATGACAAGAACAAAGAGCATATTATCACAAAGCATTCATTCGTGTGTCTGTCAGTTTATTTTTTGCCATCCCTGCATACATGCCTTTCTTTCCAGTATGAATATTCTAATGTTCTCTTGGAAAGTTATCCCTTTTCCAAGGGATATCCTGTGGCTATGGAAGTTGTTGACATAGTTTGTGCCCCATATTTAAGCTCTGTCTGAAGCCATTCTGCCTTCCAATGCAGACTTCCAACTTACTGGCTTATGGTTGAGCCAATAAGTTCTTTATTGTTTATGCCTAATTTGAGTTGATACTTCTGTCACTTGCAACAGTAAGAGTTCTCAGTGATAGATGTGATAATGAATTTCTAGTTTTTGTGGATGGCAACGAGATCTACCTGGCTCATACAAAAGAGGCATGTTCTAAAGTAGTGGGAGGTTAAGTCAAATGTGGATAGAAAAGCAAACCTCAAATACTAATTAATAGCATTGGCCAGTAGCCTTGATAGTTATCTTACTATTTGTGGGAGATCAATTTTAGGTTTCCTCTTTTCTTTTTTTCCTGTTCAAGTAACATTAATCTGGTAACATTAATCTGCGCCCACAGCCAAGCAATCATTTATGGAAATGATTTATGGAAATCTAACAAACTGTGGCCTTGACCTCTGCTCTCAAGGTTCCTGACTCCATATCCTTTTTCAGCTAAAATAGATGGAAACTGAGCCTCATATAGAAATTTAATGGGTCCCTAAGGCAACATTTTACTTTTCTCTTCCTCCCACTAAAGAGAAAATTTTATTTAATTTGTAGGGGGAGGAGGAGCTGCTTAATCTTAGGCTGTTTACAGAAACTCCTCCAGGGGTCTCAGATTGGCCAAGCCTGTCTGATTCAGTTCTATTTCAGGGCAGAATTCATGTGGGTCTTTTATGTTCCTGTTTGTGATTTCATGCAGGGATGGGACACAGGCATAAATTTATACTCGTATAACCACTGAGACATGTCATATTTAACCATCTGGTTAGGAACTGGGCCAAAGATTCTTTCACACTCTGAGAAACTGGCTATGGAAGTTGTTGATATTAACGACTATCCTCTTCTTCTGTATTTTCAGGTTACTTAAGGGGAAAATGCCCATGGATTTTTATCTTCCTTAGTATGAGGAAACTTATTTTCTTCAGCAGATGGTTTTAGGAAAAAATACATAAGGCCTACCTTGGCAGTTGCAGTATATAACTACATCAGTGCTCATCGTCTTCTTTATGGAAACAGGGGCCATGTTTTTGTTTTGTTTTGTTTTGTTTTGTTTTGTTCTAAGAAACCTTCTTTGTCTCTTTCTCAATTGTAATGTTAGTAGATAAAACCACAGTGTCTGGGAGTTAGCCTGACTAATTTATGACCATACAGTATGTGATTGATTTAGAAGGGAGCCTAAGTTTATCCAATCAGAGTGAACTTTAAGGCTTTAGTTGGTAATTCTGGACTTACTTTCTGGGCTTGGAAAGACTATGAGGCTTCAAACTGAAACTTGACGGTGTCATAAGGAGAGAGCCTGGTATTGTTGAGGATGACCTGGGGAGCCTGAAAATGAAGAAAACCCAAAGGAAACAGACCCAAGAGATTGCTTTTACCGTAATGTTGGAGCATAAATCTGGCTTTGCCTGAAGCTAACCTGAACTAGGAGCTCATTAAAATTTAGTTCATTTTATTTGCTTAAACCAATTTATACAAAGACATGTAGCTATTTGTAGTTTGATAATATAAGAAATATTTTCTCCTTTTGCCTCTTCTCTTAGAACACTTTCCTTTTCTTCAAAATTTATCTCAAATATTGTCTCATCTGTGAGGATTTCTTTGGCACAAGTGTATAGTCGGTCACTCTATCATAATCTTTATCATATGCTATATTTGCTTATCTGTATCTTGTGTTATAAATTACTATAATTCTTTGTTATATATTTATTTAGCACCTCTTCTGTGCCACATTGGGTTAAGCTTTAGAGATTTGATGCTGAACAAGGTCAACATGGTTTATGCCCTGTGTGTACTATTTAACTGATAGGTTATTGATAATTAGAGATATGATGTATTTTAGCAAAAGGAAGACACAGACAACCAGGGAAGCCATGCAAGCAGATATTAAACAAAAGATTACATGTATGATATATCTTGGGGATAGCAAAAGAAAGTTACACAATACTAAATGTGATCATTCCTAGAGAGAATTGGCCTCTTGGTAATAGTGTTTCATTTGCTTTGTTTTAATCACTGGGAGCTAAAAATTTGTTTTAATCACTGGGAGCTATTCTGTTGTATATAACATAAATTTTTAAAAACTTATTGAATTTGTACATGATTCAAAACATATTTACCTCTGAACCTTCCTCGACTAACACCCCTCCACAAAAATCTTTCCTGCTCTAAATTCTGTCAATTTTTATTGAATATCCACATTGCTTTTATTTATTTACATTTTGAGAGTTGATGCTTGGCATTAATAAGCCTTATATCTAAGATCTTCAAAGGTGTCCAAAGTCACAAATGCAGAAATTTTACCAAAGCTGGCACATTCTCCCTGAATCACAATTTCACTAAAAGTCACAAATATAAGTACCATGTGCCCACAGCACAAGCTTGCCATCTTTTCAGTATTCACCAGCATTTTATCTTCTATGCTGTAGAAGTACAACATTGACTAGAGCACTCAGTGAAAAAGAGAAAATACCTTTTCTTAATTTCATACACCCCATATTATGAGTTTTGTTCAAATGGTAGGTCAATATTGAGTTTAACAATTCACTCTTGAGAATATCTAAAATTTTATGTTCAAGATAAGAACCAAGAATTCATTTTATCATATCTATTGACTTTGTCTTTTCTTCTTCTAACCCAGTTTCTTCAGGTGTATTTTATTCTGCCTTATGCCAGGGATATTTTTTCCAAATGAAAGTTTGCATATGTGACTTTACAAGAGTTACCATTCACTCAAATTACAAATAGAGAAAAGATGAGAAGAGACAAATATATGAAGAGCTGGCTCTGACTTTGATCAAAAGCTAAGTGACTCATGCTACTTAACTTTGTGACTTCATAAAATAAAAAGTGAATCATAAGTGGATTTTCAATATGTTCACAAATATAGAAACCCTGAATACTAAGTTCATGAATGTCATGATAGTGGTGTAGTAATATGTTTCGTTCAATATATTATAAGTTTTTTTTTTTGTTTTTGTTTGTTTGTTTGTTTTTACATTCAAGCTATGTGAATAAAGCATTGACTCTTTCTGGATCTCAGTTTTTCATCTGTAGAAGAGGTGTAAGATTTTTCTATTTTTATTACTATCCCTGAGAGCCTGCCAGTTCTGAACATATAGCTATCAAATGAAAGCTTTATTGCCAGTAAAAACCTATTGAAGTTGTAATAATTTTAGGCAGAATATTTACATTTACACTTATGATATCTGTTACTTATTTATTCATTTGTGGAAAGGTCAGTTTAAATTTGAGATACAGCTTGTGTTGGAAAAAAAAATGAAGCAAACTGATCCCCTGGAGATTGGGTTCAAGATATGAATTAGTTAGGTTTAGGGTAGGACTGTCATAAACTGAAATTTCTTACAAATATTTTATACAAAATTTCTAACTGACCTCACATAATCTTTTAAGTTATATTATTTCCAGAATGTCATTCATTAAATATATATGTGTGTGTGTGTGTGTGTGTGTGTGTGTGTGTGTGTGTGTATCTTAAGAATCCTACAGGATGGATCTTCTTCAACGAAACAAATTAGGCACAGTCTAGTGGGAAGACAGCCACTTAAATCTTTTCTTTTTTTAAGGCAACATTATTTGTGCTATAGTAAATGTTTGAATGATGTGTTGTGGAAACACAGGGGAGGGAATTAAATTCTGCAAGATGGGTAGGAAAGAAGCTGTAGAGAAAGTATACAGTGGAGGGGACATTTGAACAGAAACCTTATGAATGAAATTTCTGTATAAAGTTAAAATATAAAGGGGAAAATGAAGTCCAGGTAAAGAGAATGTCATGGTCAACCACATAAAGGCATGAGAAAGCAACACACAGCTGACAAAAAAAAAAAAATCAGTGTTTAATGCAACCCAGAAACCATCAGAAATAGTCAATCATTCCTCTGGATGTCTAGAATTTTAAAAATGTATTTAGGAGAATAGTTTATTTATGATTCTCTTAGGCTAACTCCCATCAACACACTCTACATTCTTCAAAGCAGGGATCATTTCTGATCTACCAAGCATAACATCTGGCCATAGTAGCCATTCAACAGACAGTCGTTAAATGAATACTAATGGAGCTGGACTTTGGGTTGTGTGAGACAGAGATGGAAAATAAGGTTACGTTGAGCCAATCTGTAATAGGATTTAAACATAAGACAAACAGTTTAGCCTTTATTCCTCTAGTGAAGACACCAAGGGTGTTTAATAGGATAGTGACATGGTTCAAGCTGTGCTATTGATAGTTTTGAAGGAAGAAATCTGCCTTCTCTGCTCTTGAAATATAACACAGGCCAATCTGGCTTATTTTGCCAATCACATTCAAGTTTATAAAAGTCATGTTGAAGATTAGAAAGTCCAGAAATAATATTATTTTAAAACTTTAAACTTTCATGCAATTCAAAATTTAGGAGAGGCAAAATTGTACCTCTACCTTTTTAGAGCTTTTTCCAAATTAGGTCCAATAATTAAATTAAATTAACATAACCTAGAGCAACAGGAGGAAGGTATAAAATTCATTTAATACAAGTTTTACATGGCACAGGAGCCTTTATAAAGAAATAAAGACCCAAATATGCAGTTGGAGTTGAAAACCTATATACTGAATTACACAAGGATCAATAAATTATGAAAATATGACAAGGCAAAGAGGCTTGGGCTATAGTCATTGATTGGGTGGAGAGGTGGCTAGAAGGATAGGTGTTCATCTAACAATGGTTGTTTGTACAGATTTCTTTTGGCCTCAACTTCCTGTCTTTGATGACACTTCTAGTATAGGAAGCACAACATTCACATGTGAGTTTTATCTCCTGATTTTAGGAAACTGAAGGTCAGAGTGATAATCTTGCATCTAATGTTTGTCATGTGCCTTTAACTAAAAATAGTTTATATGCCAGGGTGGTATATTTTGGAGTGGCACAATCTTAACTCCTACAAAGTTTCTCTCGTCTTCTCTTCTTGGGACTGGAAACAGCAAAACAACAGCAATGGACAAGAGGGGAGGGGTGTAATGTGACCTGTTTATTCACCATTTCTTCACTTGCTTTTCCACTCTTTCTCTCACAGTTTTTACAACATGTGAGTTCTTCCAGAGCTGGTGGAGGATGAGAGGAGGAACATAAAGATGTCATATGACTAGTACTATTTTAATCTGACCTTTGAGTGCCCTGTCCAAATGCCAGCTTTCTTTTTCTAATGGAATATTTTTAGTGTTTTCTGGAGACTTTCTCTGATCAGAACCTCCACACCCCCTCTGGAGAGCTTGGGGCGTTCCTACACCACATTCCCTGGGAGACTGCTTACACTCAGAACTTGGAACTCACACACACCCCTTATTGCAGAGTTTTATTTACCTTGGCAGGCACTCTTCTTAAGTAGGCCCCTTTCAATATGTCTGGAGTTCATTTACCTTTCTAAGTACCCACTTATCCCCCAGGAAAACACAGTAATAATACCTACAACACATTCTAGAAGGGCAAGCAGCTAAGTAGCTACTCTTCAGTTCTCTCCTTGCTTTCTCATGAGGACACCTCCAACAACTCTGTCCTTATAAACTTTCAAGGAAAAAGTAGATGTGGATATCTATGCTATTGGAACTCCAGGAAATACAGATCAATTTTCCCTGAGGATAATTTTTTCACTTATCACCCTGGTTCTTTGGAAGCCCTAAGAACCTTTCATTTTTGTAGTTCACATGCGTATGGGTGAGAATCCCATCCTCCTTCTTGCAGTCACACTCACTCTCTGGAGTCGTTTTCTTGAAGCTGCTCTTATTTAGTTTGAGATAGGGGACATGTACACTGAGAGAGCTGTATGGCATATACAGCAGCCCACACTTTTCTTCCTTATAGCAGTTCTTATTCTTCCCTTTTACCTCCCATATTATCTGATAGTTGCAATGAAGCTGCGAGATGTGCTAAGGGAATCAGATGTGTGCTCCATGTTCTATAAACGTGCCTAGCATCTTTCTTTAGAATGTGGGAATAATTTGTACCTTGTGTTAATCTCTTCTCATGCTGCTATGGAGAAATACCCAAGACTGGGTAATTTATAAAGGAAAGAAGTTTAATTGACTCACAGTTTTGCATGGCTGGAAAGGCCTCAGGAAACACAATCAGCGCAAAAGAGGAACCAAATAAGTCTTTCCTCACAAGATGGTAGAAGAAAGAAGTGTCAAACAAAGGGAGAAGCCCCTTATAATACAATCATATCTCATGAGAACTCACTCACTGTCACAAGAACATCACAGGTAAAACCACCCCCATGATTTAATTATCTCCACCTGGTCCTGCCCTTGACAAGTGGGAATTATTACAATTCAAGGTGAGGTTTTGGTGGGAACTCAGAACTGAACCACACTGTTTGCAACTTTGAGCATCTTTCTAAACTGGAGAACAGGGAAAATTCTCATTTGCATCCTGTTAGATATTGTACAGCTTATTTAATACTCACATTGGTCCTAAGAGTTAGGTATCATTATTCTCATTTTACAGATACGGAAATTGATGCGGAGCACATAATCTATCCTAGTTGCAGAATTCAACTATAAACCTGAGTGAGTCTGATTATAAAGCCCAACACAATTCTACTCAGTTCTGAAATGTCTGAACAAGAAGCCTACTGATAGACTAGATAATAATTTGGGACTAAAAGGTCATTGTCTGAACAATGGATATTTTGATGTATGGTCAGCTGTGGCCAGAGCAGTCACTGTATTCTAGCAGTCACCTTATTCCAGAAGATTCCTCTGAAAACCTGGGGAACTTAGGACCTTCATTATCAAGCTGTTTTGAATATACCTGGCTTTTAAGCATAAGACCCAATTATCCTCATAAACAATATACTGTATAGTCATATTTCCAAGTAAAATGGCAGTTGAATGAAAGCTACTAATCCACTCCCAAGAAGCCATTGTCTAAGGTCCAAGCTAAAGCTTAAGTTTCATGAGTGTCCTCTAATGGTCTTTTTATCCCTGCACATGTTAAAAGAAAATACAAAAGCCTTTTAAGAAACACTGAGATATATCTATACATGCAAAGGGTAGAGATAGCAAGAAACATTGGCAGCCAACAACAGTGTATTGTTGTAGTCTCTCAATTATAATGCAAATTTTGTGCTTTAAGTTTTTATTGAATATATCATAGAAGCTTATACATATGCTATTTCTGGTTGCAGTAAAGAAATTATCAAACATGATTTTATTGCAGATTTTGGAATTTGGTTTAATTAGTGATTTGGAACTATTTAAATACAGGTTTATATGGATGCAATACTTGTTCAATTTCTAAATTACTCATTTGAGCATTAAGTTTACATCATTTAAATTTTACATATGTGTGTAGCATCCAGTTTATATTCAAAATTTTACCTTGCCCTGATCTCCAAACATGAGTCAACCCATCCATCTTCAAATGCAAACATTATATTATTTGAAGTACTACATGGTTAGAATTATTCTTCTCAAAAAATCGGAAATCTGCCATGTGTTAATAAAATTGCTATGTGTTTCTGAGTAAACTCTTATTTTCTTTATGTTTTCATAACTACTATTAAAATAGTATTTATATTATTTCCTTCCTGGACAATGTCAAAAAATTAGCTTATATTTTAATATAAAGTAATATCTTCAAGGAAAAGACAAGGTGGTGTAGGGAGGACATCAGTATAATTACTTCAGAAATGAAAATTATTTTAAGTCTCTCGTACAAAGCTATTTCAGAAACTGCAGAGAAAAACGTATACAAGGACAAATTAATCAGAGTATTCTCAATCAAAATGGTGTAACTCAAAGTTAATAAGTTATTTATTCTCATTTAGGGAATATTACTGAAGTTTTGGCATGCATTAAGTGCACTGAAACATTAAGCTAGTCATTGAGCAGATGAATGAACGTTCCGGCAAGGAGCATTTTGACATGACACTACATTTTTGCTTCACTAATTTGAAAACTGTGCTGTTTCAGTTAATTATAGGTAATTTCTAAAATAAGTCAAGTTAATAGGAAGTGTAGAACCCAGGGAAATCACCTAACAGGGATTAAGGGTTTTTAATAAGTGAAGATTAATTTAAAAGTATAAAAGGCAAATATTACGTGATATCATTTGTATGAGGGATCTAAAACAGTCAGAGTAGAGTGGTGGTTTCCAACATCTTGGGGTCATAGGAAATGAGAAGGGATTAGTCACAGGATACAAAGTTTCAGTTGTGCCAGATGAGTAAGTCCTAAAGATCTACTATACAGCACCGTGTCACTAGCTAATAATACTATATTGCCTACTTAAAAATTTGCTAATAGGATATATCTTATGTTAAGTGTTCTGGTAACAAATAGTGATAAATAAAGAAGGCAAGAGAAAAAGTTAAAAAAATAAATAAATAAGCAAAAGTACAAATGGCTTACAAAAAAATCAGTTTCTTAAATGCATATAGTTAATATTCTAGGCGTTTGGGTGTTTGCTTTTTAGAAGTCTGAAAGCAAAAGCTCAGCCATAACTCTTTTCTGCACTTACGGTCCAATTGCTTCATTACATGTTAAGATATGGGTTTGCATTCACATATTTCTACCAAGCATCTTGCATGAACAAATACCTTCAACTTCTTCACCCTCTCAAACAATCTCCACCTTTAATAATGAGAGTAATAATTACTCATTAAGTACTTATTCAGTACTAGGCACTGTTCTTACATGCTGTCATAATTTATTTAATCTTCATAACAACCCATTGAGAAAGGTACTCTAATTTAAAAAAGAAACTGAGACACAGAGATGTTAACAAGATCACACAATTTGTAAATGGTAGATCAAAGTGGGATTTTTAAACACGGATAATGCTCTTAAGACCTAACTAGATTACAATAAGGTCATAAAATGTAGGACCCATAAAACTGACCATAGTACATTTTCTTTTTAATACATTTTGTAATAGGACAGCATTGAAACCTCTGTGAATGAATGACACTGAAATCTTTTAAAATAGTATGTAAGATTGAAGACATATTTTCAGTAGTGCTATTTAACAAAATAGAAGGATTTATATAATAAATATTGTGTTAATTACTTCAGGCTGCTATAAGAAAATACCATAAACTCTGTGGCTTATAACAGAAATTCTCCCAGTTATGGAGGGTGGGAAGTTCAAGATCATGGTACCAAGAGATTCAGTGTCTAGTGAGGGTCCACTTTCTTAATCATAAGTGACCTTTCTCGCTGTGTTCCTCATGTGACGGAAGAAGTGAGGAGTCTTTCCTGAATCTCATCTATAAAAGCAATTAGCCTATTCGTGAGGTCTCTGTCCCCATGACCTAATCACATGCCAAAGCCCACACATCCAGACACTATCACCTTGGGGGTTAGGATTTCAACATAAGAATTGGGGGTGGGCTGGGCGCTCACGCCTGTAATCCCAGCACTTTGGGAGGTCACGAAGTCAGGAGATCAAGACCATCCTGGCTAACACGGTGAAACCCCATCTCTATTAAAAACTACAAAAAATTACCCAGGCATGGTGGTGGGCGCCTGTAGTCCCAGCCACTCAGGAGGCTAAGGCAGGAGAATGGTATGAACCCAGGAGACTGAGCTTGCAGTGAGCTGAGATAGCACCACTGCACTCCAGCCTGGGTGACAGAGCGAGACTCCGTCTAAAAAAATAAATAAAAAGGAATTAGGGGTGGACACAAACATTCAGACCATAGCAAATACCAAGCCTCTCACACTTTACTTGCTGAACATTGAGAACAGAGGCTCTCCAGAGATAGTCACACTTTGTGGATCATTTCACCTCAGGAAATTAAATGATTTATGAAATACTAAAACAAATATCAAAACAAAATATGTCCATATATTCTGAAAATGTTTTTAGCCCTCATTGACAGAAAAGAAAAAAAAATCCTAGGATACTCAAAGACACTTTTTAATGATGATTTTGATTAATATTTTTTAAAGTTTTGTACTAACTTTTGTTGAGTTTGAACACATAAATATATTTTTCAAACTGAAGGCAGATAGCAGATCATATGAGCCCGGAAATGTAAGATGCTACTCTCTTGGAAATAGTCTTAAGAGTGCTCTTCCTGTGAAAAAGCCAGCTTCAAGGTGAACATAAGAAAAAGTCAAGTTTTCTCATTTTTTAAAATTATACTTAAAGTTCTATGATACATGTGCAGAAAGTGCAGTTTTTTTACCTAGGTATACATGTGCCATGGTGGTTTGCTGCACCCATCAACCTATCACCTACATTAGGTATTTCTCCTAATGCTATCCCTTCCCTATCGCGCCACCCCATGACAGGCCCCAGTGTGTGATGTTCCCCTCCCTGTGTCCACGTGTTCTCATTGTTCAACTCCCACTTATCAGTGAGAACATGCAGTGTTTGGTTTTCTGTTCCTGTGTTAGTTTGCTGAGAATGATGGTTTCCAGCTTCATCCCTGTCACTGCAAAAGACATGAACTCATCCTTTTTTATGGCTCCAAAGTATTCTATGTTGTATATGTGCCAGGTTTCCTTTACTCAGTCTATCATTGATGGGCATTTGGGTTGGTTCCAAGTATTTGCTATTGTGAACAGTGCTGCAATAAACATATGTGTGCATGTGTCTTTATAGTAGAATGATTTATAATCCTTTGGTATATACCCACTAATGGGATTGCTCGGTCAAATGGTATTTCTAGTTCTAGATCCTTGAGGAATAGCCACACTGTCTTCCACAATGGTTGAACTAATTTACACTACCACCAACAGTGTAAAAGGGTTCCTATTTCTCCACATCTTTTCCAGCATCTGTTGTTTCCTGACTTTTAAATGATCGCCATTCTAACTGGTGTGAGATGGTATCTCATCGTGGTTTTGATTTGCATTCTCTATTGGCCATTGATCATGAGCTTTTTTTCATATGTTGGCCACATAAATATCTTCTTCTAAGAAGTGTCTGTTCATATTCTTTGCCCACTGTGTTCAATTTTGGATGGGACTGTTTGTTTTTTCTTGTAAATTTGTTTAAGTTCTTCATAGATTCTGGATATTAGACCTTTGTCAGATGGATACACTGCAAATATTTTCTCCCTTCTGTAGGTTGTCTGTTCACTCTGATGATAATTTCTTTTGCTGTGCAGCAGCTCTTTAGTTTAATTAGATCCCATTTGCCAATTTTGGCTTTTTTTGCAATTGCTTTTGGTATTTTAGTCATGAATTATTTGCCCATGCCTATGTCCTAAATGGTATTGATTAGGTTTTCTGCTATGGTGTTTATGGTTTTAGGTCTTACATTTAAGTCTTTAATCCATCTTGACTTAATTTTTGTATAAGGTGTAAGGAAGGCATCCAATTGCAGTTTTTTGCATATGGCTAGCCAGTTTTCCCAACACTATTTATTAAATAGTGAATCCTTTCCCCATTGCTTGATTTTATCAGGTTTGTCAAAGATCAGATGGTTGTAGATGTATGGCGTTATTTCTGAGGCCTCTGTTCTGTTCCATTGGACTATATATCTGTTTTCATACCATTACCATGCTGTCTTGGTTACTGTAGCCTCATAGTATAGTTTGAAGTCAGGTAGCATGATGCCTCCAGTTGTGTTTTTTTTACTTAGGATTATCTTGGCAATACGGGCTCTTTTTTGGTTCCATATGAAATTTAAAGTAGTTTTTTCTAATTCTGTGAAGAAAGTCAATGGTAGCTTCATGAGGATAGCACTGAATCTATAAATTACTTTGGGCACTATGGCCATTTTTACGATATTAGTTCTTCCTATCCATGAACATGGAATGTTTTTCCATTTGTTTGTGTCCTCTCTTATTTCCTTGAGCAGTGGTTTGTAGTTCTCATTGAAGAAGTCCTTCACATCCCTTGTAAGTTGTATTCCTAGGTATTTTATTTTCTCTGTAGCAATTGTGAATGGGAGTTCACTCATGATTTGGCTCTCTGTTTATCTATTATTGGTGTATAAGAATGCTTGTGATTTTTGCACATTGATTTTGTATCCTAAGACTTTGCTGATGTTGTTTATCAGCTTAAGGAGATTTGGGGCTGAAACTCCCACACAATAATAGTGGAGGTCTTTAACACCGCACTGTCATTATTAGACAGATCAACGAGACGGAAAATTAACCAGGACATTCAGGACTTGAACTCAGCTCTGGACCAAGTGGACCTAATAGACATCTACACAACTCTCCATCCCAAATCAGCAGAATACACATTCTTCTCAGCACCACATCGTACTGATTCTAAAATTGACTACATAATTGGAAGTAAAACACTCCTCAGCAAATGCAAAAGAATGGAAATCATAAGAAACCGTCTCTTAGACCACAGTGCAATCAAATTAGAACTCAGGATTAAGAAACTCACTCAAAACTGCACAACTACGTGGAAACTGAACAACTACTAGGTAAATAACAAAATTAAGGCAAAAATAAATAAGTTCTTTGAAACGAATGAGAACAAGGACACAATATACCAGAATCTCTGGAATAAAGCTAATGCAGTGTTTAAAGGGAAATTTATAGCACTAAATGCCCACAGAAGAAAGCGGGACAGATCTAAAATTGACACCCTAACATTTATGTGGCCAATGAACATATGACAAAATGCTCATCATTACTGGTCATTACAAAAATGCAAATCAAAACCAAAATGAGATACCATCTCACATCCATTAGAGTGCAATCATTAAAAAGTCAGGAAACAACAGATGCTGGAGAAATAGTAACGCTTTTACACTGTTGGTGGGAGTGTAAATTAGTTCAACCATTGTGGAAGACAGTTTGGTGACTTCTCAAGGATCTGGAACTAGAAATATCATTTGACTGAGCAATCCCATTAGTGGGTATATACCCAAAGGATTATAAATCATTCTACTATAAAGACACTTTAACACTTATGTTTATTGCGGTACTATTCACAATAGCAAAGACTTGGAACCAACCCAAATGTCTATCAATGATAGACTGGATAAATATAATGTGGCACATATATACCATTGAAAACTATGCAGCCATTAAAATGGATGAGTTCATGTCCTTTGCAGAGACGTAGATGAAGCTGGAAACCATCATTCTCAGTAAAGTAACACAATAATAGAAAAACAAACCTCACATATTCTCACTGATAACTGGGAGTTGAACAATGAGAACACGTGGACACAGGGAGGGGAATATCACACACTGGGGCCTGTCAGGTGATGAGGGGATAAGGGAGGTATCGTATTAGGAGAAATACCTAATGTGGGTGACGGGTTTGTGGGTGCAGCAAACCACCATGGCATGTGTATACCTACGTAACAAAACAGCACGTCCTGCCCATATACCCCAGAACTTAAATCATAATATAAAGAAAATATACATATATATTAAAAAAAGAACTAGAGAAGCAAGAGCAGACAAATACAAAAGCTAGCAGAAGACAAGAAATAACTAAGATCAGAGCAGAACTGAAGGAGATGGAGACATGAAAAACTCTTCAAAAAATCAATGAATCCAGGAGTTGCTCGCTTGCTTGCTTGCTTGCTTTCCTTCCTTCCTTCCTTCCTTCCTTCCTTCCTTTCTTTTCCTTCCTTCCTTTCTTTCTGCAAAGATTAACAAAATAGACTGCAAGCCAGACTAATAAAGAAGAAAACAAAGAAGAATTGAATAGACACAATAAAAATGATAAAGGGGAGATCACCACTGATCCCACCAAAATACAAACTACTATCAGAGAATACTATAAATATCTGTATGCAAATAAACTAGAAAATCTAGTATAAACAGATAAATTCCTGGACACATACACCCTCCCAAGACTGAGCCAGGAAGAATTTGAATCCCTGAATAGATTAATAACAAGTTATGAAACTGAATCAGTAATTAAGAGCCTACCAACCAAAAAAAGCCCAGGACCAGACGAATTGACAACCAAATTCTTCCAGAGGTACAAAAAGGAGCTGGTACCAATCCTTCTGAAACTATTCCAAACAATAGAAAAAGAGAGACCTCCCTAACTCATTTTATGAGGCCAGCATCATCCTGATACAAAAAGCTGGCAAAGACACAACAAAAAATGTAAATTTCAGGCCAATATCCCTGACGAACATTAATGTGAAAATTCTCAATAAAATACTGGCAAACTAAATCTAGCAGAACATCAAAAAGCTTATCCACCACGATCAAGTTGGCTTCATCCCTGGGATGCAAGGCTAGTTCAACATATGCAAATCAATAAATGTAATCCATCACATAAACAGAACCAATGACAAAAACCACATGATTATCTCAATAGATGCAGAAAAGGCCTTTGACAAAATTTAACACCCCTTCATGTTAAAAACTCCCAATAAACTAGGTATTGATGAAATGTATCTCAAAATAATAAGAGCTATATATGACAAACGCACAGCCAGTATCATACTGAATGGGCAAAAGCTGAAAGCATTCCCTCTGAAAACAGGCACAAGACAGGAATGCCCTCTCTCACCACTCCTATTCAACACAGTATTGGAAGTTCTGGCCAGGGCAATCAGGCAAGAGAAAGAAATAAACGGTATTCAAACAGGAAGAGAGGAAGTCAAATTGTCTCTGTTTGCAGATGACATGATTGCATATTTAGAAGCCCCATCATCTCAGCCTAAAATCTCCTTAAGCTGAAAAGAAACTTCCGCAAAGTTTCAGGATACAAAATCAATGTGCAAAAATCACAAGCATTCTTATATACCAATAATAGACAAACAGAGTCAAATCATGAGTGAACTCCCATTCACAATTGCTACAAAGTGAATAAAATACCTAGGAATACAACTTACAAGGGATGTGAAGGACTTCTTCAATGAGAACTACAAACCACTGCTCAAGGAAATAAGAGAGGACACAAACAAATGGAAAAACATTCCATGTTCATGGATAAGAAGAACCAATATCATGAAAATGGCCATGGTGCCTAAAGTAATTTACAGATTCAATGCTATCCCCATCAAGCTGCCATTGACTTTCTTCACAGAATTAGAAAATACTACTTTAAGTTTTCTACTTTTCAAGAAAGAGTTAAATATTTTGATTGGTGTGCAAATTAGTAAAGGTGAGATAAAAGTATTTACATACCTGAAGTGTATTTAAAAGGACTATTGCAAATAAATAAAGTTTAGCTATTTGAATTTGCATTTATCTCTATGCAAAGTGCTTATATTTAAGTATTTATCGATGTGATTTCTATTTGGACTACTGTAGGTTTAGTTAGATTTCAGAATCTAGAATGTATTTGTATGTAGTAATAAAAGAGACTTTTGAAAGATAATTTTTATGTATATGGGGATTGATATTACACCAGCACACTGATTTCCAAACAAATATTTTTCCCATGAGATAAATGTAATTTGAATACAATATAGCATCAATCTCCTAAATTGACAAAGTGAAGCAAGTCAAGTTACAAATGTCACCAATGTCTAAACCATGTAAGGATACAAGTGTATTGATCAACATAAGTAACAAAATAATTTTTTTCTGTTTTACTTTTGGTGGTTAAGACTTGGCAGTGGTGTTAGTGTAAGGTAGACTGGAACTTTCCAGTTTCTGTGAGTTTACAACTGTCATGTATTACCTGTTTTCCAATGCAGAACTGTTAAATAAAGAACTAGGGTTGGATTTTAGCAAAAATTGTCCACATTATAACAACAATCACAACATAGATGTCATCGCATCACTATTAATCAACAGTATTTGGACATGTACAGCTAAATTCAGATCCCCAGTATCAGAAATAGTTTGACTTCCCTTCATACTCTGTACTCTACTCAATTAATTTTTTCCTTCTCTGTCTCAATGTAGTATTTGAAAATAAACTTTTAGTTTTAGAACAGATTTAGGTTTACAGAAAATTTCAGAAAATAGTACAAAGAATCACCACATACACCACACTCCATTTTCCATATTAACATATTGCATTAGTGTAAGGCATTTTATATTCAATGAACCAATATTGATATATAATTAATTAAATTCCATACTTTATTCAGATTTCGTTAGTTATTTTCCTGTTTCAGGATTCCATCCAATACACCCCATTACTTTTAGTTGCCATGTTTCCTTAGGTTTCTCTGGGCCTTAACAGTTTCAGAAAGTTTCCTAGTTTTACCTTACCTTAACAGTTTTGAGTATAGGTCAAGTATTTTGTAGAATGTCTCTTAACTGATATTTGTTCTATACCCACTTTATGTTTAGATCGGGATTATGTATTTTTGGAAAGACCACAGAAATATAGTGTCATTATGATCACGTCATGTCAAAGGTACATACTATCAACATGACTTATGATTGCTGAAATTAATCTTAATCACCTGAAAGAGGTGGTATTTGTCAGGTTTCTCCACTATATTTATTTTTCTTCCCCTTACCATACTGTACTCTTTAGAAGGAGCTCACTGTACATAGCCCACATCTAAAGAATAGAGAGTTACGTTCCACCTCCTTGAGCTAGTAATAGCAAGAGAAAATTTTGAAATTCTTCTTGTCTATTTTACCTTATTTGTTTATATATCCACTTATTACTATTGGTATGGTCACCAAGTATACTTATTTTATACTTTGGGTTTTAATACAATACAGCTTTATTTGGTTGCTCCAGTTGTTCCAGATTTGGCCACTGGGAACTGTTTCAGTTGTCTCCATTGTCCCTTTGAATTGGCACTATCATTGTGAAGATTTTTTTTCCCTATTCGGACATTCCTTACTTTTGGTTAAAACAAAACATTGGAGGCTCAACTTGTATATTTCCTTCCCCAATCCTACAATGAACAACTTCTCTGAAAACTCTGGTTCCTTTTATTGAAAAATATTATTAGAAACCAAGATCTGGGTATTAAGTATGTTTATTAGTAATTCAACATTGCTACTTATTTCAGGGTCTCTCACCTGAAAGAAAAGAATATGTATGTGGTGAATAATAATCTGTATATATACTTTTAACTATCACTATTTCTCTGGGTAGCTATCTCTATCTATGTTAAGCTAAATGTGAGTTGATACTGATGTACCTGACTCTAATCCATTACCACATACACCATTACAGCCTCCTCCCCCGTTTTTCTGTAACTTCCCACAGCTCCACAATCTACTATCCAATTATTTCCTAATTTTCAGTTTTAATACACATGTGTAAAGTTATCAGGATTGTTAACCCATACCCCCATTCAAAACTACTTCATCAACCAAGGTACAGTTATTTATACTCTTTTTTATATTCTTTTGCCTTTAGTATTACAGATTCCATTCATTCCAAATTTGCTTAGGTCAGCCACACTCTGCTCCAAACCCCTGGCACTTAGGTTGTTTTATGTATTTGTAATACAGATGGAAGGATTTGGTATAATACATTATTCCTCTTATCTTAAAATACTCTACTAAAAGAATTTTTTAAAATTTGCATATATTAGGGTTGTCTTTTTGTGTCACAAATTTCTAAGTGTTTTCACAAATGCATAATGGCATATATCTATCATTACAATATCATAAGCAATAATTTCACTACATTAAATATCCACTGGGCTTCATTAATTAACCTCCCTCCTCCTGAAACTGAACACAACCACTGATTTTTTTTTTTTACCATCTCAATAATTTTTCCATTTAGAGAATCTCATATAATTTGGAATCATACTATGCACTTAAGGTTTATCCATGTCTTTTTATGGCTTGATAGCTCATTATGATTTATTGTTGAATAATATTCTGTTGTATGACTGTATCACCCTTCATTTAACCATTCACTTATTAAAGATATATTGAATGTTTCCTGTTTGGGACAATTATAGATAAAGCTACTTAACTTTTATGTGCAAGCTTTGTATGAACATAGGTTTAAAATCATTGTGAGAATTTCCTGAAATCATGATTACTAGATTGTATGGTAAAATCATGCTTAGCTTTGAAATAAGCAGCCAAACTATATTTTAAAGCGGTTGTTCCAGTCTACATTTCAACCAACAATGAATGAGAGTTGCTATTGCTTTGCACCCTGTCCAACAATGTGTATTTCATTGTTGGGTAACTTACAGAGCTTTAACGACAAGATGTTGGAAATATTTTGTATTGATTTGCCATCTGATCTTCTTTTTTTGGTGAGCTGTCTGTTCAGATCTTTTGTCCAGTTTTTAATCATGTGGTGAGTTTTCTTATTGTAGAGTTTCGAGAGTTTTTCTAGGTTTGTATACAAGTCCTTTGTCAGATATTTGTTCTGTAAATATTTTCTCTCAATCTGTAGCTTAACAGTGCTCTTTAACAGCTCTCTTAACAGTGCTTTTTCAACAAAGAATTTTTAATTTTACTAAAGCCCAACTAGTCAATTTTTTTATTTTATGGATGACACATTTGATGTTGTACCTAAAAATTGATCACGAGGTGATCATATGGATTTTCTCCTATATTATTGTCTGGAATGTTTGTAGTTTTGTATTTTATAATTAGTTCTATGATCCATTTTGAATTAATTTTTGTAACAAAGATAAGGTCTGTATCTAGGTTACAAACAGGTAATAAAAACTTTCCAGCAGGGATTGGATGCAAGACAGGAAATTTTTAAAAACCATCCCCCCGGTGCCGCCATCTATCAGACACTATTCCCTCTCTATTGTTTTATCTCTCTCAGCTTGACCTTCAAGGAGTCTGAATATCTGTGTGTCTTGGCAACTGGTTGAGGTAAAAATGGCCTTTGCCATGTAATGTGCGTTAGCTGGGAGTTAGATATACCACAAATAATGATTCGAGAGTCATAGAGAGAGATCATAAACTCTGGACCCAGATATTCTGATCGTAGATATGTTTTACATCACTTTTCATGTCTCATTTTCTCTATCTACATGAGGAAAATAATAATGCGTATATACAGGGGTGATGTAAAGTCAAATTAGTTAATATTTGTTATGTGCTTCAGATAAAAGTTGGCAAATAGTACATGTTCTAAAAGTATTTGAGATATAAATGCAGATTTCTTTTTTTTTTTTTTTTTTTTTTTTTTTTTTTTTGAGTCGGAGTCTCACTGTCTCCCAGGCTGGAGTGCAGTGTTGCCATCTCGGCTTACTGCAAGCTCTGCCTCCCGGGTTCACTCCATTCTCCTGCCTCCATTCTCCTGCCTCAGCCTCCCAAGTAGCTGGGACTACAGGCGCCCGCCACCACGCGCAGCTAATTTTTTTGTATTTTTAGTAGAGGCAGGGTTTCACCATGTTAGCAAGGATGGTCTCGATCTCCTGATCTCGTGATCCGCCCGCCTCGGCCTTCCAAAGTGCTGGGATTACAGGTGTAAGCCACCGTGCCTGGCCTATAAATGCAGATTTAAACTCAAATTATCTCTAGATATTTGTTACTGTGCTTCTTTTTTTTCTTTTTCTTTTTTTTTTTTTTTTTTTTTGAGACGGAGTCTCGCTCTGCCGCCCAGGCTGGAGTGCAGTGGCCGGATCTCAGTTCACTGCAAGCTCCACCTCCCGGGTTCACGCCATTCTCCTGCCTCAGCCTCCCGAGTAGCTGGGACTACAGGAGCCCGCCACCTCGCCCGGCTAGTTTTTTTTTTTTTTTTTTTTTTTTAATAGAGACGGGGTTTCACCGTGTTAGCCAGGATGGTCTCGATCTCCTGACCTCGTGATCCGCCCGTCTCGGCCTCCCAAAGTGCTGGGATTACAGGTTGAGCCACTGCGCCCGGCCTGTGCTTCTTTTAAAATTTAAACATTTTTAGTTTTTAGTCAAAAACAGGTTGTTGTTGTTGTTGTGTTGTGTTGTGTTGCGTTGCGTTGTGTTTTTTATGCTTTGTGAATTATTACAGTTGGTGAAGAGATGCCTGTGTTAACACATGAAGTAAAATGTTAAGTGAGAAATGCCATCTGCTTTGTGGATATTGTGAGAATGATTGACACTGAACTGTGGGCCAGAGAATGTGGTCACAGCCATGGCTGAATCCCTCAAGTCTCCAACATTATAAGGAACTCCCAGCAGGAAAATCATAGCAATTCTAAAATTTATTTATTTATTCATTTTCAGTAAGTGAGGTAGCATTCTTTTAGTGTACAATATTTAGTATATTTAATGGAAATATAATTTATGAAGTTAGAGTGGTCCTGGCTTCACTATATGCAGAACAGATTAGATCAAGGCACTCTGTTGCACCCAGTTCTGAGTTCAGACCCTGGAACAAAGAATGGCCAGAGAAACGACACGGTAGCTGTGTGTAGTAGTATTAATAATAAGATGTCCTTTTCCTGGAGTCATCTAGAACGCTTGACTGGTTTATTTCTCTACTTTTTTTTGTTCTAAATGTCTTGAATTTTTCTTTTCTATATTTTCTTATGCTAGTTCCTACTCTTATTGGACCAAAAACATTTTAATTTCATTTGTAACACTTACCCTCCCAGGGTTCTTCTCTGTTTCTTTACTTCTTCCCTACATCTTATCTGTATTCAATTATACTCCCTGGCCCTTTATATCCCAAGTGACTGCCTCATACCAATGTTCATCTTACTGCAAATTAACATTTGCCAAAGAGCTGTACTGATATAAGCTCTATAAATATGTACTAACATGAAAGGACAATATTTAATCAGGAATTTTATACAAGTAGATGAAGTGCAGATCTTTTAAAAGAAATAGAAGCAAGTGGAGCTCCAGGCTATTAAGGATTTTTTTGTTTGTTTTTTGTTTTTTTCTTAAGGGAAAAAATATAAAAGCCTATAGCCCATCACATGGCACATATGTGTTTTTGTGTGAACACAAAATTTAAAGGAAGACAGAGATAGTGTGCTGCAAAATGACAGTTTCAGTCATCATTTGAAAACTTGATTCTAAGTTGTCATATTAAATTGCCACAGGCCAAATAGTCATCTCCTAAGCTCTGCTGAGAAATTTTAATTCTTGAATGCTTACCACTGCTAGGTTAGGGTTTCTTAACTTTGCACTGTTGGCATTTTTGGTAAGATAACTCTCTGTTGCAGGGGGCTGTCCTGTGCATTGTAAGATATTTAGTAACATCCCTGGAACCCATGCCTTAGATGCTAGTAGCTTCCCCCACATCCACCACGAGTTGTGACAAAAAAAGAAAAAGAAAATGTCTCTAGGTATTGCCAAATATCTTGTAGTGGACAAAATTGCCCCGGGTTGAGAACTGCTGTGCGAGATACTTTAAAAATTCTTTTCCAAGAGATGTTTAAACCCATGAGAAAAGGATATGGTGAGATAGAAAACTTTAAAGTAAATATGAGTTAGAAATTTGGGAAGAACTTCAAAGAGTTATACTAATGTTTTTGTGTTATCTGAGCCTACTAAACTATTCTGTTTCGTACTTGGTGTTTGTTTAATTGAAGAAGAAATCTTTAATAACTAGCAGTGCAAAAGGAAGTCATATCTTGTTTTCATTATGGTAAAGTAAACAAAGCTCTTTCCCTTAGAATTTCCCAGTTTTTTCATTAACCTTTACTTCAAGACAATATAATGTTGAATATTATAGCAGTTTTTGTGACTGGGGAAAGTGAGACATACAAAAGATAGCACCTCATCAAAGGCACCTAACCAGTTACCCAAAATTCAAGAGGAAGCCTAGAATGATAACCACAAAGGTTCACAAGTCCAACAGAAGCTCAGAGTACATTCTCATGAGTCTGGTGAGACAGAACCCTTGCACAGGAAGTCAGGCAAAGCAAATTTATTACTCACAGATAGAGAAAAAGAATAAACAGAAGCCTAGGATACATAACAAGCTGGTCCATCAAGGCTAAGGAAAGCTGCCTAGGGTGGACGGAATCTTAAATGTATGTGCCGCACTGCAGCTGAGGGACCCAGAAAGCACTCCATTTTGGATTTTACACCCTGAGTGCCACTTGGCATGCTGAATTCAAGTATTACAGAACTTCTTGTTCTAGGACAAATAAGCACATAGCCTGGGTTGTTCCAGATATTTTCCTTCTTATCTCAGGATGTTGCATTCTCAATCCATTCTGCTGAAGAATTACAGCAAGAGGGAGAAGAGGAAGGTCAGCTAAGGTAATCTATGGTTCTGTCCTCCTACAGTTCACTTCCTGAGCCAGGTACCTCCACTTAGCTGAGCTATTCAATTTTATATGAACAGTGACTTCCTTGAATCTGGAGGTAAAGGCTGGTCTCATCAAATCAATGCAGTGCCTTAAAATGTTTGACCTTGGTGCAACACCCTTAAGTCATGGCTAAAAGACATGGCGCTAGGCCCATGAAGACCATTACTGTAGGCAGGATGATCAGGCATGCCTGGAGTAGCAAGCTAGACCAGGATCCCAGTGATCCACATGAAAAGTTGCTAATAGATTGAGGAAGGATCATTCAGATGGTCTTACTGTCTCCAGCCAATGGGCCTGCTTCTAGATCTACTCTACTTGTACCTCTACAATACCTAAGATGTTTATCTAGGTGCAGCAGGAGATGTTGGCAATCATTCTCACTTCTCTCAGTTAGGCTAAAAGAAAGTTTAGAGCAATGTGTTGTCTAAAACCACCTTCCCACAGGAATTGAGGAACATCTGGTGGACTGTGAAGGCATTGGCATTGGACGAAACAATATCTGCCATGGTCAGGGACAGGTTTCTTATAATTTCCTCATGAGCATTGACTCCTATTTATGGATCAAACATCTCAAAAATGATGTAACACTCAATGTCAGTTACACCTTCTGACAGGTCCCTAGTAAGCCTTGTACACAGCTTAAGGCTTCTGGCCTAATGGAGCATCCCATTCCCAGGGATGATATCTAGGACACCCCAGGTACACCCATTGGGCAGGACCCCGCTATCCATAAGCTTTCCAGGCATGACATTTTGTATTTCATATTTAGGTCACCCCAGACTACCTACAGATAAAGATGTGGCCCTTGGGTGCATACAGCATCGCTTCTTCTGCTTATACTCAGTGGCTCGTTCAAGAGTATAGATCCATTGGCATATTTTAGCCAAGTTTCATTTATGAGGGTTGTGTGATCTCAATTTCCTCCATACAACAATCCTCTACACAGAGGGTTAGCAACAGTACAGGTCTTGTTATGCTCACTGCCATATGAACACCTTTCCTTTTAGGTAATCAAAGGAATGTGGTGTGACAAAGGACCAACCCACTAAGATTTTGTGATGTGTAGCTGTGATGTTTTGCTATCACAGGCCAAGAAAGTTAAAACAGGGCACTTCTGACTGTCTTTTATGGGGCAAAGGCCAGATCTTCATTCAGTAATTCAGGGCTTGGGTTCTGCTTGTGTACACTGTGGCATAAGGAAGGCTGGTATAATTTACCATTGGCAGGAAAGGGTCATGACAGCCTGTGACAGAATGAGATCCAGGGTTGTAAATCCAACAGATCATCAGGTTACTCACAGTGGCCACAGGATGGGACTGTCTAACACAGGCTTCATGCTTCCACACCTCTGCATCTTCCACATCTCTGTAGAAAGAGCAGATTAAGGGAATCTCACAGGCTCCTTATCTATGTGTGTTAGTCTGTTTATTCATTGCTATAAAGAAATAGCTAACACTGGATAATTTATAAAGATAAAAGGCTTAATTCACTCATGATTTTGCAGATTGTACAAGAAGTATGGCATTGGCATCTACTCAGCTTTTGGTGAAGCCTCAGGAAGCTTTCAATCATGTCAGAAGGTGACTCAGGAGCAAGTACATCACATAGTGAGAGTGGGTGCAAGACAGGAAAGGGGGAGATGCCACACACTTTAAACAATCAGATCTCACATGAACTAAGAAAGTTAAGAACTCATTGATTCACTCATTCTTGAAAGGACAGCACCAAGATATCCACCTCCATGACCTAAATACCTCCCACAAGGCCCACCTCTAATACCAGAGGTCACATTTCAACATGAGATTTGGAGGGAACACACATCTAAACCATATCATGCTGCCCCTGAACCTCCAAATTTCATGTCCTTCTCACATTGCAAAATACAATCATCCCTTCCCAATAGTCCCCACAAAGTTTTAACTTGTTCCAGCATCAAGTCTAAAGTCCTAAGTCTCATCTGAGACTCATTATTTCCACCTATGACACTGTAAAATCAAAACAAGTTATTTATTTCCAAGATAAGTCTTACCATTCCAAAATGAAGAAGTTACCAGAAGAAATGGGCTATAGGCCCCACACAAGTCTGAAACACAGAAGGGCAGTCGTTAAGTCTTAAAACTCCAAAATAATTTCCCTGGACTCCATGTACTGCATCCAGTGCACACTGGTGCAGCAGGTGGGCTCCCAAGGCCTTGGAAAGCTCCATCCCTGTGGCTTTTCAGGGTGTACCCCCCATGGATACTCTCACAGATTGGAGTTGAGTACCTGCAGCTTTAAAAACACTGGGGTTGCAAGTTGCCAGTGGATCTACCATTCTCAGGTCTGGAGAGTGGCAGCTCCCTTCCCACAGCTCTGCTAGGCAGTGCCCCACTGGGCACTCTGTGTGGAGGTCCCAACCCCACATTTTTCATCTCCTCACTGCCTTAGTAGAGTATCTCTGTGGTGACTCTACCGCTGCAGCAGGTTTCTGCCGGAGTGTCTAGGCTTTCCATATATTCTCTGAAAATTAGGTGAAAGCTGCCATGCTTCTTTCAGTCTTGCATTCTGCACACCTACAGGCTTAATGCCACATAGAAGCTACTAAGGCTTATGGCTTGCACCCTCTGGAGCTGTGGTGTAAGCTGTACCTGGGCCCCCTTGAACTGAGGCTAGAGCTGGAACATCCTGGATGTGGGGATAAGCTTCTCAGGGTGGTGTAGGGCAGTGGGGCCCTGGGCCTGGCTCCTGAAACCATTCTTTCCTTCTAGGCCTCTGGACCTGTGGTGGGAAGAGCTGCCTGGAAGATCTCTGAAATTCCTTGGGGCCTTTCTCATTTTCTTTGATATTAGCAGTCAGCTCCCTTTTAGACATGGCAATCTTTCTAGCAAGCGGTTGCTCTGCAGCCCGCTTGGACTCTTCTGAAGATGCTTTTTTTTTTATCATAGGTTCTTAGAAGCAGTCAGGCAACATCTTCAATGCTTTACTGCTTAAAAATTTCTTCTGCCAGATACACTGAGTCATCATTATTAAGTCTGAACTTAAGGACATGAACATAGACAGAATTCAGCCAAGTTCTTTGCTAAGGCATAACATGGGTGATCTTTACTCCAGTTCCCAAATAAACTACTCATTTTGATCTGAGACCTCATAAGCCTGGCCTTCAGTGTCCATATTTCTATCAGCATTTTGGTCACAACCACTTAATAAGTCTATAGGAAGCTCTAAACTTTACCACATCTTCTTGTCTTCTTCTGAGCCCTCCAAATTCTTCCAAATTCTACCTGTTTCTCAGTTCCAAAGCCTCTTTCACATTTCTGGATATCCTTATAGCAATGCCTCACTCCTCAGTACCAATTTTCTGTGCTAGTCCATTCTAGCATTTTTATGTATTAAAAAAATACCTGAGAGTGGGAAATTTATGAAGAAAATCGGTTTAATTGGCTCACATTTCTGTAAGCTGTACATAAAGTATGGCACTGGCATCTGCCTGGCTTCTGGTGATACCACAGGTAGTTTTTACTCATGGCACAAAGTCAAGCAGGACCAGGAATATTCAAGGCTAGAGCAGGAGCAAGAGACAGAGTGGAGAGGCGCCACACTATTTTAAATGACCAGGTCTCAAGTGAACTAGTGGAGTGAGAACTCACTCATTATTGCAAGGACAGCACCAAATCATTCATGAAGAATTTTCTTACATGATCCAAACAGCTCTCACTAGGCTTAACTCCAACACTGGAGGTCACATTTCAACATGAGATTTGGAGGAGACACACATCTAAACTATATCACCATTGGATAAGGTTTTGGTTAAGTTGGTATAATGACCCAATCTCTCTATTCCTGGTCTTCTGCTACCACTTCCCCCAGCTGCCCTCTCGAGGTCCTCCTGACTCACACTCTCCTTCCAGCATGGTCAGAGGGTTCCATGAGCAGAACCACCATTACTCCTCTCAGGTAAGCAAGGACGTTCTCTGGAGGCACTGGAACACACACCAAGTTCATCCACAGTTTGTCAGGTCGGTGGCTGGATACATAGGGCCAATGGGCCCTGTACAATAGGGCACAGCACCCCATCGGGTTAATCCTACATGTTTACAGTCTTCCAGTGTGTCTGCCTGCCAGGCAGTCCACATCTTCTACCATCCCAGGAAGCATGTAGGCAGCAGTAACTGGGAATAAAGATTGGTAGTTTTCTCAAGGACATGAGAATGGTCTATGATGCTGTAGTTTCCCTATTTGCCTTCCATTCACTGCTCACCACTCCCTTTTGTGCTTCTCTGTGCACCACCTACCTATACATGCCCCCTCAGGGGCTCCTCCAATAGTACCCCTATGCCCTGTGTGCATGCTGCTCCATCCAGTGACCCAGGACCACATTTTTACTACGTTGGAATGAAGTATGTATGATCCAGAGGGTCCCTGACATTCAGAATCTATGGTTGAAATGCCTCCACCAAGCATCCCTTTGTCAAGGCTTTCTTCAACTGTTCATTAATTTTATCTACTATAATTGTTGCCTGTGGATGGTAAGGCAAGTGGAAGCTCCAGCCAATGCCAAACATGTGGGCCCTCGGTGCTTGGGCTTCAGCAATGAATGCCGGGCCTTGATCTATTTGACTGGCATCGGGGTAACCAAAGTGCAAACAAGAGGAGGAAGCGTTTAGTTAGCCAAGGTCATCTGCGGATCTGTCCTCCTGCGCTAACATCCATCTTCTCTTGCATGGAGGGTAAAGCCTTTTTGCTTCTTTATTGCATTATTATTATAAATATAAAATGGTATGTACTCTGTATAGTAACAATTTTTAAATATTCATTTATTAAATGCTTACTGCTGAGGTCATGTCAAGAAAAGATTTTCTCCTTAGAGAGCCCTCTTAAATCTGCATAATCTTTTGTGTATTGTAGGCACTGAACTAAAATAATATGTATTGAGTTAGGAACCAGTAAGTGGCAGAAAAAATAGCACAAGAATCTTAGAAAATTTCAATAAGAAATCATTTCTGGCTTGAGAACAGGGAATGCTTGAGGATTTGTGGGGCTTGAAGCTTTTATGATTTGTGAACCTCTTTTCAAGAAATAACAATACAAGATTATAAATGCAATATTAAGTATAAAAGGGAACATTTATTTCGAGTGAGACAAGTAAATTAATACAATTACTTTTTTAGAAAGCTGACAATTTGCACAAAAACACAAACTGCAGAAAAATAACATATTTTTGTTAATTAGCTGCCTGACACCCCCTTTCAGGAATTTTTCCCTATGACTTTTAGCTCTTTACTAGTCACTTCATATGACATCAATTTTGCAATGACTTTTTATATAGCAAGAATAGAAAGATAATTTAGTACTGTTTCTATCATGCTTGGTTGGAGTTTCTTCTTTTCATTAAAGTAGTTGTTTTCAGTGATACAATCATTTTTGGTAATATCATGTAATTTTTAGGATTAATGTCAAATTTGGAAAAATCTCTTTTGTTTCTTATTTATTATCTGTAAGATTTGAGCTGATTTCTCAGACTTCTTTTTGGCCTAGTACTTTTCAAACATTTTTCTTCTCTAAGCACAAACTTCTAGAGTGAAGCAACATAGAAAATGTTCATTTTACAATCACAATCTCTCTATGTGTACTTTTGTGTTATAGTTCCAAGTGAGTTCACACCACAGATGGTAGAAATATTCTTAGAAACCATCTTTACTTATACATTAGTACTCATATATTAGTAGAAGCCACTGAATGGTTTTAAACAGAGGAATGACAGATCTAACTGATGTGCTTACCTGTTAACTCAAGTACCCTGAGGAGCAGTTTTGGGGGGTTCATTCTAGTAAGTACAACCCCCACGAGCCTCTTGTATTCCTTATATCCATATTCAGTCTTTTAAAAAATGATACAAAAGTGTTTCCCTACAACTCTTTCCTTTTTGGACGCTAAAAATGTATTGAGCAGATTTCTTTAAGCCATATAGGCAAGAATGGCAAATTCCATTTCAACAGAAGGCAAGATGGATGGTGTGGCATATTTTGTTTTAGTTAAATTCTGTGCTACCAAAATTAAATATGTGATTATTACATCTTGATTTATAGAGACCTACACTAAATTCTGTAAAAAAACATAAACAATTACATTATTTTAAAATATTTCCCCAGTTCTTTTGTTCAGTTTTGATTATAAACATATTTTCTGTTAAAGATTATTTCATCCACTTTCTAAAACAATCAAGAAATATATGAAGAAAAAACGAACGATTTTACCAGTCTAACAAATCGAGTGTCAATTTTTTTTTTTTTTTTTTTTTTTTTTTTTTTGAGACGGAGTCTGGCTCTGTCGCCCGGGCTGGAGTGCAGTGGCCGGATCTCAGCTCACTGCAAGCTCCGCCCCCCGGGTTTACGCCATTCTCCTGCCTCAGCCTCCCGAGTAGCTGGGACTACAGGCGCCCGCCGCCTCGCCCGGCTAGTTTTTTGTATTTTTTAGTAGAGACGGGGTTTCACCGTGTTCGCCAGGATGGTCTCGATCTCCTGACCTCGTGATCCGCCCGTCTCGGCCTCCCAAAGTGCTGGGATTACAGGCTTGAGCCACCGCGCCCGGCCGAGTGTCAATTTTTAAAGCATTTTTATATTTCCTTTTAGTTTATTCCTGGAGCCTGACTTATTTGTACTTGAAATCATAGTATACGACAATTTTATCTTCCCTTCTCCTACACTTAATATTGCATCATGGGCATTTTCCTTGTTGCTATCATCGGTGGCTACATAAATATTTCATTGAGTGGGTGATGTTAATTTATTTAATAACTCCTGTTTTTCAATTATTAGACATTTGATTTTGGTCCAATTTTTTGAGAACTCATTTATTCATTATTACTAACTTTTTGTTTTTAAACTTTTATTGTTTTAAAAAACACATGACATTTTCCAGTTTAACCATTTTTAAGTGTACAGTTCAGTGTACAGTTTAAGTATACATGCACATCGTTGTACAACCATCACTATCATCCATTTCCAGAGTTTTTTTATTTTCCCAAACTGAAACTCAGTACTCATTAGATAATATCCTCATTTCCCCTTCTTTCAAACCCTGATAACCACCATTCTACTTTCTGTCTCTATGAATGTGGCTATGCTAAGAAACTCTGATTCTTGTAAAAGAAACTCTTGCAATCATATATCATTTGTCCTTTTGTGACTGGCTGTTTTCACTTAGCATAATGTCTTTGGGATTCAACCATGTTGTTACATGTGTCGAAATTTTCATTTTAAGACCAAATGATACTCCAATGTACATATCTACCACATTTTGTTTATCCTTTCACCCGTGATTAATTGGGTTGCTTCTACTTTGGGCTACTGTGAATAAAGTTGTTAAAAACATGGAACAGTTATATTATTGAAAATTTATACTGCTGTCTCAGGCATTTGCTATACTTCATTTTATTACTCTGATGATTTGCATCAGACATCTGCCTCCATGTAGAAGCCTCTTGCTTTGAGCAACTGCTTTATAATGTGAAAGTAATGGCTTGATTGTCTATGTAATACCACCATCTCTTGGTCATGGTTGAGTATGCATGCGTGTATATTTTCTGTTCTTTCTCAGGAAATGATCAAGGTATTAGTAAATGTTGTGAAACTAAATTCGTATTTAGAAAACAAAGATGAAGTAATCAGTGATTCATCTCTACAGCGATATTGGGAAATCTCTTCTCCTTGTGTCTTGTAAGAAGTTCTCAACTTTCATTTATTCACTCTGAGCTACATAATCGAGGGTGACAGAGTTTTTATCTGCATGATTCCACTTGTGCTGCCTGTGTATTCTGGCAGACATTTCTCTTCAATCATGTCGAGTGCTTTCTCCAAAGCCTTATACTCCTTTTCAGCATAGCGATTCAGACATCCCTTTCCAGTTGTGTGTGATCAATGAGTTGAAAATCTTTCACTCTTAGTATATATAATAATAAACACTTTTAACATAATTTAAATTTTTTAAACCTTTTATACAAGCAATGTTGTGGTCAGTGTGATTGGAAAGTCAGCCCAAAGTAACAGAAAAAAAAATGGCATAAAGTTTAAAAACTTAAGCCTGCCTATTAAAATCTAATTATTTGCCTAGCTTCAATACAGGTAAGAGCTTCCCTGTTTAGTATACAAGTTGTCGTTTCAGTAAGTCAGAGAGAGTGTATGCTAACCTACTGCATCTCCAGGTGTTTGGACCTGATTATAAGCTTGAAACTTCATGGTTTGCATCTTGACTTAGCTGAGAGGGTATGATTATTATTTAAATAAAGCTCATGTTTTATTTTGGTGGAAGCTGTCAAAATGTCAAATGTATTACTCTGTTTTTATGATTTCTATGATCCACATAATTTTCAAATTCCTGAAACAAACACATGAGATAGTACAATCTGTTCTACCAGTATACATCACAATTTATCCCCAGTGAAAGTTTTAAAATTGGACTGGCACATGGTGCCAGGGTCCTGTCTGTGCTCCTTTTACTATAAGAACAAGCTGCTGAATAACAAGTGGTATAGCACTAAAATCTAATAATATTTTCCACTTTCTCAGTCCATTCCTGGCATCAATAAATACAAGTTAAGTTTTATGGTAGGTAATTGCTGAGACACAGATCGGTGTAAGATATTTATTAGTATTTATGAAAGTATGTCCTTGGTATCATAAAAGAGAGAGGAAGGAATTGGGATGAAGAAGTTGAGCCGCTGCAATGAAGGTTTGATTGGCCCCAAAGTTAGCACCACGGAAAGTTCTGAAACATAATGGTCTGTCACTATCAGAGTTTTCTATCACAGGGCAAAATTAGACCTTTATACCCATCCATATATTGGTGATTAGATGTGGGCCATACAGGGAACGGCATGCTCTTGGATGAAGTACTGGCTCTCTGCAGCTGAGGCAATCCTAGAAAGATGAACAGCTGAAGACCCACTGCCAATAGATAGCACGTGGTGGGAGATGGTCGTGAATCATTTGCCAAAGCAATGGATAAATGGTCAAACTTGGTTGGTTGTATTTGTTGAAAAATTGTATTAGTCACTGAAAAATTTTGACCATGGAAGGAAAAAAATAATTAACAATGCCATCCTGTAGCTAAACCTGCCATTTCCAGTTCTAAGTAATGTAAGCCTGCAAAATATTTATGTTGTGCTACAGCCCACAGCTGTCTTTTCAGGCCCTTACATCTTAAATAAAGAGGACATTTTTTTTTTTTCCTGCTTAGATTCAAGCTCCACCATATTGGTTTCAAGTAGAAATTTCTCTAACATTTCTAATCAGTCACTTCTACCACCGTTAACTTCCCTCTGCTAAGAATTCTCTGTGTTAGTGAGATTCAAAACAGGTAATATTTTAAGTGTTTGCAAAACATGATGTGCAACACAATTCTCCAATATAATCATAACCATCATCAAAAGCATATAAAGCTTTGAGTCAAAAACTCGATATGATGCACAGATCTGCCATTTACTTATTCTATGACCTTGAATGAGTCATTCAAAACTTCAAGTCATGTACTTCAGCTAACCCTATGTTGTTAACTCAGTATATTAATATTTCCTCATCCCTTTGTGAACATAAAACAGGAAAATGGATGTGATGGAACTTCGCCAATGACAAAGTATGACGTAAATGCTACGAGTAGCTTCTTAGTTCTGGGCAGGCAACCCCCTTTCATATCTCAGTGTGCATATCCTAGTTAGATTTCCTTTAGGAACACACTGTTATTTTTATATGTTAATCAACTCTTGCCGTTTTTTTCTTTACTTTATGAACCACTGCTTCTTCATCAGCAACATTTCCTGGGTCAACAGTAAATGTTTTTAATTGTTGTTTAAATTCAGCACCCTCTACATCAACAAGAAGTTAGAAAGGGTGTGAAATTTTAAAATTGTGTATACATACAATTACCCACCATTCATATTGTTATATAAACAATGTATGTATCTGGAATATTATTTATATATAAAGCCAGAATTGGAACATGAATAAAAAGATAACAGTTATTAGCAATTCCCTGTTCTTTTTACCCATTTACTTTTATATAGCAAAAATCATTGTCACCCTCTGATCCTTTATTCCTAGCCTCATTCTGTGTTAGGATCAGAGCCTCCTTACTTTTTCCTAGGATCCGTGCTGTGCAAAGCAAGATAGGCCATCCCGAGATGAGACTAGACTGGCATGGATAGGCTAGTTGCCTAAAAACTTCAGCCTTCTAAAAGAGCTGCTCTTTCTAGACACATATATTATAATGAGAAAAATCATGGAAGTGGATAGCTCAACAAAATAGATTATTTCTTTGTAAGCCACTATGTTGGAGCAGAGAGTAGAGATGAGGAAATGGACATGAAATAGGAAAGTTTTAATAGTGAGAAGTGGCAGGAACAGTATGAAGGACTAGGGGTGAAGGAACTTCAATGGAGAGGACTTGTCAACAAGAACAAGTCAGCACTTCCAGGAGTCCATAAAATACTTTGAATGGAAACAGGGATGAGAAAGGGGTAAAGGGACATAAGGCAATTTCTATCCCTCATAACTGGACTATTTTTCATGCCATTCTGATTAAAGATTATCTTTAATTAAAGACAATCTTTAATTAAAGATTAAAGCTTATGCCTGTAATCCCAGCACTTTGGAAGGCCGAGGCAGGCAGATCGCCTGAGGTCAGGAGTTCGAGACCAGCCTGGCCAACATGGTAGAGACCCGTCTCTACTAGAAATACAAAAATTAGCCGGGCATGGTGGTTCACACCTGTGATCCCAGCTACTCGGGAGGCTGAGGCAGGAGAATCGCTTGAACTCAGGAAGCTGAAGTTGCAGTGAGCCAAGATCCCACCACTGCACTCCAGCCTGGGTGACAGAGCGCGACTTCATCTCAAAAAAAAAAAGAGAAAAAGAAAAAAGTTTGTTTTGTTTTCTGGTTCTTCCTAGAAGTCTTTTTTTGGTTTTTTTTGTTTGTTTGTTTGTTTATTTTTATAGACAGAGTCTCACTCTGTTGCCCAGGCTGGATCTCAGCTCACTGCAACCTCCGCCTCCTGGGTTCAAGTGGTTCTCCTTCCTCAGCCTCCCGAGTAACTGGGATTGCAGGTGCGTGCCACCATGTCTGGATAATTTTTGTATTTTTAGTAGACACGGGGTTTCACCATGTTGGTCAGGCTGGTCTCAAACTTCTGACCTCATGATCCACTTGCCTTGCCCTCCCAAAGTACTGGGATTACAAGCGTGAGCCATCACACCCCACCAGAAGTTTCCTTTTTGTATTCCTTTGAGCAGATAACTTTAAAAGAAAGGACTATCTGGGGTTAAATGTGAGGTCTGACCTCAGGAGCCTTGGCCTATGGTCAGGACCATGCTTTCTTTGAAGAATGTGTTCTAGTCTGCTAAGAGTGGCCAAGCTCTATGAGAACTATACTTAAATGAAGCAGAGGCAGATGAGTTACCACTGACTCACCACAGTCATGCAATTTTTTGTTCATGAAGGTTTGGATGGAGATTAAGTAGGAGACTGACAGCCTGGGATCTCTGGAAAGGTGACTTGTCCAACTTTGTCTCTGACATCTGAACAACAGCAGTGAATCAGTCATTCATCAATTAGCAGTATTAATGCTCAAATTTAGATGTGTAACAGGGTACACATTTCAAAGTAAGGTGAGAGAGTGTTATGACTCAGAATTCAACCTCTGGGGCTTTGGATCCAAATTCTTCCTATCATAAGCCATATTTCTTTTGGAAAGCCACTTAAGTTCTCTATGCCTCAATTTCAAACTGAATAAAATGGGAATAATAGGCCCTGTCTTATAGACTTATATTAAGCAAGGAATGCATCTACAAAAGTAAGATGCTTGTTGCAGTTCATGTAAGATAGTAGTCAATAAATGTTATTTATTATTGTGTAATTATGACTAATATTTGGAGTCAAACAATCCTTAGTTGAAAGTGTGCTTCTGCCACTTGCAAGGTATATAAGTTCATGCAGCTTATAAATCATGGAGCTGGTTTTTCATAAAACACTTGACATGGGAACTGGCATGTAGTGAAGCACTTTATAAGCTTCTTCCCAGCCGGGCGCGGTGGCCTGTAATCCCAACACTCTGGGAGGCCGAGGTAGGTGGATCACAAGATCAGGAGATCGAGACCATCCTGGCCAACACGGTGAAACCCCATCTCTACTAAAAATACAAAAAATTAGCCAGGCGTGGTCGTGGGCGCCTGTAGTCCCAGCTACTGGGGAGGCTGAGGCAGGAGAATGGCATGAACCCGGGAGGCGGAGCTTGCAGTGAGCCGAGATCGCGCCACTGCACTCCAGCCTGGGCGACAGAGCGAGACTCCATCTTGAAAAAAAAAAAAAAAAATTGCTTCTTCCCTTTCAAGATGGCATGTCAAAGTAAACCTGCTTTGAAGAGGAAACAAGTCTTTTTTCTTGTTGCTCCTCAGGAATCAACCCTTCTAATACATGTGCCCCAATTTTCTTTCTAGAGAACCTTCTCTATTGAAGGTCTATGTGGTCTGGTTGGATCTGGTTGTATAGAGCACAAGATTTGTCACCATGGTTGGCCCAGGGTTGCAGCTGTTACAATACGAACCCATGAGAGTTAAATCTAGAGATCCTTCCAAAGAAAGGAGAAGGAAAGGGTGAAAAGCTGGTGGTAGGAACAGCATGACCTGCTCAGGGCATCTATCAGTGGCCATTGTGTGGGGTAAGATTGCCTGATAACGAAGCTAAAAGACAGAAAAACAGAGTCAAGAGGAGAAAGAGTGTGCTGATTACATCATAGGGGGCCCTTGACTTACAGGTTCATGAAAAAAATGCATAGCCCTGAACTTCCTTAGTACATGAGTCAATAATTTCATTTCTTGCTTAAAGCAGTTTAATGGACAAAAACAAGCAATAGGGAAAGGATTCTCTATTTAATCAATTGTACTGGGAAAACTGGCTAGCCATATGCAAAAAACTGAAACTGGAATTCTACCTTACACCTTATACAAAAATTAACTCAAGATAGATTAAAGACTTAAATGTAAAACCCAAAACCATAAAAACCCTAGAAGAAAACCTAGGCAATACCATTCAGGACATAGGCATGGGCAAAGACTTCATGGCTAAAACACCAAAAGCAATTGCAACAAAAGCCAAAATTGACAAATGGGATAGAATCAAACTAAAAATCTTCTGCACAGCAAAAGAAACTACCATCAGAGTGAACAGACAACCTACAGATTGGAAGAAAATTTTTGCAAACTACCCATCTGACAAAGGTCTAATATCCCGAATCTACAAGGAACTTAAATAAATTTACAAGAAAAAAACAGCCCCATCAAAAAGTGGTCAAAGGATATGAACAGACACATCTCAGAATAAGACATTTATGTGGCCAACAAACGTATGAAAAAAAGCTCATCATCACTGGTCATTAGAGAAATACAAATCAAAACCACCATGAGATACCATCTCACACCAGTTAGAATGGCGATCATTAAAAAGTCAGGAAACAACAGATGCTGGAGAGGATGTGGAGAATTAGCAATGCTTTTACACTGTTGATGAGTGTAAATTAGTTCAACCATTCAATGTGGCGATTCCTCAAGGATCTAGAACCAGAAATACCATTTGACCCAGTAGTCCCATTACTGGGTATATACCCAAAGGATTATAAATTATTCTACTATAAAGACACATGTACACATATGTTTATTGAAGCACTATTTATAATAGCAAAGACTTGGAACCAACCCAAATGCCCATCAATAATAGAATGGATAAAAAAAAATGTGGCACATATACACCAAGGAATACTACGCAGCCATAAAAAAAGAATGAGTTCACATCCTTTGCAGGGACATGGATGAAGCTGGAATCCCTAATTCTCAGCAAACTAACACAAGAACAAAACACCAAACACCGCATGTTCTCACTCATAAGTGGGAGTTGAACAATGAGAACACATGGACACAGGGAGGGGAACATCACATGCAAGGGCCTGTCTTTGGTGGGGGAGGGCAAGGGGAGGGAGAGCATTAGGACAAATATCTAATGTATGCAGGACTTAAAACCTAGATGACAGGTTGACAGGTGCAGCAAACCACCATTGCACCTGTATACTATGTAACAAACCTGCATGTTCTGCACATGTATCCCACAACTTAAAATAAAAAACAAAACAAAACAGTATAATGTTGATTTCATTCTTTACAGGTACAAGTTCTGAGCAATAAAAAGTATGTTAATAGTTTAGTAACCATTGTATTTTCCTTCAAAGATGAATGCTTACCTCCTACTTTAGGATATATTATTGTTATTATTGCATGTTCGTTTTTTTCATATTCTTAAACTATTGCAAAGATTTAGTGTTGTATGTGGTATCATATTGCCTTTATTAAATACTTAGCTATGCCATATGTTTTATTTTATATTTTTCACTCAATCTGAACATTTAGGCACAAATTGCCACTTCGACAATTACTTTGATATGGTGACAGCCTCCAAATACACTAGCAAGGCCACTATCCAAGAACTAATGGAAAAGAAAATCTTTGAGACCAAATTAAGATGCTCGATTTACATCATTTTAAAAACTAGTTTAAATACACAGCCAGAATTAATGCACAAGAGAAGGTACAGACTAAGATAGTGAGTATACGTGTATTGAACTTACATTGTCAATAGCCAACATGACTCACAGGTGATTCATAACATATGATCTATACTTACCATATCCTTTGGGTTTCCCCTACGTCTTAGAAGGTATTGAGGTAAATTGCACACATTATGCCCATTTGTTCCTTATATTAATCTGGGTTCTTCAGAGAATCAGAGCCAATAGGATATACATAGAGTGAGATTTATTATAAGGAATTGGCTTACATGCTTATGGAGTCTAAGACCCACAGTCTGCCTTCTGTGAGCTGGAGAAACAGAAAAGCTGGGAGTATAAATTCCAGTCCAAATCCTAAGGTCTGAGAGCCAGGAGTGCCAGAAGTGCCAACAGTGTTAAGTACCAATGCAAGCACAAGAGAAGACTAATGTCCCAGCTCAAGTAATTAGACAGAGAGAGAGAGAAAAGAGAGAGAGAGACAGAGAAAGAGACAGGGAGAGACAGAGAGAGAGAGGAAGAGGAAGAGAAAGAGGAAGAGAGAGAGATGGGGGGAGAGCAAGAGAGAAATTAAACCTTCCTATTAGATTTTGTTCTACTGGGGCTAGCAATGGATTCCTAGATGCCACCCATATTGGAGAGGTCCATCTACTTTACTCAGTCCACCAATTCAAATTCTAATCTTTTCTGGAAATGCCCTCGCAGACAAATCCAGTAATAATGTTTAACCAGGTATCTGCATATTCCATGGCCCAGTCAAGTTAATGAATAAACTAACAATTATATTCCCATATAAAAGATTGCATATACTTTTAAAATATATATTATTCTGTATAACCACAGTACAATAATCAAAATCAGCAAGTTAATATTGATACAATTCCATTATTAAATGTGTGTGTGTATGTGTGTGTGTTTCTCTCTCTCCAAAACTGATACTTCCAGTTTCAATCAAATACCACAGGATTAAATCTAACCTAATGTTCTTTCTAATATTGAGAAATTTCACTCTCATTATCCATAATGTATTTATATGTTGTTACATGTTTACTTATTTACTGAATCTGTTAACACATATTACTGTGAAAAAAATAAGAAAATCTATTTTTTAAAATCTTTATGGGTATTAGTGAATCTAAAGGTTCAACAATTTCTAACATTAATTACAGGTGTTTATTTTGTTCTGCTGTGAAGGCGTGGCCTGCCCCTCCACACCCGTGGGCATTTCTCGTTAGGTGGAAAGAGGGACTTAAGAAATGAGACACAGAGACAAAGTATAGAGAAAGAAAAATGGGCCCAGGGGACCTGCGCTCAGCATACAGAGGACCCGCGCCGGCACCCGTCTCTGAGTTCCCTCAGTATTTATTGATCATTATCTTTACCATCTCAGAAAAAGTGAAGTGGCAGGATAATAAGATAATCATGGTAGGGAGAAGGTCAGCAGTAAGACATACGAATAAAGATCTCTGTGACATGAATAAGTTTAATGAAAAGTGCTATGCCTTGATATGCATATGCAAATCTCCATAAACCTTTTTAGTGCATAAAGAGCAGCATTGCCGCTAGCACGTCCCACCTTTCACCCTAAGGCGGTTTTCTCCCATCTTAGTAAATAGAACATACAATCGGTTTTACACCGAGATGTTCCATTGCCCAGGGATGCGCAGGAGACAGATGCGTTTCTCTATCTCAACTGCCAAAAAGCCTTTTTTCCTCTTGTACTAGTCCTCCTCAGCACAGACCCTTCACGGGTGTCAGGCTGGGCGACGATCAGGTCTTTCCCTTCCCACGAGGCCATATTTCAGACATGGGGAGAAACCTTGGACAATACCTAGCTTTCCTAGGCAGAGGTCCCTGTGACGTTTAGCAGTGTCCCTGGGTAATTGAGATTAAGAGAATGGGGATGACTTTTCACAAGCATACTGCCTTCAGCCACTTGTTCAACAAAGCACACCCTGCACAGCCCAAAATCCTTTAAACCTTGAGTCACGGCAACACATGTCTCTTGCAAGGACAAGGCTGGGGATAGGGTCACAGATTAACAGCATCTCAAATACAGAACAAAATGGAGTCTTTTATGTCTACTTCTTTCTATATAGACACAGTAACAGTCTGATCTCTCTTTTCCCCACACTGCTTATTTTTCACCATCATCGTGGTTACATTATTCATATGAAATTCCATAGGCTCTATTGTTTCTATTTTAGACCATTTCCTGTCCCCCTACAACTACCACTCCTATTGATTCTATGTAATCATTTGTTTGTTTACAAATGTAAAACACTACCATAATTCTAAAAGTCAGTTATATAATCAAAGTATATACTCAGAGCAGTATCAATCCTCTCCCTCCATTTTATAGTTTTCACCCTGATCTCACACATCTCTTGGAAGTAGCCAGTCTCAATATTATGTAGTTAATACTTCTGTTTCTTTTTGCACAAATGAGCAAAAACATGTGTATATCCTTATTTTCCTTCCTGAGTTGAATATAGATAGTAAACTCTAGATTATTTGCTACATCCCAGTATACTGACTTGTAGAACTCTCATTCTGTTTTAATAGGTCCACATTATCCCATTTTAAAGGTGCATTGTAGTTTATTAAACCAGCTTTCTATAGATGAACATTCAAGTTGCTCTCAATATTTTGTATCTATAAAAATAATTTAACAAATAAACTTATATTTGTATACTTTACTATAGTTAGAGATAAATTTCTAGAACTGAAGTTGTTGGATCAAAATGAAAATATTAATACATAGATAGTTTTGTTGTCTATTGCCAAATTTCTCTCAAAAAAGATTATACCAATTGATATTCTCATCAATATATTATACTATAGTTCAAGCAATCTCTTAAAAGTGTTTTGTTTGCTTTTTTGGCCTCCAGTTTGAAAGAAAAGAAAAGAATAAAAACATTTTTAAAAGAAATATGTGTGTACTCCTCATACCCTGTGAGATTTGATGGTGTGAAATATTAACTCAAGAATCTAAAAATCCCCAAACATTAAGGAAATATATTTATTTAGCGATCTATACCAAATTAGAAATGGGGATATATACAGTTATAAAAGATTTTTAAATTTTGAGAAAATATGTATTTGGGTTCAAAACCCAGTTATCTATAAGTTTCAACTATTGAAGACTATCCTTTAGTGACTCCTCTGCCCCTCCTCCTCCTACATTCCAACTAGAGTAAAGCAGTAAGATTAAGATTGTGATTCTGGCAAAACTGTGTGAATTACACAATTCCAACTCTGGGAATATTGTCAATATGCTTATCATCTCTAAAATCGAGATTTTTCAATCTATAGAATTGATTCTAATTCTATTTAATTTGCTGTACACTGTTAGGATTAAATAGAGTAACCTACTAAATTTTTACAACCTACAAAATCTTTTGTAACCGACAAAATCTTTGCATCTGAAATAGGATAAGCTTCAAATAGCTTTTTTTTCCACAAAGAATTTTGGTAATTGAGGTTTGATTATATTTCTACTTTTAAAAATTTTGCTTTCCTTTTTTAAATCAATTAGTACCATAAAAATTTATTATACTATTTTAATTACACTTTTTGTCAAAAATATATTTCCTATTGCAACATATTTTATGTAATTTCACTTCAATATTTACAAATAAAATATAACCAACAGTCATCATAACACACAAATCTTAAAAATTATTATTTTAAAAATGATTCTAAAATGTATCTGAAGTTTTTTTGTTCTTCTCAATAAGCATTAGCCATAGAAAAATAACAAAATGATGTTTTTCTCTGATCTTATAATGGAAGTGAGGAACATTATTCTTTGACTCTTTCGGTGTAGGTAAAAATTTCTAAAATAGACTTTTCTTTGTAAACTAAAAATGATTAATAGTAGAAAAGTTATATATGCCAAATTGTTTATGTATCAAAATTTAGGTACCAGTCCCTATTTCTAATAAGTGTTCTATAATTTATAATTTTGCATATCATGAGAGTTTTTAATCTTTACATAGACATTCTGCTATGCTTAAATGAAAGTGTTTATGACTGTCACAATTTAGTATAAAATTCAAGATCTATGTTGATTCTAAAATAAAGAGTCTTTATCTTGTATCTGGGTCTGGAAGACAAAAACCGGACAGTTTACACAGACTGTTAGATAAACTGTGTGCTTGTTTTATAAACCAAAGTTTCTAAGTTAAAACAGTTCACAGAATCTTTTTATCTTCATTCCTACTATTACCCCATGTGTGTTGTGCATAAATTTGTGCATGTCCCTGGGCATGAATGCAACACAGAATTAAACTTGAGCACAGAATTCCTAGGATTCAAGACATTAAACTAAATTAGACAGCTTTTCAATTTAGCCTATCAAAATCACAAAAGAATACTTGCCTATTTATTTTGTTAGCATAACTTTCTTAGGAACAATTTCTGTAAGAATCTCTTAAATGTAGAGCCAAAACTGGACAACTAGTATTTTACTACTGTGACATACACTTATTTTGAAATATGTTCAAAATTTGCTGAATTCAATAGTCTTAATTTAGAATCATCATAGGTTAAGACTGAAAAGGTTAGGAGGTAATCTGATTTAACATCAATACTCTAAAATTTACAGTTTACCCCAAAATATTTACAGTTGCAACTATTAAAAACAATTGCATGTACATTCATTTATTTATTTATCTGTTCATTCTGTATGGAGTAAATGCCTACTGACAGAAAATGTTCTGGGCTCTACATAATTGAACAAATTAGGCAATGATTTCTGCCCTTGAGTAGATTATATTCTAAAATAGGAGAAAATTAATAATAAACATAACATATAGAAATTACATACTGTATTAGAAGGTGATCAATGTATATAAAATAAAATGTAGAGCAGAAGAAAGTGGGTTGGGAGAACTTGTCAAAATTTTTGCAAACAACATCTTGCTTGTTGCCTAATAATTCATTACATATGGGTTTCAGAATATATTTAATTCCACTCTATTTTGTATAGTTAAGCTGTTTCAAATCATTATTCAAAATTTGGAAAATGTAAATCAAAAGTTTTGCTAGCTAGAGATAATTTCTTTTTGCATTTTATGGAATTGTGTTAATGTATGTTCATTTTAAATATTAATATTAATATTTAAAATTATGAATTATGTACTCTAAATATAAATTAATATAATTTAATATTTACATTAATTATAATTTGGATTAACTGTAAATGGTGTTTACAGTTTGAGGTTCATGTTTCTGAATTTGAAATTATTTACCTAACAAAAATTATATTACATATTTATAAATGCAGACACATTATTAAAATATTTACATAATAATGCATTGCTTCTTTAGGCAGAAAAATAGTACTCCAAATACATTATCATTAAAATAAAGAACCTCCATATTCACGTGGGACAGCAAGCTGTGGACCTCCCATTTATGCTAATCAGAGTTCTGCTTCATAGCATTGGAGAAAGAAGCCCGCCTAATTTTCATCTTCACTTACAGTCACGTTTCGAAAATGGGCATAACTATGGTTCAAATTTCTCTGCTATTTATTGTAAATGCCAAGTAGTCACCTGCCTTCACAAGTCTCTACTTGCTGGTCGCTCTGCCAGGAAGTCTCTTTCCCCAGATCAAGCAGAGGGGCCCCTTCCAACAACACAGGTCTTAACACAAACATCATCTCAACAAAGAGATTTTTCTTTTCATGCTACTGGAGTAGCCTTTACTTTTGGTCACATTCCCTCATATCACCCATAGAACTGAAGGGAAATTGTTTATTTTGCTTCCTTATTAACACCTTGTCCTCCTACCTTAGCATGCCCAGCTTCTGTCTGTCTTGGTCTCTCTATAACCCCAGTCTCACCTGAGTAACCGGCACATAGTAAGTGCTCAATAAATATTTGTTCAATGTGGAATAAATAATGAAGAAGATCCTAAGTTTCTGATGACTAAAATATTGCAGGCAATTTATTTTTCTCCATAATTTAACATTTTTACTCTACTTGAGTTTTATTTGACAGATTATATGGGAATTGACAATTTGTGGAGAAAGAAAATGTATTTATGTCTGAGTAGAGGAGAAGAGAGTGCTATAGTGCATATTACAGTATAGTATAATATAGTAGGTTTCGTATCCCTGTTAAGATTATAAGTGGATCTCGATTGCTAGGGTTTAAATTCTAACTCAGCCACTTGTTGGGGCAAATTACTTAACTCCTCCATGTCACATAATTTTTGATCTACAAAATCAAAATAAGAATAGTATTCACCTTATAATGTCATTGGAAGGACTAAGTGAGTTTATTCCTCTTAAATATTTCTGATAGTACATAGTAAATGTAAGACAATAGGGTTTTTATTATTATTTAGTGACTATAGTTTTCATTCTTGTGATGGCACTTGTGCATATAATATAAAGAACATATAATCCCTATATAACCAGAAGTTGTGAATAAAATTGCAATTAAAGTACTAATTGCATCTTTAATTATACCAGTGTTTCCCCTGATGGTATAGTTGTTTTCAGAGATGCATTTGGTAAGTCCTATTATACAAAAACAAAACATTAAGTAAATATGGACTATTTCAAAGATGCTGAGTATGTGAAAGCTGAAAACTGTATTAAGTGGAAATTATACATGGCACCAGCAATGCGCTTCATCCTCATGTTCCTCAGTTTTGTGATTTATCTGTGAAATATTTCCATTGACTTTTTAAAATACATAAAATATCAAAATTGAGATTTGCTAAAATGCACTTTAAATATACTGTTCTGCTCTTTACTTCCCATTTCATAAAAAACAATATTTTGACTACCTGGATAAGTAGTGTGAGTTAAATTTCACCTAAACTTAATATGTGATAGTGACTTAATAACTCCCTTGACCCAGGCATTCGCCCACACTTAAATTAAACTACTGCCATGTATGGAAAAGTATATCTTATTACACTTGAATATTCTGTATGATATTCCTCAGACTCTCTTAACATTTTAAAATTTCTACAATATGTATAAATAAAATTCCTTGCTTATGACAGCCTGTGTTAAAATTTCTGCTTCATCCTTGATATGGTTTGGCTGTGTCCCCACTCAAATCTCTTCTTGAATTGTAACTAACTCCCACAGTTCCCACGTGTCTCTGGAGAAACCCTGTGGGAGGTAATTGAATCATGGGGGCAGGTCTTTCCCATGCTGTTCTCATGATAGTGAATAAGTCTCGTGAGATCTGTTTTACAAATGGGAGTTTCCCTGCACAAGCTCTCTCTCTCTTTGTCTGTCGCATACACGCAAGATAAGACTTGCTCCTCCTTGCCTTCCACCACAATTGTGAAACTGCCCCAGCCACGTGGAACTGTAAGTCCAATAAGCCTCCTTTTCTTCCCAGTCTTGGGTATATCTTTATCAGCAGCATGAAAATGGACTAATACAATCCTAGTAACGGACCTTTCTGACATATGAGATTTGACAACTCTGGATTTAGACAGAAAAGTAGTTCGAGACATAGAACCTAAAAACATTTAATTCCCCAAATACTGCCCCTGATTTTGTCTGGGGTCTTAAGCTACATCATAAAATTCTTACTTTCTTACTCTCATACTCCTAACACCTAGCAACAAATGCTTTATACCAACTTTGTACAAATTAATTCACTAGGAGCTTTTCCCATGTATGACCTGACACATTTCCGCCTTTAAAGAAATTACTGTTTAGTAAGAACGATATAGACTAATAACTTTAGTACAGAATAAAAAGTGTCATCATAGTAACAATTAATAGATAGTAATGGCGGAGAATTTATTACATTAATAAAATCTAATATAATAATTTTAAAGCTTATTTTAGGTGATTCCTATAATTATATCATGCAGTGCTAATAAAATCTCCATTTTACAGACAAGGCAATTGAGGCACAGAGAGTTTGAATCATGTATCTGGGGTTATTCAGAAAGCACGTAATAATGAAGCTGGGTTTCCTACCCAGACAGTATCTGAATCCAGGGTCCAAACTTTTAGTTACTCTGCTAAAATCAGTGTATGAATATCATTCTAAGAGGACAGAAGCAAGATTTAATAAGCTTTTAGGTGGGATGCAAAATAGAGAACTTCCAAAGAAAATAACAGAGAAGGTACAACATTTGAAGTGAGTTTCAATGGATGTACAGTTTTCTGGACAAATGATCAAAGAAAGGATGTTTTGTGCAAGGAAAATAGCCTGAACAAAAGCAAAGAAAGAGGGGCTGATGATAGTTGAAATTGTTGAAAACATTTATTTGCCTCATTAACAATGTCCAAATTAATTAAACTAGCATTTAAAGCCCAATATTATCTTCCCTTAGCCTAAATGTCTAGTTTCATCTTTCACTCTTGTCTTCTACTATGTAATTTACATAATGTAATATGCACTTCCTTTCACTATCTTCATGCTTTCCTACTGCTATTGTTTCATTTATACTATTCCATCCATATGAAATCTACTCTGTAGATTTGCACCTGTCCATTGTAAAATAAAGTGTTCACCACTTAATCTCCAAGGCCGAGTTTAGAAATGCCTTTCCCTTTACGAAATATTTCCCTCAAGGAAAGAATTTTCCATATCCACCTTATCCAGTTCCGTAGCCCTTGCGTTCTCTATTCATCTCCGTGGTACTCATTATTCCACCATATAGTTTATGCATTATTTATCATTCTGTACATCCATTAATAATTTTCTATCTACACAAATTTTTACCAGACAGTTTTCTTAGATGGAAAAGTTTTATAATAGCAGTAAAGATATTGGGCTTCATAGTCTAACACAGTTCAATGGGAATACTAATTCTGCTATTTGCTAGCTTACCAAGTAGCAAGTTAATTACAAAATCTGATTTTCTCATCCCAAAAGCGTGCATTAAATACCTCCCTGAAATCAATATTTTGAAGATTAAATTGAGGAGTAAATATAAAACCCTTAGCTCAATGTGAGCATCAATGAAATGGTAACTGTAACTATTACTGTTGTTGAGATAAACAGAAAGTTCCAGTGGCAGACATTTAGAAATAATGTATGAAGAATTAAGCAACATTTCTCAATTTTAGTGTTGATGTTTATTGTATACAATCATCACTTAAGGAGCTTGTTAAAAAACAGACTCCATGGTTTTGCCCCCAAAGACTCTGATTTCCTAGGTCTTGGGAAGGAGCAGTAATCTCTTGCTTAAACAGCCACCCGAATGACTCTACTAAAGATGGTCCAGGGACCATATTTTGAAGAATGAAGAAATGCCAAACAGAGACGTGGCCAATGAAATCTCTCAGCTAAAAAACAATACACATCTTCAGAAGTTTGTTGCCAGGCTGGGTATAATCGATTTATTTTCTAATCAATTATTTTTCTCTCTCTCTCACCCTCTCTCACTCTCTTCTCTTTCTCTTAGAAGAATAAAATAAAGGCTTCTTCTTTTCACAGGACTTCCTAGATTATATGTTCTTTGCAAGAATAGAAGCCTTGATGTGCATACGTAAGCCCTCTCATACAATTCTCTGATTTACAAAGAGCAAAGGAGAGCTGCAATAAAGAAAAAAAAAAAAGAGGAATCTACACAATTGCAGAGATTTATAGAGAAAGCTATTTTGCTTAGATAAAAGATTCACTTTTATTTGGTTGACTAAGGTTGGCTTTGTTCCTGGAAATGCAGTAGAAAGTTCCCCATTATGATTTTAACTCTTCTCAGAAGCAAAGCACACTTTGATAAATAGCCACCAAAAATTTTCATGGGGATAGAATAACACCACTTATCAGTGAATCTCAATTCAAGATCTTATGGAGGAATCTATTTGCTTTGATTCCATCTGCTTCTTTGGGTTTTTTAATAATTCAAATATCTGGCCACATTCCAGAGATGCTCAGAAAAATCTTAAATGAAGCCCTGGTATGTGTTGTTTTTGAAAAAAAATGAGGCCAGGTGTGGTGTCCCGCCTATAATCCCAGCACTTTGGGAGGCCGAGGTGGGCAGATCAAGAGGTCAGGAGTTTGAGACCAGCCTGGTCAACATGGTGAAACCCTCTACTAAAAATAGAAAAATTAGCTGGATATGGTGGTAGGTATCTGAGGTCCCAGCTATTCAGGAGGTTGAGGCAGGGGAATTGCTTGAACTTGGGAGGCAGAGGTAGCAGTGAGCCGAGATTATGCCATTGCACTCCAGCCTGGGCAACATAGCGAGACTCTGTCTAAAAAAAAAGAAAAGAAAAGAAAAACTGAGTGTGATCACTGAGGCTTGGGAGCTACTATAAATTACCCAGTCTCAGGTATTTCTTATAGCAGCATGAGAATGGACGAAAACAATAATATATAAAATATTACTCTATTATCCACTTTTGTGATATATTGAAAGTATTTTCTTAAAGTATTAATTTTTTAACTTTATTTAATATAGTTTTAATGTAGTTCAATTTAAAAATAATTTCTTCTAATGAATCAGAATTTTTGACTCCAATGAAAATGCCTTTCCTCACACTGAGATTAAAACGCCAATTATTATTGAGTGCTATGTAGTTTAATTTTTACATGTAGATTTCTGATTCATATAAAGTTTATTTTTTACATACTGTATTATGTGAGGTATGAATACAGTACTATCTTTTTTCCAATCGTGATCCAGTTGTCTCACAATGTGCTATAATACTTCATCTTTCTCCAGTGATTTCAATGCCACTTTCATCAGATGCTAAATTTCTGTGTGTACATGAATCTATTTCCAGTTTTTCTTATTTTATTTCACCAAGCTATCTGTGTATCCATATGCCAGTACCAAAAGGGGAACATACTTCATCAGCCACACAGTGACTATTAGAATTATGAGTAATTTTGGTTTTGTTAGTCAGTGAAATCAGAAGACAGGCTACTGGGAGTGGAAGGAAATGGCATTTTCAGAAACAGTTGTTTTAACTCAATTTAATTACTGCTGGAGTCTTTTTCAATTACTGTCTCTGTGTGTGTCATGTGATTATTCATTTTGAAGAGATGAGAGTATCATTGAAAAACCCAGATGTTTTATTTAGCCATAGCTCCAGTCATTTTTTTTTTTTTTTTTTTTTTTTTTTTGAGACGGAGTCTCACACTGTTGTCCAGGCTGGAGCGCAATGGCGAGATCTTGGCTCACTGCAACATCTGCCTCCCAGGTTCAAGCTATTCTCTTTGCCTCAGCCTCCTGAGTAGCTGAGATTACAGGAGCCTGCTGCCACACTCAGCTAATTTTTTTGTATTTTTAGTAGAGATGAGGGTTTCACCATGTTGGCCAGGCTGGTCTCAAACTCCTGACCTCGTGATCCGCTCACTTCGGCCTCCCAAAGTGCTGTGATTACAGGTGTGACCCAACACACCTGGCCGCTCTAGTCATTTTTAAGAGGAAGGATTGGCTGAGCACGGTGGTTCACACCTGTAATCCCAGCACGGTGGGAGGCCCAGGTGGGCAGATCATGAGGTCAGGAGTTCAAGATCAGCCTGGCCAACATAGTGAAACACCATCTCTACTAAAAATACAAAAATTAGCCAGGCGTGGTGGCACATGCCTGCAGTCCCAGCTACTCAGGAGGATGAGGCAGGAGAATTGCTTGAACTTGGGAGACGGAGGTTGTGGTGAGCCCAGATTGTGCCACTGCACTCCAGCCTGGGCAACAGAGTAAGGTTCTGATTCAAAATTTAAAAAAAAAAAAAAAAAAAACAGAAAAAGGAAAGATTTAAAATTTTATTTCTTCCAAGCTGATCTCTTTCAAGTTAGTTCTTTCCCTAATGAGAGAGTTATCATATATGCCTCTGATATTTACTTTGATTTTTGTTTACTTGAATCAATGACAGAAAATATAGAGAAACTGAATTTAAAATGTGTCAAATAGTATTCATTACAACAAAACACAAAAAGATTTCCTTTCAAGGAATTTTTTCAACTTTATATTTTTAAAATCAATTAGCAGAAATGAATTAGATTATGTATGCTGACATTGATTCAGATGCAATGATTCTGCTGAATGTTCAAATATTTTCTTTCTGGTATTCTTTGTTCTATGGAATATACTGTATGTTTTGTTTTTGTTTTGTTTTGTTTTTGTTTTTTTGTTTTGTTTTGTTTTTGCCTTTATATCGCAGTCCCCAACCCTGGGCAGGGACCAGTACTGGATAGGAACCCTACTGGCACAGCAGGAGGTGAGGGACCGTTGAGCATCCATTACCACCTGAACTCTGCCTCCTGTCAGATCAGATTGGATGCGAATAGGAGCTCGAACCATATTGTGAACTGTGCATGCAAAGGATCTGGATTGTGCGCCCCTTATGAGAATCTAGTGCCTCTGACACCATGCCCTGCCTCCGTGAAAATATTGTCTTCCACAAAACCAGTCCCTGGTGTCAAAACGGTTGGAGACTGTTGATTTAGATTTCTTAATTTCTTTATTATTGCAACTAAAATAAGCAAAGATAAAATATTGACCATAACTTCTATTTGCATAGTTCTTCAAAATACTTTGTAATGGAGACTGATTGCCTGGTTTTGCCACTGGGGTATATGGATATTGATTGCCAAATTTAAACAAGACCCACTTAATGTAGATATCCTTCAGTAATTGTATACCAGGAGTGTTTTGTTTATAAATGACTTTGTGAAGGCAACAGAAGGTTACTTAAAAAAAATGAATGAAAATTAAACACATTCTACTATGAAGCTAACATAGCAGATACAATATACAACACATTGAAAGGGAGAGAGTGATATTTTAATTCCCATTTGCTACACAAAGGAACTGATGCAAGTCATTAGCCAGCTTTGGCTAAAGGAATGACTTGTGTGGTGTTCTGGTATATAATACTTCTTGAATTATATAGTTATGTGCTTCTTCTTGTGGCCCTGGTGGCTGTGCTAATTTAATTCATGATTTTAAAAAAATGACTAAATGAAAAGAAATATAAATATTTGGAGCATTGTTATGTTGTTAAATATATTTTATATTATCTCATTTAATACTACAAACTCTGTTTATAAATCTGTACAAATTAACATTAAATAATGTTTCTAATTGCCTCTTATTTAAAATTTCCCTCCAGAGATTTGGTCGAAGCTAAACTCTGCTGAAAAAACAAATAAACAAAAAAAAAAAAAAAGAAAGAAAGAAAAACACAATAAAAAAACACCTCAGTAGCTTAACACCTGTGATACTGTTTTTCCTATGCAAAGTCTTCTGCAGTTCTCTTCCACACACTGTCTCAGGTATCTAGATTTAAAGATTAGGGCTTTACTCACAATATGTCACTTCCACTCTCATTGCAATAGAAGGAATGAAGAGTATGAAAAACCAACATCTGTTGTTATTTCTAATGGGAAGTGGCCCACATCACTGTCACTGTTGCTTCCAAAGGCCACTAGCCACAACTATTCTCATAACCCTACGTAACCACAACCTAATTACGAGGGAGGATGGGAAATTTAAGGAGCATACACAATATTAAGGTGAACAATAACTGTCTCTATCACTTGCTTTGCAAAAAGCCTGCTCACTAATCTATGAAAATATTCCTTTTCTTTTCACATATGTTTGAAGTTTTCTTTCTCCTGTAGCAGCTATGGGTATTTTATGTTTTCCAGTTGACTGTCTCTTTGTTCCACCCATTTGCATTTAGGAATATGCATTAATAATAAACAGTATAATTTTCTCTCTCTGGAGGAAAAAGTAACATTTTTATTATATTCTGAGCTGAAGAGGACCACAACAGTCTCTGGCATCTAGATCTATTTATTTCCAAAGTACAGATCACAGTCAAATGGTTAAATTTCCAAAGGACACTGTTTTACATTATTTCTATTACCTGAGGCTTATGTATGCTGTCAGTGAGCTGATTTTATGCAAAAATTTCTGTTGGATTCATCACTGCCCTACTTCCATGTTGAAGCACTTTACCATCTGAAAGATAGGCTTAAGGTACTGAGTTGGTAATCAGGAGCACTAAATTATCTTTCTCATTTTGTCACTAGTTAATTGTTTTCCTCTTTGGGCATTTCACTTAACTTCTCCATGCATTAGTCACTTAATCTGTTAAATAAACGTGCTAGTATATGAGTCTCTTTCCAAATTTTGTACATATGGACATTTGTATACATCAACTTAAGGTCGGGTTACATCCCAATAAATCCATAGGAAGTGGAAAATAGCATAAGTCAAAAATGCATTTAGTGCATCTACCTACTAAATATAGCTAAGCCTAGCCTACCTTAAAAGTGCTCCGAACACATACATTAGCCTACGATTGGGCTAAATCATCTAGCAACATAGTACACTGTAGCGTGTCAGCTGTTTACCCTTGTGATACCGTGACTGACTGGGAGCTGTGGTTCTCTTATACTGCTCAGCGTCATGAAAGAGTGTTACTACCCCAGGAAAATATCAAAATTCAAAATTTAAAGCATAATTTCTGCTGAGTTCATATCGCTTTCACACCATTGCAAAGTTGAAAAATTGTAAGTCAAGCAATTGTAAATTGAGGAGCTGTATTTATAAAACACTCAAAACACTTTTTTTCATGAAATTTGCCTTACAACCTCTATGTATATTCAAGAAAATGAAAGCTTTCTAACTGAAAAGGAGGCATAGGAAGCAAACATGAGGTTCCCCCAGATTCTGGATCAAAGCTGAGGCACAGCTATCTAATTCTAGGTCTTAAAGAAATAGGCTTTGAAATCCAGTGAAACAGATGTTTTCAGACATTTTTCAAATCAAAATCTCTTTTATAATCCAAAAGGAAGAATGAGGTTGGTTGTGCCTTTTTGGTATAGATCAAAATTAGTAATTCACTGCAAACATTAAGCAAATGAATGAATCGAGTTTCTCTTTAATGAGATAATCTGTTTTTCTGCATTTATTTAACATTTAAAGTAAAAGGCAGCAAAGGATCATATTTTGATTTAGTGAGTACATCAGTCCATTCTCACACTGCTATAAAGAAATGCCCAAGACTGGGTAATTTATAAAGAAAAGAGGGTTAATTGACTCACAGTTCTGCATGGCTGGGGAGGCCTCAGGAAACTTACAATAATGGCGAAGGCGAAGGGGAAACAGGGCACATCTTACCTGGTGGCAGGAGAGAGTGTGTGAGAAAGAGCGAGGAAGTGCCACATTTAAAACCATCGGCTCTCAGGAGAACTCCCTCACTATCACGAGGAAAACATGGGGGAAACTGTCCCCATGATCGATTCACCTCACACCAAATACCTCCCTCCACACCTGGGGATTACAATTTGAGATGACATTTGGGTGATGACACAGTCCGAAACTGTATCAGTGAGGCTATATCATGTATATGCAATGTATAAAATGGTTTCAAGTGTTCCTTATTTAATGTTTTTTTCTAGAGAAAAACATGTGTCTAAACTTTTATATCAATAATTTAAATACATAACCAGTAGAATTATCTTATGCAACATATAAAATATTTTCTTTTCATAAAGTTCAAATTCAACTTTAGCCTTGACTCCAAAGGAGGCTGAAAAAGTCACGTTATTTAATACAACTTTTTAAAATGACATACTTGTTTTGTAACTGACTTAGTCTGATTCTAGAGTATAAAATACACAAACGCGTCATAAGAAAAGTAATCCTAGTGATACTGTCATGCTAGCAAAGCCATGAATTATTGTAATCCTTAGAGAAGTTTTTCTTTTTTTTTTTTTTTTTGCTCTCCAGACAGTTTTCCCTTTGGTTTCTGGAAGTTCAGAACCTGTTATGCCGTGAAGCCAGTAAGAACCCTGAGAACAGGCATGTGAACTGTGTTCTTTGATTTTCGAATATTAAAATCAGTTGAGCAGTTTTTAGACTGTTCCCTGGAATGCTATTTTCATCACCTCCTGTAGTAAAGTCACTCTAGTGAATGATATTGGCCACCTGATATTCCTAATTATTTAATCTATATTTTTCCCCTCATTTATTTTATCCAGGGGTTTTTTTCATACAGAGTTAAGCAGACATTTGAACACCCCTCGACCCCAACATAAACTCCTATTTATACATATAAGTAGGGACTGGATAGGCATACATATGTATTTACACTCATTTATTTCTTATTTTTCTTTCTTCAATACTCAGTAAACCACTTTCATGAAAGTTAAAACTTTTTTTCTCATTTTATGCTATGTCTAAAGTATGAACAAAATTCACATTTAAGGTGTAATGTTAGTGTGCTAGTGGCCTCATAAACCATTCGAACCATCGATCTGAGACATTCTCATAAGTCACTGACTCTAAAAGAAACACTCGAATGGTGTAAACGACAGCTTCCATTGCTAAGTTTTACATGATTGAAAGCCAAATCACACAGGAATATGATCCTGGGATCACAGCCATCCCGTTGGGCATGGAGACAAAGGAAGCAGAGGGCTTCTTTAACACTTCACAATAATGATTGCCATGTCCACAGAAGGCAAGCCTTTTCATACTGCACTATATTTGGTGGAAGCCATGGCTGTGGTACACAACACTTCTCTGCACACAAAAAACACAACAGCCTGCTGCACTAATGCTTTACATGACAAACATATGCTAAAATGAAATCATGTCCTTCGCAGGGACATGGATGGAGCTGGAGGCCATTATCCTTAGCAAACTAGCACAGGAACAGAAAACCAAATACCACAGGTTTTCACTTAGTGGGAGCTAAAAGATGAGAACACATGGACACAGAGAAAAGCAACACACAATGGGGCCTTTTGGAGGGTAGAGGGTGAGAGGAGGGAGAGGATCAGGAAAAATAACTAATAGATACTAGGCTTAACACCTGGGTGATGAAATAATCTGTACAACAAACCCCCATGACACAAGTTTACCTATGTAACAAACCTGTACTTGTATCCCCTGAACTTAAATTAAACGTTTAAAAAAAAATTCATTGGATACATTTTGACAATTTGCAATGACTGAATGCTATGGTTTGAAATAAGCTTAAGAAATCAAGGAGTCAAATGTTGGTTATTTGTAGATGAAGAAGTTGAACTTAAGATGTAATGAGAGTCTTATCCATGGCCAACAGTCAGTAAATGGTAAAGCTGGGATCTGAGGCCAGAAGACCCAATTGCTAATTTACTATGCCACCCCACCTCATGTTACCAAGCGAGATGGCAAATCTCTGTATTAGAGTGTGTCCATGCTCCTCCTTAATTTGTATGGGGTCCCAAGGACAAGGCCTCTGGCACAAACTGGTTATAGGCTTGTTCTACCTGTGCTACCGAAGGTTGAGCAAATTTTACAGGGTCCAGGATTTTAGTTTAGGAAAAAACAAGAAGGCATGCTCGACATTCACATGTGATGTTAACCAAGTCCCCTGAAAGCTGCAATTTTATTCTAGATGGAATTACCAGCACGCTGATTCTGTTTTACAATATGAATTCAGCCATGTGGAACAAATTTAATGGTCTAGGCTTTTGACATACACAAAGCTAAAATGTTTCCTTTCAAGCTGGTGACTTATAAGTACTTGTAGCATTTACAAGAAAGATATTCCCAGGTCAAATTGTGCACTAAAGATTATAGCTGCCCCAATTCAACCCATTTCTTTGGGTCAGAAAGCCTAAATAGTTTAGGAACTAATATGTTGCTGCACTTTGTTTAACTAGAATGACCTCAAAAATCGATAAAAGGCAAATGAACACACAGAAAATAACGTCAGAGTTGCAGAAATAAACTATCTGGGCCAGATAACTTGTTTTTGAAATGACCATATTATCAGAAATTAAATTACAATCCCTTTCTAAATTATTTAAAAGTATTATTAACATTTCTATTCTATAAGGAATTTATTATTTAGCATATGGAGAAAAATGCATTTGTTTCTTTCTGAAACTTGGGATTAGTCTTACTCATTGCTGGCAGAAAGAATTCTACTCAGAATTCCACTACTATTATGCATTTCGTTATGCTATTTTAAACAACACGCTGTCTACCCTTTAAATATCAACTTGAGACATGATATGTTTTGGCATAGAATAACTCTTAATAAAGAACACATACTAAGCAAATATTAATACATTGTAATAAAAACATGTCTAAATGGCAGAGTTTCTATATTCAACTGCGTAATTTGGGATTAACAATTATGTGAAGCTCAGTGAGTATTTCTAAGTACTTAGAAAGAAGAGGTAATCATATTCCCAGCATCACTGTACAACACTCTTACAGTGTATTATCTCAATTAGTCCTCGGAACAATGATGTGAGATTGTCCTCAATATCCCAGTTTTATAGATGAAAAAACAACTTCTTCAAGATTAAATAAGTTGCTGAAACTGAGTGACGGATCCGGAATTCAAACCCAATCCCACATTGTGTTCAGTCCATTCAGCTGTTCCTCTGTAACCCATATGTTCAGACTTATTGTTTATTATGCTCCATTAGGAAGCAATCTGACAACTAGGTTGGAGTTTTGCATCTCTTTCTATGTATCTTAGAGAGATTCATTAGAAAACTCACTGGAGTATTTGTGGTACAATTAGAGTAACTGTCTTAATGTTATCTGCAGGCAACAAAAGCATGCTTTCTAATTTCACTTTGTACTCCTCCATCTGACATTATTTCCCTGATCAACACAAGTGTTGTGCGATTGGAAGAAATGGGCTATGGTTTAGATAGACTTGAATCTAAGTATCACCATTTCTAGCACTGATATTTGGTAGCTTCCTCCAACTCAGATACTTTTTTGGATCCTTGTCAGGATTAAATATGTGCTGTGTATGGAACATTGATGGTGCATATTAATCGTAGCCCATTCATTACTTTACATGAGAAGTCTTAGTACTCTACAATGTTTTCCATACATTTTCAGATAGTACTACCTTTAATTTGCCTTGACCCATATTAATAGGAACCACAGCTAGATAAGAGCCCAAGAAAAAGTGTTGAAAATACAGACGACCTAGAAAAGATGGGAGGGGGATTTTAATCTCCTATGTGCACCAGCCATTAGTTGAGTAGACTAGTGTAGACTAGTGACTCTGATTAATTGATAAGTAGGAACTTCCTAGAGCCAACAATTAAGTTATTTATTTGTTTATAGATTTATCTTTCCCAGACAAAGGGTTCCTGGAACAAACAACTAAATCATGATGCTCTACAGTCTTATCTAAGCCATGATGACAAAAATGCTTTCAATTCTTAGCAAAATCACAGCAGATGCTAGAGGAAAGTATCCTCAGAACCCTGTTTAACACCCCAGAGACTTGACTAGACAAGGCCAGTCACAGACTGTAGACCTCAGCCATCTGCCAGTAGGCCTCTGGAAAGATATTCATTTGATTGGATAGTAAATTATAAAAGGGGAATTAGAAAGGTGATCAATATGGGGAGAAGTGAATGAAAGGCTGGACACTATCAGGAAGCGGGAGCAACATAGGAAAAACCTGTTAAGCCTGGAGACAATTCATTGGCTACATTCCCTGTATTCTGTAAGTTAACAGGATAGGGGAAAAAAGCTGACCCCTTTGGATTGAAACCACTACTTGGTTTTTAGTGTCTTAGCATTTCAAGATTTAGTGTCTTAGCATTTCAAGATTCTACCATGTGAAACTATATCATGTATTCAAACTCCAAAAGGTTATGATGGAGTTTGGACTGAAACCAGAGGTTCCTACTTTCAATTGTTGAATGGCTCAATAAAACCCCACTGAATACTAGAGATTCATTCAAATGCTTGCATATTTTCTTTCTCTGACTTTTCAAATTCTTCATTATGTTTTTGCTTAAATATATAATAATATTTGTCTTCCAGATGTGTAATAAAATATTAGATTAATAAAAACTTGGTAGTTTTAGTAATTTATAGATGCAGTCTTTAATTTCACCACTTACTAACTATATAAGTTAGTTCACCTTAATCCCAAGAGCCTGAATACTTATTCTATAGGCAATATACTTATTACTCCTACCCTATGAGTTTTTTATAATATAAACTTGAGATAATAAAAACAGCTCATATAGTTGTTTAACAGGTCACATGAAATAATGTATGTGAAAGCAACTAACGCCACCATCCCTGTGACAATGTACACAATTAAGCTATTTTCTTTTTCTGCTGTCTTTTTCTAAACTTCTAGTTTTGCAGGGTAAAGTTAAAATAGGTGTGTCATTTTTTATTCCACATTATTTAAATATATTGTTCACAGTTTGGAGGATTTTTGCTCTGCACGGAATATTTGAAAATATCTGTGGTTAGTTTCGGTTGTTACCACAGGAAAGGCAGATGCTGCCAGTATCTAGAAAGTAGAAGCTAGAAATGCTGCTAAACATCCTACAACTCATAGGAGAACCCTCAACAATAAAAAAATTATCCATCCCAAAATGTGAACAATGCAGATCAAAATTGTCTGATGATTATTGATTAGATGCATATTTTACTTAAAAGGACTATAGAATTGAAGGAATCATTAAAATCTAGATCATCATTAATATCAATAAATATTAGTATTTGTTGACTGAACTATGCGAAATATGTATGTATGTATACATGTATGTACGTATGCATATATGTACACGAATATACATACACAAACATGCACACAAAAATATATTTTTACTGGACTTATCTAATTTTGTTTTATACCATTCAATGAAGTTGATTATTTTATACTCATTTTTATAGGAGGCTTGATGATATCATACAATCTGACCCAAGGACACGTAACCACTGATGAAGACATAAGTTAAATTCAGGTGTTTTGACTCCAAAACCATTGCTTTAAATCATTAAGCAATGCTGTCTCCCGATGTTTAAATCCTGGCCCTGCCACTTAATGGTTCAGTTCTTTCACTAAGAATGTAATCCTTTTGAGTTACGGTTTCTACTTAGTAAAAAAATATTTTTTAAAAGATTTTACATTTTCATGTAAATTATGGAGTCAGTATGAGCATCAAAGTTATGAAATCAATAAAAGCACTTTAAAATTTTAAAGTACCATAAAATGCAAGCTGCTATGCCCACTGATTGATAGATCCCTCTCATCACTGATTATACCTGAAGAATTTTAACTTTATGTTGCTGAAACAATGGTCCTGTCAGTACTCTATATAGATAGACATCAATAAAAATAAAAATTCTGTCCCACGGAGAACGAACTCCTGTTTGGATAAGCGACATTTTTGACAAATCATAAAGAATAAGGAGAGAATAATAAATTTCTAAAAATCTAGTGTTCCTTTCAGAAGTAAAAACTATTGTGTTTACTGATGAAATTAAGGTTGATTGAACAGAAATAAAATTTATACTACAGAAAAATTTACACAGCTTTGACCACACAGTTTTATTTCATGTTTCCTATGAGAACAAGAATTATCAAAAACCCCCAGGGTACAGATGGATATAACATATGTGAGTGTCTTCAATAAAAGAGTACTCATTTCTGGTAAGATTTAAGACTGTTAATACCACAAGATTTTCAAGAAAACTTCCATACTAATGTTAGATTTTACCAGAGTAAAATTGAGGTATTCTGGTTCTTACAAAAGTAAGTATGTATTAACTAATATTTTATAATGATTTTCTTGATTAATGTCCCAGAAGTATAATACTCTTTGACTCTCTTATAAGGATCTGAACAATTAAATTTCAAAAAGACACCTCACTTAACAGTCGTATTGAACAAAAAATGTATTATAATCATATTCACAACACATTTACAAAGCAGTTATATTAGTCAACCATTCAATACAAAGTTATGAAATGTCTACTGGCTGCTCATCATTGTGCTAAGTATCACTGTGCAGCTATGAGTGAGAATACTTACAAATAAAAAAGTTCACTTTCTAAAAATGAAATTGGAGTAAGAATCTTGAGGTCTAACTGGAAGCTGTATTACAGTCACTCTGCATGTCTTTAAGTGCCTCATAGTTCAGTTAATTTCTGTCATAACTGTCTCTTTTTGATTCATCTTTTCATAGTATTACTACTTATTCTCTGTTAAATTCTTGCATCTCCCTCAAACTCCATAGGGGCATTCCTAACATGTTAGTTTATTCCTATCCAATCTGAGTCTTACAGAATTAAGATGCAAGACTAAACACTGCGTTCATATTAAATCTATACAGTTTAGTCTATAACCAACGGCTAGTCTAAAATTAATGTCTAAAGAATGATCAACAAAAAATTCAAAATGCCCCTTTCAAGATGGTTCAAATTTTTTATGGAAAGAGAAGTGGTGTAAATAAGTTAACTTTAAATAGGCAGACACATCTTTCATTGAATATCTACTGTGGGCACTACAGATATCTGAACAACAGTCACCCCACTGTTTCTCCACAGTGACATGTTCATGGAGTTTAGATTGTGTTGACTTCACAGGTGGACCTTGGCTGACTAAAATTAAACCCTGATTGTCCATTCTTTTCACAATGAAAGGTTCAGGCCTAAGACCAATGTTTTATATTCCTCTGGTGATAATACTTAGTTCTAAGGTAATAAAATTGGTGCAAAATCCAGGAATTTTATATGGCTCTTGAGGGATACACATATTCTCTTCTACTGCCACTGAATAGAGAAATAGATTGAATAGATTGATTATTGTGTTTGTATCTCTCTCTCTTGTTGAATAGATTGACTATTGTGTGTATGTATCTCTCTCATTTGTAAGTATATGCTTATGTAAGTATATGCAAACAGAAAGGGAGGTGAATAGAAAGTGATAAAAGTGGCCAGGTGAGGTGGCTCATGCCTGTAATCCCAGCACTTTGGGAGGCCGAGGCAGGTGGATCATGAGGTCAAGAGATTGAGACCATCCTGGCCAACATGGTGAAACCCCATCTCTACTAAAAATACAAAAATTGGCTGGGCATGGTGGTGCATGCCTGTAGTCAAAGCTACTCGGCGGACTGAGGCAGGAGAATCGCTTGAACTCGGGGCAGGTGGAGATTTCAGTGAGCCGAGATCACGCCACTGCACTCCAGACTGGCAACAGAGCAAGACTCCGTACCCTACCCCCACCTCAAAAAGTGACAAAAGTAAATAATATTTATTCATTAATAGAAGGATACTAATGAGCAGAACACTATGCACCATTTATCAGTCCCAGGGGAGGGCTCCAAGCACTTCTGCCCATTGCCTCTTGGTATCAGATATGCCAGGGGAAACACAGCTTACATAAAGAAAATTTTCTTACTTACATAGAGAATACACAAAGCAAGACCAACTCCAATAGTATGGCATTGGTACCTCATGGCTAATAGTTTACCCTGGCAGCTGGCACAGAGCAACTTGTTTGCCGCCACAGTAAAAGGACCTCACCCTAACCCCATAGAGTCTTTAATACTGACAGTTAGGGCCCTGTCTGATGGTCGCTAAGGGATTTAAAATTTTAAAGTGCTTTTTTTTTTAATGTACAAACTTAAGCAGAACAAAGGAACACTCCCTGAGTCTGAAACAGGGAAAGATGCCCCACACAAAGGGATACTTCTGGCACAGGCATTTTGGGCTCTTCATCTCTTGATAAGGAAGTGTTCCAGGGTCCAGACCCACTATTCTGTGGCTGAGCCAGGTTGAAAGACTGGGCACATATGATTGCTTTCTCCAACAGACACCAGAATGATAGTATTTTCATATTACACCTCTGCAGTTTACACACCACTTTCACATAAATATTATCTAATCTTCACAGCATGCCTGTGAAGTATAATTATTATTTTTTATAAGTGAAGACATTGAAATTTTAAAGAAGTTTTGTGATTTATCCTATTCTACAAGTATTAGATCACTTGACTACTGCCAAAGTAGTACATGAGAAGAGACAATAAGCGAACAGAACCTCAAGAAAGAGAAATCACAGCATGGAACAGTTCTGAAGGGGGCCTGAGATTGTTGGAAAAGGAGAATGACACTTTAGAGGGGAACAATAAAAACAACCAGAAACTACGGCAAAAAAGGAGATTCTGATCTTAACCAAAGTGTGTGATTCCAGACCCTCTTCCTTTACTCAGCAAACACTGACTCTCAACCCCAATATAAATGTCACCACTGCCAAGGAAGTAAGGATTAGGCACCATGAAAAATTATATCCATACAACCTATTGTGGGCTGTTTTTGCTTCATGGCTTCAGATCACTTTAATGCACACAATGTACAGATTTTCCTGGGCAATTTTCCCTTTTGTTAAGCCTGAAGATTCTTAGTGGTGCCATTCCCATGGTTGGTAGATCTATGATGCTGGGAAGCCTCTTTAAAATGACTCAGGAGAAACTTACTGAGGCACATGGACCCCAAAAGAGCATGTGCATATCTAGAGAATTAGCATTTAGTAGAATAATATGTCAACAAAACAGCTAACCATACATATCACATACTTTGTCAGAGCCCTTCTAAGCTTCTCTGTATCAGAAGATAATCTTCCACAGAGAACAAACATCAACAAGATGAGAGAATTTAACATTCCGGTTCTTCTAACGGGCCTGAAATAGCTTTTAAACAACATATTAAACCAGAACTATCAGTTTATTTTTTGACAGGTCACTTTGGGATGGCTTTTCACCATTTTTTTTTAATTGTCCATAAAAAAGTTATATGACTTTATTTTCAATCTACACGCTTATTTATTACACAAATATTTAGAGAACAGCCTTGCTTTCTTCCTTTTTTATTGTACCCTCTCTCAAGATGTACTAGCCTCTGATCCTTACCATTCTAATGTTAGCCATGCCCTGAAAGGTTTTCTGACCAGGACAAGAAACATATCGAGAAAAGCTAAAAACAATTTTGCCTCATTTTAAAAAAAAAAATGTTACCTGATTGCTTTGATCAATGCCCTGTTTACCTTACCTTTCCTTGTTCTTCCCATTGTATAAATTTCCTCCCTTTTAGAGGCTTCCATGAGTCTGGCTGGACTACCCACCAGTGCCAGCAGTCTTCTCTGATGACTTGCTCCATGGCTGGCCATAATGATCTCATGCATCACACTTTATTCCACAACTGACAGCCACTAGGGCACACCAAGACAAACTGTTCCATTTCAGACGGGACTTAACCTTTACTTTGTCAGAATCTCAATAGACTTTGCCAATTGGAAGGACAAAGAGTGAATATATTTCTGAAAATTTAAGAGTAATGGCTTAGCTTTATAAAAGGAGGTGAGAGCATTCTATCAAATAAGTTTGACATACAGTTGTATTCTGAAACGTTTGAATTAGGATTCAACAAGTGAATGTGGATCCGAAATAATATGCACCATATGCCTTCTCTTAAAATAGAAGCTGACCACCAGCACCAGCTGTAAAAGGCTGGTCAGTGCTAAGAGTTTTTTGAGGTTGAGTAACTTTGAGTAAAATGTTCAAATGTAAGGGCCAGTATCCTTGTCTGTGATAGCAGGTGCTATAAATCTCTGAAGTTCTCTAGATAAGAAAAGTTTCTCATAGTCTATACTTGCTTGAAATAGTAGAATAGAGAAAATTTATCCCACAACACCCTTATGACATTGCCCAGCTTACCTTTAGAACATTATCTAAAACTTCAAGAATATTTTTGTATATTAATTTCAAGCTTATACTTCTGTGAAAATGCTCTATTTTCTCGTACTTCTATTTTTCTCTATGTACTCTTCTCCCTGATTGAAGTAACCTACCACCCTCTCAATACTCTTCTTCATTTAGCTAAATTTTACAAAGACAAAAATCAAGTGGCACATTTTAATTTTTTATTCTATCTTGCCGCTATTTCTCTGAGGCCCAGTAACCCACTATGTTTGTCTTCATCAGCCTTTAGGAACATGCATTAAATTTGATGTTATATGTTCAGCTTCTGTTATAAGGCTACACTGTGGGATGACAATCATTGATATTATATTTGCTTTCCTTGACGGCACAGTACATGAAATATAATAGGTCTTCTGTTATCTGCTGAATGTTTGTGCCTGCGTCAACCCAAACTTTATATATTGAAATCCTAACACCCAATGTAATGGTATCGGGAGACAGTATTAGGACCTTTGAGAAGGCATTAGGTCAGAAAGGTAGAGCCCTCATTAACAGGATTAGTATCCTTATAGGAAACACACACACACACACACACACACACACACACAGAGAGAGAGAGAGAGAGAGAGAGAGAGAGAGAGAGAGATTCTCTTTCAACCAAGTGACCAAGTGAGGATAAAATGAGAAGATGGCTGCCTGCAAACCAGGAAGTGTGCCCTCCACAAACACTAAACAAGAGCTGCACATTCATCTTGGGCTTTTCAGTTTTCAGAACTGTGAGAAACAAGTCGTTGTTTAAGCCACCCAGTCTAAGGTCTTCTGTGGTAATAGCCCTAAATACTGAGACATACTCATCAGATGTTTACTGAATACATGAGTGAGTGAATGAATGGGTGGGTGATGTCTGTGTTCTTATTTTCATCTGCAATGTGATTTATTTCTATTTTGTTGCCCATATTCTTCATTCCAAGACCAAGCTTTCTCCCTGCCAGTCCTTCCTTTTGTTTCCTCCATTGTTACTTCTTTCTTTTGATTTCTATTTTAATCTCCAACTTCCAGACTCTAAATTATAGTCACATGAAAATGAATCAAGATCTTTTCTTAATTCTGATCAAATATGCAGTTATGTGCAAACCAATGAGTCAAATTAACCAGCCTTTCTTGCCTTCAGGCCTCTGCGGGAACTAGTTGAAGAGTAGAGGGCAGAAGAGAAAGAAACTAGAGGATTTACCTTCCTCTTTCTCTGTAGGGGCTGCATCTTTCCCTCAGTTCAAGTCTCTACCTGACAAGACTGTCATACTTTCATGTTCTACCAGGTTATCCCATACCCTGATTTTCAGTGACACTGACTCTTCCTGTTGTCACTCCATTCCAAGAAAGTTGCTCCTTCCCAGTGTTACTCATCTCTGGGTAGCTTTGCCATCTCCTTCCTAGCCTCTCTGCTTTTCCACAGCCTCAGTATTTAGTACACTGACTTTTTTATTTTTAATACTAAGACGAATTTTTTTTTCCTGGTTGGAACTTGACTAAGGATTATCTAAGAGAGGAATTTAGACATATGGGCAAGAAGCAGCTAAATTTTTTCTTAGTTTTTTTAAAATTACAGTGAAAATCCCATGTTTTCTGAAGGACTTCAGTGACTACATAATTCATTCACATCATATTGGTTTCAATGATTGCTGGAAACTGTGGAAATTGAAATAATAGCAAATGCAAATGAAAGTAATGAATGGACACATGAGTATCATTTGGTTCCTATAAAGACTAATATAGCTTATTACTCTGTCAAAAACCTAAACTCAGCCATAACAAGTATTAATTTATGATTTCAGAATATCAGGTTTCTTTTGTTAAAGGTAAAGCCATCACATTCAGTTCCATATAGTCACATTAGTTTCATATTCATTATCATTTGAATGACTAAAATTAAATACTCTTCATTCTGTCCTGTGAAATTCTGCAAAATAGATTTTCTTCAACCCAAGGAGGGGTAGGGTCCATGTGGGCTGGAGTGGTAAGAATATATTTCCTGGAAGATTCTGCAAGTTCTTCAAGGAAATATGTCTCAGTAGATTTTGAAATATTTCCAAGAAATTAAACTAGAATATGTAGCTTCAATGTAACCAGGAAATCAATTTATTGAATAATTTTAATTAAATGAGTCAAATGACTATGCATCTTTATGAAGAATGCTTTCATAGAAAAACTAGCACTAATACTATCAAACCACATACTTAGGTTAACAATTTGGCACCAGATAATCCCTGCAAGAAGTTCAGTGAAACACACAAGTAATACAGCAAAGAGAATATCAAGACCCAGAGGAAGCTAATGTGCCAGCTGCTCTGATTTATTTTTCATAATACAAAGTGATGATGTGAGAATCTATTTTGATACTATTTGGGTGAGGAAATTTATCTTTTATGCCAATAGAGGGGGGATACCTAATATTTCTTATTGCATTAGTCTGCTAGTGCTGCCACAATGAAGGACAACAGTCTGGGTAGCTTAAATAAGAGAAATTTATTTTCCCACAGTCCTGGAGACTAGAAGTTCAAGATCATACTATCAGCAGGGTTAGTTTCTTCTGAGGCCTCGCTCCTTAACTTATAAATAGCTGTCTTCTCCCTGAGTTTTCACATGGCCATTCCTGTGTGTGTCTGTATCCAAATTTTCAATTTTTATGTAAGACAATAGTCATATTGGATTAAGGCCCACTCTAATGACTTTATTCAACGTAATTATCTTTTTAAAGACCTTTTTTTTTTTCAAAAACTGTCATATTTTGAGGCAATAGGTATTAGGACTTCAACATATAAATATAGGGGAGACACAGTCAGCCCAAAACACTCATAGAGTAATTGAATTTTCTTTTGGAGGTAACATATATTGAAGTCGGTGGTTTGGTGCTAACAATAAAGTGGAAAATAGAAAATCTAGAATAAAAAAGATAAAAAGAAAAGGAGAATTGCTTCTCACCAAGAAATACTCAGAAATCTACTAACCTGACATTTTTTCTACTTTTGTATTTACCTTTTGGTCAACAATTGTTATTATTTTTTCATGGCTAATCCCTAGTAGAGATTCTTCAAGAACTAACTTTAGCATCATCCTCTGTACAAAACCTTTCATCTTGCCACTTTCACTGATTTGAATTCAATGGTTTTTCTTTGTCCTTCTGGATATGTATCAGACCCAGTAGGGTTATCTTCTGGTACAATAATCATATACACCTATTGCCTCCATTAACCTCAGAGCTCCTTGAGGACAAATACTAGCTATGTACTCTCCATATTATCAATGCTTAGCTTTGATAAGGTTAGGTTTGGGAACCTAACCTAATAGGTTCTACATTAACATCATTTCTTGATTCAACAAATATTGTTCTGTATCCTGTGTCACACACAATAAAATAATAAAAAATAATAAGACAGTCTCAGCATTACTGAAACTGTTTAATGAAATAACCCCATAAGAAATAAATGTTACTCACACACCATGAGCAATACTACAATCCATAATCATGCTTTATTCTATAGGTAAGTAGAATTCTACAATAAGCCTTACAGCCCTTGGGCAGAGGTTAGTAATCCTTTCTAGCACAAGTAATGGTGGCCCAAGACTTGAGCTAGGTAGTAGTCAAATAACCCTGAAACCTGAGTCCACTTCTCAAAGCTCAGGTGGGAAGCAGTAATTTATGTATAGTGGCTTTTAACTTGAGCAAAATGCACGACAAAGTATGAATCTAAAAATCCTAGAAGTGACATGGTTACAAATCAAAGAATGTCAGTGATGAATGGAATAAATATCAAGTAAGCCTTTAATTCCGACTTAGTAGCCTACTTCACAAGCTACACAATGAAGGGGAAAATCCTGTCAGTGTCATCCCATCTTTACTGGAAACATTCTGGAGAGTAAGGAAAATATATTTCAAATAACCTTCTATCTCTCATCTTTAAAATGAAATTTATTACCCAATATAATTTTCTAACTAGATATTTATGCTGGAATCTATCAAATGCCTCTATAAATTATCTAAGATTTTTTTTCATCTACCTCTGCAAAGTTGCTTTCCTTAGAAATGATTTCAAACTTGCTCACACCCAGCATTCAGTTTCTTAGAGACTTCCCATCCCTCATTCAACACTTCTCTTTTCCTCATGACTCGGATTTTAAAGGTTTATTAATTAGAATATATTCAATAATTGATTTTAACACTATTTATTGGGCACCTATTATATGGCAAACAATTCATGTAATTCTAGCTCTCACAGAGGTTAAATCCAATAATTAAAAGTTAATTCAAACAACAAATTTAATTTTTTTTTTTTTTTGACAGAGTCTCACTCCGTCGCCCAGGCTGGAGTGCAGTGGTGCGATCTGAGCTCACTGCAACCTCTGCCTCCCGGGTTCAAGCGATTCTCCTGCCTCAGCCTCCCGAGTAGCTGGGACTACAGGTGCCCGCCACCACACCCAGCTGAATTTTGTATTTTTATTAGAGACAGGGTTTCACCATATTGACAAGGCTGCTCTCGAACTCCTAACCTTGTGGTCCACCCACCTCAGCCTCCCAAAGTGGTGGGATTACAAGCGTGAGCCACTGTGCCCGGCCACCACATGTAAATATTTCTAAGTGCAGGTGCAGAGTGGTCAGTGGCAAGTATTTGAAAAAGACTTTTATATTTAAAGTCAAACATGGGCATGTATGAGTAGGACCTTCACACACACACACACACACACACCCCAAATGTCCACAATAGTTCAAACTAAATTTACCTGGCATCTTTCTACCGCTCTCCAAAGACACTATGAAGTATTCTCTTTGAAAGCATGTATGCAGAGTATTTGCAGTGATTCCCTAAAATCCTAAACACTTGAAGTTACCTAAAGTCTTTTGCCAGAATTTCATCACTAATAATTTATATTACATGTCAAGTATTTCCTTCTATAGAGGATTCATATGAAGAGTTCACTGTATTTTTATACAGATAAGGAAAATATATTTTAAAAATATCTGCTTTATCAATTTGCATTATTTCATTTTCGGTTCAGTGGGTAACTATGCAAAAATTCCTTTGCTCTTATTTTTATCAGTGACTTTAAAACTATCACCATCAGCTAAGAGAGTGTGAAAGATTTATTGAAGACAATTACAATCATTCCATAATGTTTTCCTCTTTTAAAAGTAGAGACTCAACATCTCTTTTCAAATTCAGCATTAGCTAAGTTAGATTTGTTGTGCAGTTACATTTGCCAATTTTCTTGCTTTTCTTAATGCTCCTCAAAATAATCTGGTGCACTTATTTACATAATATTCCCCTTACTGTGTCCACTGGGGAAAAGTCCTGAGATTAAAAGCTTCTGCCTGCCCTAATTCTCTCTGCAAAATTTTATAACTTTCTTCTGCCTCATTTTTTCTTTCTTTCTGATATCTTGGCATGTAAATGTTGAATCATATGCTAAAATAAAAATTTAGCAAAAAAACTTTTTAAATCCTAAAGTAATCTGTGAATAACTAAGAGCAAAATTTAAAAACATGGCACTAATAAGATCAACAGGAATCACTGCATTGTTGAGAAAATACCTAATTCCATATCACATGTACTGGTCAGGAAAGAACTATAAGAAAATCAGCATTTACTGAGTATTATGTGTCAAGCACTGCCTGAAGCACTACCAAATATAAATGCATGAGTAAATAGTTGGTCATTTCAATATTTGTTTCAAGGTCATAAAGCAATGCATAGTCTCAAAACCGTTATTTGAAACCAGGTAGAGCTTGTTCCAAAGAAAGTATAAGTTTATTCAATTTATAGTCTAATGGGATTAATGGTATCAATATCCAATCTTTGGCTTTTTTAACACCTACAAAATGGAGATGACAGTATCTCTCAATGTGACTGTTGTTAGCATTGTACGAATGAATGTAAAGAAAACCGCGATGATGATGCCAAGAATAAAGCCACTCGGGGGTTTGATCCCTCCAGCGCCCTCTGGCATACAAAGTTTTTGTTAGGCAAAGGCAGAAACGTAGGATAAGGGAATGTCAAAGGCCTCTTTTACTTGGAGAAAAAAAAAAAAAAAAGTATCTTCTGAAGGGGTGAGCCAAAGGCGTCAGCTTTTACACATGTATGTAACACTTACTTATTGGCTTTCCAAAGCATCATTCAAATTAAGAGGAGATTGCCAGAGCTGTGCTCCGAAGGCCATGTTTGACATCTCTGATATCTGCCAAAGAAGTTACAACTCTCCTAGCTCTAGGTCAGTACGACCGCAACGGCTGAGCTGCATTCAGCTGAGCAGGTTTCCGTCCTAAATGATTTCACTGACAACATAGTTTTCTTAATTGCCCCATACAACACCGTACAGGCTTAACAGACCTAGAAGGCAGTAAGAATAAGCCACTGGAAGAATGTGATGAAGACAAAACAGACATCGTGACCTGCTGAAAGCACCTCAAGGAAAAAAAAAATCACTCCACATGTATAAATATGACATTCCCTGAAATTCACAGGCTCAGAGTCCTAGCGGAGGTTCCCTCAACTCAGAAACATTCAGTTATTGAGGAATCTGGTTTCTGGCCATAACCTATTTGTGATCACCCAGGCCCAACCAGAAGCAATGACAAGAGGCTATACCTCACAAGATTCATCAGAGGAAACGGCGCTCACAAACAAGACTCGGTGTAAAGTCAATAATACACTTCAGGACTCAGCTCCCTCCACCCTCCATACTGGCCAAGCTTTTACACATAATCTGCATTTCCAGAACAAGCAGCTCAACTCAGCGGCCTCTTTATCAGGGGCCTTTGGCACTCACCTGTCAGGCAGGACTTCTTCAGGCACCTCTGCCAGAGTCTCCTTATTGGAGAGTGTGGAGCGGCGAGACGTGGAAGGCATGTTTTCTTCACTCTTAGTACGTAGCAGTTTTCTGCCCTTAGCGCCTCTCCCTCTTACTTTTCCCATCTCTCTTGCGGCTCTCAGCGGTGAGGTAACGCCCAAATCTGTGCCAATCCAGCTGGTCCTAGACCGGTGTTATTCTATGGGGGGGAAATGTGGAATCGGGAGCCAGTGCCTTCTCCAGTTCAGACTGTTGCTTATCCTTTAGCAGTAAGTGATTAAAGCCTCGACTGATTCCTTCATTTTGACCTGCTGTCTTAATTGGCTTCTCTAGCACCTGGCAGCTCAGTTCTCTCCAGCTCCGTGCTCCGGCTCCTCTCAGTCATCATCCGGTGCCGCGCTGCGTGGAGGCAGAAGGTGTGATCCTAAGGAGGCATGGAGTCCGGAGTCAGATGGCTGGATTCACATTCACGCTCTGCTACCTTTTCCGGTTTGACAGTTATGAGCTAAATTGTGCCCCACACCCACCCTGCCAAAAAATTCACATCTTGAAATCCTAATCCCCAGTACCTCTTAATGTGACCATATTTGAAGATAGGGTCTTTATGGGGTAATTAAAAGGAGGTAATTAGCATGGGCCCTAATCAAACGTGACTGATGTCCTTCTAAGAAGAGATCAGGACACAAACACACACGGAGAAGAGATCGTGTGAAGCCCCAGGGAGAAGACAGCCATCTAGAAACCAAGGACAGAGGTCTCAGAACCCAAACTATCAGCATGCTGATCTTGCCAGAAAATGATAGGCAGTTCAAGTACATTGTAAATATTTTTAAAATGTTCAGCTTTCATTTTTCTTTTGGGTTTGGAAATATATTACCTGCTTCTCTTAAATGATTAGCAACCCTGTTCTAGACCCTCTCCACTATGTACACTGGAATATTAATCTTTTATCAGATCATTCACTTTTGCCAAATGATTTAACAACTCCTAAATGTCCTAAAGATAATATTTACATTTCTTGATTGGGGATGGGGGAGAGTGGTGAAAACAATCTACTAAAATTACTCTATTGAAAAAATCTAACTGAATCACCTACGATTAGCCAGCCCAAAGCTTCTACTTCAGTTACAGTGATAAATTCTCTTCTCCTGGAATCTGTGATACTTTCACATTTTGGTTGTGTACATACTTTTATTCTGTGCTCAAAATCTCTCTCTTTTTAAATTTAAACACCTGCTCATTCTTTAGTGCTTACGTTGAGGAGGTATTTTCTTAACATTCTCACTCCCATCAATCTCAAAGCAGCCAGGAAATAGGAGCTCAGAAATTAGTTCCTTTAGAAATATATTACGAATTCATTTATTCATTCAATGATTATTGGGAATTCTCTATTGGCTAAGAATAAGCTATATCTGAATACAGGAAATGAGAAAAATACAGACCTTTCCTCCAAGGGTTTATAATCTATTGGGGTAGGCAGCTACACTACAATCTCCTTGAATATTCTCCTTGACATATGAAAAAGATGCTTTGTACACATAGGGGGCATATGCAAACGAAGATGGTCAGAGCAGACTTAGAATATTTGAGGTGAATCATGAAAAATACTGCATCAGTTGGAGGATAAAAGAAAAGAAGTCTCTGGAAAAGACATGTTCAGGACATTCCTATTGATTCATCTCAGCTGGAGTATGTACTGAAAAGAGTGGTAGAAGGTAGGAGGCAGGAAGGGGCAAAAGAAAAGCTTGTACAGTTGGCCAGGAACCAGATCTTGGAGGGATGAATATAACAAGCTAAGGGCCTAGATTTAATTTTGTTAGTGACAAGATTGCAGTTCTTAAAAGATAATTCTAAAACAGTGAGAGATCATTTTCAAGAGAATGAGAATGTAGAAAGAGCAAGCATTTAAGATGCTGTTTTAGTGATTCCAGGGAGAAACGTGTTACGTAAGTGGAATTCACATGAGCCAGGCTGAGACCCATAGGTGGCATTTTTTTCTACTTCCTATCTAGTTTGAAACAGATACATGTCATGGGAGGTAAACTTGCCCCTGCTGGCACATGGCTGAAAGCCACAGAAGGAGTCCTGATATAGGGCATAGAATGTGTGTATATGTCTAAATATCCTCTACTGAAGGAAAATCATAGCCAAAAAGATATTATTAAATATTCAGGAGTGTCAATTACATAACAGAAAATATGATTTTATGAATATTATCCAGGACAACATCTATTTAACTGTGATGCATTAGCATTCGTATTTCTTTTATTTAAGCTCTTTCTATCCATTTTACTACCCTTCATTGTCTTAGTGTCCTGTTTTTATTTCTTGTATAATTAATAATTTAGAGGTATGTCACTACTTGAAAAAGAAATTTAGTTGATTTTTATAAACACTATAAACTTAAGATTATTTCACAATGCTGCTTTAAGACTTTGCTGTCCAATTTTATGGTGGTTTTCTTCTAAAATTATTTAAGAGTCAATATTCTTTCGGCCTAGGACTGTAATTTGTATATCTGAGAATTTCTGGGCAATACTCTCTGACTTAGGTATTTCATTAAGTATGTTCCATACTTAATATTATGCAATACTTAAATATGAACATGCTTCCAAGGTGCTGGATAAATGAATTAGAAAGGGCTAGCAGCAATGTTAAGTATTGAGCATATACTCTGAGTTAGGTATTTATATCTTTTAATCCTTACAAAACTCCATAGCCAGATCCTGCTGCTAGTGTGGTGAGATCAAGTGTTGTGAGTATCCATTGAAAATGCCACGTGATGCTAATCATCTCCCAGTGAGCAGTTCTTCTCTCCAGTAAATGGTTTATTAGTAAAAACTGATCTCCCACAGTTCTTGCATAGTTTTCGTCATGTTTACTGCAATACCATAAACCTTGAATAACACATGAGATCCATGTGAAATGCCACAGTGATGCTAGAAGAGCTCCAAGAAGCAGAGAAAAGTCATGATATTACAAGAAAAAGTTGAATTGCTTGATATGTACTGTAGATTGATGTCTGCAACTGCCTGCCATTTCAAAATAAATGAATCTAGCATAAGGACCATTGTTTTAAGAAAATGAAAAGGAAATTTGCGAATTTGTCCCAAGCAGGCATGAAAACTTTGCATTTTTTGTGAAATACCTTTTTTAACTTGTACGTGCAGCCTTTGTGTGATTGCTAATATGGTATAAGAAAGAGTCTATACCTATAGACTCTAATATGACTCCAGAAAGAAATGAAGTCATTTTATGACAATTTAAAGTAAAAAAGAGGTGAACCATCTGAAGCTGACAAATTTAATGCCAGCAAAGGATGGTGTGATAATTGTAGAAGATTTAGCTTTAAAAATGTCAAGATCAGGAGAAGCAGCTTAAGACAGCAGACAGGATCTCAGATGCCATTAAAAAAATAATTGAGGAGAAAGGATATCTATCTGCCTGCACAGGTTCTTAATGCAGATGAAAGTGTCCTTTTAAGATGCCACAAAGGACATTCACTAATAAGGAAGATAAACAAACACCAGGATATAAAGCAGGACAGGATAGGGTAACTCTGCTTTGTATAAATCTAGCCTGCTTTGTGATCAGGACTGCCTTTATCTGCCCTTATCTGCTACCTACATCAGGGTACATGCTTGATACTTAGCATTGTGCTAGCTCTTTCTAATTCATTTATCGAGCACCTTGGAAACATGTTCATATTTAAGTATTGTGTAATATTAAGTATTGTGCATACTTAATGAAATACCTATAAATATAAAGCTGCTATTGTGCAATGCCCTGACCAGCCGGAGACCCCATGAGTTCAGCACCGAAGCCATCCAAGTGGTCTATTTGCCCCCAAACACAATGTCTCGATTTCAGCCTCTAGATCAGGGGATCATAAGGACCTTTAAGGCTCATTACACACGTAAGTCTAAGGAAATAATTGTCAATGCTATGAAAGGGAGTTGAGATGGAGAAAACATCGTGGAAGTCTGGAAGGATTACACCATTGAGCTGTCATTGTTGTTACAGGACAAGCCATCAAGCCCCAAACAATAAATTTCTGTTAGAGAAAACTAGCACGGATGTTTTGCATGCCTTCACAGGATTTATGACAGAGCAACTCAAAGAAATCATGAAAGAGATTGTGGATATGGCGCGCACACACACACACACACACACACAAACACACACACACACAAATAGGGGGAAGGTGAAGGATTTCAAGATGTAAATCTTGGAGAAATTCAAAAACGAATAGACATCACACCAGAGGAGTTAACAGAAGATGACTTGACGGAGATGACTGCTTCCAAACCAGTGCCAGATCATGAGGAAGAAGACATGGAGGAAGCAGTGCCAGAAAACAAACTGACATCTAGAAGGCTGTAGACTAAAGGAAAGCAAATCATATACTATGTAAAACCTACTAATTCATGATGTTGAGCTTCACATAAGCTGTGATCATGTTTATTTTCAGTTTTCTCCATATCACTAGCAAAATGATTAGCCATCATGAGAACAGATGATGGGACAGAAACCATCTGGGACATGGCACAAGGGGAAGAGAAAAATAGACAGTGGATGATTCAGTTGAAAAGAGGCAGAGAGTGAAAATCTCTTCTGCTCACATTTTATTGCCCTGTTTAAGTTCTTTGGTCAAGCTTGACGTCAACAGATCTGAGGTGTGTAAGGAGGATAAGTGAATATTTTTTAACAATATAAAAACATAAAATATACAAACAATATTCAAATATACAAAAATATTTACCAACATACAAATAATACAAATTTTAACAATATACAAATATACAATATACAATGTTAACAATACAATCTGCTCCATCTATCACCTGCTTGTGAATGGTTCATAATATTTCATCATGTAAATGCATCATAACTTATGTGTGTATGTTTATGTTGTTACTAATTTTTCAGGAATACAAATAATTCTAGAATACAGCAGCTACCCACTCCTGTTTGCTACATAACGTGAATGAGAAAAAGACCTTTGTTGATGAAATCCATTGGAACTTTAGAGTCGTATGTTATTACCACAGCGTAACTTTGCCTTGTGTGACACTGAGAAAGTAAATCCTTGGTACTGACATGGTGATAGTATGAATATGCTACTTTCCCAAACTCTGAACATAAAGCAATTAATTCATAAGTCTAAAATGGCTACATAAAAATGACACATAATATCATCTGTTGGTTACTTTGTCATACTTTTGCTTTAGGTTAGGACATCCTTTTGCACTTTGGAACTATGAAAATTCGAATAAAGTAAGCAGAGGTACTTCAGTGATATACCAGTTTTTAATTTTGTTTAGATAATTTTGTTTAGATTTTTTAATTTACCTACTTACCCTTCTTCAACTATTGATTTATCTGTATAGATATGAAAGGAAACACAGCGAACCATGAGCATGGTTAGGAAGGAGAAACGTAGGGGAAGAGAAAGAAGGAAACATAATTTTTACCTTAAACAAATATATATTAATTTATTGTTTATAAAATACTAATTTCATTAGTTAAACATTTTAAAAGGTTACCTCAAAATGCTATCATTTATCTTTACCTCTGTCAATATTGCATTGATTTCAGAGGAATTTTCTGTAAATTCTTTGTTTTTAAGGCTTCGTTTTTGTGTTTTATCGCTTTATTCAACTATTTGTGGGGCAGACCAGCATTATATATAAAAGAAATGGAATCTGGATTTGTTCTTAAGCTGACATATTTAGATTCGTGCTGCTAAAATGAAATAGAATTTACTGATACATGTTTTCTTATGTAATAGGAATGGCCAAATCCACTAAAAAGAAGAGAAAATAAAGACATATTTCACTTTTATGCTACAGTATTTCATGGCTACACTCTCCCTAGAGTGAAATATGATTCTTTAAAGAAATGTAAAAAAATGCTACGATAATGTTTTCAGGATTTTTATTCACTTTATTTTTGGTAGCCATGAGGTACCTGACCTTCTTTTGACTAAATACTGAAGTCCATAGTTCATACAATCCTACAAACACATCTGTAATTCAAAGCAACCATTAAAATGGATTTTTTCCCCCAAAGGGAAAAACCATGAGGAAGTCCTCATCCCTCCTTTCAGGATGGAGGCAGGAGTTAATGCTGTTTTCTAAAGTCATACTGTAGGTCAGAGCTTAGCTTTTCACCTGCATAACTCTGGAGGTCAGATCTCAGGACATAAGGTGAATATTCTACTGCAGCAGATTTCAAGGTGGTGTTGAAGTGCTTTCTGGCATCGAGTCCAATAACCAAGGACTAACATGCAGTGAGAGAATTAATACAAGAAACTACATAAATGTTTGAAGATTTTCCTTTCTTGTCTCCTTTTTTAGCTAAAGAACTTTAATTAAATAATCTTGCTTTTAATTCTCATTTGGCTGCTTTCTAAATATGTGACTTTGAATGAGTCACTTAACCTCTCTGAAGCTGTATTCACTGTCATTTGCTCAACAGAATAACAATATCTTCACTGGTTTGGGGAAGATTAAAATACAGTAATATACACACATACACACAATGTGTACTAGAGTTTGCGGCCAAATATGGGTGTTCTGCACAAGGGAGGCCTTGCCTGCTTGCTGAAAGTATGTGTATTTGCATATCAGCAAACAGATAACCCTTGGCTGCACTTTGGAGACTGGACCAGGTGTCTCACCCATTTTTCATATCGGTATCCCAAAAGATACCACACTTATTTGCCTTCAAATATCATTGCATATGACAAGAATCACCACAGGCTCTTGTGAAAAATGCATATGCGTAAACTCTACCTTAAAAATTCTGATTAGGAAGATCTGGGAAATAACTCATGAAGTAAAATTTTAGCGACTATCCCCAGGTGACTCTGAAGCAGGCAGCCCATCAGATCCCCTTCGAGAAACTCTGGCTTCATTTTTATAGGCAAATTTGGTATTTGTATAACTATTTGCTCTTTCCAAAAAACACCCACACTTTAAGTGAAATGAGGCTAACCGCATACAGGCTGTCTTAGGATGGTCATGCTTGTGTTCAAATAGGGATCCGTTTCTAAACAAATAAACTTCCATAAAATGAATATTCCCTAAGGAGTTATACTTCAGCAGAAGACTAGCCATGATTTTCAGTTAAAACAGCATCACCCACTTTGTTCTATTTCTGTTAGGAATACACTAGGTTAGACCACGCTTTCAAAGCCAATTCAATGCGTTTGAAATATGCTCCCATCTCTTTCACGTAAAAACAAAGTTGGTTAAACTTACTCCTACCTCCCTCTAAAGGTTATCTTCATCAGAATGATATCCTTCACCTCTCTGGTTTTCATTACTTTTGGGCTTTGATGGGTATAATTGGTCAGCGTGATTTCAAAGGGACTCAAATGATATTTCATCTCTGTCACTTGAGAGACTGACCTCTCCTTTTGCAGTAATGGGCTCCTCGTGACCTCCTCTGAGGTCACCTTAGTTGCTTAAATGTGGTCTAATTTAAAGCAGCTGTGTGGTATCTGATCACAGCACGCGGTAAGCTTGCCCTCTAGTGGCTACCATTCATATTGCACTGAAGGAATTTGGTTCTACCTTCACTTACTTGGTGGCAGAGGTAATTTAAGTCAGAAATAAATCCATCCACATAAAAAAGTACTTATCTCCCTATTTAACAAAATAACATTGTCCTTCATGTGATTTTTTTCTTAGTAACTATTTTTGATGAACTTAAATGAGTAACATTTTAATAAAAAAAGCAGTTGTAAGTAATGCATTGAGTGTGTGTGTGTGTGTGTTTAGTAAAAGGCTAAAGAATATATTTCTCATTATATAAATAAAGGATAAAACAATTTTGAAGGAAAAGATAGAATTGTCCATGCTACATCTAAACTTTAGCATAGATGGATCACGATATATATTAAAGAATTTCTTTTGATTCCCAGGATGTCTGAATTCTCATCTTGTCATCTAACCTCCTTATTAAGAATCCTTAAGTGGATCCTAATGGCAATAAGTTAATGTATAAATCCTTAACACAATGTAAATAAAACTTTCACAATTTGGCTCCCAAAATCTTTTTTTAAATTTTTTGCTGCTCCTTCATTTTGAATCCTGAGATGCTAGCCAAATCAAACTGCACTAACCTAGAGAAGTCATATCTTTTCATAACTACATGCTTTCACATAGGCTGTTCCTTCTGCTTGAAATGCCTTTTTTCCGTTTTCTTTCTTTTCTCTTTAGGAGACTTGTCCAAATAGATAATAATTTTTTCTTGGCTTAACATTATCTTTCTGTAAAACTTTCCAGATTATTTCTTTTTCCTACTTTTACCTTGAACTTCATACTACATTATCTCTGGACTGTGAGTTTTGGACAGTCTTCTTAAGGTATGTTAGTTTGCCTGTGATCTAAAAAATTCCCAGTAAAGGCATCTTTATGAATAAAAGATGGGTTTAATATATAAAGAAGATGCATTGCATTTCCAAGAATAAATGGGTGGACATACACTGAGCTTAATTCAATGTATGGTTTTCCTTGTAAGACATTTTGGTGGTGTCTGCCATTTTCACACCCCAGCATCTACTCTCCATCATTTTAGTAAAGACTCTTGGTCCTATCAGTCTAGGAACGACTCCCAGACTCTCTTTCTCTGTTTCTGTGTGCGCCTGTGTGCTTCTGGTGCTGTTGACTTCACTCAATTCTGCTGTCATTCTGATGTTCTGTTTAGATCTGGCTAATCAGAGCATCACAGTCTTCTGGCATTGGCAATTAACTCTAGGATGAACAACATGAAGACCCTTGTTCATTTTCCTTGAAAAGAAACTCACACTTTTCCACCCGCCTACTAATCTTGAAAATTGTGAGGAATGGGACTGCTACCACTCTCTTGCTACCATATTAAACCAGTATTAGGATAATGGATCAGAGAGGCAAACAAATTGGGGTTTTAGTGGTGTTGAGAATATAAAGTAATGACTCAATACAGAATGTTTTAGAATGTGATCCAATTAAGACTGGGTTTTAAAATTTTTTTATGGAGTGCAGAGTCATATGTACCCTTCAGGACTTACTATTTACTGTTTGTTCTCACTTACCTGGGCTCAAGTTGGGAGCAACCAATAGATGGCTCTCTAGAGTTGGCACAAATCATGACCAATTTGAACCTCAAATGTACTAATTTTGAGACATTACATTTTGCACTGCTGTTTCAAAATTCTACAGTGGCTAAAACTTCAAATACAAACAGTACTAAATTTCCTAAGTCTCAAGTTAATATACTCTATTATCTGTCTTTCCTCTATCACCTTCCCAGCTGGCTATTGGTATTCTTTACACGACTTAAGCACATTATTTGTATTTGAAATTTTTCTCAGTCTTCTTCTGAGGGAACCTAAACTAGACTTAATGTCTGTGTGTGTGTATGTGTGTGTGAGTATGTGTGTTGTATCTTGGAATTTGTATACTATGATGCTTTTATAATAGAAGTTGCTATGTGGACATCTTTACCTTTCTACCTTTATGCTCCAGTACTTACAGATCACCCTACATGGCTTTCAATGGTAAGGTCAGGGAAGTTCTAGTGTCCTGAAAAGAGGCAATTTTGTATGCAGGATAGACTGAATGTGAGAGAGACTAGAGGCAAGAAAGAATGTCCGGTGACCATCCAAATAATCCAGGAGAGAGAAAATGAATGTTTCTTCCCTAGAGTCTCTGAAGCTTTTTTCTTATGGATCCCTATCTCAACTAGTTCCCTTCAAGTTTTAAGAGATCAGGTCTAGAAACAGAGAAGTTGAACATTCTTCACAACTTTACCTAAGTTAAATTTATTATTTTATAATATTAGAAATAATATTCCAACACAAATAGTGCGTACAAATAGAATCCTTAACATATTTCTGCCTCTTTGAATTGCTTTGCTATTGCTGTTGTTTTCAAGTCCATGAAATGAAAGATTGTCCTATGGATACATAATTGTAAGGAACTTTGCAAATCATGTATATGAAAAAGATTTCATATGCAGAATAAAGAATTCCTACAATTCAACAACAAAAAGACAAGTAACCCTATTAAAAAGGGGCAAAGGACTTGAATAGATATTTCTCCAAGGAAGTGTACAAATAGTCAAGAAGCACATGGAAAGATATTTAACATCATTTGTCTTTTTGCAAATTTCTGTGAGCACTGGTTCAAGTCAAGTCAAGATACCCTTGCAGTAGGGTCTCCCAGGGAACCAGAAAACCGGATAAATAGTGACAACTGGGAATGAGGCTTTAAAGGGGCCCCAAACTCATTTTGTGTCCATCCAGCAACTTCAAGACTCCTTATTTTCACTGTGATTGTAGGCCGTTTTAAGATTACTACAGAGCTAATTAGAATAGGATGGGAATAGAATAAGTCAAAATGCAAAATAAATACTTGCATTTGTTAATGAATTAAGCCATTTTTCTTCAATAACTCTCCCCGGATTAGTGTAAATCTTTGGTTCATTTCCAGATTTCTGGGAAAAAAAAATGACACTGATGATGCTTGTCAGTTGTCTCATTGCTTTAATGAAAAAGAATTTTCAAGGGTTCTTATGCTACCATTATTGATGATGATCTTCTCCAATTGTTAACTCTTTCACAACCAGAGTATAATTTCAAAACCAGGACAATGGCATTGGTGCAATATGTGTGTATAGTTCATGTCATTTTACCACATGTGCAGAGTTGTGCGACTACTACTGAATTCAAGATAAAGGACGATTACATCACCACAAAGAGTTTTCTTGTGTCACCTCTTTTTATTATCACATCTACCCCACTAGTCTTTACCATCCCGAAATCCTAGTGTATTAGGGTTCTCTAGAGGGATGGAACTAATGGGATAGATGCATATATAAAGGGGAGTTTATTAAGGAGTATTGACTCCCATGATCACAAGGTGAGGTCCCACAGTAGACCATCTACAAGCTGAAGAGCAAGGAAGCCAGTCCGAGTCCCAAAGCTGAAGAACTTGGACTCTGATGTTTGAGGGCCGGAAGCATCTAGCACAGGGGAAATATGTAGGAAGGAACACTAAACAAGTCTAGTCTTCTCACGTTTTTCTGCCTGCTTTTATTCTGGCCACACTGGCAGCTGATTAGATGGTGCCCACCCAGATTAGGAGGTGGGGGGGTCTGCCTTTCCCAGTCCACTGACTCAAATGTTAATCTCCTTTGGCAACACCCTCACAGACACACCCAGGATCAATACTTTGCATCCGTCAATCCAATCAAGTTGACACTCAATATTTGCCATCACACCGAGTAAGCACCAATGTGTTCTAAAATCAGTCACCTGTTAGAAGAGTTCCCTGTCTCCCAGGAATGGTGCGGCCTTAGTATTCCTGCTATACTTGGTTATTGACAGGGAGCAGCCATAAGGCCTCTGCACAAAAGCAGTGATAGATTGTATAGCACAGCAGTTGGGAAGCTGGTCATGCATGCTCCTGGGAGTCGGAGATCTGACAGGCTCATTCTCATGGCTACGAAAATCAGTAAGAACATGAATAATGTCTGTCTCTATCATTATTTTATCCCCTGCATTGGCACATAGTAGATGTGCCAGTACTTTACTAGATACCGAACACCATTGAAAGTGCTTCACATGTAGCGTCTCATTTAATTCTTGTTATAACCCTGTGAAATACTTAACATTAATGTCTTTACTCTGAAGATGAAGAAATAAAGATATAGAAAGGCTAAGTAATTTGTCTAAGATCATACAGATCATAAATGACAGTCATAGTGACTTCAGAATCTCTGGTATTAATGTGTATAATCCTATAGTTGACACTCAATTTCTGTTCAAGAAATGAATGACTGAATGAATGAAAAGGAAATAACCATTTCCTAATCATATTCATGTTTGAAAGAGCATTTCTGAACCACTCTGAACTCCTCACGAGAATAGAAAAATTATGACTAAAATAATGAGATAGGCCTAGAGGGACCCTACTCCTAAATTTTTACTAGCTAAGAACCTGTCCAAACTTCACCTCCGATGACTTGAGGGAGAGGTTCCTCTTCACACTTAAACTAAAATCAGCAAACAAAGCTCTTCTCATCTGAGCTAATTATGCAAAATAAATTTTGACGCCACCCTAGGAATTTTCACTTGGGGAAGTAGGAGTCGGCAAAACATTGTTATTCTTATTTGTACATTCTAACAGGTACAGGTGCAATTAAATAAAAATATTTTGTCAGGAAAGCATGAAAATATTTATGCTCATTTAAAGATTATATAAAATTCTAAAGCCTAAGACCTGGGTGATATGCTGATAAGTTCCTGAAAGTAACTTATCTTTGCTCATTGTCCTTCTGCAACTATAGCAAGTTTGGTTTTTGGTTTTTTTGTTGTTGTTGAGACAGAGTCTCCCTTTGTCGCCCAGGCTGGAGTGCAGTGGCCAGATCTCAGCTCACTGCAAGCTCCGCCTCCCGGGTTCACGCCATTCTCCTGCCTCAGCCTCCCGAGTAGCTGGGACTACAGGCACCCACCACCTCGCCTGGCTAGGTTTTTGTATTTTTTAGTAGAGACGGGGTTTCACCGTGTTAGCCAGGATGGTCTCGATCTCCTGACCTCGTGATCCGCCCGTCTTGGCCTCCCAAAGTGCTGGGATTACAGGCTTGAGCCACCGCGCCCGGCCAGCAAGTTAAGTTTGAAGACATTCAGGCAAACGTCTTCATGAAGCTCCTCATCTCTTTTGGAATATTTTTGCTCCAATCCAGCACATGTGCATATGAAGATATGTAGTTCATCTATACAACCATGTGGATTAGTCACAATTCATATCCTCCCAGGCCAAAGCAAAAACGTGAAAACCAGTACTTTGCATTGACACACTCTATTCTTGGAATACTAGCAGCAGGGGCCTGTGAAGCAGGGCTGGGGGATACATTATTTGGGCAGTCAATAGAGCTTGTTTTTCCTAAATTTTACTTATATCATTAACCTGCTTCAGAGGGTGTTAGACAAAAATTTTTGAAACTCATTTTTTTACTTGAAAATGTAGTTGATGATGCTGTTCATATCATTATGGAGTGTTTTCTGCATCAGCTACAAAGAAAAGTATATATCTAAAGTCCAGAAATAAATCCGAACTGTGCTTTTCATAAGCAAACAGGTTTTCAATTTTTTTGTTTCTTTTTTCTGTAATAGATTATCTGATTCATGTGTCTGAATTTATCTCTTATTGTTGGTTGTTAGGAAGCTCAGACATAAACTTTTATGAACTTCTAATAAAATTAGATGAAGTCATAGACTGCATTCTACATAATAATTTAACTTTTAGATTGATCTTTTTCCAATAGTATTTTCTTTTATTCCATTTCTTCTTGGCTTTGAAAAATATTACTATGTGTATTTACTCCTTCCTCTAAAAGATAAGATATATTTTTTAATTAAGAAATTGAAATTGAATCCACTACTGTTGGAATTGTGTAGGCCACTTTGTGTCATTTTTAAAAAACAAATTAACATAACTAAAAAGAAAACCAAAACAAGAATATATTTCCAGTGTATCCAGTTGAAAACAATACTTAGTCTGTATCATCTCACCAAGCATCAGGGAAGATTCAGGTTTCATGAAGCCTCAGTAGTCTTAAATTTGGGGAAAATTTTGAATAAAAAGAATACAAAATTATAAATTTTGAATTAGAAAGTGAATAAGGAAATAAAAGAAATTATATATTTGTCAATGGCTATAAAACCCACAAACATCACTCACAAAATCCAGAAAGATAATACGAGGTATGTGTCTTAGTAACTACCTATCACAATTCTATAATTATTTTTCTTACCTGTAGACCACATATTCCTTGAGTCTTTATTTGAATGCATTTTAATAATATTTTCTACAGAAAAAAATTGAAAGAGAAATCATTGCTTCATCTAAAACGGTTGATGAACTATTTTGCATTATAATTTTTAAATTTTTGGTTTGCTTCATAACTTATTAGTATTGCCATATACATTTGTCAGATTACTGTCAAAAATGGAAAGTCTTCTTTCAATTTCCTTTCTTATACGAGGTATATGATGTTATTGCATGTCACATTTTCTTGTGTAGGAGCTACTCTCTAATCCTGTTTGAATTAATGTTACATTCACCAGTCTGTTAGCATAACCGTGTCTTACCAAAATAAACAAATAATATGTGTGTGTGTGTATATATAAATATATGTAGAGAGAGAGAGAGAGAGAGAGAGAGAGAGCATTTTTTTCTTTGTTCTTAGAAGGTCCAGGGGAAATGAGTGACTCTGGGCTTTGGTTTATTTGCTTCAGTGTAAATCTGTTCTCCAAGCCTGGGAAGACAAACCACATTGTTGGTTAATTATGTAAAACATTTCACAATCAGTATAACATGAAGAGTAGCTCATAATCACGACCAGAACTGAGACCTAATAGAGCACATACTTTGCTGGAAAGAGAAAAGGATTGTCACTTAGTGAGATTTCTCAGGCCAATGTGTGCCGAGTAATTTTATAAAAATGAATCAATCTATTTATCTATTCAATCGAGACTTTAAAACACCAACTTGCCAGGGTACTAGAAATCTAATGGTTAACAAGACAGACTTGATGCCTTAAATTCGAATGGAGGAGACAGAAAGTAAGTCAGCAAACATCTAACTGCAAATTGTAATGAATGCTCTGATGGAAACCAATGGGATGCCATGAAAAGGAAAACTGAGAGGTAGGAGACCAAATTTAGATAGGGAAATCTGTAAAGGTTATTTAAGCTGACACCTGCAAGATGCACCAGAACTAGACACATGAAAAACGAGAAAAACAGTTAGGAGTCCTGAGACTTGCAGTATTTGACCCATGTGGGGGAACTGCGCTGGGGCAGGTGTGTAGGTGGATAGTATGGCGTGAGGAGGGAAGCACGAGCAGTTCCCAGGTAACTGCAGGCCTTGAAGGACAGGCCCAGAAGTGCTCTAAGTGCAGTGGGAAGCAATTAAAGGGTTGGACCCGAGGCTGACACGACATAGCTTTCATTCAGTCTACTGCATGCAGCATGAAGCTAATGGAGACGAGAAGGAAGCAGAGAGGGCAGCAGCTTGGACCTATTCTAATAATACAGGCAAGAGGTGATGGTGGTCTGGGCCAGATGATTAGGTGCCAATATGGAGTGGAGTGCCATAGAATAAAACACGAATTCCTGATGGGTTGAACGGGAGGCAAAGTAAGGGAGAAAGAGGATTCAAATTTGATTCCCGCATACTGCAGACTTTTACTGATGTGGAGATAAACTGGAAGTGGGGAATAGATTTTATTTAATCCTTACAGCAACCCTGTAAGCACAGTGTTTTCGTACTCATTATATGTTTACGAAATCAGAGAATGAGAGAGCTTCATTAACTTCCCGCGGGTCTCTCAATTCAGAAGTGGAAGAATCTAAATCAATAGTTTCCTGGATTTATTGCTTTAAGAAATGCACATTTCGGGCCGGGCGCTGTGGCTCACGCCTGTAATCCCAGCACTTTGGGAGGCCGAGACGGGCGGATCATGAGGTCAGGAGAGCCAGACCATCCTGGCTAACACGGTGAAACTCCGTCTCTACTAAAAAAAAAAAAAAAAAAAAAAAAAAAAAAAAAAAAATTACCCGGGTTTGGTGGCGGGCGCCTGTAGTTCCAGCCACTCGGGAGGCTGAGGCAGGAGAATGGCACGAACCTGGGAGGCGGAGTTTACAGTGAGCCGAGATCACTCCACTGCACTCTAGCCTGGGCGACAGAGTGAGACTCCGTCTCAAAAGAAAAAAAAAAAAACGCACATTTTTAATACACGTCTTTCTTCCTCTAAGTTTGTGGATATTTGGCATAGCTGATCTCTAGATATATTTGAATCAAGCCTACAAATATAGTGTTTTGTTAGAGCCACCTTTACTTCAGAATTTCCACTAGGGGGAGCTACCACTATGTGGTTTATTTACTGTGTACAATTTTTTTTTTTTTTTTAATTGCTGTAAGGTTAGTATTTACTGATCACCCACAAACTTAATCTTAATAAAGTTCACTTTGTTATCTTTTAGAAAATAGTAATGCATATTTTGTAAAAGAGCCTGACCAAAAACTTTTGGTTAAAAGAGTCTTAACCAATAACTTTAGAGTAAGAAAATACAGGAAGAAAAATAAACTCATAATTTGCATAATGGCAACAAAGCACCTAAATTAAACTGTGATGAAAAAAGACTCTAAAAATAAAGCAAGACATGTTGTATAAAATTTGATAGATGTCATTGTTATTACGATTTATAAAATTATTTTGGTTCCGTCTTATTGTGCATTCTTACTCTTATTTTAAATGAATATTTAATAAATATTTAAGAACAATTAAAGATTATCTTATAAACATGGTCCCTGAATCTCTGTTTCTTATAAAGCCATACATTATGGGAGACAAATTTTGTCACCCATGGGGAGTTTTAGGAGCAGTTGGAGTCATATGGGATAAGTATATTCATTTAATAAATAACACAAAATAAGCATAAGCATAATCCTAATGACAACAACAACAATAATAATAGCAACCAACTGGGCACCAGTTGCTGTGCTAATCACTTAACATGTAGAATCGTATGTAATCATTCCAATTATATTCGAAGCGTTGATTTTAGATACAATGATGGGGCTGACCTGGGTGTCCCTTCCCTGTGTCATGTGCTGACTCGTGAAATGCATGAGGACAGAAGCAGCATTCAGCAGGTTTCCATTCATGCCATGGAAAGGTATGAATGATAAAGGCATCCCTCAAAGTGGAGTCCCTAAGGTATCAGTAAGTGAGTGCCCTTCCAGTGAAACGTGTTTCTAATTTGGGGTTGCCTTTCCGCTGGGGATCTTACACACAAGGTGTTGTGAGCTATTAAACGCCCTCGGATTTCATGTGGTGCCTCCTGACATCAGACAAAGTGGCAAACGACACTTTTTGAATCAGCATTGTCCCATCATAACAGATGGTCATTAGTTCAACCTACAGGGAATCAGGTTATTGTCTTCCATAGGAAAATAAGCAGGTGAGCACTCTAAATCCTGAAATGACAATGGGAGAAATAGTTCACAGGGCTCTGAAAACAGCATGTGAAATAATCAAAGGGTAGGAGGGAACTTTCTTAACCACAAAAGATTTCTATTCAGTATACCTTAACATTTATTTCATTTAGAGCACATGAAATAAATAGTTATATTTTGATAAAAAGGCCTGGGGATTGTCAATATTTAGCTCAGGGGTCTGAATTCTGGCTGCACAGCAAAATCATTTTGGAAAAATGTTTAAATTTCAGATGTTCAGGCATACAGTTAAGTCCCAATTATTTTGGTTGAAACCCAAGCATTCATCATTTTTTAAGTTCCCCCGTGATTCTAATGTGTGGTGATTCTAATATGTGACCAATTGTGTAATAATTGCATAGTAATTATATAATCCATTTCCCAAGCCTTCATGTGATAGGAATTGCCTTGGCATCTTGTTAAAATACAGTTAAGTTCAGCATGTCTGGGGCAAAGCCTGAGTGTCTGCATTTCTAACAAGCTCCCAGAAGATGGCGATATGGCTGTTGACACACCACTCAGTAACTGGCAATGCGGGTGGGCTTTGGTCTCCATACAAGATAGACACAAAGCTCCTCAAATGCAGGGGTTCTTTCTGTTCATTTGCTGATATTTATTGTTACTGGATGGTACAGAAGCTCTTGGAATGTTAAAACAAACAGGGCTTACCTCCAGACTATCTTTTTAGAGTCGTTAGCTTTGCACCAGAACCTTCTAAAGACTCTCTGCTTAATCTGGTTTCTTTCTTGAACTCTGGGCAAACAGACATTCAGATTTTTGCAGGAAGGAGTTTATAAACTAACAAAGTGTTATAAATAAATGAAAGCACAAGATTTTGCCTTTACCTGCCCAATTATTGTGTCACTAGTTATTGTAAGTAAAATTAGGTTCATGGATATTTGACATGCTTTTCTACCAAGTCAGAAACTGTGGGGCAGGAGAAAGCAGAATTGATAGAATGACTAATATATTCTGTTAGACTTGACTATCTGCACCACCAGAGCAGAGCCCAGTCTGTCCCGAACATTATTGCATGTTCTTAGCACAATATGTAATACACAATTAGTAAATATGCTGTGAGCTTTGAATGCTGTATTTAGTTTAGTCCTCCAAATAATGATGGCTAACATGTATTGAATGCTTACCATGTGCGAAGCAGTGGTCTAAGTACCTCACATCTGTTTATTGATTCATTTACTATTTATAACACCCCAGTGATGCAGATGAGAATCTCCATTTTCTAGATAGAGGAAGTGAAGCACAGAGAGGTCAAGTGATTTATGAAGGTCACACAGTCATTAAGCAATAGAAACAGACATTAAATCCAGGCACTCTGGTTCCAGAGCCAGTATCCTGTTAATGTTCATAACAAAAATATATAATAAGTACTATTATAATGTCACTCATTTACAGGTGAGGAAACAAAGGCACAGAGACTCTAAGCAACTTACCCAAAGTCACACAGTTAATAATTGGTGAAACCAGGATTTAAACCCAGGCAGATTCAAATCCAGGTTATAAATCCAGAGCCTTTGTTAATGACTAATTTATAGTTTCTCAATTAGCCTATTAGTTAGAAACCACCTACTAGGCGTGAAAGGAGCCCTGAAAGAAATGTAAGTGCCATAGTCAAATATCAAACTGGAATTAATGGCAGAGGATGAGTTGAAACTCACATTTATTTTCTTTAAATTCTAAGTTCCTCTTCTCTTGGCTATTGAAACCAATGGAGAACTTTGTCAAATAGTAGAAAAGGCTTACCTCCAAAGAGCATCAGGAGGATCTTCTGTGAATTTAATTTCTCTTCTACATTCTTCTCCAGGTATATTATGGGTTGTTCACACTGTAGAGGGTAGACTCATGTCAAAAAATTAATCAGATTATTCTGAAAGGCAGATAATAACACTCCTTTCTGTGGGAAATCAGAACGTCTGCTAGGCCAGGAGGCTAAGTGAGGAAGCAGGGTAAAGGGGAGAGGCGTAAAAGAAGGGTGGTTGGCAACGCTGACTTCACCTGTGAAAGGCCAGTGAATTTAGTGGTGGAATCATCAGCCTGCCTTTAATTACTTGCTTTTAAGATAAAGAAGTGGAAGTTTATGATGGAGGTATCAATTATCACTGACATTTGAGAGACTGGTTGTTCAGAAAGACACAGAGTCCATGTCAGCTGGCAGTAACAGTAGGATTTTCCTTGTTGTTGTTGTTAAGTTCTAAAAACCTACGTATAGGACAAATTATAAATCTGCACTCTTAAATTGTCACGTTCTATGAGTGGGTAGGAAAGGGATTCCTTGTTTTGTTTATCTGACCTTCCCAGAAGAGCTTTCCATTTTAGCTTCAATGATAATGAACACAAACTGGGGTTAATAAACAGGTATACTTCCCCTGGCCTCTACACTCCTTTCAATTTCAGACCCATTTCACTGGCCATTATGGGTCTGGAGCAATAGGGAAAGAAAACATCTAAGCAAACCATTCTCTTCTTTGGAACTGTACCATGCCTGAGATAGCAGCAGGATAGGATAGGAGGTGAGAGGAATATTACTTTGCCATCTGAATACACTAAATTAGTCAACACTGGCATTTGTAAATTGAAGAAATTAAATGGTGCCATGGATCTAATATGCCAAATCTATTTGCCTGCCAATGTCCTTCTGGGAAGCTACAATAGGTAGGTGAAGTACAATATCCAGATTTCAAATTTATTACAACTTAGCACAATCTTTGGTTTTCTGGTAGATTTCAGTCGTTTAATAATAAAAAGTTTCGGGGTAATGGATTTTGGAATGATTTTAATATCACATTCATTCAACAACTATAGGGGGCCTACTCTCAAGCAATGGCCTAGGCCTTAGGAATATAGAGGTAAACCATACATATCAGGTCTCCTTTTATACATTTTAATGGAGGAGAAATAAACAATGAAAAACAACTAAATACAATTGTTTTAGGCTCTGATAAGTGCTATAAAAAAGTAAAACAGGTTAAAGTCATATGACTATTAACTGGGTGGAAGCAATTTTATCTAGGGTTGTTAAGAAAGGGTTTTTGTTAGAGAAAATAAGCAGAGATGAACAGTGAGAAAAAGTGGGTCAGTGAGGGACTTGAGAAGAGTATTTCAGGTAAAGGTGAAAACAAGAACAATGACCGTGGGACAGGTATGAGCTTAGTGTGTTCCAGGGACATCAAGAAGACACTATAGGGTAGAACGCAGTAACCAAGAGGGCAAGTGGCAGGAGATAGATCAAAGACGTAAACATGGGTAATTAATGACGGCTTTATAGGCCACCATGAACCAATGTACTGGAATTACAATGGAAAATCAATGGAGAATTTAAGTAAAGCAGTATTATTTTCTGATTTAACTTGAAAGAAAACCATGGCTTCTGTGCAGGGACTTCTGTGCAGGCAAAAAGAGGAAGAATAATTAAAAGTTTCTTGTACTCATCTCATAAAATATGATGCTGCTTGGGACTAGGAGGGCAGTGGAGGTATGAATGAGAGATTGACAGGATCAGCATACATTTTGAAGTAGAGCTGATGATACGGGAAGGCGGGAGGGAAGTGCTGGGTAGAGAAAGGCAGGTCCCTGGCTCAGGCTCCACCCCCACAGACCTAGGTGAGGACAGGCATTTCCTGCCCAAATGTTGCATTTCCCAAGACCACCATGGCCTGACACACCCTCAAGACCCTAACAGGCAGGCACACAAGCAGCTGGACGTCGAGAGGAGCAGATCGGCGAAAGAATATACAAGCAGCTGGGTGAAAGAAGATGCAAGCAGCTGGATGTCAAGAGGAACACATAGCTGGAGGAACACACAAGTGGCTGGACGTGGAGAGGACGTCAGGAGCACACCAACAGGCACCGGCATGCCGGCAGTCCATCCACCTACAGAACGATGGCCAGGGCAGTGGGAGAAGAGCATGGGTCACCAACTGGTCCAGCTCCAGAGAAAAACCACCTCCCTTCTGGCTCCTCTACCTGCTGAAAGCTACTTCCACTCAATACGACTTTGCACTCATTCTTCAAGCCCAGGTGTGATCCGATTCTTCTGGTACACCAAAGCAAGAAGCCAGGATACAGAAAGCCGTCTGTCCTTGTGACAAGGTAGAGGGTCTAATTGAACTGATTAACACAAGACTATAGATGGCAAAACTAAAAGAGCACGCTGTAACACAGGTCTACTGGGGCTTCAGGAGCTGTAAACATTCACCCCCAGACACTGCCGCATGGTCAGAGTCCCACAGCCAGCCCGTCTGTATGCTCCCCTAGAGGTTTGAGCAGCAGGGCACCAAGGAAGCAAGCCACTCCCCCTGTCGCATGCGCTGCATGGGGAACAAGGGAACCTTTCCTGTTTCGCTAACAGAGCACATTAGTAGCTTGGATATGGGGAATATTTCTGTTACCTCTTACTGCATTAAACACTACCCAATAGTGAAAGCCAGAGGGTTTGTAGGTAGGGAATTCAGGAAAAATTATTTTATCTCTGATCATTTGGCTCCACCTGGGATGGCTGGCGCTGGAAGGTCTTCTTCCAAAATGGCATTTCCACGTCTCTCTTTTCACAAAATGCTTCATTCTGTTTGTTGTTGTTGTTTTCTGTTTTTTGTTTGTCTGTTGTTGTTGTTGTTTCTTTGTTTCTTTTTGAGACCCAGTTTAGCTCTGTCTTCCAGGCTGGAGTGCAGTGGCATGATCTTGGCTCACTGCAACCTTTGACTTCCGTGTTCAAGAAATTCTCCTGCCTCAGCCTCCCGAGTAGCTGGAATTATAGGTGCACACCACCACGCCTGGCTAATTTTTATGTTTTTGGTAGAGACAGCATTTCATCACGTTGCCCAGACTGGTCTCGAATTTCTGGGCTCAAGCGATCTACCCGACTCAGCCTCCCAAAGTGCTGGGATTACAGGCGTGAGCCACCTCTCCCCACCAATTCTTTAGAGCCTGTCTACATGGCTTGGGCTTCTTGCAGCATGGTGCTCCCCAGAAATCAAGCTTTTATGTGGCACTGGTTTTCACGAGTGAATATTATAAGATAAAAGAAGTGCCTGCCTCTGCCTACCTCTTAATGCCTTGGCTGATAGATTATTGCATCTGCACTTTGACTATTGAATCTGTTACAGAATCCTCCCAGGCTCAGGACAAGAGATTCAGTGAATTTATCGCCATTTTCAAACTGGCAGAGCCATAAGCAGATGAATTCTCCAAAGTATCTTGTAGATCATTGGTAAGCAATTTAAGACATGTCTTAATTAGACCAGAAAGTAATTTAGGCGTGAGTTATTCACATAGAAGAAATTATATTATTACTGCAAATACCCATTTCTACACATGTTGAGTTTCTGATGTGGCATAGACAGAGAACATGGATGGGCCCAGGTATAACAAGTCATCACATGGTAGACAATACCATTTCTCATATTCAGAGAACCCTTTTAATGGGTTCTCTCAGTGTGAAAGATCATGCCTTTATCTTCTGTGAGATAATCTTCTGTGAGATAAAGGCATGTCAAGATAAACAAAACCAAAAAAAAATGAGATAATTCTTTGCTAGCAGAGCGGCCTTATATGAAACGTTAAAGGAAGTTTCTCAGGGTGAAAACAATTGACATGGATGTTAATTTAAATTAAAAAAAAAATGAAGAGTACAAATAAATGTCATCATGACTTCTTTTCCATTTTTAAGAATAGTTTCATTTAGTTTTTTAAACATTGATTTTAGCTCTTTTTCATTAGATATTCAGTTTAGAGGTTTGTAAAATTTTATAGTGACTATAAATTGAGTGTAGAATTGTTTAGCAGCATATTTCTTCCTTTACATAAGGATGAAAAACCAGGTGAGTTTGTTCTATGTTTTATTACAATGGGACTTCACCAGAGGAGAATTTATCATTTCAAATGTCACATAGTAAATTGCATTTCTTACCTTAAGAATATTGAATACTATATTACGCAAGCAGTTTTTAAGTAATATCTTCTGTGGTTCAAGTTCATTAGTTATGGCAGAAATTATCAGTAGGTACATAGGGCAGAACCCACTGGTTGCCTTTCAAGAGCCATTCCCCCTTTCTTAGATGATCACAGGACTCTTTCCTTCAAGGGTGAGGAGGCGAAGTGCCCAGGGAATGTGGGGCTGTCTCTTGGAACCCTACACATGAAGGATTATTGGTTTCAGAATCAATGGTAATCCTCTGCGATTTTGTTGAAACTGGTTTAGGAAGGCGCACGTGACCTGGTTTTGGCCAGTGTGACCGGAAAGAACATTTGTGGTTTCTGGAAAGTATTTCTCATCTGCAGAAACATAGACAAATATGATTTTTTTCCCTTTCTTGCTTTCAGACATCATTATTTGTGAATATGAATGCTAGCATTTGCTTGTGATCATGAGGGGGACTTGTACCACCACTGATAATGGCAGAGGAGAAAAGCAAAGAAGAGCCTGAGTTCCAGTTAATGACGTTGAGCTGATGAATCAATTCTAAAACCACCTACATCTGGAGTTATTATAAATTGACATAATTTACTAAAATCTCATTTAATTCATATTTAATAAAGCATTTTATTACTTGCAGCCTAAAATTCCTTGAGTGATTCAGTAGAGTATTACCAAGCTTGTTCTTTTTTATTCTCTTCTCTTTCAATTCTGGTCCAAGGTAGACTAGAATAATTACTTCTAAGTTTTTTTAAATCAATTTTTTACTTTCTTCACATTTTATCTCTTAATATAAACTGCCATCAATTGAGATTTATCTGTGTGGGATTTATAATGACAGGCAAAAAAAAGTAACAGGAAACAGATAAGCCTTGAAATCAGCAGACTTGGAGTTAGGTGCTGGGAACACCACACATTTGCTCTATGTTTTACTAAGCAATTAACTTCATTTTTTCAACTGAGCATACTCAGTAGTAAAAATGGGATAATAATACTTATTGTGAACATTGGTGATTATGAATACAGGTAATTTGACACCAAACCTAAAACATATTTGGCACTCAATAATAATTCTAATAATAATAATCCTTAATATTTATATATTATAATATTATATAGCACTGCCTATTTTGCCAAGAATTTTCATATACATTACCTTTGATTCTAATATCTGTATATATACATGTATACATGTATAATATATATATAATAGGTGTACATACATATATGCATATGTATATTCTAACATATTTCTGTATATGGTAGAGTTCCAGCCCCATTCTCTGGGTCTTTTTCAGTGGGTTTGCCTCTCTCATATACAATTAAAATAATTCATGTGCTTTTATTTCTGTGAGCATCAGGACACGGGACAAAAATTCACAAGAGCAGCCTTGAAGTGTGAGCGTGCCTTGATTACTTAATGTATGTACATGGCAGATTTTTCCTACTATGGATAACATTTTATCCTCATAGCAACTCTGTGTGTTAGGTATCTTATTTTATTGATCACATATGGATTCCAAACTTTGGCTTTGAAGTTGAATGATATTTCTGAAGTCATAGAGCTAGTATATCACATAATGAATACTTGAGTCCAAACCTACCTTTCAAACATAAGATCTTTGCTATACTATGCTTCCTTGTCATTCTGGAGGAGGTAGGTTAATTCCTCAGTGATTATCTTGACAAATAGCTGCACTTAGGTTGTATTCATATCAGCATTATTAAAGTAATTGTATTCTCAAATGTGGTTACTGATTTTTACTTTTGTGAATATATTCTTATAATATCAATGACATACTAAATATTGCTGACATACTGAATGAATACTGAATCCTCCTTCCACTTTTAGCTTAAAAAAATTATATGAGATGCTGTTAGGAAGATAAAATTAAAAATTGTTTGTTAACCATGGTTTAGCAAGCTACCATCCCCCAGGTTGTCTTGCCAGTCTTTAGCGCATTGTTTTTAAATTTTGAATGTAGCTCTCAATTCCCAAGTGCCCTCAACACAACAAGTATCACTGAGCTGCTATCATGGCAGCCCCAGCTTTGACACCTAGTTCTCGATAGGCCATCAAGAATTGTCCTGTCTCTTACATCCACAGAGCTCGCAGCTCTCCACTATGAACTCTATGAACTCTATGATTCCTCAGTGTCTTATTTTCAGGAAGTCTCTGCTTTGACCTTTGACAATTTCTGAGCTCCTCGGGGACTAGCAACTTATTTTATGCAGCTTTATCCTGAACTAAACAAGAATACAAAAGGAAAACTTGTATATAATACAAACAAATTATGTTGTGCATTCCAAAGTGTACCTGGCATAGTTTTGGAATTGATCTTCTTATCACTTCAGTTATAGTATGCTCATGCACAGTTGATCTCCTTAAATATTCTACTCACTTCTATCACTGTCCTCTATTAGAATAATAGAGTACTTGGTAGTCATGGCCAGAAAGGATCTGGGGGCAATGTCAGGATTTGGGATTTCTGTGCTACGTGACACAAGGAGATATGTGACAATCTTGAAATGTTAATTTCAACTATTCTAGAAAGTATAGTGGTGACTTGTGTGCAAATATTTAAGATTTTTTTAAAATCCCAAGTTCCTGAAATTTAATAAAATATTTTTATTAATTAAAAATATTAAACATAAAAAGCTTAAAATTTCATAGAACACTTCAAAGATTATTAAAACCATTGTTCTTAATATGAATATAAAAGCCTTATTTACATTGAAAAAACAAGCTTCGATGAATGTAGAAAATTGGTCATTGGCAGAAATTGATCACTTGAGTAATTGCTTTGTAGTTAATTGGCAATTTAGGAAGCTGGGTTTTATGAATTGATTTTCAATGAATTAACCTAACATCCACACAATGAATAAAACAATTACTTATTGAGACCTTTGTGCCTGATTCAGATGATACTCTTACTTTACTACATTTCAATGAGGAATTGGTATAAATATCTAAAGTTCTAAGAGAAATATTTAGAGGTGTCTTATCATTATTCTCTCAACCTCAAGAACAGTGTCTACAACACAGCAGGTGGCCGGTGTTTATTTGTTTTTTTAATTTACAAATCAACCAATGAAAAGCAAAGTCAGTTTATACACTTGAAAAAATCATATTATGTGAAATTTAAAGCAATTGAAAATATCCTTTTTTTTAGTGGGGCAATGAGTAAGATATCAAATAACTTGATAATTTTATTATTTTATAAAATACGGTTTTTGATTTTTCATTCTACTTCAAACGTTTGCTACTTTATACTACCACACTTCACGTATTTTTTTGGAATAAAAGTTGCCCTTAGAAAATCCACCCCATATCTTTAAATTAAAGGCAACAAATTTGGGTCAACTTCACCTTAATCCAAATCCTCTAATGAATATACTTAATACCCATTTTAAAAGGTGTTTTGAAAAGGTAAATTATTCTTCTAAATTGGCACAGGCCATTGATGAAAACATTATTGTGAGTTTCTGCCTCATATTCTAAAATAAGCAAAACTTAAATAAAAAGTCATACAGGATCTAATTAACATAATACAACGTTTTCAAAGAATTTTTGAAAAAATACATGAATAGAAAAACAAGAGAGGCTAATGTTTTTCCGAAAATCCTTCTCTTACCCTGTTACTCTAGTGAGCATTTTTTTCTCCCTGATGATTTTTTACAACTTGCTCAATTGTTATTTCCAGGAACTAGATCCAGGTTTAGATTACTGATAAACAATGAGACCTATGCTTCCGGAATTTTTGACACTCAAAAGAATCAATTTCAGTCTAGAGTGGGTCTATAAATTATATATAAATATATATAAATAAATATTATATATAAATATATATTTATATATACATATATAAATATATAAATATATATGTATATATAAATATATATATATATTCCTGTTGTTTTTCACATTTTGCTTTGTAATATGTAGAAGAAACCCATTAAAAAGCAAAGATCATTTTATGGAAACATATGGAGACAGAATATTTCACTCTAACAGAGACTAAAAGATCACCTGCACAAATCCATCATTTTACAATGAAGAAATTGAGCCACAGCGATAAAAAGGACATTAAACTTTCTTGAGCATCTACTTACATGTCCTTGCACTTTGCATATGCTTTTCACATTAAATTTATTCTCCTCAATAAGTTTATCAGATTGGTACAGTATTACAATAGCAATTTATAGGTGAAGAAACTGGCACTAGAATGATTAAATAACTCACTCAAGTGATGTAACCAGGATTTGGGTGTTATTTACCTAAATAGTTTTGTAGCTTTCTTGCATTGCCAATGTTTCTGATTGCACTTCAATGGAAGAGTCTCTCTGTGTTTGGTGGAGGAGTCCACAGGAACAGGGTCTGTTTGGAGAGCTGCAGGGAGATGTGCAGTAGGAGCTGAAAGAATAAGAGTAGAAAGTGGGCCCAGTGGAAATAAAATACATTTAGAGAACTACAGTCCACACATTTGGAAATTATAGTCTATAATCTTTTCTTGAGGGTCAGAAACTGATCTATCCTGAAAATACGATGATTGCCTCAAGACTGTCATCATGTTTTCTACATGAATTCCATAGGACTGTTAGAGAGCCATTGAGCTATTCTAGAGCCTCTGTGTATTTTAGTGTTTATCCACACCAGCCACTGTGCTGCTGCTTTATATATTATGATATCACTGGATCTTCAAAATAGTGCTGTTTTGTTTCACTTTATTTTTTAAATTTTATTTTGAATTGTAAAATAAAAAATGTATATGTTTATCAAGTATTATATGTTGTTTCAAAATATATATGCATTGTGGAATGGCTAAATAGAATAGCACTATTCTAGAAATCATGATTGCTATTATTAGCGAAATTATCATTACTACTCCCCAAGTGAAGAAACCAAGGTTCAGTAGGATTAAGCAACCTTTGTGGGGTCATGCAACAAAATTGACAGAAGCAAGATTCAGATCGTGTTCTCTGGCTCCATCACCTACACAGTGACTTTGCCCCTCACTCAGAAAGACTGCCTGTGACTTACTATAGTTTGATTTTTATCATTCTTCTTTGAAACTTTAAAAACAAATTGAAAAAATCTTATGTCTTTCATTTTTTTGGTATTTAATAGACATCAACATATCTGAGGCAATGAATGTAGATGTCGCCAGTTGACAGGCTTTCAGCTGGGTCATTTTCTTCTTTTTTTTAAATTAATTAATTTATTTACTTATTGAGACGGAGTCTCGCTCTGTTGCCAGGCTGGATGGAGTGCAGTGGCAGATCTCGGATCACTGCAACCTCTGCCTCCCCAGTTCAAGCGATTCCCCTGCCTCAGCTTCCTGCGTAGCTGGGACTACAGGCATGTGCCACCATGCCAGGGTAATTATGTTGTTGTTGTTTTGTTTTGTTTTTTGTATTTTAGTAGAGATGGGGTTTCACCATGTTGGCCAGGATGGTCTCGACCTCCTGACCTCGTGATCCGTCCACCTCGGCCTCCCAGAGTGCTGAGATTACAGGCATGAGCCACCGCGACGGCGTCAGCTCACCCATTTTCTAACACATTATTTTATACCCCTCTTATGATAATAAGGTCTTTGTTTTTCCTTTACCAATATCAAAAATCATTTGAGTCAGGAGATCGAGACCATCCTGGCTAACACGGTAAAACTCCGTCTCTACTAAAAATACAAAAAATAAAAATAAAAAATAAAAAATAAAAAATGGGCGTGGTGGCAGGCGCCTGCAAGTTCCAGCTAATCCGGAGGCTGAGGCAGGAGAATGGCGTGAACCCAGGAGGCGGAGCTTGCAGTTAGCCCAGATTGCGCCACTGCACTCCGGCCTGGGTGATAGAGCAAGACTCCGTCTCAAATAAAAATAAATAAATAAATAAAAATAATAATAGATAGCAGTAAGCCTAATTTAAGACATTAAATGATATTTTGTAATACATAAAGCTATCATGTAGCCAAAAAAGTTATTAATTTTTAAATTTATTTTAAAATTATGTATTTCTAGAAATGTTCAGGTGTGAAATAGAATACCTCAAATCTCCATCAGATGTCAGATCAGATTGAAAATTTTAAAGATGTTTTTAAATATATTTCTGGGTTTGGTTCTTGCAGATGCTATTGTTTGGAAATAAATCTAAGAAAACAGAGCCTAACACTTTGAGCCAAATTCCTCCCATGCTCCATTCCCACCCATGTTTCCACCCTTTTTATGTTCTTCATGGAATTGTCTCCTTTCTACTCTGAAATTACAGAGCTGCCTCTCTTTAGATGTTTCTGTTTTTACTCATAAACCTGAAAATTATCTTGTGATATCAACACCCCAATGCTAACTGAAGAGGGGAATGGTTGAAATAGCAAACTTCAACATAATTGCTGCTACTGCTGTTTATTGTCCAAGTAGGTGTTTCTTTTTCAAAATAAAGAAATGAAAACAAAGTGGTTTATTATTCTCAGTCGTAAATTGGCGGTGGACAGTAAGGTTGCATTTTCTCTTGTGTTAGCAATTGATCTTATGTGCACTGATTTATATATGAAAATGTTCTTGCTACCTAAGAAAAATGAGTTCTCATTATATAAATGAGTTTATTAAAACCCTACTGCCTTAGGCAAGTTGGCAGTTTTTTATGAATCTCCAAATTTAAACATCTCTAAAATAAGAAATGACAAAACATCTACAAGAGATGCTCCAGCTTATCCTGGCCCCAGATTAATTGACTCTCTCTTCAATGCTTTCGGGGATTATGAATATTAAGCAGCATATCTAACTCACTGATACTCAGATCATGTCTCTCTTTTACCAGCCTATGAGGGACAGAAAATATAATATGACCTCTGGGTAGTGTCCTACTGGTTGCTCACACAGATTGATTTCCTCCTTGAATCTGAGATTAGTTTTACCATAAGACTTGAATATTTTACTGAGGTTAGGGGTTAGGAAAACAGGGGTCAATCATTCTTACTATCTTGTGTTGGGTGACATAAAATCATCCAACAGGTGAGACATGGGAGATACTTCTATTATATCTCACTGCAGTGAGTAATTATCATTGATGAATAACAGACACTGATTTGAAAAGCACTCACCTTTCCACAGCCAGTAGGGCCTTAACAATTAAGAAAATGTTTTCATAATATAGATATAGATATAGTTATATATATATAAATATATATACATATATATATATATATATATATATATCAGCGAAGGAGACAGCTTTTACTATGAAAAATATGATTAGCTTCCAAGCCATGTAAATGTGGATTTGCTCTGAGCCTTTGAGTATCAGGAACTTGAAGCTGAAACACTTCTAGAGATCATCTAGAATTCCTAATGTTATATATGAATCTTCTCTAGGGTACTCTGGTCAATGGTTGTTCAAAATACACTTGAGTACCTCTGGAGACAGGTAGCCACACCCAGGATAGCTCATTTCATATTGGATAACTCTTAAAATTATATTGATCAAAATATTTATATGATATACTTTTGGATTTTATGTTTTAGCTTACTTCCTATAATTTAAAAATAGTAATCACTGACTGTTCTTTCTTCTCCTGGCGGAACATCCCAAGTTGCATCAACCATTGTGTTTGTGTGTGTGTGTGTGTTTGTGTATGTGTATGTGTGCGTGAATTTCTTTTTACCCTCCAGTATATCTGTGTTTCTTTTTTTAATCCCTTTTTTGGCTTGTTGATATTTATGAGGATCATTTTAAATTTTGCTTTATAATGGGATGTTTTTTAGTAGGGAGGATTTCTGTCAGTATCACAAATAACCAGTGAGTGTCGCTGTTTTAACACAGACAAACACTTGTGGGCCTGTCATATAATGATCAACAACATTCTTGCATAAGCCATAAGCACTTGTAATTATGCGGAACACAGGCAGTGGGCTGAACGAATCAAGGGTCCTCTTAATCCACCCACATTAGCTAATGTAGACATTTCAGACAGATTTACTGGTGCCTTTTTATTGTCACTAGTCTACTTTAGTTTTCCAAGATGATAATTCTTTTTGTTCTCCCTTCGAAATAAAAGACTGCTCATTTTCCCCAAAATGCTCTTCCTACAACTCAACTTGTATAGTTTGTAAACAACTTTTTCTCTTGATTTCAATCATTCATTCAGTGGGTTACTGCTACAAAGGAAAACGCAATAATTCTGAGTATCCATCTGTACCAAGTTTCCTTCTAAGAACTCCATGTGTATCATTTCTTTTAACACCGCAACAATGCAATGAGAGAGTCATTATTCATGCCATTGTTTATATCAGGGAAAGGAGGCTGAGGAAGTTAAATAACTTGACTCTGGGTGACATAATCAGTAAGTAACATATCTGACATGAGAAGCCAAGACCATCTGACACCACAGCCCCATTCTTTCCACTACACCCTCCTTCCTATCTGCAGGTGGTGCCTGCAAAAACGAGGAGCATGGAAACTAGTATCTCAATCCTTAAACATGTTGGGATTTCAACAGAATCAGTAGATAACATTTTTATCTTCTCTATCAGGATTCTCAGAAAATATTTGAGAAAAAGAATGCTAGAAATAGAGACAGAGATCAAAACGTCAATTGTGAATTGATGTAAGCTGGAAAATAGGACTTAGATATGTGGCCAAAGGAGCTTGCCCAAATTTCTCTCCTCATCCTCAATCTAATAACTACCCACCCAGTAACTGGCACAACCAGGGGATCCCAGGGCACCCCACACAGGGATGGATCACATACCATGTGACAGGAGAGAGAAAGCAGGCCAAAATGGAGAGGAAAAAATAAATTGCTGAACCAATCTTTCCTAGACATTTTTTAAGCTAAAAAATCATATAATCCAGATAAACTAGAATTTTTCCCCAACAGAAGTCCCTACACATGGAAGTATGAGGGGTATGGAATAACTGTTCACTGAAAGAGTTGTGTTTTCAATATTTGCAATGCCAAGCAGGATTATTTCAGGCCTTGTAGGGCTAGTTTTCATATAATTATTCTGAGTAATTAACCTTTTACTCTGAGTAAAGTGGGACTTCACTGAATGAAGGAAGCCCTTTAAACAAATGAGTTGTATTAGCTGAATTTCATGTTAATATCACCTGACTCATGTCTACTCATTTCCAAACCCAAACCTACCATCATTTTGGGCAATGGAGACAGATCATTTGTCTTTGGCAAGACCAAGATCATTTAGGAGATGTATGATAGATGATGGCAGTGGAGATGGTGAGAAGTCATGGTTAGATTTCGGACATATTTGAAAGTAGATTGAATGAGGGTTATGAGATAAAAAGAGTCAAGATTTTTGGCCCCAAGCTTTTCTCCATCAATTGAAATGACAAAATAATGACTGAATATGGTCTGGCAGCGAAGATCAGAGAGATTATTTGGGAATGTTGACTTTGGACTTGATTCTTTCAGACCAATGGAAATGTGAAGAAGACATACATGTGGTTTAAAAATCTGGAGTGAGAAAGAGAGATCTGGACTGGAGGTGTACATTTAGGAAGTATCATTCTACAGCTGATATATAAAACCATGAGACAGGATGAAATTAGCAGGCATAAGAAATAAAGAGAAGAGTCTAAGGTTTGAGGGGTTTTGCAAAGTTAAAAGGTTAAGAAAGAGAAGAATGACAATGCAGGCTGAAAAGGAGCAGTTAGTGAGGCTGGAGAACAATCAAGACAGTGCGGTATTCTGAAAGCTAAGTGGGGGCAGTGTATCAAGGAGGAAAGTGTGATTAATTATATACCACGGCCCTGATATATCAAAGAAGCTGAAGGTTAAGAATTCATCAATGACTTTGGTGAAGAAGAGGTCATTGGTAATTTTGACAGTCTTAGTGAAGTGATAAGAAGAAAACAAATAAATACTGTAGAGGACTTTAGAAAAATGAATTTGAAATAGTAAATTTTGGTTCTAACTTTATCTGCTTTTGTGGACTAGTAGAGCAAAAGGCAACAATTAAGTTGAGAAGAAGCCACCAGGAAAACTGGAATTGAGAGAGATTGCCTTTTTTTTCCTTTTATTTAGGGATTAGAAGATCTGTTTGTATAGTGATGATAAATGTCAACTAGAGTTGGGAGGCGGAGGCTGGCATGCTTATATGTGATGATAATTATCAACTAGAATGGCAGTGGGTGCAGGGACTGGACCTGATTCTGTAGGGAGAGAGCATGTATGGAGAATTATTGGGCTGTTGTCCCAAAGTAGGGGTGGGGGATAGAAACTACTCCATACGTGGAAGAGATGACCTTTGTTGGAATACAGTCCATTTATCTAGACTATCAGTCAGGAAGGCAGAATATATGATCATACAGTTGCCAATAAGTGGGTGGGAGCTGTGGAAGTTTTCTTCACATTGCTTCAATCTTCTCAGTGAAATAGGAAGCCAAATTATCAGCTAAGAGTGAGATATAGGGAGGAGGTGTTGGAAGACATGGTTTGAAATGAAGGAATAAAATATGAAGTAGTCTTCTAGGAGAGTGGGAGAATAACTGGACCTGGCAAACATATTTTGACTGCTGGGCACCATTAATCCCTCATGTGGGGTTATTATCAGGAATTTGAGGAAGACCAGTCTGTATGTTGGCATGTTTTTTCCTTCATTTGTGGTTTAATTGCACAGATATGAGTATGGAGGAAGTGTGATGACCATGCGAGCATGCGCGCGCGCGTGCACACACACACACACACACACAGAGACACACACACAGAGACACACACACAGACACACACACAGACACACACACAGACACACACCTTACTTTTAAAAACAAGTTGTTTTACATCTTCCCTATGCTATTTTTGTTTTCCTTTTAGCTCCGTCTCTCTCTCTCTCTCTCTCTCTCATTAGCTCTCCTTCTCTCTCTCGACATTTGACCTCCATTTTATAGCACACACCAACTAAATAACCAAGTATGTAAGAATTGAAAATTATTTTAGAGATCAGTCTCATTCTCCTCATTATAGATGGGGAGACTAAAGACCAGCTAAAAGGGATTGGCCCAGATTTTGGCAGTCACATAGGAACAAACTGCTAGGAGTTTCCCTTATAGATATGCGTCTGTGGAACAGGTGTATAGAAAAAGTATATGCTAATTCTTAGAAGATGCTCAACTTAAATTATCTTATATATTCAATAACTCAGTTGAAGCAAAATAACCTAACCCTGAATAATATCCCTTATACATATTCTTGTTAGGATAATGTCACTACTGTTGCCTGGTTACTTTTCTTTCTTTCTTTCTTTCTTTCTTTCTTTCTTTCTTTCTTTCTTTCTTTCTTGCTTGCTTGCTTGCTTGCTTGCTTGCTTTTTTTCTCTCTCTCTTTCCTTCCTTCCTTCCTTCCTTCCTTCCTTCCTTCCTTCCTTCCTTCCTTCTTTCTTTTTTTATGGAGTCTCATTCTCTTGCCCAGGCTGAAGTGCAGTGGCACAATTTCCACCTACTGAAACCTCCACCTCCTGGGTTCAAGCGATTCTCATGCCTCAGCCTACCAAGTAGCTGGGATTACAGGCACCCACCACCACGCCCGGCTAATTTTTGTATTTTTAATAGACACCGGGTTTCACCATGTTGGTCAGGCTTGTCTCGAACTCCTGACCTCATGGTCCACCCACTTCATGTGGCCTTCCAAAGTGCTGGGATTACAGGTATGAGCCACCACACCCAGCCTCTTTACTTTCTTAATGCCTCTTCATAATGTATTTCATAAACTATGGCAAACCCAGAATGACAGATTGTTACCACTGTCATTGGTTTTCTACTTTCCGTTTGGAATTTAAAAACCAAATACCTGAATTGTTGTCCTAATTCTGACATTGCCTATTTATAGCCTTGGTTAGGTAATTGAGCTTTCTGAGTCTCTAGTTTCTTTGCTTATTAAATGAGAAAAATGGACTAGATATGCAGTTAAAATAATTGTAAAATAGCAGCATAAATGAAACTGAAGTACTTTTATTTAAACAAGGGCTGGTGCATCCAGTTGGCCACTCATTGAACACCTTTGTACTGTTTTAGGTTTCTTTCAGACAGCTGCATGGAATTCAAGTGCTCCAAGGATTACAATTCTTAAAAGTAGCATGGAAGATCTAATATTTCTTCCAGCTCTGTCACTCCATAAACACATTATGTTATGTAGAGGAGTGGAGGCATTGAGAGATACAGAAGGAAAAAGAGAGACAGAGAATGAAAAATGAGTGGTAACTTCAGGTAAAAGATTCTTACATACCTACAGTTGCAAAAACCCTTAAATGCCTTATATGATAAAGTGTTTTATTTCTTCCATCCCTACTGTCACAATATAGAACAGACTGTTTTATCCCCGCCCCCATTGATGTAATCTCAAAAGACAAGTAGGCTCAGAGTGAGAGGACACAGACCTTTACTGTATCGTCTCATTTCTAAGCCCCATCACATATAGACCTGCATGTTTTAGAAGATCATTTACGGTAAAAAATGATAGAAATTTACTAATATCACAAATTGCAAAGTAGGCGAGAGACTGGTGATGCAGCCCTGCCAAGCTACAGGTACTAGGCAGAGGCTGTGAAGGTACCTGCCAAGATTCAATCAGTCTTCCAGTCATCATGTGGTATCTATCTCATATAATTTCCTACACATAAACTGAATTTTATCTGGTTCTTTGGAGAAGTGAGGAGAATAGCTCATTCCTAAAAAGTGGTTAGTGCATGAGAGTTTATTTAAAAAAAAAAAAAAAAGACGGCCAGGTGTGGTTGCTCACACCTGTAATCCCAGCACTTTGGGAGGCCAAGGCAGTTGGATCATGAGGTCAAGAAATCGAGAACATCCTGGCCAACATGGTGAAACCCAGTCTCTACTAAAAATACAAAAATTAACTGGGTGTGGTGGCGCATGCCTGTAATCCTGGCACTTTGGGAGGCCAAGGCGGGCAGATCTCGAGGTCAGGAGTTTGAGACCAGCCTGGCCAACACAGTAAAACCTGCCTCTACTAAAAATACAAAAATTAGCCAGGTGTGGTGGCACATATCTCTAGTCCCAGCTACTCGGGAAGATGAGGCAGGAGAATCGTTTGAACCCTGGAGGCAGAGGTTGCAGTAAGCTGAGATTGCGTCATTGCACTCCAGCCTGGGCAACAAGAGCGAAACTCTGTCTCAAAATAATAAATAAATAAATGGTCTCTTTTTTAATGTCCTCCAGATGTAGTTAATAATTTAACAAGGGGCTGGGTGCCATGGCTTACGCCTGTAATCCCAGCACTTTCGGAGGCCGAGGCAGGCAGATCACCTGAGGTCAGGAGTTTGAGACCAGCCTGGCCAATATGGTGAAAAGTCTCTACTAAAAATTTAAATATCTCTACTAAAACTGCAAAAATTAGCCAGATATGGTGGGACACACCTGTAGTCCCAGCTACTCAGGGGGCTGAGGCAGGAGAATCACTTGAATCCAGGAGGTGGAGGTTGCAGTGAGCCGAGATGGCATCATTGCACTCTAGCCTAGGCAACAAGAGCGAAACTCCGTCTCTAAATAATAATAATAATAATAATAATAATAATAATAATTTAATGAAAAAGACAAGATTATTTAGTTCTGTTCACCATCATGATTGAATTGCACTATGTGTTTTCAGCTTTCTTATAATTATGCCTTTTCTGCGTTTGTCTAGGGTTCTGTAAACAGGCTTCTCTAACCCCATTTTCCTCTCAAAAAGTCTTTGTCTATTCTGATTTTACACTTTCACATTATTTCTCACACCTGAAGTTACCTTGTAATTTCCCTGGTCTACCCAAATCCTTCTACTTTTGGAGTTCAGCTTGCTTTCCATCTTTAACTGAAGATATTTAGTTCAAATTTATTATGGTTTTTCCGAACATCTGGTCTTAGTCTACTCAAAATCATTTTATCTGTTTTATCATGTTGATGGCACAGTTGGCAAATCTAAATATCTTTCTCCAAAAACACAAAAGTGTTAGACAAGAAAAAACAATGAAGAGACCTGGATTCAAGTTTTCTCTCTGTGACTTCCAAGCTGCACATCTCCTAATAAGCCCTTTACACATACTGGGTCTCAGTTTGCTTATCTGTGAAATAAGGACTGGATTAAATAGTCCTCAAGGTTCCTTCCAGTTTACGTTCTATAAACTGATATTTAAGGGCATTTCATACAATTTAGTACAGAATGCACTCAACCATTATAAAATACACTCTACTATTATAAATGAAGTAGACTGTACATTATTATTCATTTATCTGTCAAACAAGTTTATACTCTTGTAAAAGTATTTAAGCAGATATTTTACAGAATATTTTTTCTATTATTACATAAAACTAATTTTATTCAATTGGCAGGCTACTTAAAAGGTGAGGTTAACTATTTCACATATCAATTGAATAAGCTTAGGCAACTTATATTAAAATGAAAACAAAACCTTGTTAAATACAAGGTACTTTGTCAAACATTATACAGAAATGAATTCAAAGATATGGTATCTACCATTAAAGAAGTGATTGTCTAATGAGGGAGGCATAGAAATAAAGGAATTTCTATATTTATGGGCAGAAAAAGTTGTTAATTGCTACCACTTGCTGAATACTTACTATGAACCAGGATCTATCCCAGGGATTAACATACACAAAAGCTAGATAGCCTGTGCACTTTTTCATTTTTACAACATTTCAAGGTAGTTCTTCTTATTATTTCTATTTTGTAGGAGAAAAAAAAAACTGAGGTCAGAGTTTTTAATCTCCCCAAGTTCATATAGTTAGAGTGATGGGAATGTAGTCTTTCCACTACCATTATTTCAGGATTGCATACATTTCTGTAGAAAGGCTTTTTTAACAGGAAGGACTGTTCCTAAGTGGAGGTGTCACTTAAAAAGTTGTCTTTCTAAGAGTTGAATCACAAGAGCAGACTTTCCATTGACTTGTTAGATAAAAAAGGCATTCTAGACACAGACAACAGGCTGAGCAGAGGTTAGAAAGGACAGGTTATGCTCAATAATCCCGGTGATTTAGCATGCCTACAGAAAAGATCAGAGTGAGCAAAGGAAAAGGCTCAGCCTCCGAATTTGGGTGGGTAGAATATTAGAAGAGTGTGTTACCCACCCTAGGAAAATGTAATTGGAAAATCTGTCCATTCTAAGCTGTTTCAAAGATGACAGCTAAATCAGCTTGCATAACAGTGAATAGAACCTACCCACCTGCTTAGTTTCTAATGCAATTTACTGAAAATTGTATCTTCCTACACACTTCTTCAGAACTGATTTGACCTATACCAGATAGTAGTTCTACTGCAGCTATAGTCAACATGAAAAGCTCTTCTTTTCCATGATAATTTTCTACTCTCTTTCTGGTCTACTGAGTTTCTGAGCAATTTTTATTTTGCTCTTTTGTTCTCTCTCACAGGCCTGCAAAAGTTGTGCTTGTCTCATCGTGGGCTTGAGAAGAGTGTGTGGGCTGCCAAAGGCACATATAATGAAGGTGAGTCTTGAGGATGGTGTTTCAAGAGCTCCCACCAACTCTGTTCTTCAATATAATGTGGTAGCAACTCCAGAGCCTTTATGGGGTGTGAAAATTTAACACAAATTTAGTCTCATGTTAATAATTACCCTATGTGACATTTAGCTCATCATGCACTTTGCAAAGCATATTCACATATGTAATATATTTTTATCCTAAGCTTCTAATAAAAATGCATTTACTTATAAATGTCTCGTACAAGAGCTCACATACAAAAACATTTGCACCATTTAAGAAAGTATTTACATTCCAAAATAACTTTGCAATCTCAGTAAGCATTAATAAATTAATCAGCAAAAGGCCTTACACAAATCATTTGATATATACATACTTACATTACTTTTTAAAAAGGTATTTAATGTAGATTTTAATATGATAATCATTTATATACATACACACATAGCTACATATATAAAATAGCAAACACTCCTAAAATCCTTGAATAGTTAGCAATAAACCAACTATAATAGATGAAATCAGATAAATGCAAAATGTACTTAGCAGTCAACTCCTTTTTGAGGCCCAATTATCAAGAGAGAGAGCAATTCTATTGGTTAACCAACTGATTGGTTTTTGGTTAACTGAGTTAATCAATTACATTATCAGGGTTAGATGGAGAATAGATCACTCAGAAGGTAGCTATTCGCATGAGAAAACATAAAATAGAAAGTAAAATATTGGCCATAGTTGTTGGAGAATTTTTCATAGAAGAGTTTAGTTTACTACAAGAGTTCCTTCTGCCTGAACACCAAATTGAGAGGTGCACATTGGACTACCATAATGCTATTAACTTTTTTAATCATATGACTGACTTACCTTTCCTTGATTCTGGAGTCGGCAGAAATCTCGGGTTTAACATGTTTTCTAGTCTGCACTCATGTGTGTGTAGTGTGAATATGTGTGTTTTGGAAATCTATGTGCTACATAGACACTATAACTGCCAGTCCCCACAGCAGTACTATTTTTCATGGCACAAGAATAATTTTGTTAGTATTATATTGATATTATAGTATATTCTGTGGACTTGTTTACCATGAGTCCACCTTAGGAAAAGCTTCTGCTTCCTTCTGCCAAAGTCAGATTTCTGAGACTGTAAGTGAAGATCAATCTTTCACCATACACAGGGTAAAAGCCACCTTGGGATGCCTCCAAGCAACTAGTAAGCTAGATTTTTTCTGGCATAAACTTTACTATTATCTTTTTTCTTTACTATTTTATCCCTCATTGCTTTGCCCATAAATGTCTTTCTCATATTAAATAATATGTAGAGGTCATTATCAGAAGTTTCTTCATACTCAAAGAAAGGTGGGTTATGGAATGGAAATTAGAAAGGAGAAATGGGAAATCAGTGAAGTGAGTAAAAGCAGATTCTGGGATAACATTAAGAACAATAAGAATATTCAAAGAAATTCGTATTCATGAAATTATTCTTATGTGTCAGGTACTGTGTTTGGTTCTTTGACTAAGTCTATTGTGTGGATTTATTGACTGTTCCCAACAACTCTATGAGGCCAGTGCTACTACTAAGATTAGGTGAATGAGGACTAGACATGTGAAGTGATGAGTAACTAGTGTTCTAGCTACTTCTGCCCTCCTGAAGGCCTCAACGGGACTTGAACCCACATCTGTCTCGTGAAGAGACAGAGCTTTTCATGATTCACAGATATTGGCATAAGCCTTGAAACTAGTGAAATATAAAATTCCCACTGACTATGAAATTTAGGATTAGAGTTGTTGGAAAGGAATATTTTACATTGTCTCCAGACCTGTCTTAGAAAATGTATGCTAACATGATAGGTCACTCAACTTCTGTGTATAGGTGAAGATATTACTAGAGAGGAGAAGGATAAGTTGTTACGCAGCTCTAAGTTGATTTTTCAAAAACAATTCACAGTTTTACAGAGGTGCTTAGTTTTATTGTAAGTCCATGACTGCTGTGTACAGCAGAGTACCAATTACCTCCTGTACTCTGATATGTCTTTCTGTCTTAATTTAAGCCAAATTTTTAACTGCAGGGAGATTCATGTGAGTTTTCTAGGGAATTGGTTCATATTTCCCTCTTAATTGATTAAAAGCCTTCTCTTATTTTAGCACAGATTTCTATTTTCATGAACATTGTAAATAATTAAATATCAAGTAAATATACTGTTCCATCATTTGTTTTGGAAATTGTTTCAATTAATTCCAAATTCTTCAGAGAGAGTGTACTTTAATCTTAATTGTTTCAGATCTGTTGTTCCTATTATCGTTTTGTTTTTATAATGCAAACTAGAAACGTCCAGTCTTCACACAAGTCATTTTATTCCTTGGATAAAAGGTGAGTACCTAGCATATCAATGCAAAATATATTTTGTACCTAGACTATCAGTACAAAATATGTTCAACAGAGGGTCTTATTAGGACATGTGTCCATTCACTCATTCATTTATTGCACCATTGTTGGGAATCTTTCTTGTAACAGACACTGAGCAAGGTGTGAGAGTACATGAAAAGGCTCTGAAAAGAACACTGGATTCAAAATTAGAAGAATCAATATTGAATTAGGCACAGTAATATAACTTCTTTGAGTCTCTTAATTTTTATTAGAAAAATACAGGTGATAGGCCGGGCATGGTGGCTCATGCCTGTAATCCCAGCACTTTGGGAGGCCGAGGTGGGTGGATCACAAGGTCAAGAGATCGAGACCATTCTGGCCAACATGATGAAACCCCATCTCTACTAAAAACACAAAAAATTAGCTGGGTGTGGTGGTGCGTACCTATAGTCCCAGCTACTTGGGAGGCTGAGGCAGGAAAATGGCTTGAACCCAGGAGACGGAGGTTGCAGTAAGCCAAGATCATCGCACTGCACTCCAGCCTGGCAATGAAGCAAGACTCTGTCTCAAAAAAAAAAAAAAAAAAAAAGAAAAGAAAAATTAAAGAAAAAAAGAAAGAAAAATACAAGTGATAATACATAGTTCACAAACTTAGATTATGCATGAGTACTGGAAGAATTACTGAATTAGAAAACAACTTGCTGGGGGGCGGAGCAAGATGGCCGAATAGGAGCAGCTCCAGTCTCCAACTCCCAGCGCGAGCGACACAGAAGACCGGTGATTTCTGCATTTTCAACAGAGGTACTGGGTTCATCTCACTGGGGAGTGCCAGACTATCAGTGCTGGTCAGCTGCTGCAGCCCGACCAGCGAGAGCTGAAGCAGGGCGAGGCATTGCCTCACCTGGGAAGCGCAAGGGGGAAGGGAATCCCTTTTCCTAGCCAGGGGAACTGAGACACACAACACCTGGAAAATCGGGTAACTCCCACCCCAATACTGCGCTTTAAGCAAACAGGCACACCAGGAGATCATATCCCACACCTGGCCGGGAGGGTCCCATGTCCACGGAGCCTCCCTCATTGCTAGCACAGCAGTCTGCAATATCGCGGCAAGGCAGCAGCGAGGCTGGGGGAGGGGCGCCCGCCATTGCTGAGGCTTAAGTTGGTAAACAAAGCTGCTGGGAAGCTCGAACTGGGTGGAGCTCACAGCAGCTCAAGGAAACCTGCCTGTCTCTGTAGACTCCAACTCTGGGGACAGGGCACAGTAAACAATAACAAAAACAGCAGACACCTCTGCAGATGCAAACGACTCTGTCTGACAGCTTTGAAGAGAGCAGTGGATCTCCCAACACGGAGGTTGAGATCTGAGAAGGGACAGACTCCCTGCTCAAGTGGGTCCCTGACCCCTGAGTAGCCTAACTGGGAGACATCCCCCACTAGGGGCAGTCTGACACCCCACACCTCACAGAGTGGAGTACACCCCTGAGAGGAAGCTTCCAAAGCAAGAATCAGACAGGTACACTCGCTGTTCAGCAATATTCTATCTTCTGCAGCCTCTGCTGCTGATACCCAGGCAAACAGGGTCTGGAGTGGACCTCAAGCAATCTCCAACAGACCTACAGCTGAGGGTCCTGACTGTTAGAAGGAAAACTATCAAACAGGAAGGACACCTACACCAAAACCCCATCAGTACATCACCATCATCAAAGACCAGAGGCAGATAAAACCACAAAGATGGGGAAAAAGCAGGGCAGAAAAGCTGGAAATTCAAAAAATAAGAGCGCATCTCCCCCGGCAAAGGAGCGCAGCTCATCGCCAGCAACGGATCAAAGCTGGACGGAGAATGACTTTGACGAGATGAGAGAAGAAGGCTTCAGTCCATCAAACTTCTCAGAGCTAAAGGAGGAATTACGTACCCAGCACAAAGAAACTAAAAATCTTGAAAAAAAAGTGGAAGAATTGATGGCTAGAGTAATTAATGCAGAGAAGGTCATAAATGAAATGAAAGAGATGAAAACCATGACATGAGAAATACGTGACAAATGCACAAGCTTCAGTAACCGACTCGATCAACTGGAAGAAAGAGTATCAGCGATTGAGGATCAAATGAATGAAATGAAGCGAGAAGAGAAACCAAAAGAAAAAAGAAGAAAAAGAAATGAACAAAGCCTGCAAGAAGTATGGGATTATGTAAAAAGACCAAATCTACGTCTGATTGGGGTGCCTGAAAGTGAGGGGGAAGATGGAACCAAGTTGGAAAACACTCTTCAGGATATCATCCAGGAGAACTTCCCCAACCTAGTAGGGCAGGCCAACATTCAAATCCAGGAAATACAGAGAACGCCACAAAGATACTCCTCGAGAAAAGCAACTCCAAGACACATAATTGCCAGATTCACCAAAGTTGAAATGAAGGAAAAAATCTTAAGGGCAGCCAGAGAGAAAGGTCGGGTTACCCACAAAGGGAAGCCCATCAGACTAACAGCAGATCTCTCGGCAGAAACTCTCCAAGCCAGAAGAGAGTGGGGGCCCATATTCAACATTCTTAAAGAAAAGAATTTTAAACCCAGAATTTCATATCCAGCCAAACTAAGTTTCATAAGTGAAGGAGAAATAAAATCCTTTACAGATAAGCAAATGCTTAGAGATTTTGTCACCACTAGGCCTGCCTTACAAGAGACCCTGAAGGAAGCACTAAACATGGAAAGGAACAACCGGTACCAGCCATTGCAAAAACATGCCAAAACGTAAAGACCATCGAGGCTAGGAAGAAACTGCATCAACCAACGAGCAAAATAACCAGTTAATATCATAATGGCAGGATCAAGTTCACACATAACAATCTTAACCTTAAATGTAAATGGACTAAATGCTCCAATTAAAAGACACAGACTGGAAAACTGGATAAAGAGTCAAGACCCATCAGTCTGCTGTATTCAGGAGACCCATCTCACATGCAGAGACATACATAGGCTCAAAATAAAGCGATGGAGGAAGATTTACCAAGCAAATGGAGAACAAAAAAAAGCAGGGGTTGCAATACTAGTCTCTGATAAAACAGATTTTAAACCATCAAAGATCAAAAGAGACAAAGAAGGCCATTACATAATGGTAAAGGGATCAATTCAACAGGAAGAGCTAACTATCCTAAATATATATGCACCCAATACAGGAGCACCCAGATTCATAAAGCAAGTCCTTAGAGACTTACAAAGAGACTTAGACTCCTATACAATAATAATGGGAGACTTCAACACTCCACTGTCAACATTAGACAGATCAACGAGACAGAAAGTTAACAAGGATATCCAGGAATTGAACTCATCTCTGCAGCAAGCAGACCTAATAGACATCTATAGAACTCTCCACCCCAAATCAACAGAATATACATTCTTCTCAGCACCACATCGTACTTACTCCAAAATTGACCACGTAATTGGAAGTAAAGCACTCCTCAGCAAATGTACAAGAACAGAAATTATAACAAACTGTCTCTCAGACCACAGTGCAATCAAACTAGAACTCAGGACTAAGAAACTCAATCAAAACCGCTCAACTACATGGAAACTGAACAACCTGCTCCTGAATGACTACTGGGTACATAACGAAATGAAGGCAGAAATAAAGATGTTCTTTGAAACCAATGAGAACAAAGATACAACATACCAGAATCTCTGGGAACATTTAAAGCAGTGTGTAGAGGGAAATTTATAGCACTAAATGCCCACAAAAGAAAGCAGGAAAGATCTAAAATTGACACTCTAACATCGCAATTAAAAGAACTAGAGAAGCAAGAGCAAACACGTTCGAAAGCTAGCAGAAAGCAAGAAATAACTAAGATCAGAGCAGAACTGAAGGAGATAGAGACACAAAAACCCTCCAAAAAATCAATGAATCCAGGAGTTGGTTTTTTGAAAAGATCAACAAAATTGACAGACCGCTAGCTAGACTAATAAAGAAGAAAAGAGAGAAGAATCAAATCGACGCAATTAAAAATGATAAAGGGGATATCACCACCGACCCCACAGAAATACAAACTACCATCAGAGAATACTATAAACACCTCTACACAAATAAACTAGAAAATCTAGAAGAAATGGATAATTTCCTGGACACTTACACTCTCCCCAGACTAAACCAGGAAGAAGTTGAATCCCTGAATAGACCAATAGCAGGCTCTGAAATTGAGGCAATAATTAATGCCTACCAACCAAAAAAAGTCCAGGACCAGATGGATTCACAGCTGAATTCTACCAGAGGTACAAGGAGGAGTTGGTACCATTCCTTCTGAAACTATTCCAATCAATAGAAAAAGAGGGAATCCTCCCTAACTCATTTTATGAGGCCAACATCATCCTGATACCAAAGCCTGGCAGAGACACAACAAAAAAAGAGAATTTTAGACCAATATCCCTGATGAACATCGATGCAAAAATCCTCAATAAAATACTGGCAAACCGGATTCAGCAACACATCAAAAAGCTTATCCACCATGATCAAGTGGGCTTCATCCCTGGGATGCAAGGCTGGTTCAACATTCGCAAATCAATAAACATAATCCAGCATATAAACAGAACCAAAGACAAGAACCACATGATTATCTCAATAGATGCAGAAAAGGCTTTTGACAAAATTCAACAGCCCTTCATGCTAAAAACGCTCAATAAATTCGGTATTGATGGAACGTACCTCAAAATAATAACAGCTATTTATGACAAACCCACAGCCAATATCATACTGAATGGGCAAAAACTGGAAAAATTCCCTTTGAAAAACTGGCACAAGACAGGGATGCCCTCTCTCACCACTCCTATTCAACATAGTGTTGGAAGTTTTGGCTAGGGCAATTAGGCAAGAGAAAGAAATCAAGGGTATTCAGTTAGGAAAAGAAGAAGTCAAATTGTCCCTCTTTGCAGATGACATGATTGTATATTTAGAAAACCCCATTGTCTCCGCACAAAATCTCCTTAAGCTGATAAGCAACTTCAGCAAAGTCTCAGGATACAAAATTAATGTGCAAAAATCACAAGCATTCTTATACACCAGTAACAGACAAACAGAGAGCCAAATCAGGAATGAACTTCCATTCACAATTGCTTCAAAGAGAATCAAATACCTAGGAATCCAACTTACAAGGGATGTAAAGGACCTCTTCAAGGAGAACTACAAACCACTGCTCAGTGAAATAAAAGAGGACACAAACAAATGGAAGAACATACCATGCTCATGGATAGGAAGAATCAATATCGTGAAAATGGCCATACTGCCCAAGGTAATTGATAGATTCAATGCCATCCCCATCAAGCTACCAATGAGTTTCTTCACACAATTGGAAAAAACTGCTTTAAAGTTCATATGGAACCAAAAAAGAGCCCGCATCTCCAAGACAATCCTAAGTCAAAAGAACAAAGCTGGAGGCATCACGCTACCTGACTTCAAACTATACTACAAGGCTACAGTAACCAAAACAGCATGGTACTGGTACCAAAACAGAGATATAGACCAATGGAACAGAACAGAGTCCTCAGAAATAATACCACACATCTACAGCCATCTGATCTTTGACAAACCTGAGAGAAACAAGAAATGGGGAAAGGATTCCCTATTGAATAAATGGTGCTGGGAAAATTGGCTAGCCATAAGTAGAAAGCTGAAACTGGATCCTTTCCTTACTCCTTATACGAAAATTAATTCAAGATGGATTAGAGACTTAAATGTTAGACCTAATACCATAAAAATCCTAGAGGAAAACCTAGGTAGTACCATTCAGGACATAGGCATGGGCAAAGACTTCATGTCTAAAACACCAAAAGCAACGGCAGCAAAAGCCAAAATTGACAAATGGGATCTAATTAAACTAAAGAGCTTCTGCACAGCAAAAGAAACTACCATCAGAGTGAACAGACAACCTACAGAATGGGAGAAAATTTTTGCAATCTACTCATCTGACAAAGGGCTAATATCCAGAACCTACAAAGAACTCAAACAAATTTACAAGAAAAAAACAAACAACCCCATCAAAAAGTGGGCAAAGGATATGAACAGACATTTCTCAAAAGAAGACATTCATACAGCCAACAGACACATGAAAAAATGCTCATCATCACTGGCCATCAGAGAAATGCAAATCAAAACCACAATGAGATACCATCTCACACCAGTTAGAATGGCGATCATTAAAAAGTCAGGAAACAACAGGTGCTGGAGAGGATGTGGAGAAATAGGAACACTTTTACACTGTTGGTGGGATTGTAAGCTAGTTCAACCATTATGGAAAACAGTATGGCAATTCCTCAAGGATCTAGAACTAGATGTACCATATGACCCAGCCATCCCATTACTGGGTATATACCCAAAGGATTATAAATCATGCTGCTATAAAGACACATGCACACGTATGTTTATTGCGGCACTATTCACAATAGCAAAGACTTGGAATCAACCCAAATGTCCATCAGTGACAGATTGGATTAAGAAAATGTGGCACATATACACCATGGAATACTATGCAGCCATCAAAAAGGATGAGTTTGTGTCCTTTGTAGGGACATGGATGCAGCTGGAAACCATCATTCTCAGCAAACTATCGCAAGAACAGAAAACCAAACACCGCATGTTCTCACTCATAGGTGGGAACTGAACAATGAGATCACTTGGACTCAGGAAGGGGAACATCACACACCGGGGCCTATCATGGGGAGGGGGGAGGGGAGAGGGATTGCATTGGGAGTTATACCTGATGTAAATGACGAGTTGATGGGTGCTGACGAGTTGATGGGTGCAGCACACCAACATGGCACAAGTATACGTATGTAACAAACCTGCACGTTATGCACATGTACCCTAGAAGTATAATAATAATAAATAAATTTAAAAAAAATAAAAATAAAAAAGAAATAAAGTATAAAACTGAAAAAAAAAAAGAAAACAACTTGCTAAATGCTATATAAATGTATACTTTTTGTGATTACAACAAAAAGTCAATATTTAAATGAAATTAAATATTATAATAAATTATAATATAATAAAAAGAGAGTACATAAAAAAGAAAGAGATAGAGACAGAAGTGAGCATGACTGCCAGGGTGTTTTCTCAACATGAAAAGTTCAGTAGAAGAAAAATGCATAAGTGCTTATAATAAAAGGCAATATATCTTTGTCCCTAGACAGAAATACAGTGTTGTGAGCCCACAATGGCGAGATAATTTCATTTCAATGTGGCAAATTCAGTAAGGCCTTATCAAGAGAGTAGCCTTTATATCAGGCCTTGAAATGGAAATCGCTCGCTAACATGTCGTGTGTTCCCTCTTATAAGACAGCTGAGAAGAAGGGTTATAGAGCTATTACTGCACAGCAGTCATCTTCCTGGACTTTTGAGTCAGATTATCTGCGTTCAAATCTTAGTTATGCATTTTCCAGCTGCATGATTTTACGTATGTTACTTAATTCAACTCTTTCCCAGTTTCCTCATTTATAAATTTGTGATAACATTGCTGACCTTATAAAGATAGTATTAGGACTGAGGTAAGTGCTTAGCATGCTAAAAATCTCACTAAATATTAGTTGCTGTTATTCTACTCATTACTGCTTTTTCATTGTAAATGGGGCAATACACAAAATTCCTGTGGCCAAGAATGGATTGAGGAGGATGCTGTGGAGAGATGTGAGGCAGTGCCCTATGATTTTAAGTGAGAAAGGCAAGTCAGCCAACCTTCCCCTCCTTCTTTTTCTTTCTTTGTCTTCTTCTGTGTATTAGTTTCTAGAACTCAGTTTGTCTGGAGCCTCTTGCTGTCATCCCACACTGTTGGGTAAAGATGTTGGTCCTTCCTCTCTGAGACTCCAGGGTCTCAGGGCTCAGGAAACATAATAAATATGTGAAATAAATGATAACTTGATTCAAGTCATATTAGTAATGACTTAATGGGTTTTCTCTTCTATTTTCAACAAGAGGTGTTCAGTAAATGTGAGTCAAAGAAGCAAGATATAAAGACTTTATCTGGGTAATCTAATCAACCTCCTAAACTGAAAATCATGCTCCATTAATATAGAGCCTTCTCCATCATCATCAAGCCATTCAGCATTGTATAATTATGTGCAGTTGATAAGTTATATCCTGTTATTTCTGGGTTTAATCCCAATAGTTTTATGAGTAAATATTATTGTTTTTATTTTATATGTAATATTTGTTTTCTTTTCATAAATCCTAGGTAGGTCTATATTATGTATATTCTCAGAAAAAAATAGCTGTAGATGATTACATCTATGTATGGCATTCAGATGAAGAGCAATTCATCTTTTTTTCTATCAGTCCAAAAATATCTATGTATTATCTATTATTTCCTATCTAATTATCAGTCCACAAAAATCCACTTCAGATGAGCAGCTCACAGTCCATCCTCTTTTTCTAGACTCCAGTGACTTTCCCTCAATTCTCCTCAGTTTTTCTAATCTTCTGCTCTCCACCTTGTTTCTGGCAGCACTCTAAAAGTCTCTGCTGCAAGTTGCTGGAGGGAGATTTACCCGAAGCTCAGAAAATCTAACGCTTTCAGGTTCTAGGCAGAACATGTGGGTGAATTAGGCAGGCAGACCATGCTATCTCGTGGGGAAGAATAAATATAATTAACCATCAACTTTAGGAGAAGTATAATGAAGTAGAGATAAAATTAGGAAGAATTAACTGTTCAGCTCCACTTGATTGTTGACAAGTGGGAATGAAGTTTCACTTTTAAGAGATGTTCTTTTTTCAAGAGAAATTGCAAATCTGAATCTATCTATCTATCTATCTATCTATCTATCTATCTATCTACCTACCTACCTATCTCACTTTAGAGTATTGGATATGCTTTCAAATCCTTTAAAGAAATATTCCGTAGACCCAATAAGACAACCCAAAACCCAGATTTGTCTCATGTTCATCAACTTAAAACCACTGCCTTATAACCTTAAAATGTTTGATAGAGGGCAAGTTAAACAAAACATAGCCCTATTAATATTGACTCTACCTCATAGAGTAACTGATTAATTATGCCAACAAAGAGTGTCTGCACTCTTTCACTAAAGACCTTTCCTCTCTACTGGGGTTAAGTGTGAGAACAGAGGGGTAAATAGGAAACAGAACTATCTCCTGCTACATACAAATGAGGTACCTGTGGCTGCATATTTACTCTAGATGTGGTTCGCAAAGTTCCTAGTTGACCAGAGACAATCCTGGTTTATGCCTGTGGCCCCATTCAGTGTAATAATTAATAGCAATCCCTTTCATGTTCAAAGGTATGCCTGTTAGGAAAATAAATTTTAAAGTAACACTAGTTCTGGGTAGCACAACTGCCTTAGCTAGTCTCAGTGGGAAATAACATGGATGCAGAGGGACAGGTAAAAAATTGATAGGTGTTATATGAGATAAATTGTTACAGAGTTCAGACTCAAGGTCAGGTTCGCTGATTCAGAATGCTTTCCACAATCCAAGCTGTTTTAAAATGTATATAAAGAGCTGGCAGAAATTACCATCAGAGTGAACAGGCAATCTACAGAATGGGAGAAAATTTTTGCAATCTATCCATTTGACAAAGGGCTAATATCCAGAATCTACAAAGAACTTAAACAAATTTACAAAAAATAAAAATAAAACAAACAACCCCAGCCAAAAATGGGCAAAGGATACGAACAGACACTTCTCAAAAGAAGACATTTATGGGGCCAACAAACATATGAAAAAATGCTCATCATCACTGGTCATTAGAGAAATGCAAATCAAAACCACATGAGATACCATCTTAGGCCAGTTAGAATGGCGATCATTAAAAAGTCTGGAAACATCAGATGCTGGAGAGGATGTGGAGACATAGGAACACTTTTACACTCTTGGTGGGAGTGTAAATTAGCTCAACCATTGGGGAAGACAGTGTGGCGATTCCTCAAGGATCTAGAACCAGAAATACCATTTGACCCAGCAATCCCATTACTGGGTATATACCCAAAGGATTATAAATCATTTTACTATAAAGATACATGCACACGTACGTTTATTGCAGCACTGTTCACAATGGCGAAGACTTGGAACCAACCCAAATGCCCGTCAATGATAGACTGGATAAATGAAATGTGGCACATACACACCACTGAATACTATGCAACCATAAAAAAGGATGAGTTCATGTCCTTTGCAGGCACATGGATGAAGCTGGAAACCATCATTCTCAGCAAACACACACAAGAACAGAAAACCAAACACCACATGCTCTCACTCATAAGTGCTAGTTGAACAATGAGAACACGTGGACACAGGGAGGGGAACATCACACGCCGGGGCCTGTTGGGAGATTGGGGACTAGGGGAGGGATAGCATTAGAAGAAATACCTAATGTAGGTAACAGGTTGATTGGTGCTGCAAACCACCATGGCACATGTATAACTATGTAACAAACTTGCACATTCTGCACATGTACCCCAGAACTTAAAGTGTAATTAAAGCCTCAGAGACCTATTTTACAGATATTAGAACCAAGGCTGAGAGAAATACAATGTACTGAGGCACATTCCACAGCAATTAACAGAATGTAATTTTAACTAAGGTCTTCTGAGGTCATGACTGCATACTTTCCCAGCTGCATCCCTGTTTGGAAACCAAAGACTAAGCATTATGCTGTATAGAACAATCACCACCTGAAAGGTATAATTTGGTGATGCATCTGTTAAAAGAAATAGAAACTGAGAATAGGACTAATCGGTAGGGAGACACGACTGACAGCATAAAAGAATCAGAGAACAAGTCATGGTTCTATATAATTAAGTGCTAAATTATTTAGTAAGGATAAAGAAGTTCGGAAGAGATGTTGTGTGGGCTGGTGTATTCAGAGGAGAGACGACACATCAACTGGTCCTTGGAGAACTTGTATGATGAGCATCAGGCGGAGAACTTTCCAAAAAGAGGAAACAAAATGAGGTATTTTGGGTTATTTTTATGAGGCACGCCTAGGAGTATATTTTGACGCAAGTTGAGGGTTCCTACTAAGGAATATGGATAAATCTGGTGGTAAATTACGTTGGGCTAAATGTATAAGAATTTTTTTTTAATGCTTGGTTTTGTTTTACCCATACATACACATAATTTTACACAAATGCATATACGTGGCAATACATCTTCTCTTGAATATATAGTTGTTTTCTTCCCCCAGCCCTTTGTACTTTTTTCTGAGACAGGGTCTCACTCTATTGCCCAGACTGGAGTGGAATGGCAGGACCATGGCTCACTGTAGCCTCAACCTCCAGCCTCACATGGCCCTCCCACCTCAGCCTCCCACGTGGCTGGAACTACAGGTGTGTGCCACTACTTCCAGATAACATTATTATCATTATTATCATTATTATTATTTTGTAGAGACAGGTTCCTTTTATGATGCCAGGGATAGTCTGGAACTTCTGGACTCAAGTGATCCTCCCACCTCGGCCTCCCAAAGTGCTAGGATTACAGGCGTGGGCCCCTTTTTCCCTTTTTTGACTCCTCCTTTTCCCTCTCTTCTTCCATCCTCCCATCTTAAGCTGCCCACCCAAGTTAATAACCTAGTATGTAACTTTCTATATGTTTTCTACCTCCTCAAATAATTGGATAGACTTCAGTTATTTAGGATAATTGAAGGATTATCAATTATCCTAGGATAATTCTAGTAGGATAAACCATCATTAACTATATTGTTGGGTATTAATTTTGTCTCCATTTTTTTGCTGCCAAGAAAAATGATGCAATAAACACCTTGACATATGGGTCATTACTCACGGCTGCTTTGTTTGTATGGCATAGATATCCAGGAGATGGATTATTGGTTAACATTGTCTCTAACACCTTACAGCTCCAAATCAATGTATGATAAAACACCTTTGTTAACATATCCTATAAAAATAGGTATCAGGGCTCCTTTTCATTTTTACTAATGAGAAAAGCTGTTAAAGATACCTTATTTTAACTTATATTTCTACGACTTCCAGAGAAAAAAAATTTTACCACTTTAAATTATTTATTTTTGATTAGAATTTGACAATGTTTTTAAAATGCTTTATTTCTTAAAAAATATTTCTTTCTATTTTATTTTTATCAATCAATGTACAATCAAGAGAGCAGAATGAGAACTATTTTAAGTATTGTAGAAGAAGGGCTTTAGAACTAAGAACTTACCCAGTTGTAAGATTCGTGAGACAATGAGAATCCAAAAGGGAAAGCACGAGGATCAGAGAAATGTCACGAACCAGCCCTTCTTAAACACTGGTGTGGCAGACAAATCAGAGCTTCCAGGGAATCTGGAGTGAGATTATGATGCAGTACTGATGGGACAGTCTATGGCCAAGCTATTGCCTCTCTATCTCCTGCTGGGCTGGAATTCCTATAGAGAAAAAGAGCTGGATACAGTGCTGGCAAGAACAAGTTCTGGCTACAATCTATCTTCATCTCTCATGTTACTAGTCTTAGTCTCCAATCACTCCTAAACAAAATGACCTTCAGAGTATAATGTCTGCTGCATCCCTTCAGCTTCCCAAGTCTTGTGCAAATTCTCTTTTGATTAGCTTTAACCTGAAACCACAAAGGGAAGGAGATTCTAGAGAACACAGTTATAGTTTAGCAAAGCTGACACATAACAGATATGACAAAGCACACAACCAGTTTTCATAAATGTCCAGAATCTACAAAGGTGTTGTAGACTCTTAAAAACTTCTGTTAAATGAAGTAAACAGAATGTAGAAAGTAATCTAGATCTTTGTTTACTTTTTACTATACTCTTTTTTAAAATTTAGATGTATATATTGTTTCCCATTGTATTTGTAATTTATTAATTTCTTAGTTGTCTAATAGTTTACTTTTATATTAAGTGCTATATGGTTTGGTGCACAAATATATATGGTGTTATATCTTATTTATAAATTACACTCATACCTTTACATCATGTTTCTGTTTCACATTTTAGTTCTTCTAATATGAAAATTTACCTTGATTGGTACTAACATTACCAGTCCTGATTACTGTTTTGTTTGCATTTACCTGGAATCACTTTGCCCACTGCTTTATTACCTTGCCTTAAATATTTTTATTTCTTCCAATGTGCATATCTTGATTTGATCTAATTTAGCTCTTTGTATTTTAGTAGCAAACAAAGCATCTGTTTATATTTTGAGTAGTGGCTGATATGTTTGATTGTATTCATTCCGTCTTGTTTGACACTTTTTACTTCTTTCCCATTGATGACCACATGTTTTCCCTTTCCTTATTGTTCCTGGTTTGATCAAGATGCAATGTATTTCATTTGTTTTCTCCTAGGACAATGTACTGTTCTTTTCTCATTCATTACATAACACTTTTATTTTCTTTGTTCTCATAATCAAATGATTTAAATAAAACTATTTTGTCATCAAGATGCATGCTTCTATTTCCCTCCTACTTGATCCCTCCCCAATAAAAGGAAATCTTAAGAGTATTTTCACTCTTTACTTTTTCTTTCTTATCCCTCATCCCCTTGACAGACTTCTGTAACATTTTTACATCCCCTACTCCCAACCACCTGGATTTGTGGAGAGAATTGACAACAAACAGGAATTTATTTAACAGTGTTTCCTTTCTTTTCAGTATCTTTTTTGGCTCTTATATTAAGTTCCCTGGAAAGTGTAATATTATTCCCTTGCACTTAGATAAATAAATAGATACAATTTTGATATGAGTATATTTTACTCAGAAATCTTGGAGTCTGTCTTCTGATGTGTTTTTTGACTAGATTTTTTTCTCATCTATTTTAATAAAACAAGTTCTACAAGCTATATATTCCTCAAATTATTACAAATTCTCAAATGTCTTCCTACACTCGAGAATAAATTATGTCTCGTCTAGCCACGTGATTTGGGATGTTTTCATCTTTTATCAGCAATCTAAAGAAGCTATTCTAGCCTCCAGCATGGCAAATAAGAAGTCTGATGTCAATCTCCTTCCTGTTTCCCTTCATCAATATTTTATTAGTTTCACTTGCAGTCCTATAAAATTCCTTAGTGATCAGGAATTTTACAAGATATGTCAGGATTAGTGTCTAATTTCTTAACCTTCTAGTCTATGTTCAAAGAAGCTTTATCTTTATTTCTGAGATTGTTTAATTATTGCTACACTTGCAGTGTTTATTCTTCTTGCTTTTCATAGCATTTTCATTACTCCTACAACAGTGTTCACGGTTCCATTCCTCAAGCTTTTTTATATTTCATCCTATCATTTCCTCTTATACTGTTATTTGGCTGTGTGATGATTCTTACCTTTGATATTCTAGATCACTAATTTGGTTCTAACTATGAATCTTTCCTTCAGTTTATATACCACATTTTTTTAGCTTAAAAACCATGGTATTTAGCTCCAGAAAATCTTCTTATTACTTGCACTTGAATATAATTGAAGATCTGGTTTTTTATTAATATACTTCTTTTTAAGAACAATTTTAAATTTATAAAAACATTGAGTGTATACTACAGAGAATTCTCATATACCCCTCCCCCTGCACAATTTCCTTTCTTATTAACATCTTAATATTTGTATGTTTGTTACAGCTGATGAACCAGTATACATACATTATCGGTCACGTATATTATAGTATACTCCTCTAATAGTATTCCTTATGCTTAGAAAGGAATTATCAGTTTTGGGGAGGTACACAGAAAGAATGTGCCATTTTCACAGCATATGAAAGGTACATATTATCAATTAGATTTATGGCCATTGATGTTGACTTTAGTTACCTGGCTGAAGTAATGTTTATCAGGTTTCTCTACTGTAAAGGTAGTGTTCTTTCTCTTTTCCATACCGTACTCATAGGAGGGAAGTCACTGTACCCAGCTCACACTAAGGAATAGGGAGTCATGCTTCTCCTCTTTTAGGGTAGAGTGATTACATCACTTATTTGGAATTGTTCTGCAAGGAACATTTGTCTTTTCTTCCCCATTTGTTTAGTCAATTACTTATGTCATTGTGAACTTCATGGATACATATTTTAGACTTCAGGTTATGATACAATATTACTTCATTTATTTTGGTGCCCAAATTTTCTCATCTGTGACCACTGAGACCTCTTTCCATTGGTTTCTGTGACCACTTTGACTGCCTTCATCAATGTCTCTGTGTGTGTTTTTTTTTTTTTTTTGAGGCGGAGTCTCGCTCTGTCGCCCAGGCTGGAGTGCAGTGGCGCGATCTCCGCTTACTGCAAGCTCCGCCTCCCGGGTTCCCGCCATTCTCCTGCCTCGGCCTCCCGAGTAGCTGGGACTACAGGCGCCGCCACCACGCCCGGCTAATTTTTTTGTATTTTTAGTGGAGACGGGGTTTCATTGTGTTAGCCAGGATGGTCTCGATCTCCTGACCTCGTGATCCGCCCGTCTCGGCCTCCCAAAGTGCTGGGATTACAGGCTTGAGCCACCGCGCCCGGCCCTCTGTGTGTGTTTTTAATCACTTTCTTACTTTCTGGGATTTCAAGATGCTCAAGGCTCAACTGGTATATCCCCTGCCCTAGACCTGAAATCAGCTATTTATCCAAAAAACCCTGGGCCCTTTTACTAGAGAAAGGTATCAGAAACCAAAATATGGGGTGTGAGGTGCTATTAGAGTCTTGTTTCTTTTAGGTTATCTTGAGTACAATTTTAAAAACTATTTAAGGATGAATATCTGTTTTGGCAGTTTTGTTTTACTGTGTATACATTTTGCTCTGTCTGATTTCCCTATTTCTGACCACTGGAATCCTTTGGATGGATTTCCCCCCAGACTTACTGGGATTGTGGGCTTACTGTGGTTGAATATTAAATGACTGAATAAACTGCTTGGGGTGGGTGAATGTAAAGGAGCATCTTTTCTTATGGGTCTGTCATTCAGTAGACATTGGTCCTTGCTGAAGAACCTATATTAAGGCCGGGCACAGTGGCTCAAGCCTGTAATCCCAGCACTTTGGGAGGCCGAGATGGGCAGATCACAAGGTCAGGAGATTGAGACCATCCTGGCTAACATGGTGAAACCCCCTCTCTACTAAAAAACACAAAAAACTAGCCAGGTGAGGTGGTAGGCGCCTGTAGTCCCAGCTACTAGGGAGGCTGAGGCAGGAGAATGGTGTCAACCCGGGAGGCGGAACTTGCAGTGAGCTGAGATCCGGCCACTGCAGTCCAGCCTGGGTGACAGAGCGAGACTCCATCTCAAAAAAAAAAAAAAGAACCTATATTAACTATTTCAAAATGCATGGGCTTCCTGTGCTCTCCTAGCGTCAGAGGAAGTACAGACTCAATGTGCCTGCAGAACCAACACTTGAATACCAGAGAATCAAGAATAGAAGAAAATAACTTCCAGAATTATGGAGTAAGGACCTAAAACAATTTCTCTTCCATTAAAGCAAAGAAAATACTGGCAAAAACTGACAAATTAATTCTTAGAATTCTGGAAGTCAATCCAAAGCTTTCAACAATTCAATGTGTTTATTTAGAAAAAAAAAGCTGAATTGTGGTAAGAACAGTACCCTTTGTGGCATTTTAATTTCCCATATTCCCACCTCCGTCTTACCAACTCTGTGATACTCTTGAAAACCAGTAGACTTACAAACACAGTAGCTGTGAAAACCAGCTGCCTAGCAGCACGTGCTCCCTCTCCAGAGAAATGTCATTATTTGACCTATCTGTTAAAGCCACATTCACAAGGTTTATGTTTATCTGATCTGACTCAGAGCTTGGTAGATAAGAAAAACCCTATCTTAAGAGTATTTGTCAAAAACAATCAGAGGCAATATTTAATATCGCAGCTGACTGAGGGGGCAACAGCAGTTGAGGTAAATAAGAGGCTGACCGAAAAATGTAAAAGAAAAATCTGGCAATGAGCTATTCATAGGGAACTTTGAAAAGTTTTGACATATTTTTGGATATCTAAATAAGCACATATGTTTGTGGAGCCAGGCATATGCCCAGAAAAGACCCTATCTCTCACCTCAGCTGACCCTGAGACTGTGCAAGCCGGAAGTGAAGGTGTAGGCAAAGTTGTACACTGCCTGCCAGGTGTACCCCAGAATACACACTGAGACCCTCAGTAAGAAGTAGAAGATTTAATCGTATCACAACATTTAAGGAAATCTCTATCAAATTAGCTGACTACTAAGAAATTGAAAGACATGCCAATGACTGGACAACACAAAGCATATACACTTTTAAAAATGAGCCCAAGCCAAAATTCATTATTAAATAAACACTCATCAACCAAGGCAACAACCAAAATCTGTACTAGCCAATGTTTTCTACAGAAACTGAACCAATTAGATGTATGTACAGAGAACACTTTATTTTAAGGAATTGACTCACATGGGGGCTGGTAAGCCAAAATTTTGCAGTGCCAGCCAGTAGGCTGGGAACCCAAGAGCTGATGTTTCAAACTTGAGTCCAAAGGCAGTCTGGAGACATGTAACAACAAAAATACACAAACTACTTATATCACTGTTAGGTACTCCTAATCAAGTCTTTATATGAGGCAAGTTTCTGGGTGATAATGTATTAAATACCTTAAAAAATATTTTAGTGAAATGAATAGATATAATTAAATTGATTGGTTGCTCCTGATTGCACTGAACCAGTGGGAAAGGAAAAGGATGAGCTCAAGGATTCAATTTCTTGGTGACAAAATCCGATTTGGGAACCGGAAAATGTAGTCACTAGAGTTAAAATGCAAACTTCCCTGAAAGGGACCATATACAAACCCTTGTTTTTATTGTGCAAAATGTAATACTATAAAATTTTTTCCAAATGTTCCACCATTGTTTTACAATAAAACACCATGAATTTGGAAGACTTGACGCTTCAAACACTTAGGGCTTATGTCACCATTTGCTATCTATTCGTAATGTAATTACAAAGATGTGCAGGGTATTTTTTTTGGCATAAAGCTTTCAATGACTAAAAATATATATCCTAGCTGAATTTTGCACATAGATTTCAGTATATATTTGTTAACTATACTGAAAAGAAAATACACAGCTTTCTCCTGTTGCTTAGAGGAATTACAGAAACGAAGTAAGAATAATTTTATTTGATATAAAATATGTTTTACTGAATATTTTCTAAGGCATCATTATATGATTGACTATTCAGTGATGTTAAATATGGATTATTTAGATTTACTTCAATGAATCTAAAGACTGTAGTTGGCAGATTAATTATTGATACATAAATGGTTTCAAGTCATCAATATTTATTTTCATAAGTAAATTAAATACTTCAAAAATCTTCTCATCCTAAGACTTTTGTTTTGTCAAACTATTTGTCTCTTCATTATATCACAATGTTTGATTTCAAATCCCATTCAAGTTCAGATTGCTACAAAGCTTCTATTTGTATATTTGGATCAATGAGGATTTCCTTTACTATTTTCACTATTTTCCTTTAGAGGAGAAAAAGGAATAACCCCTGGTCAAACCAGCCATAAAGATGATATTTCTGAAGCCAGAGTGCATGGAATAACCTTTAGAGAACATCTAATTCATCAGTATCATTACAGATTAGAGACCTAGATCCAAGGAGGCAAACTTATTTTCCCACAGTTAGACAGCATGCTAGGACACAGAGTTTATGATCTAGAATCCCAAAGCAATGCACTCTTTCCACATATCTCTGCTAAGTCAAGAAGAGACCCTCCATGACCAAATGCTGATTTTTTTTCAATTTCAAATCTATGTTATTATTGGATTAAAATGGCATATAAAACCATTTTCTATCAAGTAATTTAAACATAGCTATCATTTTTCCCTTTTTACATTTATTTTTATAACATAAATAATGCACATTTGATGGTTAGAATGACCACATAACTTACTGTCCAAACCAGCACGCTTTTTAAAAGTTTGAGGCTATTAATAATTACACTGAGATAAAAGGCAACCCAGAACATAAAGCCACTCTATGAATGAATGGACAATAAAATTAAGATATCAGTAAGCAAAATGAAAAAATAAACCCATTCACTCCATCTCCTCCATCTAGGCTTAGCTATATTTTGAATTTTATCATTATGGATATATCTATGCACATATTTTTTTGCCAAAAGGATCAATATTGTTTTGCAGTGTGTTTTTATCAATAAATGATGTGTTAGAATCATTTTTCTCAGTAAATAAATATTCATGCACACTTAATGTTTGAATAAATATTCAGCACACTTAATGTTTGAATGATTGCTTAGCATTGTGTTGTTACTCTTATAACTGGCCTAGTCATATTCAAATAGAGACCACACTGCTCACTCAATTAGTCACCCTTGCCTCTGGGGGTCAAGCATATACTATCTCTGGAAAGTAAATATATAACTACAAAGGTTACCTCCATTTCCATCTTTCTACAAACAAACACCTAAACAACCAAAAAGACACAGGCCAAGACCAGTCAGGCAAAGGCCAAGCTATCAGAAGATACATCAGCAACAAGTAACCAGTTCAATCACACCCAGGATACTTGCTGAGTATCAGCTTTGTTCAAAAGCATGGCAGTTCACCAAAAATAAAGTAAAGTTGTTGATATGACCAGAGTATCAGTTTAAGAGCCTATAAATTTGGGCAGAACCTGGCAAATAAATCAACGATTATTACGTTCTTACATTTTCAAACCAGTACAGCAAAATGAGTCTTTATGAAATTATCTGCCTAGAAGAAATAAAGTCATGAAGCAAATCTACAGACATATATGTAAATTTCAAAGGGCAATTAGCGCACTGAAATTTGTTTGAATGTCTTATTACTAGATTATTTTCACAAATAATAAAGAGTAGTTGAGGATTATGGAAAGCCATTTATTCAGCAAATATTTATTTGGTCAGTTTTTATGTGTCAGTCATTTTTAGGCACCATGGCAAATAGAAAAGTGAGTCAACCTGAAGTCTATTTTAAAAGATTTCTTCTTGATGGGTAGAAAAGTATGTGCCTACTTTGAAAATCATACATGTAAATGCATGGTAGAAACATTATAAAAATGCAATTAAATGATGTTATTCATGCTTGATGGAAATTGGAGAAGGCTAAATCTACATCTAACTGGGTCTAACTGGCTGTGTACTCAGTAGATGTGGATAAAATATATCTTCATACAAGAAATGTCATTGCTCCTCGAAGGAGTTTTAGGACAATCATTCCCAGTGGAGAAAACAGCAGCAGCAGCAAAAGCAGACCAACAAAGAAGAAAGCAATACAGGATTAAAAGAGTTTGTAAAAGAGCCTTTGAAACAATATTGGAAAGTGCTGCAAGGAAATATGGAGCTCCTCGAATGGTAAGGTAGTGAACATGGACTTGATGATTTTTGCTTAAATAAATTATGCTTATTTTTAATAACATGATTGAGGTATAATTGATATACAAAGAACTGCACATATTTAATGTCCTATGAGCTTGAACATGTGCAAACACCTGTCATGCTATCACTACAATCCAGGCAACAGACATATCCAAAGAATGTATGGGACAAGGTAGCTGATGACAGATTAAACAACACGGATTTAATCCTATAGGCAACTTGAAATAATTATTAAGATTTTCAGCAGGGGTCTAAGATATGAACTGCTGTTTAACCCATCATCACCTCCTTTGTCCCGCACATCTCCCTTCTCTTGATGCTGTCTTCTCACACAAATCATTTTGTGTTCCTGTCTCTTTAAAATGCCATGTGCTCCACGCACTTGAGAATTATTATTATTTTAATTCTGTTTTGTAAGACTTCTTAAGGCTGGACTCAGAGAAGGTTGAGGTTGCTGATCTTCCTCCATGACTTTATCTTAGACACATCCATCAGTAGTACCACTTCTGAATGCTACTCGGAGCATACAGCCTGGATATCAGCAGGATGAATCTACTTAATTCTGCTGTTATACTGTCACATGTGGCCAGAAACCACAGGCTTTTAGGGAGAAAATTGTTAAATTTCACTCCATTTTTCCTTTTATGATAGTATATGAGTTTTTTTTTACAGAGCTGGTTTGTGTCTTTAATATATGGAGAGAAACTAGAAGCAGGAAAGTACTGCTTTTCCATTTCTGTTACCATTTAGGCAATGAGAAGTATCATTCACAATTCCAATTTTAATTAAGGCGGTGATTCATGACCCAAAGAGGCAGAAACAGGACTCTCTCGGTCCCTTTGACAGAGCACAATACAGAGAAACTCACAATTGACTGAGCTGAGGGACCTGTTTTGAAATTCAAAGGAATAAAAAGCTTCCCGGTGATGTAAAGATCAGAGTTTCTTACCTCTCTGGGGAGCAAATGTTAGCAGGGGGGCTGCAAAGTTAATTACTTAAGGAGGACAGGAGACAGGTTGTGAATTGTGGGGAGCAAGAGCAGCAGAAACATGAAGGGGAATAAAACCCTAGGTCCCAACAGAAAAAAGAGAAAAACTGAAGTTGTAGCAAGACAGGTACATGGGTAGGGGGGTTGAAGATATATGTATGTAGTAAGGATAAAATCAACACATATCATTGATAGAAAGTATGAAAATCATAAAAATATATGAAAGTATAAAAAATATTACCCTTAACTCAACTTGCAAGCATGATTACTCCGGACATTTTCACATGTTTATTTCTAGGCTTTTTTTTTTTTTTTTTTTTCTACTTTGGAAAACAGAGTTAAGACTATACGGTGTACTATATATTAATCATGCCCCCTCATAAAACATTATATAAAATACACATTTTGCATGTCATTAAAATTTGGAGAAAAATATTTGAAACTAAAAATAGTAGGAAAAAGCAAACCAACATAGTTCATAGTTAGCTTAGCTTTCCTTAATAAGGCTATTTGCTATCCATTCTTAAACTTTCCACAATGGAGATGTCAGTCTATCAAAATGCTTCCTTTTACCACATCACAGAATTATTTTGAGTTAAAAAAGAGGGCTTTTGCTCAAACTCCTCTTTCTACACTTCCAAAACGTACTTTCTTTCTTTACACACACACACACACACACACACACAGAGGAATCTTTTTCTTCTCTTTGCACTGTCTTCCCATAAAGCAGATGGTGCTTCAAATTTCCTCGGCCCCTCACAAAGCTGTTCCTCTAGCAACCTCCCCTAAAAGACTGATTTTAAAACAAGCAAAGATGTTCTTTGAATCCCCTGCTAGTCAATCTGGCAGTCCAACCTAAAATGTTTCTAATTTTAAGAAAAGTAATTAACTTTACGACAAGATAGTTTAATCATAGCTGCAGCAAGGAGGTTAGGGTGCAAGGGTGTTAGAAATAATAATAAACATTCTTTCCTTGGGAAAAAATCCAATGAGGTTCAAAATCTCAACTCATTTCTAGTTCTGGCAGATACATATTTGCCTCCTGCTGGGTTTTGGATCAGGGAGTAGGTTGGAGAATCAGAGATCAACAGAAAAAGATCTTAGGAAGGTAAAGGTGATACCTGTATCTGGAAGTATGGAGTAGAGGGACTTTAATTCTTTTTGTTTGTTTGTTTTGGATGGAGTCTCCAGCTGTTGCCCAGGCTGGAGTGCAGTGGTGCAATCTCGGCTCACTGCAAGCTCCACCTCCCAGGTTCAAACCATTCTCCTGCCTCAGCCTCTGGAGTAGCTGGGGCTACAGGCGCCTGCCAGCATGCCTGGCAAGGGGACTTTAATTCTTTTAACTAGTCCTGCTGACCAGGGATTGAATTAAAGTTTAAATTTCAAAAATATTTGTGATTATAAAACCGGTGATTTAAAAGGGTTTTAAAAATTTAAATGAGATCTACAGGGGTCATAATTATAACAGTGACTAGTATGTATTGGGTGTTAGTTTTCTGCCATTCTTAAATTCATTGTCTAATCCTCACCTAGGAGAACTGGGTTGCGTTAGAATCAATGAGTTGGTTCACATCAGAATGATCTGTAAGTTGAGTTCTATCAGAATTTTATCTCTGTATGAACAAAATTAAAAAAAATCCTCAAGCAAGACATTTATTCTTCTTGGTTTCAGTGCCCTCATCTATACAATATCTGTATTAAAAGCCCTTGTGGAGATAGTCTCTGAGCTCTGTTTTAGATCTTCATTTGGAAGTGAACTCACACTGAGTCCATTGTCTGTAACCAAGTATTTCTTCAATGCCTGCATACTGAGCTCTTACTGAATGCTCAGCATTTCTTTCTGGAAAGACCATTATGATACATTAAAGAACGTAGCACATTGTTTGCTATTCCTCCCACTGAGAGTAGAATCCAATTTCGCTCTTTTTGCTTCAGATGACTTTAGGACCAGTTACTGAACAATCAAGAGAGACTCTGAGAGATAACCGCCTGACTGAACCTAGCCAACCTGTAAAATCCATAAGTAATAGTAATAAATTGCAGTTTACAGGTTAGTTTCAGGGTGGTTTGCTATGCATCCATACATCATTGGGGCATCTGCTTGTTCAAAGCTATATTCCCCTCACTCTTTTGTATCATGCACCACAGGTGAATCAAACAGTATACAATAATAGCTCAATATTTTTGAGGTATCGAATGTTTGGAAATTTCTGCATATTTTTCATCTGCTTTTATTTGGATTATTCACCTGATTCTGAGTTGATCCCATAAAACTTCGAAACTCAGGAAGCAATGGACTCTTGCGATGTGTCTGTTCAATAACATCCTACATCTTCCAGGAAGAACTTAGGGCTTTGAATCAGGGAGCAGGGATAGATGGAGGAAAGGAGATCCTACTGAAAAATGTGTTCAGCTAGCTCCTGGTCACATTTTGGCCACTGCAGTTTGGCCTTTCAAAAGTTACTTCACTTATAAGTGGGAGCTGAATGATGACAACACATGGACACAATGGGGAAACAACACACACTGGGGCCTGTTGGAGGGGGAGGGAGAGCATTAAAAAGAATAGCTACTGGACGCTGGGCTTAATACCTGGGTGATGGGGTGATCTGTGCAGCAAACCACCGTGACACACGTTTACCTGTGTAACAAACCTGCACATCCTGCACATGTACCCCGGAACTTAAAAAAAATTGGTGAAGTAAATAAATAAATAATACAATAAAATTTCTCAAACTAAACAAAGAGAGTTACTTCACTTCTTTGGATATCAGGTGCCTTCTCTTTCAAATAAGGTGTTGATTTATGTGGTCTTGAGAACTCTTTGTTGCTCTGATCTTAAGTTTCTTTTTATAATATTAGAATCATATTTTACCTACATTATAGGGCTTTATGAAGATTAAATCGAGCATCGTGGGTAGTGTTTTTCCAGCCCCTGTGACTAAGTAGGTAATAAATGGTCCTCAATCATGATCATCATCATAGATAATTCAAGGCCTGAATGGCAGAAGCAGAAGAGGAACACTCAAGTGAAAAGTGCTAGACACAGAACACAGCTTACCTAATTAAACACGCTGCTGGCTAAGCTGGGGTGGCTTTCTGCCCCCGCTACTTAAGAGAGAAAAATAGAAACGTCTCTGCATCTGCCACTGCATACCCTCTCAGAGCACAGACCAACTTTGCCCTTCCTTAAAAGTCCCAGGGTTTACCTACCAACTTTTAGGAAATAAATAACCAGCCTCAAAGCTTGATAAAGAGGGCATCAGTAGCAGCTCTAGAGGTTTGCTCTGATTTATATCTCATCCTCCAGTAAAGTCCTCTGCTCCCACTCCTAGCCAACCCCACTCAACGCCCACCCTCACTGCGGCACTGGACGCGCGGGGGATGCGGGGTTATTCCCCGAGTAGCCGCTAAGGGGAGCCGGACGCTAGACCGCCCTCCCGCGTTCCCATGGCAACGACACCGGCGGGCGCGTAGCCCGGGGAGCGAAGTGCCGGCTAAAGCAGGTGTCGGATTGCAGCGCGCTCGCCGAGGCTCCGGACCTTGGAGCCTCTGAGTCTGACTACTGTTCCTCCGCCTCCCTCTCGGGCAGCTCCCTAAGCCGGCTGGGACGCGCAGAGTGAAAATGGTCCACCATTCAGGCTCCATTCAGTCTTTTAAACAGCAGAAAGGTCAGTTGGAATCTTGCTCCCCTCTCCCTGCGGGCGTCACTTCCCCCTCTGCATGCCCTTGCAGTTGTGTAGGAGCATCCTTTGCAGGCTTATGCGACACAGAGGTGGGGAACTCTGTGAAGTTCAAAAAAAAAAAAAAAAAAAAAAAAATTAAATACCTCTTCACTCTGCATTCTAGATGAGTGATTTTCTGAGCCTCCGCACAGTGCCTGGGAGTAGCGGAATTCGTCATTTCAGGACTTGACTTAATGTATATCTCTGTGAAGATTGTTTCAATGCACTGCAGTAAACCCCGCTTAGTAGGGATTGTCCAAATAGCTCATTAGAGCTCTGAGGGGTGAGGACAGAAATGTTCAACAGTATTTGCCGTCTTCTGTGGTTCAAATGTTGAGTAATCTTCACAAAAGTGTGTCTACTCCTTGAGACGCATTTACACAATCATAAGATAAATGAATTCTTGGGAGAGTTCCAGAGCTGGCCTGTTGCAGTTAAAGGGGCTCTGTCACTTCCTTGGGAAAATTTATTGTTTGCCCATGTTCCATGCTTGATTCTGGGTTTCAAGTTCTTGATGTTAGATTTCTCTTCTAGGGGCTTCGTATTATGTCTTTTAGCTTCTCCCTCAAGTTTCTTGCTGGGCATAGTGACAAGAATCTGTATGTTCAAGTTATCCTCACTCTTTGATCTTTGTTTCTTAATTTGGTTTAAAAGGCTTTTTACGGAGCATTTTTATTTTGAGGCACATTCACGGTTTTTGGAGTTTTATTATCCAGAAGCAATAACTAACACAATTGCAACTTTGCTGAATTAATAATGACAATAATAATACAGTTAACCATAGAGTGCCTAAGATGTGTGGATTCTGGAATGCTGAATTTGTTCATTCAAAGTAAATATTTACTTAAATATTCTCATCTCCCACCCTCCAGATATTATTTGTATTTCTTTCGTCGACAGTTGTTTTTTTGTAGGGCTTTTTTTTTTTTTTGAGATAGATTCTCGCTCTGTCGCCCACTCTGGAGTGCAGTGGCAGGATCTCTGCTCACTGCAAGCTCCTCCTCCCAGGTTCACACTATTCTCCTGCCTCAGCCTCCTGAGTAGCTGGGACTACAGGCGCCCGCCACCACGCCGGGCTAATTTTTTTTTTGTATTTTTAGTAGAGACTGGGTTTCACAGTGTTAGCCAGGATGGTCTCGATTCCCTGATCTCGTGATCCGCCCGCCTCGGCCTCTCAAAGTGCTGGGATTACAGGCGTGAGCCACCACGCCTGGCCCTTGATTTTTTTTTTTTTTTTTAAACAAAAACTAGATTAGCACACAAGAAATAATTTCGAAGGGATTCCTGCATAAGACAGAATATGGGACTGACTGAGTTTCCAGAACCATTATTGTGTACTCAGTTCAAGCCCAAGTTCTCTAGGATGTTTCAAACATATGTTGAAATTGGGAGTGATGTGTGAGACTGTGGGGGTAGACAAAAATTTCAGCTAGTATGCACTTCTACTTCAACTCTAAACGTTTCAAAGAAAGTTAAACTGCTTCAAGAAGTTGTGTTCTCTTTCATCATGGTTTTAAACATATATAAACTTTTAGAATGAAGACAAAGATGGTAGGAACTTTGCAACGGCCTCACAGAATGAGTACCTCCTCTGATGCATTGGCTATGGGTGACTCATTTCTGGGATCTGGAAGCTTCAAATGACCCCCACAACAATGTATTATGTATGGATACATGTTGTGCTTTTAAGAAGGAAATAATTGCCAACTGTAGGACCGACTGTTATTGCTCAAAGTGAGTGATAAGAAATTGTGCAATTGCTGGCATTTCATATTGTTTCCTTTATGATGCATTATGAGCCATTTAGTTTCAAGTAAGTATAGTATTTACTGTTTGGCACAAAAGGCAACTTCAGCAAATGGATACAAATCTAGAGGAGGAGTACTCCAGTAGGAAGGAAGCAAGATTCATTTTAACTAAGTGGTTCTGGTTAATGGCTTCTTAATCCTGCATGGACATTAGGAAAAAAACAGACGAAATTGAGGATTAGCTATTTTTATTCTTCAGATAGGAAGAAGCAAAATAATTCTCTAGATGTTATCTGTCCCAGGAGGTATGCAACAGCAACAACAACAAAACATTCAGATGTGCTTTTCACCATAAAATTAACCTGGAAATTGCACATTAAAATGGAGAAAATTCTCTGGTGGAACTCTGTACTCCTAGGTTCTAAGCTTGCCTTTGTTACTAGCTGAGAAATCTTCAACAACGTGGTTCATTTCTTTGGACTTTGCTTCATATATAGGATGAACAGAATACATTCCTAATCCCTTTGGCCTTTTCTATCTCTCTTCCTCTCTTTAATGGGAGGGACAATTTGCATGTGAAGGCAGAGATGATTTCTTCCAGGACCAGATAAAGAGGAGAGCCTTGCTTTTAGTTTACTTTTACAAATTGATTTAGCTGAAAAATCCAGTTGATGGAATTTACTTTTGTTTTAATCTAGTGAGCTCAATGTCTCTTTTAAAAATTTTGATTTCAACTTTAAAATATCTAGATATATCCAGAAATCACCCTTATTATATTATTTTAAAAGGTTACACCCTTAATTGAAAAACAGACACACTCAATCAATAAACTCTACAAAAGGCATAGGGATTCTCCTTTATATTTGAGAGCTATGTATTAACCAATCCCCGATCAAAATTTGTTTTGATAGGTAAGTATAAGTATAGTATAAATAAGTATAGATGCCAGACTTGTTATCTGTGAAATGAAATACTGTATGTAAGTCTTAATTTATTCATTAATTTAATCTCTGGTCTTTGTTTTGAGCCCTGGATATTAATCCAATGCATTCTACTTATAGGTTCTGTCATTTAATATCAACTAAGCCACAGTTACTGCTTATGTGAAATGAAGATAATTTTATCTATCTTGCAGTGTTATAAGGTGTTTAGCAGTTTGTCTGACACACAGTTGGGGCTCAAAAAATTTAGTGATTTTTCTTACTAAAATTCATCCAGGCTCATTCATCTTTGGTTGGCTCTTTAGTAGTATATTGGACTCTTAGCAGTTCCCTTATAATTTCTTGCCTTTTTTTTTTTTTTCTTTTGCATCATGCAGCTTTATTACTTTGAGATTCATCTTAAGGAAAACAGTGGACTCCAGACCATCTACGGATGGTTCTTTAAAATAGTCTGGAGTTAACAATCACAAACTCTCCGCAATTCATATGTCCATCCCTCGGGAAAACTTCCAAAGCATTCCCATAGAAATTTTTAGGTTTGCAATTAACTTTATAATCTAAAATGTTTTTGCAAGAAATGGTATTTATTCACTCTCCACTCTTAAGTACCATGCTTTTGCTGCGTGTATGCCGGGGACTGTGCTTAGTAATAGCATTATTCGGTACTCTTTTGTTGGTGAATCTGGTGCTGCCAAACCCTCCTCCTTAAAGGAATTGGTACAATAGGGAGTCTGAGAGATTTGCTAAACACTTTTATGAGAATTGCAGACAACCCTGCACTTCTGCAGGAAAACGTTGACATTTTGTTTTTTGGCAGTGCCAGTTGTGTTTATGAAGAAGATATACACATATATTTTTGAACTTTAATCCACTGTAAATTTTAGATTATCTTATTAAGAGGCTTAATAGGTTAGGAAGTAAAAAGTGAGACATCTGTGCAGTGGTGGGGAGGGGGAGGCAGTCTGCTTATTTTTGATGTCCCAAGGGTAAATTGGAGTGTATTATGGTTATAGACAACCGAGAGTGTATGTTTGCTTTTGTCTTAGCACATCTTGTAAGAACACATTAGCTGACACATCAGCAGTTTTTTCTGGGGAAAGTCCAACTTTGCTTCCTAGCCTGGCTTTCTATGTTTTGCTTGATTTATGATGAACTCATGTGTCATACAAGGGTGGGCAAGAAAAGGACAATGATAGATCTGGCTTCTGGTGGCTTCTCCTTACCAGTACAGCTACCAAGACTTTTCATAGAACAATAGATCAAATCAAACACAGCCTGTCCAAAAAGACTTGGGCTTAATGGGATCAGCAAAGGCTGTTAAGTGATTCATCATTATCCTAAAGGACATTTGGTTAAACAGAGAGTGTTTTTAGTAATTCCGCAGAAATAAGCATTTACTACTCACACAACTCATTTAATAATATTTTACGCATATATGAGACTTACAGACCAAAGTATTTTCTTTCTCTTTTTCTCTAAATAAATTAGTTGCTATTGCAAGTGTACATCCATGAAGCCACTTGGCACAACTATCCTGCTTTGTGTCGAGTTCTGACTTCAGATTACTTAGAAGGACAATCCTGGGGAAAATATCTTGTTTCAGAATCTCTCATATCCACTGTTTTCATCTCCTTTTCTCCTAACTGACATCCTTAGAATCTAGAACCTCCCTATACCCTTATATTAGAGAAATAAGAAAAAAATCTGGAGCCATTTATACAGTGACAAAATTTCATTCACTCATTGTGCTAACTCTTCCTGGTATTTTCACAGTCTATTCTTTTATTTATGACTAAAGCTCAGGAGGCATTGTCTCTCATTAAAATAATTCTAAGTTGTATAGGAAAAATCACTGGGGGAGATATTTTAAGGTAAGGAGTTATACTTTTCTTAGGCTGGTACTGAATATCAACCTGGATCATTAGAAAGAATTGGGAGTCTAATCTAATTTAGAGCCCATTTGGTCTTCTACTCTGTCCTTTAATTTTCACCTTTCTCTTTCTTTCCTTACACAGAAGGTTTCCTAGATATTTGGAACTCCAGTTCTCCATTAACAATCCCCCAGTAAGAGTGAGCCAAACTATAAAAAGAATATAGAGATATTTCAACCCGAAAAAAACACAAGTGTCTGGGACCGTATCTTAAAAAATCTTGCATATATACCTCAGATGGCTCAGAGGAATTACTGTGTTAATTCAAAGTAAGAACACTGCTGTTTAAAATGATGGCTTTGAATTAGCAAGAATAGTAGTATATGTTATGTGATAAATATATATCCTCTACTTAGTAAGGGAGAGAAGTGATGGAGTTTAAAATTAATTCTATCTAAAGTAATTATAATTTTAAAATGTGTTTCAAAGCTATCTAGAATTTTACTCATCTAAAATAGCACATTCCTTGATGATTCTAGAGAGCTGAAGTTTTCATTTGAATCTGGGATTTGCAATTATATTCTGCACATGAATGTTTCTGAAAATAATATATTTGGAGTTGATGATTATATAAACCAATTTATCAAAAGACAATTTAAACTCAAACCCTTAAAAAATCCAAGAAAAATTCAACCTTCTCGTCATTATTTCAATGTCTTATAAGTCTGCAGATGTTTATTAAATGTTAGCGTAAAAATTATGGCTCACTTTGGGAGGCCGAGGTGGTGAATCACTTGAGGACAGGAGTTTGAGACCATCCTGGTCAATGTGGTAAAACCCCATCTCTACTAAAAATACAAAAATTGGCTGGGTGTGGTGGTGGGCACCTGTAATCCCAGCTACTCCGGAGGCTGAGGCAGGAGAATCGCTTGAACCAGGGAGACGGATGTTGCAGTGAGCCGAGATTGCACCACTGCACTCCAGCCTGGGTGACAGAGTGAAACTCAGTCTCAAAAGAAAAAAAAAACAAAACAAAACTATGGCTTAATGTAATGTAGTTGTACCTTGTTGAAAAGAGCACTGACTCAAAGTTCCCTGAGATTGACCCCTGTTACCACCTCTGTGCCTTTGAGCATTTACCTTTTCTGAGCAATAGTTTCCTTATCCAAAGTTTCAGGATAGTAACATCTACCTCTCAGGATTGTAGTGAATGATAATAATAAAAATAACAGCAAAAACAACAGCAAAAGCTAATACTGTGTGGACACTATTACACATTGAGAGGTGAAGCCCCCTAGACTTCCTGGGTTGAGTGGGAACTTGGAGAACTTTTCTGCCTAGCTAGAGGATTGTAAATGCACCAATCAGCATTCTGTAAAAATGCACTAATCAGTGCTCTGTGTCTAGCTAAAGGATTGTAAACACACTAAACAGCACTGTGTGAAAACGTACCAATCGGTGCTCTGTAAAATGGACCAATCAGCAGGATGTGGGTGGGGCCAAATAAGGGAATAAAAGTTGGCCACCTGAGCCAGCAGCAGCAACCTGGTGGGACCCCGTCCATGCTGTGGAGACTTTGTTCTTTCACTTTTCACAGTAAATGTTGCTGCTGCTCACTCTTTGGGTCCGCACTACCTTTATGAGCTGTAACACTCACCGCAAGGGTCTCCAGCTTCATTCCCGAAGTCAGCGAGACCATGAACCCACCAGGAGGAACAAACAACTTCGGATGCGCCACCCTTAAGAGTTGTAATACTGCAAAGGTCTGCGACTTCACTCGTGAAGTCAGCGAGGCCACGAACCCACTGGAAGGAAGAAACTCTGGACACATCTGAACATCTGAAGGAACAAACTCTGGACACACCATCTTTTAAGAGCTGTAACACACACCGGGAGGATCCGCGGCTTCATTCTTGAAGTCAGCGAGACCAAGAACCCACCGGAAGGAATAAATTCTGGACACACCATTGTTCCCAAAGTTCAAAGATACACATTCACTGCATTATTTTATACTTCCTAAGGCTTTAATAATTTTCTTATTGTTCTTATTTTCAAGGTAAGGGATTTGAGGTTGAGATAACTTATATGCATTGCAAGTTAACTCTTAATGAGTGAAAAAGCTAGGGTTTGAACACAGCCCTCCCTGATGCCAAAGTCCCCCGCCCCCCTTTTTTAAGACACAGTCTTGCTCTTCTTGCCCAGGCTGGAGTACAGTGGAGTGATCTCGGCTCACTGTAACCTCTGCCTCCTGGATTCAAACTATTCTCCTGCCTCAGACTCCTGAGTAGCTGGGATTACAGCTCCCCGTCACCATGCCTGGCTAATTTTTGTATTTTTAGTAGAGACGGGGTTTTACCATGTTGGTTAGGCTGGTCTCCAACTCCTGACCCAGGTGATCCGCCTGCCTCAGCCTCCCAAAGTGCTGAGATTACAGGCGTGAGCCACCGCGCCTGGCCCAAAGTCCACATTTCTAACCATTGTCCATTCCACAAAGAAGCCTAATTGTTGCAGGTTCTTTGGAGAATGAAACACTTAAACAGCTGAAAAGCATTTCAGTCCTGTCTAATTTTCACCACAGCTGTCTGTAGATAGTTTCCTTGCTCTACACCTTTTCCCTAAAAATATTATCAGAGTTCAGGGCAGATTTTTATTGTTTCTTAACTTCATCATGGGTAGCTCCCCATCCCTTCTGTGACTTCAGTCACCATATATCTGAAATGAAAACATCTGGCAGAATGACCCCTCCATGTTCCCTTCTGACTCTGCAGTTCATCAAAAGTTACAGAAGTGTGAAATAATATCCTTAACCTGTAGTATATTAGTACAACCATCCTGGCTGTCCGTTTGGTTATTCTTATTCTTTCCTCTTAAATTGCACTGCAAGTAGCAATTAGTTTAAATTCCGATTGGTTTCAATGCAACAGCTATGTAGGAAGCCTGCAGCAGCTGCGGGATACAGATTCACCAAAGCGTGAATCTCCCATATTCACCCCCTCACTATAACCGAGATGTGGTTGGCCTGCTGAGGAGAGAGGTTCCTTGAGGGTAAAACTGGGTTGCCTGAAAGTTATGTTACTGAAAGTATTTTGCAAATGCATTGTATTGGTTGTGGTACATTTCTTATCATTGTACTCTTAGTTACTAGGCTGACCCAAAGGCATTTCCTAAAAATACCTCCTAAAGTTGTGTATTTTGTTGGTGCACAAGTAAAACGTCAAATGCCATTACTTTCAATGGCAAAATCCTCAATAACTTTTACACCAACCTAATATATTTTATATTTGTCTTTGGAACACTAATAACAACAGTTTGGGAGGGTGGTGGTGGCTAATTTCTAAATGTGTGCACAAGATCTGCCTTTAAACACACACTCCAGCACTCCCTGATATCTGGAGCAATTTATTTCATTTACTTTAGCTCATTTTCCTACATCTATACTATCTAGGTTTCCTAGCTTGTGAGATCTGAAGAATCACCTAACATTCTTGTTAAAATGCAAATTCTTCAGTCCCTCTAGACCTACCGAATCTAAACTCCAGGGCAGAAGACTAGAAATCTGTATTTTTTACAAAAATGCACCCTAGGAGAGTCTGACAATTGAGTCAATTTCAAAAACAATTTGCTCATACAATACTATAACTATGTGCACATTAAATTAGAGAATGAATTTAAGTGAGTGAACTATAGCAAATTGCCAATTGATGCTATATTTATTAGTAAAGACAAGCTATATAGATACTAGATATACTTAGTTGTATACATGCATTTCATCCAATGGAATGTAACTTTAGTGTTTTCCTAATGTTAACTATCTTCCTTTTTAAGGTTTTGTTAAGGTTCCTAAATGGCCTTGGCTGTCTTGTCTTATGTGTTCTATGCTTGTTAACTTCTCAACTAATTCATGTCAAACTGGACACTTTAATTAATGGGTTTTTAGACTTGTAGGGAAGAATGTTTAGACTTTGTTTTCGGTTGTTCAATCATGTCCCTTGTAAATACCCCAAATGCTGTCAATTCTTTATCTTTGTTCTAGGTCCTGAACGAAGTTAGTTTTCTTTTCTTTTCTTTTTTCTCTCCCTTACCTCCCCTCCCCTTCCCTTCCCCTCTTTCTTTCTTTTCTTTCTTTTTACTATGTAACATTTTGCAAAAGAGAGGGCTTTGCTGTATAGCCTCACGTAAAGAAACATCTCAGAATGACTTGAAAAAAATGCATAATGAAAGGCTTATAATTCTCCTTGATTTATATATAGGGAAAATGTGTATTAGGTTTGTGTTTCCTTATAAATTCACTTTAATAATGTAAAGTCATTGTAGGAAAGGCAATGTGTGAAATAAAAGATATTATGTCATAAAAATTGTGTTTGAATCTTAAGATTGTTACACAGTAAGTAGTCATGGGCAAACTAATTAATTTCAGTGGGTTTCAGTTTCTTTAGTTATGAAAACAGACATAAGTTCCGTTATTAAATTCTTACTCTTTGCCAGACATTTTTAAAAGTGTTTTGCTTATAAACCATTTAATAAAAAGGATAAATTCCTATTATTTCATTTCACAGATATATTAGTCAGGATTCTTCAAAGGGGCAGAACTAATAGGATAGATGTGTATGTGAAAAGGAGTTTATTAAGGAGAATTGACTCACAGGATCACAAGGTAAAGTCCCATGATAGGCCGTCTGCAAGTTGCGGAGCAAGGAAGCCAGTAGTGGATTAGTCCAGGGCCCAAAAGCTCAAAAGTATGGAAGCCAACAGTGTAGCCTTCAGCTAAAGGCCCAGGAATCCCTGGCAAACCACCGGTGTAAGTCCAAGAGTCCAAAGCTGAAGAACCTGGAGTTTGATGTTGGAGGATAGGAAGCATCCAGCATGGGAGAAAGATGAGGCTAGATGCTCTTCCATCTTCTCTTGTCTGCTTTATTCTAGCCTGGCTGGCAGCTGATTAGATGGGGCCCACTCAGATTAAGGGTGGGTCTGCCTCTCCCAGTCCACTGACTCAAATGTTATTCTCCTTTGGCAACACCCTCAGAGATACACCCAGGAACAATACTTTGCATCCTTTAACCCAGTCAAGTTGACACACAATATTAACCATTAAAACAGATAAGAAAATGGAAGGGCAGAGAAGTTAAGTCAGAGTTCAGAGTGACACAACCAGGAGTGGTGGAGTTAAGGCACCCATCTTGTAGGCAGAAATATTATGAGGATTAGCAATTCTATATGAATAGTACCTCCTTTAGGGACTGCTATATAGCAGGCTAAATGCATGTGCTGTGGTCTCATGTTTGTGTCGCCTCCAGAATTCATGTTGAAACTTAACAAAAATGTAACAATATTAAGAGATGCAACCTTGAGGAGGTGATGAACTCATGAGGGTAGATTAATGTAGGATGAGTGCCTTATGAAAGGGCTAAAGAAAAGTAGTTTGACTGCTTTTTGCTGATCTGCCCTTTTCCTATGCAAGGCCATACCATTTGTCCCTTCCAAAGGATGTAGAATTCAAGATGCCATCTTGGAAGCAGACTAGACCTTATTAGACACTGAACCTACTGGCACCTTGTAGCCTTTGGAATCTTGATAAATAAATTTCTATAACTTACACACTACCCAGTTTGTGGTATTTTGCTATAGCTGCACAAATAGACTAAGACAACTTTGTCACTAATGTATTTATAAAATGTCAGTAGTTCCTATACTTACTCCAAATAAATTAGATTAAAGATGATCCATTCCAAGGAAAAAGGTTTTTGCTGTTTATCTGAATAACATCCACTAACTGGTTGGTTTCACCATTTCACACTTTATCACTTTATTTTTTTATGTTTTTGTTTTCTAGTTTTATTGAGGTATAATTGGCAAATAAGGATTGTATATATATTTAGGGTGTTTTATATGTTTTGACATATACATACTTTGTAAAATGATTACCACAATCAATCAATTAAAATATCCATCACCTCACACAATTTTTGGTGAGAATATTTAATATCCACCCTGTTAGCAAATTTCAAGTATATAGTACAGTAATATTAACTATAGTCACCATGCTGATATTCGATTTCCATAACTTACTCATCTTACATAACTGAAACTGTACCCTTTGACCAATATCACCACATGTTCCCCAAAATCCTACCCTTTGATAACCTCCATTGTACTCTCTGCTTCTGTAAGTTCAACTTTGTTAGATTCGACATAAAATAAGATCATGCAATATTTGTCTTCCCGTACCTGGCTAATCTCATGTATATATTTATATATCACATTTTCTTTATGCATTCATCTTTCACGTGAACACACATGTTGATTCCATGTCTTGGCTATTCTAAATAATGCTCAGTGAACATGGGAATGCTGATATCTTTTCAAGATTCAGATTTCATTTTCTCTTTTGAATATACATGCAGAAATGGGAATGGCGGGTCACATGGAAGTTCTATTTTTAATTTTGGGGGGGCCCTCCATAATGTTTTTTATAACGGCTGTGCCAATTTACATTTCCACCAGGAGTATATAAGGATTCCCTTTTCTTCACATCCTCACCACTCACGACACCATGGTACACTTGCAGCTGGTCGTGCATTTACATTCTACTTGCCTGAAGTTACTTTTAGTACAGACTGAACATATCAACATAAGATGGCGTCTAACATAATAGGAGATACATTATAGTTGCCAACTGGAGTGTAGAGTTCAAGTAGCTTAGATTCAAATGTTGTTTCTGTATAATTTCTGTATATGAGTGTCTGACCTTTGCCATCATTTTTCTTCTCCAAGTTTCACTTCTTCTCCTACATAAATTGGGACTGATAAGGTTGTTTGAGAATGGTTTGTAGTAGTACCTACTAAAACAATAAGACGTTTACCAATCTACCTCCCTCCCACTTTTTCTGAAACCTTTTCTGATCTTAAATCATCTTAAGACATTCTAACATGATTCCTACAAAAACTGAATCCACTAAAATTCAAATTTAACACACTTTCCTTATTGTTCAGTTCTTAGGCAGATTTTAAAAAAATCATAATGTACTTTTAAGTTTCAAAATAATAGGATTTAAATTCAGAAATCAAAATTATCTCTGAATTTGCATTTATTTCTTATATAGCAGTAGTAATTTCTGATTATGACCTGTTGTGCTGATAAATAATAGACAGCAATATTATTCATGGGGTGAAAGTATGGAAAATGGCATCTAAAAAGAATTGTATTAAGGTTGAAATTACATCTTTCTTTTCACCATGTTGTATGCATCTTATAATATGAAACAGTAAGAAAATTAATGATGTCAATCCCTAAGAATAGACAACAAATTGGGAGTTAAACAGTACACTCAGATCTCCTTACTGAGAAAAATATTGTCTTTTTAAAGACTGTCTTTGGTGTAATTTCTCCTTTGGGCCACTAATATTTTGAATGATGTATCTCTGTTTCTCCCACAGTACTCCAAGATAAGTGAGTTGGTGGTAAGCACCACAGTGAACAGCTTGCAATTAGTCATAGCTCTTACCAGATGTGAAGAAATCACCCACTCAGACGTACTTATGCCTATTTAGACAGCATTACTCTAGAGTTTAAATCATGGATAGAAGTTACTTTTGTATATATATTCCATATTAATTCATGTTTTGTAAAACTTACTTTTACATGCTCTAAAGAAACACAGTATAATGAGAAAACTAAACAATGAATACATATATAAGGATATTCTGTTAAATATAATGTTTAAGATATTCTTAAAATTTTCCTCCTGTAATCTGAGACTGATATGGAAATTACCATATTGTCTATAAAATGAAATGATGTTATGTAAAAAAGTAAAATGGGGTAGGGCAATCTCTCTCTTCTTCAGACCTAGTATTGATCAATTAAAAAAATTGGAATCGTGACAATCAAGGCATCAAAGCTTTGAAATTATCAGATATCTCTTCCTTCAACTAAGATAAAAAAATCCTTGCTGGGCACAGTGGCTTTTGCCTGAAATCCCAGCACTTTGAGAGGCCGAAGCGGGCGGATCACCTAAGGTCAGGAGTTTGAGACCAGCCTGGCCAACATGGTGAAACCCTGTCTCTACTAAAAATAAAAAATTAGTCGGGTGTCGTGGCATGTACCTGTAGTCCCAGCTACTTGGGAGGCTGAGGCAGGAGAATCGCTTGAATCCAGGAGGCAGCAGTTGCAGTGAGCCAAGATCACACCACTGAACTCCAGCCTGGGCAACAGAATGAGACTCCATCTCGAAAAAACAAACAAACAAACAAACAAACAAAAAATATCCTTGATGTGAACTGTACTTAGCAGAAAAAAAAAAAGCTCAATATATTTGAAGTTTATTTCTACCAAGAATATTTTGTCAGATCTAAATATATTCTTCAACTTCTCAGTAAATGAAAATATGTTACTGAATGTTTATTGAACACTTGAAAAAAATTCTTGTCTTAAAGCCATGGGAGAATTTGTAATTTAACTTACTGTGTGCCAATCATCACTGTGTGCTCGATGTGCATTAACTTATGTAATTGTTTCAAAAATATGCCAAAATAGATACTGTCAGCTCTGTTTTGCAGAAGGAAAAAAAGTCACAGAGTGATAGTTACTCAGTAATATAAGTTTATAGAAAAGCTGGAATTTGAGTGAGCGATATGGCTGTATAACTTGTTTTCATAAACACTATAAAAGTTTTACCAAGGTGGAGGAAAGGAACCGATAATAGTTCAGGGCCTGCTGTGTGTCTGTCAATGTGCTGGCTATTGTGCACATGTTATGTTACATAGATCTTATATTTACACTTTGAGGGAAATCCCTATTTTATAAATAAGGAAGCACACCCTGAGATGTTAAGTAAGTTGCACATGGCCACATAGCTAATACATGGAAAACTTGGGATAAAATCCCATGAACCTGCTATACACTGTGAGATATATTATGTTTAAGCTTGTTTCTGCCTTAAGTCACCCTGAAAAAAAAATGGTTTAAGAGTTAAATAAAGAATAATTCTGGCAAAGTACGGAGATTATAGGCCCTTATGAAATTTAGTAATTTACAGGGCGCAATAGGGCTATTGACAAGAGACTCTGAGAATTTCTGTTTCAGGCTATATCTCACTTTCTATAGGATGTTCACAAGCTCTAAATAATTGTTTCACCATATCATAAAGACTTTCATTCCATGCTATTCTAAACCACCTTCCTTCAGAATACCTAATTTTTAGTGACATGTAATATATCTTTTAAATCTGGACTTAATATTTATGTTATTTCACCTGGATGTGCACAGACTTGAATGTTATGTTCATTGGGATTGGAAATGACAAGGAACCAGAGATGATGAAGTGACTTACCCTAAGCTCAATGCTTTTGTGTTTCTGCAAATACTTATCAAATGCCTACCATGTGCCAGGTACTGCACTAAAGTGAAAATATAACATTTAACAAAATTTGACATCTGCTGAGGAAGATCCACTTACATTTTCGTCAATACTCATGGTGCTCCAACATACAGCTGTCTGCCAATCATTTTTATTGAAGAAATAACTGGCTGTCAGCATTTTAGACACCATCTTTAGTTGAAAAAAAAAAAAAAAGAAGTATTCTTGTGGTCAAGGAAACACTTAAAAATTTGAAAGCCAGCAGAACCATTTTATACACAGCCATTGCCATTCTAATCCTTGGAATAAACTCCTGGGAGCTGATCCAGCACTGAAATCCAAAATGTGCTGCCCATATTTATGTTTTGCAAGTATTTTAATACAATTTCAGAGTATCTAATTCTTGTTAGCTGGTAATGTAAGATGGTAGTTGCATACAGAAGCTTCAAATTCTTGTTCCATCACTTAATAACTGTGTCATTTTGACTGTTTCAAATATTATCTAAATCTGGACTCTTCCATGTGTAAAATAACACGTGCTTCCTATGGTTGCCACGAGGATTAAATATGGTGATATATTTGAATCAATTGGCACAATTAGTAGGACCAGTAAAGTGCCTGCCACAGAGTTGGCAGCTAATAACTATTTAACAGTGTTGAGGTTAACATTTCTTGATTATCAAAACTATTATTCCAATTACGACAAACAACAGATATTTATTGGATATCTAACAAATAGCGTTGATGCTAGGAAGCAGGGAAGGTGAGTATCTGTGTTCCAACTGATCACGTGTCCTTTTCTCTGAGATAAGACCAGACTTCAGAATACTTCACATGGTAATCTCAGGATGGAGTTCATGTGAAAACGAAATCATTCTGTCAAATTTATTATGGAATCAGGAATATATCTCTGCTTGTTCCCATGCTGAAAATTAGTCAACATCATTTCTTCCTTTACACTTTGCTATGGGCACATGGCCCATCCTTATTAATTCTTTAAGGACAAGGTGGTAAATTTTTCTGCTTTTTATTAGTACTTGTGTGAGACAGAAGGCGTAGACAAAAGAAAACAAAAGAGGAATTAGAGGAAGGCAAAAAAGTTTGGAATTGCATCTTATGATGTAGTTACAAAACTAATCAATAATCCAGGTATTGCTTACTTTATATTTTAAAACTCTAGGTATTATTTGCTTTACTCGAAAAACTTGTACAATATCATGTGTTTTATAGAGAGTAAGAAAAGAGTCCCGGCCCAAGAGGCTCTGGTTATGATTTACCAGTAATCCTCCTTGGCCTGCCCATTGGGTACTCTTTGCAAAGGTGAAGGAAAAAGGTATAAATGTTCTCCCAACTCAAAAATAGCCACCTCAAAAAATGTCACTCATTTTGTCATTAATCTCATGTCTTCCCTATTTCTTTTAACATATGGCTTATTTTTCATTAATACTTTCCCTCTTTTCTTTCCTCCTCTTATTTTATTTCTGATCCTGATCTTGAAACAAGCATAAATCTGAAAGCATAAAAATTCTTTATGAAGTTAGATATGTTTTGAACAAATAATTAAGCATAACTTATAACCACAACAGTACTGATACTTTTTGTCAAATAGAAAGTAATCTTCTCATGTGTATTTAAAGTTCATGTTATATACATTAAACCTCTAATACCAGGAAAGGCATATGACCTTCCTTCAAGAATCTCTGAGACATTAATGCCATGCTCATGCAGTTCTGGCCTGGGTATCAATAATAGACTTGTTTTACAAAATATTGATGGAACTCTTACCATGTTTTGCATTCTAAAATTTAGAATCTGTAAGCTAAGTTAAGCTTAGTATTATAAAGACAGCCAATAAATTCCTGTCCTTAAGAGGATCACAGCAATGGTTATAACAGACATTAAATAAACTTTTTAACCTAACTTTTATTTATCGCATATTTATGGTTAACCCCTCAAACTTCTTGCAGATCAGGTTTTGGATGAATCTTGAAACATAACAAAAGCAGTCATTTACTCCTACTTTATTTACCCATTCAACAAATTTTACAAGGCACTGTGGAAAGTACAAGGGCTGTGGAGAAAAACATCAGAAGTGTTATTTGCTCTCTCAAGATCTCACATTCTTATGGTGAAACTGTTGGGGAAACATACATTAACAGTGGAGTGTAACAAGGACACTGAAGGGGTGTACACCAGGTGACATAGTTATGTGGGAAAGAAGAACCCTTGCCTAAGATGAGGAAATGGTTTTTCAGGAGAAGGTTATGGTTGATGTTGTGAAACTGTTGAGTTTTTGCTTGTTTGGCTTCATTTCGAAACTTGTTACCATGGAGGACTTACCATTGTTCATGTAAGCACAGAGGTTTATGAGAGTCTTTGAAAGAAGACGTCATGGACTTCTTATTACTACATGGATTTTTGTGTTAATGAAAAATACTATTTACTGATTGACTTATACACTAGTAATTGATCCCGACTCAGTTAAAATAATTTCTTTTAATTTGTAGCTGGCACCTTAATCCTTACATAGCTTAGAGTTTGACCTTTAAGGCTGAGCTTTAAAATAACATTCAAATGTAAAATCTAAGTTTAGATATTCCTTCTGAAACTTACTATTGAAATTAAAGTAAAAACAGGTAATTTGAAGTTGTTCTAATAACGCCTTAAACTTGTGCAACTGTTTATAGTGTATAACATCAAAAATATGATATAAAAAACATTCACACATGTCTCAAGTATATGGAATTATTATCATTTTAATCAGCATTTTCACATGTGCCCTAATAGGAAATGATACTATTTGGCAGAAATTGCTACTTACTATTATAAGTCACTTGAGAAATGAGAATTTTTTTTTGTTTGGTTTTTTTTTGTTTGTTTGCTTTTTGAGATGGAGTCTCACTCTGCGGCCCAGGCTGGAGTGCAGTGGTGTGATCTCTGCTCACTGAAAGTGCTGCCTCGCGGGTTCACGCCATTCTCCTGCCTCAGCCTCCCGAGTAGCTGGGACTACAGGCGCCCGCCACCACGCCCAGCTAATTTTGTTTTTGTATTTTTAGTAGAGACGGGGTTTCACCGTGTTAGCCAGGATGGTCTCGATCTCCTGACCTCGTGATCCGCCCGTCTCGGCCTCCCAAAGTGCTGGGATTACAGGCGTGAGCCACCACGACCGGCCGATAATTGTTTTAAAGGAGCTAATGATCCAGTGAAGAAGGAATCTTCCATAGTGTTAGGAAGAGCCTTGACAGTAGCAGAAACTGAAGGCTAAGTACAGTGACCTCCTTGCATGGAGAAGCAGATGTCTCCTGGCATTTCCCCCTTCCCCTTAGAAATCATTTATCTGAAAGAGACGGGAAAAGAGAGTTGGGGAGGAGACAGGAAGGAAAGGGGGAGAAGAAAGAAACAGATCTATATGGAGAAACTGACAAATGCAACCCAAAATTTAGAAGCCAGTTCAACTATCAATACCGGGAACCCAATTTTCAAACTTCTTTAGGAGGACTGTGGGTAAGAGTAAAAGTCATGTCCATTCTCCTTTGGGAGGCATGAGTGAAACTAGTCAAGAAACACCCATCAGCACGAGTGATGTGGTAGGTCCTGCACAAGTATGGGCTTGCTGGGCTGGGACCTGTTACCAATTCTAGCTGTTCACCAAGTCTAAATAGGCTGCTTAGGGGGAAATACATTTGTGCAATTATATTTGCACATGATCTAAATTTTTGTTTTCTAGTTTTCAAATAACACATGATTATTGTAGGAAAGTTGAAAAACTTTGAAATTGTTTCTTTTTTTAAAACTCTACGTGCTACAATTTTTTAAAAATCTTGAACAATTTGTATGTATTTAGATTCTGACTTTAATCTATTTAGTCTATTTCCAGCTTACTTAGGCTTAATTCTATGTTTCAGTGAATCAGGGTTCAATCTTTTTAAAAATTTCCATATTTTAGTTATATATATTTTGATATAATAGCTCAGTTGAAGAGTACAATGTTGTGATATTTTTCATAAAATACACAAATTATCTAATTGAATACATTTTTGTTACCGTCATATGTGAATGAAAAATTTTAACTCTGCTAAAGTTAGGAATAGTTTTTTTCCCAACATAACTTTTCCATAATCTTCTGAAATTCAATACTGCGAAAGGTAAGTCTAAATTTAGTCTTATATTTCTCTATTAGGGATAAGGTGCTCTTTTCTGCCCAAATTCTTGTAAGTTTTCTCATTAGCAATGAAATCTAATTTCCAGAAATTATGTAGGAGTACTGAATCTCTTTCTATCATTTTTGCCTGATATGTAGGGAGAACTTTTGAGCTGTACAGTGTTGTCAGTCCAGCAAATTTATCCTAGTAATGCTTTAATTATTATTCCTGATACCTTCAGATACCTCTTTGTTCAACCATCACAATTAATTGTATAAATTCAGAGATATACACTTCTTAAATCAATAACATTTATTTGTTGTCTTAATTTTTGCCTTTTTTCTCTACATTCTGGTAATGCTGCTTAAGATGGTCTTCTATGTCAATAATTCAGTTTTTCCATCGGTGCATTCTATTTTTTTCTTTAACAGTTTAAATATCTGCCAAGTTATATGTGACCCTAAATCACATTTTTAACTTACCCTGCTCTGTTTTTATTTTAATGTGATGTTACTTAATTTTTTGAGAATGTTATTTTTATTTAAGAGAACATTGAAGATCCTGTCTATATTTTTTCATTTTTAAAATATATTTTATTTTTAAATTGTAACATGTTTTGTTAAAAGTTTTACTCTTCTGCAACCTTCAAAACATACTGTTTCTCTTATGTTTATTAAAAAAAAAGAAGCATTTTCATTGTTCCTATAACTTAATTTCTGGTTATTGTCCTTGAGGGAAAGATTCTTTGCCTGGTGGTCATAGAGAATTTATGGACAGAAAAAGGAAAATGACTTACAGAAAACACAAGTGAGGTACAGAAGCAGCTGAATTGGTTATAGCTTGGTGTTTGCCTTATTTAAACACAATTTGAACAGTTGGCCACCTTTCGTTGGTTGAAACTTGGTGATTGGTAAAAGAGTAGGTTACAGTCTGTTTACACGTCCAGTTAGGTTACAGTTCACTATGTGCGGAGAAATGTTTAGGCTGAACTTACAAGGAAACAGTGTTAGGCTAAATTTAATTTAATAGGATCCTAGTTTGACCATGCTAATATCCCTTGATTAAAAATGCAAAGACAGGTAGAGAGGGCTGACGAAGGGACTGTTTGGCATGCTTTCATCCCTATGTATTAACAGCCGAGTAGCAATAGCTCAGGGCAACTGTGTCCATACGAAATAGAAATCCAACTGGAATTGGGATTTTTCATTGATCCTACTGGGCTTACCTTGGTGCAGTAGGAAAGAGAACCAGGAATAAATCAGATAAAAACATACAATATGTATAAAGTAGAAGCTAGACAAAAATAAATTTTCATTAGTAACTGGGTCTAGAGGCATGGCAGAGCAGACTGAACAAACACTTCAAGTACTAACTAAAAAAAAAAAAAAAAAGTCTTTACTACCCAAGGACTCATTTGTTCCTCAAGTTACCTCAAGACCCTGTCGCTGAACTGGCAGGTGAACTTAGAGCAAATAGTTATCCACCTTGAGATCTGGCTGAAGGCTGGAAACGGAAGGCAGTGAGTTTTTAGTTTTTATTTAAGAGAACATTGAAGATCCTGTCTATATTTTATTTTTTTATTTTTAAAATATATTTTATTTTTTAGGGTCTAGATTCTGGACTGGCCTATTATATAACTCTTTCCTAGTTTCCAGCACCGAGGTAGAAATGAAGATTCACTCATTTACTCCCTCTCTTCTTCCCCTGAATCTTTTTGACAATTTTCCTTCAAAATTTCAGATAGAGGGAATTAGATGCTTATCCTTAAGAAGCCATTTTCCTAGAATCTTGTTATAGATTGAAGATATTTCTAATATATAAATATTTATCAAAATGAATGTGCCTTTTCCTTCCTTTTGTTTTTATGCTACCTAGATTGTATGTTTCTTTACTATTCTCTTTGCTTTCTTTCTTTGCCCTAACACTAGTTTGTTGATTTACAACTTCTTCAGTTATTTTGTAGGTATGTATTCTGGTTGTAATTCTACTAATGGCCTTGCCTATGCCTGTTGGTTCAATACATATTAGATCATTTACACCTTTCATTATTATTACCTTGATTACACTTGTCAGTCCAAGAAGTTTTCTATAAGCTTATCATATCAGTGGGCTAGGGGAGGTTACAAAATGCTGATATGAACTTGACCCCCTCTTGAGACCATCACAAGAAAGAACTCAAAAATGAGTCATAAAATAGTGAAAGTACAGAGATTTATTGCAAAGTAAAAGTACACACTCAAGAAAGGGGAGTACAGGTGTATGCAGGACATACCAACAGGCTTTGGAGCTTCTGTCTTTACGGGTTTCTTTAATCACGAGGTGGAATATTCTCCTGGGAAAAGATGATTTCTTAGAACTGTGGTGCCACCCATTTTTACACCAAATATAGCTCTTCCTGGACTGGAATGGTGCTGGTGGGTGTGGGATTTGGTATGCTGATGAGTGTATGATGAGGTCTGTGATCAAATCCAGTGACATGTTTGGTCCAGTTGGTCTTAGCCAGCTTAGCCCACATTCTGCTTTTCAGGGTCTTATCGTCCCCTACCTTGTGCAGCTATTTCAATAGTTTCCTTTTTGTTAGTCATGTGGAACTGCTGCCTGGATTTTTTATTCTCCTGTGACCACACTGTATTATTTCTGTCTTACTTGGAATCTATCCAATTTTTCAAATTTCTTCAAGGCTAATCTCAGCCATGTTCTTCACTTCAGTTCCTTCCTCATTTCAATTCCTTCCTTCCTTTCTGCACTTTCTTCCTTCTTTCCTTTCTTTTTTTGGACAGAGTCTCGCTGTCACCAGGCTGGAGTGCAGTGGCGCGATCTCAGCTCACTGCAAATTCTGACTGCCTGGTTCAATTGCTTCTCCTGCCTCAGCCCCCTGAGTACCTGGGATTACAGGCATGTGCCACCACGTCAAGCTATTTTTTATATTTTTTAGTTGAGACGGCGTTTCATCATGTTGGACAGGATGGTCTCGATCTCCTGACCTCGTGATCCGCCTGCCTCAGCCTCCCAAAGGGCTGGGATTACAGGCGTGAGCCACCGCGCCCGGCCTAATTCCTTTTTACTTGTCTATCACTACCAATTTTAACAAGTCGAAGAACACATTCTCATTTATCTTTATATCACCAAAATTGAAATCATTGCCTGACACACAGTTGATATTTAATTTTTAAATTAGTTTTGAAAAGTTGGAATGCAAGGGTGATGAAATCTAGACCTCTATTAAAATACTTTATTTAGTTCCTTTTCTTTTTTGCCATAAAAGATATTTTGCTGAAAATAAGTGATTCAGCAGGTGATTAGAGAGGCTTATGCAGAGCAGTACTAATTAGGAGGTATTGCTAAGGCAACAGTTGCTGATTTCTCATTAAACACTTAAAAATTAGTGTAATATATGTACAGGATTGAAAAAATCTGGAGATCTACTATGAAACATAGAGCCTAAGATTAACAATACTGTATTGTAGACTTAAAAATTTGCTCTTCTTTCCATAAAAGTGAAAAACAAAAGGGAGAGGAGGAAAACTTCTGGAGGTGATGAATAAGTTCAGGATATTGGATAGTGATGATGGCTTGATAGTTTCACAGGTGCATAATTTCTCCAAGTACATCAGTTTGTATGCATTAAATATATGTTCTTAAATTTCAATCATACCTCAATAAAGCCATTACAAAATAATGAGATAATGACAAAGACAAAAAGACAAACAGATAAACAAACAAAAACCTTCCAGTATATCCTGTCCCACCACTTTGCACTTCCCAGGCCCTGTTCCCAAAAGCAGCCTCTTTAGCTCTTGCTATTTTTTTTCTGGTACATTCTTCCATATTTCTAAATTGTATACTTATGTTGCAGTTTATTTGTTAAATTTAGTTATCATTAATTTCCTGTTGAATTATTTGAAATTTAACTTTTCATATTACCTCCACAATTCTTCTTTCCTTGTTTGCTCAGTAAATAAGTATCAACTTTGTTTAGTCAATGTTTATATTATTTTCATATTAAAATTGTTTAATGTGTAGTCAAATAGAAGTCAGGTGGTATCCTAAGATTGACTTCTCTTCAGGTAATTTTTTTTTAAAAAGTCTCTTAAAAATGTATTTTATATTCCTTGTAATTCTTCCATAATTTGTTTTAATGTTCCAAAGTAATTTACTAAAGGCCTAGCAATAACATTTTCTTATACTCAAGCTTATGAAATCATAACTCTTTTTTTTTCTCCCTCTGAAGATACCCCTTCATCTTCTCTGTCTCATTTTGCTCCAGTGAAGAGCTGTTAGCTTTCTGAATTAGTGCCAGTGTGTCATACTGGGACTTCACTGTCTGATTTTCTTATATTAGGGCTCTTTTCTTGGTCCTGTGTCTTTCAGTTTCTTTGCTCCCTGTTTCACTGAGACATATTCTCCAGCAGCTTATTGAAAAAATAGTGAAGAGTTGATTTTTTGAGCCTTTGCATATCATAAAATGTCTTTTTTACATTTCTGTATAGTTGAATGATAATTTGACTAGATAAATAATTCTAATATGGATTTATTTTCCTTTCAAAACTTTTATAGCATTATTCTGCTGCTGACTTCCGCACAAATGTTATCTTTAAAAGAGTCTAATATCATTCTGGATCATTCTTTTGTAAATGTTTGTTTTTCATTTTCTTTCGGTTTTTCTCTGAAAGAACTCATTCATCCACAACTCTTCTGTACTGTTGGGGGTCTTCTCGTTAATTTGGTATCCCAGAAATTTTTTTCTTTTTTTTTTCTTTTTTTTGAGATGCAGTTTCGCTCTCTTTGCCCAGGATGGAGCGCAATAGCATTATCTCGGCTCACTGCAACCTCTGCCTCCCAGATACAAGCGATTCTTCTGCCTCAGCCCCCCAAGTAGCTGGGTTACAGGTGCGTGCCACCACACCCGGCTAATTTTTGTATATTTAGTAGACACAGGGTTTCACCATGTTGACCAGCCTGGTCTTGAACTTCTGACCTCAGGTGATCTATCCGCCTCGGCCTTCCAAAGTGCTGGGATTACAGGCGTGAGCCACTGCGCCCAGCCCCGGCTGAAAATTCATAATGCTGATTCTTGGCACGGTTCTTCTAGTTGTTCATTATGTTGGCCACTTTGTGAGCAACTTCTTTCCAATCTATAAATGGGTATCTTTCAGTTGTAGGAGGTTTTCTTGTATTATTTTTATAACAATTCTCAAATTTTTAATCTTATCCATTTCCTTTCTCACACTACTATAAAATAAATGTTAGAATTCATGGTTTGTGTTTTGGTTTTTTAATTATATTCTCTCATTTTTCACCTATTTGTCTTTTTTTCTTTTTATTCCACTCATCTATATATTCCAAATGAAATAAATATCTATGTATCTACACACATATGTGTGTATGCTATATATACAACCTCCTAGACACATATGTAAGTAATTTAGATAACTTTATTGAGCACATATTGTAAACTGCACATACTTAAAAGTATATATTTTGGTAAGATTCGACATATGTACACACCCATGAAACCACAATGACAATCAAGATAATGAAAATATAGCTCATCCCTAAAAGTTTATTTATGTACCTTTATGCCTCTGTTCTGTCCCTACCTATCTCTTATATCTGCTAGGTGTCCACTAGTATGCTTCTGTCACTATAGATTGCTTTGCATTTTCTAGAATTTTACACAAGTGACATAATACAGTATGTATTTTTATCCTTTTATTTCACTCAATATAATGCTTTTTACATTTAAGTTGTGTATATGAATTGCTCATTCTTTTTCATTGTTGATTATTATCCCATTATAATGTGTATTCAATTTCTTTTGCTGCTGCAAGAAATTACCACAAATTAGTGCATTAAACAATACATTTATTCTCTTACATTTCTGGAGATTGAAGTCCAAAATGAATTTCACTTGGCAGAGGTCAAATTGTTGCTATAGCTAGTTCTTTCTGGAGGCTCTAAGGGGAGAACCCATTTTCCTGCCTTTTTCAACTTCTAGTGACTGCCTGTATTTTTGACTTGCAGCCCTTTCCTTATATTTTCAAGGCATATCACTCCAATTCCTGCTTCTGTTACCAAATGGCCTTCTGTTGTGAAGTCAAATTTCCCTTCTGCTCCAGCTTATAAGGACATTGGAAATGATATTTATGGCCTACTCATATATCTAGCACAATCTCCCCAGCTCAAGAGCCTTAACTTAATCACATCTACAAAGTCCGTTTTGCTATATGAGATTAATTCATAGGTTTTGGGAATTAGGACTTGGATTATTCAGCCTATCAATATGGATATACAAAACATTGCTTATCCATTCACCTTTGATGGTCATTTCAGTTGTTTCCAGTTTGGCAGCTATTACAAGTAAAGCTGCTGTGAACATTGAGTACAAATCTCAGTATGGACATATGATTTCCTTTATCTTAAATGATTGGGCATGGAATGACTGAATTATATTCTGCGTGTATGATTAACTCTTTAAGAAACTGTCAAACTTATTTTCAACATGGTTTTCTCAGTTTTCATTCTCACCAGCAGGAAACATGAGACTTCTAGTTTCTTCACAAACTCACTAACTACATACAAATGTTAGTATTCTAATAAGTGCACGGTGGTGGTATCTATTGTGCTTTTTATTTGAATTTGCCTAATGACTCATTATGTTGTATTTATTTGATATCCACACATCATCCTTAATAATGTATCTTTTCAATTTTTGTTTTTTTAAAAATCAGGTCATCAGTGTGGAGTTTTGAATGTTCATTTTATATTATGGCTACAAGTTGTTCACCAGATGTAAGATTTTCAAATCTTTTATCCCAGTCCGTAGCTTTTCATCCTATTAACAGAGTATTTTATAGAGAAAATGTTTTTAATTTTGATGAAGTAGAATTTTTTTCTTCTATGGATCACTGTTTTGTATTAAAACATATTTGTATAACTGAGTGTCACAAATGTTTCCCTTTGTGTTTCTTTCTAGAAGTTTTTTCATCATTTTATGTAGGTATTGCATTCGTAACTGTTACACATTTTGCATAAATATCTTAAATAATATATGGATCAGAATGCTTTTTTGTCATATGACCGTCCAAATTTTTTGACATCATGTTTTGAACACAATGTCCTTTTTCCCCTGAATTGCCTTTGCAATTTGTCAAAACTCAATTGTCCCTGTGTATGTGGATCTGTTACTGGGTTATTTCTGTTTCATTACTCTACTTGTCAATCTTTACAACAACTTCATACTGTCTTGATTACTGTATCTTTATAGAAAATATTGAAATCATTTAGCAATACTCCTTCAGATTTGTTATCTTAATGTCTTTTTAGCTATTCTGTGTTTAATTTTTACATGAAGCTTAGAATACAATTTCAACTCTTTTTTTTTTTTGAGATGGGAGTTTTACTCTGTCACCAGGCTGGAGTGCCATGGTGCCATCTCAGCTCACTGTAACCTCCGCCTCCTGGGTTCAAGTGATTCTCCTGCCTCAGCCTCCTGAGTAGCTGGGACTAAAGGCGCACACCACCACGCCTGGCTAATTTTTGTATTTTTAGTAGAGATGGGGTTTTGCCATGTTGGCCAGGATGGTCTTGATCTCTCGACTCGGTGATCCACCTGCCTTAGCCTCCCAAAGTGCTGGGATGACAGGCATGAGCCACTGCACCTGGCAACAATTTTAACTCTTAAAATCCTGTTGGGATTTTTATTGGGATTGTATTGCCTCTACAGATTAATTTGGGAGAACTGACCATCATATTTTTTTAAATTACAATTATAGTATTTTTTATTTTTATAATTTTTATGTGTTTTGTGTTTGGAGTTTGTTAACTTTCTTAAACATGTGGGTGTACAGTTTTCATTACATTTGAAATGCTTTCGGCCACTAGTTTTTTTTAATATCCCCTTCCCTTTTGTGGTCACTCGTTACACATGTATTAAGCTACATGAAATTTTCATTCAGTCCACTCATGCTCTTTTTATTTTAAAATTTTTCATCTTTAATTTTGAATTGTTTTTCTTGCTATATGTTCATATTCACTATTGTTTTCTTTCTTCTATATTTGTCATTAATCCTATCCAGTATATGTTTTTCTCATAAAATTTTGTGTTCACTTCTAGAAGTAAAAATTTGGGTCTCTTAAAAAAATGTCTTCCATGTCTCTTCTTAACTTCATGAACATACAGAGTACAGTTATAACTATTTTAATGTCTTTATGTGTTCATTTTACCATATGTTAGTTCTGGTTCGACTTTGATTAACTGAATTATCTTGTCATTAGGTTTCAAATTTTTCTGGGGCTTTGAATGTCTAAAAATTTTATATTAGAAACCAGGCACTAGCAGTTTTACCTTGTTGAGTGCTGGAAATTTTTATATTACTATGAATATCCTCAAGCACTGTTCTAGAAGGCAGTCAAATTAGCTTGGCAACAGATGATGCTTTTATTTCTTGCTTTTAAGTTCTGTGAGGTGGGACCAGGACAGTGCTCAATCTGGTTATTTCTCACTATGGAGACAAGGCTTTTTTGGGGTCTCATGAATCTTCAGGGCTCCTAGTTTGACTAATTGGAAAAGGCAGTATTCCCTGAAGTGTGAGCACCATGTACAGTACACCAGTCTCTTAATTTTTCGGGCAATGGTTCTTTCTCTGGACTCAGGAAGTTTCACATGTATGTACTGATCAACACTATCCTGACATCTTAAGGGGATCTTGCAGATCTCTAGAGTTCTCCCTCTACGCAGCAGTGTCCTCTCTGGTAACTCTATCCTGCAAACACTGTGCACCTTGGTCTCCTTAGAGTCTATTCTCTGTCTCCTCTACCCAGGGAGTCTGCTGAATCCCGATTGGATTTCCTCTTAGTGCACAATGTCTTGGAAACTCTTTAAAGGCAATAAACTGACAGAATCATAGGGATGACCTTATTTGTTACCCGTCTCTCAGAGATTATTATCTGCTGGCGGCTAATCTCTATTTTCTTGCGAACCGTTACTTCAGATGGGAAGGAATATCTAGTTAACAGTTTTACATCTTGGTCAGAGTGGAACTATATCAGACTAGTGTGTGTGTGTGAGTGTGTGTGTAAATTTTTATTTATATTTAAATGTATTCATATATTGGAACTTACATATAAATTATATAAATCAACATAGAAATTTTATATTTATATGTAAAATACAAATTATATTAATTAAATATATGAATAAGTTCTAATATGTACTTATTCTCTATTTGTTATTCTCATAATCCTATTTTGATTTATGAATACAAAATCTTTTAGTGTTTTTTAAATTTCTGTAAGAATTTTCACTGACATTTTTTCCTTTTTATAAGATTTTGTTTCTTCACTGCTTCCCCCAACACCCCGCCCTTTTTTTCCACTTACTGCATTGCTTTTGTTGCCTCCTGGTTCTTTTTAACTATATATGGTTTTCCCTCTGTCTTTCACTTTGCAGTCTTTCTTAAATATTCATGGATCCATGGCTGAACTGAGGTTCTAAAAAGCTACCCAGAATGTCTGTGGGCGGGGTCTGGTTCCTGATGTACTTCCCTGCAGCGTGATCAGATAGAGATTTTTTTAAATTCCCTTGCTAAGATGGTGGGGAAGTAGAAAATGCAAAGGAGTGGTGGCATTCTACTGAGAATAGGAGAAAAGACTTAGACTATAAATTTTATTAGGTAGGGCCTCATTTAATCCCACTTAGTTTATTCCTGTGCCTCACATCACCCCTTTGTGGCAGGAGAGGGACCTGGTGGCTTGACCTCTCTGCAGAGAGATTGCCCATCTACTTTTAGGTCTAGGTGTCACCCAGCTTTCCATGGTAAATTACATCATCTGTATTCTGAACCACTTAGTAAAGGTCTCATGGAACCCTCTCTGCATGTTTTTATTTGAAGCTTTCTGTACTCCAGTTTGTCAATTTGCTTTGTTACCTTATTTGTAAAAGTTTATTCATATCTCTCAACATTATCAAATCATGTTTTCTTTAACTTAATGGATTAATAACTATTTGTACACTTACTCGTGTTAGTGGAGTTTGGAGGATAGATGGACAAGTGATAAGTATGTTTGTGACATACCTACTGTTAATACGTGGATAACCTGACATCTTTGTGTAAATTACCATTTTGAATTGGTTCTAGTTGCATATTCAGAGAAGTTCGTGCATTAGGTGTGTAAGTCCGTCACCCCTAAATTTTATCCTATTTAACTTTATACTCAGCATGTGACAACATTTTATACTTGGTTCCTAGGAGTCAGGAAAAGTCAGTTTAATTTCATTTCAAGACTAATTTAACTATATCAGAGATTAGTGCTTAAAGCCTGGATAATGAATAGCTATTCTTGGAAATGAAAGGTACACAGATTCTTAATGAGTATTTGTTAAGAGTTCCAGTGCCTTGAGGAATGATAGATTTGTGGGTGCTTTTGTAAGGTTCTATATTTACAGAAATTTGGGGACTGTTAGGTTAATTTTTCATTTCAAAAATCTGATGCCATTTTATTTTTCCAGGCTTTGTCCTATAGAGTGGCAGAACAAAATGAAACAGCGTTTGAAGAGACCTATTCTTTTTTGTAATATTTTTAATAAAACATAATTGCATTCAACACAGAAATGTGATTTAATTGCCTTCTGTACTATAATTGATGGTGTAATTGTCAGGATTTAGTTGAACTTCTGTTTGTGCTTCCCTCTTATGAGTGTCAGGCAAAAAGAGTAGAGAACATTTGCAGTAAATATACTTATTGTGAAGAAGAAAAAAGATGTAATTAGGCTTCTGGTGTCAGCTGCCAACTTTGGAGATTATTGCCCTTATAATTTAGAAGCTAATATTTTTGAAAATATTGTTCCAATTACTATGAACCTGTCCCAAAGAAGAAAGGAGGCACCGTTTACGAAACCACCAATAAATTTTCATCTTTAGTTTTTTGACACTCTGGTTTCTTTTTGCAACAAACTATTTATTTAAGATTGTTGCATTCACTCTTTAAACAATTAATTATATTCTGCCTCTGCCTGTGGGTGGTAAACCCTGTTCTAGACTTCTAAAAATGCTTTTTGTTCTTTTCTCTCCCTCAGAGATTTCTGATATATATGTCATAATGACTGCACAGTTTCCAATTCTTTAGACTTAGTGTCTTGATTCATGGATTCAGGGCAGTTAATTGAGTTGTACATTACTCCCTCCATTTCCCATTTCCTCTTTGGATTAAGAGTTTTAAATATGAGGATGGCAGTTAAATGGGACTCAGGTTGCAGCTTCTTTCCCTGATGCCTATGCCATAAATTCCTCACTTACTATGGTGATGGCTCTTGATGAGTGAAATCACACACTCATAATTGTTCTCAAGATAGTACACCAGGAAGCCAGAATTAATCACTAAAAATAATTTTGCCAATTTTGCTTCAAAACAAAATTATAATAATAAAAACTTTATGTGTCTATGTTATTTTTCTTGGAGTTTTTGTGTATATTACCTGTAATTCTCATAACAGTACAAGGTAGATTGGAAACTGAAGCCCTAGAATTTTATGTAACTTAAGTAAATTCAGATTATTCTTTATGGACTCTGAAACAGATATACATGACCCCGAAACCCCTTTTGTTCCACTGAGCGAGCCAATTTATCTTAAAGGATGACCTATGGCAAGTAAAGGCTGCAGATTTTTGAGCAGATGGCCTTAGAGCAATTATTAAATCATGCTGGCTAGGGCTGACCCCAACCAGGGGAATTTCACCACTGATTTTCAATACATGAACAAATTGTGCTCCTGGTATATGCCTTAGATTATCAGTTCATATTCTAAATTAGTTCATCTTCTAAACTGGAGGAAGGGAAGACCTTCCTGTGAACTCTAGCATAAAATGCACTGCTTTTTCAAATATCCACTAAACAAATATTAAATTATGTTTTTGTATTTTGTTAGTTGCTTTTTTAAATTAACTTGTATAATTTTGCTGGTTAGTCTGTACCATGATGGAAGGTATCATATATACCCTCTTTATAATTTTATTGTCAACATCAACAGTACCTCATATAGTAAATGTTTAATAAATGTTTCTTAAATGACTAGCTAAATGTATAATTTGGAATCTTCCCCTAAGACTCTTAAAGGTCAATTGGTGAAAACCAAATATACATGTGTCAATCAAGAGCAAACTGTATAACTGGATATTTATCCTATAGTGACTGGTGAGATCTGTTAAATGCATTTATCAAGAAAGTAGAAAACCTCAGTTGGTTGGCATAATTGGGAATGTCTTTATTACCATTACATTTAAACTTGTGTCTATTTTACGGATTTTTTTAGTTCTTCTTTCATCCTTCATCAAAGGTCAGGAAAATATGACCCATAGAGATTAAATAACTTCCCATAAATCACTCTGGTAATTAATGGCAGAACAAAAACTCATCATATAATCCATATAAAAATCTTAATTTTTTGATGCCCATTTTTAGGGTCTGCATTAGTCAGGGTTCTGTTTAGAGATGCCATAACAAAATACTACATACTGGGTGTCTTAAGAAACAGAAATGCATTTCTCACAGTTCTGAAGTTTAAGTTCAGGAGGGTGTTGGCAGGTGTGGTTTCTCTGGAGTCTTCTCTCCTTGGCATGCAGGCACCTCTTGTCATGTCTTCACATGTTCTTTCCTCTGTTTATGCACATCCCTTGGTGTCTCTTCCTTTTCTTATCAGGACACCAGTCATGTTGGATTAGTGCCTCACGTGTACAACCTCATTTAACAAAAAAATGCCTCTTCAAAGGGCATATCTCCAAGTAGAGTCACATTGGGAGTTAGGCTTCAACATACGAAGTTTGGGGAGGACACAACTTAGTCAATAACAGAGTCCAAGTCTGTGATTTATGAGGATATATTCTTGGGTTGTTTTTATATTGTTGAGACAAATTGCACTGCTTCCTACGACATTTCTTTTATTCAAGCCTACCATCAGCTTCAGCTGTTAGTGATAACTGCTGATTTTCTTCATGTTCCCTAATATATACTGCAAAAAAAAAAAAGAAACAGATAAAACCAACTGACCTAACTCATCTATCCAAGGAAGAAGAAACCATAGACTTTTGAGAATGTAAAGGATTGTCTTTTCAAAGTTTTTCAAAGTTCGAGTGCCTACTTGGTCCATTAAGCCATGACCAGGACAGTGCTTATAGGACTGGCTTTATAGTGGGGGTAAGGGTGCATTAACTTGTGATATTACCTAGAAGAATAGGTGGATTGGCAGAAACTATAATTAATATTTGCATCAAAGATGTTTTAATTGCAGCATTTGCAGTTTCTATATCATAGTAGATGCCACTGACTTATGTGGGTCCATGTAACTCTTAAGGTCCTGGGTGCTGTTCCAAATCAAATAAGAAATTTTTTTTTAGTTCCACATAGAATGGGCCTGTTGACAAATTTAGCCCCATCTCTGCATGTCTGACTTCTGTTTGCTCTGAAGATCATCCAGAAACATGGGGATCAGACCTACTCCTTGCATTTAATAACCTCATTGGTTCAACCAGGATTTTAAGAATTGTTGGCAGTAATTCTAAAATATCATTTCCATTAATCCAGAAAGGCCCATCCCTCTAAATCTCCCTGGGTTAGGCCATTCTTGTGTTGCTAAAAAGAAATATTTGAGAGAAAGTAATTTATAAAGACAAGAGTTTTAATTGGTTTGCCATCTGCAGGCTTTACAGGAAGCATGGCTCTGACATCTGCTCAGCTTCTGGTGAGGCCTAAGGGAGCTTTCAATCATAACAGAAGGCAAAGGAGAATAGTCTCATTACATGGTGAAAGCAAGACCAAGAAAGACTGGGGGTGGAGGTGCCACACTTTACAAAAGCCAGATCTGATGAAAACTCACTCACATCATGAAAATAGCACCAAGGGGATGGTGCTAAATCATTAATGAGAAATCCATCGCCATGATCAAATCACCTCCTACCGGGTCCCACCTCCAATACTTGGGATTGCAATTCAACATGAGATTTGGGTGGGAACAAGTATTCAAACAATATCATTCTGCACCTGCCCCACCCCAAATCTCATATCGTTCTCACATTGCAAAATACAATCATGCTGCCTTCCCGATTGTCACTCAAAGTCTTAATTTATTCCAGAATTAACTGAAAAGTCCCAAGTCCAAAGTCTCATTTGGAAATTACTTAATTTCACCCATGAACATGTAAATTCAAAGGCAGGTTATTTACTTCCAAGGTACAATGGGGGTATTGGCATTGGTAAACATACCCATTCCAAAAAGAAGAAATCAACCAAAACAAAGGGGCTGCAGGCCACACACAAGTTTGAAATATAGCAGGACAGTCATTAAATCTTAAAGCTCCAAAAGAATGTCCTTTGACTCCATGTGTCACATCTGGGGCATGCTGATGCAAGAGCTGGGCCCCTAAGAACATGGGCAGCTCCACTCCTGCAGCTTTATGGAGTTCAGCCGCTAAGACTGCTCTCATAGGTTGTTGAGTGCCTGCAGCTTTTCCAGGTGTAGATTGAAAGCTGCCAATGAATCTACCATTCTGAGGTATGGGGGACACTGGCTCCCTTCCCATAGCTTCACTAGGCAGTGCCCTAGTGGGGATTCTCTGGGGCTTCCAACCCAAAATATTTCCCCTTTGCCCTTCCCTAGTAGAGGTTCTCTGTGAGGGCTCCACCCCTGCAGCAGGCTTCTGCCTGGATACCCATCCTTTCTCATAAATCTTCTAAAATCCAAGTGGACAATGCTAAGCCTCCTTCACACTTACACTCTGCATGCCTACAGACTTAACACCATGGGGAAGCCACCACAGCTAATGGCTTGTACCCCCTGGAGTAGTGACTACAGCTGTACCTGGACACCTTTGAGCTGAGACTGAAGCCAGAGCAGCTGGGATGTGAGTAGCAGTGTCCCAAGGCTGTGCAGGTCAGTGGGCCTCGACCTGGCTTCTAAACTCATTCTTTTTTCCTAGTCCTCTGGGCCAGCCTGTGAGGTGAGAGGTTGCTATGAAGTTCTCTGAAATAACTTTGAGGCCTTTTCCTCATTGTTTGGATATTAGCACTTGGATCCTTTTTAATTATACAAAACCTCTCATGAGTACTTACTCCATAGCCTGCATGAATTCCTCTCCCCAAACCACTTTTTCTTTCTTTGCCACATGGCCAGGCCACGAATTTTTCGAACTTTTATGGGCTCTTCTTCCACCAGATGCCTTAGGTTGTCACTCTGAGTTCAAACTTCCACATATCCCTAGGACATGAACAGAATGCACCAAGCTTTTTGCTAGGACATAACACATGTGACTATTGCTGTAGGTCAATAAGTTCCTCTTTCCATCTGAGACCTCCTCAGTCCAGCCTTCACTGTCCATATTACTGGTACCATTTTGATCACAACTATATAATCACCCTCTGAGAAGTTCCAAACTTTCCCTCATCTTTCTGTATTCTTCTGAACCCTCCAGACTTTTCCACCATCTGCCTGTTACCCAGTTCCAAAGCCACTTCTACATGTTCAGCTATCTTTATATTAATGCCCAACTCCTCAGTACCAAATTTCTGTGTCAGGTTGTTCTTGTATTTCTACATAGAAATACTTGAGGCTGGGTAATTTTTAAAGAAAAGAGGTTGAATTGGCTTGTGGTTCTGCAGGCTTTACTGCATGGAAGCATACAGTAAAGGAAGCATGGCGATGACATCTGTTTGGCTTCTAGTGAAGCATCAAGGAACTTTCAGTCTTAGCACAAGGTGAAGAGGAAACAGATATGCCATAGGGAGAAAGCAGGAGCAAAAGAAAGTGGGGCAGGGGAAGTACCACACTTTACAACAACCAGATCTCATTAGAAATTACAATCATGAGGACAGCACCAAGGGGATGGCACTAAACCATTCATGAGAAATCCACCCCCATGATTCAAATCTCCTCCCACTAGGTCCCACCTCTCATACTGGGGATTGCAATTCAACATGAGATATGGATGAGGACAAACATTCACACTGTATCGTTCCCCTATGCATACCTGAAAGGCCATGCTGTTTTTCTAAAAGATAGCATAGTCTATATTTCTCTCTCCAGATGAAATCCTGAAATATATAAGCATTAAATTCCACCTGAGTGAGCAACAAATCTTGGTGACAGAGAATTATTGTCCAAAAGTGCTGAGAGAGCTCTCTGCTTCATCACTGTGAATACAAATACATAATGATAGATAGCTCTTCAGTTTTTTATAGAGTAAGCTTGAAGAAATGATGAGCTGTAGATTTCCTATAGTAATTATAAACCAACTCTAACTTAAGTTTATAAATTATATTTGTATCAAAGTTTACATCAACCTCAATATGAATGTAATTTCAAAAATAAAATCGTACATTTCCTGAAAATAATAGAATTGGCAAAATTAGTTTTTGATTTTTACCTAGTTTATATGGAATAATAGTACCTTTGACCAGTGCCATATGTGTAAGGAAAGGAAGATGGAAAGAGAAAAAAGAAAGGGTGGGGGAGAAGAAAGGATAGAGACAGACAGATTGAGAGATACAGAGAGACAGAGGAGGGAAGGGAAAAGTGTGTGTTTGTGTGTGTGTGTGCATGTGTTCATTGGTATGTATAAATCTTTAGGTCTGGAAAAATAGCTAGAAAGAAATACATCAGTCGCTAAAAGTTGTAATTTCTATATAGTGATTTTTGATATTATCTTTATATTTTTTGTTTTTTCCAAAGTACTCTATAATAAAAATGCACAGCTTTTATTTCCATGAAAAAACCTATTTTAAAATGTAATGTTTATAATATGTATATAAATATTCAAGGTAAACTGGTTAATCCATATAAAATTTTTATCAACTATTCATTCTACTTTATGGTTCAAAAAGCCTGAAGATCTACAGTCATGTCATAGGCAATTTCATTCCCCCCTCACCAATTGACAAGGTCTATATTCATAAGAACAAATAAGGTTTCATTTTTAAAAATTATAGGTCAGCTAAATTTAACTCTAAAGCAATAGAAATCTTTTGAAGCCATATAAGTCTGTGTGGGTATGTATGTGCATGCATGCCTATCAATGTGTGTGTTGGAAGTGTGGAGGTGAGTAGAGTAAAAGTGGCAAAAAAAAATAAATAAAAAAGAAAACAGAAACTGCATTTCTGAAATTCTTATCAGATTTCAAAAGGGCATTTAGGAACTCTTTCAAAATCGATGCCATCTGGAAACATTAAAATGTCAAGGAAACTATACCATTTCTCTTTGATATTTTCTAATTTTCAGTGTTCCCCTCCTCCTCTCTCTCACCTCCTCCTCCTTCTCCTTCTTCCCCTACTCATTCTCCTCATCCTTTTCCTACCACTTCTCCTTTTCAAAATTTGTTACAATATGAGAGATCTAAGGCTAAGAGGTATTATATAAAACTAATTTTTAAATATTTTCTGATTTTTAAAATAGGAAAACATATTCTGTCAGTTATCAAGTTTTTCCCTTTTTCTTCTTTACCTTTTTTCTAATGCCCTTGATACTTCTCCAGTTTGAGCTTTATTTCAATATGGTCTGATTTTGTTTGTTAACAATACTAAAAAATTAAATACTTAACCCAATTAATCCCTTTAACTGTATCCTTATTTTATCTGTTCTATCCCTGTTTAAAGAAAGTATCTACTTACATTTTTTTTTTCTTCAAACACTATTGAATACTCTATTGTTTACTGTTATTTTCTAAATTGGAATCTTCCTAGTTTGGTGTAACACTGAATCATCATTTGGGAGTTATCCTTGGATACTCAAAGATGTTCAATTTGTTACCATCAGTGGTTCAATTTCCTGAACCCTGCTGAGTGTACAAAAAGGAAATGAAATCAAGCAGGTGAACATTCTTTTCTTTTCCTCTTCATAGTCAGACTACTCTTGATGTGAGCATTAAACCTTGTTCTTGGATGTTAATTAAATTACCCTATTTAGAACAGCCTATGTACTAGGAATGATTAAAAACCTTAAAAATCAATTGATACCTGATATGATTTGGCTGTGTTCTCCCCCATATCTAGTCTTGAATTGTAGTTCCCATAATCCCCACACGTTGTAGGAGGGACCCAGTGGGAGGTAATGGAATCATGGGCATGGTTTTCCCCATGCTATTCTCCTGATAATAAGTTTGAATGGGATCTGATGGTTTTATATGGGGCTTTTGCCTTCGCTCAGCTCCCATTAATCTTTTTCCTGCTGCCATGTAAAGAAGGACATGTTTGCTTCCCCTTCCACAATGATTATAAGCTTCATGAGGCTTCCCCAGTCATGCTGAGTCCATTAAACCTCTTTTCTTTATAAATCACCCAGTCTCATGTATGTCTTCATTAGCAACATGAGCGTGAACTAATACAGTAAATTGGTACCACAGAGAGTGGGGCACTGCTGTAAAAATACCTGAAAATGTGGAGACGACTTTGGAACTGGGTAACAGGTAGAGGTTGGAACAGTTTTGAGGGTTCAGAAGAAAACAGGAAAATGTGAGAAAGTTTGAAACTTCCTAAAGCTTGGAGGGCTCAAAGGACAGGAAGATGTGGGAAAGTTTGGAACTTCCTAGAGACTTGTTGATGGCTTTGGCCACAATTCTGTTAGTAATATGGACAATAAAGTCCAGGCTGAGGTGTCTCAGATGGAGATAAGGCACTTGTTTGAAACTGGAGTTAAGATCACTGTTGTTATGCAAAGTGACTGGCAGCATTTTGTCCCTGCCCTAGAGAGCAATGAAACTTTTAACTTGAGAGACATGATTTAGGATGTCTGGCAGAGAAATTTCTAAGCAGCAAATCATTCAAGAAGCAGCAGAGCATAAAATTTGGAAAATTTGCAGTCTCGTGATGCAATAGAAAAGAATAATCCATTTTCTGGGGAGAAATTCAAGCCTGCTGCAGCAATTTGCATAAGTAATAAGGAATCGAATGTGAATCACCAAGACAATGGGGAAAATGTCTTCAGGGTATGTCAAAGTCCTTCACAGCAGCCCCTCCCATCACAGGCCTGGAGGCTTAGATAGGAAAAAATTCTTCAGTGGACCAGGCCAAGGGGCACCCAGCTCTGTGCAGTCTCAGGACATGGTGTCCTGTATCCCAGCTGCTTCAGCTCCAGCCATGGGTAAAAGGGGCCAAGGTACATCTTGGGCCATTGCTTCAGAGTGTGCAAGCCACACGCCTTGGCAGCTTCCACATGGGATTGGTCCAGTGGGTGCACAGAAGACAAGAATTGCATTTTGGGAACCTCTGTGAAGATCTCAGAAGATGCTTGGAAATGCCTGGATGTCCAGGCAGAAGTTTGCTGCAGGGGTGGGGCCCTCATGAAGAACCTCTGCAGTATGGAAAAGAAATATAGGCTTGGAACCCCCCCACAGAGTCCCGCTGGGGACAACTTTATGGAGCTGTAAGAAGAGGACCATCCTCCTCCAGACCCAGAATGGTAGATCCACCAACAGCTTGCACCATGCTCCTGGAAGAGCTGCAGGCACTCAACGCCAGCCTAAGAGAGCAGCCAGGAGAGGGATTATATCCTGCAACGTCACAAGGGAGTGACTGCCCAAGGCTGTGGGAGCCCACCTCTTGCATCATCATGATATGGATATGAGCCATGGAGTCAAAGGAGGACATTTTGGAACTTTAAGGTTTAATGACTGCCCTATTTGATTTCAGACTTGTATAAGGCCTGTGGCCTTTTTGTTTTGGCTAATTTCTCTCATTTGGAGCTGGTGTATTTGCCCAATGCCTCTAAGCCCATTGTATCTAGGCAGGAACTCACTTGTTATTGATTGTGCAGGCTCATAGGTGGAGGGGACTTACCTTGTATCAGATGATGCTTTGGACTTGGACTTTTCAGTTAATGCTGGAATAAGTTCAGACTTTGGGGGATTATTAGGAGGGCATGATTGTGTTTTGAAATATGGGAACATGAGATTTGGGAAGGCCAGGGATGGAATGATATGGTTTGGTGGTGTCCCCACCCAAATCTCATCTTGAATTGTAGTTCCTATAATCCCCACATGTTGTGAGAGGGACTAGGTGGGAGGTAATTGAATCATGGGGGTGGTTTTCCCTATGCTCTTCTTGTTATAGTAAATTATCATGGGATCTGATGGTTTTATAAGGAATTTCCCCCTTTGCTCAGCTCTCATTATTCTCCTTCCTGCTGCCTTGTGAAGAAGGACAGGTTTGCTTCCCCCTCTGCCATGAGTGTAAGTTTCCTGAGACCTCCCCAGCTATGCTGAACTCTGAGTCAATTAAACCTCTTTCCTTTATGAAATATCCAGTCTCAGGTATGTTTTTATTACCAGCATGAGAATGAACCATTACAATAGCCTTTATGTCCATTTCACGATGAAAAGTCAGACCTATGTTAATTAACCTAACTGAAGAATTGTTCTTTTTGTAGAAGAGAATACTGCTCTTTTGTAAAGCATCTTCACTGGGTACATTTTCCCATTAGTTCATGCCTCAATAATTAAGTAATAGTGCTTTTTATACTATCTCAATTATTTTATCAAAGAAATATTTATTGATTTGCTAGGATGCACCAGGTACTGTTCTAAGTAGAGCAGTACACCAAACATACAAAAATTTTTGATACTGAGGAAGTTAGTATTCTGGTGGCAGAGAAAGACTAAGTAAAGGACATGCTTAACATATTGAACAAATGGTGATTGGTGCCAAAGATATAACATTAAACAAGGAAAGAGGTCATAAAGTGGCAGAGTGAATAGTTGAAATCTTAGATAGTTTGGTCATTTCACTTTGAACATTTATATTCATATTATAAATATCAGATTTTTCAAACATGTTGTGTGGAAGAAAAGCAATATGTTATAGATTACTTGAAAAAAAATCCCCAAAACATAAAGGATAACATAAAATTGATCATAAATTAACTTTTACTACCTAGAAGTTACAACTTTCGTCACATTGGTTTATTCTGTTCATTATTCCAAGAGATTTATACATATGAATGCATGGCAATTATGTACATATGGGCAGACACACACATACATAAGTGCAAATGGTGTTTTTTAACAATCACAACTCTTTACTGTTGGTAGTTATAGAGTAGTATTAGGTGATATGGTTTGGATATATTTCCCCATTTAAATTTCATCTCAAATTGTAATCCCTATAATCCCCACATGTTGAGGGAGGAACCCTGTGGGAGGTGATTGGATCATGGGGACAGTTCCCCCATGCTGTTTTCATAACAGCAAATGAGTTCTTAATGAGATCTGATGGTTTTATATGGGGCTCTTCCTTCTTTGCTCTTCACACTTCTCTCTCCTGCCACCTTGTGAAGAACATATCTGCTTCTGTTTTGCCTTCCACCATGATTGTAATTTCCTGATGCCTCCCCAGGCATGTGAAACTGTGTGTCAATTAAACTGCTTTTCTTTATACATTACCCCATTTCAGGTATTTCTTTATATCAGTGTGAAAACAGATGAATACATCAGGTAATAATTTAGATTCTAGGACTAAATAGTTCTGGTTCTTATGTAGTCCTAATACTGCTTACTTTTGTGATCCCCAACAAGTTACAGGTATATGTATCAGTTTAGTCAAATCTAGGAAATGAAATATAATCACACCGGGCTTACAGTGTCATAAAGATCAAATTGTTTTACCCACACACAAAGACATAAACACGTTGGCATGCATACATCGTACGTAGTAAGTTTTTAAATATAAATTAATTTGAAAGTAATGAACAGTTTGGTAAAAAGTCTTTTGCAGATAAGAACATGGAAGAACAGGCATTCTATGTTAACAAATCTTAGCAATTAAGGAGCAAGCAACAAGTAAGTTTCCAAAAAAGATGATTGAATATAACAAGTCTGAAGTTTATAGTTTTTATACTTTCTATTTTCAAGACTTACTGCTGTTTTAATTTTTATATAGATTTAAATCATATTAATAGGTAGTGCCTCCACATCCACCCCAGCAAAGTATATAAATGGTATCAGCTTTTGTTGATCCTAAGAGACATTACATGCTTCCAGGTTCACAATGTCATTAGTACTTGTGTTTTCCAGGTACTCATATATAAACATGAGTAAATTAAAGTAGAAATGAATTCGCATATATGGTAGACTGTCTTTAAGATCTATATTCCTTTTATGGTATTCTCAGTTTCTTTCTCATTTCTATTGTTATTTGAGTGGCAAAGAAATCATTTATGCATCAAATATTATTTGAGGTAATAAAAATCATGTTTAGCAGTTGAAATATAATACACATTCGGGATTTGATATGGTTGGGGCAAAGAGAGCTGCTTGCTAGTCCTGTATAGGTCTTAGAAGTGAGGTGACCCACAACTAGAATTACTGAAGATTACTGAAGACCTGTTTTCTTTTAAGGCTTTTGTCTACTACTGGAATCATTTTTTAATATTGGTATCTTAAAGATAACAGAACTTGGACATTAGGAGGGAACAAATAAGTTTCTGATAAAGGGAAACAAAAATGAGTAATAATCATTTGCCATTTTAATTATTTTTTTTTCAGTGTGGCTTTTGAAATTGAGATGTTGGCCATGATCAATTGATGGACTTCTATTCTATGAAAGTATAAGGCAGCTATCTCCAGCCTTTTTGACAATTTTTCCACAGACAGGGAAAGTGGAGGTGGTTTCAGGATGATTCAAGTGCATTACATTTATTATGTACTTTATTTCTTTTTGTTTTGTTTTGCTTTGTTTTGAGACAGAGTCTTGCTCTGTCGCCCAGGCTGGAGTGCAGTCGCATGATGTTGGCTCATTGCAACCTCTGCTCAAGCAATTCTCCTGACTCAGTCTCCTGAGTAACTGGGATTATAGGTGCACACCACCATGCCTGGTTACTTTTTGTATTTTTAGTAGAGACAGGGTTTCACAATGTTGGCCAAGCTGGTCTTGAACTTCTGAGCTCAAGTGATTTGCCTGCCTTGGCCTCCCAAAGTGCTAGGATTACAGGCGTGAGCCACCATGCCTGGTCGTGTGCACTTTATTTCTATTATTATTACATACTCATCATAATGTGGAATCAGTGGGAGCCTTGAGTTTATTTTCCTGCAACTAAATAGTCTCATCTGGAGATGATGGGTGACAGTGACAGATCATCAGGCATTAGATTCTCATAGGGAGTGCACAATCTAGATCACTCACATGTGCAGTTCACAGTAGGGTTTGTGCCCCTATGGGACTCCAGTGCTGCCACAGATCTGACAGGAGGTGTAGCTCAGTTTTGCTCACTTGCCTGCCACTCACCTCCTGCTCTACTGCCAGATTCCTAATAGACCATGGACTGGTACCAGTCTGTTGTCTCAGAGTTAAGGACCCTGGTATAAGGAACTCTTTCCGCTGGTAGATTATATAGTTATACAAATGTCCAGAAATGTATTCATCTACAAATAATAAGTTCTCAATGAATATTTGGCATTTGGTGGCAAAATGAAATGTTTACAAGCCTGAATGAATCAGTGAGTTATTGTTGGCTACAACACTTAAAATCCTCAAACAATGGCAGATTCAGCAGAATTTTCTCCATATCTTCTGTAAACTCATGTGCTGATAGACATTTTAGAGGGCAAAAATCATGACATGTTTTTATGCCCAAGTAGTTTACAGCTTAGCTTTTGAATGGAGAAAAGGAGAGCCAAGATATGTATGCATGAGGCAATAAGAGAAAAAAATCCAGCAGCAACATAATTGCAAAGCTGTCACAGACTAGCAGAAGTATAGATTATTTTTGGCTCGAGAAGATAATATAATTCCCAAGACCCCATGAAAAGAAACCAGCAGCAGCAGCAACAACAACAAAAAAACAATGAGTATAGATTGAAATTCAGAAGTTAATTTTTGCATTGCTTTTACTCTGTGAGGATGACAGGAGAATGGAGTTTTTCTGGAGAGAAGAAAAGTATGCATTCCAAAATACACGCATTCATATTCCCACAATTCAAAGAACAGCATGATGTTAAAAATGGTAAAGGGAATAAAACTACAGCCTAGAAGAAAAGGCATTTTACTTGACAGTGGACTTTAAGATACGTTCAATTCACACTTCATCTTGAATGCCAAAGAGCATGTATTTGATTACCAAATGATAAGAAGTCATTGTACGTGAGTGAAAAAGAGTTAAATAATTATACACATCCATGAACCTTTCAACAACAGCCTTCACTTACTCCCCACTTCAAGCTTTACCAAGTTGCTTTTAGTTTTTAGTAACAGTCACCTAAACAGACCCAATTTTGAAACCCATTAATACAAAATTGATTAAATACTTAAAAAGACAGGCAAAATATTCACATCACAGGCAAATAAATAAAGGAACTTTACATTTCACATTATATAGATCTGTATTCTTTCCATTCAAACATCTCTTACTTTAATTTTCCACCCTTGTTCTGAGAAAATCGTTTACCTCAGTTCATAAAAATAAAACTCGGCAGTTTGGTAAAGGGAACTTGTGCATTTTCTTGAAACATGTCCTTCGAAGGCATCACTGTCTGCAACCAAATATGTTTCTCAAAGCTTATTCACACCCCTACCCCCTCCAAAAATATAGATCTCTCCTTAGGGAAAGAATCTACTGCTAAAAGTTGAATAAAAATAAATAAATAACAATTTTGAAAGAAGTCACGTAATTGGTCATGAATCCTGATGTGCAACTGTTATTTTGGCAATAATTTGTGGAGTAAAGGGCTAGCAACGGATTCTGTATTTTATTTAACTCCAAATAGTTAATAGATATTGATAGGGAATTTTCAACTGTGTTGTTGGGGAACTGGTATTATTTAATTAAATTGGGGTAACTGAAATTTGTCCTTATAGGAGCCATGCAGAGCAGAATTACTTGTATCATGACTGAGAGAATGGGCTAGAGGAAATATGTTCCACAATGAAGGCAAGAGAATTTGTTTGTCTTGGCTGTGGCTCAGTGAGGAGGAGAAAAAAATTCGACATTAAAAATTCTTAGATTCATCCCAGAAAGTCTCAAAGGAAGAATGCATTTACAGTAGTTGGTACTGCCTCTGTGCACTTGAAAGAAAATAAAAATATCCTGGAGAAAATCACACTCAGTGTAGGCCTTGTTGAATTTCCATTAATAAAATAACTTGACTATTCAAAAGTTCCACATTTCCACAAATAACAATACACACAATATATGGAACAAACTACAATGGACATGCATTGGCAAAACTAAAAGTTGCAGAAAGACTTCAGATATTGAATTATCAAATGTGTAGACTATTATAATGTGATTTATGTCAAGAAATGTGTTTGAAAATATGAGCATAAAGATAATAAATAAAAAGCAAGGAAATCTGAAAAGGAACCACATGAGCATATTCATATATAGTAATGAAATCATTAGCATAAAAAGTTCACTGTTAAACCAGAGAATCAACATAGATGAAGAGACTAATAAGCTCGAATATAAATCTGAATAAAAATGCAAAATAGAAAACAGTAAATTAAAACTCTGAAGACTAGGCTAACATATAAAGGACATCATGAGAAACTTTAACATGTCTAATTGGAAATCTAGAAAAAGAAAAATGGAGACAATGGTGGAAGCTTACTGAATTGTTGAAAGACATAAATCTTCAATTTCAGGAAGCTCAATGAATGTCAAACACATAAATGAAAACACATATCTAGACCCATTGTAGTAAAACTGCAGAATTTAAGACAAGAAAAACTCTGAAAAGCATCCAGAAAGAGAAATGATTACCTACAAATAAACAGTAATTAAACAGACAGCTAACTTCTCAAGAGTAACAGTAGAAGCTATCAGATAGTGGTACAAATATCTCCAAATTATAGAGAAGAAATCACTGTCCATGCAGAATTGCACACTTTGTGAAAAAGCCATCTTTAATGTGAAAGGAAGACATTTGCAGAGAATAAAAAACTGAGTTTTTTTTTAATGTACCAGGAAACACTAACTAGGTGACATTATAAAAAATAAAATTTGAGGACAGTATAAAGCATTATATTTTCATACTTATACAGTGTAAATATGGAAAATACTTAGACCGAAAGCCTGATATGCAAAATAGAATGCAGAATAAGAAAATAAAATGTGAGTAAATAAAAACAATAATGTATAATATCTTGGGCTGGTAAATAAATATAAATCTCAACTAATGGGCAATAATACCATAAAACATTATAATTGATATTTTAGGGGCCTCACAGTACTGAGGAAGTGGGTTGAGTTACTGGTTAACTTTACACTCTCATGAAGTATATGTGTGTATATATATATATATATATATATATAGAGAGAGAGAGAGAGAGAGAGAGAGAGAGAGAATTTACCACTAAAATACCATAGTAGGTAATTTCCACAGCAGTGGATATGGGAAACACACATTTGAAAATTAAAAAGTAAATGGAGAAAATTTTAAAAAATTAAAATGAGAAAACACAAAATGGTAAATGTAATAGAAATAAATTTAAATGTATGAAAAATGCATTGTTATCTCTGAGGGGTTTCAATTAAAATAAAATGACTGTATCAACAAAGGGGCAAATCGAAGCAAAATATTACCTGCGATACCTGATAATATGAGTACATAGTTTTGGATGAGAGTCAATGGGTCTGTTAACTGTACCCAGAAGGACACAGACAAATGCTCTGGTCCAAGATAAACTTCCTCATTTTCCACCATGCAGTATATGATGTAAGGTGCTTGGCAAAGTTTGTATTATTGTAAGTCTTTAGGAGACTAAGTTTTTTTTAAGATTCTGAGATTTAAAGAAAAGTCTCATTTGATATACTTAAGAACAAAACAAACTACTTCTCTAAAAAGAAAAAAGCCTCAAGACATAATAACAGGCAATGCAGAGAAGGAAACAGTATAGAGTAGGAGACTTCAGAATGTCCATACAGAAAGCATCCCTGATGAAGTAACATGTCAGCAAATAACTAGCAGACAATTAGAAGCCGTCCCTGGAAAGGCATAGGGAAAGAACTGTTACCAAGATTCTAAGGCAAGATGAGACTGTTAGGTTTTTAGAATGAGAAGATGGCCTGGTTAACAGTGGAAAAAGAAAAGATCAAAGATGTAGGTGGACCATACAGAATCTCATAACCCTGGTTTTAAAGTTTGGATTTTTTTCTGAGTTTAATATAAATCATCAGGTTGTTTAAACAATAGTGTGATGTGATCCATTTTCCATTTGTAAATCACTCAAACTTCTCCGTGGAGGATGCAGTGTAAAGTAGTAAAAGTACAAGAAGAAAGGCCAGTTAGGAGTCATGGCTGTGATCTATGTGAGAGATGACTGTGGCTTGGTGTAACATTGGAAATAAGAATGGTAAAGGGCTGGGCACAGTGGCTCACACCTGTAATCCCAGCACTTTGGGAGGCTGAGGTGGGTGGATTGCTTGAGCACAGGAGTTCAAGACCAGCTTGGGCAACATGGTGAAACTCTGTCTCTACCAAAAATGAAAAAAAAAAAAAAAAAAAAAAAAAAAAAGAGCTGGGTATCGTGGCATGCACCTGTAGTATCAGCCACTCAGAAGGCTGAGATGGGAGGGTCACTTGAGCCTGCGAGGTGGAGGTTTCATTGAGCAGAGTTCGCACCACTGCATTCCAGCCTGTGTGACAGTAAGACCCCGTTTCAAAAAAACAATGGTGAAAATTGGAAAGATTTGGCATTTATTGGGAGTAGAGTTGAAAGAACTAGGTGATGAATTGCTTTTAAGAATGAGGGGAGAAAAAGAACCAAGCAAAAGTGGGAATAACACCTTGAGCATTTTGGTGCATTGGAGAGTTCCCATTACTTTAAGTTTTTTAGTTAATCCTGTTTATGTCCCAATCCATACAGTTTACTTAGGGGTTTTTAGTGTCGACAACTTCTGAGTTGTTCTTGGTTCTGTGGACTGATAAGCATCATTCTTGTTGGCTTTTCTATGCATCCTCAGTTTTTCTCCTATCTCAGTTCTAGTCAGGTAACAGTTGCTTATCTGCCATTTTAGGATTTCAGAATTGTGGGTACATCTATTATTGGTTGTTATTATAGGAAAAGCACTTAAAATAATGCCTGGAACAAAGTATGTGTTATATAAGTGTTAGTTACTATTCTTATTTGGATATTTGTATTACTTGTTCTTGTGGGTTATCTTTTCAAATTTCCTACTGTCATTTCTTTGCTAGTTTTAAAGGGATTAGAAATAAGAAAGCATGAGTCAGTGTACATGCCTTGATCTATTCTTGCTGCTATAACAAAATACCTTTGACTGGGTAATTTATAAACAACAGAAATTTATTGCTGACAGTTCTGGAGGCTGGGAAGTCCAAGATCAAGGCATTAGCGCATTAGGTGTCTGGTGAGCACTTATTCCTCAGAGATGCCTTCTATATGTTCTCAAATGGTGGAAGGGATAAATAGGCTCTCTGAAACCTCTTTTACATGGCATTAATGAAATCACCTTCTAGAGGCCCTACATCTTAATACCATTGCCTTTGGGATTAGGTTTTAACATATGAATTTTCAGAGAGACACAAGCACTCATACCATAGCAGCACATATTTAATATAAGAAGACTCACACCTGTAATCCCAGGACTTTGGGAGGCTGAAGCTGGTGGATCACCTGAGGTCAGGAGTTTAAGACCAGCCTGACCAACATGGTGAAATCCTGTCTCAACTAAAAATACAAAAATTAGCTGGGCATGGTGGTGTGTGCCTGTAATCCCAGCTACTCAGGAGGCTGAGACAGGAGAATCACTTGAACACACGAGGTGGAGGTTGTAGTGAGCCAAGACCGTACCATTGCCACTCCAGCCTGGGTGACAGAGCGAGACTCCATCTCAAAAACAAAAACAAAAAAAAAAGAGAGAGAGAGAAAAAGAAAAAGAAAAACACAATCTAAATTTCATATCTTTTTTTTAAATTTATTTTTTATTATTATACTTTAAGTTCTAGGGTACATGTGCATAAGGTGCAGGTTTGCTACATATGTATACTTGCCTAGTTGGTGTGCCACACCCATCAACTCGTCAGCACCCATCAACTCGTCATTTACATCAGGTATAACTCCCAATGCCATCCCTCCCCCCTCCCCCCTGCCCATAATAGGCCCCAGTGTGTGATGTTCCCCTTCCTGAGTCCAAGTGATCTCATTGTTCAGTTCCCACCTATGAGTGAGAACATGCAGTGTTTGGTTTTCTGTTCTTGTGATAGTTTGCTAAGAATGATGGTTTCCAGCTGCATCCATGTCCCTACAAAGGACACAAACTCATCCTTTTTGATGGCTGCATAGTATTCCATGGTGTATATGTGCCACATTTTCTTAATCCAGTCTGTCACTGATGGACATTTGGGTTCATTCCAAGTCTTTGCTATTGCGAATAGTGCCTCAATGAACATACGTGTGCATGTGTCTTTATAGCAGCATGATTTATAATCCTTTGGGTATACAACCAGTAATGGGATGGCTGGGTCATATGGTACTTCTAGTTCTAGATCCTTGAGGAATCGCCATACTGTTTTCCATAATGGTTGAACTAGTTTACAATCCCACCAACAGTGTAAAAGTGTTACTATTTCTCCACATCCTTTCCAGCACCTGTTGTTTCCTGACTTTTTAATGATTGCCATTCTAACTGGTGTGAGATGGTATCTCATTGTGGTTTTGATTTACATTTCTCTGATGGCCAGTGATGATGAGCATTTTTTCATGTGTCTGTTGGCTGTATGCATGTCTTCTTTTGAGAAATGTCTGTTCATATCCTTTGCCCACTTTTTGATGGGGTTGTTTGTTTTTTTCTTGTAAATTTGTTTGAGTTCTTTGTAGGTTCTGGATATTAGCCCTTTGTCAGATGAGTAGATTGCAAAAATTTTCTCCCATTCTGTAGGTTGCCTGTTCACTCTGATGGTAGTTTCTTTTGCTGTGCAGACGCTCTTTAGTTTAATTAGATCCCATTCGTCAATTTTGGCTTTTGTTGTCATTGCTTTTGGTGTTTTAGACGTGAAGTCCTTGCCCATGCCTATGTCCTGAATGGTACTACCTAGGTTTTCCTGTAGGGTTTTTATGGTATTAGGTCTAACATTTAAGTCTCTAATCCATCTTGAATTAATTTTCGTATAAGGAGTAAGGAAAGGATCCAGTTTCAGCTTTCTACTTATGGCTAGCCAATTTTCCCAGCACCATTTATTCAATAGGGAATCCTTTTCCCATTTCTTGTTGTTCTCAGGTTTGTCAAAGATCAGATGGCTGTAGATGTGTGGTATTATTTCTGAGGACTCTGTTCTGTTCCATTGGTCTATATCTCTGTTTTGGTACCAGTACCATGCTGTTTTGGTTACTGTAGCCTTGTAGTATAGTTTGAAGTCAGGTAGCGTGATGCCTCCAGCTTTGTTCTTTTGACTTAGGATTGTCTTGGAGATGCGGGCTCTTTTTTGGTTCCATATGAACTTTAAAGCAGTCCTTTTTCCAATTCTGTGAAGAAACTCATTGGTAGCTTGATGGGGATGGCATTGAATGTATAAATTATCTTGGGCAGTATGGCCATTTTTCGGATATTGATTCTTCCTATCCATGAGCATGTTGGAAAGATCTAAAATTGACACTCTAACATCACAATTAAAAGAACTAGAGAAGCAAGAGCAAACACATTCAAAAGCTAGCAGAAGGCAAGAAATAACTGAGATCAGAGCAGAACTGAAGGAGATAGAGACACAAAAAACCCTCCACAAAATCAATGAATCCAGGAGTTGGTTTTTTGAAAAGAACAACAAAATTGATAGACTGCTAGCAAGACTAATAAAGAAGAAAAGAGAGAAGAATCAAATAGATGCAATAAAAAATGATAAAGGGGATATCACCACCGACCCCACAGAAATACAAACTACCATCAGAGAATACTATAAACACCTCTATGCAAATAAACTAGAAAATCTAGAAGAAATGGATAATTTCCTGGACACTTACACTCTCCCCAGACTAAACCAGGAAGAAGTTGAATCCCTGAATAGACCAATAGCAGGCTCTGAAATTGAGGCAATATTTAATAGCCTACCAACCAAAAAAAGTCCAGGACCAGATGGATTCACAGCTGAATTCTACCAGAGGTACAAGGAGGAGCTGTTACCATTCCTTCTGAAACTATTCCAATCAATAGAAAAAGAGGGAATCCTCCCTAACTCATTTTATGAGGCCAACATCATCCTGATACCAAAGCCTGGCAGAGACACAACAACAAAAAAGAGAATTTTAGACCAATATCCCTGATGAACATCGATGCAAAAATCCTGAATAAAATACTGGCAAGCCGAATCCAGCAGTGCATCAAAAAGCTTATCCACCATGATCAAGTGGACTTCATCCCTCGGATGCAAGGCTGGTTCAACATATGCAAATCAATAAACGTAATCCAGCATATAAACAGAACCAAAGACAAAAACCACATGATTATCTCAATAATTGGTGGCTAGCCTGATACACTTCCCAGTTTGCTGAAAAGGCCTTTGACAAAATTCAACAGCCCTTCTTGCTAAAAACTCTCAATAAATTTGGTATTGATGGAACGTATCTCAAAATAATAATAGCTATTTATGCAAACCCACAGCCAATATCACACTGAATGGGCAAAAACTGGAAGTATTCCCTTTGAAAACTGGCACAAGACAAGGATGCCCTCTCTCACCACTCCTATTCAACATAGTGTTGGTAGTTCTGGCTAGGGCAATCAGGCAAGAGAAAGAAATAAAGGGTATTCAGTTCAGAAAAAAAGAAGTCAAATTGTCCCTGTTTGCAGATGACATGATTGTATATTTAGAAAACCCCATCATCTCAGCCCAAAAATCTCCTTAAGCTGATAAGCAACTTCAGCAAAGTCTCAGGATACAAAATTAATGTGCAAAAATCACAAGTGTTCTTTTACACCAGTAACAGACAGAGAACCAAATCATGAATGAACTTCCATTCACAATTGCTTCAAAGACAATAAAATACCTAGTAATCCAACTTACAAGGGATGTAAAGGACCTTTTCAAGGAGAACTACAAACCACTGCTCAGTGAAATAAAAGAGGACACAAAACAAATGTAAGAACATAAATTCTGTATCTTTTGTTCCTCCTAGTTCAGACTCAATTGAGGCACCTGAATCAGGATCATTTTCCTTTTTCAGGGAGTTTTTCTCTAAAGGTAACCTGAGATTATTGTGAAAACCAAAGCCTAATGTGTTAAAGATCAGAATGTAATTGTCTAAACTGATTGAGAATGGGGTAACCTATTAGGTAAATTGCCGCCAATTCCTGAAACAGTCAACCCATGATTCTCACTTCAGTTTAATTATCAGGAGCTTTTTAACAAGTGATCATAGAAGATTTATAAGGTATCCCACAAGAGTTATAGTTTTTTGTTTGTTTAGTTTTGTTTTACTGTAGCACTCACTGTTTGCTTTTCCTAGAATGTTCTCCTGGAGCTAGCTAGTCATCATCAGTTAGGCCTCAGTTCAATATCACTACTTTCAATAGGCTTTTTCCTACTATGCCTACACTTTCTATACAGCATTTATATTATATCCCATCCCATTATCAAGTTTTATTTATGCCAAATTATTCATGTAGTTATTGATTTGTCTGAACTGGCTCATCCCATTTGAATGTAAATACCAGTCTTGTTTACTAGCACATAGTACAATACCTATCACATAAAAGGCGTATCATGTTTGTTGACTGAAAGAATAATTTTATTGGCTCTCATATACACAGCTGGTAAATCCTCATTCTTGCCACATCTCTACCCCCAACTCTCCATTCTTGTGCGTTTAAGGTAAAATATTGCAAACAATGTCTGGACAATGACTTGTCCAGAGCTTTCCTAATCAGGGGACTGTAGGCAGGACCATTTCCCAAGGACAGTGATTGTCAGATGACTTCCCAGTAGAGCAAAGAATTCATATTTTATTTTTAGAAGTAAACATGAAATGGACATATGGCAAAACAATTTTTTTATTTCTTGAAATTATACCTTTGATGTCAGAAAAATGATGATATTCTTTCTCAAACTGTATTTTGAATATAGGATTATTCTGAATTTTTATTAATACATTCATTCTATGTTTCATTATCTCCCTACATTCTAGCAAATTTTGGGTTAATTATCATGCATATATATATGAAACTTATCTATTAATATATAGATATATTTCAGTTTGTGCAAAGAGCTTTCTGGGCTTACCAGTTTTATCAAAAGTGAAATGGGTTGCTTAAGCAATGATAGAATCATGAAACATTTCAGTTAGGATTTCCCAAATTAGAAGTTCCAAGACAATAACATTGGCTCTGCTGATATTATAATAACAGTAGTAGTGTCTGTACAATGAATGCGCTATCTGATAGTTTTCAAAGCAATGCTAGCTTCAGAATTGGTGGCTAGCCTGATACACTTCCCAGTTTGCTGGGGTTTCTGGAGATTAAAATTTAATCAGCAAGAGCATTCTCTAACACATTATACTTGGCTCGTCTGCTCTTAATCCCCTTCCCTCATCCACCCACTCTGATGATATCTCAGATAAAAATAATTGTAGAACTTATACCTTAATAAAATTTTATAAAAATTAGTCTTATTTTTTAAAGCTTGGTATCTAAGGAGCATCAGTCATAGAAGCAGCCTGTTGTCCCCAAAAGTTCCTCTACTGTGGAGTTAGTCATCATGTCTCACAAATTACATAAATATTCCTTCAAAGTCCACTTCTATCTGTTAGCATGAGCTTACAACAGTGATGAACTAGCCTTGTAAACTCTAGTTTCTTCCTCCTTTAGGATGTTCCAAGGCTATGAAAAATATTGTACTGCTTATGTAATTAGAAATATGTGTTACCCAAGCTGGGAGAGTGCCTTCTGTAGTTTTGAAAACATTGGCATTCATTGGAGACAGTCAAAGAGTTGTAGCCCCTGAGGATAACTATTTTTGAGTCATACTTGTTTTCCTACAGTTACAAATCCTTATAGGGAAATTACAATTATTCTAACCTGTGATGTCTCTGACTCTGAGTGGAATATACTTGACTTGAGATTTGTGTAAATTCTATTAACATTGTGATCTTCAGTCCAGAATAGGAAAGCGGTATCCACTCATGGTTATACTGGAGCGCCACTAGATGAAGTTAAGTCTGCATCCATATTTTTCATAGTGTACTATCCTACTAAATATGCAAAGAAATAAAGGACTTTAGTGATCAAATGAGGTAGCAATTTTTAAAATAATATTTACCACCCCATAATCACTTCTGAGATAGATATTAATAATAAAAATTAGCACACCAAACATTCACGTTAATTTTACAAACTGACCAAACCTTTTTTTCTAAAAACAAGGAAGCTTAATTTTTTTTAACCAGTATCTAATATCCTGCAAAAGCATTCCCAAAGACCACTTTGAGAAATGTTAACCAGAGTAGGTCATTAAAACTCCATTTTCTGTCATGTTTAGCTGGGCATTTAGCTGTGAGAATCTTGACTTTTTTTTCACATTTGATGCTATGGTTCAACAATCACATGTTAGAATGTTCCTAATAATTAAACTCACAGTAGTAGGTTGACTGTCTTAGGAGATGACAGCAATATATATAATGGCTTACCCTATCCTAAATGACGTTAGACTATTACATACTTACGTGTAAAATGTCAGATACTGTCTTTACAATAACCTCAGTTTACCTTAAGATAACTACAGTGAAAAATAAAACAATCTTCAAGCAAGTGCCAAGATTTGGCCTGAACTGCGAGGGGTAAAAATACAACATTCAGACTTCTGATAAGATTTGCTTATTTTTTGTTCCACTAAAGCTGGCAAATAAATTATAGTAAATAATTAGAAGTAATAAAATATAACAAAGACAGGAAACTTTCATATAGCACATACTTTGTGCCACACATTGTTCTTTTTTGCATTGTTCTTTTTTGCTTTTTTTTTTTTTTTTTTTTTTGGTGACGAAATCTCTCTTTGTCGCCCAGACTGGAGTGCAGTGGTGCAATCTCAGCTCACTGCAACCTCCGCTTCCTGGGTGCAAGTGATTCTCCTGCCTCAGCCTCCTGAGTAGCTGGGATTACAGGCATGTGCCACAATAACCCGGCTAATTTTTGTATTTTTAATAGAGACTAAAAATGTTCACCATGTTGGTCAGGCTGGTCTCAAACTCTTAAACTCATGATCCACCTGCCTTGGCCTCCCAAAGTGCTGGGATTACAGGCATGAGCCACCGCACCCAGCCCCACACATTGTTCTTTACAAAGAACAATTGTTTTATATAATTTATATATATAAATTATAAATTTAACAATTGTTAAATCGGCATGGGTCTACTCTCCCAATTGTAGACCCTGGAAAATGCAAACAGACAAGCAGTAGTTAACTTTAGACATAAGATAGGCAAAAAGCTGACAGTGCACAGAGAAGTCTGCAAGAATAATGTGTATTAGCTCCGAGATGAGCTCAAAAAATGTAGGTCCTGAGAACCTCTGAATGGACTACATAAGGTAGGGCTTAAAGAGGAGTACATGAAAATCTTTCAAAGTAAAGAGAATGCGTCTAAGTGCTCAAGGCCCAATTCTCACGTTTCCTTGATTCCTTCTTTTTCTTTACTTCTAAAACTCATTCATCACCTAGTCCTTTTAGTTCTACTCCAAACATATGCCACATCTTTCCAGTTTTTCCCATTGTTCCTATAATATAATGATATTGCAGGCCAAGCCACCACGATTTTCACCTAGATTAATGCAGTAGCCTTCTCGCTGGCTTTTGTGCTTATGTTCTTACTCCCTAGACACTATCTTTTCTAAATTTAGTAGCATTTACTGTTCCTTTCACAAATAGACTGTAACTGGTAAAACATGACAAGCCTAATTCTGTGAACATCTCTCTTTGATTTGATTTCTCAATCTTTCTGGGAAAATTTCCCCTGGCAATTCTACCTTGTCTGACTTTATTCTCTAAGAATTCGATTTTGCCTATTCAGGCTCTTCCTCTCTGTGTGCCAAAATCCTCTGCTCTCTTGTATGCTTATCCCTTTTCTCAAGTTATTTTATATAGCTTGGCTAAATCCTATTTGTTCTTCAAAATTTTTCTCACATGGTGTTAATATTCTTAACGTAAAGTTATATAACATTTGATACTTTGAAATTGCATGAAAAGATCAATTAAGATAAGACTCATAATGAATAAATGAATTGATTAAGTAGATAGAAAAACAGATTGAATAAGTAGAGAGATAAAATTAGCACATTAGGAGCCATGTTTCTCACTGTTGGAAAAAGTGTTTACACACATATAGAAGGGGACATCTGGAAATAACTGTGAGATCCTTTGGTAGGTATTGATATATTAGCTTTATATTGCTGCTACAACAAATTACCACAAATGTAGTCAGTTAAAATGATATAAATTATCTTACAGTTCTGGAGGTCAAAAATCCAAAATTAGACTCACTGGACTAAAGTCCAGGATGACTGATTTCTTCTGCAGGCTATGGGGGAAAAAAATCTCTTTTCTTGCATTTTCTAGCTTCTAGAGGCTGCTTGCATTCCTGGCTCCTGGCTTATTTCTCTTTCAATGCAGTGTAGCATCCTCAAATCTCTTTAAATGTCTAATCTCTGCTTCCATTGCCACATCTTAGGTGACAATGACTGTGACTGTCCCTATTAATAGGACCCCTGTGATTACACTGGGCCTATCTGGGTAATCCATATTCCTCTTCCATCTCAAGATCCTGTATCACAGGTTTCAGGGATTAGGATGTGCACATACGTGGGAATGGGGAATATTAATCTGCCTACTATAGACAGGAACTGGAAACATCAATTTGAATGTGATGTCAAAGTTTTACACACATTCACATACACACACACACACATATATGCTGAAAGGTTTGTGTGAAGTTTTTTGTATGTATATATACATATTTACATGTATAAGCATATGTATGCATGTATGTGTGTAATTTCTTTGCTTTTTTGCTGAGAGAACCTAGAAACAAGATCACTTAGTAGCGACAAACACACCAAGAGCTGAGATACTAGTTTTAAATATCTTCCAGTGAAAAGAACCAGGACTTCTTTAGAAATGATTAATGGGGTAGGAAAAATATATGATGAGTTTGGGATAACTCTTTGTGCTAGGAAGTGAGAATGTATTCAGAGAATGTGGTGACATATAAAACAGACACAGGCCAAATCCAGAGGAATTTTAGCATCAAAATAAATAATGCTAATAATGGAATACAACCAGTGAATGCATAGGAATCTATAATATGACTCCATATTTATAGAAGTAAGTATGAATAAGTATATAAATAAATGGAGGATGTGTGGGCTCCTCCTTACATTACAATGCTAAATGGTGATGAAAGATCACCTTTTGGCATACATCATAGTGCTTGTTAGTTAATGTGGAAGTTTCAATGGAGGCTAAGGCTGGAGGGAGGAAGTTTAATGAGGAATAGAATTTTCATAATTCATATTATCTCTCAACAAAAGACTAGTCAACTACCAAATGATAAGATGGTGGTTTGATTGTGAAAAAACATTTCAGATACTAACATGCCCAGGTAATGTATATTGGCATCACCATGTTGCAATGGGTTGACGTACTGAGCCCACTGATCCAACGTACTGAGAAGAATACATCATTATTTCTGTAGTATTTGTGCCAGGAATGTAGGAGAAAACATCATATTAACTTAGGTTAAGCTTTATCCTATAGAATGTAAGGACTATATAATCTTTAAAATTGCAAAGACTTGAGAAGCATTCCATTTTGGAGGTTACCTACAAGAGAAAACAACTAAATACATATTCCTGGATGGTAACCCGACCCAAAATTTTGTTAAAAAAGAACACTGTTGATATATTAGTAACATTTTAATCATATATGTAAATTGCATGTAACGTGTTGATTTTTTGACCTGGAATGTTGAATGTGTTTACGTAGGTAAGTGGTAGAAGTTTTTATTTTTGTTTGTATTTTGTTGTGTTTTTGGGGAAAGGGAGACACACTTAAGTATTTAAAGGTGATGAGGCACCATGTCAGCAGCTCTGAAAAGACTCAGAAAAAGTCTCATAATAATTATAATGGAAATAATGGAGAAGAGGGTGACAGAGAGAGAGAATGAGAAAGAGAAAGTATCATTATTTGGTGCAAGTGTAGTTTTTTTGTTTGTTTGTTTGTTTTTAGTAGAGACAGGGTTTCACCATGTTCCAGGCTGGTCTGGAACTCCTGACCTTATGATCCGCCCACCTCGGCCTCCCAAAGTGCCGGGATTACAGACATGAGCCACCAACCCCCGCCTTTCAAGTGCAGTATTGATGAAGGTGATAAAAGCTGGATCTTAGACTTTCTAATTTCATGTCCCTTAATTTTTCTCTCATTTATTGTATCACCTTTTCTTTGTCTTGCCTTCTATGTAAATTATTTAAATCCAGTACCCTACTTACCTCTTTAGCTGTATATAATCTACTATATGACCCTATTAAGTTTTACATTTTAATGATTATAGTTTTAATTTCTAAAGTTACTTCATGAATTTCTCAAATACAATTTAATGAATTTTTTTTTGCCTGTTCATCTTTCTGAATCTATATTATATCTTTTAAAACTTTTATTCTTAGTTGCTTTATGTCCTGCATGTTATTTTTCCAATATCTACAATTTTTGAAGATCTAAACCTGTGGTTTTTCTTCGCCTTGATTCTCATTAGTAGAGGTCTCTTTCTTTGTGTCTTTGGGTTATCTCTTTTATGCACATGTATTTTGGTAGATGTGATCTGTGGGAATGCCAAGTGCTTAAATCAGGGGATGTTTTTCTCCAGAGAGAGTTTGCATTTTCTTTTGATGGGCGCCAGGGGTCAATATGTCTGGAACCACTCCCACCTCACCCCCTCCCCAGCTTTAATCGTCCAAGCTTAGTGTTGACATTACAATTTCAGCTCCTTACTTGGGAATAGGCCAAAGGTCTAGCATCCTGGGACAGGTTTTCATTTGCTTACCACTCACTATCTCTCTTCTAGTTCCAGATCATGGTCATTTATTTTATTCTTCTTTGATTTTTTTAATACTATATTTATATTTTTGACCCTCAAATTGTACTTTTATAATTTTTATATTTTTAATTTTATATATTTGTATATTTTTTAACTTTTAGATTTATAATTTTTATTTTTTAATAAACTTTGTATGTTGTATTTTTGGCCCCAAAATTATATTTATGGTCTATTATGTCCTATAAACCCAAATACATTAAGATATGTTTTAACCAGAATCTAGTAATACATCAGTAGATGAGCCCTTTAAAATATCTAGTGTTTCATCATGCAAAAAGGAAATGTTTTTTATTTAATATGGTGTTATTCTTCCTAAAGTGACTGTAAATCCTTTATGGATAACAACACTGTTGTGTATGCTTACTGTCTTGGCTTTAGATTAGCTCCACACAAAATAGTTGGTATCAAATACACAACAAATTAATTAATGCAACTTTATTAGAAATATTTTATCTTTATAATATCCCTTTAAATATCTAATAACAGCTAAAATGTACTAAACATTTAAATATAACAGACAATAATCTAAGTATGTTGCATGAAATGTCATATTTAAGCCTTTACAATATATGTATGACTGACAACTGTTTTCTCATTCTACTCATAAGGAAACTGAGGCAGAGAGAAGTAAATGAATTGTTTAAAATTAAACCTTGGAAGTGATCCCATCATGACAGATTTTTTATATTCACTGGTCACAGAGCCACTTGAAGGCACTATTGATGGCTCAGTGTCTCCTCATTGTGAGAATGGCAGCATCTATGGAAGGGGGAATTAAGCATGTGTAAATAAACATATACATGTTTATCTGTGTATACACACATGCACGTACACACACCCTAAATCCCTGTACACACGTTTACTATACAGCCCTCTCTGTTAGATTTTTCAAGTAGGAGTCTGCCATGACTCAAATAGAGTCCCCAGATTCTGTATTATGTTTGAACATTTTATATCTGAGAAAAGCCAAATACTAGAAGTATTCTTGTCTTTGATATGCAAAATTCAATGTTTAGAAGTAAGTCACACAGAATTTCTTTCCAGGCAGTGAGTCCTTAGGATAATTGTGTTTGATGTGTTAAGTTAACCTATAAACTCACACATTTTTCTTCTATCTCCATAGCACCAAGATAAAGTCAATTTTGTCAGAGAGATATTTTCTCTTTTTCTTAGGAAAAAAATGTGGAAACAAAACAGTATAGCAAGAAACTTAAGAACATTTACTGAGAGTGTCTGGGGTCAAATTCCAGCTCCACTATTGTCTCTCCGATCTTGGACTGACTTAATCTCTTAGTGTCTCAATTTCTTCATCAATACAATGGGGATATTAATAGTAGATACCTACCTTATAAGAATTTTGTAAAGCTCAAGGCTGAGTGAATATAACTAAGTAACTAATTGAATAAATGAATGAATGAAAGAATAAGTAAATGAATAAATAATTCCCAGATATGGCACATATTTAGCACAATATAAATATATACATATATGTCATTTTAGTCAATGTGATATGCTCATTTTCAAATAAAGATATCTTTTCAAATGGATGACTATAGATACCATTCTTTCGAGACTTTAAGAACTTTAACATTTGAAAAGAATTTTGTGATTCCTATGAAAAGCCTTACATTATAATCATGAATATGTATTAAGTACCACATGTTTGCTAATTTTGTCTAAAAGTTGAATATCTCAAGTTACATTTTATGGTGCTTCATTTTTTCATTGTGCAGTTTTTGAAAAGGTATTATTTTCTTTTTGGATAAAAGATTCTAAGGAATATTGAAATTTTAATTTCATGCATACTCTCTAGAATTCTAGAATTTAAAAGAAGTTTACAATGAACTTGATGCATTTTAAAAATATAATTAAAAGGCACTATACACCTCTGCTACGTGCCTCCAGAAGCATATACTGAGCTGTCTTAGGATGTTAAGTACTTGTGTAATGGTCTGAATTGTTAGGTGACAGTTGATAGCAGATGTAAAAGTTAAATAAGAAGGGGAAAAAGAGGGCAATAAATCATCAATAATCTATTCACCATTTCCTGACTTAACAGGGTTCTCTCTTTTATTAAGTGTCTTCAAACTGTTAGAGTTTATAGAAAGTGATTTTGTGGCTAGAAGAAAATAGTGTGTGAAGCTCTTGGAATATTAATAGAAATGCCTTTTAAGGTCCTTTTAGTGAAGCTTTACAAAACTATATGCACTCAAATTATGCCTCAAATATTTCTTTTGTATTGGATAGATATTAAGCTCTAAGTAATTGAAAACAGATTTTCCCCCTCCTCATTTTAGAGGGAAAATTGTCCCTGGTTTACTCTTCAATGTTAGTTTATTCTATTTTATTGGTCTAAGTACCTGTGCCCTTCTTCTCTTCTCCTCCATCTGACCCCCTTCCAATAATGTTGATGTGGCTAGACAATTTCATCACCACTTCTTAAAACAACATCTTCAATATCCACCAACGTATTTGGTAAGATAAGGAAGTTAGCATTTATGGGGAAATCTTATATGCATAGAACACTAGAGCATCAGAGTACCAACCCAGTTTATCTGAGAGATGAAAGGAAGCCATTCATAGTCATTAATAAGGATATGAACTTTATAATGTAAGCACAAGAATGCTCACAACTACATAGTTTAAATAAAAAAAGGAAATAAATGTATATTTATAAGGCACTGGCTGAATAAATTATATTATATAAATATATAGTGAATCATTACATAGTTACTGAAGTTGATGATATTGAACAAGCAAGACTTGTAAGAGGTACAATAAAGGCAACATTATTTTTGTATGTGACGTATAAATTCATTGCAAGTGACTTAGTTTTTCTTGTCCCTAGATAAAATGTAGGGCAAGTTTCATAACCATCTTTATGACCTCCTCCAAGTTTGTTGGCCAAGAGCTAATATGTGCACTTTAGGGTAATGGTAAAAATATTAAATCCTTATCTTGGACCATATTAGGATAGCCACTTAAGGGCAAGAAATGTCCTTTTTTTTCCCTCCACAACTTTGCCAACTATCTTAGTTCATTTTCTCTTTCTAAAACTGCATACCTGAGACTGGGACATTTACGGATTAAAAAAAATTATTTCTTACAGTTCTGGAGACTAGGAAGTCCAAGATCAAGAAGCTACATCTAATGAGGGCCTTCTTGTGGGAACTCTCTGCAGAGGCTTAAGGTGACAGGGCATCACATGGCAAAGGGGCTCATGAGAGGCAGACAACCTGGCTTTTATAACAGACCCACTCCCATGATGATTAACCTGTTTCCTGGATAACTCATTAACCTGCTAATCCATTAATCCATAAATGAATTAATCCATTCATGAAGGCAGAGCCCGCATGACCCTCTTAAAGTTCCTATTTCTTAATACTGTTATATTGGGGATTAAGTTTCAACATGGCTTTTCCAGGGGATTTAAATAGTAGCACAAACATTGATTTCTGATCCTTTAAGAGTCAAGGGAAGGGGTAGGGCATATTTTACTTTCACTATTACTTTTATGTGATCACATCACACTTTCTAGTTTTGGCAACGGTTTGATACCAACCCTTTCTCTGTGGGAAGTGTTTTCAGTGTTTTTAAAGAAACCCCTCACTTCTGCAATCTCTGTGGATCTCTTATTTGCAGATGATAATACATTCTTGTTGGTTGTTTAGAACTTTTTCTTTTGGCTCCTGGCTCCTTTTGGTCCATCTCTGTGAGACCTTATCTCTATTTAAGACACTCACATTAGCTCTTTTATGTGTAGCCAACATCTAACCCAGTGGAAACACTCATACATTCTCTGTCCTGAGAAACTCAGGATCACAGGCTGATTCTAACACAGAAACACTTCTGTTTTATTCCATTGTTAAAGCTTTTAGCCAGTCAGTCACTCACTCACCATTTTGATGTCTCAGACATAAGTCAGACATCTTTCTGCTGTGTCCAAATAATGTCAGCAAACACAGCTCTCCATTTTGTTTCCTAATGACTCCTCTTTCTTGAAGATAAATGAAGATGGAGTACATTCTTTACCCTTCCTTTCTGAGGGGAGAGGGACACACAGCATGCCAAAAATTCTCTAGATTTTTATTCCTAATCTTTATCATTCAGATCTTTTCATAACCTCACTGGGATTGTGGAGATTGAGTCACAAGACTGGTTTTCTGAACCCTCCTTTGTCTGTGTCCTACATGGTGAATTCCTGCCTTTTTTTTTTTTTTCTTGGAATATGGCATCTAATGTGTTGGGCTTTAGCCAAAATTGAGAATAACATTTTTACACTGTATTTAGAGTATGTTTGATAACTTAAAAAGGATGACAGTTGTCTAAGTGACAATATGTTAGAGAAAATTATATATGATTTACCTTTTGATATAATCTGTGGTATAAATTGAGGAAGGCTTTGAATTAACATGACCTGTACCTTTTTTTTTTTTTTTTTTTAGATCTGAGGGAACCACTATTTTTAATAGGGGTGAGATACTATGTTTATGAAGGGCTTTAGTAATTTTATAGTTGTCTGCAGGGTGAATTATAGTTGGAAAAGAACAGACACAGAGACCTGAGAGACACATTTAGGAGGCTAGCACAGTAAGGTACAAAAATACAGTACAAGTAGTGATAATGAGAAAATAAACTCTAAGTACTACTATAAAATGACCTTTATCTTAAGTTTTTGTAGGAATTGGCATTATGTTTTTGAGAGAGGGTAAAAGAGAGATAACAATAACAGGATTAATTGAAAAGATTATGTGGTTTGTAACCACTGTGTAAACTTTGAGATTATTAAATTATTTAGCCTTGGTTCAAGCCAAACCTCTGTTATTCACTAGCTGAGTAACCTTGTATAACATAATGACTGTCCCTCATCCTTAAAATAGGAATAATGGTACGTGGGTAAATGGATTGTTGCATAATTTAAAAGCATGTGAAAATGCTTTGTGAATTCTGTAACTACATAGCTAAATCCAGTATCCATATCTCTTGAGAATCATAATAGGCAGTGATACTAGTTCTGCTGTTAATATGCAGAAAGGCCCATGGCAAGGGTTGGACTAAATGCTTTTGAAAGCACCTTCTAATTCTAAAAAGCTATGGATGATAGAGGCAACTGGATACACGTGTCCTCTCAAGATTATTCCAGGCCTCTTTGCTCCTAGCTCTCTTTGGCACTGATCATACTTTGCCACATTTTATGCCTTTGTGAATCTGTCTGTTACTCCTTATACCCTATACAGTCCTCATCTTGACCGGCTTCTGAGTATATACTACAGTACCAAGCACAGTCCTATCTACCTTGTAATGCTCAGTAAATGCAGGTTGAATCCTTTATTTGCAATTTTGTTCTCAAAGAAGCATGAACACAACAACACTGCAGCATGCCCTCTATTGGAAAGGAAGAGAAAGAGGGAATGAAAGAGGGGAAAGAAATGAATATCTATAGGCATATGGAAGAGACCAAGAAGTCTGTGTTCAAGGTTCCTCCCAATATAATACAATGAAGAGCTCCATGCCGCACTCCACAGTGGAGGGGGATTTCTGAACTCATCTAGATTCTATTTTTAATCAGTTCTAATTGATACATATTGGCTGAAATTAAATTTATGTAATCATACTAATGGTTGACATTTGCTGCTTTAGTTTTCAGAAGGTATTCAGTACTTTTAGAAAATATATAAATGTAAGACTTCTGAATTTCATGAAATGATAGCAAATATATTAGTCTCATTTTTTTCTTTTGATGTCATAAAATAATATACTTTGGGAGTTGTTATTGGCATAAAAAGGTATTTTGAAAACTTCACATAAATAGTTGATGCACATACTGCTAAATTTTTTAATGCTTTAGTTGAAATATAAGGGATTATTTTGACATTTCCCTGAAACTTTCTTTCTGACCTAGAGGTATTAAAATAAATCTACATTCAACTCAACCTATGGACATATTCGGTTGGTTTACAAATGCATTTTAACATTTATTGAAATGGTCTTTCTAAATCATGGAATGTTTTTAGCCAACTTGAGAAAGACACTTGGTTTAAATTTTAGGAAATCTGAAGTTAATTTAACTGCCAAAATTTCACAACTTCATTGTAAAGGAACTTCCATAAGCCACTTGGTTTTATTTTCCCAAACTACTTTTATAGTCTGTCACTTTCAATATCTAAGTAAAATTCTAATCATATTTTCTAATTCGCAGTAAAATATTTTCTATAGTGATTGCTAGACACACTCACAAGAGATGATTTGAAAAACCTCAGCTGAATGAGAACTGAAAACAAGTTAAAAAATCAGAGAAATTTTGAGATTATCTGGTTCTGACATTATTATAGTTATTAACATGTAGTTATTAAACATTTTATATATTACAAATGGGTTTAGAAAGTCAGAAATTCTACAGAACTCTAATGCGGCTAGGATGATAACATTTTATATATTACAAATGAGTTTAGAAAGTCAGAAATTCCACAGAACTCTAATGCGGCTATCAATGATAACTTTGGCCAAATAGAAAAACTGGTCAAAACTCCAAATCTCTCTAGGAAAACAGTATTGACCAATGCCTTCAATAATAGGGGATAGATTGAAAACATTAAAAAACTGATTTCATTTTCTCTTTTTTTTTTGTTTGGAGATGGAGTTTCACTCTTTCTGCCCAAGCTGGAATGCAGTGACATGATCTCAGCTCACTGCAACCTCTGCCTCCCGGCAATTCTCCTACTTCAGACTACCAAGTAGCTGGGATTAGAGGCACACACCACCATGCCAAGCTAATTTGGTATTTTAGTAGAGACAGGGTTTCACCATGTTGGCCAGGCTGGTCTTGAACTCCTGACCTAATGTGATCCACCCACCTTGGCTGCACAAAGTGCTGGGATTACAGGCTTAAGTCATCACAACTGGCCCTGAATGCACACAAAAAGTTGATTTCTATAGATTTTCAAACTTTCTACATGGTTGTTGATCTCAGAATTAGTAATCAATCAATAAACAAAAATATATCTTTTCAGAGACCCCTGGGAACAACATCATATTATGGGACCTGACCTCTGTGGAATTTTGGGGTCAAATCTGCAAGCTTAAATAAACTCACTGTTTAAAGTTAGTGTTCAGCCAACAATTTCTAAACAGAGAAGATTCCATTGGTCTGTTTATCTGTATTGGTACCAGTACCATGATGTTTTGGTTACTGTAGCCGTGTAGTATAGTTTGAAGCCAGGTAGTCTGATGCCTCCAGCTTTGTGCTTTTTGCTTAGGATTGTCTTGGCTAAATAGGTTCTTTTATGGTTCCATATAAAATTTCAAGTAGATTTTTTCTAATTCTGTGAAGAAAGTCAATGGTAGCTTGATGGTGATAGCACTGAATCTCCAAATTACTTTGGGCAGTGTGGCCATTTTCATGATACTGACTTTTCCTGTCCTTGAGCAAAGTTTGTTTTTCCATTTGTTTGTGTTCTCTCTTATTTCCTTGGGCAGTGGTTTGTAGTTCTCCTTGAAGAGGTCCTTCACATCCCTTATAAGGTATATTCCTAGATATTTTATTCTCTTTGTAGCAATTGTGAATGAGAGTTCACTCATGATTTGGCTCTCTGTCTATTATTGGCGGTATAGGAATACTTGTGATTTTTGTACATTGGCCTCAAAAATAATCCCACACATCTACAATCATCTGATCTTTGACAAACCTGACAAAAGCAAGCAATGGGGAAAGGAGTCCCTGTTTAATAAATGTTGTTGGAAAAACTGGCTACCATATGCAAAAACTGAAAGTGGACCCCTTCCTTACACTTTATAAAAAATTTTATTACACTTTATAAAAAATTAACACAAGATAGGTTAAAGACTTAAATGGAAGACCTAAAACCATAAAAACCCTAAGAATATGTAGGCAACACCATTCAGCACATAGGCATGGGCAAAGATTTCATGTCTAAAACACCAAAAGCAAGGGCAACATAAACCAAAATTGACTAACGGGATCTAATTAAACTAAAGAGCTTCTGCACAGCAAAAGAAGCTATCATCAGAGTGAACAGGCAACCTACAGAATGGGAGAAAATTTTTGCAATCTATCCATCTGACACAGGGCTAATATCCAGAATCTACAAAGAACTTAAACAAATTTACAAGAAAAAAACAACCCCATCAAAAAGTGGGCAAAGCATATGAACAGACACTTCTCAAAAGAAGACATTTATGCAGCCAACAACCATATGATAAAAAGCTCATAATCACTGGTCATTACAGAAATGCAAATCAAAACCACAATGAGATACCATCTTTTTTAACGGTGATCATTAAAAAGTCAAGAAACAACAGATGCTGGAGAGGATGTGGAGAAATAGGAATGCTTTTACACTGTTGGTGGGGGTGTAAATTAGTTCAACCATTTACACTCAGAAGACAGTGTGGCGATCCCTAAAGGATCTAGAACGAGAAATACCATTTGACCCAGCAATCCCATTACTGGGTATATACCTAAAGGGTTATAAAACATTCTACTGTAAAGACATCCATGCACACATATATTTATTGTAGCCCTGTTCACAATAGCAAAGACTTGGAACCAACCCAAATGCCCATCAATGATTAACCAGATAAAGAAAATGTGGCACATATACACCAAGGAATACTATGCAGCCATAAAATGATGAGTTCGTGTACTTTGCAGGTGCATGAATGAAGCTGGAAAACATCATTCTCAGCAAACTAACACAGGAACAGAAAACCAAATGCCACATGTTGTCACTTACAAGTGGAAGTTGAACAGTGAGAACACATGGACACAGGGAGGGGAACATCACACACCAGGGGCCTGTCAGGGGGTGGGGGACTAGGGGAGGGATAGCATTAGGAGAAATACCTAATGTAGGTGATGGGTTGACAGGTTCAGCAAACCACCATGGCACATGTATACCTATGTAACAAACCTGCATGTTCTGCGCATGTATCCCAGAACTTAAAAGTATAATAATAATACTAAAAAAGATTCAGATAAATAAGTCTGAGCTAACTAACCTCTCACAGAAAAAAAAAAAAAAAGAAACAAAACAAATAAAGTAAAATGGATTATTCCCTGGGGCCGGAAGGCTGTGATACAGAACCTTTCTCATTCTCCTCAGTTCATAGCACATTTGGCTGCAGCTATTGTCATCACTAACACATGAAGAAACTTGTATTAGGTGCTTCAACCTAATTGCAAGGACTGAGGACATTTTAGTACTCAGTACTTAGTACTTTAGTTCTCAGTACTTAAGTACTTTGAACCTCAGTGTTCTCAGAAGTAAAAGTGATGTTTTTTTAAATGTACATGTATTTTTTTTCTAAGAGTTGTGATGAGTAAGATCTAACCTCATAGCGTAGGCTTTAGAAGTATTCAAATGGTATTATAATGTTTTATTTTTAGCCTGCTTTCCTCTTGTACAAATGAAAATTATCTGGCATTAAAAAGAAATAAATCAAAACACTGGAATAACAGAATTTCAAGACTACTCTGAGAAAGTTGTTTGTTTCATAAAAATGGGAATGAAGTTCTCTATACAAAAAGGAAACATCTTTGAAAGAATGTCACAATATTTTGTATAACTTTTGTCTTAATTTTATTTTTTAATTGACACATAATAATTGTAAATATTATTAGGGTAGATAATGATGTTTCAAGACATATAATGTACAGTGATCAGATCAGGGTGATTGGCGTATTCATCTTCTGAAATGTTTATCATTTCTTTGTGTTGGGAACATTCAGTATCCTCCTTCTAGATATTTAAAACTGCAAAGTATAAAAATGCCCATTGTAGTGATCCTGCAGTGGTATAGAATATAAGAACTTATTCTACCTAACTAACTGTAATTTTCTTTTTTTTTTTTTTAATTTATTTATTATTATTATACTTTAAGTTGTAGGGTACATGTGCATAACGTGCAGGTTTGTTACATATGTATACTTGTGCCTTGTTGGTGTGCTGCACCCATCAACTCGTCATTTACATCAGGTATAACTCCCAATGCAATCCCTCCCCCCTCCCCCCTCCCCCCTCCCCATGATAGGCCCCGGTGTGTGATGTTCCCCTTCCTGAGTCCAAGTGATCTCATTGTTCAGTTCCCACCTATGAGTGAGAACATGCGGTGTTTGGTTTTCTGTTCTTGTGATAGTTTGCTAAGAATGATGGTTTCCAGCTGCATCCATGTCCCTACAAAGGACACAAACTCATCCTTTTTTATGGCTGCATAGTATTCCATGGTGTATATGTGCCACATTTTCTTAATCCAATCTGTCACTGATGGACATTTGGGTTGATTCCAAGACTTTGCTATTGTGAATAGTGCCGCAATAAACATACGTGTGCATGTGTCTTTATAGCAGCATAATTTATAATCCTTTGGGTATATACCCAGTAATGGGATGGCTGGGTCATATGGTACATCTAGTTCTAGATCCTTGAGGAATCGCCATACTGTTTTTCATAATGGTTGAACTAGTTTACAATCCCACCAACAGTGTAAAAGTGTTCCTATTTCTCCACATCCTCTCCAGCACCTGTTGTTTCCTGACTTTTTAATGATCGCCATTCTAACTGGTGTGAGATGGTATCTCATTGTGGTTTTGATTTGCATTTCTCTGATGGCCAGTGATGATGAGCATTTTTTCATGTGTCTGTTGGCTGTATGAATGTCTTCAAGGAAAAAATCTTAAGGGCAGCCAGAGAGAAAGGTCGGGTTACCCACAAAGGGAAGCCCATCAGACTAACAGCAGATCTCTCGGCAGAAACTCTCCAAGCCAGAAGAGAGTGGGGGCCAATATTCAACATTCTTAAAGAAAAGAATTTTCAACCCAGAATTTCATATCCAGCCAAACTAAGTTTCATAAGTGAAGGAGAAATAAAATCCTTTACAGATAAGCAAATGCTCAGAGATTTTGTCACCACTAGGCCTGCCTTACAAGAGATCCTGAAGGAAGCACTAAACATGGAAAGGAACAACCGGTCCAGCCATTGCAAAAACATGCCAAAATGTAAAGACCATCGAGGCAAGGAAGAAACTGCATCAACTAACGAGCAAAATAACCAGTTAATATCATAATGGCAGGATCAAGTTCACACATAACAATCTTAACCTTAAATGTAAATGGACTAAATGCTCCAATTAAAAGACACAGACTGGCAAACTGGATAAAGAGTCAAGACCCATCAGTCTGCTGTATTCAGGAGACCCATCTCACACGCAGAGACATACATAGGCTCAAAATAAAGGGATGGAGGAAGATTTACCAAGCAAATGGAGAACAAAAAAAAGCGGGGGTTGCAATACTAGTCTCTGATAAAACAGACTTTAAACCATCAAAGTTCAAAAGAGACAAAGAAGGCCATTACCTAATGGTAAAGGGATCAATTCAACAGGAAGAGCTAACTATCCTAAATATATATGCACCCAATACAGGAGCACCCAGATTCATAAAGCAAGTCCTTAGAGACTTACAAAGAGACTTAGACTCCCATACAATAATAATGGGAGACTTCAACACTCCACTGTCAACATTAGACAGATCAACGAGACAGAAAGTTAACAAGGATATCCAGGAATTGAACTCATCTCTGCAGCAAGCAGACCTAATAGACATCTATAGAACTCTCCACCCCAAATCAACAGAATATACATTCTTCTCAGCACCACATCGTACTTACTCCAAAATTGACCACGTAATTGGAAGTAAAGCACTCCTCAGCAAATGTACAAGAACAGAAATTATAACAAACTGTCTCTCAGACCACAGTGCAATCAAACTAGAACTAACTGTAATTTTCTATGCTTTAACAAATCTTTCTAGATATTTTTGAGAAGAGATGAAAACACAGTAAGATTTTTTTTGTCCAGTCTCTTATGGAGTGTGACACATTTAGCCTGTCTTTTATGTTATTCATTCCTTGGATTTAGCTCCCAAATGGTGAAGAAAACCTGCTCCCTTCAGCTTTTCTCAATCACTACAAGGATGGGCGAAAAAAAAAAAAAAAAAAAAAGATCCTTGGAAATAAAAGTGCTGTATAGCAGGATTGTATTACATATGAAATGTATGTTTAAAATCTGCAAAGATCACTAAATATTTAGGAGAAAAGCATTCTAAAAATATACAGGTACAATGCCAAGTGGCGGCTCAGATTTATAATCCATCAAAGGAGAGTGTACCTAAACTCATGCTACATTTGATTTTCTGGGCACCCTAAACTTTAGGGAGGCTAAATGTCATAAGTGACTTTGAAAGCAATCTACAGTGAGTTTTGCAGGAAATATTGAACTCAGCCAGCATATAATCAAGGAGAATGGGTACACATTTTCAAAAGGGTCCTGTGAGTATAGATTACCTTTGGAAAGGGATGGAGAGAATGAGGTTGGAAAGGGATAAAAAAATGTATTTCACGTGTATGTGCAATGTTTTAAGACTAAAAATGCATGAACCAAAGCAATTTTAACAAAATATTAGTATTTGTTAAATATGATTATTTACTACATGAATGTTCATTGAATATTTCTTCTGTATAGCTGGGATATTTTATAATTTTCAAATTTATTTTCAAATAGGATCTCTTAATGTAACATGGATGGATTACTAATATTAGGACTAACTGAGAGTTACTGTGTAAAGTATTTTGGAAGATATAAAGGTGAATGAGACATAAGCAGTACTTTCACTGTCTAGCAGAGACAGAGCTTCCTCATGGAGGCAGGCAGAAAGTGCTCTGTAAAAATCCAGGGATGGTATTCACGTAGGTTATCATAGATCTTGTGGCCTCTGGAATGTTCCATGCAGCAGCCCAGGGAAGGAAAGATAAGAGAAAAGAAAACAAATAACGAGAGTGCCATTTACAAATTGAAGTGAACAAAGCAGACGGGGCCAGCTTCATGAATGTAGTAACTTTTGAAGTCAGTCTAGAAAGATGAGTATAATTTGGGCAGGTGATGGGATAATGACAGGCCACTGCAAGTGGATGGAGCAGTTAATGTCGTAAAAGGGAGAGTCTATACTTGTATATCTCTTCAGCTTGGAATTTCACTCCTGTTTACCACTGATACTGTGTTACCTGGCAAAACTCAAACTGGCTCAAAATCTGGCAAGATAAAATTCTGCCCAATCTCACCACTTTTTCTCGTCTCATAGCCGCATGTTGCTTTCCTTCATCTATCATTCTTTTTCTGTGAGTTTTGCAAGGAATCCTTTTGCACGGAAGTCTTAAAACTGTATGTCACCTCTCTCAGGGGCATTTTCATTCCAAAACAGGACCATGGGGAAGGAGGGGGCTTTCAATGATAAAGTACCCTTGCCAGAATCTTTCTTAGCGAATGGTACCCTCCATTTAAGAGGCTTCAGTTGCCTCCTTTCAAATACACACACAAAGTCCATTAAATATGAACTTTTCAGCATGACTTTAAAGACCCTAAAGGTCCTTGTGCACCATTTCAACTTTTCTCACTACATTCTATGTACTACAGCACTTAACATCTGGAGTTTGTTCCCAAGTCTCTGTGAGAGGCCGATATCTGGGAGTGGCAGGATGCTCAGGCTTCAGAAACAGATGGAGTTCAATTAAATCGTTTACCAGCAGTTTTACTTTGGGTAAATTATTTTTTCAGAGAATGTTGGTTCACTTTTTCTCATTCATCTTTGATTGGCCTCCTTTGCTTTTGTTGATGTTTGAAGGTGTAAGTCCCTCTCCTGCCCCCTTTCCTGCACCTCCAACCACACATTTTAAATGAGTTTAACCTGACACATTTTGTATTCCTTTACCCACACTAGAAAGTAAGGCTTCCTCCCCAACTTTTGTTTGTCTGTTTCTTTGCTTCACGGTATTGACTGCCTTCCTCAAATCCGAGATACATTATATTTGCTTTTGGACTTGAACTGCTCATATTCTGTGGTCTACAAAGGCTGACTACCATAGTAAAACACACAGCATTTAGGAAGACTTAAGAAATACATATACTTCTGCTAACCACCTGTAGATGAAATCAATTCCTTAGGTAAAGATGTGACACCATTGTGGTAAGGTCTATATACCCAAGTGTAATAATTATACAAAACAAAGTATATTTTTTTGTTTTTTGTTTTTGTTTTTGCCTTTGTACTGTTGATCTGGAGCATTAACCAAAACCATTTGAGGACACTTCAATATGTGAGGTCATCAGGAGAAATGGTTTCTGATTAGTACTGGTTATGAGGTTAAAGTGGATTGCTGGTGCATTTTCATAATCAAATCTTAATCCTAGGAAGCACTCAATTGATCATATAAGCTAGCACTGACATAAGGCAGGTCCCTGTGTACAGGGCATAAAAAAATGTATGCCATACAAAAGAAAGTGATCATCTAGAACAATTCCCAGGGATCTTTTTTTTTTTTTTTTCACCCATCCTTATAGTGAGTGAGAAATGCTGAAGGGAGCAGGTTTTCTTCACCATTTGGGAGCTAAATCCAAGGAATGAATAACGTAAAAGACAGGCTAAATGTGTCACACTCCATAAGAGACTGAACAAAAAAAAATATCTTACCGTGTCTTCATCTCTTCTCAAATATAATATAAAACAATAGCCATTTAAAAAATTACTTTTTTCTCCTCTTCACACTCTGTGGGATTTTTATTCCTTTCATGGGAAAGAATAATAAATCTTCAACGTCAAAAATAGAAGAATAATTTCACTAGGTAAAATATAATTTCCTTTAAGTGATATCATGAAGTTCCTGATGCTTGAAATAACCCATTTCTAGAATTCTCCTCAGTCACCTTTGGATATCATAGTATTTCCTAAATTTCTTGTGAGCTTCCATTCTTAGTCTCACAAATTTCATTCTTGGAGTTATTTTCTTCAAAGTTCTCTTGAAGAAATTAGAAGATATGTCCTAAATGTGTGTGCTTTAATTATTTCTTTAGTTTTTTTTTTTTTTTAGATGTTGTTACTTTTCCTGACAAAACCCAGTAGCAGGATATGACTGAAAACCATTGAGATGACATTGCATCTCAGAATATTAATAGCCAATCTGCCATTATTCTGTATAGGCTAACCTATTAGGTGATTAAGATAGTGCATGGCTACCCTCTATAAATGTCATGCGTAACTGATTGTAAAGAACAAATGTTGTGACCCAGAAGTTGTAAAACAAGACCTAACACTGGCAAAATTACATATGCAACTTTGAGAAAATAATTTACCTTCTCTTACTATCGGTTTCTTTATGAATTGATTGTGCAGATTATGTTATATCAGTAGTTTTCAAATTTAGAGAGCATGAGTGTGTGTATTAAAAATTCAGATTCTTGGACCCCTCCCTGAGAGAAGTTTTCTTGAGAAAGGCTGAGGAATCTGCATTGTAATACATACTACAGGTGGCCCTGGATCTCACTCTGAAGTTTCATAAGGTGTCCTCTAGCTCTATAATTTCTAAAAGTTTTTTTTCATGTTCTAAGCATTGTGTTTCCAGTGATATTTTTACATTTTAAGCCCTGATGGCACAATCACTAAAGTGGATCAAACTGAGAATGCTTTTAGGCACCGTGTTTCATCACTCAGAACTGTTGCTAGAAGACTATTGTCATAGTCCATTTGTGGTGCTATAACAGAATATCACAGAATGAGTAATTTGTCAACAGTAGAAATGTATTTCTTATGGGCTTGGAGGCTTAGAATTCCAAGAGCAAGTTTCTGACCTGTTGTGTGTCTGGTATGGTCCTGGTTGCTATGCCCTCACTTGGCAGAAGAGCAGAGAGCAAGAGAGTGCTGTCATCCACCTTGAGCCCTGTGATAATGGTGCTTTTCCCATTCATGATACATAGCCCTCATGACTTAATCAACTTCCACAGGTCACACTCCTTAATACTGGTGCATTAGAGACTAAGTTTCAACATGAATTTTGGAGGGGACACCATCATTCAAACCATAGCAACCACTGAATACAACTTTTAACAATTTCACTGGGAACTCTGTTTTATATTTCTATAGAATTTTTATCAGAGAATCAAAAGGTCCTCGGAAAACCGGTTTGGCATAGTTAGAAAGTTTACGGTTCATGTGGATCTACGTCTCACATAGGCAAAATAGGACTGGACATATGACATATCATTAACTTCCAGATGGTAATTTTTGCAGGAGATAAACCATTAAGCCAGTCCAGTAGAGTCCAATGATCTATGACACTGTGTGTGTGTGTGGATTGGTGGCATTACCAGTGATTTCTAACATGATGATCTGTATTGCCAATTTTCTTGTTCTGATTCACACAAAATATCTTACTCTTGCCTGTCAACTTTGTGATGATTATTTATATCTTAGCAAAATCAAGACTTTATTAATTTTCTTAATGCTGGGAAATAGAAAACTGAAATATACATATATATTAATACATCTGTGTATATATACACACACACACCTGTATATATATAAAAATACATATATAAATACATCTCTGTGCGTATATATATACACACACACACGTATATATGTACATATATACGTGTGTGTGTGTATATAGGTGTGTATATATATAGGGGTGTGTGTGTATATATAGGGCGTGTGTGTGTGTGTGTGTGTATATATGCCAGAGTTAGAAAACAATTATGTCATACAGTCCAAAATTCAACATTGCGCACTGATTGGAAAACACGAAACAATCATTTCTAAAATCAAGTGTTCCAGTTAGTCCTCTGAATATGTAATGAACTTGTTTATCTCTGTGCCTTTCTTCATTTGTTCTATTACTTTGAGTGCTCAGCTCTACCCTTTGAAAATCATATGCATTCTTAAAGAGCCAACTCAAATGACTTTCGTTTCCTTCTACTACTGCTATCCCCACTTGGAACAAACTGGTGCTGTCTCTCTGCTTCTATATCATTGGAACATATTCTAGTACTGACAGAATGTTCTTCTATATTTAGTATTAAATGAATATTTTCAATCAAATCCTCATGGCTTGTGAATTCTAACTTTATAAACTTTTATTGAATCTGTCTTCTTTTATCTAGTCCTATAGCCACAACCACAGTTTCAGGCCATCACCTGCCCTCCCGTAGTTTACTGAGGTATCCTATTTACGTCTTGTCATGATTTTACTCACATCCTTTACATATATATTCTCCACACTGAAAGCAGAGCGATACCCTTAAATACAAATTAAACCATGTCACTCTGTAGCTTAAAATCTTGAAATGGCTCTCCATTTCTCTTAAGATAAAGTTTAAATTCCTCAATAACCATACCAGGCCATTTGAGAGCTGCTCCGTAGCCCCATCTTCATCCCCTACCCCACTCTCTTTTGCATTCTGCTCTACCTTCCAGGAATACCAAACTTTTCTCTCACATACAGATGTTACTACATGTTATAATTTATTTGTAGAAGACTCATCTCTCCCATTTTATTTGGTTAATTCCTGTTTATTCTTTAAGAACCACTTTAGATATCACTTCCTCTGGATGGCTTCTCTGTTCCTCCCCACTGGCAAACCCACCTCAAGAATAATTCTTACACTCTAGTAAGTGTACTTACACACTCCAGGGCTCCCCTTTTTACCTATCTTGTCCTTTATCCCTGGAGCTGACACTATATCTGGCATATTGTAAGAGCTCAACAGATATAGACAGATTAGAATAAATGTAGTATGTTCATGTTTTTGTACATGTAGTGTTTACATGTTTTCATGTAAATGAAAGAAAGACGCTCTAGGACTGGTGTCAACTGACATGGCCTTGAAGAATGCACATGAAATTGTTTTTTCTACCTCCAGTATATAACACTCGACCTTGACACCTCACATCTGCCTTATACAGTTTCATGACCTGACATTGAATTGACAACAATTACATGAATTATGCCAGTACATTAAATTTACTTTATAAGTGTGAACTTAAGTATGGAGATACATGTGATGAAATAACGTGGACATCTCTCTTATTCATCAAAATAGAAACTACGATGAAAGAAATGAGTATCATCTATTTTTTTATATCAGATTATTTCCATCTAATTGGCTTGTTTCTGTTTGTGTCTTGGCAGGAATATTAAATTGTGCGTGAGTAGGATGGCATTTTAAGTTATGTGACATCCTCCTTTTGCTTCTAGCAAAATGATGTAGTAAAGATGATGCTAAGATACCCTTTACAGACAAGGCAGCTATTTGACTGACTGTTAACGTGACTGAATAATTAAATGACTATATCTCATCGACAGTGATCAATGCAGTAGTAATTTTCTACACGACTGTAAGCTGATTGCAAGCCTGATCCAGAATTATTTTACTCGACCCTGCCACATTCAATACTTTCATGAATACGTGAGATAAATTATAAAGTAAATGCTGTTGCCATTCATAAAAGTAAACAGAGCTGAAAAGGTAGTATTCAGTATTCAGGTATTTCTCAACAGTCACTCAATAAGTATGCATTCAGTATCTATTCAGTATATATATTGATTGCCTACTAGGTTCCATGCATTGTAGTGGCTTCTCTGGTAGTTTTACAACATAGTTGTGAACAAACCATATTTCTTGCCTTCTGAGGCATTACAATATAGCAGCTAAGTAGACAAAAATCAAAATATTACAGAGAATTACTTAATTAAAATTGGGATGCGTGCCTGTATTTGAAGAGGACACAAGCAGGGAAGTCTAATTTAAGTGAGGTTATATCAGAAAGTATATACTGAGTAGTTGAAAGTAATCTGCTACCTTTGTAATATAAAGAACTGGAGTAATAAGCAGATTATAATATAATGAAATTGAACACAAGTTGATTCTAAACTGAATTCCAAATCATCACCTTCAGAGGAATTGAAGGGAGATGATGTGGCTTGGCAATATCCTGCAAAACAGCTGTAGAAACAAAATCTTTAGTTTAATTAGGAAAGGATTGGAAGGAAAAATGAGAATTGTCTGCAGATATTTGAAGAGCTGTCACATGGAAGAAAGACAACTTGTTTTACAATTTTCTGGAGGACAGAACAAAGACTAGTGTGGAGAACCTTAGGAAGGCAGATTTCTGCTCTACGAAAAGAAGGTCTTAACAGCTGGAACTGTCTGAATGTAGAATAGGCTACACTGAGGGAGCCATTGACAGTTTTGAAGCAGAGGAATGACATGCCAACCAGAACTTCAGAGTCAAATGTTAGAGGAGTATTAGTCATAAATTTCCATTGTTGGGAGGATGGGCTGCCTGTGCACTCAGGATATTGCCGCTTTATGCCCTGGGCTATGGCATTTCTGGATCTCCAACAGAGGGCTTATCTGGCTCTAGGATAAATCTATTGGCTAAAATTGCAATGATTTACTAGAGTGGAAAAAAGATAAACATTTCCTAACTTCAATGGGGAAAGAAACATCCATTTGTAACATGTCACATAGAAAACCTACTCAGATGTAGCTGAGGATTGAAATATTTCATTATTTCATTTAGTCATTTGCTTACTCTGCAAAATTTGCAGAGTATGGCATTTCATGGTTTCAAAGATATAAACCTGAATTAGTTGTGGCTCTTGACTGTATGTAGCTTATACTCTAATGGAGAAGATGGATGTAAATGTAAAGCTATAGTCAAGAGGAGACATTTATTATAACAAAAGTGTTAAGAATAATTAGATTATTTAAATATCAAACATTTTGCCAGTGTGGGAGAGTGTTTGCTATTTTCACTGTTTTCAATGATTACCAGTAGTTAATTTTTGGAGGCATGCCAGTCATAATGCGAATATTAGATAGTATAGAAGTAAACCTTATAGAAAGGAAGTTAGTTTAGATTATTAAATAAATTCAACATGCTAAGAAAATTTTTCATTCTAAGAAGTCTTGTCTTTTACTGAATCAAGTCAAAACACTTAGGAATATGCTCACAAAATTTAGCCAGTATCATCTCCAAGTGACATGCTAGCACATTTTTATGCATGCATTTATCTAATACTGCGATACTCACCACACTTTCCATGAGATAAGTATGGCAATATTAGATGAGTGTATGCAGAAACCATCCATTATTTTTGCCTTTCTCATGTTCTTTATCATTTGTAACTTTATGTATTCTGTACTTAAAGGTACAATTAATAAGTTGCATGACTGCTTTGCCACTTTCTATTTGAAGATTGCAGTTGACTTATCCTCCCTTCCCCCCAGACTCTAAATGTTATAACTCCATATCTTCTGTTCTCCTTGTAATGTTTCAAGACAGGGCCAGTGAAGTTGGCACCTCCATGTATATGGTTGATTCTGAAAATTGAAGGAGCTAGAGTCAAATGAATCATTACACATGTTAATTTTAATGTGATTTCCAACAAGTATTTACAAGTTATATACTGATCATTTCTTAAAGAAAGTAAAGGATAATTTAAAAATTCAAAATATTTATAGAAAAATAAGAGCGTTTTTGTGAAAATCCCATAGGATTTGGAAAAAAATACAAATCTAGCTTTTAATGTCAATTCTACTATTTATATGAATCCAGGCAATTTAGTTAGGCTATCTGAACCTGTATTTTCAGCCACCTGTTAGATGGGGATAAAAATAGATTTTATGTGATCAGTAGTATATACGTAAGTGGTTGAGCACAATGTGTGGCATTAAAAAAGCTCTTAATGAATGTAATTGTCATTATAATATTTGGCTAGACAAAAATAGGAAGGTCAAATAAAGGATTTGTTTAATAAATAAATAATAATCAAAATAAAAAAATGAGAACTGAGTAATATCTCAGGGTATACACATTTTAAAGATAATATATTCAAACAACTTATTGTAACTGTAGTAATGAAACAATATTAGGATTTTTAGTGTGTGAAGGTACATTTTGAGGAGCACGCTGGCAGCTGGTATACTCAAATCTATGTGATGCTTCAAGTTATACCCATGAATGTAAAGCACCGACCAGACCACTGTGAAGGAAATGAGAAATCATCTATCTTTCCTGACCTCAAGGGGCTTAGTTCTGTGGTAAAGATATAGCTTATACAAGTGGTAAAGATATAGCTTAATTGTAAGACAAATAAAAATTACCAGTATTAGTTAAGCAGATTAGGTACTATTCAGGTTCAAAAGAAAGACAGTTTACTTTTAAGGGCAGAGAAAAGAAAGTATGTGTGTGTGTGTGTGTGTGTGTGTGTGTGCGCGCGCGCGCGCGCGCATTATTGGGTAAAGTAAAGGTAGTGACTCAGAACCATATTTCTCATATTCCTTTTTCCTGTGTATTGAATACCTGGTTTCATTTTGCTTCCCATTAATCTCTGATGTCATAAATGTAGCCAGGGAAATCTCCATGTGTTTCTGTAAGTGAATTTTTAGGGGATAACTATTGTTTCAGAAGTTGGAGGTCCTTTTTAAAGAGACTCACGAGAACTGGAACATATTTTTTGTGCCTCAGAATGGGAATGGCAAGAATATTCTTACCTCATCCTGTAATCCCATGGCAGCCATGTGCTATATTTACCAGTAGTACTGTGTTTTGGCTTGGCACTATGATGCCCATGGTGATCATGAAAGCAGGCAGAGGAAATGAAGGAAACGCTGCCTGGTTCAATCACACCCTTTTGCAAATTGTTATTCTATCCTTCCTAAATGCTTTTCATATAGGTGTTTTACTAAAGAAATTACTTCTTTTATTTTTTAGCTACAAATACTAATTAGAGTGTTTGTATGATGTATTTTAGTTTCTGCATAAGAATATCTGAAGGTAAGGATGCCATGCATTTTTTGGACAAACTCATATATGAAGATAAATGTATTTCCTTAGAATTGTCTAATTTTTCAACTGCAGTGTAATTACTCTCTATATTTTAGAGAAATCTTATTATTTCAACCCATATGTAGAAATATAATTTTTGTCTAATTTAATATGCTGGAAATCTAATTTAAAATTTTCTAAAAATAAATTTAGTATGAAACTAACCCCTTAACTTGGGAGGAAGGTTGCACACCCAATGCACTAATTTCATAAACTTTATTTGTGTAATTCTTTAAAAACTTTAATCTTTGAGTTTTCTTACTTCCATTAAAAACAGAACAAAGGGATTCGTTTCGGAGAATTCATGCACAATAGCTACTGTTCAGGTCTATGAGAATATGTCAACTGAATTTATAACCTCTTTGCATTTATTGGCAGCTTTACTGTGGCAGACATAAAGAAATTGAATGGAGGTTAAATTAAGTACAGTCAACATGGTAACTATAATAAATTCTGAAAGAAAGACCTTGAAACTTCTCGTAGACACAGAGTGACAGAATTTAATCACTGAAAACTATAAAATATTACAATCTTGGAACTGGAATCGCCTATAACTTTGTGAGATACCATCTCACGCCAGTCAGAACTGCAATTATTAAAAAGTCAAAAAACAATATATGCTGGTGAGACTGTGAAGAAATAGGAATGCTTTTACACTGTTAGTGGGAATGTAAATTAGTTAAACCATTGTGGACGATGATGTGGCAATTTCTCAAGGATCTAGAACCAGAAGTGCCATTTGACCCAGCAATCCATTACTAGGTATATACCCAAAGGAAGATAAATCATTCTACTATAAAGACACATGCACACGTATGTTTATTGCAGCACTATTTTCAATAGCAAAGACATGGAACCAAACTAAATACCTATCAATGATAGACTGGATAAAGAAAATGTGTACATGTACACCATGAAATACTAGGAAGCCATAAGAAAGAATGAGATCGTGTCCTTTGCAGGGACATGGATGAAGCTGGAAGCCATCATCCTCAGCAAACAATCACAGAAATAGAAAACCAAGCACCACATGTTCTCACTCATAAGTGGGAGTTGAACAATGAGAACACATGGACACAGGGTGGGAAACAGCATACACTGGGGCCTGTTGAGGGGTGGGGGCCAAGGGAAGGGACAGCATTAAGACAAATACCTAACGCATGCAGGGCTTAAAACTAGATGACAGGTTGATGGGTGCAGCAAACCACCATGGTACATGTATACATATGTAACAAACCTGCATGTTCTGCACAGGTATACAGGAACTTATAGTAAAATTTTTAAAAAAGAAAGTTATTTCATATCTGGTGCTAGAGCAATCCATTGATTTGAGATTTTTTTGTTTTCAATGATATGAAGTGTTTTTTATCAGGATTGTCAATGATCATTACAATCTGGCCAATTTGTTTGTTTTAATTCCAAAAAATTGTTCATGATTTAGAGGATGGCTTCTTTCATCTTGAGCCACTCACCTCTCTCCCTACCTACCTCTATACTTGTGACAATGTAGAAGTATCCATGGGTACCACAGCAGAGCCAGATTGTATAAAAGTTATTGGGGTGTGTGTGTGTGTGTGTGTTTGGGAGTAAGTGTGAGACAGTTCAACACCTTGATATTAGTAGGCCTACCTAGAATCTCTTTAGAAGCTCCTCAATATTCCTAGACTTGTCATAAGGCCACTGTGTTGTTGGCATATGAAAAAATGCCATATGTTAGACCTGCAGGAATTTCAGAAGACAGTGTGTTCTCCTAAAATGAGAGTGCTATTGAAACCTATCCATTCACCTAGTAGTGTATTCAGAAAGGTGTTGTCAAACCTTACTGAGGATGCTAACATTGAGCATCCTCAGTAATTTCTATGCTATACCCTGATCTGTACTGATTCTAGTGCCATTCTTTTTCACCGCAAAGGGCTTATAATTTATACAGTCAGTAAAAAGCAAAAAAGTAATGTCAATGGAAATGCATATCTGAATCATAAATTATGGTTTCAGTTTCTGCTAATAGAGACAAAATAGCTAGTAGGACAGTCTTGAATCTGTGCTTGATTTTGCATTTTTTTTGTTTCATCTTTCCTATTGCAAAAAGAGCTTACATGTCCTTATTTATTGTTCCACTTTCCTTTTTAAAGAATAGGAAATAAAAATTCTGAAACATCTCTGTTGTTTTGTGTAGCACATTGAAAGAAAACCTATCAAGGAGCAGTGACTTCTTGAAAACCAAGGGAAATAAAGCCAGGCACATGTTTTTCTTTTCCTCTGTCATTGAACCGGGTATTAAATCTCTGCACAATGTGAATGATTTTGAAAGCATTATTTTCTATAATGTAAGTCTGTCAATGTTAAATAGGTCATTATTCTATAGTCACAAAATTAGAACAATTGTACAATTGTATTTGGACAGCTTTTGAAAGAAAATTTTGAGGTGATGGACTCCTTTGAGGTTTTTGACTTAGACTTTGAATTAAATAGATTATTCTTAAATTTCTTATTGTTTTCAGTTTGATACAGTGATTATACTTTTATGCATTGATTTTGTTAGTCGTTAGCAATTGTATTCTTATTGAATTCCATTTTACATAACAAGAGGCCTTGCTTTAGAAAACCCAAACATATTCTCCATAAGGGCATCTTAACTTTATTTTCCTTCTCTACCCCAAATAAAATAGTGTGTATTTTAAGGCAGTTTTTTGTTTTCCCTCAGACTTATTTGAGAGTTGATATTTCTGGTAAATTTGAATAATGGAAAAATAGTGCTAGCATAGAATTCCTGAGGATTTGTATTTGTTGTGTTAAGAAAAAGATTTAGTTGAGACCTAGGGTAATTATTTTCCAGGACTAATATAGATTAATGAGAAAGATATTCAGAGAAGACATAAGATACACTCAGGAAAAGCTTTAGTGTTTTTCTGTTTGTTTTCTTTTTTCTTTTCTTTCTTTTTTTTTTTTTTCCTTGAGAGATGGAGTCTTGCTCTGTCTCCAGGCTGGAGTGCAGTAGCTTTATCTTAGCTCACTGCAAACTCCTCCTCCTGGGTTCACGCCATTCTCCTGCCTCAGCTTCCCAGGTAGCTAGGACTAAAGGTGCGCTCCACCATGCCCAGCTAGTTTTTAGTATTTTAGTAGAGATGGGGTTTCACCATGTTGGCCAGGATGGTCTTGATCTACTGACCTGGTGATCCACCCACCTCGGCCTCCCAGTAGTTTTAGTTTTTTCTAACTAGGGCCTTAGCCTCAAAGTTTTCAGTGAAATTCTTGGCTCTGCTGAAACTGGACCCTACTTAACATATAAAATAACAGCAAATCTAGTGGCCTCCTAGATCTCTTTCTTCTAGGCCTGCACCTAATTTTGAATTTTGATATCACATACTTTCAAAGCCTGGGTAAGCACAAGGAAATGTTGAAGGAAAATTATTTATCTCTAAGGTGTGGTCTAAATTGGCTAAACTATCCTCTAATAGTTTTACCGTTTTCAGCTTCAACTTCACAAGTCCCAATGCATAGGAAACAAATGTAGCAAAGGGGCAAGACCAAGAAAAAATATACTACAGTTTATAATCTCTTTAGTTAACATACCATTGGATTCATTCTCTAGAACCATGGCACAAGAGCAAGTATATAAGGATACACTTGTTCCATGATTCTAGAAAATGAATCCAATGGTATGTTAACTAAAGAGATGACAGCAAAAGCTTAGACAATTAAAGCAAAAATAAGTAAATGGTACTACATCTATAACCTCTGTAAGTGTGTTTTCAGTAACATTCATAATCACAAAAAGACTGCACACAACCTTTCAGGGGGTGAATGGGTAAACTGCAAGACATCTGCAAAATGGAATTTCTACTTAGTAATAAAAAGGAACAAATTCCTGATACTCACAAAAAATATGGATAATTCTCAAATGCATTTTGTTAAGTAAAAGTGACAGGCAAGCTCCAAAACTGGGGCTTGGCCTGGGAGGATTCTTCCCTTTACACAGGAAAGAATTCAAGAGTCAACCAACAGGATAAAGGGAAAGCAAAGCAAGCTTATTAGAGCAACACAGTGTAGGAAAATGGCTATTCCATAGACAGAACAGAGCTACATCATAGGAAGAGTGGCTTCCGTGGGTTGCTGGTTAGCTATTATAAAGAAAATATTTATATATGTGTGTGTGTGTATATAATCTAATATTATAATCTGCCTGATGAATGTAAACAATTATGTTTAAAATATGATTGTTAAAAATGAAGGTCCAAATGATATGAAATTAAAACTCAAGTTCTGACTTTCTCTAAAATAAATATTACTGAAAAGAGTAGGTGGCTAATAGGTGGTAAATTAACTATTAGTAAAACAAAAATAATAAACAGTTAACAGTGACAACATTGTATTCTACCTTTACTACATATTTTTAGTCTTTAAAAAATAGCTTTTCAAAATACCAAAGTAACAACTACAATTTTCTCTCCCTGAACTGGTTGAAAAAAGTATGGAGAATCAATAGTATGTTCTGTTTTCTTCTAGCATTAGTAAAATAAATTTTCCCATTCTTAAGGTTTTGAAATTAGTTTTCAATGATAAAATGTCAAACTATGTTCAAAAACAGATGTATAAATTTTCAGCCTTTGGCACAGCATGGAGAAACCCACAAGTAAGAACAGCAGCAGGTGGCAAGAAGTGGGAAGCTCTATGGTTACAAATGTTAATAATAGGCTAAAAATATAAAACAGGTTGTGCCCTGATGCAGTACTGCTTAGACTAGTCAGGGTGTGTTTGGGTTCACATTCTACACATCAACAAAATTGCTTTTAGTAGAGTTACTGATTTTACCAATAACAATGTGTGGCTGGAAGAGATTGGAACATATTTTTAGTTTTTTAAAATGCCATCATAAACCTGTGAGATGTCATGGGGGACTTCAGAACCTCCCCATTCTGAAACAGGGTGTAATACGGATTTTCTTCCTGGGTCCATGTAACCACCAAAATCCAAATGCCATTTTGAGATCTTTGCTGTGGAGCAGCCTGTATGGCTCTTCCCCATTCTCCTTAGCAATAGTGTAAACATTAAAAAACTTTGCTGCTTGCCAGAAATACTGTAAGACTTTACATGTTATTTCCTAATCTAAACCACATTTGTTCTCACTGGGAATCTCTTTCCATGAAGCAAGCAGGGATGATCAGGAGTCCCATTTTACTGCTGCACACACATACTCTCTTTCTCTCTCTCTCTCTCTCTCTCTCTGCACATTGTGTCCTTCAAGCTTATATGTAAATTACTTGGGGGTACCTTCACAAAATAGGAATAAATGAAGAGGCATAGATTACAGGCACATGTGATGGGATGAAGAACTGTCAGTTACCAGAATTCCTCCAGTGATCTGTACTTGGACTAATACAGAAAACTGGTACCAAGGCAAGGGGCTCTAACCCATGGAGACACAAAATTTTCTGTATTAGTCTGTTCTCACATTGCTATAAAGAAATACCTAAAACTGGGTAATTTATGAAGAAAAGTTGCATAATTGGCTCATAGTTCTGCAGGCTGTACAGAAAGCATGATGCTGGCATCTACTTGTCTTCTGGGGAAGACTCAGGAAACTTACAACCATGGTAGAAGGCAAAGGGGAAGCCAGCACTTCACATGGCCAGAGTGGGAGGAAGAGAGAGAAAGGGGAGGTGCTACACACTTTTAAGAAACCAGATCCCAGCACTTTGGGAGGCCGAGACGGGCGGATCACGAGGTCGGGAGATCGAGACCATCCTGGCTAACACGGTGAAACCCCGTCTCTACTAAAAAAATACAAAAAACTAGCCGGGCGAGGTGGTGGGCGCCTGTAGTCCCAGCTACTCGGGAGGCTGAGGCAGGAGAATGGCGTGAACCCGGGAGGCGGAGCTTGCAGTGAGCTGAGATCCGGCCACTGCACTCCAGCCTGGGCGACAGAGCGAGACTCCGTCTCAAAAAAAAAAAAAAAAAAAAAGAAACCAGATCTTACGAGAACTCTCTCATGAGAACAGCGCTAGGGGGGTGGTGTTAAATCATGAGAAATTGCCCCCATGATCTAATAACCTCTCACCAGGTGGAGATTTGGGTAGGACGCAGATCCAAACCACACCAAATCCCACCATGTGTGGCATTATGCTCTCAGATAAGCCACTTTTTCTGATTCTGTTTCTGATTTTCATGTCTATTGGGTCGGAGTTTTATCTGTTTTGTTCACTACTATTTCTCTATTGTCTAAAAAGAATTTCTACCATGTATTGCAATAAACACATTTCAGAACGAATTAGTAATTAATTAATAGGATTTTTTCAGTCTTTCATTTAGTAATTATTCATTTGGATACTGTCTGTGTATGCAGACCCAGTGCAAACTACTGAAGCTGTGTGTGTGAAAAAGACAAACATGAATTTAGCCCTCATGGAATGGAATTATAAACTGGAGAGGCCATATGTGAAATAATAAGCTAATAAATGAATGGAAACATAATCAATTCTATGAAAGCAAAGTATGTATTGTTAAGAGAACATGTAGCAAGGAAAATGAGCTTATTTGGGTTAGGGTATGTGACTTTGAGTGGAATTTTGTTTTTGGTGAGGAAGGTTTTAACTATGAAACAATATTTATGTGTGATTTAGTTGAAGAGGGAAGAAACAAAACATTCAAAGCAAAAAGGTTAGGATGTAGAAAATTCTATCTAATGGTTTCAAATTAGAGAATAGTGCACAAAGACGAAGGTAAAAATGAGGACACTCGTTGCACCTTCAGGAGTCTTAAAATATAATTTCATCAGTTTATACAGCCCTTCATGACTTTCTTTCTTTTGGTATTTTGTCTTGTGTTAAAATTTTTAGAGACCTTTCTTCATGAACCTTGATATATTGTAATTGAAGTAGATATATTTTGATTTTGCTAGTTACTCTTAAGGGCTGAATATATATTGTTCACCTTTGTGTCCTGCTAGCAAGCAAACTCAAAAATAAATCAAACTCAGTAGTTACCTTCTCCATATTTACTTCTGAGCATCTTAGAGTACTCACAGTATATGAAAAAACAAACAAACAAACGAAACTTTGAATTTTAGTCTCCGGTGGTAAAAGTGGATATGTTGCTTTCTGCTCCAAAAAGTTATGCTGAAAATTTCTCTGAAGTTATATATCTGTATATTTGTAGTGGGTAATCTCCATTTGTGCCTCCAGATTCATCCTGCCCCTCTTACCACTTTACCATGTGCCCCAGGAAGCAATTATCTAAGGACTGCAACAACCCAGTGTTCTCATGAACTCCAGCTACTGTTTAGGTTTGACCAGTGGGAGACACCAGCAGCAGATTTAGATGTAGACAAGAGAGGTTGGGTTATTTTTTCCTCTGGCTCTGTCTGTGCCAGTCTCTTGTTTGGCAGTGGCTGTAATCCTCAATCCAAGCACATAGATTCTTCCAGATTTCCTCTCCACTAGCTATAATTGTCTCTAGGTTCTTATATCTTGTTCCTTCAGGCCTCAGAATGATAAAGGTTTCTCACCCTTGGTAGTTGTAGGAAGCTTCATCAACTCTTTATCGGTTTCGTTTAGTCCTGGCCACAATCTTGTGAATATTCCCTTTATTAAATTTATTTCAAATACTCTGAATTAACTATCTGTATTCTACCAGGACTCTCTTACAATAGGCATTTTTTTTTCTTTTTGAAAATGAGACTAGACATGAAAAATAAGTGAAAAACAAAGTATTACAAAGGAAGTTTCTGAGTAAACAAAGAAGTAGCATGTTATATTGCAAAGAGCAGAGGCTTTGAAATCAGGTGGACCTGTTTCGTTTCAGGCTCTGACACTTCCTAGATGTAGGACTTGACAAAAGTTTCTAAGTCCTTTGTCTCTCAGGATTTTCACACATAAAATGGGGATAACAGATCCTAACGGGACTCTGAAGAGAATATTTTTTCCTTATGATGAGTAGACAGAAGATGTTATGGAAATTACTATAACCTACAGGATAAACTTGATAATTTGTGGCACTAAATACATAATGATTTTTATCACTAGCAATAATGTCCACTAAAATGACTACACTCAGCTAATCACTCAGAAAAACTCTTTTGAAGAGGACAGAGCTACAGTGATTTTGACAAAGAAGACAAATTAGAAAATTCTGTGTCCATTTATGCTTTTTTCTTCAATGATAATTATGTAAATGAATATGCTTTGACTACAGCCAATAGTATAGAAAAGTGTATTCAGATTTTATAAAATTACATAGCATCCCCAAGACACCATCCACTCTAAGCCCATCAGTTTTAATATAGATATGAAGAGTTACTAAGCCCCACAGGCAGAAAAATATGCTTGTTATTTAAAAAAAATTTTTTTATGGACATGATGTAAAAATCCGTTAGGTAACAATATCAAGTTATCTTGCTATATTCTAAAGTTATTCTAACAGTTTACTTGGTAGGCTTTATCAAGCACATGTATGTTCACTGCAGCACTATTCACAATTGCAAAGACATAGAATCAACCTAAATGTCCATCAGTGATAGACTGGATAAAGAGAATGTGGTACATATATACACGGAATACCATGCAACTATAAAAAAGAATGAAATCATGTACTTTGCAGAGAAATGGATGGACCTTGACGCCATTTTCCTTAGCAAACTAACACAGGAATGAAAAACCAAATATCACATGTTCTCACTTATAAGTGGGAGCTAAATGATGAGAACGCATGGACACATAGAGGGGAACAACACACACTGGGGCCTTTCAGAGGGTGGAGGGTCGGAGGAGGGAAAGGATCACGAGAAATAACTAATGCGTACTAGGCTTAATAGCTGGGTGATGAAGTAATCTCTGCAACAAACACCCACGACACAAGTTTCCTATGAAACAAACCTGCACTTGTACCCCTGAACTTAAAAGTTGAAAGGAAAACTATTATTGTGTTAAATAACATATGAACTTTTCTTCATGTTTCCTTAGGATGAGTTAATTTTCTTGATGAGAAATTTTACCAAGAGGGGACATCTTTTGAAAAATTGTACTTTACACTGAGAATAATCAACCAGTTTTTATTTACTTTTCAATTTTCTCTTTGAAGTTTTCTAAGGATCTGTTTTTCCAGTTAATAACTCCATATCAGCAGAAAGCCCATTGAGTTAAATGAATAGCAACTCTTCCTCCTTGGAGCAATGTCAGTTGTGAATTATATGAATGCCTTTTTTAAAGATACCTGTAATTACATGTTTTGGACCTTCATGTATACCCAAGTAAAGCTATTATTTCATGAGATACTTCTAAATATGGGAACATTTATGAATTGTACTTAGAACAGCCGAAAGTCGCATTAAATGTTACTTTCGAAAAAAATGGTTCTGCATGTAAGAAAGGACACATTTCCTATGGGTTTACAGGTTATCCTTGAACTTCAGAGCTACACATGCTTACCAAAACTGATCTGTCCTCTATTTTTAGCTTTAGATGGGTTGTAATCTGATATTAGTCAAGAATACCAGGATAAACCATAGAAGCAAAGAAATGGAACTTTGGAACAGAGAAGGAAAAAAGTGAATATGCTGTGGGGGTAATTTTAGTCGTGCCAAGCAAAGAATTACTGCTAGTAATGCCAAGCAAGGATGTGATGGCGTTTGATGAGAAATGTTGAAAAGAAACTGTACTCTGAGAACATTAGGATATCAGATTTTCAGTTTAGACTGTGTCAGTTTCTAGCAAAGATAATCCTTATAATAGCTTTGGAAACACTTGATAGTTCAGAAAATGAAAAAGCACTGCATGAAAGATATATGGGCAGGAAAACGTGGGGCAGTAGGAGGGCTGTTTGTTTCATCTTTAATGTTATTTTCTCTATTTCTTTAAGTGTTACATTTGACAACTATTTTCAGCAGCAATGTATGTATGGAGAGTCTTCTCCAGACTTTCTTATGTGCCTAATCCTATGAAGAAAAATATTAAACCCAAGAACTACAAATCAATAGAAACATAGAAGAAGGAATATGTGAAAAGAAGAATCAGTGTTTTTGAAGTCTTCACAGATACTATTACCTGGATTAGGGGTTCCTTGTGGGTGGTTTTATAATACCCTGTATATACCTTTATACTGTTTTTTTTTTTTTTTAAACAATTTGTGCATCTACTTCCCCTGTGAATGAGCACTATTTTACAACTGATACTGAGTTAATGCCTGGCATAGGGAAGGAACTCAAGAATTGTTTAGAATTATTGAATAAGTGATTGAATAACTGAATGAATAAAAATTAGTCTTAAAAAATAATTGATACTCATTTTGTGTAACTTGGTTACACACATTAATTCACACCAAATTTCATTATTCATTTCAATTTTTTTAAAAAGATCAACATAAGAAATACAGTTTGGTGATGGTAGGTAGACATTTCCTATTCATATGTGCCAAGCACAACGTGTTCATTTTTTATCAAAATATATTTTACAGTTTGCTAAGATCGTGGATATAGAATTATCATACTCTCTGAGCTTTGCTTTAGCTCCATGGTTTCTATATTCAGAGCTTCCTGCTTAAAATTTGTGTGTTATTTATACCACGGGAAGTCATGGCAATGCACCATCCAGGATAGGGTACATGAGGAACTGTGGAGCATACTGAAAAGGTTATGGGCTTTGGAATCCAATAGCTATAACTTTACAATTCAGTTCTGCCAGTTGCTAGATTTGTGACTGTAAATAAGTAAATTCATTAACCTCTCCTAGTTTCATTTGCCATCTATGATGTGGACATTGTTTAAAAATGTTTTTTTGATTTTGGCAAATGCAATTATTTAAGAATAGTACATAAGCCATATAAATTTGTGGAAATTAAAGGATAAATAAATGAATTATTTAATTAACTTCCCAAAGAACAACAGAATATTTATCTCCAACTCGGATTGCAGCAACAACTACCTATTTTTTCTCACTTACTACACTGCAAATTTTTTTTTACTCTTATAAATACATTGCAATCTATCCTACATTATGGCTTTTATACATGTTATTATCTTTGACTAAAATCTCCCCCCTACACACATACACACACACACCCCTTTCTGTATGTTAGATTTTTTTTTCATCTTTTTCACTTAACATGTCACTACTTCTGAGAAAATTTCTCAAAGTAGATTCCCTTTATTACTCTCCATTATATAAAACTGCCTGTATTTTCATAGCCTTTCAGACAGTTTATATGTATGCATATATTTATCTGTTTGGTAAATGTCTGACTCTGTTTTTCAGTGGCCTTCAGCCTAGGGCCCAGGACATGCTAAGAGCATTTTACTCTCAGTCCAACATCTTTACCATCAGCTAACACCATTTTCTATTTGTGTACCACCCCTTGTCTCCCCGCCAAAAAAATCCATATATTTTTACTTGTCTGTTCTGCTAGAGTAACAGGCTATTCTCAACCAGGGCTTGGAAATAGAAAGCTGATCACTTAATATTCTACATCAATGTTTCTTAAATAAGAGAAAGTATAAGACCACCTTACGAATGATTAATTGACATAAAAACTTGCTAGGAGAGGTAGATCCTATGCTGTTTCTTGGACCTACTGTAGAAAACATCAGCCAGTCTTTGACTAAGGGGAACTGTATGACTTTTAGTAGTATTTCAGTGAACCTTGGGGAATTCCTCTTCAAAATAATGTTTTCTTTGCTTGTCATAATAGAGTTCCAGAAAGCTAAGAGACTGAGTACTTTTCTTCCAGTCAATTCTTCCTTTCCTCTGTTTCTAGTTCACATTTTCACACTGATAATTAGTATAAAAATAAACAAATAAATATTTCTATAAAGCAGAAAGAGAAAATCCCCACTCCTAGGGTTATCTGATTTTCGTCTGTTCAACCATGTCTTATTTCAGTAGATATTATTTCAGACATTCCCGTCACTTCCTTTTCAGGATTCCCATTTGCCTCAAAGGGCATGCACTTCGGTATCTCTGCTTGTGTTTCTTTAAATTTATGCATTTGAAGAGTTCCCTAGAAACTTCAGTTTACTCATAAAGTGACCACAAAATTATATAGCTAAAATAATTGAAACAAACAATATGAGTGAAATATAGTTTTTTCTAATCTTACGGTAAATATAATTACTGAAATTGTATACTATTTCATTTTTATTCCTGCTCACACTTATTTTGACCCTGATTATATTCTGTCTGAAAAGTGAAATTAAGTAACTGCAAGACAAAAGTTTCATTAATTGAATGCATTTGCAGTATCTTTTTCACCTTTCAACTGTTTCATTCAAAATTTGCTTTAATGTAGAGAATCAGCATACAAGGTGGGTGAACAGGGAGGGTGGTGGAAGTGAACGTATCTGCAGTTATGTTCACTCTGTGTTTTATCCTCAATTGCTATGGTCTTTTCTAAGTGTTTTATTTATTTCAGCGTCTGTGAACTTTGGAGTAAATGGATGCTGTTTAAGGAGTTTTCAATTGGTTAATGGATACACAATTTGGTGGCTTTAGAACTAGAAAAAGCTTGGAATATAAATTCCCTCTCTGCCTACTTATCTGTGTGATATGTTACTTTTCCTGTGTAGTCTTTTTCCTGTGTAGTTTCCCCACAACTATTACAAGTTGCAAAGTCTGTCTTTTAATATTGATGTAAAATTAAATGAAACACACACGTATTACATATAATACAGAGTATATAAAATACTGTGTTTCTGTGTGTGGTGCGCTCAGTACCTGTAAATCAATAAGAAAATCTAACAATACAGCTATAACATAACTTATTAACTTAGTCACTTAAACATTATAACTAGCTAGGAAATACATGAAAACATGCTCACATGCTGGAAAATTAAATTTAAGATGACGAAGCTTTTGTTGTTGGCTTTTTATTTTGTTTGCAATTAAAACAGTTATAGTATCTGGAGTTGGCCAAGGCATAAGGAAATGGATCCCATCTTGTGCTATTAATGTAAGTGTGAAAAGATAAAACTTTAGGGAGGGCAGTTTGGCATTTCTAGTCCAAATGACAAATATTTATGTACTCCAACTCAGTACTTGTATATTGAAATATTTCCTTTTAGAGAAACACTCAAGATTTGAAGGAAAAAAGCACATGTACGAATGCTCATAAGCAGCATTATTTTAAAGGTAATTATTGAAAAATACCTAAATATCCACTAACAGGCGAATGATCAAATAAACTATGGTTTGCCCATACTTCATAGTATTTTGAAAAGTCTGGAATAGTTCTCTCTCCTTGAAATAGTGAAACATGGTGGCGGAAAGGGAGTGAGTTGCCTTGCGCCACCACTGCCACCACACATGCAGTAATAGACTAGAATGATGTCAGAAAACAAAAAATGGTCACCTATCAGAGTCTGCAGCCCAATATCAAGAAGCTGCTAACATTTTGCAGTGATGGTTGTGAAGATTCCATGAACTCTCAGATGTGGAAACATCTTTAAAAACTGTCAAATACTTTAAACTTTGGAAGATTATTGTGATTTTCATTCTGTCCAGTGGCTACACTCACACTTTAAATACAATCTTTTAACATTCCTTGAAGTAAAGCAGTCTGTGTTTGTGAACTGAAGAAATAATTGAAATGAAATAATGCAGAATGCAGTGCTTTTTGTATGGCCCAAAGGAGCCTTCTGCTGACTTTGCTATAATGTTTTAGCTTGTGAGAGTCTCTGGAACCTTCCCTGCTTCATCAAGGGAGTCACTTCTATGTCATCTTACTAAGGACAAATACCTAAAACAAACATGTTTAGACCCAGTGCCTGTCCATTGCTGCAAGCAGTCCTACACACCTCCAAGCAACAAGTTCAAGATCGTATGAAGTTGGAAATCCAGGATCCTAGAACACCCCATCCACCTGTATTTACAGGAACCTCCCTCCATCTGCACCTTGATGGCAGTGCTAAGGAGAATGATTCTGGTAGCTGTCTGAATCAGCTGAAATACAGCCTATTGGGAACTGCGAAAAGATTGGGAATATGCTGCAGACCCCTCTGGGCCCATTTTAAAGAGACTGCATTTCATCATGCCAAATCATGAGCCAAGTTTCCTGCCAAAATGGAACCTCTTGCTTTTGCTGGTCTGGGAAAATATAAAACATTTCAAAATCAATAGGAAATAGTGGTCAGTATCCATAAAAATCTTCCATATGAAGAAAAACAGATGAGTATAAAACCATTTTTACAACTGAAAATTATACTGCCAAAACCAATGACTAATCAGTAAACAGCTATTGTGCAACAACTCAAGTTAACTTGAATACAACTAATAATGTTTGTATTAGACCATTCTCACACTGCTAATAAAGACATACCCAAGACTTGGTAATCCATGATGAAAAGAGGTTTAATTGACTCACAGTTCAGCATGGTTGGGGAAGTCTCAGGAAACTTTCAGTAGTAGCAGAAGGGGAAGGAAACACATCCTTCTTCTCATGGCGGCAGCAAGGAGAAATGCAGAGTGAAGCAGTGAGGAAAGCTCCTAATAAAATCATAAGATCTCGTGAGAACTTACTGTCATGAGAACAGCATGGAGGTAACCACCCCCATGATTCTATTACCTCCCACTTGGGTCCCTCCCACCACACACGGGGATTATGTGAACTACAATTCAAGAAGAGATTTGGGTGGGGACACAAACCATATCATAGTGTCAGATATGAAAAAAGTTCCTTGAATCATATGAAAGGTTACAAAAATCAGAAAGTAACTGTTAGGTATTGAACATAATCAACAAAGATTCAACATGTATATGTATATATGGGTCTGCATTCATAATTGGAGGCCCTGAAGAATATAAACAAAACAATATAACAAAATTAACACTTAACAAGATTAACACTTCCCAAAAATTAAAGAAAAGACAAACCTAGATATTGGAAAGGGCCTAAATTGTTTCTGGGAAAATTGATTTGGTCAGCTCCAAAACATATTATAGTAAAACTATTAAACGCTAAGGAAAAAATCCTCTAAGCTTCTGACAAAAAAGCAATTGTTTACAAAGGAAAGAAAGTCAGGTTTGCATCAGATTTCTCAACAGCATAGTACAAAACAAGAAAAAGTAGAGCAATATTTTCAGGAAATTCAAGGAAAGAAGATGGGAGCAAGGATTTTATATCTCATCAAACTGTTCTTCAGGTATTGAGATCATATGAAAATAGTTTTCATCATGTTAGAACTCAGAGGATCCTATAACCTTAAGCCCTTCCTGAGGAGTCAGTTGGTGAAGCAGCTTCATCCAACCAAGAGATAATCAATCTAAGACAAAATCAGATGAAGAAACAAGGCTGGGGCGGGGAGGGGGGCTAGAGAGAGAGAGAGAGAGAGAGAGAGAGAGAGAGAGTGTTTGTAAGTCTGGGTTCAATGAAAAGTGAAAAACAACACAGTAATCTGAAACCAGAAAGTTTAATATAATTGTATAGGAATAATGAGGGATTGGCTAGTAAAAATGAATGAGAACTCTAAAGAATATAGGAACAGCAGACATAAAGAGAAGCCACTACATTAGGACTCAGATAGATTGCCTTAGGAAGAACATCCTCTCCCCCATTATCAGAGCTGAGTCATAGACCTTGCTAGAAGGGCATAGCCATGGCTCATTGGATCACTGCGAAGTCACTGTAGTGCCACGTTGGTGAAACTTGCTAGAAATGTTTCCTCTCTGGTGCTGGTAAGAGCAATTCATTGAGAGGTGTTTTTCTGGAGGAACTCTACTACATAGCTACCACAGATGGGGGCAGGGGTGCTACTGCTGATGACCGCTGATACTACTGGCTGCCACGCACTGCAGGAACCTGTCCAGTAAACACACTGGAACAAGAAAGCAAACCCCTTTCTTCCTATGCTGTCTTTAGATGAGATCAACGGATATCACTTAAGCTAATACCAAACAGTAGAATTCTAAGTAAGGAAAGGGGAAGATAAGGACATTATGAAATATATTCGTATAAAGATAACCCCTAAAACAAAAATCCAAAATTTCCTAAATTCCAAAAGAACAAAAAAAATAAAGAAACATATCATGTAGAGATGAAGTAAATATGAAAAACTCAGGAAATAAAAATGTGACAGATTTGAGACCAAATGTGTAATTTATATTAATAAATGTAAATGGATTTAACCCACCTATTAAAAGAATAAAACATTTAGATTGCATTCAAAGTAAAACCCACTCTGTGCTGTATACAGGAGACATACATAAAAAAGTGAATCAGAAAGAAAGGTTGCAGTTCTGATACTGGACAAGGTAAAATTCAGGCTAAGATTCATTAAACAAGACAAAGAAGCCACCTGATGCTTAAAGATGACAATGCTTAAAATTCACGATGAAAATGTAATAGTTATAAATAAATCAGTATCAATTACAAAGTACCTGTCTTCATAAAATAGAATTATAGGAAATGCAAATAGATAGATACTAACACACTAATAGAAAGTTAACACACTTCTTTCATGGCAAGACAGACCAAGAGGACAAAAAGTAAAAGTATAACCCTCAGCACTTTGGGAGGCCAAAGCGGGGATATCTCTTGAGGCTAGGAGTTTGAGATCGAGAACATCCTGGCCAACATGGTGAAACCCAGACTCTAACAAAAACACACACACACAAAAATAAAAAATTAAAAAAAATTGACCAGGCATGATGATGCTTAACTGTAATCCCAGCTACTTGAGAGGCTGAGGTAGGATGATCACTTGAATCCAGGAAGCAGAGTTTGCAGTGAGCCAAGATTGCACCACTGCACTCCAGCCCAAGCAACAGAGCGAGGCTCTGTTTAAAAAAAAAAAAAAAAAGTAAAAATCTTAAAGGCTTTAATGGATAAGGTAGATCATATAAGGTAGATCATATATATGTATGTGTCTACATATGTGTTTTTGTGTATGCATATTAATTCTTATATCCTTGCAAATAATCTTCTACCTTGAAATTTAGAAACCTAAACAACTCTTTTTTGAAAAAGGAAAACAAACTGAAATTGCACAATTCTAAACCATAATGATAAAAACATCAAGTACCAGAATTGGGACATACAATTAAAGTGCCTTCAGGAAGATTATTTATAGCTTTAAATACTTGACATCAATAAAAATGGAAGGAAGAACATTAAAAATTCTAATTCCTAACTCAAGAAGTTACCAGAATAATTACAAAACAAATACCAAGAAAAAAGAAAAAAAGAAGTTAATGAAATAGAAGACAGCAAAGCAATAAATAAAGTACTGCTCTTTTGGGGAAAAAAATAAATGAAATAGATAAACCATTGTTTAGTATAATATAAAAGGAGTAATCACAGATATACAAAATAAGAAATGACAAAGGAGAAATAACTCTATGCAAATCCATTTGAAAGCTAAAATGGGGAGATACTTTCTGTCCAAATTGACTTCAGTGGCATTATAATGTTTAAACAGATGTGTAGGAAACAAACATTTTCAAGAAATTTCACCCACAACCATGTGCGGATTTGTTCATAGGGGAAGCTACCAAACTGTAAGGATCAGAGAGTTTCATTGCTAACTGACTTGTAGGTCAGTGATATCCAGAACTCTCTGTGGCAGTAGAAATATTTGACGTCTGTGATGTTCAGTGTGGTCGTCATCAGCCACATATGGCTATTGAATGAGCACTTGAAATGTGGCTACGATGACTAAGGAACTGAATTTTTAACTTATTTAATTGTAATTTTTAAAGTTATAAGATCTTATGTGACTGATGGTTATTGTACTGGGCAGTATAGTGCTAGCTCCTAAAAACGTAGGAAAATACCTAAATTCTTTTTATGAACCATGTAGAACTTTGAAGCCTAAACCAGATTTGTTTATTTAATTTCAACTTTTATACTGGATAACAGCGGTACATGTGCAGGTTTGTTACATGGTTATATTGCATGATGCTGAGGTTTGGGGTATGGCCCCCATAACTCAGCTAGTGAGCAGTGCCCAATAGGTAGTTTTTCTTTTCTTTAACTTTTATTTTAGATACAGGGGTACATGTGTAGGTTTGTTACAGAGGTAAACTGGTGTCACATAGGTTTGTTGTACAGATTATTTTGCCACCTAGGTACTAAGCCTACTACCCAATAGTTATTTTTCTGTTTGTCTCCCTCTGCCATCCTCCATCCTCAGGTAGACCTCAACGTCGATTCCCTTCTGTATCCATATGTTCTCATTGTTCAGCTCCCACTTACAAGTGAGAACAAGTGATGTTTGTCTGTTCCTGTGTTAGACTGCTAAAAATGAGGGCCTCCAGCTCCATCCATGTTCCTGCAAAGGACATGATCTTGTTCTTTTTATGGGTGTGTAGTATCCCATAGTGTATATGTACCACATTTTACATTTATCCAGTCTAGCGTTGATGAACATTTGATTCCTTGTCTTTGCTATTGTGAGTAGTGCTGCAAAGAACATTCACATGCATGTGTCTTTATAGTAAAATGATTTATATTCTTTTGGGTATATACCCAGTAATGGCATTGCTGGTTTGAATAATTCTTTTTTTAAGCTCTTTGAGGAATCACCAAACTGCTTTTCACAGGGGTTGAACTAATTTACACTTCCTCCAACAGTGTAGAAGTATTGGTTTTGCTCCACAACCTTTCCAGCATCTGTTATTTTTTGACATTTTTAATAATAACTATTCTGACTGATGTAAGATGGTGTCTCATTGTGGTTTTGATTTGCATTACTCTAATGATCAGTGGTTTTGAGCTTTTTTTCACATAATTGGTGGCCACATGTATATCTTCTTTTGAAGAGTGTCTGTTCATGTCATTTGCCCACTTTTTAATGGGGGTGTCTGAATTTTTCTTGTAAAATAGTTTAAGTTCGTTATAGATGCTGGATATTAGATCTCTGTGAGATGCATAGTTTGTAAATATATTCTTCCATTATGTAGGTTGTCTGTTGACTCCCTTGATCATTTCTTTCCCTGCGAAGAAGTTTAATTACATCCCATTTGCCAATTTTTTGCTTTCGGTATGATTGCTTTTGGCATCTTCATCATAAAACTTTGCCAGTTCAAATACCATTATACATAATGGTATTGGCAAGGTTGTCTTCCAGGGTTTTTATACTTTTGAGTTTTATGTTTAAGTTTTTAATCCATCTTGAGTTGATTTTTGTTTATGGTATAAGGAAAGGGTCCAGTTTCAGTTTTCTGCTTATGGCTAGCCAGTTATCGCAGCAACATTTATTGAATTAGGGAGTCGTTTCCCCATTGTGTGTTTTTGTCAGCTATTGAAGATCAGATGGTTGTAGGTTTGTGCCCTAATTTCAGGTTCTCTATGCTGTTCCTTTGGTCCATAAGTCTGTTTTTGTACTGGTACCATGCTATTTTGGTTACTGTAGTCCTGAAGTATAGTTTGAAGTCGGGTATCATGATGCCTCCAGCTTTATTCTTTTTGCTTAGGGTTGCCTTGGCTATTTGGGCTCTTTTTTTGGTTCCGTATGAATTTTAAAATTGTTTTTTCTAATTCTATGAAGAATGTCATTGGTAGTTTGATAGAAATAGCACTGAGTCTCTAAATTGCTTTGTGAAGTATGGCCATTTTAATGACAATGATTCTTTCTATCCCTGAGCATGCAATGCTTTTGCATTTGTGTTGTCTCTGATTTTGAACAGTGTTTGGTAATTCTCCATGTAGAGATCTTTCACCTCTCTGATTAGCTGTATTCCTAGGTATTTTTTATGTGGCAATTGTGAAAGGGATTGTGTTCCTTGTCTGGTGTTAGTGTATAGGAATGCTAGTGAGTTTTGTATGTTGATTTTGTATCCTGGAGCTTTACTAAAATTGTTTATCAGCTCTAGGGCTGAGACTATGGAGTTTCCTACATATAGAATCATGTCATCAGCAAATACGGATAATTTGACTTCCTCTTTTCCTGTTTCAATTCCCTTTATTTCTTTCTCTTGCCTGATTTTTTTTGGCCAGGACTTCCAATACTGGGTTGAGTAGGGGAGTGGTGAGGAGGGCATCCTTGTCTTGTGCTTGTTTTCAAGGGGGAATACTTTCAGCTTTTGCCAATTCAGTATGGTGTTGGCTGTGGGTTTGTCATAGATGGCTATTATTTTGAAGTATATTTCTTCACTGCCTAGTTTATTGAGAGTTTTTAACATGAAGGAATATTGAATTCTATTGAAAGCCTTTCTGCATCTATTGACATAATAAAAAAATGTGATTTTTGTCTTTAGCTCTGTTTATGTGATGAGTCTTATTTATTGATTTGCAAGTTGAACTAACCTTGAATCCCAGGGATAAAGCCTACTTAATCATGGTAGATTAGCTTTCTGATGTGCTGCTGCATTCAGTTTGCATGGATTTTGTTGAGGATTTTTGCATCAATGCTCATCAAGGATATTGGCCTGAAGTTATCTTATCTTTTTTGTTATGCCTTTACCAGATTGTGGTATCAGGATGATGCTGACCTCACAGAATGAGTTGGAGAGGAATCCTTCCTCCTCGATTTTTTGATAGTTTCAGTAGGAATGCTACCAGTTCTTCTTTATCCATCTGGTAGAATGTGGTTGTGAATCCATCTGATTCTGGGTTTTTCTTGGTTGTCGGGTTATTTATTATTGATTCAATTTTGTAGTATTGGTCTGTTCAGGAAATCAGTTGTTCTGTTGATGCACGTCTGTTCAGGGAATCAATTTCTTCTTAATTCAGTCTTGGGAGGGTGTCTAGGTTTTATAGTTTGTGTGCCTAGAGGTGTTCATTAGTACTCTCTGATGGTTACTGCATTCCTGTGGAGTCAGTATTTCTGTGCAACATTTCCTTTCTCATTTCTAACTGTGTTTATATGAATCTTGTCTCTTTTCTTCTTTATTATTCTAGCTATTGGCCTATGTAGATCATTAATTTTTTCAAAAAACAAACTCCTGGATTCATTGATCTTTTGAATGGTGTATGTCTCGATCTTCGGTTTACCTCTGATTCTGTTTATTTCTTGTCTGCTAGTTTTGGGGTTGGTTTACTCTTGCTTCTCTAGTTCTTTTAGTTGTGATGTTAGGTTGTTAATTTGGGATCTTTCTAACTTATTGATGTAGGCATTTAGTGCTATAAATTTCCCTTCTAACACTGCCTTAGCTGTGTCCAAGATACTCTGATATGTTGTATCTTTTTTCTCAATACTTTCAAAGAACTTCTTGATATCCGCCTTCACTTACCTAAAAGTCACTCTGGAAAATGGTTGTTTAATTTTCATGTAATTGAATGGTTTTGAGCAATTTTTTAAGTCTTGATTTTTATTTTTATTTTGCTGTGATCCAAGAGTGTGTTTGGTATCATTCTGGTTCTTATACATTTGCTGAGGGTTGTTATATGGTCAGTTGAGTAGTCAGTTTTAAAGTATGTGCCATATAGTGATGAGAAGAATGTATATTCTGTTGTTTTGGGGTGGAGACTTCTGTAAATATCTGTCAGATCCATTTGGTCCAGTGTTGAGTTCAGGTCCTGAATATCTTTGTTAATTTTTTGCCTTGATGATTTAATACTGTCAGTGTAGTATTAAAGTCTCCACTATTATTGTATGGAAATTGAAGTCTCTTTGTAGGTCTCTAAGAACTTGCTTTATGAGTCTGGGCACTCCTATTTTGGGTGCATAAATATTTAGGATATTGCCTTGTTGAATTGAATTCTTTACCATTATGTAATGCCCTTCTTGGTCTTTTTCGATCCGAATATGAAATTCTTGGTTAAAGATTCTGTTTTTCTTTAAGAATGTGAATACAGGCTCCAATCTCTTCTGGCTTGTATGGTTTCTGCTGAAAGGTTCACTGCTGGCCTGATGGAGTTCCCTTTGCAGGTGACCTGCCCTTTCTCCCTAGCTGCCTTTAACATTCTTTCATTTAAACCTTGGAAAATCTGATGATTATGTTTCTTGGAGATTATCTTGTGTAGAATCTTCCAGGTGTTCTCAGTATTTCCTGCATTTGACTATTGGTCTCTCTAGCAAGGTTGGGGAGATTTTCATGGACAATACCCTGAAATATGTTTCCAAGTTGTTTGCTTTCTCCTCATCCCTTTTAGGGATGCCAGTGATTCATAGATTTGGCCTCTTGACATAATCCCACATTTATCAGAGGTTTTGTTCACTCTTTTTAATTCTTTGTTCTTTACTTTTGTCTGACTTATTTAAGTCTTCAGGTTCTGACGTCATTTTCTCAGCTTGGTCTATTCTACTGTTAATACTTGCTGCTGCATTGTGAAATTATTGTAGTGTTTCAGCTCTATCAGATCATTTAGGTTCTTCTTTATACTGGCTATTTCACCTGTCAACTCCTGTATCGTTTTATTGTGATTCTTAGTTTCCTGGATTGGGTTTTCCCATTCTCCTGAATCTTGATGATCTTTGTTCTTGTTCATATTCTAAATTCTATTTCTGTGATTTCAGTCAACTCAACCTGGTTAACAACCCTTGTTGGAGAACTAGTTTGACCGGAGGACATAAAACACCCTGACCCCTTAAGTTGCTGGAGTTCTTGCATTGGTTCTTTCTCATCTCTGTGTGTGGTTGTTCCTTTAACTGCTAGGCTGCCTCTGATTGAGGTGGTCAGGTGGGGGCAGGGAGGTTGCACTGAAGTCGCAGGTCAGGCAGTCCTGCTCAGTGAGAAGTGAGGACTGGGACCTGCGTTGAGAACAGTCTGACCACTTTTCCATTAGGTGAGTGCTCTGTGCCAAGGGACCAGAGCAGTCACTGTTCCCGTGGATTCTCCACAACGTGGAGATAGCAAGGGCTAGTGCTGTGAGACAGCAAAGATGGTAACCTGCCTCTCGTGCCAGCGGCTTTGTCCCAGGGAGTTACAAAGCTGCTACTGGCTCGATAGTCCCAGCAGGGGGTGAACCCAGTGAGGAGATAATGGATCAGGGGCCCACATAACCAACAGTCTGGCCATTTTTCCACAGGGCTGCTACAATATGTTTGGGGATCTGCTCTGGTCTCTAATCATCTCCAATTTCCCATTACCTGAAGGTATTAACAGTGAAGGCTACAAAACAGTAAAGATGGTGGCCTGCCCCTCCCTCTGGCAGCTCCATCCTAGGGAGGTATGGACCTGCTGCCAGCCCCAACACACTGGCAGGGGTAGTTGGGGATGTTGGTCAGGAGCTTCCACCCAGTGATGAGGAATAGGATTGGGGACCTGCATAAAAAAGCAGTCTGGCCACTTTTTCATAGAGCTGGGTTGGGCGTCCACTTCAGCCTCTTGTTGCCTCGCACTCTACAAAGCTCAAAGGTAACAATGGCTAAGACTGTGAAAGAACAAAGATGGCAGTCCTCCCCTCTCTCTGGAAGTTCTGTCTCAGGGAGCTTTGGAACAGTTGCTGGCTGGAAAACACTGGCAGGGGTGGTTATAGACCTCGATTAGGAGATTCTGCTCAGTGGTGGAAAAAGTCTGGTTGCTTCTTTGTAGAACTGCTGCAGTATTCCACGGGACAGCTCCAGTCCCTAGTCACCTTGGATTCCCCACAGCCAGAAGGCTTCAACAGCTAAGTCTGCCAAACAGCAAAGATGGCAGCCTACCCCTCCCTCTGGGAGCTCCGTCTCAGAGGGGTGTAACACTGCTACCTGTGGCAGGCTGGGGTTCCAAGCCAGTGGGTCTTATCCTGCAAGGTGCTGTGAAAGAGGGGCCTGCAGCCAATCACTGCTCAGCCCCATGGACTCAGCTCCTTTCCTAGGGGTATGTACAAGGGTCTAATCTCCCACTTTGCTGGAGTTGCAGCCAGTTTTTCCAGGAAGCCTAGGTATCAAAAGCTCCTGGGGCTCCACATGTGCCCAAGTGGCTGCTCTGCCGAGACTCCACATAGCTCTGCCTGTCAGAATGAAGGTCCTATTGGAGTGGGTTCACAAGGGGATCTCCTAAACTGAGGGTGCAAAGATCCGTGAGAGAAGAGTGGGTCCCTGGGGTCATGCACTCACTCACTGCTTCCCTGAGAGTGGGAGGCTCCCCTGGCTCTGTGTCACTCGAGGGTGGGTAGTCAGTTAGTCATCCTGTCTTGATTTTCTCCATTCTCCATTGGTCGACTTGTTTTCTTGATGAATCCCAATGTGTATACCTGAGTGTTTCAGTTATAGGTGCTGTGTTTATTTCCCCTTCCATTTCTCTCCATGAGTGTGGGGCACACTAGCTGCTTCTAATTGGCTGTCTTGGCCAGCCCCTCCATAGGTAGTTTTTCAACCCACATCTTTCTCCACCCCTCTAGTAGTCCGCAGTGTCTCTTCTTCCCATGTTTGTGTTCATGTATGCTCAGTGCTTAGCTCCCACTTATAAGTGAGAATGTGCATAAGTCTGATTTAAACACATACACACACATAACTCATGTATGAGTATTATTACAAAAAGCTTAATAAAATACTGGGAATTAGAATTTAACATATTTAAAACAATTAATCATGACAAAGTATGTTCTGTTTTTGTTTTCTGGAAATGAAAAGAGGTTTACCTTTAGAAAATCCATTAATGGAACTCAACATAATAAGATAGCTAAGGAATAAAATTATATAAACTGAAAAAAATCAACACACTACTGAACAAAAAAAAAAAAAAACTAGAAAGTGAGTAGTACATTCTTAGCTTGAAAAAAATATTTACACCTCAGTGCTAAACCAGTATTTTACTCACTTGTTTAAAATAATCCAACTGGCTATTTATACTGTCAGTACAATGGGAAAGAAACACGCATTTACAATAGCTAAAAGAGAGCAGGAGCTAACCAATATGCAAAACTTATATAAAGAAAAGTTTAAAACACCTGACTAAAAGCATGAACCATAAAACAATCACAGCATAGATTTTGTCAAAATTAAGAACTTCTGCTTTTTTGAAAGACACGAGTAAGAGAATGAAAATATAGGCTACAGACTAAGAGAAGATATTTGCAGGTCACCTAGTGGACAGCAGTACTCCTGCCGAAGTGATTATAGATTCAATGGAATCCCTATCAAAATCACAGCTGGCGGCCAGGCTCAGTGGCTCATGCCTGTAATCCCAGCACTTTGGGAAGCTGAAGTAGGTGGATCACCTGAGGTCAGGAGTTCAAGACCAGCCTGGCCAACATGGTGAAACCCTGTCTCTACTAAAAATACAAAAAAAAAAAAAAAAAATAGCTGGGCATGGTGGCAGGCACCTATAATCCCAGCTACTCAGGAGGCTGAGGCAGGAGAATGGCTTGAACCCAAGGGGCAGAAATTGCAGTGAGCCAAGATTGCGCCACTGCACTCCAGGCTGGGGAAAAAGAGCAAAAGTCTATCTCAAAAACAAAACAAACAAAAACAAACAAACAAACAAAAAAAAAACATCATAGCTACCTTTTTTTGCATAAATTGACAAGTTGATCCTTAAATTTATATAGAAATACAAAAGACTAAGAATAGCCAAAGCAATCATGGAAAGAGACAACAAAAGTAAAGAACTCACATTTTCTGATTTTAAAACTTACTACAAAGCTACAATACTAAAGACATTGTGGTTTTGGCATAGGAGTAGACATATAGAATGGTGGGTTAGAATTGAGAGTTCAGAAATGAACCCATACTATGGATAATTGATTGTAGACAAGGGTGCCAAGACAAGTCAATGGCATTTTCAACAACTTGTACAGGAACAACTGGATATCCACATGGGAAAGAATAAAGTTGCAGCCCACCTCCATACCATGTACAAAATTAGCTACAAGTGGATTATAACCTAAATGTGGGAGCAAAAGTATAAAACTCTTAGAGAAAAACATAGGAGTAAATCTTCATGACCTTGAATTAGGTAATGGTTTCATAGATACAGCACCTAAAGCACAAACAACTAAAGAAAAAAATAGATAAATTGACCTTCATCAAAATTAAAAGCATTGTGTTTCCAAGAACACAATCATGAAAATGCAAAGACAACCCATACAGAGGGAGAAAATAGGCAAATGCATGGAGGTAAGAAATTAGGTTAGTAGTTTCCAGAGACTGAGCTAAAGAGGGAATGGGAATTGGCTGTTAATAGGTATGATGTTTCTTTTTGGAGCATTTTAAAGCCACATAGAGTGATGTTTACACAACTCTGCATATACTAAAAACAGCTAAATTGTATACTTAAAGGAGTCAATTTTATGGTATATGAGTTATATCTCAAAGCTTTTAAAGATATTTAAATTAAAAAGTCTGGGATAGATATGCATGTACTGAGATGGAAAAAACACCTAAGACATATTATATAATGTGACAAACTATAATTTTTTTTTTTTTTTTTGAGACGGAGTCTCGCTCTGTCGCCCAGGCTGGAGTGCACTGGCACGATCTCGGCTCACTGCAAGCTCCGCCTCCCGGGTTCACGCCATTCTCCTGCCTCAGCCTCCCGAGTAGCTGGGACCACAGGCACCCGCCACCACGCCCGGCTAGTTTTTTGTATTTTTTAGTAGAGACGGGGTTTCACCGTGTTAGCCAGGATGGTCTCAATCTCCTGACCTCGTGATCCCCCCGCCTCGGCCTCCCACAGTGCTGAGATTACAGGTGTGTGCCACCACGCCCGGCCTATAATTTCATTTCTGTAAGAAAACTATTTTTATAGTTACATATTTGAATACATAGACAAAGACCAATAAACTGATAACATTCATTTCATTTAGAGAAGAGACTGGAATTTAAGAATCAGGTAAAACTAATTTTACTTTTTAAATCTGTTTACTTCTATAATTTAAAACCTTTTAAAATGAGAATATTTTATGTAATTTGCTTATGTAAAATACATAAATATCCTCAAAGTGAGTAAATAAAGGCACCAACCACAAAGCCTGACATGTAATAGGCACTCCACAATAAAAAGTCCCTTTGCCTTATGTAATGTGAAGTCCAAACACAACACTAGGTGTGGGGTGTTTCATGGTTTTATTCACATTATGCAGACAGCATGCATAGCCAACTTCTCAAGTCAGGTGTCAATAAGAAACTTTTTAGAGAGTTATTTACGATCAAGCAGCTTTGTACAATTTACCATAGTCTGTTTTCACATTGATAATGTATTTCTTTATAAATTATCCAGTCTCAGGTAATAACAAACTACCTGAGACTGGATAATTTGTAAAGAAAATGTTTTATGGCTCATGTGTCATTATAGAGCTTGCATTCTAGGGAGGTATACAGAAATAAAACAAAATATATAATATGAATGACAGTGGGTGTTAAGCAGAAAATAAGCAAAAGAGTAGTATTAAAAGCTAACTTCTTTTTAAATGATGGGAAATAACCTGGAAGTGTTAAAGGAAAATGACAGTAATAAAGAAGACTAGAAGAATAGTTTAATGACAGGAATTTGAATACTGATTTTTAGAGAGGAAGCATGAAGAATGACTGAGACAGGCAATTAGGTACAAGAAGGATATCTACTCCACCTCAAGTAAAGTTGATATGAGGTTGTGAAAGAGAAAAGAGCCTCCACTGAAGGCAGCTGCAAGAGAAGCAGTGTCACTGGGGGGATATGGGGCAGTGCCAGGTTTGGACGAAATTATGGAGGGAAATGGGTGATCCACAGAAAAATCTAAGGAGGATATTAAGTGGATTTTCTGATGTTTTATGTGAGTTCCCGAAGGACATAGTGAAAGACTCTGGGTGGGAAATGTTAGAAATAACAGTGTCCAGAGACATTGGGGTTTAGAGTGCCAAGGGAGAGGAATGACCTGGGATTGACATTATGGGATGAAGAGGAATAGAGATGGGGAAGTGGAGCCATTCTTTCCTGGATCACACAGTATAGCGGGACTTCCGCTTTTGGAGGCCGAGTTTGGTTGAAGGGCATTCTTTCTACTGGCAGATGAGACCGTACATGAGGGAAGTGATTCTAACACTAAGCACAGGGTTGGTGTCTTGATCCCTGCTTGCTGCCCAGTTTTTATACTGTGTTATGCTATCTCTTTCCAGCCTCTAAGTCGCTGCTACGATATTATGTGTGTGTTTAAGGGAGGGGAGGGTGTAGAAAGAAGGGCGCCATTTAGTAATTTGAATGTTTATGTATTAGGTTTTATTTATTTTGCTATTTGAAAGCCTAAATCGTAAGTTTTATTCAAAGAGTATCCAAATAATTGTTGTCATAATTCCCCAAATGAACTTAAACATCAGTTTCTTTTTTCACAGAACTTTTAAAAGAGTGGTGAAAGCTCAAACAGGAAACAGATATTTATGTCTCAGAACTATTTAACGAAAATCTCAAACACTCCCTGACAAAATAGAAACAAAACTAACTCAATTATTTCTAATATCTAGGTGATGCTTTTCAATAGTTCATTCCTGAAACAGGTATCACACGAATTAAAACTTTTTATTGACCTCTACTGATTGATTTTTTTATTGCTAAAACTCAACATTTTGGATTTGCAGGTATGAATATAAGCAAGAGCGAGATAACAAAAGAAACTTCGTTAAAACCGTCTCGGAGATCCCTGCCTTGCCTCGCCCAGAGTTACGCTTACTCAAAGAGCTTGAGCCAGTCTACCTCCCTCTTCCAGTCAACAGAGAGTGAATCTCAGGCTCCCACATCTATAACCTTGATCTCCACTGACAAAGCAGAGCAAGGTGAGCAACAATTCCTATTTTCTTGTTCAATTTATAAAATCTACGTTTTCCAAATAGTCCTTTCCTTCCTTTTTCCACTGGACCAGTTTTATAGAGCTCTTCAGGAAGGAGGCTGGCATAGAAAGGAGACCAACACACCATGCCATTTGTTGGCCAGATGTGTTTTATCTCTTCCTTGCCTTGAAGGTGGCCAATCCCATGGAGTCTGGACCTAATATTTGTTCGCAGTGGAAGTCCCAGCTACATGAATCACTGGTGCATTTGGCCACTATTTGCATCCCTCTTGTTGATGAGTAACATTCCTGGCGAGAACTTATAACCAGTATTCAAATAGAAAATGTCAGCAATAGTAAACTCGGTTTTCTAAAAATAAAAGCTGAAGACTTTACAACTGACAATAAAGCAGTGAAGATTTGGTTGCATAAAGATTTTGGCAATCCAAGGCTGGTGTGCAAGGGCTGAATTTGAGAGACATACCAGCTAGGTGCCACACAAAGAAATGGTGTGGCTACCCTTAGGCACTCTCCTACACACATTTGCCCACTAAGACACACACTATCTCTTTAGACAACTCCTTTTAATAAGAGTTAAGAATTTGAATACAACCATGCTCCCTGTTGTGCGGTGGTTAGGGTGTGTTTTTCTTTTTCTTTTTTTTGAGATGGAGTCACGCTTTCTCACCCAGACTGGAGTGCAGTGGTGCAATATCGGCTCACTGCAACGTCTGCCTCCCATGCATGTTCAAGTGATTCTCCTGCCTCGGCCTCCTGAGTACTGGGATTACAGGCACACGCCACCATGCCCAACTAATTTTTGTATTTTTTAGTAGAGACTGGGTTTCATTATGTTTGTCAGGCTGGTCTCGAACTCCTGACCTTGTGATCCACCCACCTTGGCCTCCCAAAATCCTGGGATTATAGGCATGAGTCACTGCACCTAGCTGTGTTTTTATTTTTCAATCCTTTTGTGGCTTTTTCTTATAAGAATGCATTCCCTTATGACTCCATATGGTTACTTCTTTTTCTGGATAACTAAAAAATATCAAAAGTACTGTTTCAATACTGTTGTGAAATCACTACATATTGTAGTTAGCTTACAAATACGTCCAGCATGTAAAATGGCAAATTGTTCAAGAAGATGAGGGTATTACAACGTAATATAGATGTTTCTTTCCCTTATCGAAAGTGAAATTTTAGGCCGGGCACAATGGCTCACGACTGTAATTCCAGCACTTTGGGAGGCCAAAGTGGGCAGATCACTTGAGGCCAGGAGTTCGAGACCAGCCTGGCCAAGATGGTGAAACCCTGTCTCTATTAAAAATACAAAAGTTAGCCAGGCATAATGATGCATGCCTATAGTCGCAGCTCCTCAGGAGACTGAGGCATGAGAATCACTTCAACCCGGGAGGTGAAGGTTGCAGTGAGCCGAGATGGTGCCATTGCACTCCAGCCTGAGTGACAGAGCTAGACTCCGTCTCTAAAAAAAAAAAAAGGAAAAAAAAAGAGAAATTTTAAATAACTAATTTTAACTCATTAAGTTAAAAAAATTCACGTTTAGCCATCATTTGTCCATCTATCACCATGGTTATTTTTCTGTTATGCTTTTATTTCCCAAAACTACAAAGTGTCTTATTTTATTTCAGTTAACACTGAGGAGAATAAAAACGACTCTGTGCTGAGATGTTCTTTTGCTGACCTCAGCGATTTTTGTTTGGGTAAGTTGATATTCAGTATTTACTACTCCTATCCCTCTCTCCAAAGGTAAACTGTGTTCTAAAAAAAACTAGCATTTTTTTTTTTTTAAGAAAAAAGTTCATGTTTGGTTTTTAACGTAATGGGTGGGTTTAATATTCTGAGGTTAAGAAATTAAGAAATGTATAGTTTGGAATTCAAATATATAGGAGGATTTATGATGAGCAACAATCTCATAATAAAAAATAACAATTTTTGCCATTATTCTGAAAATTTCAATTTTTTATGAGTAAGAACATATAGAGTACTATTTCAAGATCTATAAAATTTTGACACTCAGAATTTAGAATGTTAGTAACACTCAGAGATTCTATCTCGACCCATCATTAGAGGATACTATAAATTTTATTTATTTTTCCTATAACAGTGACAAGTTTACTCTATCTCCTTTTTTGCCTTTTGATGTTACATAAGATTTGCTTCAGTTGAGCAAGCTTTACATTCAAATCTGTAGCTTGCCTATATACAATTCTTTTGAATCAGGTTTTCATTTTCATGAATTAAATAGAAATAAAATAAAGCCAGAATTAATAAAAAAAAGTGATACTAATGTGCCAGCACTTACTTTGCAACCTCAGTGCCTTGATACATAACCTGAAGAAACGAAGCCCTGAGTTTTCAGTAGCGGATACATTGGTGGCCAGGCCTCAGTGCCTACATAAGGAATTCTCAACTCTGGTTACACATTCAAATCACCAGAGGGCTTTTTAATACTTCCTGGATCACAGTTCCAGAAAATCAGTTTTAATTGGTCTGGGGAGTGAAATTAGTATACATACTTTTAACAGCCTGCCCGGTAAATATTTAGTGTAACCAGGATAAAGAATTTCTGGCCTAAAAACTGTAACTTGGCTTTTCTCTATAGGCATTGTTAAGTCACTCTTCATAACTTTTAAAACTATGAATTTTGCTATTTATAATCACATTCTGAATGATTGCAAATTAGTCACGTTTCTTATAATAATTTTTGTTTTATGTGTGGCACAGAAACAGTGCTGGCTTATTAAGTTTTTTAATTAAAGAAAGCCAGTGACCAGCAGGTTCATTTCATATACAGAATCAAAAAGAGTATCTCATCAGAAAAAATTCACTCAGAATACAAAGGCCTTTCCTGTAGTAATTAATTCTGAAGATTACTACAAGTTGAGTATTTTTATCCAAAATTCTTGAGACTAGAAGTATTTCAGATTTCAATTTTTTTTTTATTTTAGAATATTTGTATCATATACTTACTCGCTGAGCATCCCAAAATCTGAAAATCGGAAATCTGAAGTGCTCCAGTGAGCATTTCCATTGAGTGTCATTTCAACACTCAAAAAGTTTCAGATTTTGGAGCACTTTGGATTTGGGATGCTCAACTTATATTATTTGTTATTTTCTAATTTAAAAAAAAATAAGAACAAAAAACGAACCTGAAGTTTTTCTTGTCCAAAATATCCATACAGGTGGGAAAGTTTGCAAAGCACCCTTCACTAACCTGTCCTCCAAATTAGAACCAATGTATAACAATCACTGTATTGAAAAACCTTCCATGTAATTCCTTGCATTTTATTTTTGACAGCTTGCCATTCCAACTATTAAAAAGCACTTTCTCTGAATGCTTAACATAATCGGATGCTCTTAACTTTATGATTCTTTTCACATCACTTTTGTGTGTCTCAGTTATTTGTTCCAGCTGACCTGTATTCATCTCTCTCCAGGCATTGTATCTCATATTCACTATTTTAGTATCCCCCAGCATCAGTCTGTCATTTATTCAAGTTAGAAAGACATCACAGCTTCTGCAGTTGAAATACATACAAATGATGAGGTGTTTGCCTTTATAATGAAGGTGAGGTACAGTCTCCAGCTAACTGTGTAGTATCGCTAAGCATTTCAGGAATCCATCTGGATGTAACACCTGGCTGGGAAATACTCTTTTAGAGTTAGGTGCATATCTATGAGTGTTTTTTATTATTTTATTTTATTATTATTTTTTTAAGATAGAGTCTTGTTCTGTCTCCCAGGCTGAACTGCAGTGGCGTGATCTCAGCTCACTGCAATCTCTGCCTGCCAGGTTCAAGAGATTCTCCTGCCTCAGCCTCCTGAGTAGCTGGGACTACAGGCGCGCACCACCACACCTAGCTAATTTTTGTATTTTTAGTAGAGACAGGGTTTCACCATGTTGGCCAGGCTGGTCTCAAAGTCCCAACCTCAGGCAATCCACCCACCTTGGCCTCCCAAAATGCTGGGATTACAGGCGTGAGCCACCACACCCGGCCTAATATGAGTGTTTTAATCATCTTCGAAAAGAAATCAAGTAAAATAATGTCAAATATACCAAGAGTACAGTTAAATAAAGCATGAGTAAGCATTTTGGCAATACATGTTCTCTTTTAAATGCAAAGCAGTTACATTCGCTAAGTTTGCCGTTAGCGTGCAGAGTATTGGGCTAATTATTGCATGGGAATTTCCTGACTAATGCATCTTATTAATGGCTTTTTACAGTTAACCACTTTGAGCGGCCCCATGAGAATATTAATGCTGAGGCAGACTTAACTGCGTGTGGTCAGTGTTTTACTGAGGATTGATATTTCTCATTATTCCAAATGAGAACCATGAAGGAAAAAATATTAATGGCTCTGTTGATTCAGAGAAGGACATTTCTACTAAGGCTCCCTAACAGGATGGGTATACATCATGAAAGAAATGTTATTTTTCCAGCCAGCCATTGGTCAAATCTTTATTCTTATATCCACTAGCTATGTAACTGTAGTATATTACTTAACCTCTCTGAGCTTTAGTGATTTCACTAGTAAATTGGGATCAATGATCCATTCTTAGTAGGATTTTAAGTAAATAAAAAGGCATAACTTCATCGTAGCTCCTAACACATCATGGGGGTTCAGCAAATATTTTTCATTGCTTTATTCAGTCACTCACTAAACTTATCTTTCACACCAAATTCTGCTGGGCCCAGAAAGATTTACACTAAACAGTTATTTCTGTGATCACCAAAAGTGATTTTAGGATGGGTGTGGTGGCTCCCGCCTGTAATACCAGCGCCTTCAGAGGCTGAGGTAGGAGGATTGCTTAAGCCCAGGGGTTTAAGACCAGCATCAGCAAAGTGGTGAGACCCTGTTTCTACAAAAAGAAAATAATTAGCCAAGCATGGTGGTACCTGACTGTAGTCCCACCTACTCAGGAGGCTGAGATGGGAATATCACTTGAGCCCAGGAGTTGGAGTCTACAGTGAGCTATGATCACACCCCTTCACTCCAGCCTGGGCAACAGAGCGGGATTCTGCCAAAAAAAAAAAAAAAAAAGGTCAGGGGGACTTTTATGGCATAATGGATAAAATAATTTGCCAACTGTCACATAGCTAGTCAATGGAGAACTAAGATTTCAACCCAGGAAGCCTTGATCCCTAGCCTTCTCTTTTAATCACCACAGTAGACACAAAGGCCTTAAGGTAAAAAGTGGTTAATGATTTCCAAAGACACTAATTCTGTCAGATGTTAATAAGTTTCAGGCAGAAAGTACAAGGAGAAGATAAAGCTGCATGTTAAAATATATTTGGGTAATGATTAGTTAAAAAGCTAATTGAGTCAGAAAGTTTTGATTCTTTTTGTTCTCTTCTTCTTTTTTTATTGACATCTCATAGCCTTTAATTCTACTTTTCATAAAGCAGCTCACAAAGCCAGAGCAGCATTCCATACTCCCCCACACTCACAAAATTATTCTAGAAAGTGCTGATCCTTGTAGCAGTGAATTTGAAATTCCAGTGTGGCAATAATTTTATTTATTAATCTTGGAAGCCCCACTACCATTGCCTACTTTTTTCTTCTCAGTATGCTGGAAAATGACAAGGACACAGTAATCCACGTTAACAAGTGCCTGTTGCTTGATTCTTCCCATGCCCATATGGCTATAAACTCAGGTAACTTAGAAATGAAATATTTAGGGCTCATTAAGACCAGCATAATTTGAGTCCAACCAACCCAAACACACATCTGTCTAATCTTGTTATGAAATCAACATTTTGCTAATGTTATAAAATGACTTCCTCAGGAATGGGGTCATATTAGAGTTTTGAAACATTTATTTGCTTTCTACAAACATAATAGTTTAGCTCAGTGGAATACTCATTGGTTTATTTCTTTAAATAGTTATGGTCAAAGAGTACATGGTGATTTTGCTTTCATTCTATAACAATAGATAATATCCACTAATTTTTTCTCAGTAGCATTTTATATGAAGATGGCATAAGAAATAACTTTCTTCTAATATTCCTAACCTACTTAAGATTACAGAAATGAGGGAATTACACTGAAGGAACGTATTTTTCAGTTATGACAGTCTCACAGTCACTGTAAATCTTGTCAATTGTTTATCGAACACATAAGGTCCTCTTGCCTCAATTTTCAAAATATATTCAGAATCTGACTACTGTTCACCACATTCACTGCTGCACCTGGGTCCATCTGCTGCCTTCTCTTGGTACACTGGTACAATAACTTCCTAACAGATCTCCCTGCTCAAAATCTTGCCTCCTTATAGATGATTTTCCAAGCAGGAGTCACAGAAAGCTTTAATAAAAGGAAGATTAAATCCCATCATTTCTGTGCTCCTGTCTCTCCAGGGTTTCCTATTACATTTAAAATTTAAACTCACTCTGGTATTCAGAAACCTTGCAGAATCTGGGTCTGGTCTCTCTAGGCCATTTCCTAATGCTTCCTTTTTCTTACGAGCTGCAGACAGCTCAACCATCTTATGTTCCTTGTTCACAATAAATATGTGCTTATCCTAGGGCTCTACACCGAAATAAGCCAGGTTCACATCAGACTTACTTTCTGTCTCCTCATCTTGGATTTTTCTTCATAATACTTATTACCTAAAGTTATTTATTTAGGTTATTTACCCCAATTTTGTGTTTCCAGAAGACAGAAACTGTCAATCTTGCTGCCACCTTTAGCACCAGAATCAAGAATAGTACCTGACCCATAGTAGGTGCTTAAAGAATACTTTTAGGATTAGGACAGACAAATGGATGAAAGAGCATTCTCTCTCCCTCTCTCTCTCTCTCACACACACACACACCCCTCTTTGGAGAGTCTGCTGTAGAATCCACCCATTTTTTTGCTCTCTGTGATGTCATTTATCACTGTGAGTTTTCTCACTTGTTATGAGTTAGTGCTTTGTTAATTTTCTCACCGAGGACCTGATCTAAATATTATTCTCTTTTGTATTTAAATTGTGATGATGGACCTTTATGTAGAGTATTTAAAGGCTTAAAACTCTTCTTAAGTAGTAGAATTACCTTTTTTTTTTTTTTGAGACAGTATTTTGCTCTTGTCCCCCAGGCTGCAGTAGTACAGTGGCATGATCTTGGCTCACTGCAACCTCTGTCTCGGGTTCAAGCGATTCTCCTGCCTCAGCCTCCCGAGTAGCTGGGATTACAGGTGCCCACCACCACATCCGGCTAATTTTTTGTATTTTTAGTAGAGACGGGGTTTTACTTTGTTGGGCAGGCTGGTCTCGAACTCCTGACCTCAGGCAATCCGCCCAGCTCAGCCTCCCAAAGTGCTGGGATAATGGTTAAATCATTAGTTAAATGATTAGTAAAATCATTATTTAACAGGAGTGAGCCACCGCGCCCAGCCGTAGAATTGCCTTTCTAACATCAGTCTTACTGAAGTCCTCCCTAATGCATAGTCATTTAGATGCTACTTCCTTTCTTTCATAGCACTTTGGATGAGTGTTCACTAGGTAATAACTGTGATTTATGTTTGTCTTGCTCGTATTGCTTGGTACAAGCTATCCACTCAATGACATGGGTGGATGGGTGAGGATTGGAAGAGTACAGGGAAAGATGGTGAGCAGAAAACACTGGCACACTGATACAATGGAAAGCAGTTTATCTGCAGGTTTTGCTTCTCTGTGTTGTTCATTGAGCACAGCTCTGCCAGCACCCTCACTGCTACTGGCTAGTGGTAGTACTTTAGAACAATAGGGCTAGGGACAAGTAGGCAACAAAGGAACCCCAAAAATTAATAAGTCTGGGTTTTTGTTGTTATTGTGTCCTAACCACAGAGCAAGCCATGTATGGACCATTCATGAATTTATTCTTCACAGAAAGCTTCTGTAGGATAATTTTTTAAATCACGAAATTTGTTGGTGGTCAAAAGCTCCAGTTTCAGGTACCAACACTGTCACTTACTACTTGGGTACACACTATCTTTGCTGAGTTTTCTGATTTGAGAAATGGAGATATCAATATTAATTTCTTCTTATAAACAGAGATTGAGCATAATTGTAGTGAAAGCTGTTGTGAGACTCAAATTAGACAATATTTATCAGAGATGACATATAAAACATAAATTATGAAAATAACCTTAGGTCGTTATTATCATGTGCTCCCATATTATCACCTATTCTGATCATCCTGGGGCAAGCCATTATTAGCAAGGTACAGAAAGTTTGTACAGTTGCAAGTAAGTGAAGGCCAACTAATAATCTACTCACACTGAAAATTCTCCAGGAAGGATAGTATCTATTTTCAGATGCTGAAACAATACAATGTAAGAGAGTAACAAAATAAAATGACATTATAGTAAAGAAGAATGACTGAGCTGGAATAATTTAGCTATTAAACTTTTACTCCCAGAGATAGCCTTAAGGTTTATGTTGTGATCATAATAGTCTGCTATGTTATCTTGGTCAGTTCCTTTACGTTTTTGAACTGATGCTGATATGCAAACAAAATTTAAAAGACAATGTATTCCCACTTGAGTCAGCGTAAGTTTTCAACATAAAGCATACAATTGATGATTAGAAAACAGATTTATAGATTAAATTTTAAATTTTCAACTGGCATACTCAAGGTAATTATGTTGTTTCCTGTCTACTTAGGCTTTAAAATGAAAGATATGACTTTTTTGGTAGCCCTAAATTACTTATTTTTTAAATAGCTGTCTCAATACTAAAATTGTGTATTGAAAGCAAACAAAAGGATGAAAAAATATATTTGTGTGTTTGAGTAACTGTGCATAGATTCTTGCATTTAATCCTTGGAACTATTTTATGGGAATATTTTATTATCCTAAAGTCTAAGGTTAAAAAACTGTAACGGACCCACTGCCACCCAGCTAACAAATGATAAAACCAAGATTTTAACTTCAATTTGTTGAAACCAATATTGATTCCCTTGCCACTATATCAGCCTTTGTTCTTCAACACATGAAGCAATTTTATTGAGCTTTGAGACTACATTTTTTATGCATGTATGGCTTCCTATTATTCTGCTACTAGAGAACAGCAAGAGTTCTATTTGTCATAATCAGACTTACTGTAACTGTTACCACCTGTTCCAGAAAGCTGTTATCTTTGTTTTTTGGTGTGTGTGAAAATCTGTTTTACTTATTCTTTGATCTTTTTAGATTTTAAGACACTATCAATTATAGGAAGCATCATCAAATTAATAAGAGCTTTTAGGAAAAATAGGTTACTGCCATGATTTCAGAAATGTTACAATGTGGGAGAAAGTCATCTTAAAAAGAGGAAATATGATATAATATTTGGTATTGTAATTTAGTGCTATTGCTTAAACATTTTTTTAATTTGAAATTTGATTGATGTTCTGGGCATATGTGCAATAAATGTCTCATCACCACATGGGGAGAATTTCATAAAAATAAGGATCTATGCCCTTGAGAAAAACCAAAACACAGTAGGTTTCATTTGTGTTTCAGAAGATCTCACTGATGGAAGAATAATTAGCTTCATTAACCAAAATGCAATATGGCTCTCTCCATTGTTGCTCTCAGATGTTGACTGACACAAATACTAACTCTAAAAAGCTTTTTAAATTCTGCCGTTATGATACAAATAACTCCTAGCAAGAAAAAAAAAAAATCTACGAGGGAGAGAGGACTACCACTACCTAGTTAAAATAGGTAACACATTTTACATTTCCTTCCTACTACAGTTTTTCACTGTCCTTACATTTATATTGTTTTACAAAGTTACGCTCAGAAGGAAAATTATATTTCAAGTGAAATGTGTGAGAATAGCCTAAAACAGCTTTTTAACTTAAGATTATAGTTTAAGCATTTCTGTACATTGTCAGTCTGCAAAGCAATTTAATGGATGCAAAATATTCCCACATACAAGCATACCATTCATTTATTAGTTAACAATTGCTACGAGATTACAATGCAATTAACAATGAACTAAATATCAGGATATAGTGATGAACAAAACAGTCACTGCACTAATAGCACTTATAGTTAGGAGGAGGTAGATATAACATTTATATGTATAAATGTATACATTCAATGCCAGATGCTGATGTATATGTACATATATAGCATATATGTTTTATATGAATGTTTTGTCATTTGATGTCAGGTGCTGATAAAAATAATAAAAAATAATAAAGCATTGTGTGCAGAGAGACAACAATGTAGACTGTATTTTAGAAATAATGATCAAACAGTGATTCTCTGATGGGGTGACTAGTGAACAGAACCGTGGCTAAAACAGAGATTGAGCATTATCTGCAGAGAGACAAGCAAGTGCAAAAACCCTTCAGTGAGAACATATTTTACATCAAATAACCTGGTGCAGCTGGATCAGAGGGTATGAGGGTAGAGCTGTATGAGCTGGATACAGAATGATAGTGAGGGGTGAAACTGGCTGGGCTTCTGGGTCAGGTGGGGACTTGGAGAACTTTTCTGTCTAGCTAAAGGATTGTAAACACACCAGTCAGCGCTCTGTGTCTAGCTAAAGGTTTGTAAACACACCAATTAGCACTCTGTAAAAATGGACCAATCAGCACTCTGTAAAATGGACCAATCAGCAGGATATGGGCGGGGCCAAATAAGGTAAGAAAAGCTGGCCACCTTTGCCACCACTGGCAACATGCTGGGGTACCCTTCCACACTGTGAAAGCTTTGTTCTTTGGCTCTTCACAATAAATTCTGCTGCTGCTCCTCGCTCTTTGGGTCCGCACTACCTTTATGAGCTGTAACACTCACTGGGAAGGTCTGCGGCTTGGCTCCTGAGGTCAGCGAGAACACGAACCCACCAGGAGGAACAAGCAACTCCAGACGCGCCTCCTGTAAGAGACGTAACGCTCACTGAGAAGGTCTGCGGCTTCACTCCTGAAGTCAAGCGAGACCACAAACCTACTGGAAGGAAGAAACTCTGGAGACATGAACACCTGAAGGAACTAACTTTGAAACAAACACCATCTTTAAGAACTGTAACATTCACCGCGAGTGTCCGTGGCTTCATTCTTGAAGTCAGCGAGACCAAGAACTCACCAGAAGGAACCAATTCCAGACACAATAGTAAGGAGCTAGATGATGCATATGCCCAGTGGGCTGTTGTATGGACTATGGTTTTACTTGGGGCTGCAGAATTATTAGAAGGTTTGAACAGAGATTTAATGTGAAATATCTTGGGTTTTTAAAAGGGTCACCCTGGCTACCATGTGGTAGGAGCAAAAGAGGAAACAGGGAGATTGTTTTGGAGAACCAAATGAGCTTCTGTTTGAGAGATGTGTTGGCTTTAACTATAATCAGATGTTGATAAATGATCAACTTTGAGCTGTAATTTAAAGACAGTTTAGACAGGATTTGGGCATTTAATTCCAGTTAGTCATTCAATAAACATTTGTTGAATGGCAACTATGTGCCAGACCCTGTTCTAGATGTTAAGGTGAAAGCAGTCAATAAACAAGACAACAAAAGTGGGAAAAATGTACACACACACGTGTATATATGTAAAGGCCAGGCTCACAAAAAATACCTTAGTGAGGGGAACAAATAATGAACAAAGACAAATAAGTGAAAACACATTGCATGTTAGTGGTATGTGCTAAAGAGTGATATGTGCTAAAGAGGTAATGCTTCATGCTAAGTCACCAGAATTTGGTGAAAGATCTGATGTAGGGTAGAAGAGAAAATGAGGAGTCAAGATTACTCCTAGGGTTTTAGCCTGTGTAACTAGAATTAAACTTGTTTCTTAAGATGGCAATAGTTTCTACGTTTTGTTATTCATAGGCTTAGAGGAACATTCCTGCTAACACAGATTTCTTTTAGATTATAATTTTAGAATGCATTTCCAGTTGTGCTATGTTTTGCTCTTAAAACATATTGATGGATGCACCTCCACGACCCAGACATTTCCCACCAGTCTTCACTTTCAACATAGAGATCAAATTTCAACATGAGACCTGGACCAAACAAACCATATCCAAGCCATAGCAATACGTTTGTATATCATTCATCGGGACAATGATTTAAAGTTATCTGCCTACTCTAATATTATTTTTCTTAGTTCATTTACTTGAATTTTTGTGCTTCAGTTATGTATTTCTTATTTTTATTTTGTTAATATGCATTTATTGAAAAATTTTCTTTCTTTCCAGCTTTTAGGTTTAAGAGGTATATATGCACGTTTGTTAAATGGGTAAATTGCATGTCATGGAGGTTTGGTGTACAGATAGTTTTCTCACCCAGATACTATGCTAACTTCGCTAATATACCAAGAGAGAAAGAGAGAGAAGGGGAAGGAGGGCAGGCAGAAAAAAAGAAAAGAAAACACAAATGTGAAGGAATTTAGAAGAGAAAATGATTAGCTCCAGTCAGCGCAGTAGGGCAGGGAAAAAAAAAATCTGAAAAAACTTAACGAATATGGTGGTATTTGGCAAATGTTCAAAATTGAGTTAGCTTTCCTCCAGCAAGATGATGCTATGTATTTCTTTTCCAGAAATAGATAAGTTATAGGAATTAAAGAAAAAAAGTGGCTGGGCACGGTGGATCACTCCTGTAATCCCAGCACTTTGGGAGGACGAGGCAGGTGGATCACGAGGTCAGGAGATCGAGCCCATCCTGGCTAACACAGTGAAACCCCGTCTCTACTAAAAATATAAAAAATTAGCTGAGCGTGGTGGCAGGCGCCCGTAGTCCCAGCTACTTGGGAGGATGAGGCAGGAGAATGGCGTGAACCCGGGAGGCAGAGCTTGCAGTGAGCCAAGATCACGCCACTGCACTCCAGCCTGGGCAACAGAGTGAGACTGCATCTCAAAAAAAAAAAAAAAAAAAAAAAAAAAAATTCTCTGCCTAGAAACTAAATTGTGAGTGGAATAGGAGCAGGAAATGAGTAATGAACTTCTAGAGGTTTAATTTCTTGTGTTCCATGGAAAATAAAATAATGTAAATTGTCATTTTATCTTTTATAAGCATTAAATTCATAATTCAATAATTTTAGAGTTTAGAGGAACCTTAGAGACTTAGGAAAAGGAAATTGCATGCTGAGGAAGTGGCAGATTTAGAATGAGAAATGACATCTTGTGATCCACAAGCCAGTGCCTGCTCCCCAGCAGCACATGCCATTTGCGGATTGCTGTTTAACCAAACCAGGATTTCTTCCTTCTCTAATAACCAATGGGGAAAAAGATGGAGAGACAGAAAGAGAGACAGGGACAGAGAGAGAACGAGAGAGCAAGCGAGCCTGCGAGCCAGAGCGCGCGCGGGGAAAAGGAAGGAAAGGGAAGAGAAAGGATTGGAAAGGAAATAAAAACACTAAACACTCTATGCCTTACAAACTGGCAGTCAATGGTAGGGTTTTGGTAGCTGCTCCAATAATATAATTCCAAAATTTCAGTTTCTTTCTGGCTTCTGTAACAGTTCAATGCGAATCCAGATTTTGCATTTTAAGATTTTCTGTGTTGATCATTCCTCCTCCAGTTTACGTGTGTGTCTAACTGCCTCACTTTTTGTATCTTTGCTCAAATATTACTATGTTCTTTAGTAAAATGATACTCCCCACTCCTTTCACACCTTCATCCTTCCTGTCTACAGTATTTTTCTCAAATGCGCTGACCACAAGACCTACTTAATATTTTACTTATTTTAAAATTTTTTCTCTTACTTGAATGTTGTGTGAAGGCAGAATTGTGTTTGCTACTCTAATGTCAACTTGTAAAAGAGGATCTTGCATATCCAGAGTTCTTTAATAAACAAAAGTTGAATGAATAAAATGTAACTTACCTAAATCTGGGGGAATACTATGTTCACAAGCATGGGCTTTGGAGTCAGATCAGAATTTGTTTCAGTTTTAGATGTGCCTCTTACTGGTTTAGTGCCTTCGGCATGTTCCATTTCCGTGTTCCTTTTTTGCTTATTATTAGATGTAGGAAGAAATTATACCCACTTTTAAAGTTGTCATCAGAATGAAAGGAAATAATACAGGTAAAGTTTCTGGCCTATTGCATGCACGTAGCAAATGTTAACCATCAATGAGTGTCAGGTATGGTTAATAGGTCTAAGTGTAACCACTAAAAGCTTAGAGCTTCTTAACGTATCTGGCTATTAACTGCATCCTAAGACATAATATAACCTATACAATTTTAGTTTATACCACTATGAACCTGATACTATTAGCTGCCCACGATGTAACATATTGTGTTTTAATAGCTTTTAACCATTATTTATAAAGGAATGGATATACTATAAACAAAATTGTTTTTCTTCTGTACAATAAGTAAATTGACTGAAATCTTGAAAGCACTAGAGTTTTCCATGTCAAAATTCATGTTTAATAGATATCAACTGATCTAGTAAAACAACTCTAAGATGTTTTGATATCTTTGAAAAGGCTAAATGTATAGCAATCTGTTTTTGAGTTTGAAGATATATTTATATCATATGGAACATAAATTGGTGAAATGTGTCAAGAATTCTTGGTCATGTAGCCCCCATAGAGATTTCCTATTTTATACTATTTTATATTGATTACAGCTTATTCATTGTTCGTATACATCCTTATATGTAACTGATATTATAGTTTTTTTTGTTTTTGTTTTTTTGTTTTTTTTTTTTTTTGCTATTCCACTAGTAACCATTTTTCAATATTCTCTGTTCTTTCCTGGTAGTTGTTTCAATCCCCTGATTTATATTTCTTGTAATGTTTATTAACATATTTTCTTGTAAATACAACACATTTACAAGAAAGAAACAACCCCATCAAAAAGTAGGCAAATGATATGAACAGACACTTCTCAAAAGAAGAGATTTATGCAGCCAACAGACACATGAAAAAATGCTCATCATCACTGGCCATCAGAGAAATGCAAATCAAAACCACAATGAGATACCATCTCACACCAGTTAGAATGGCTATCATTAAAAAGGAAACAACAGGTGCTGGAGAAGATGTGGAGAAATAGGAACACTTTTACACTGTTGGTGGGATTGTAAACTAGTTTAACCATTGTGGAAGACAGTGTGGCAATTCCTCAAGGATCTAGAACTAGAAATACCATTTGACCCAGCCATCCCATTACTGGGTATATACACAAAGGATTATAAATTACGCTGCTATAAAGACACATGCACATGTATGTTTATTGTGGCACCATTCACAATAGCAAAGACTTGGAACCAAGCCAAATGTCCATCAATGACAGACTGGATTAAGAAAATGTGGCACATATACACCATGGAATACTATGCAGCCATAAAAAAGGATGAGTTCATGTCCTTTGTAGGGACATAGATGCAGCTGGAAACCATCATTCTCAGCAAACTATCGCAAGGACAAAAAACCAAACACTGCATGTTCTCACTCATAAGTGGGAACTGAACAATGAGAACACTTGGTCACAGGAAGGGAACATGACACACCAGGGCCTGTTGAGGAGTCGGGGGAGGGGGAAGGGATAGCATTAGAAGATATACCTAATGCAAATGACGAGTTAATGGGTGCAGCACACCAACATGGCACATGTATACATATGTAACAAACCTGCATGTTATACACATGTACCTTAGAATATACAGTATAATAAAAAGAAAAGTGAAAAAATATAGTCTGCTCTCATAATCAAATAAAAGAAACATATTTTCTACTGTTTCTCAGACTTTTTACACTCTTCAAATGTTTCCAGCTTTTAAGAAAACAAACTCTCAAAATCAATGCAGTTTTTAATTAAGCAAATGAAGGCTTACACAGTTCTTACTAATGTCACTATCTTCAAGTTCAAAACATGATTTTTTCGTGGTTCTAATTTTATTTTAAAAAATTTGAAGTACATTCAATAGCACAGATGCATTTAATTCTTCTGAAAGTCACTATCAGTGTCAGCATTAGTAAATAACAGGCAAGCTTTCATGTGATTACTTTCATGTGCTTATTTATTGAATGTATGGATTATTTGAAAATTCTGCCACACAAATTTTATGTATGTTCTAGTGTGTGTGTATATGTGTAGGGGTGTGTGTGTGTGTGTGTGTGTGTGTGTGTATCTAGGCTAAACCTTGGGAAACATGAAAGAGGAGAGATTAGTACATTTAATGAAAAAAGAGAAAAGAAAAATGATAGAAATAAATATAACTTTCTCTTTCTCTTTTATAGCCCTAGGAAAAGATAAGGATTACACGGATGAATCAGAACATGCTACTTATGACCGGTCTCGTCTCATTAATGACTTTGTTATCAAAGATAAATCTGAATTCAAGACAAAATTATCTAAGGTAATGAGAACTAAACTTTATCATTAAGTCATTTTTGGAGCATAATTTTTAAAACCTTTTAATATGTGTCTACATGTTTGGTTTTTGCTGGAGACTATACAAGAATATACATGTTAATATGTACCATTAAGAACTCAGAAGTTATATAGAGATATTAATTCATATTTATCATACTGATTCATATTTCTCAAACAATGTTTAAAACACTTAATCTGAAATGTAAAATTATTCATTAATAGTCTCTTTAGGGCTTCTTCGTCTTTCTTAGCATGACTTAATGAGAACATGGATTTTAGTATCACATCAACCAAGATTTAAGTTCCATTTCCACTACCCAGTTGTAATAACTTGATAAGACTAACTAAACTAACTGGGAATTGTTTTTTCATCTTGGAATATGCTCCTGGTTGTCTGCTTGACAAGATTATTTGAAGACAAAATGAGATAACCATGTAAGTGTCTGGCGCATAGCAAAAGATTGAGAATATCTTATTAAAATTATAGTTCACCAATACAAAAATGAGGTAGAGTTCAATTTTAAAAGCTGTTGGTTCCAACAATCCTGCCATTCCTCAAACAAAATGCTTTCATGGACTCTTCAAAACATGGGAGTGTTCCCATCAGATACCAAAGACAAAACGGAATGTTGCTTCTTTTCATCATTGCAAATGTAACTGATCCATATATCCCTTTTGATGATTTTCACGACAAATCCTGGCTCAGGATAAGCTCATTTTTTTTTATTTTTATTTTTTTTCATTTTTTGTATTGATGAAAAAGGAAATGCCTTTGTAAAAAGGATAGTTGGACATTAAGTACAGTTTAACACAAGGAATGACTTAGGTTTCAATTTTCACTGCATGGCTAATAATCACAAGAAATACAGTTTTCTCTGTGATATTTGATTCTGTGTTTCTTGGATTACTTTTGCAAATATCTTTATTAGACACCCACCAATGTGTTAGTAAATAAATATGGCAGAGACTAAATATTACTATCGTAAGTGAGACCAAACTAATACATAGATGCAGGGATAATTGTGCCAAATTTCTTTATTCTTGTTCGTCACTAATAATTAGTGATCATCCCCTCTCCCCTTGCCCTACATTTCCCAGCCCCTGGTAATCATCATTCTACTCTCTATCTCTATGCGTTCAACTGTTTTAATTTTCAGCTCTCGCAAATAAGTGAGAACATGAAAAGTTTGTCTTTCTGTGCCTGACTGATTTCCCTTAGCATAATGACCTCCAGTTTCATCCACGGTGTTGCAAATGACAGGGTCTCATTCTTTTATGGCTGAATAGTACTCCATTGTGTATATGTTCTCCACTTTTTAAAAATCCATTCATTTGTTGATGGACACTTGGGTTGCTTCCAAGTCTTGGCTGTTGTGAATACTGTTGCAATAAATATGGGAGTGCAGATATTTCTTTTATAAAACTTTTCTCTAAGACCAGTTTACTTTCTGTCTTACCTCTTGACAAAAGGCTTTTTCATCCATGTGTAGCTAAGCAATTTAAGGAAGCATTTTGTAATGAAAGGAAAGGAACATTCCCAAAAATCCATAGACTGAAGGACCTGGCCTGACTGCAAGCAAAGTTCTAGAGCAAATGAGGGTGATTGTTTTTAAGATGGTTTGGGTAAATATCACTTTTTCTTGTTTCACGAATATGGAGAACATTGGGAATAACATATGAAGATAATAAAGTCCTACCGCCAAACTGTATGATCCTCAAAACTAGAATCCCTCTCTCCACCAAGGAGTCACATCCTACATACCAGCTGAGGCCTCTAGATGTGGTCGATTTACAGGGATTATCTATGGTTAATCTAGGTTAGCAGGAATAAGCCTATGGTAAAGAATCCATGGCGTCTGTAGTGGGCATTAGTGAAGCTCAGCTGCATAGCTCTTTTGGTCTCAGCTGGGATATTTCATGGGTCCACCACTGTCACAATGCCCAAATTAACTACAGATATTGACATTAATGAGTCTGGGAATATTAATCTAGTTTTCAATTACAGTGACTTCACCTTTGAAAGGATATTGGGTATCAAATCAAACAGGAAGAAGGTTATGGACAAGGAAAATCTGCACATGTATATTTTAACAGTTCATTAATATTAGATCACAAGGCCATTCACTTTGTGTCAACTGGCATTGGCAGATGGTGCTCATCTTTATCTCAATGGGTATTAGAAATAATTTTCTCTAGGGCTGGAGACACTGGTCATATGTTGAAGAAGGTGAGAAGGAGATGGCTTTTGTAGTCTTCTACAGCATACCTTTTATGTGGATGTCAGGTACTATTTCATTTGCCTAAATGGCTCTTTGCCTCCAAATTGTGTATAGGACTTAGTATTCTGAATGTGCTACTTCCTATTTTTATCCAGATATTGTGAGATGGTGATGACAAACTACAAGATGAATGACTAACTTGGCTCTATATGGCTGCTTTAATGGACAAGATTATACATGAAATGCTAAGAGAATAAATTTTACTTCTTTTTGGGATAGTCAGTTTCTAAAGAAAATATTAATATTTATTTAACTTTAGTACCTGAAGTAACCTTTTATTTATATTATTAAGTGGTATCCTAAATATTTAATTTTCATGTAAAACATGGGTCACACAGAAAATCACCTTGGCTTATTAATCTTTTTGTCCATGTTTTTAAATTTATCTTCTTACCTAACATTAAGTAGTCTCCTTTCGATCAGCCCAGAGGAAGCTCGCCCTGTTTTCAGAGTCTTTGTATTCTCTGAAATACTGAAAAAGCATTATCTTCCCTGCAACCCTAAAAGGAATCTCCCTTGTGCCATTTAAGTACTTAGTTTGACCCTCAGAAACCTTTCTTAGTAAATGGTGAAGACTTGTTCTACATTAGCTGATCGCTAGTGTAAATTTTCCAAAAGATTTAGTACAAGAGTTTTCAGAGTTGCTTCAAATTTTCTGTAGACTCCTTAAACCTGTGTGTGCGCGTGTGTGTGTGTGTATGTGCACACGCATGTGAGGGAGTGGTGTATATGTTATGATAAAGGTAGCATTTCACATCAGGAAATAAATGTTAATTATTCAAAAACATGCAAATGTTCTCACAACAACTAGTCAATTATTTGGAAAGAGTTAAAATATTCTTAGATGACATCTCACATCTTATAACAAATGAGTTACTGAAGAGCTGAAGAAGTATACTCAAACTGAATATATTGAAAACAAAGCAAAAAAAAATTAACATTTTTTCTAATGACAGAATAGAACAATTGCTTCTTTAAATGGCCTTTTAAAATCAATGATAAAATTAAGCATGGATAGACTTACTATTTAGATACTAAATATATCAGTGTCAAAATTCTGATAACATTAAGAAGAGACAAGCTTAAGATATGGTGATCAGCTCACATGCTGGAAAATATATACATGCCAGAAGAATGGCTAATATTCTTAATTCACAAAGATATCATAATGTAATTTATAAATATAAGAATGAAATAAATTGAAAAGCAATTTAATTTTAACATATATAATGATCAGCTGTACTATTAATTACAGAAATACAAATGTAAGCAATGTTTTTTTGAACCAAATTAGAAAATGTTTATATCAGTATTAGGTTTTGTTGTACTTTTAAACTATAAGCTATCATTTTTATTCCTTGCTGGTCAGTATGTATATTGAGCCAAATTTTCTGGAAAACAGTTTCACAAGGAAGGTTCAGTACCTACAAGTAATTTTGCCTGTTGACTAGTTCTAGGAATTTATGAAGAGAATGCAATTAGAAGTTAGCCAAGTTTCTGGGTGTAGTAGCTCATGCCTATAATCCCAGCACTTTGAGAGGCTGAGGAGGGCAGATAAGTAATCTGGAGTGTGAGCCCAGGAGTTTGAGAACAGGCTGAGATACACAGTGAAACCCTGTTTCTACAGAAAAAATACAAAAATGAGCCGGGTATGGTGGCACGTACCTGTAGTCCCAACTACTCGGGAGGCTGAGGCACGAGGATCACTTGAGCCTGAGAGGTGGAGGCTACAGTGAGCCATGGTCACACAACTACACTCCAACATGAGAGAGAGAGAGGGAGACCCTCTCAAAAAAACAGGAAGAAAAAAAAAAAGCAAGAAGTTAGCCCAAATAATTCTGTTAAAGAATGTTTCTCACATTGTAATTTGTGGTGGGGGAGGAGCACTTCCAGAGTCAAGTGTAAATGATAACATTTAAAATAGTAATTCGTAATGCCCTCAGACAAGGCAGTACTATGCTGAAAATCTCTAAACTATTTAAGGATAATAGGACATGATCACAGTGTATTATTATATAATAAAGTGGTTTTAAAAATCAATATGTGCAGTATAATGCCAATTATATAAAAATGTCTAGCTGGTTTTCATGGGGAAAATACTTGGAATGATATACAAGAAATGTTTATAGTTTTATCACTGGGTGGTAAAATTCAAAGGACATAATACTTAAGTATTCATAGATTTAAGCCATAAATATTATAATATCATTACCTTTTTACAATCTCATACAGCTGGTAAATGACTGAGCCAGGATTTAAAATAAGATAGTCTTTTCTTCCAAACAGTTTTTCCATTTTGTTACACTGGCATGACCGTAGCAATTCAGGACTTCACCTTTTTTAGCCCAATAACCATAGTAAGTAGCATTTCAGTTTCTTTGCCGTAATATGCACTGATCACTTATGCACCAGAAACTGTGGTAAGCACTTTATATACATTATCTAATTTAAATCTCACAATAATTCAATGACAATAGGTAGTAATACTCTCATTTTTACAAACAAGAAAATAAGGAATTAACAGAAACGTTTCTTGCCCCAGTCTCTAAGCTTGGCGGAACCAGAGCCGCATTGTGGCATGTCTCTTTAACTCTAGACTCGGCGTTTCTGTCTCCAGTTCAATCTCTGAGGTATACCCTCAGAGATACTTATCTCTTTCCAAAACCCTGAAACATTACTCTGAAGTAAGGCAGCTCTAAATTGTAGTAATTGTGTGGCTAACTCACAACCTCCTATAAATAGATTGACCTGTTTGCAATTTATTCTTGTATCTACAAACCCCTAAGTAAAAATAGTAATGTGTTACAAATATAATATCACTAAACCTCAGCAAAAGTAGTCAAATAATAGAAAGTTTCCATTCCTTGGGATCAAATAATAAGTAGATAAATATTTTCAACTGAATCTATTACAGTATGGGAACTCCCCTTACCAATCAAAATACAAAATAAGCAGCAGCAGCACCACCACCACCACCACAAAACGAAACATAAAACTCTCCCCAAAAGCTCCTATAGCTGCCAACAGTTCTGTGCAGAACTGAAATATGTCTACAGCAGAGGGCTAGGAAATCATGACATGAGATGATTTACCTGAGAGAATACAATTAGGTGAGAGATGGATTTGTTGGGGTAGATGCCTTTAGTTCCCTGAAAGACTATGGGGGAAAAAAATGTGCCTGTTTAGGAAGTCGTATTTCATATGCAATACAAAGAAACAAAAAAGATGTCAAAGATGTTTTCTCTTCCCTGAAACTAATGTCTCAGTAATTAAACACATAGAGGTTTCTCAAATCACCAATGTATTTGTTTTTCCCATGAGTACTTAAGAATTCATTTTGGGAGACACATCTCCTAAATCTCCCTGGAGGATGTTAGCTCTAAAATGAGAGTTGCAATAACTTCTCTGCAAAAAAGTATACATAGTTTGATGGGATGTGAAAGTAAATTCAATAATTAATGTATGGGCATACCAGTTAAATGGTGCAGATAATGGTTCTACTTGATATTTGAACATTCAATCAATGACCGGCTCAAATCAAACAGTTCTCTAGCTGTTCAGACATGAAAGCAGCCAGAGAAAGATAGATCAGAAACCATGTTATTTGAGCATACCGAAAGTCAAATCTACCTCCTTAATCTGTCACCTCCAAGCCCTCCAGGCTGTGAACACTGAACTGGAAGTTTCAATATTAATAATAATAATGTTAAATGATTATAACAGCTAACATTTATTAGGGATCTTAACAGGGATTTTAATAACTTCTACTTTTCTATCACAACAACAACTCTAAAAGGTAAGGTCTATTTTTACCCCCATTTCATAGGTGAAGAAATGAAGGGTTAGATGGCTACGTAACTTTTCTGTTATCACACAGCTGGTAAGGAGGAGGCAGGAATTATACACAGGGACCACACTGTCAAGCACTGTGCTACACTGCACATAATGGAGGTGCGTGCAAGGGACTATAGAAGCCATGAGAAAAGTGAATTGGGTAGTTAGCGGTCATGTTCACATTACTGGAAAATTATGTTTATTAGAGAGCATGAATATTGTGCTTTTTTTCAATGTTTTATACTTAATATAATAAAATTGAGGCTCCTGTGCTTAGTTATATCCTGATAAATTTTAAAACACTTATCTCTAGCTTGCAGCTTATAGCCCTTCATCTCCCTCTGTCATCTTTCTCCATATATTTTGGCACATAGCCTTCTTAATCTCACCAAAGAATCAATCAAAATATGAATATTTTGAGCAATTATCACTGTAGAGAAGAAAATACCTGCAGAATAAAGCACTGTTGTGTTTACTGAATAATTTCTGACACTTCTGTTTTAAAAAACTAATTATTATTGTTTTGTTGTGGTGGTTGACTTCTTGCATGATGCAAACCAGGATTCCAGATGACGGTTTCAGTCATGGAAACCCATTTGATTTCATTAATCCCTTCCTGCCATAGACAATTTAAACCTACGTATTAGAGTAATATACCATTTGTTCTTTAACTATTTCTAACATTGTGTGAAGTTATTTTTTTCTATTTCTTGAGCCTGCTGGAAAATCAATTTTAAAGCATGCTTATTAACTCAAGACCATATACATTAAGTGGTTACTTCTTAGGTTCAGTGTCTTGTCAGTCCCAATTACAAGCTGCCCTACAGAGGCTTTTTTAACAGAAATAAATGTAACCCTGTGTTGCATTTCTTATGTGGATATTAACTAAATGGGGACAAAAGCATTCAATTTTATTTGCTTGTTTACTTTTAGGTGTCAGTTAATTCCTGTGCTCTCAGATTACAATCATATCATTATGTGTGGCTCAGAGACAATATAATGCAATGTGAAGTTTAACACATGCAGGATTTTTCAGAAACCACAAAGCTTTCAATTGTACCTTTCTCCAGTGAACAAGAAAATGAGGCAATTTCCTTTAAAAGCAGAAAAAGAATTATAGGAATTCCTGGTGAACTCCACTCCAGTATCAAAAAAGTGTTACCTAGATCACCATTAAAAAAGTTAGTTGTATTTTCCAGACCACTATTATCAAACTGAAACACACCTCCCATCTTTCATGTTAATCTGCCCAGCTCATTCAAATGGCACATACAATAGATTATTAATAATTGACAGTAAAATCATAAAAATGTCGCTGACATTATATTACTAAATGTCACTTAGGTGACTCATGCATAGACATTAACCAATGACACATGAAGGCAGCCCCCTATTCCACCCTATAACCAACTCCTAAAATGCAATTAATAAAAAAAATACAGATATTCTTATAAAGAGATGAGTTATCTTTAAAAAATGATTATTCAAACTAAGGCATTTAAAGAGTAGGCTAAAAACCCTCCAGTCAAATGCTTTGTGTAGCACTCAGTATGTAACATTCTAGCTAATGGAAAAAGCAGGCGGTGAAAGGGAGAACTTTCAGTTGTCACACTGAAGAGTGCTTTAAAGAAGATTGTCATTTGAGACTCTGTTGTCAGCAATGAGGGATTCCAAATGCAGCTGAACTCAGAATTCTGACTGTGGTATGTTTAAAAGTGCATCAATCTAGGAATTCTATACTATTTTTATATTTTCTTAAACATATGTAGAGAAACCAATTGAGAGAAATTAATATTGATTTCAGAATTGGAAATGAATGTATCTGTTATTTCAAAATACTAGATATATATTTCAAAGTAAAAAAAGTATGATCTAAATGTGTTATTTTAAAAATATCTGTGTTTATCTTGCATGTAAACAAAATATCACCTCTCTGAAGTTTTGTCTTTTTAAATGTATTTATTGATTTAATTGAAATAGTTATTCACAGCATCTACTCTAAAATGGTTTTTATTCAAAAACATAAAACATATTTACCTTTAAAATATTTTCAGTTTTTCTTAATTTTATACAAGATTTTTAACTGATTTTCATGAAAATAGAAAGTCTGAGGGAAACATCTGAATTTAAAGGAGCATATCTCATAGCGTCAAATGTTAAAATAAATAAATCACATCAGGTACGAAATTCACTGTGATGTAAAATGTTTTCAACCTGCTGTCTTTATTTTCTCACAGTTTTAAAGGTAATAAGAAACTTAATTTTGACTCAGTTCATGTTTTGATTTGTTTAAAATGTCAGATGCTTCCATCTGGAGAATTTCCATTTTTACATCTATGTTAAAGATAAGATCATATAGCATAGATAATCACTGATATGGAAATAAGTGTTCTTTTCTTTACGAAAAATAAGTACTTAAATGATTTCTTATATAATATTAAAAATATAAAAATCAGTGATGAGAAAAGATCTATTCAAATGTACTCTCTGCAAATTACTTCCACTAATGGAATATTTTAAAGTTCACATATATATAATATTTAAAAAATGTTTATTGTATTGAGAACCCAATAGAAAACCATAGTCTATGCTTCATCACAGACTGTTCCTTTGAGAAAGACTTGGATTTGTGTCTTCATTAGATAAACTAGAGAACCTATGATTTTAAATAAAAAATAAAAGTAAAAATTAGTGGAAAGAGAATAATATAAGATAATCTAAGAAACAGCACTTAGTATAATACCACTACATAATGGAAATTCAATCAATATTTTCTTTCCTTCTTAGTTTTTGTATTTTTTAAGTTTTGTATTTACATTTGCTTCATGATTTTTATTCTTCCCGTGGATATATGTCTTATCATATGGTATTCAGCATCACACTTTATCCAGTTAACTGAGGTCAGATATCTCAGGTGTTTTGGATCTAATCTGAGTCCAATTTGAGTAAAATTAATCTAGCTTTTTTTGTAACTCTATGATAGTGCATTGCTCAGTGAACCAGATTTCATAAGACACTTCAAAGGAAACTATTGCTTCCCCCTTAATAACATGAAAGCAATATAGGCAAAATTAATCACAGAGAAATAGTGTCTGATAAATTATCTGGACCAATTCATTGTTTGAACCATTTTCAGAGAAATGCAAAATGCATTTTTCCATACTTTTACCTAATTTTAGCTAAATTAATACATACTCAGCTATTAGTATAAAAGTAGCTTCATATTTGAAAACTTTTCAAAAGTATGTGCTGCATAATTATACTTAATATTCATAAGAAATATGTATGTCTCACTATCATAAAAGCAAATTTATAAGCAGAATTATCACTAATTGTTAAATTAAAAAATAAAATTATCCTTGGACTTCTCTTTCAGCAAAATGAGAGATTAAATTCAGTGATATTTAAGGTTCAAATCTCACATTCTAAGGAATTCTGGCTACATCATCTTTAAACAAAATATGTGTGTTGCCTTCCTAAACAGATACCTTACAGCAGTGGTTGCACAAAAAAAATAGATAACTGGACTCCACCCCCCAGAGCTTCTGATAACAGTAGCTCCAGTTGAGGCCTCAGAATTTGCATTTTTAAGTTTCCAGGTGATTCTGATGCTATTGGTGCAGATAGCACATTTGAGAACCATTGTCTTAATTATCCCCTTAATATCTTCAGTGTACTCTATTTTGAGAATTCACCATGTGCCAGACTCTATACTAATCTGGGTATACATTATTGAATAAAACAGGCAAAATCCCTAAGTGTGCAAAGCTTGTAGTCTACTGGAGGAATAAGAAAATAAGCCTACATGTAATTATCTATTTAAAGTTGTCATAAGTGGGTGCAGGGTAGAAGAAGGGGAGTTACTTGAGTGATCAGGAAAGCAGCTTATTAAGAGCAAGAAATGAGAGATGAGAAGTCAACAGAGGGAAAAGTGGAAGAACGTGGCATTCAAGGCAGAAGAGTGACCTATGTGAGGGCCCTGGCATGCAGAGTATCCAGATGTGTTTGAGAAGCGATGTGCTTATGTGGCAGAAACACCGAAACTAAGCACAAGGATGGCCAAGAGGAGAGGTGAGAGAGAAGTGAGCAGACACAATGCTGCAGGGGCCTATGATGAGGAGTTTGAATTTGATTCTAAGTTTAAAGGTTTTTGGACAGATCTCTGTTTTTGTAAGATCACTCTGCCCCTTTGGGCGGGGAAACAATGTAGGAGGTGGGGACGACACTAGAGTAATGCAACTCAATAAAGGCGAAGGTGGCTGGCCAAGACTGGTTAAAGGTAAGGTGAATCCATCAGACAGTTTCCCACATCAGAATGGGGAAACCACTTAGATATCTAACTACAAAGGTGGAAGTTAGAGAAATCACATTGGAATTGATTACTTAATGACAGGGACACAAGTCAAGAAAGTAAAAAAAGCAGGCTAGAAAGCTAAGTTATAAGTGTGTGTGTGTGTGTGTGTGTGTGTGTGTGTGTATGAGAGAGACTTTTAATACTACTGGGGATATAGATGATTTTTAAATTTTGTTTTGTTTCCTGCAATAAAAAATACATATTCTAACATTTCCAAATTCAAATATTGCATTGAGTAAAACTGGCTTTACTCAATTACAAGTTGAATTATCATTTGATTCATTTGCATATTTGTGTGTGTGTGTGTGCACAGATGCGTGCATGCCAGGTACCATACAAGATTCAGTGGATATGAAATGAATGTGACGTGCTTCCCATTGTCAAAAAGTTTGCAGTTTACTGGGGACAGTAAAAATAGGAGCTTCAGAAGAATGGTCCTCAAATTTTAGAATGCATAAGAATTATGCTTTATATCATTTGACAGGACTTCCAGATACCAGTGACTCCTCTAGTACTCCAGCAGGTGTTGAATATACTCATCCTTTTCCATGCCCAGATGTATTTGTATATGGAGTTTCCTCAACCTGGGAAGGCTGACCACCTTTCTCCATTCATGTTTTTAGGATTTAAATCACATATCACTTCTGAATGAAGGTTTTTTCTCTTTCTCAAGACAGTTACTTCATCTTTGCTCTCATAGCACTTGCACCTCCGCCCCCTCGTAGCACAAATCACACAAATTGCAATTATATGTCCTCCTATCTGTCTCCTTAACTAAATTACTCTCTTTTCATGGAGGGGGACAATGAATTTTTTTTTTTCTCTGTAATTACCTCTGCACTGTGCATAGAGGCTGACTCATAACGAACTCAGGATAAACTTGTCAAATAAGTGAACTACTGAAAGAATATTAGGGAAACATTGGAATACGTGGAATAGAGTTATTAGTGTGGCCTTCAAGAGTACAAGCACAATTCATGGAAGGGAAGGAAATCAATCTTGTCTTTAAAAATGGGCAAAACTTTTTGAGTTATTTTACTTATAAGGATTTGTAGTAATAAAACAATTGAGAGATTAACAGAGATATATGAACAGGGATACTCACTGCATCATTATGAATCACAGCAAAGAATAATTTGGCAAAACAAGCCAAAATATCATTCAGCTGGAGGTAAATAATGGCAGAATCATAAAACTGAATATTGTTTAGGTATTTGAAAGTGCAGTGAAACAAGGCCAATCTGCACCACTAATTCTCAAGTGTGCCATCACACAACAAGAATAAATAGGGGAATATAAAATTGTATTTCCCACCCCAGGGAAACACTATGTTAAGAGTAACGAGATCTGGTTCTGGGATTCCCTGCCAGCAGATCCATTCTATATGCTCTGCAGACCACCAAGCCTCAGAATCTCTTTTCTGAAAAGTCAGAAAAAGTTGGGAGAGCCCCAGTACCCCATACCCTTTATCACAAGTCTATTCTTTGCATTAAAACAAGATGAAAACAACCAATCACTGTAACCTAGAATAGCCTTTGTTTTCTGGCCCACATTAGGTAAAAGAGATAAGAGACTTTACATATTGATGTAGAGATATTGGTGGATTTTTCCTGTTTTATGCAAGTATCACTTTCTTTGTTGGCCCTATTTCCCTACTTTAAGCTAGCCAACAGAATTATCCCTCCTGTTGGATAGAATGATAGATGCAGTAATGTACAAGTTTCCCAAGCTGAATTCCACTCTGAGATGTTCTCTTAGAACTTACATAGGAAAAGATATTCCCCTCTCAGCCACAGGAAGAAAATTATTTTTAGTCGTATTACAGCAAAATATGCAGGAAGTCATCAGGCTCGGGGTTTTTCTTCACCCAAAACCTTTATGCAAGCAAAACAAAACTTAACTTGGAGACAATTTTGTCTGTCTTGAAAAAAAAAATCTAGCCTCAATCACAACCAGGCAACTAGCTGATTGGTTATAGAACTAGGGGTCTCTCCTCACACCACACATAAATGAGGCAAATGACTAGGTGTAGTCATCAGGTAATTACTTTGCTTCTGTCTTCAGGCTATAAAAGCTCACTGCTTGTACTGCTGGAGCAGAGCTCTCTGAATTTCTTCCAGTTTTACATGTTGCCCAATTCATGAACTGTTCTTTGCTTAAATAAAGTATGTCAAGTTTATTTTGTCTAAAAGTTTTTTAAGTGTAGGAAAGAATGAGAGAGAAAAGCAAAAACAAGCAACAGAATTAAGAGATGGATATACAGAAGAAATATAATACTAGAGTAAGAATCCTGACAGGTCCATTTGGATTGTGAGAACCAGCTGTTATTAAAGCTATACTAGCTCTGGCCTTTTCAGAGGTAGAGAGCTGAATAATTTTGGCTACATGGACTTAAACAATTTTTTGTTAGGAGAGGCTATGATTGTCTGGTTCAAATTAGATTTGTCATTTAGAACTGAAAGAGTCCTAATTAGTATAACTACAATTGAATAAGAATAGATTTTATAACACTATGTACAGAATTCAGTGTGTGTCTGTAATAGTCTGTTCTCACGCTGCTAATAAAGACATATCCGAAACTGGGCAATTTATAAAGGAAAGAGGTTTAATGGACTCACAGTTCCACATGGCTGGGGAAGGCCTCATAATCATGGCAGAAGGCAAATGAGGAGTAAAGTCACATCTTACATGGTGGCAGGCAGAGAGCTTGTGCAGGGGAACTCCCATTTATAAAACCATCAGATCTCATGAGACTTACTCAATACCACGAGAACAGCATGGGGGAAACGACCCCCATGATTCAATTATCTCCACCTGGCCCTGCCCTTGACACCTGGGGATTATTACAATTCACGATGAGATTCAGGTGGGGACACAGCCAAACCATATCAGTGTCTATAATACATATTGCAAGTCATATCTCATCTGTAATATATATGCACTCACAAATACAGTTAGATCTACATTTTTGAAAGGGAGGGTATAAGAGAAAGAGAACTCTAAACTTGTAATAGCAAATTATCCCTGAACTGTTTATCTTTAGCAGTGCTTCCACTTTCTCCTTATTTTGTATCAATCATGCAACATTAGGAAAATAAAAGCACTGCAGGGAAAAATTAAGAGGGAGTTGCAAATGTAATTGCTAGGGGCAGAGGAAAAGGTTTGGACAACTGGAGGAACAGCGTGAGCAAAGATACAGAGTTTGGACTAGATTGTGCATGTGCAGGGGCCAAAGCAAGAGGCATACCTGGCTACAACACTGCGTGGGAGAAATAGGCTATAGAAGGAGTACAAGTCTGAGGACAATAGGGATTTATATAACAATCTCATGCAGAAACTTCTAATGCCTCATACCCACAAGCACAAACTTCCATGATATTCTTCAAACTTACAAAACACTTTCCACAGTGAGCTGGGTTAAAGAGTCAGCCGACTGAGCCTCTGCTGGCGGTGCCATAACATCATTAAAACAAGTTAAAAGCACATCACCAGTTCACTGGGCTTCCATGTGTAATTCTTTAGAGAAAATGACAAACCTTTCAGTTTATAAGTGCCTGTTTGATTCTTAAGAGCAAATACACCAGTTTTTTTTTTGTTTCTTTATGAAACAACATGTTAGGCTGTGGTCTTTTATGTATTTCATAGTACTAGTAAGTTAAAAATAAAAATGAAAAATGTAAAGGAATTCCAAAATTAATTCAGCAGGCCGGGCATTCATGCCTGTAATCCCAGCACTTTGGGAGGCTGAGGTGTGTGGATCGCTTCAGGTAAGGAGTTTGAGAACAGCCTGCCCAACATGGTGAAACCTTGTCTCTACTAAAAATATAAAAATTAACTGGGCGTGGTAGCTCGCACCTGTAGACCCAGCTACTTGGGAGGCTGAGGCAGGAGAATTGCTTGAACCCAGGAGGTGGAGGTTGCGGTGAGCTGAGTTCGCTCCACTGCACTTCAGCCTGCGCAACAGAGACCTTGTCTCAAAAACAATATAAATAAATAAATAAAAATAATTGAGCAAATAAGTTGCTGTCTTTTAGAACTTGGCCCCTGGAGTTAGAACACATGAATTTGAATCCTGGCCCTGCCACTTGCATGCTATGGGGCAGTGGAAAATTGTTTAAATTTTCAGTGCCTCTGATCCTCTGTTTATAAAATGGGGGTGGTTACAGAAAATAATACACACCTCAATGGGTATTTGTGAGGAAAGAATGAATGAATATACACTGAAAAACTTAGAAAAGTGCCAGCACATAGTAATTGCACCATAAAGAAAATGTATTCATCTTATTACAGATGAAAAAAATAAGGAATTGAGATGTTAAGTGACTGTTCCAAGAACATACCGCATAGTGAATGGCAAAGCTAGCCTTTACCCGCACCACAGGCTGATTTTGTGTGAAAAGGGAAGTGAGGATGAGCTTATGGAAAGGAGAGATGATAAAAAGGATACAGGTGGTTAGAAATTCATGGAGGAGGAGAAGGAGGGAGGGGGAGAGAGAGAGAGGAGAGAGATCTGGGAGAATAAATTTGTCTAATACACTGTGTGATATACAATCTTAAAATCTATGCTCATTTTTCTTTATAGTAGAGGTGGAAAATTCTACTACATTCACTAATTTCCACAGGTGGGATTTTTGGGAGTGAAATTACAAAGATGATGAAGGGAAGTTCATATATGCTATATGTTGTATGTTTATAACCTATAACAAAAAGACCTAAACTGTTGAATACTATAAAGGTAATTTCTCCTTGCACAGGTAAATAAATGGTGAAATGTGTTTCAAGGAGCTTGATCATGTCTAGGGTGGACCCTATTGATAAAATTTATCTTCAAGTATTGCATGGAGATGGAAGGTGAAGAATGAAATAAAGCACCTGATAAAATGGACTAAATGAAAGAGAAAGCAAAGGAAAAGAATGTCCATAAACAAATTAGGGATCATTTGTTGCTTTGGGAAATTTCTAAAAGTCAAGGAAAACCTAAGCAATATATTAAGAGTATTGACCTCCCCCATGATCTATTTCATATGTGCTCAATTCTGTTGTAGGGTGTTTCTTTTTCCTTTCTTTTTTTTTCCTTGTTTTTGGAGACTATGTTTCACTCTGTCACCTATGCTGGAGTGCCATGGTGAAATCATGGCTCACTGCAGCCTCAAACTCCTCGGCTCACGCATTCCACTCACCTCAGCTTCCTAAGTAGCTGGGCGCACAGGCACATGCTACCATGCCTTGCTCTTTTTTTTTTTTTTTAATCTTCTTTTATAGACAGAGTCTCACTATGTTGCCCAGTCTGGTCCCAACCTCCTAGGTTCAAGTGATCCTCCCACTGCAGCCATCCAAAGTGCTGGGGTCACAGGTGTGAGTCGCTCTTCCCAGCCTTTAGTGTTTTTTGAATCATGTGGAATATGATGGAGATTAGGTTTGTGATTTGGGACTGATTTTGTTGAATACTTACAAATCTAGCCTTTCAATTTTTCCATTTTGCAGGAATTTGAATACAGATATATATACATATGTGTATGTGTGTATATATATATACACCTCTCTGTAAAAAGTCCTACTTAGAAATTATCTGACTTCAGATGTTTTCATATCTGTGTAAGGGAAATTCATAATATATATAATTGCGTTTTATTTGTATTTATTTCATTATATTGTTTAAAAGTATATTTAACATTATCTTTGTTTATTTGTATAAATTTAAGGGGTACAAGAGCAGTTTTAATACGTGGATATATTCCTAGTGGTGAAGTCTGGGCTATTAGTGTATCCATCACCTGAATGGTATAAATTGTACTCATTAAGTAGTTTCTCATTTCTCAATCCCCTCCTAACCTTCTGAGTCTCCAATATTATTCCATACTGTATGCTCATGTGTACGAGTTATTTAGCTTGCACGTATATGAACAGGAGATATTTGACTTTCTCTGCCTGAGTTGTTTCCCTTAAGAGAACGGCCTCCAGTTCCATCCATGCTTGGTGCAAAAGACATGATTTCACTCCTTTTTATGGCTGAATATCACATTTTCTTATTTTCAGTCATCCATTGATGGACACTTAAGTTGATTTCCTGTCTTTGCTATTGTGAACAGGGCTGCAATAAACATACTAGTGCAGGTATTTTTTGATATAATGATTTCTTTTCCTTAGGATATATACCTAGTAATGAGAATGCTGGATCAAATGGTAGTTCTTAGTTCTTTAGGAAATCTCCACACTGTTTTCCATAAAGGTAGTATTAATTTACATTCCCACCAAGAGCCTATAAGTGTTCCCTTTTCTCTGTTATTTTTGGACATCTTAATATTAGTCATTATGACTTTTGTAAGATGACATCTTTTTGTGGTTTTAATTTGCATTTTTCTGATAATACGGTTTGGATTTGTGTTCCCACCCAAATCTCATGTTGAAATGTAATCTCCAGTTTTGGAGGAGGGGTCTGGTAGGATATGATTGGATCACGGGGTCACTTCCCCCTTGCTGTTCTCATGATAATGAGTTCTCATGAGATCTGGTTGCAAAAATGTGTGTGGCACTTTCCCCTTTAATCTCTTCCTCCTAGTCTGGCCATGTAAGACATGCTGCCTTCCTCTGTGCCTTCTACCATGATTGTAAGTTTTCTGAGTTCCCCCTGACCCTGGCCATGTTTCCTATACAGCCTGCAGAACCGTGAGCCAATTAAACCTCTGTTTTTTATAAATTACCTAGTCTTAGATAGTTCTTTATAGCAATGCAAGAATGAACTAACACAGAAAATTGGTCTTGGGATGTGGGGCATTGCTATAAATATACCTGAAAATGGGGAAGCAACTTTGGGGTTAATGGGCAGAGGTTGGAAGAGTGTGGAGGGCTCAGAAGAGGACAGAAAGATGAGGCAGTTTGGAACTTCCTGTATACTTGCTAAGTTGTTGTAACCAAAATTCTTATACTGATATCATCAATGAAGTCTAGGCTGAAGAGGTCTCAGATGGAAATGAGGAACTTATTGGGAACTTGAGTAAATGTCACTTTTGTGATGCATTGGCAGAGTCTGGAGTCATTATGTCCCTACTCTAGAGATCTGGAACTTTGAAGTTGAAAGTGATGATTTATGGTATCTGATGAAAGAAACTTTTAAGTAGCAAAACATTCAAGATGTTGCCTGGCTCCTTCTAGCAGACTATCCTTATACTCATGAGCAAAGAAATCACATGGAACTGGAACTTGTATTTAAAAGGGAAGCAGAGCATAAAAGTTTGGAAAATTTGCCACCTGACTGTGGTAGAAATGAAAAACCCATTTTCTTGGGGGGAATTCAAGCTGGCTGCAGAAATTTGCATTAGTAAAGAGGAACCCAGTGTTATGTCCAAGACAATGGGGAAAATGCCCTGTACAACCTCAGGACACTGCTCCCTGCATCCCAGCCACGACAGCTTCCGCAGTGGCTAAAAGGCCCCAGATATGTCTCAGGCCACTGCTCCAGCAAGTGCAAGCCATAAGCCTTAGCAGCTTCCATGTGGTGTATAAGCCTGCAGGTTCACAGAGGGCAAGAGTTGAGGCTTAGGAGCCTCCACCTAGATTTCACAGGATGTATGGAAATGCCTGGATGTCCAGCCAGAAGTCTGCTGCAGGGGTAGAGAGGCACTGTGGAGGAGGAAATGTGGGGTTGGAGCCCCCACACAGAGTCTCCACTGGAGAACTGCCTAGTGGAGCTGTGAGAAGTGACTGTCCCATAGACCCCAGAATGTTAAATCCACTGGTAGTTTGCACCATATACTTGGAAAAGCTGCAGGCACTCAATACTTGCCCATGAAAGCAGTCAAGAGGTTTGTATCCTGCAGAGCCACTGGTGCACAGATGCTCAAGGTCTTGGGAGCACTGATGAAAGTCAGGCCCTTTCATTAGTGTGGCCAACATGTGACATGGAGTCAAAGGAGATTATTTTGGATATGTATGATTTAATAACTGCCCTCCTGGGTTTTGGGCTTGTGTGGGGCCTGCAGCCCCTTTGTTTTGGCAAATTTCTCCCTTTTGGAATAAGTGTGTTTACCTAATGCCTGTATCCCCATTTTATGTTGGAATCAACTGGTTTGTTTTGATTTTATAGGCTCATAGGTGGAAGGAACTTGCCTTGCCTCAGATGAAACTTTGGACTACAGACTTTTGAGTTAATGCTGAAATTAGTTAAGACTTTGGGGGACTCTGGAGAAAGGACAGTTGTACTTTGCAATGTGAGAAGGACATGGGATTTGGCAGGGGCCAGGGGCAGAGTGATATGGTTTGGGTGTGTGTCCCTGCCCAAATATCATGTTGAATCGTAATTTCCAGTGTTAGAAGACAGACCTGGTGGAATGTGAATGGATCATGGGACAGACTTCCCCCTTGCTGTTTTCATGTTAATGAGTAAGTTCACAGAAGATCTGGTTGTAAAAAAAGTGTGGGGCACCTTCCTATTTGCTCTTTTCTTCCTGCTCTGGCCATGTAAGTCATGACTCCTTCGTCTTCACCATTCTCCATGACTGTTAAGATTCCTGAGGCCTCCTCAGCCATGCTTCCTATACAGCCTGCAGAATTGTGAGCCTATTAAACCTCTTTTCTTTATAAAGTACCCAGTCTCAAGTAGTTCTTTATAGCAATGTGAGAACAAAAAAATACATCTGATGATTAGGGATGTTCAGCATTTCTTCATATGCTTGGTTGAGCATTTTTTCATATGCTTTGTATGACTTCTTTTGAAAAATTCACATTCATGTCCTTTGTCCACTTTTTAAATCAACTCAAGATGTATCCAAGACTTAAATGAGACCTGAAACTATGAAGGTACCAGAAAAAAAACCTAGGGAAAAATCTTCTTGACGTTGGGGTAGGCATAGAATTGATTGACTAAAACTTCAAAAGAACAAGCAACAAAAGCAAAAATAATCAAATGAGACAAACTGAAAAGTTTCTGCACACAAAAGAATCAACAGAGTGAACAGACAACCTGCACTATGGGAGAAAATATTTGTAAACTATGCATCCAATAGTACTGATACCCAGAATTTAAAAAGAACTCAAACAACTCAAAAAAAAAGTAACGTTGCCTTTTTAAAAGAAATGTGTATGTCAATAAAGCAAATATTCCTTAGGAAATTTATTTATTTTTAAAAAATCACAGCCAGGTGCGATGGCTCATGCCTTTAATCCCAGCACTTTGGGAGGCCAAGGCAGGTGATCACGAGGTCAGGAGTTCAAGACCAGCCTGGCCAATATGGTGAAACCCTGTCTCTACTAAAAATACAAAAATTAGCTGGATGTGATGGCATGCACTTATAGTTTCAGCTACTCGGGAGGCTGAGGCAGAAGAATCGCTTGAACCCGGGAGGCAGAGGTTGCAGTGAGCCAAGGTCATGCCACTGCACTCCAGCCTGGGTGACAGAGTGAGACTGTGTCTCAAAAAAAAAAAAAAAAAGTTAAAATAGCTAAAATCATACATTTTTTGTATTCTAAAAATATACATTTTTTAATATTGGCTATAGCCATGTTTGTGTTTTTTTTTTTAAATTTATTTATCATTATTATACTTTAAGTTGTAGGGTACATGTGCATAACGTGCAAGTTTGTTACATATGTATACTTGTGCCATGTTGCTGTGCTGCACCCATCAACTCGTCATTTACATCAGGTATAAATCCCAATGCAATCCCTCCCCCCTCCCCCCCCCCCCCCCTCCCCATGATAGGCCCTGGTGTGTGATGTTCCCCTTCCTGAGTCCAAGTGATCTCATTGTTCAGTTCCCACCTATGAGTGAGAACATGCGGTGTTTGGTTTTCTGTTCTTGTGATAGTTTGCTAAGAATGATGGTTTCCAGCTGCATCCATGTCCCTACAAAGGACACAAACTCATCCTTTTTGATGGCTGCATAGTATTCCATGGTGTATATGTGTCACATTTTCTTAATCCAATCTGTCACTGATGGACATTTGGGTTGATTCCAAGTCTTTGCTATTGTGAATAGTGCTAAATAAACATATGTGTACATGTGTCTTTATAGCAGCATAATTTATAATCCTTTGGGTATATACCCAGTAATGGGATGGCTGGGTCATATGGTACATCTAGTTCTAGATCCTTGAGGAATCACCATACTGTTTTCCATAATGGTTGAACTAGTTTACAATCCCACCAACAGTGTAAAAGTGTTCCTATTTCTCCACATCCTCTCCAGCATCTGTTGTTTCCTGACTTTTTAATGATCGCCATTCTAACTGGTGTGAGATGGTATCTCATTGTGGTTTTGATTTGCATTTCTCTGATGGCCAGTGATGATGAGCATTTTTTCATGTGTCTGTTGGCTGTATGAATGTCTTCTTTTGAGAAATGTCTGTTCATATCCTTTGCCCACTTTTTGATGGGGTTGTTTGTTTTTTTCTTGTAAATTTGTTTGAGTTCTTTGTAGGTTCTGGATATTAGCCCTTTGTCAGATGAGTAGATTGTAAAAATTTTCTCCCATTCTGTAGGTTGCCTGTTCACTCTGATGGTAGTTTCTTTTGCTGTGCAGAAGCTCTTTAGTTTAATGAGATCCCATTTGTCAATTTTGGCTTTTGCTGCCGTTGCTTTTGGTGTTTTAGACATGAAGTCTTTGCCCATGCCTATGTCCTGAATGGTACTACCTAGGTTTTCCTCTAGGATTTTTATGGTATTAGGTCTAACATTTAAGTCTCTAATCCATCTTGAATTAATTTTCGTATAAGGAGTAAGGAAAGGATCCAGTTTCAGCTTTCTACTTATGGCTAGCCAATTTTCCCAGCACCATTTATTAAATAGGGAATCCTTTCCCCATTTCTTGTTTCTCTCAGGTTTGTCAAAGATCAAATGGCTGTAGATGTGTGGTATTATTTATGAGGACTCTGTTCTGTTCCATTGGTCTATATCTCTGTTTGGGTACCAGTACCATGCTGTTTTGGTTACTGTAGCCTTGTAGTATAGTTTGAAGTCAGGTAGCGTGATGCCTCCAGCTTTGTTCTTTTGACTTAGGATTGTCTTGGAGATGCAGGCTCTTTTTTGGTTCCATATGAACTTTAAAGCAGTTTTTTCCAATTCTGTGAAGAAACTCATTGGTAGCTTGATGGGGATGGCACTGAATCTATAAATTACCTTGGGCAGTATGGCCATTTTCACGATATTGATTCTTCCTATCCATGAGCATGGTATGTTCTTCCATTTGTTTGTGTCCTCTTTTATTTCACTGAGCAGTGGTTTGTAGTTCTCCTTGAAGAGGTCCTTTACATCCCTTGTAAGTTGGATTCCTAGGTATTTGATTCTCTTTGAAGCAATTGTGAATGGAAGTTCATTCCTGATTTGGCTCTCTGTTTGTCTGTTACTGGTGTATAAGAATGCTTGTGATTTTTGCACATTAATTTTGTATCCTGAGACTTTGCTGAAGTTGCTTATCAGCTTAAGGAGATTTGGGCTGACACAATGGGGTTTTCTAAATATACAATCATGTCATCTGCAAAGAGGGACAATTTGACTTCTTCTTTTCCTAACTGAATACCCTTGATTTCTTTCTCTTGCCTAATTGCCCTAGCCAGAACTTCCAACACTGTGTTGAATAGGAGTGGTGAGAGAGGGCATCCCTGTCTTGTGCCAGTTTTCAAAGGGAATTTTTCCAGTTTTTGCCCATTCAGTATGATATTGGCTGTGGGTTTGTCATAAATAGCTCTTATTATTTTGAGGTACGTTCCATCAATACCGAATTTATTGAGCGTTTTTAGCATGAAGGGCTGTTGAATTTTGTCAAAAGCCTTTTCTGCATCTATTGAGATAATCATGTGGTTCTTGTCTTTGGTTCTGTTTATATGCTGGATTATGTTTATTGATTTGCGAATGTTGAACCAGCCTTGCATCCCAGGGATGAAGCCCACTTGATCATGGTGGATAAGCTTTTTGATGTGTTGCTGAATCCGGTTTGCCAGTATTTTATTGAGGATTTTTGCATCGATGTTCATCAGGGATATTGGTCTAAAATTCTCTTTTTTTGTTGTGTCTCTGCCAGGCTTTGGTATCAGGATGATGTTGGCCTTATAAAATGAGTTAGGGAGGATTCCCTCTTTTTCTATTGATTGGAATAGTTTCAGAAGGAATGGTACCAACTCCTCCTTGTACCTCTGGTAGAATTCAGCTGTGAATCCATCTGGTCCTGGACTTTTTTTGGTTGGTAGGCTATTAATTATTGCCTCAATTTCAGAGCCTGCTATTGGTCTATTCAGGGATTCAACTTCTTCCTGGTTTAGTCTCCATGTTTGTGTTTTATTTGTGATGTGACTACATTGGAAAGCAGTATTTTCAGAAACTGTAAGAGCTCTTTGGAGTGATAAAAACATTTATATGTTTGTAGGTGCAAGTTTTTATTTTAGTTCTTCTTAGATAAGCAAGTCTTCCTTTGGTAACAAGAAGCTATACAAGATACTGTCTTCAAGGAATTTCTTACCCTGACATGAGATCTTAGTCCAGCAGAAACTACTGGCATCTTATACACTAAATTGGTATGTTTTCATTAATGAATGAAAAAGCCATCTTAAAGAAATCGGCTTTTCTTTTCCCTGGGGCAGGGAAAAAGATGAGAGAAACTACCACTCTTATGGAGCCTGAACATTTGAATCTGTCATCTTCATTTGATAGGGTCTTAAAGTGGTACTGGGTCAAAGCAGGCTGTTAGGAATGGAGGCTTTTAGTGGAAAAAGGTAGCATTAACCAAACATTTATTGAGTACTATTTTTAAGAATTACCTCTAATGCTGTGTGCTTGTAGTCACCATTACTTAATGCAGTTGCCACTGCCCCTCAGACAGTAACCTAATTTGCAAGGAGTCTTTGGTGACTTACAAGTGGTTGGCTTCCAAAGTCTCCGAGAAATCAGTCACAACAGTCTTTTAACCCAAACACCATTTGATATGGTTTGGCTGTGTCCTCACCCAAATCCCGACTTGAATTTTGTCTTCCAAAATTCCCACGTGTTGTGGGAGGGACCCAGGGGGAAGTAATTTAATCATGGAGGCCAGTCTTTCCCGCAGTATTCTCATGATAGTGAATAAGTCTCAAGACTTCTGATGGGCTTATCAGGGGTTTCCGGTTTTGCTTCTTCCTCATTTTTCTCTTGCTGCTGCCATGTAAGAAGTGCCTTTTCCCTCACACCATAATTCTGAGGCCTCCCTAGCCATGTGGAACTGTAAGTCCAATTAAACTTCTTTTTGTTCCCAGTTTCAGTGTGTCTTTATCAGCTGTTTGAAAATGTACTAATACAGTTAATTGGTACCAGTAGAGTTGCTGAAAAATAACCTGAAAATGTGGAAGTGACTTTGGAACTGGGTAATAGGTAGAGGTTGGAACAGTTTGGAGGGCTCATAAGAAGACAGGAAAATGTGGGAAAGCTTGGAACTTCCTAAAGACTGGTTAAATGGCTTTGAAAAAAATGCTGATAGTGATATAACAATAAGGTCCAGGCTGAGGTGGTCTCAGATGGAGATGAGGAGTTTGTTGGGAACTGGAGCAAAGGTGACTCCTGTTATGTCACCAAAGAGATTGGTGGCATTTCACTCCTGCCCTAGAGATTTGTGAAACTTTAAACTTCAGAGAGATGATTTAGGGTATCTGGTGGAAGAAACAGATTCTAAGCAGCAAAGCACTCAAAAGGTGACTCAGGTGCTATTAAAAGCATCCCATTTTAGGCCAGGTGCAGTGGCTCATGCCTGTAATCCCAGTACTTTGGGATGCCGAGGTGGGCGGATCATGAGGTCAAGAGATCAAGACCATCCTGGCCAACATGGTGAAACCCCCTCTCTACTAAAAATACAAAATATTAGCTGGGCATGGTGGCACACACCTGTAGTCCCAGCTACTCAGGAGGCAGGAGAATCACTTGAACCCAAGAGGTGGAGGTTGCAGTGAGCCGAGATTGCACCACTGCACTCCAGCCTGACAACAGAGTGAGACTCCATCTCAAAAAAAATAAAAATAAAAATAAAAATAAAAATCCCATTTTAAAAGGGAAACATCATAAAAGTTCAGAAAATTTGCAGCCTGAAAATGTAGTAGAAAAGAAAACCCCATTTTTTGAGAAGAAATTTAAGCTGGCTGCAGAAATTTGCATAAGTAGCAAGGAACCTAATGTTAATCCCAAAACCATGGGGAAATGGCTCCAGGCTATGTCAGAGACCTTCATGGCAGCCCCTCCCATTGTGTCCAGAATTTATTCCTTCTGGCGGGTTCCTGGTCTCACTGACTTCAAGAATGAACCCGCAGACCCTTGCAGTGAGTGTTACAGCTCTTAAAGATGGTGTGTCTGGAGTTTGTTCCTTCACATGTTCAGATGTGTCCGGACTTTCTTCCTTCCGGTGGGTTCGTGGTCTCGCTGACTTCAGGAGTAAAGCTGCAGACCCTCACAGTGAGTGTTACAAGTCTTAAAGATGGTGCATCTGGAGTTGTTTGTTCCTCCGGGTGGGTTTGTGGTCTTGCTCACTTCAGGAATGAAGCCGCAGACCCTCGCAGTGAGTGTTACAGCTCATAAAGGTAGTGCAGACCCAAAGAGTGAGCAGCAGCAAGATTTATTGTGAAGAGCGAAAGAACAAAGCTTCCACAACCTCAAAGGGACCCAAGCCAGTTGCTGCTGCTGGCTCAGGTGGCCAGCTTTTATTCCCTTATTTGGCCCTGCCCACATCATGCTGATTTGACCATTTTGCAGAGTGCTGATTGGTCCATTTTATAGAGTGCTGATTGGTCCATTTTATAGAGTGCTGATTGGTGCGTTTTTACAGAGTACTGATTGGTGCGTTTACGATCCTTTAGCTAGACAGGAAAGTTCTCCAAGTCCCCACCTGACTCAGAAGTCTAAATGGCTTCACCTCTCACAATTACAGGCTTTGAGGTCCAGGAGGAAAAAGTGGTTTCGTGGTCTAGCCCAGGGACCCTGTGCTGTGTGCAGCCTAGGGACGTGGTGCCCCCTGTCCTAGCCACTTCAGCCATGGCTGAAAGGGGCCAACGTAGAGCTCAGGCTGTGACTTCAGAGGGTGGAAGCCTGAAGCCTTGGCACCTTCCACATTGTGTGGAGCCTATGGGTGCACAGAAGAATTGAGGTTTGGGAACCTCTGCCTAGATGTCAGAGATGTATGAAAATGCCTGGATCCCCAGGCAAAAGTTTGTTGCAAGGACAGGGCCCTCATGGAGAACCTCTGCTAGGGCAATGCAGAAGGGAAATGTGGGGTTGGAGCCCCCACACATAGTCTCTACTGGGGCACTGCTTAGTGAAGCTGTGAGAGGAGGACCACCATCCTCCAGTCCCTGGTAGATCCACCAACAGCTTGTATCATGTACCTGGAAAAGCCACAGGCACTCAACATCAGTCTGTGAAAGCAGCCGGAAGGGAGGGTATACCCTGCAAAGCCACAGGGGCAGAGCTGCTCAAGACCGTAGGAACGCACCTCTTGAATCAGTGTGACCTGGATGTGAGACCTGGAGTCAACGGAGATCATTTTGGAGCTTTAAAATTTGACTACCCCACTGGATTTTGGACTTGCATGGGCCCCATAACTTCTTTGTTTTGGCCAATTTCTCCTATTTGGAAAGGCTGTATTGACCCGATACCTGTATCTCCATTGTATCTAGGAAGTAACTAGCTTGCTTTGGATTTTACAGGCTTATAAGCAGAAGGGACTTGTCTTGTTCAAATGAGACTTTCGACTGTGGACATTTTGGTTAATGCCGAAATGAGTTAAGTCTTTGAGGGACTGTTGGGAAGGCATGATTGGTTTTTAAATGTGAGGACATGAGATTTGGAGGGTCCAGGGACAGAATGATATGGTTTGACTGTGTCCCAATCCGAATCTCAACTTGAATTGTATCTCCCAGAATTCCCATGTGTTATGGGAGGGACTAAAGGGGGAGGTAATTGAATCATGGAGGCTGGTTTTTCCTGTGCTATTCTTGTGATGGTGAATAAGCCTCATGAGATCTGATGGGTTTATCAGCGGTTTCTGCTTTTACTTCTTCCTTGTTTTTCTCTTGCCACTGCCATCTAAGAAGTGCCTTTTTCCTCCTGCCATGATTCTGAGGCCTCCCTAGACATGTTGAACTGTAAGTCTAGTTAAACCTCTTTTTGTTCCCAGTTTCAGTGTGTCTTTATCAGCAGTGTGAAAATGGACTAATACTTTTTTTTGCAAACGTGCACATTATTATAAACTCTAGATACCAAAGTAGACTGCCAAGAAGACAATTTAACAAACTAACAAAATACAGAGTTGTGGCTTTGTGGTATAAACTGTGCTCTACTGTTCAATATTTAGATGTTATGGCTGCATGGTCCTGAGAGATTGGATTTCAGATAAGTCAGCATAGAGACTGCCCATTAAGATATTCCATGTATCAGAAATAACAAAACAGTATAACGTCACAGAGAAATGAAGGTAGAATGAGTAGGCCAAGAGCCCTATGATTTCACACCTAACCACAACTCCATCAGATTGTCCAAATGCAGACTAGACTTCCCACAAGCCAACAACTGATCCTCTCCCCAAACCACATCTTCTTCCACATTTCAGCCTTTAACTTTAATTTGGCAAGTGTTTCCTTCATGAGAGACAGATGGAGTGTTTATCAAGGAACTCAGTATTGCCACACTGGAAAAGAATAATTGGTGACTCACCTTGATCAGCCTTTTAATTGGCCTGTTGCCGAATCTGTTTGCTTTTCCATTCTTTATTCCTACACCATGGTGGTTCTTAATAGTGGGAGGCTAAAAAGCAATGTCAAATCTATAGCTCCCTAAAACTGTTCAGAAAGCAATTCATTTATTCTATTGAAACTCATCTGTTGTGAATACTGGCTGGGAGTATGGACTAAATGCCTACAGGCTGTTATAAAATTTGTGTTTTATTGCTATCTTCTCCGATACATGTATCTATTCCTGTACATTTTCCCCCTTCCTTGTCTTGCAGGGGTATTATGGAAATGGTGAAACAGTGAAACTACTCAATTGGGGTTATTTGTGAGATTGAGCAGTTATGATTTTAAGGGTTATCTATAAATTTTAAGAATGAATTAGTGAATCTATTTAATAACTCTCTAATTTGTCTAGCCTGTATACACCAACCATATAATAGACACTAGACCAAGGACCACATAAATAGTTGTAATAGTTATAAACAACAACTTTAATTGACACATATAAGCAATGTTTTTTTTTTTTTTTTAAATGCTAATTTTTCAAGCTTCCAACTTGAGATCAATTGGCTCAAAAATTACCAAAAATTTAAAGTCAGCTCTTGTAAGCTGGTACAATCTGCCTCTGAGTAAGGGAAACATCTCAGCATAAAGAAGGGTATTCAGAAAACAGAAGCAGTGTATTACAGGGCTTCATACCGGGAAGCCACATGAGGTGTCAGGAAAAAAAGAAACAGCAATATTGTTCTCCCTCACCATTTTGTTATTACTCTTGGTTATGGTAAAGTAGCCATAAAAATTTTGCTTTTTGATACAGTTTGTCTGCATCCTTCCCATACACACACAGGAAATAGTTGAATTTTTACCTACTTTTTCTACGTAGTCCCCACTTCCATGCCTACTGCCATTTTCTACAAAACAGCACAGGATTTAAAGCAGCCCTATAATTTATAATTTTTTGAAGTTTTCTGAAAAAAAATATAAAAACTTAAAAGTAAAGCAGTTAATTACATATACATTATTAAATGGTAGCTTATGCTAAGGAAACTTAATTTTTTCATAAGTACAGCTTAATATGTTCTCTAAATACTATATGTAACTTCCAAAACCTAAGACTATCATTTTAAATCAGTCATAATAAGGACAAGGTCTCCCCTGTTTTCTGAAGTCTCTCATTCCAATGTGGATAAGCAAAAATATATTGATTGTGGACCATTGGCCATGGAAGAGGAATAATTTACTTACCTAGAATTAAAATAGTGTTTAATAAAATCAGATTCTCTTTGAAGCATTAGGATGAAGGAGACTAAACATTAGTGTCTTTAGAGTCAGTGAGCTGAGCTCTATGTTCTGTGCTGTTTCAGTTCTTCTGCTTCTCTTCTGAAATTAGTAGTGATAGATGCTTTTGCTTAAATAGTGATGGCACAATCTGATCTGATTTTTCTTATATTTTTGCATGTTCCTAATCCTATGAGTCATTCTACTTATATGTCTGATAAGTTGAACTTATCTGTTCAATAAAACTACCTTTGGTCAGCTCCAACTGTCATGATAACTCCCTGGGTCAGCAGTTGTTTCTTTAATCATAGAGTTCAAAATGCTTATTTTATGTTGGATAGTCATTTGTCATTTAACATCTGCCACTTGTTTTAATAAAGTGCCCTTCTTTTATGCATATGTAGTTCTCATCCTGTACTACACTCAAAATATCATCATTTGATAATTATAACTGTAAGTACAGGGCATTAATTGCCCAATCATTTTTAGACTAATCAACTCATTTATCTTCATGGCTAGGTTTTGAGGCCATTTCTGTTTTGTTCAGTGTTTTTCACCTATGCCTAAAACAGTAAAAGGAAAGAAAAACACAAAATCAATTTTTAGTGAGTACTTAATTTTGTATTATAGGGAATATTTTTCCTACTATATGAATGAAGCCACCAATGAAGACAGAGATTAGGAAAATTCAAGTCCATATCCAAGTTCTGCTAGTTAAGAAGCATACCCAGAATTCAAATCTGAGTCTCCCTACCACCAAAAAATAAGTCACTAATACTAGGCTGCACTGTTTCCCATATGGTAGAAAGAAAAAGCTAAGGTAAAGATAAAGACACAATTCTTAGCACATAATAGATTCTTAATAAATATTTTCTTGTTCAAGTCAGAGTGTAAAGGACTTCACTTTAATACTCATTTTAGTCTTCTAGTTGCCATTCAGCTCTCTAGCCTTAATAACTTGAGTGTCTGAGACTCAATAGGCATTCAAAAATATTTTGTTGACTTATATACGCCTCTTGTCCCTTCAATGGATAGCCTAAAGTAGTGTTAAGTACATTAGGTGTGTGTGTGTTTTAGAGTTTGCTTTTTAAGTGAATAAAGATTATACCTCTGAGTTTTCCTAATCTGGATTTCATGAGATGTGATGTGCTTCCATCCCTCTTTATTGATATATTGTATGATTGCATAATCAGGAGCATGCTGGAAAGGACTGCTGTGGGCAGTTCCAGGGCCAATATTGACTAAAAGATAAGCATTGTTTTAATGATCTTCCAGACCCTTCACAGAATTACGGCCTTGTGCTTGGCCTCCACATATAGGGGTGCATTATAAAAGATGCACGTCAGTCCATCAGCAACAGAGAGCCAGTTTTTCTGTTTTCTGAACTAATGCCCTAACCACTCCTTCCTTATGTTTTTATTTCTATTCAAATGATGAATTATCTATGACTTTTTGCCACCTTTAGAATACTGAAGTCATTAAATAGAGATGCAGCTCTTACATGCTAGGAATGTCACAGGCTAGTCCAATTCTGGACCTGAGAAAGTAACACCAGTCTTTAAAAATTAATGCAGCTTCTAACTTGGCCTTCCTCTCTCCTTCTCCTTCTGGTTTGCAGCCCTCAGGGACTGCCACTCACTGGCTGGACCCCATATGCCCTAAGGACTGCCACCTGGCCCCCTCTGGGGATTTCCTTCTTCTCTTTCCACCATCAAAACTCTAAATACCTTCTTTCAAGCCTGGAATTTGCCAAGGAAAATACTAAATAAACCTAGATTAGGTTTTATTTAATCTAAGATGGTAGTGGCTTGCTATGTTTGTGAAAGGATAGTTTTCAAAATAATTTTTATGGTGCTTAGTAACAACTTTTTTTGTGATTTCATTTTAATGTGTATTAGAAAAAGCATAACCAGCATCTTAAACTTGTTGTTTTTTAGATTAAAATTTGGGCAAAGTCTATTTTTGCAGAAATAGTATAATCTAAAGAAAAATATTAAATAGATGATCTGTAGCTTTGTAAAATATATATATATACACATTTACACATATAAATATATATTCTCGTGTATGTGTATATATATATATAAAAATTAAAATTTGAGAAACAATGCCATGCTGTATCTTGCTTAATCACTCGCCAGATGATAGTTGTCATTTAGCTAGCACCTAAGAAGTCTGGCACTCTTGCTAGTTATTTTACATATGTCACCATCTTCGCAATTTTGACAGGAAATGCATAGTCCATATTATTATCTTTTCATAAAGATACTGAAACTTTATATGTGCACAGTAACATGAGATAGGAAGTAGAAGTGAGTCTTCATCTCAGGTATTTCAACTACAGATCATATTGTCCTCACAAAATTAAAGAAATATGAATGCTACCACTTATCTTGAGGAAATGCTGAGTACCTTCACTAATTCCCATTTTTCTTAAAAATTCACATGGCTTCACGGTTAGTTTAGCTACGGGACTTTCAAACTGCTTAGATTTCATGTAAGAGATTCAACTTCTTTCTCCCTAGGCTTGCCAAGGGGAGCTTTGTTTGCAAAAACAGGGGCTCCTAGAACTGAAGGAATTTTAAGGGACTGCCTGACCCAGAGGTTCTTAGCATGGTACCCATGGACCTCTAAGGGAGGGCACACGTGAGCTCCAGGAGATCTATGAAGTCCCTGAAATTGCATGATTTGAATACGTAAGTCTGTGTGGTTTTCTCCAGATATTGCCTATTATCAGAGAAGGGTTACGATCCATCGATTTTTTTCTTAACCTATCCTTTAACAGCACCAGAAATTAAGCCATCAACTTAGAAGAAGCCTATAAAAATAGAAATAGCTGGAGCCATAAATAATCTTAAATGATACCCGTAGGTTTAAAGAGTGTATCTTATTATAAATATCTACTTTTGTTTGTTTGTTTGTTTGTTTGAGACAGGGTCTTGCTTTGTCATCCAGGCTAGAGTACAGTGGCACAAACACAGCTTACTGCAGCTTTGAACTCCTGGGCTCAAGTGATCCTCTCACCTCAGCCTTCTGAGTAGCTGGGAATATAGACATGCCACCACAGCCGGCTAATTTTTTTTTTTTTTTTTTTTCTCTGTAGAGATAGGGTTTCTCTATGTTGCCCAGGCTTGTCTTGAACTCCTGGGCTCAGGAGATCTCCTGCCTCAGCCCCCCAAATTGTTGGTATTACAGGCATGAGTCACCACACCTGGCCAAAATCTAACTTTTAACAGGAAGAGTAACTCTTATACTGGAAAGAGCTAAGCTCGTGGAAAAATAGGCATGAATATTTTATGGTATGTTTTCCATGCCAAGTTTCCAGAGATTCTAACATGACTTTATTCATTTGTACTCTGGGTAGATGATTTGTAGCCAACATGATAGGGTCATCTCACTTAAGACATGAGCATGATATAGCTGCTTGATAATCCTTCTTCCTCTTCCTAAGTCTCAGGAGATTCTTGCCGTGTTGACAGAGATTTTAGAGGAAAGAAAAGGAGAACATAGGACTTCTAGGTCATAGAAATTAATTTCCTGCAAATGTAAGGAACACAGCCTAGGGCTTATCTTTTCTGCGGAAGCCAATACATTTCTCATCAGATCAAATCCATCTTGGTGTGAAGGTTGTGGGAGATTATATTATTTGCCTTCTCCACATATATGACTAATGGAAAAGAATTAATAGTTTAGGATTGTCTGCTTTGGAGCATATGTGAATTTACCTAATTTCCATGTGTATTGTCAAGGACACTGATGATGATACTAAGCAGTTACTCAGTGCCAGAAGTTTTGATACTCTGATATAGAGGTCTGACATTTCAAGTTAAATTTATGCAACTGAAAATAGTAGGCTTTGACCAAGGTAATGAATATTCTGAGGCTATTTCCTGTTTCAGAGATTTTTTTCCCATTCTATGTTTTGACTTGATATTTTGATTTTTGCATTTGCAAGCATGCAAATAAATTCAACCTGCCCTTGCATAATTTGACCTCTATGTGTTGAGCTTTTCTTTCTCTTCAGGCACCTGCCTGCCTTTCATCTGTTACAAATCCAGAGCCAAATGAAGGGAGTATCTTAATATTTCAAGAACACTTACTACTGAGGTGTCCTAAAAATATCTCATGCAGACTGGGCTGTCTGACTCATTCACTAGTGTATCCCTGGCACCTAGCATACAAAAAAGTGCTAATAAAAAGTCCACATTTGCAGGATCTGCAGATGTCTTTGGAGGTAATAGGGACCCAAGTGCTCAGAGATGCAGCTTAGCTCTTGATATCTGATTTCTACTTTGTCTTGAACTTTAGTGATTCCTAACTATCTTGTGAACTCTTCAATGTTTGTTTGTTTGTTTTTATAAATTTAGGAGTACAAATGCAGATTTGTTACACTGATATATTATATAGTAGTGAAGTCCAGGCTTTAATGTAAACATCACCCAAATAGTGTACATCGTACCTATTAGGTAATTTCTCATCCCTCACTCTCCAAGCCTCAAATGTCTATTATTCCATTCTCTATATTCATGTGTACATATAATTTAGCTCCCACTTATAAGTGAGAACATGCAGTGTTTGACTTCCTGAGAGTTATTTCACTTAAGATAATGGACTCCAGTTCCATCCATGTTGCTGCAAAAGACATGCTTTTATCCCTTTTTTCTGGCTGAGTAGTATTCCATGGTGTGTGTATGTATGTGTCTGTATATTTATATATAAAATCAACCTAAGTGTTCATCACAGATGACTGTACAGAGAAAATGTGTGTATATATATATATACACACACACACACAGACACACACTACATTTTCTCTACACACACACACACAAACCTATATATATTTCTGTGTGTCTGTATATATATTTATACACATATATGTATATACAAATATGTATACAGACACACACAAATCTATGGAAAACACTGAAACATGTATATACATACATACACACACAGAAATATGTATATATGTGTGTGTGTATATATAGAGAGAGATACAGACACACACACAGAAGTATATGTAGGTTTGATTTTGCATCTTTGCTATTGTGAATAGTGCTGTGATAAATATACAAGTGTGCATATTTTTTTGATGTAATGATTTCTTTCCTATTGGGTAGTTACCCAGCAGTGGCACTGGTAGGTTGATTAGTTCTTTAAGACAATTCCATGCTGTTTTTGATAGAGGTTGTACTAATTCACATTTTTACTAACCACAATGAGATACTATCTTACACCAGACCAATGTTTTTAAAAGTTTTGCTTTGTATAATTTATATTTGTTTTCATGGGAAAGATTGATCCAAACAACCAGAAATAGAAATGCACTAGTGTCAGGAATATTTTCATTGGGTCTGTGAGGTGACGCATGTTTTACAAGAGTTTCCTAAATACATATTGGAAATCATCAAGTGCCTCTTTGCAATGAAAACTCGTTTGTTTTGTTTTGGGAGCTCCTCAAGGGAAAGTGTGGCATTTATGATAGCAAGTAATGCATTGAAATCACGTTCCTGATTTTTTCAAACTTCCTATAAAATTTTACTCCCCAAATTCCTTTACAATAAAATGGTATTTGATTGTATTTTGCATTTAAAACTTGATCTTTTAGCATAAAAGATCAAATTTTATTCTCATTGTTTTCATTCTCAAGCTATCAGTAAATTCTAAATTCTTTCCTTTTGTATTTCCATGTGGTGATTGGCAGAAGCGCAGAATAACTACAGATTGGGTTTAAGTAGAGATTGTGTAGAAAGTTGTCTTTGCCAGCTGACATTATGGGACTTGAACGTGTTCACATCTCAATATGTGTACTGTGAGGTGATTACTCATTCCTAATGATGTCCTTTAGACCTCATGGAATCCCTTCGGAATCACCAGTGACCAAATGTTCAATTTAATATCTCTAATAAGCATATGTTAATCATATTTTAATTTTGTAAATGATTATGTAGATACAACTGTAGTTGACTGAAGAGAATGTATTGTTTAGGGATTATGATTAATATTGGACTTTACCATTTGAAAGTCTTTAGTTGTAATAATAACTATAGGGTGTATACCATTTTATGATTGACAGAGTGTTCAACTCACATAATTCTTAAAATAGTCATGCAAGGCTATTATTATTCCTGTTATGTTATACAGGTGAGAAAACTGAGACTTGTTATAAGTAAAATTTTAGCACTAATATATAATCCCAGATTATTTATTCCCAAATTAATAGGTTATGCTGATCTTTTAAATTGTTATTATGAATATAGTCATATATTTGTTATTATCAATGATAGTCAATAATTAATAATAATTGTAATTAGTAATAATAAACAATAGAATTGTCATTATGCATATCAAAAACCATATTACAAGATCATATTGAGCGGTAACAAGTTATATCCAACATTGAGCTTTACATGATCTCTATTGCTTGCCTTACTTGGTTTAGAATAAATTATTACAGCCAAAATTGAGACTTCTGTATAATATTCGCTGATCTTTTCTCTCAGTCTGGACAGAACTAACTAGTATTCTGCTTATGGTGATTAGCTTTTCTATGGATATTTTTGAACTTTTACTGTATACATTGTACAGTAAAAGTACAATCTGTAAACAATATTGAAAACTATTTTTATGTTTTTAAGCTTTGAAAAAATGTAACACATTAGACATTGCTTTTACTATAAAAGATCAACAGCAACTCCTTGATGGATATACATTTGTAGATATGCAGATACATTTGTACTATCACGTTCCATTGCATGACTACAAAACAAGTGATATTAACTGACCACAATTTAGTTTTCACTTTCCAGTTGACAGACTGTTTTGTTTTCGGCCTTCTGCTCTTTCAGATAATGTAACATTTCTTTTATTAAATACTTGTTTATGTCTTACGACATTTTTCCGTTAGATTATTTGCCTTTTCTTACGAATTTCGCAGAGTTATTTATGCAACCTGAAGATTAATGCTTTATTGGTTGTAATCATAAAAATATATTATAGTTATAACTTACCTTTTCACAATCTTTATGATATCTTTTATATTTAAATAGCTTTTATTTGAATGTAATTGCATGTGCCAGCTTTTTTTTTTTTTTTTTTAGTAACTGGTGCTGGTGCTTTTTACTTATTAAAAACAAATACAAATTTCCTACCAAAATTATTATAAAATGCTCTCATAATTTATTCTAAAAGTTATTTTTTAATTTTGCTTTTCTCACTTAAATCTTTATTCTTTTCATTGTGTTTTCTTATTGTAAATTGAAAGTTAAGGGTCTGTTTATTTCCATTAAATTAACTCTTTTTTTAGTGTCTCTAATTGAGTAGTCCACTATATCCATGAAATTTTTATGGATTTGTAATTCCATATCAATCATATACATGCTGGTATCTTTCTCTTCTGTTTGTATTTCTATGTTGTTTTATTTTGATTTTTATGTTGCCTATTCCTGCGTGAATACCATATGTCCTGTTTAAGAAATATTTATGAACTGTAAATTCCCATGTTAGCTTCTGTAAGATACATTCTCACACATTTTACAATCAAAAATGCATTTGTAATTGAGTTTAGCAGCTTTATTGATATAAAATTTACATGCTATACTGTTAATCACCCATTTAAAGTATTCAATTCAGTATTTTTAATACATTCATAGGATTGTGCAACCATCCCCACAATCTACTTTTAAAAAATTTTGATTCCCTAGAAAGAAACCCTGTACCTGTTAGGAGTTATTCTCCATTCTACCCACTCCTCCCTCAGGCCTAGGAATTGATTAATCTATTTTCCATCTCTATGTATTTACCTACTATTCAGTTTTATATGGATGAAATTATATAATTGTGTATGTGTGTGACTGGGTTCTTTCATTTAGTATAACATTTTCAAGGTAGACCTATGTTGTAGCATATGTCATTTCATTTCTTTCTATTGGAAAATATTTTATTGGATAGATATACGTGCCACATTATGTATGTATTAAGCTGATGGGCTTTTTTATTTTCTTCCTTTTTTACTATTATGAATAATGTTTTTATGAAAATTTATACGCAAGTTTTTGTGTGGATGCATTGTTTTTGTTTCTCTTGGATATATACCTATGAGTGAAACTGATAGTATTGTAACTTTATGTTTAATACTATGAGAAATTGCCAAACTTTTTTCGAAAGATTCTGCACTGCTTTGCATCCCCATCTCTGTTCGGAGAAATACGAACAGAGTTTGAATTTCTCCATATCCTTGTCAATTCCTTTTTTTTGTCTTTTTCATTATAGCCTTCATAGAAGGTGAAAAATGGTATGTCACTGTGATTTTGATTTGTGCTTCTCTAATAACTATAATTTTTTTTAAAACCAAATACCGCATGTTCTCACTCATAGGTGCGAACTGAACAGTGAGATCACTTGGACTCGGGAAGGGGAACATCACACACCGGGGCCTATCACGGGGAGTGGGGAAGGGGGAGGGATTGCATTGGGAGTTATACCTGATGTAAATGACGAGTTGATGGGTGCTGACGAGTTGATGGGTGCAGCACAGCAACATGGCACAAGTATACATATGTAACAAACCTGCATGTTATGCACATGTACCCTAGAACTTAAAGTATAAGAATAATAAAAAAAAAAATCTTTGAATGTGCTTGTTGTCCATTTCTATATTTTCTTTGGAGAAATATCTATTCAAATCATTCATCCATTTTTAATTGATTTATTTGTGTTTTTATTGTTGAGTTATAAGAGTTGTTTACATATTAAGGAAACAAGTTTCTTATCAGATATATGGTTTTTGAATATTTTTCTCATTCTGTGGTTTACACTTTCACTTTCTTTATGGTATATTTTGCAGAAAAAAAACCACCAAAAAAAGAAAAACACCCGGTTTTGCTCTCTATAATAAGTAGGGTCTGTAACAAGAGCTATTAGGAGGAAACAGTTATAACTCTAAAATAAATTTTAATTACATACCAAGGGCTTCGAATTATTCTCTAATTTAGGAGAGTAAATCTAGAACGACTAGGTAAACCATAGCATCAGGCTACCAGTGTCTAAACGTCCATCTTTTAATTTAACATTAAACATTGCCATAAAAGGATACAGAAGGTAAAAAATAAATGTCACCACCAGAAACTAATGAAAAATATTCCTATTCTTAACAGATTCAATAGGATAGGAATAAGAAAAATGAACCTGGAACACAGATACTTGGCCTTATGAGCTGAAACCCACCTGATGGCCACCCAAACTATGGAGGAGAGTCGGACTAACCTGATTCATTGTCTGCCTTTAACATTGTACTGCAGAGGCAACACAACCAAGGAAATTAACCACCTACTGCCCTTGAGCAGTCTTCTGAGCAGGCCAGAGTCATGCTCTGCTGCTTCTGCCCTGCCTCAGCTGTGCCTATTACTCTTCAAATCCAATAAAAAATAAAAATGCCTACTAAATGAGTATAACAATATTTGGTTACATTGGTTCTGAATACAAAAATGTGAAGAAAAGGAGTGGGTGGGAGCAGATACTGGCAGCACCTGAGAGCCACGCACACTAGGAAGAGTGTCATCCTTGTTACATCCTTGTTTTGCCATGTTACGGAGAATGGCAAAACAACATTTTAAGTATAGGCCAGGAATCAGTAATCAACAAGATTCTACCTGTATAGAGCCATGCATGCTACATGAAGACTTTCAAGACACTATAAATTGGATCAGGGCATTTACACAAGCTCCACATCAGGTCAAGATCAGCAAGCTGAGGTAGAATCTGTCAACAATCAAAGGGTTGGTGAATGAACTATGACCATTTCACAAATGTCAGTCGAATGGAAAACACCTTTATAATATTCAGTATTCACACACACAGAGACTAGATCTAAGACAAAAAACAGGACCACAGCAATGAAGAAAGAGTTCTTTTTACTACAGGCTGCTGGAACAATTGGATAACCATATGAGAGAGTAGTATAAAGAAGGCTTATTCAAGAGTTGGTGAGGTTCTATTTCTTTTTTTTCTTTTTATTATACTTTAAGTTCTAGGGTACATGTGCACAACATGCAGGTTTGTTACATATATATACATGTGCCGTGTTGGTGTGCTGCACCCATCAACTCATCATTTAAATTAGGTATATCTTCTAATGCTATCCCTCCACCCTACTCCCTCCCCACAATAGGACCTGGTGTGTGATGCTCCCCTTCCTGTGTCCAAGTGATCTCATTGTTCAATTCTCACCTATGAGTGAGAACATGCGGTATTTGATTTTCTGTTCTTGTGATAGTTTGCTGAGAATGATGGTTTCCAGCTGCATCCATGTCCCTACAAAGGACACAAACTCATCCTTTTTTATAGGTGCATAGTATTCCGTGGTGTATATGTGCCACATTTTCTTAATCCAATCTGTCACTGATGGACATTTGGGTTGATTCCAAGTCTTTGCTATTGTGAATAGTGCCACAATAAACATATGTGTGCATGTGTCTTTATAGCAGCATGACTTATAATCCTTTGGGTATATACCCAGTAATGGGATGGCTGGGTCTAATGGTATTTCTAGTTCTAGATCCTTGAGGAATCGCCACACTGTTTTCCACAATGGTTGAACTAGTTTACAGTCCCACCAACAGTGTAAAAGTGTTCCTATTTCTCCACATCCTCTCCAGCACCAGTTGTTTCCTGATTTTTTAATGATTGCCATTCTAACTGGTGTGAGATGGTATCTCATTGTGGTTTTGATTTGCATTTCTCTGATGGTGAGTGATGAGGAGCATTTTTTTCATGTGTCTGTTGGCTGTATGAATGTCTTCTTTTGAGAAGTGTCTGTTCATATACTTTGCCCACTTTTTGATGGGGTTGTTTGTTTTTTTCTTGTAAACTTGATTGAGTTCTTTATAGGTTCTGGATATTAGCCCTTTGTCAGATGAGTAGATTGAAAAAATTTTCTCCCATTCTGTGGGTTGCCTGTTCACTCTGATGGTAGTTTCTTTTGCTGTGCAGAAGCTCTTTAGGTTAATTAGATCCCATTTGTGAATTTTGGCTTTGGTTGCTGTTGCTTTTGGTGTTTTAGACATGAAGTCCTTGACCATACCTATGTCCTGAATGGTATTACCTAGGTTTTCTTCTAGGATTTTTATGGTTTTAGGTCTAACATTTAAGTCTCTAATCCATCTTGAATTAATTTTCATATAAGGAGTAAGAAAAGGATCCAGTTTCAGCTTTCTACTTACGGCTAGCCAATATTCCCAGCACCATTTATTAAATAGGGAATCCTTTTCCCATTTCTTTTTTTTAATCAGGTTTGTCAAAGATCAGATGGCTGTAGATGTGTGGTATTATGTCTGGGGGCTCTGTTCTGTTCCATTGGTCTATATCTCTGTTTTGGTACCAGTACCATGCTGTTTTGGTTACTGTAGCCTTGTAGTATAGTTTGAAGTCTGGTAGCGTGATGCCTCCAGCTTTGTTCTTTTGGCTTAGGATTGTCTTGGCAATGCGGGCTCTTTTTTGGTTCCATATGAACTTTAAAGCAGTTTTTTCCAATTCTGTGAAGAAACTCATTGGTAGCTTAATTGGGGATGGCATTGAATCTATAAATTACCTTGGGCAGTATGGCCATTTTCACGATATTGATTCTTCCTATCCATGGGCATGGTATGTTCTTCCATTTGTTTGTGTCCTCTTTTATTTCACTGAGCAGTGGTTCGTAGTTCTCCTTGAAGAGGTCCTTTACACCCCTTGTAAGTTGGATTCCTAGGTATTTTATTCTCTTTGAAGCTATTGTGAATGGGAGCTCATTCAAGATTTGGCGCTCTGTTTCTCTGTTACTGGTGTATAAGAATGCTTATGATTTTTGCATTGATTTTGTATCCTGAGACTTTGCTGAAGTGCTTATCAGCTTAAGGATATTTGGGGCTGAAACGATGGGGTTTTCTAAATATACAATAATGTCATCTGCAAACAGGGACAATTTGACTTCTTTTCTTAAGTGAATACCCTTTATTTCTTTCTCTTGCCCTATTGCCCTAGCCAGAACTTCCAACACTATGTTGAATAGGAGTGGTGAGAGAGGGCATCCCTGTCTTGTGCCAGTTTTCAAAGAGAATGCTTCCAGTTTTTGCCCATACAGTATGATATTGGCTGTGGGTTTGTCATAAATAGCTCTCATTATTTTACATTCCATCAATACCGAATTTATTGAGAGTTTTTAGCAAGAAGTGCTGTTGAATTTTGTCGAAGGCCTTTTCTGCATCTATTGAGATAACCATGTGGTTTTCGTCTTTGGTTCGGTTTATATGCTCGATTACATTTATTGATTTATGTATGTTGAACCAGCCTTGCATCCCAGGGATGAAGCCCACTTGATCATGGTGGATAAGCTTTTTGATGTGCTGCTGGATTCGGTTTGCCAATATTTTATTGAGGATTTTTGCATCGATGTTCATCAGGGATATTGGTCTAATTCTCTTTTTTTGTTGTATCTCTGTCAGGCTTTGGTATCAGGATGATGTTGGCCTCGTAAAATGAGTTAGGGAAGATTCCCTCTTTTTCTATTGATTGGAATAGTTTCAGAAGGAATGGCACCAACTCCTCCTTGTACTTCTGATAGAATTCGGCTGTGAATCCATCTGGTCCTGGACTTTTTTGGTTGGTAAGCTATTAATGATTGCCTCAATTTCAGAGCTGCTATTGGTCTATTCAGGGATTCAGCTTCTTCCTGGTTTAGTCTTGGGAGAGTGTAAGTTATCAATTTTTCTAGGTTTTCTAGTATATTTGCGTAGAGGTGTTTATAGTATTCTCTGATGGTGTTTGTATTTCTGTGGGGTCAGTGGTGATATCCCCTTTATCATTTTTTGTTGCGTCTATTTGATTCTTCTCACTTTTCTTCTTCATTAGTCTTGCTAGCGGTCTGTCAATTTTGTTGATCTTCTCAAAAAACCAGCTCCTGGATTTATTGATTTTTTTGGAGGGATTTTTGTGTCTCTATCTCCTTCAGTTCTGCTCTGATCTTAGTTATTTCTTGCCTTCTGCTAACTTTTGAATGTGTTTGCTCTTGGTTCTCTAGTTCTGTTAATTGTGATGTTAGGGTGCCAGTTTTGATCTTTCCTGCTTTCTCTTGTGAGCATTTAGTGCTACAAATTTCCCTCTACACACTGCTTTAAATGTGTCCCAGTGATTCTGGTATGTTGTATCTTTGTTCTCATTGGTTTCAAAGAACATCTTTATTTCTGCCTTCATTTTGTTATGTACCCAGTAGTCATTCAGGAGCAGGTTGTTCAGTTTCCATGTAGTTGAGCGGTTTTGATTGAGTTTCTTAGTCCTGAGTTCTAGTTTAATTGCACTGTGGTCTGAGAGACAGTTTGTTATAATTTCTGTTGTCTTACATTTGCTGAGGAGTGCTTTACTTCCAACTATGTGGTCAATTTTGGAATAAGTGTGATGTGGTGCTGAGAAGAATGTATATTCTGTTGATTTGAGGTGGAGAGTTCTGTAGATGTTTATTAGGTCTGCTTGGTGCAGGGTTAAGTTCAATTCCTGGATATCCTCGTTAACTTTCTGTCTCGTTGATCTGTCTAATGTTGACCGTGTGGTGTTAAAGTTTCCCATTATTATTGTATGGGAATCTAAGTCTCTTTGTAAGTCTCTAAGGACTTGCTTTATGAATCTGGGTGCTCCTGTATTGGGTGCATATATATTTACGATAGTGAGTTCTTCCTGATGAATTGATCCCTTTACCATTATGTAATGGCCTTCTTTGTCTCTTTTGATCTTTGATGGTTTAAAGTCTCTTTTTTCAGAGACTAGTATTGCAACCCCTGCTTTTTTTTTTTTTTTTTTTTTTCCATTTCCTTGGTAGATCTTCCTCCATCCCTTTATTTTGAACCTATGTGTGTCTCTGCATGTGAGATGGGTCTTGACTCTTTATCCAATTTGCCAGTCTGTGTCTTTTAATTGGAGCATTTAGTCCATTTACATTTAAGGTTAATATTGTTATGTGTAAACTTGATCCTGTCATTATGATATTAACTGGTTATTTTGCTCACTAGTTGTTGCAGTTTCTTCCTAGCATCGATGGACTTTACATTTTGCCATGTTTTTTGCAATGGCTGGGACCTGTTGTTCCTTTCCATGTTTAGTGCTTCCTTCAGGATCTCTTGTAGGTCAGGCCTGGTAGTGACAAAATCTCTAAGCATTTGCTTGTCTGTAAAGGATTTTATTTCTCCTTCACTTATGAAATATAGTTTGGCTGGATATGAAATTGTGGGTTGAAAATTCTTTTCTTTAAGAATGTTGAATACTGGCCCCCACTCTCTTCTGGCTTGTAGAGTTTCTGCCGAGAGATCTGCTGTTAATCTGATGGGCTTCCCTTTGTGGGCAACCCGACCTTTCTCTCTGGCTGCCCTTAACATTTTTTCCTTCATTTCAACTTTGGTGAATCTGACAATTATGTGTCTTGGAGTTGCTCTTCTCGAGGAGTATCTTTGTGGTGTTATCTGTATTTCCTGAATTTGAATGTTGGCCTGCCTCACTAGGTTGGGGAAATTCTCCTGGATGATATTCTGCAGAGTATTTTCCAACTTGGTTCCATTTTCCCTGTCACTTTCAGGCACCCCAATCAGACGTAGATTTGGTCTTTTCACATAATCCCATACTTCTTGAAGGCTTTGTTCATTTCTTTTTCCTCTTTTTTCTTTAGACTTCTCTTCTCGCTTCATTTCATTCATTTGATTTTCAATCGCTAATACTCTTTCTTCCAGCTGATCAAGTCAGTTACTGAAGCTTGTGCATTTGTCACGTATTTCTCGTGTCATGGTTTTTATCTCTGTCAGTTCGTTTATGGCCTTCTCTGCATTGATTATTCCTGTTTCCCTGGATATCAGCAGCAGAGGCTGCAGAACATAGAATATTGCTGAACAGCGAGTGTTGCTGTCTGATTCTTCCTCTGGAATCTTTGTCTCAGGCGTGTACCCCGCTGTGTGAGTTGTGGGTCTGCACCTAGTGGGGGATGTCTCCCAGTTAGGCTACTCAGGGGTCAGGTGGGTACTCAGGTACCCACTTGAGCAGGCAGTCTGTCCGTTCTCAGATCTCAACCTCCGTGCTGGGAGATCCACTGCTCTCTTCAAAGCTATCAGACAGGGGCATTTACCTCTGCCAAGATTTCTGCTGCTTTTTGTTTAGCTATGCCCTGTCCCCATAGGAGGAGTCTACAGAGGCAGGCCGGCCTCCTTGAGCTGCGGTGGGCTCCACCCAATTCGAGCTTCCCGGTGGCTTTGTTTACCCACTTAAGCCTCAGCAATGACGGGTGCTCCTCCCCCAGCCTCACTGCAGCCTTGCAGTTAGATCTCAGACTGCTGTGCTAGCAATGAGGGAGGCTCCGTGGGCATGTGACCCTCCGGGTCAGGTGTGGGATATAATCTCCTGGTGTGCCATTTGCTAAGACCCTTGGTAAAGTGCAGTATTATGGTGGGAGTTACCCGATTTTCCAGGTGTTGTGTGTCTCAGTTTCCCTTGGCTAGGAAAAGGGATTCCCTTCCCCGTTGCGCTTCCCAGGTGAGGCAGTGCCTCGCCCTGCTTCAGCTCTCGCTGTTCAGGCTGCACCAGCTGACCAGCACCGATTGTCCGGCACTCCCCAGTGAGATGAACCTGGTACCTCAGTTGCAAATGCAGAAATCACCCATCTTCTGTGTCACTCATGCTGGGAGCTGGAGGCTGAAGCTGTTCTTATTTGGCCATCTTGGGCATGCCCCTCGAGGTTGTATTTCTTAACTTGGGTAATGGTTATATAGGTGTTTATCTTGTAATAACTCATGAAGCTATGAATTCTTTTACTGCACTTTTGTGTTTTGTAGTGAATTATGTTTCAAAATTATACATACTTCTACTTTCTACTTGGACTTCTACTTTCCTTGCTATGGTTCCATATTCACATCAATGCCATTCGCATTACTTATGTTTCCAACTGTCTTTGTCCTGAGAAAGATAATTTTCCAGAAAGTAAAAGGGGTTATTTGTATTATTGGAAAACAAGTAAAATCCCAATGTAAATGAATACATTATATAGTTTTACCTGACTTTTTTTTGTTAAACTAGTCAACATTTTTCTCATCTCCTGAAATGAATCAGTATTGCAAGTGTTCCTGCTTGCACTATCTCATTTAGCCATAATAATAATTCTATAATGTTGGCAACATTGTTATCTTCATTTAAAGCCTGTAGAATTTAGGCTAAGCAGTGACATTAAATGCCTAAGAAAGCAGTAAATTAGATTCCAAGTATGTCTGAATACAGTTCTCAACACCTTAACCAATGTGTCCTACTACATTTTACTAACTCACAAGTATGGTTAACAGATAACCAGCAATCACCTACTGTTAATGACATGATCTAATTTTGTATGTGCTGGATTAAGACTGGCTGTGGTAAATTCACAAAGATAATATAACCTTCGGCGTCTGTTGGTACCTATCAGGGTTCTTCTAGGTACACTCTGAAATTCTTCATATCTTTATAGCTCATAACTCTATTAATGTGCATAATAGAGCATTATAATGCAATGTTCACATGCCTATAACTGCAAGTATATAGTAAAATCCCTTAAAGTTTTCAATGTCTTGTTTTCTTTAGCCCTACAGTTTAGCGCACAGGTGTTAGGTGATGCTTGCTAGATCGAGAAGAATAAACATTCAGGAAAACAAAAAAGCCTGTCACCCTCACCAAGACAAGCAGTTACTGCCATAATTTTATTTAAAGAGTACCCTAAAACATGTTCTTGTGCAAATGGGCACATCTCTACTACTATTTTGCAAATGGGCTAAAACATACTCAACATGAGCCATAACTTGCATATTCTTGAGATAATTTTTAGAAAGATCAGCTTTTCTGAAAGTATTTGAGCTTTAATGATTTAGTTATTTTCAAAACGGCTTGCAAGATTAGGTAAGTACCTGATGAATGAGCTGCATCCCAGCTTCTCTGAGAAAAAGCAAATTTTATTCTGTCCGCTAGAAACAATAAACATGAAAAAACTCTAAATCGAATGCATTCCACATAGTAATTGGGAAGCATTTCACTATTTCATATAACTCATGAAATGAATCGTGATTTTATGTTTGGTCAACTGTTATTATACCAAACAATTCAAGAAGCTGTATTATTTTTATCTAGATGTAATGACATATATAATCAGTTTTCAGTTAATTCTGTTTTAAAGCAACAGGTTTGAACATGGGTTAATTGACGTATTTGTGAATGGCTATCATAAATATTAAAATAAAGTATACCACTATCAACCTTAAAATTACATAAAACCTCCACTGAGTTCTTAACAACACAATTCAGAAGAGGTTTCCAAATTTTGCTATGCTTCTCTATTGACATTTTGATATCTACTTTTTATGGTGCCTGTTAAAACTGGTAAAAACTCATCATTAAACATTTAGAATTTATAAAATAATTAAATAAAAATTCTATTTAATAAGTTTGTGAACTTATTTACTCACTGAGAGACAAAATTTGGGTATAATAGGTTACTTCTTTTTATGAAGATGTGGATTTTTAAAACAGATAGCTATCTTTCTGGGAGAGTTTAGTATTTACTTAGCTTAGAATCAGAGTAATGGATAATAACTATTAGCGTTCCATTTTCAGTCCATACCGCTTTTAAAATTTGAAAAACATATAAAATATTTTTAAAACCCTTTTTGTCTTACTAATATTTTTTCTACCAACCAGTCTCTTGATTTCTAGGTCTTCTCATTGAAGGACTTTTGCCTTCGCCTGGGATTAAATATGTTACCAATACTATGAGACTCAGTTGATTATCTTTACTACACTGGGAGAGTAGTATACTTTAAGACAACCTGGAGGAAAATTTGTGTATTATTTTATTTTCACCTAATCTTTTCTTAGATCAGCATGGAGATGCCTGTAAGCAGTGGGTCACAGATATAAAGCGAAAAAGCAAGCAAATTGTAACTAATTGCAGTGCTACTATAATTGTGTGATTCTTCATTTTAGTGTATTATAATTTGTTCTATTATAAATGTCAGAAGGGAGAGTATGACAAATGACCACATGATTTTTTTAGGCCAGTATTCTTGAGGTCAACCCTATCTGAATATATAGAACGATGCGTATTCGCTTCCTTTCCTCCTTCTCTTCTTTCTTGTTTCCTTCTTTCTATAAATATTTATTGATGCCAACAATGTGTCTAGCTGTGGACTAGATGTTTAAAATACTATGTAAACCAAAAAGTTAAAAAATTTCTTACCTTCTTGAAATTTATATACATGTAGAATAAGACTGTCAGCAAACAAAAGATAATAAATAAATTAGCTAGCACTATATTACATATTAGTTAGAAGTTAGCAGATGCTGAGAAAAAAAAAATATATATTTATCAGGGGAAGTGGAATCAAGAGTGAGGAGTAACTTGGAGAGCAATTAGAGGGGCTTGAGGAGAGGAGTTACATTATCTCATCTATAATGTCAAGAATCATTGGAATAACTCAGCTGTCATGTTGAGAACAAACTATAGAAGAGACAAGATAGAAGCAAAGAGACAAGCCTGGCTAACGCAATAATCCAATAGAGAGATTACTATCGTTTAGATCAGAGTGGTAGTAATGGTGGTAGTAATGAGGGTGTTAGAAAGTGGTCAGATTTTAAATATATTTTGAAAGATTTTCTTGATGATTTGAACGTTTGATGGGTAAGAAAAAGAGAGAGAGAGAGACGATTCAAGATGTTGGATGTTAGCAATTGAAGGGACAGAGTTGCAATCAACCAGAATAAAGAAGGTTGTGGGAAGTACCTGTTTGGAGAAGGTAAACAATTTCATTTTGAACAGTTAACTTTGAGACGTTCATTAGAAATCCAAGTGAAGAAATCAAGAAGGCAGTTGGATATACAAGCCTGTGAATATCTACTATGTAGTGGTCAACATATAGATGGTTATTTAAAGCCAAGAGCTTGGATGAAATCACAAGAAGGGAGTATATAGGGGAAAAAATGGCAAAAGAACCAATGAATAGTTAATTAACAAATCAGAGGAAGAGAGAACGAGTGACCACTTAACTAGGAGAAAATGCAGACACATTAGATATCTTGGGAGTCAAAGGAAAAAGGTAAATCAAGTAGGTGAGAGTGATTACACTGCAGGAAGATAAATTTAAAAGACAGCGAATTGGCCGGGTGCGGTGGCTCACGCCTGTAATCCCAGCACTTTGGGAGGTCGAGGCGGGCGGATCACGAGGCCAGGAGATCAAGACCATCTTGGCTAACATGGAGAAATCTCATCTCTACTAAAAATACAAAAAAAAAAAAAAAAAAAAAATAGCCGGGCATGGTGGCGGGTGCCTGTACTGTAGTCCCAGCTACTCTGGAGGCTGAGTTGAGGCAGAAGAATGGCGTGAACCCGGGAGGCAGAGCTTGCAGTGAGCTGAGATAGTGCCACTGTACTCCAGCCCGGGCGACAGAGCGAGACTCTGTCTCAAAAAAAAAAAAAAAAAAAAAAACAAAGACAACAACTTGATAACTGGATACAGCAATGAATATGTCATTAGTGACCTTGTTTAAAAAAAAAAAAGTGTCTGAAGTGTTGGAGGCAAACGCCCTCTAAAATCTGAATTTAACTGTGCCTTCTGTGGCAAAAAAATTCCCTCAAGTAAAAGTACTTCTCTCAGTAAAAGCTGGAAATGTTCTTTTTTGTTACCCTTTTTAAACTATTCAAGCCTCAGTCCTAGGAGTGTTTATTTGTATATGGCTCTTTATCTTTTTAAATATAGTGGTCATGACCACCAGCTAAGGTATCAAATTGGTCAACATGCTGGCTTCATTATTTTATTTTCTATGATATCTGTTTGTCACTTAACCTCTTTGGCTTCTATGTACTCATGTCAATATTTACCCTCATGGGTTATGACAATTAAATAACCTTATGAAACACTTGGCACAATGCATGGCACATAGTAAGTATTCGATAAGTGATAGCTACTATTGTCATTATTACCATGTTATGGAAGGCCCTGGTGGCTTCACTAGAGTTACTTAGTCACTTTATAATTCTTTCCAGATCCTGTGAAATCTGCCAGGATTCCAAGTTAATCCTGGAAATCTCAGAACTTTTTCATTCATTGAAGAAAAGACTGTGTAAAGCTTACTTGTTCTTGAACTTGGAAGTCTCTACTACTATAAATTTACGCAATTGAACTTAATCTCTCTGCAGAACTACAGCCCACTAGAGGCCCCTCAGGCAGCCTAACCTGCTGCTGTAGGGTGACTATTTCTTGGATATTCTTTTTGTTTGTTGAATGACTCATTGGCCTTTATCTCCTTAAACATCAGGTTGCTCTGGTCCTCACTTCTTTCACCTGGAGCTGCATATCTGCCTTAGTCAGGGTCCTCCAAAGCAGTCTGAAATGCTTTTGTCTGAAATTATCTAATATCTCCCCAGATGTTGGAAAGCATTTTGAATCTCAAGAATGCCTGTATAGGAAATATGAAATAGAGAGTTGGTAAAGATGTCCAAATAGTTTGAAGGAAAGTGGTGAAAGAAGGATAGGGTAGATAATAGTTATGAACAGGAACTTGGAGTCAGAAGGTATTGGGGTCAAGTCCTGGCTCCTCGTTGATCTTGGGCAATATACTGGAAAAGCCCCCTAAGAGGACCATAAAGAAAATGTGTTGATCAATAAAGCTGATTTATTAAAATTACTTACAGCAAATAAGAATACCACACGGATAGTCTAAGTAGCTTTTTAGAAGGATGAAGTTAGGGAAGAGTTTTCAAAGGATTCTCACGGCCTGGACTGGGTAATCAGTAGGTCTTGTAAGGCAGGAATTTGGTTGAAAATTGGGCAGAGTCCATTAAAAATAGACTGAGTTGGTGAGTACAACAGAATGAAGGCCCAAGAGCAGTCTTGCTGAGCAAGCAATTTGTTTTGAAAAGTAAGCTGTTTTATTTGGTTTGCAGTCATATATTCTAGGAACAAGTATTTCCCAAAGCAAACAGCTTAGGGATTATTTTTTGGTTTCAGTATTACTAAATATACATTTAGGAAAATAATGTCTGGACTGAGTATTATTCCACACAGGAAATAAAGTTGGTTTCAGTTATTAGTATTTATGTTCTCTAAGCCTTAGTGTCTTTATCTTTGAAATGCATGTAGTGAGTAGTATATAGGATAAAGTATTGAAAGCACTTATGTCTGGTCATGATGTTTAGCAAATATTCAACATATGTTAGCATTATTTTATGATGAAATAAATTAGTAAATAAATAATCATTTTATTATTTGTTGTTACATGATATCATTTTCATGGGTCTTATTGAATAAAACATATGCATTTTTATGCTAGCACCAAAGAACCCATGTTCAGATATCAGACCACCTAATTTTATATCCTGGAACATCACTTGCTAATGTGGCTCCTATGGTAGATTGTAAACTCTATTTAATTGTATTTTCATATCTTACGGTAGAAATATTAAAAGTACATTTTTCGATATTGTATTGCTAGTGTTCAAATGGAAATAACTATAACTAAAACATACGTGCTTGTGTAACCCACACCATTAACAATCATTGCTTTATTTGCAGAATGACATGAATTACATAGCATCCAGTGGACCTCTGTTCAAAGATGGCAAAAAGAGAATTGATTACATCTTGGTTTATAGAAAGACAAATATACAATATGACAAAAGAAACACATTTGAAAAGAACCTCAGAGCAGAAGGCTTGATGTTGGAGAAGGAGGTAGGTGCTTTACTATTATTAGTTATGTGATAAAATGTGTTGGAACAGATATAATCACTTATGGTTTAGAGAGGAAAATATGTATCACATGACTTTATAAAATACATAGTTCTTTTCTGTCAAATGTTAAATAAATGCATGTACATAGCCCTATTAAATATGTATTCACTTTTTAATCTATATAGTTCTGTACAATGTAAGTATTTTCAAAGGGCATGACTATTTTTGCAATTTTAAAAACTGAATAAGGAAAGATTATAGTCATGTAAAGTAGAAAACTTTATGAAAAGGAAAATAACATTTTGAAAGAAAAAGGTTTGCCAAACTATTAATGTCTGTTTTTTAGTGCTGGAACTGTGAGTGGTTTTCTTCCCAAATCTTTTTCTTTTGTGAGTTTTTAAAAAAATGTTCTTGGAAGAATTTATTTTTTCTAGTGAAACAATAAAAGGACCAAGACTCACTAGAAAAAAAATAGAAAGAGGCCGGGAGCGGTGGCTCAAGCCTGTAATCCCAGCACTTTGGGAGGCCGAGATGGGCGGATCATGAGGTCAGGAGATCGAGACCATCCTGGCTAACACGGTGAAACCCCGTCTCTACTAAAAACTACAAAAAACTAGCCGGGCGAGGTGGCGGGCACCTGTAGTCCCAGCTACTCGGGAGGCTGAGGCAGGAGAATGGCGTGAACCCGGGAGGCGGAGCTTGCAGTGATGCGCCACTGCACTCCAGCCTGGGCGACAGAGTGAGACTCCGTCTCAAAAAAAAAAAAAAATAGAAAGAAGGAAAAGCATATCCTCTATAATCCTAGTATCAGAGAAAAATTAAAAAAAAATTCTCACTATTTTAGTTATACCTTGTATGGTTATAGAAAACACATATTAATCTCATTACAGAAAGAACAAACCTTAAGGTAGAAAATTAAAAGTATAGAAATGTACAAAATAAAAGCCAAAGTCAGTATCTACAATCTCTCAAATCATACCCTTCTCTCATTTGGTGGTCTTGTTAACAACTTGATTTTATCTTGCTAGGTGCCCCTCAGTATATTTTCTAAGTATATACAAATATATAAAATTTTACACAAAATCAGCCATGATATATATGTATATATACATATATACACACACATATGTATGTATGTATGTATCTATCTATCTATCTATATTATTCTGCTATTCACTCCTGTCATTTAGCAATATATTACAGATATCTTAAATTGCCATTACATTTAGAACCAACTCAGCTTTTTACTAGATACATATTATTACAACTAGGGATTTATCCAGCTGTTCCTCTACTGAGAAAAAAAATTAATTAACTATTACAGAGACACCTAAATTACTACTTTTTTTTTTTTTTTTTTCAGACTGAGTCTCATTCTGTTGCCCAGGCTGGAGAGCAGTGGCACAATCTTGGCTTAACGCAGCCTCTGCCACCCGGGCTCAAGCAATTCTGCCTCAGCCTCCGAAGTAGCTGGGATTACAGGAACCAATCACCATGGCCACCTAATTTTTGTATTTTTAGTACAGACGAGGTTTCACCATGTTTGCCAGGCTGGTCTTGAGCTCCTGACCTCAAGTGATCCGCCCACTTCGGCCTCCCAAAGTACTGGATAACAGGCGTGAGCCACTGCTCCCGGCGCTACCACTGGGTTTTAACTAGTTGTAAAAAATAGGAGCAACAAGAAAAACAAAAGAAACAAAAGAAAAAAAACTGTTTTTGATGAAATATCTAGATAATTGCTAACAAGCTTTATCAGAGTGTTAGTAGGCACTTAGATATAATATTGGAATCCCTTTTCCCCCACAGAACATCTCCTGGAATTAGTTTTCTGAGGAACACCCATCAGGAAGTACTAAATTGCAGTTTGGGGTAGCCCTAGAAAAGCTAATCCATTTAGGCCAGACACGATGGCTCGCGCCTGTAATCCCAGCACTTTGGGAAGCCATGAAGGGTGGATCATGAGGTCAAAAGATTGAGCCCATCCTGACCAACATGGTGAAACCCCATCTCTACTAAAAATACAAAAATTAGCTGGACGTGGTGGCGTGTGCCTGTAGTCCCGGCTACTCGGGAGGCTGAGGCAGGAGAATCACTTGAACCCGGGAGGCAGAGCTTGCAGTGAGCTGAGATGGCACCACTGCACTCCAGTCTGGAAGTCTGGTGACAGAGCGAGATTCTGTCTCAAAAAAAAAAAAAAAAAAGAAAGAAAGAAAAGAAAAACTAATCCATTTATGTTTATTAAAATCCTTTAATATGTATGAAATAACAAACACACCATGACTTGACTCTTTACGAGGAAAGAATTACTCACACACAACCTAGAGTTATGGAGCCTGGCAAGTATAATTCTGACTTCAGTTTTCTGTTGACTCCTTTTGTTGTTTCTTTATTATTCCTCTTCCAGGAAGTTTTAACCCAGAATATTCCGCCTCCTCCCCCAATCACTGGTGGCTAATTAAATAAAGAAGTACTTACTGGAAAAAAAAAATCTCATTAAGTCAGTGTTGTGTGATAGCCTTTTATTCTTTTGATATCCTTGTGACTTCTCCTCCATATAAATAGAATTAATCACTCTTCATCTGCTCCCAGAGCAGTTTATACATAGATCTTACTATGATACTGGTATTTGTTTTCTCACATATCTCCAACTATTTATTCATTCAGCACATTATTTTGGCTAGCACTGAGCAAGCTGCTGAGAAATATGATAAGTAACAAAGTAACAAACTCACTGCCTTGACTAAATTTATAGTCAGTATAGGAGTCAGACATGAAATCTGTATATTCCTAACAGGTATTGCTCTCAGCTTCTACCTAGTTTTCTTGCCAGAAAGCTCAGATTCTCAGTTCTGAATCTTCCTCTTCCTTGTTCCTCCAGACTTTTCCCAAGAATAATACTGGATGTTACTCATCCAAAAAGGGTCCTGTTCTGCTTTTAAAAGGAAGTCTCTTTATTCTTGAGCTCTCACTCTCAAATCACTCCCAAATGGTGTCTTTGTTTAGATTGACTCTCAGCAGGACAGTGTCCATTTGTCTACTGTTATTCCTGAACAGAGAGGGTTCTCACCCACAATTACAGTCCTTTTAGTCCACATTCACATTCTTAGGATTTGTTTCCTACTGTTAAATAAATTGCCAGGACAGCATGATCAGGAGGTGTATTCAACCTCAATAGAATATTGTTGGAACCAGCCGTTGCTGCAAACTGCTGCCATTGTGTTGAACACAAGTTACCAGTCTTGACTTCCTCTGTCCTCCCAACTGTGTACCTCTGACTTAGTTTCCTAAAAGCGAAAAGGTTTAAGCTACCCCAGTTTTCCAGAATAGATATTATTAGTTTTGAAGCTGAGTTGGGAGATTTTTATATTTTCCCTCTGAAAAGGCCGTAGAAGCCTTATGAAATTTTACCCAAACCTCTGTAAAAACTCTGTCTATTCAAGCAAGGGAAAGTACTACAAATTAAGAAAACAAACAAAAAAACTTGTTACACTCTTTCCACTTGAATAATGCTTGCACAACTAAGAGTACTTCAGAGACTGCACAAGAAAGATGATCTCACCCAGGGTGACTTTCAATCTACACTTACTAATACAATGCTTAAAATTCTTTACTAGGATAACCTTTATCATTTCAAACTGTGATAAGTGGCATAAAAGGAAAGTAAATGGTGCTAAATGGCTTGCAACAATGGCAGTGGTATGGTCTGGAGGGTGAGGGGAGACTAGAAGAAAGGGAAGGAGGGAAATTTTAAAAATAAACTTTGAATTGAGATTTGAAAAATGAATAGTAGCTGATGTAGGTAAATAAAAGGGCTAGATGTGGTTTTCAATACTGGCTGTATATTAGAGTCAAGTGGTGATTTTTTAAACTATTGATGCCAGATCCCACCACAGCATAGATCAATTAAAGATCACGATGGTGGTGGGACGGAGGATATGGATATTTTTCAATACCAGAAAAAAACAGGGTACTAAATGAGGTTGGAAAGAATGAATGCAGTTAAGTCATTCTTTTTTGTTAGTTTAAGACTTTTGATCAACTTAAGAAAAATGGGAAGTTATTGAATAATTTTAAGCAGGTTAGTATCATGATCACATTTGTTTTCAAAAAAGATAAATTTGGATTACTGAAAAGAACATAGATTTGAAGAGCAAGACTGGATGCACAGAGATCATGGGCGGCATTAGAGACGCAGTTTGTATCAGCAATGTGTCTTTCTCTTAGACTTGAAAGCTATGAGCTATCACATCCTATGTTCTTTCCACTCTGTGCTAACAATTTGCAGCGTGACTTTGTAAAGACATAATTTTAAAGTTTTCTCTCAAGAGTGAATCTCCTGCCTCTTGGGAATTTGGGGTGGAATAATTAAATAATAATGTGAAGTGTGAAGGCAGTGGGTGTTTTGTTCTCTGAGGAGCTTGCCTTCATTAGAGCTGAACAGAATAGTGCCAGATTGGCAGCTTTTGATTCCTGGGGAAAAGGTAATCTTTCTCCCTGACAGCATCAGCCCCGCATCAGGCCCCTGCCCAGTAGCTGCAAGAAAATGAAACTACATTTCTTTTCTTCTGCTTTGTTTTTTAAGTAGAGGTATAGATAAAGAGAAATTAAGTTGAATAAGTTATGAAAGACGGTTATTCATGTTGGTTGATAAAGATCTCTATATATTTTAAGACATACAAAATGAGAAATGTTACGTGTGTGCACTTAGCTTGACATTTTACTCGTTGATAGTAGTTACTATAATGCAGAAACATCCTTCTAAAGCATCCCCTTATTGAAGTGTATTAGATTATTTTACATCCTAGAGGTTGAGAGTAATGAATTAATAACCAGTACTAGGCAAGCTGTTCATGATGTTAATTTGAATCCTGACACAGCACCCTCTTCCAGAACAGTCCAGGCTTATTTGTTTTCTTGTCTCCATCACACCGGCTTAGATATAAATTACATAAAATGTGTTCTCAAAATAGGTTAACTTATTTATCCATTTTATAAATGCTTAGTGCATGCCTACTGTGTGTTCAACACAGAGCTAGGTGCTAGGGATACATAAGCAAAACAACGAATCTTCTCTCCTGACTTCTACAGAGCAAATGAAAGTAAAAATGCTATAGAAAAAAAAAAAGAGAGAGGCAATAAGAAAGATAAAGCAAGGGCAGACTAGAACTAGCAAGTGATCAAATGATGGAAGTGGAATGAGTGAGACAAAAGGTATTAGCAGAGGAGGTTATGGGATATCAAGGGTAAGATTATAAAAGGCTCTGTAAGTCACTGAAGAAACTTTGGCTTTCTCTGTGGATGAAATTAGGTTCTAAGAAATGGCATGACCTGACTTACATTTAAATAGGTCATCCTGACCCTAGTGCAAAGGGTCAAGACCACTGGGGACAAGAGCGTGAGCAAAGGGTGCTGCTTGAAAGTACTGCAGGAGTCTCAACCAAGATGATGATGATATAAACCAGAGTGATAGCTGTGAAGGAGGCAGAGAGGGATCAGAATCTGGCTATATGTACGGTAAAGTAAAATCAGGAACAACCTAGTAGTAGGAGACCCAAGTTTTCCTGCAGTTGAGCTTAAATCTTCCCAGATCTTTTCCAGCATTCATCACATATTAGTCACTCTTTCGTGCTACTACTGTACTATGGCAACCAATATGCCCAGACTTCAGGAACCACGATGTTCTGAAGGCGAATGAGACCTCCATTCACACCAGAATAAGGCCCAGCTCCTGAAAAATTATTTCTTGTCCCAAGATCTATCTATTTCACAATAGAAATTTTACTTTCAAACCCTGCATGGAACCATTAGGAAGAATGCAAATGATCAGTGTGTTCTCAAGGTCTTGGTTACTCAGTCTTACATAGCCCTACATGTCAAACATCTCAGTCGGGATGTAGATTCGTTTTTGTTTGAGTCTAGACTCATTTATTTTCATGAAGGTCACTCTTCCAGCTTCTGGGAAAAATGAGGACTAGATAGGTTTTCTGTAATCTTCAGGGTCTCAGTTTCTCTCTCCTTGAATTACCTCTGAATAAGAACTCATGTCTCCCCAGGAACAAAAAATAAAGTATAGGCATAGAACAATTTAATACATCAAGATGAAAAAGACAGATCTTCTAAATAAACTATAAAGTCTACAGAAATAGTTTTGTTTTGTTTTGTTTTGTTTAAGAAAATTTATGCCCAGTTCAGAGTAAAACGTTTAACTCATCAAGTTAAACCTTGATTCAGGTCACTGTCCTTCAGAGTTCTTCCCAAATCATAGGTTAATGCTGGCTTTATGCTTATGCAACTGAAAGGTCTATAAAGAAGGTTTACAGCGCTAAGGAAGAGGCTCTACCAAAGATGAATTGAGTAGACAGAAAGATTCAGGCTTTGAAAGTAATCATCATTTTGGGTAGTTTCTTATTTGAGAGACATGCTGTCAACTGAGAAAAAATATTTCTGGAGAATTTATTAGGCATGGACACTTGATGAGGCACCCAAACTTTTACAACATTCACACTCTGTGAGGCAGAGATAATTTTCTTCATTTTCCAGATGAGAAAACTGAAGATAAGAGTGGTTAAATAATTTTTCTAAGGCCATAGAGATAGTAAATGGTAGAGATAGAATTTCTACTTAAGTCTTTGTAATTCCAAATACCATGCTTTTTCATTTATACCATGTGATCTCTTCCAAGTAGGCAGTAAAGATTGAGGAAATTCAAACTACGCTTGGTGAGAGGCAAGTTGGTGTAACACTGGTAGCCAACACGATGATTTCAAATGAAGGATCTTTGTCATCATCTTACCTAAGAACTTTTGTAAGCATAAAGCAAGAAAATGTATAATAAAACTTGACACGTCTGTCACTTGCCCTGGATGAAGGAGTCATTCAAATAGATGTATGCTTACGCTTCATGTTTTAAAAAGTTTTTCTCATCCCTATCATTCCTGCACAAAAACTTTTCCACCAAATTTGGAAGATTCACTAAAAGATACTGGAAAAAAAAATCACAATCTTCTCTTTTCTTTCAGTGACAGATTTCCAGCTGGGTGATATGTTTTTGAACAAATGGTTATTTGAATGAATCAACAGTCACTTTAAAAAAATTATATACATTTTTCCAAGCATAGATAATATGTGTAACTTTGGTTGGTCTGAATTCAAAGACCTATAGATATTTGAGACATATTATGTTTACTTCTGGCATTGTCAGTTTTCATTTTAATAATCCTTTGTCTTTAATTTGAAACAAATGTATTTTAAATAGGAAAAGTCCTTTGGAATTTGCACTGACATGAAAGCATCTTAAACTATTTTCCCATGGTGATTTGCAAAATACTAGTACCTCAGTAAGCTATGGGGAAAAAACAATCCTTGATCCAGAAGTTTGGAAATTCAGCATAGTTTATCTCCTGCTTGGATATTTTTTAGCAAATGCATGCATATTAAAGTGTCTTAGAAGTCCTCTAATGAGAAACCCAAAATTTAGTTGATCATGGAATGAGCCCCCACTTCTTTGCTTCTAATACTCTATGGAACAAACTGGCAAATCCTGGTCTGTGAAGGTGCCTGCCCAATGGAAAGGGTAGCCATGTTGCCTTCTAGGTTTGAATATTAGGCCAATGACATTGGTTCTCTAAATATTGTCTAGAAATGTTGGTAATACAAAAATAAAATATCATCTGGCAAATCCATGAAACTAGCCCTGCTTAGAATTTGGGGCTATAGTAATATATGCATATGAAAACTTTATAGTTTGATTTTAAAACATACATGATTTTAAATTAAATTGAGTTATTTCTACCCAATTCTTGAGCTTTTAAGATTCATATGTTTCTTGATAAATTACATCTAATGGAAATACAATGAACAGTGTTAATCAAATGGAGCTCAGCTGTGTCTAACCTGGTGGGTGCATCTAAAGGGAAGCAAAAAACAGTTCTTTTATTTCAGATGTTTTGCTCCTATAATCACATGAAGGATAAGCTCTGTGTAATTCAATGTTAGAATGGACATAAACTTGTTCCATGCTCTATGAACCTCAGATACTGTAGGATCTTCAGGTAATAACTGTGTTGGCTTTCTTTCAAAACAGGGTCCAATATGAACATGAGTGATATATGATGCCTAGGGAGTCAGTTATTTATTTAGTTATTTTAGACTACTAAACCAAATCTAAGAATCGTGATGATTCTCTTATTCAAAAGGGTATTAGATTAGCAAACAATCCTGGAATTTCCAAGAATTAAACCACAGTACCCCATTTTGTAAAAGCTCTCTACATAATCCTTATGCATACTTGACTCTGCTTAAAAACCTTTTGTCTAGTCAAAGACACTTTAATTCTTACTTGTTAATACAAGTAAAAGTGGATGAAAAGATGAAAGAAAGAAAGCAAATATGACAACTCTATGAGCTAACAGACTTGTATGATTTATACCCAATTTTTTTCCAGTATTATCACAGGACCAAAACATAGTTTGAGGACCTAGTAGTTACTCAATAAAATGTAGTAGAAAAATTAGTGAATTAGTTAATAAATGACTGGTGGTAACTGGCAGTATTTTCTTCCCCCTCTGAACTGGAATGGCGTCATGATAAAAAGCCCATCAAAAATAACTCCACATTTTTAATTGGTTCATGATTGATGTTCTGATTGGGGATTCTGTATATTGAAAATCATCAATGTAAGAAAATGCACTAATGCACATACATGGTTATTTCTTGTACATAGTGTCATTATTACATTTTTATCAAGGTTTTTCTTCATTAAGATTTTTTTATCCATATACATTTATTTTAAATCAGTGACAGTGATCATGCATAGTCAAGGGGACAATGTTCTTTATTCCCAAATCAAACTGTGGCATGATATCATCAGCTCTGATTCTAAATAATGTTGCCTATCTTACTATCATTTGCAGCCAGCTATTGCAAGCCATGATATCATGTTTATTAAAATTCACATTCCATGGGACACGCTGTGCAAGTATGCAGAGAGGCTGAATATCAGGATGCCCTTCAGGTACTTTCAAATTTTACTTTATTTTATCTCAATATGTATTAAAATGAGTCTATCTTTTGCATCACCTTAGAGCAAGAAATGCAACCCCTTCTACAGAGAAAATGCTTTTTCTTTCAAAATTTCAGTTATTCTGGACAGTTATTTTCTTTTCTTCCTAATTTGTTTGTCTAATTTGGTAAACTTTCTGATTCCCTGGACACTATGTCATTTCAAGGTGGACCTGCCTAGTGGGAAAGTAAAACAGTTATTTTCCATTTTAACTTACAACAATTTGCAAGATCAGTCTCACTTCTTATTTAATATGGGTGGGCAGAACCCTTCTTAGTTTTGTGGAAGGCTGAAAGTGTAAGTGCATAGCATTTTCTTTGTGTATAAATTGTCGTCCTCCATATAGTCATTAGCAAGAATCATTTCTCAGGTCAGTGCAACCAGGATGGTTTCTTAATTCTGTCCTCAATAACAAGAAATAAATGGTAATAGGAGGACTGCTTCTTTCAAGATTTTCCAGTCCTTCCTTTAGGCAAGTAAAGATTAAATAGGCATCCGTTTCCCTATATTGAGTATCTTGTGTTTTATGCAGAATGTGTCACTTTCCTCCATCATTTCTCACAGTAAAATTCAACAAAGCTCTTACTATGCAAAGTATTTACTCACATTGAAGACATGAACATGTACACTGATGTGGAGCTTAATATGCTTCCTCAGTTGCTACGGTTTTAAAAGGTTAAGCACAAACAAATTGCCAAGTAAGAGCCTCTAGATAATGAATATAAGTGAAAATTAAGTACAATCCAAAAATATGGAGAAATTTCTCAGATCTGGTAGCATGAAAGACTCCAACTCTGGTAGGAGTGCTGATATTCTCAAATATTATGACAAACCTCTACAGTATTCAAGATAAAATGTGAGGTATTGAGCCTCATCTTCTTAGTCATTTAAAACACCTAGGGCTTCAAAGATGCAACCATAGTCATTGACCATAAATCATAAATTAAGTGTTGAAAACTACTGAGGAATCTTCTTGATAATATTAGAATTAAACACCTAAATTAATTAGCTTATATTCATGCTTGGCTAAGGCTTTAAAAATTCTCTGTAGAGTTGATATTTAGAATATATGCAAATAATTCCTCAAAGATCTTGGCAAAAAAAAAATAAAATTTTAAAAAAGATAAATAAAGGAAATAATATTATTTCCAATTCCTCAGCACCTTATAAAAATAATGAGTAAGACTCCTTTAAAAAATCCTGAGGTTTGTGTATTTTTATGAAGTACCTCTGAAAGACGCCAGTAAGCACCTGTGAGATATTATTTGTGTTATGGTTAGAGAGTTTGAAGTTAGTAGAGGCTAGTTTCAATTCTGGTCATTATTTTGAACTAATTTTGAGGGTACAGCTAGGTAAATTTGCATTTGTGGTAAACAACATTTCTTGAGTTCTGGAATTTTTCTATCTTCATGCTATATAACCTTCTAAAAAGTCTTTTAAAATACTTGACTTGGACTTATTACAGATGATAATGTATAATAATAATATGCTGATAATGGCAGAATACTTGCTCTTTGCTGAAATTTATTCTGTGGTCTGTGCATATTCATGTTATACAAAACCATGCAGCATAAAAACAGCAAAATAAATTTTAAACTCTCAAATAATTTTACAAGTAGCAATCTTCAAATTTAGCATAGATATGGTTAATAATCACCTTTGTTTTTTCACAGTGGGAGTCAAACTTAATAAAAATATTCTGAAATTCAATTTGAAAACATTTTCTGTGAGCCTTACAACTTTTCATAGCCTCCACTTTGTATCTTATGATTATAGTTGAAACACATATAAAAATATTCACTGAAGTATAATTTATAATTGTGAAAAATAAAATATTTCATATGTTATCATTAGTGGATATAAGCAAATTAGAATACAACTTTGCAATGAAATATAATTAGTTTATAAAATGAATGGGTACAAAGATTTCTTAGTGATTTTGGGGAAATATTAACTAAAAATTTTTAAATAAAATACACAGCATATGCAATTATTCATACAAGGTGATTTCAATCATGTAAAATTTATAGCAATGGAATTGGAATGAAATATAATAAGAGATTGAAAGGATTGCTTCTGATGAATGGAATTGTGGTTCTCAGTTATTTTCTTTATATTCTTACAAAAGTATATATTTTCCACAAGTTCTAATTTGACTGCATTAATGTAAACACAGGATGCAAAAGAATGACACAAGATAATGACCTGTTTTCTAATATCAGGAAAAAAATTGCTACAGAAAAAAATCTAATAAATTAATCCTAATTTCAGGATCTTTCATCATGCCCCTATTCTATGATTTCATCATTGTTTCTAAGCATCATAACTGAATTTCTGTACAAACTAGTTTCCTTGTAGATTAAAGAGGAGAAAGCCCTTAGCAACTATCATAAGCATGTCATTTCAGTACACATCAGTATAAAGTTCAGTTCAGGTTGAGTGAACATGGTATAAAATATGTTCAAAGAGGCAGCATGACTTCCACCTGCCTCCTCTAGACTTCATATGAAACAGATGTTTGCCATGATTCCAGAACATTGGTTCCATTTTTTCTGTCCATTGTTGGCATTATTTAACTTAGCTCTGGCACAACCACCTATTATTAAGATGTAATTATAATTTCATTCAATAGAATAGTGAAATATAAATACAACCTCAGTGTCTTGATTAGCTTGGGATAGTAGAACAAATTACCACAGACTGGATGTCTTAAGTAACAAACATTTACTTGTCACAGTTCTGGACACTGGAAGTCTGAGATCAAAGTGGCAGCATGGTTGGGCTCTGGTGAGGGCCCTCTTTTGGGGTGTATCCTCACATGGTAGAAGGAGGGATAGCTAGCTCTCTGGCCTCTCCTGCAATTCATGAGGATTCCACCCTCATGACCTAAGTACTTCCCAAAGGCCCCACCTCCAAGAACCATTAAGTATTGGAATTTTAACATGTGAAGTTTTGGGGAATACAACTGCTTTGTCTATTGCAATTGGTAACAAATGTTTGCCTTACCCTTAGTATTTGATTTTCATAATTTCAAAAAAGGCTTTTCTTTCTTTAATACATGTTCATTCTGCAGTACTCTATCCAGGAAAAGTCTTATAGAGAGAATGGGAACACATTCTATGGTGTAGTACTTCTCATATTGCTCTTTCCACCATCTCAGTTGGATTTTACTAATTTAAAAAACAATGGAAGTCACAGCATGTTTGGCCTCTTTTCTTTTCCTTTATTTCTGCCTTTTCAAATAAACTTCAAGGAACTCTTAGTGATGGAATAATTGTTATTCCCTTACCTTAGATTTAAAAAATCGTTATCACAATTAATTTCTTTGTTTCTCTTCCTAAGAAGTACATTAAAAACATTCTCTTGCTGGATTCTGAGTGACCTTCCTTTGTATGAAGTAGAGCTTAGGTCTTCAGGCTATGTGCCACCAGTGTTCCTCTGTCCCAAGGGAGATTTTGAAGAGAATGCTTTCTTGACTCAGACCATTTTTTTAAAAAAATGGTAGGAATGCATGTAGAAGAAGTGTTCTACTATATCCAAGGAAAAAATGAAAAAGGGGGGAAAGAACATGGAACATATGCAGTTACTATCCCTATTAATTGGTGTTTTGCCTGAAGTTTCTTCTTTATAATGTTTTTCAAAAAAATATGATTATTGCATTGTGATTGTGGAAGCTCTTAGAAAATACCATGGAAATTCTCATGATTTACCAATAAAAATATTTTAAAATACGCAACATTTTCCAAAGTGTGCCCAAGTAATACTAGTTCAACAGGATCTTAAAGGGAGAATATACTGTGACCAAATTTGTTTCTGAATTTCTGAGTTAATAAATAAGAGTATTTACTGAAAATATTTTTAGAGAAGTGGCTCTCAGTCTTTAGAGCACATTAAAATGACCTGGGAAATGATAAAAATGAGGGTTTCTGGAACCTGCTCCCAGAGATTCTGGCATATTAGCTTTGGAATAGGATTGGGTATATAAATTTTTAGCAAGCATTCCAAATGTTTGTGATGCCCATGGTAAGGAACTCTTGTCTTGGAGATTTAAATATTTTAATAGCTTTTATATATTTTATAAATTTCAAGAGACAGTTATAAATTGTATAACCTTTTCCTAATTTCCATGTGATACTGGTGTTCTTGAGAAAACAGTCTGAGAACTGCTGGAACACAGAGTTCTTTCGGAAATCCTTCAAAATCAGTTTCAATAATGGATGTAACATTAACTAACTCCTTAGGAACTAACTTGTCATTTATTTACAATGTACACTGGAAATTTGAGATAGCAGCCAATTCATAATAAGGGAATGCTATTGAAGCAGAAACTAAGTGGCAAAGTATTTTTGTGATGGCCAATCCAGTCTCCAATTGACAACTGTTAGCATGTTCAAGAGAAAACACTGACTTAAAATTAAATTATACAAAATAATAACCTAAATAGGAAACATACACGTCTCTTTTTAGGATAATATTTTTTAAAAATTTATGCATTCAAAATTTTGCCCATATAGAGCAGTTCCATATTTATTCATCTTTGAAACCTACCTGTCAGATTCAACAAAGAAAAGTTGCTAGATTTGTTAGCTATAACCGTTCTGCAAGTTTTTTTCTTCCTCCTTCTGTTATAAACGTGAATCTTGAGCATTTTATCTAAATTTTCTGCTTGGATATATATGTAAAACTTTTATTTGCCTACATTTTTCTAGCCACTTCTTTATTGACTTTTCTTTCAAAGTAAATATGACCTACATGTTGGACCTGATGTTTCAAATCTAACCAGGACAATTTCAAAGGTTTATAATAGTCTACATTTTCTAGTTTTTGTCATATCAGGAAGGACTTAGCGCTGCATTCCAGAAATGTCAGATCCTTTTAGCGTTTTTCTTGTGATCCAAAGCTGATTCCTATTCATGCTTACCTCTCACACATTAAGAGAGTTCAGCACATTTTAAGATAATTCAGTCATCCTGTGGCTTTTCAGATGGAGTACCCAGATAGGGCCAACCTCACATTTTTTGTCAAGCTCATTCTTCTGCAGATATTTTAAACAAAGCAAATTTGGGGGCTATACTTTTAAAACATTAAGAGCAATCATTTTTATCATAACTGGGGTTAAACTTAGATCACTTTTTATGCAAAAATAATATGCAATATAAAATCTAAAGGGAGCCCAATATAAAATAGATAGGAGCATGGGGGTCAGGATTTCATCCAATTAACTGTCCTCCTCACTTAGCCCCACAGGCATCTCCACATGTAGCCATTGACTGTGTTGAACTCTGGCTGGAAACAGTGGTTGAGACAATCATTTACTTATAATTTGAAGTGGTTGTTGTAATAGGTAGATAGATGACTGCAGCCTTGCCACAAGGTATAAAATAGCAGAACTTTTCAAATGAAAAATTAAGGGAAAAATAAAGCTCTGTACATGAACAGTATGCAGTTACTAAATTACAGGATGGAAGATTATAGGTAGAAAAGGATTTGGCCCTGCACATTCATTTACACAGAAGAATTAAGGAGAATTACAGTTTATTGTTTGCTTCCTGGATCAAAGATATGTGGTATATTGAGACTATAAAAACAAAATTTGCCCCCACCCAGAAAACCTCTCCACAACGATAGAAAAGGAAGAAAACCATTTCGTTATGGAATAAACACTAAACCAGAATGTGATGCATATCATAGTCAATTCACTAAAATTTGTAAAGGCAGAGGGAAATCTCATTTTTTAACATAGCCAAACAAATACAACCTATTGCAAGCATGTTCTCAAAATAAACAATAACTAGTCCTTTATTAGTCCGTTTTCATACTGCCATAAAGAACATCCAGGAGACTGGGTACTTTATAAATGGAAACGGTTTAATTTACTCACAATTCTGCATGACTGGAAAGGCCTCGGGAAGCCTAACAATCATGGTGGAAGGGGAAGCAAGCACCACAAGGTAGCAGTAGAGAGAAGAAATGAAGGAGGAGCTTCCAAACACTTATAAAACCCTCAGATCTCGTGAGAACTCACTCACTATCGTGAGAACAGCATGGGGGAAACCTCTCCCATGATCCAATTACCTCCCCACCTCAACACCTGCGGATTACACTTCGAGATGAGATTTGGGTGGAAACACAATCCCTTAAGTAAGAGGACTTCACAGCACCGTTCATCACTCATAGTTCATTCATAGATTCACCTGGTAATTGGGCTGTTAATTAGCTTCGTACGAAGAGAAGTAAAACCTCATATCTTTTTGACAGGAGGTACTTCTGCTACCTGGTGCAAGGCATCCACCAAAGTTAAACTCCTATCTGTCACAGAAACTGGGCCAGGGGACTGCTATCTCCCTTCATGTTTGCATTTTATATTTATTTATTTATTTATTTTTATTTTATTTATTTATTTTTTTTTTGAGACGGAGTCTCGCTCTGTCGCCCAGGCTGGAGTGCAGTGGCCGGATCTCAGCTCACTGCAAGCTCCTCCTCCCGGGTTCACGCCATTCTCCTGCCTCAGCCTCCTGAGCAGCTGGGACTACAGGCACCCACGACTCGCCCGGCTAGTTTTTTGTATTTTTTTCTTTTAGTAGAGACGGGGTTTCACCGTGTTAGCCAGGATGGTCTAGATCTCCTGACCTCGTAATCTGCCTGTCTCGGCCTCCCAAAGTGCTGGGATTACAGGCTTGAGCCACCACACCGGGCCTCATGTTTGCATTTTAAAAAGATGGCCCCTAAATCCTGACAAAGGGCCCATCTCATTTTCTAAAGAATACATTTCAAAAGACAGGAGAAGGTACTTATAATGGCAAGTTTTCTTAAGTTAATGCTCTCAGAAGAGAGAGGGAGAAATCTCTTCCATTTTCAACTGGGAGAATTAAGTCTATTATTTTTCATTTTTATTTGTTCTTACCATATAAGTGGTCTAAAAAGTATTTATATTCATCTTGTATGACTTTCTCCATTTTCTTTATTTCTCCTAAAGCATTTTCTCAATAGTTTTTTAATTGTTTAAGAGAAATATTCAGACTACCATCAATAAAGATAGAGAGCAGTGTTGAGTTCAAATGCCAAGCAACCTTCTCCATATTCTTTTATAATATTCCTAACCATATCCACTCCTGATAATTACAATTGTAAATTTTATCTCCTTTTAATGATGTCCCTGGATTTGTTTGATGCTGGAAATTATTTTATACCAATTTCCACATTTGTAGTTTTTTTTTTAATACTGTATTTAGTAAGTGTTTATTAAATGAAAAATACTCTCTGGCACTGAAAGAGATAAATGCAACTGTGAATTAAACAAAGGCTCATCCATTTATTCATTGGCCATAAGTGAAGAGCTGTGTTACATCTGGGAAAATAGTGCAAGACAATCTATATAGGGGTGGTTCTGAAGAAAAGATGAGTTTACAGTCCAGTAAGAATTGAGTGAAGTACGCACATAAGTTTTGTGTATGTTTGAAAAAAATGGAGAAGTATTTAAAGTGTCAGTTTAGGATAGATATAACAAGCTTCAATGTTCCATATTTGAAGTTAGTGTTGGAATATGGCAGGACAACTTTAAAATTATTTTCTAGCAATATGATTGCAGTGAAATATGGTATCTCCAAAAGTTTGCAGTGAAAGGTATTGCAATGAAATGTGATATCTCCAAAAGTTTTTAAGTTTTCTAAGCAGCTAATAACGTACTTAGGGCTAAATATCAGTTGTCCTATTAACCCTGCTTTCTAGGTACCACATCATAGAGCAGTTCACTGATCCTATGAAATGAATTTTAGTGATGGGGATAAAGAGGTGTATTAGAAGAGCGAGAATCTCAGATTCCTGAGCTCCAACATGAGCATGTAGAGAAAATTAGGAGATGAATTAATTATGTCATCTTAATTTTTAGTTTCTCTAAGAAATGCTATACCTCTACTTAAAACACTCAATATCTTCCCCATTGCTTTTCATCCAAAAACTTATCATTAGCTGTTAAGGCCCATTATCATCTGTGCCTTGTCTACCATCCTCCACTCTTTTATCACAATGCTCAAGTTCTAGTATATATTCTAGCTATTACCAAATTGGCTGCAGTTATCTAAATCTTATAATACTTGGTTTTGTCCCAATAACTACCTTATATGCTACTGTTCCCTTTGTCTAGAATGTCATGCATAACCTCTTTACCCAAAAGACTATTCCCATTCATGCTTCGAGATTCAATACAGGTGACATATCCTCTGGGACAACTTCCCTGTGTCCTTCATCCTTCACTTTTAAAAACTAATTGAGCTCCCTTTCTTAGGTATTTCCATAGCCTCTCTGTTTTCTTGCATTTTCACATTTTATTTGAACTGATGACTTCTCACCTCAACTATCAAGAAAGCTTCTTGAGGGTACAAACTGACCCTACCTCTTTTTTCTCTAAAGTTTTAGTGGCTATAACTTACACTCCTTAGCAAATCAGAAGTATTTATTACATATGTACTAAATGGATGTGTAGATGGATGGATGGAAAAATGGAAGGAGGGATGGATGGATGGATGGCCTTATATAAAATGTAAGAAAATAATTCAGTTAGTACAAATTGAGTGGCAGAAGACAGACTTTCAATAAATAGAATTAAAAATAATTGTATTTTTTGCAAAAGTGGTGTTGATTTATTAGAGTGTCTTTGTTATTAGTATCTTAGATTCTGAAATTAAAACAATGTTAAGTTGATGTTCCTCATAGTATGCTGGGTTATTTCAAACATCTTGAGTTTCTTAAGCATATGGAACTTGGGGTATAGAAATGCTCAATATGATTAAATGTTGTCACTCACTCATATCACTTTATTTTCCTATAACTTTCCTCATCTGCTTTCTATTATTTTTTCAGGAAAAAATGCTATTACACTGACGGGAGGAGCAAATCAATGGGCAGGTTGGTGGGTGATGAATCATTTCTTTATAACCACTTTTGTCATTTGGAAAAAGCATAAGAAGATATTTGATTCCCCATATCAGCAGTTGTAAATTGTAGGAAGAAAAATTCTATTGATTTGTTGAAGAGATTTCCAAAATGACTTATGCCAAATTGAATAACATTTAAAATCCGATAATCTTTTTGTTACAATTTATCACTACCATTCTTGGAATTGTCCCATGTTCTAATGTTATGGAAGGAGGCCTTTAATTGCAAGTTTGCATGTTATAATATCTTAATTTTAAAAATAGTTACAAGACCAGGATCGATGGTTAAATGATGACCCACAGTAACAGAACAATAAACCCAACAAAGACCTTCTGTATCATTCAGACCAGTTCTCTCATTTGAAAGAAGTGGTAAAGACTAGTGTTCAGAGAGATGAGGTGCTTTGCCAAGGCCATATAGCATCTTTTGAATTGCAGACCCACTCTTATTCTAACCCCAGAAGGTACCTCTCTTATCCTAGTATTGAAAATGCACTTTTGAAGAGCTTTACCTCAAAACATTAGCTCTTTACCTATTGTGGTAAGAATAACTATGGAAAAGGAGTTAATCAAACCACGACCCTGAAACAGAAGGAACACTCTTCTACCTGAATCGTCTTGTCACTATTTAACTGGAAGAAATCAGCTTCCATTTAATGAATGCTCAAATAAAAATCTTCTTATCCTTGGCAGTTTTCTGCACCTCGCCAAAAAATCAGTTAACAAAGATAAAGCATGTGAATGTGGTAGAGTATGCTCCATTAAATAATGTTGCAGGATGTATGTTACAAATCAGAATAACACAAAAGCTAGAATAACTGTGGAGTGTGAATAACAGACCATTTTAGGAAATGATTCAGTAAATCTAATTTCTTTACCAAAGAAAATGGAATGTAATTTCAAACTTTATAAATCAGAATGGGAAAATGTTGGTCTCTTTTAAGCATTAATTTTGGGCGTGGCAGTATTGAGTGACAAGAAAAGTAGATTATGGAGAAAAAAACTTGAAGTTAAGATGAATATTAAAGAAATTAGCACGGAAATAGCTTTTCCTCTTTAAATTAATGATGCTCCTCAACCAAGTCACATTTTTCTGTCAGGTTAACATATTCTCATTTAGAATGAGCTCTCATTTCCCATGTGGGTATTTGGTCCTGGTCTGTGTAGCAAATTCCCAGTCATTTTGCTAATAAAATTAGTCATTGGAATATTATAATTTGCAAGTTTACAACTGCAGGTTTTTCTTGTCTTTGCTCTGCATATGTCTGCTTATTGTTGGATGGCTGATAAAATCTCTAGGTTTGCTTCAGTTTGCTTCTATAGAATTAGGGAGACTTTGCTACTACATAATTAGTGGGTTTTCTGTTAAACAAGAATCCTTTGGAGACTTGGGGAAGTACATATTCTGTACATTAAAATTGGAACAAATGTCTGTTTATATAAAGCTATCATGACAAATGCATATACTAAATCCTAAAGAAACATTTTTAATGTAAAAAATGTTCTTTTCTCTGTTTTCGTCAAATTTAAAAGTAAACTAGAAAAATGAACACTATTATATCTCATTACTTGTTTTATCTTTTATGTTTCTTATTTTCTGTGTAAGTTCATAAAATGAAAATTCAGTTATCAAATTATTCCAAGTGATTATTAAAATATCTTGAACCTTGCTACAGCCCGCCCCTTTTCATTTTACTTATGATAAGTAATTCTCTTTTTTCTATGTCTTTGTGAATTCACATGGGAGGGGTAGGGAATAAATAGAAAAGGAGTCTATAAAATTATATAACATTAAACTGAAAAAAATTACAAAATTTGTAAACTCAATCTGTAGACAGTTTGAAAAGTGGAAAATTGAAATCAAACATGGCCATTTAGTTTCACTTGTGCTTTTCGTTCCTTGAAGTGAGAAAGGTATTTTTCTCACATGCTTAGTTTTGACCGGTACCTATTTGGGGATAAATAATGTACAGGCAATTACCCAGCTTTTGAAGATCATCACTTCTCCAGCAGGTTGAGAGGAAATTGTTGGTTTTATTATCACTGCAATTTATTTTTTATTTACAGTGCATTTTCACATTCAATTATTAAAGCATCTTAAAAATGACTCTGCAAGGGAAGCAGAACAGAGAGTAACCAGTTTTGTGGGTTCGAAAACAAAAAAAGACTCCCTTACCATCCCCACCCACACCGCATGCCCTGCTTTCACAGCTGGTTTGGCAGAGTATGTGCTTCAGTCAAGTCCCTTTGACCCTTTAATCCAGACTTATTTTCAGTTTTCATAGAATTCTCTTAGCTTTTCCCGGATTGTAGCAAATAAACCTAAAGCTCTATTTTTACATTATGCCATGATATCTTGAGTTTGCAAGATGTCCAACACAATAAACGTTTAGTAGAGTGTAGATAATGTATTAGATTACATTGGTGGCATGGTGATGGTACTTTTAGTAGTATAAATCATACATCATTATTATTATAAACATTTATTGAGAGCTTACTATGTTCTGTGCACTGTGGTGTCAGACAATAGTCATTTAATTCTCAAGATACTTCTTTTCAATTAAGAGAAGCAAAACTGAGTGAGGCTCAAAGGAATTAATAAGCTAGATCCTTGCATCCTGGTATTCAGATTTAGGCCAGCCATATTTCACTATTAGACTCCATTTACCCCTTCCTTCACAGGAAGTGTATGTGAAAACCTAAAGTGATAATATTGTTGTTTTCTGTTAACATCACAAATGATGGCCGGAAAACCCTTTTATTCCATTTCTTTTAAAGCTATTTAAAATTTACATTTATACCTACTTTGTTTATAATGTCAGTGCTACTAGAGGTTTGGCTACTGTAGCCTGTCAGCATTTTCTAAGTGTAATTAGAATGCCTCCTTTTATTTGATCCTCCTAGCCTCCTAATGAAGGAAAACAGATGGAATTACTCCCTCCCTTTAGAAACGAGGAACCTGAAGCTCAAAGATTAGAAATGTTTAGCCCAATTTCAGTGACCAGCAAATTCAGCACTAGAACACTCATGTTCCAACTCCTACCCCACTGCTTTTTTTCAACTATGCTAAGTTTAAAAAGCTTGAGTAATTTCTGTGCAATCTATTCAATATTTTCTACATGTCTATACATCAGCCTCTCCAATGAGGTGATATTTTATCATTTTAAAGGCTGTCTTTGCAATGAGAAGAAGCACCTCAAATACTATGCATTTGTTATTTTAGGCTAGAAAAAAAAGTTTTGGTTTTTCCAAAACCAAAAATGATTTGATAAGTAAATGATAACCTTCCTTGGCAAAGGAAAAATCTAGACTTTCACATACTAAACTTTACCTTAGGATTTGATTATTACTTCAGATTACACATGGTAATTTTACCATAATAGATTTGAGTGAAATAATTCCTGAGATACAATATTTGCTGCCTGCCCATTGCTATACTAATTTTTTTTCTGAAGTTCAAGCATAGTTGGCCAAAGAAATATTGAGGTGTGTTATATTTAACACTCCTCTAGGAAAAAAATAAGTCCTGCTACTTGGGCTTACTATTGCAGAAGAAGCCAAAAATTTCCCCTGATAGAAACTCATAGTGTGTAAATATTGCAAATGTGTTATTAAACACAGCTATTATTATAGTAAATCTGAATTTAGACTTTCAGAGTCAATCTCTGGAGTCAGTAGTGTTCTTCTGTTTCTATTTTCTTTGTAAAATGAATCTGATTTCAATCAGTATATATACCATAATAGAACTAGGTTATGAATGTAATCTAAAGCTGGAGCCAAAGTATCCTGATGTCAGATTTCCCAGTGTCCAAATGATATATGCCAGGTGTCTATGCTAAACCCATTACTCAAAGTGTAGTCAGTGGTTAGCAACATGAGTGTCCTTTAGCAGCTGTGTAGAAATGTGGAATCTCAGTCCCCATCCCAGGCCTATTGAATTAGTATCTGCTATCTGCATTTTAACAAGATAATCAAGTTATTCCTGTGCCCATGAGAATCTTAAAAGTCCTGCAACGGCTCTTTGCCTCAGTGTTCCTTATTGTTAATTACCAAGTCTAGAATAAAACACCAATTTGCAACTCTCCAGTAAGGTCAGCATTACTTTTATTTTATGAGTGAGGAAACCGAGGTAAGTTGAATAACTTGTACAAGTTTACGTGGCTAGTATAGTCCAATAAATAATAACTCAGTTTTGCTTGACTTTAAAATTTTGCTGTCTACCACACGACTTCCGGTGCCACTGAATGTGTCACAGTCATTTATTTATTTTCAGTTTCCACTTTTCTAGAGCTGCAATGCTATTTGCTTTAAAAAACCAGAGAGTAATGTCTGTCTATCTATCTATCTATCTATCTATCTATCTATCTATCTATCTATCTACATACATGTATACACACACCATTGTAATAAATATGTTTTGCTGCTTTTTTTAAACAAACAAACAAACAAAAATCACTCTTTCTGGCTGGGCGCAGCGGCTCATGCCTGTAATCCCAGCACTTTGGGAGGCCAACACTGGTGGATCTCGAGGTCTGGAGATCGAGACCATCCTGACCAACATGGTGAAGCCTCATCTCTACCAAAAAAAAAAAAAAAAAAAGTACAAAAATTTGCTGTACTTGGTAGCGTGCACCTGCAGACCCAGCTACTCGGGAGGCTGAGGCAGGAGAATCGCTTGAACCCTGGAGGTGGAGGTTGCAGTGAGCCAAGATTGCACCACTGGACTCCAGCTTGGTGTCACAGCAAGACGCTGTCTCAAAGAAAAAAACAAAAACAGAAAACCTGTTTCCTACCACCATCTTTATGTATCCTGTTTCTGAAATCTTTTCCACAATTATTTTATTTTTTCATGAGGATAACATAGTTGTCATGAAAGAGTTTAAACAACTGCAAGATTTGAGATTTGGTTTGCTTTGCTATTTTCTTCTTTTGTGTGGGAGCAGAAGCAATGCACATGTATGTGTGGTGTATGTAGGTTTGTGTATCTCTTTTTGGAGAAGTTTTTTGGTACTTAAGAGAATTGTAGTGGAAGGTAGTCACAGCTTTGGAGTACAACTTAATCTAGTTCTAAATTTTGACTTCATTCCAGGATGCAAACTTACTTTAGAAGAATCAAAAACTGGATGGCCCAAAACCCAATGGTTCTTGATAAGTCAGCTTTTCCAGACTTAGAGGAGTCAGACTGCTATACTGGCCCCTTCAGCCGTGCGCGGATTCACCAGTGAGTTCTCTTTTTTCATACTGCCTGCTTTTATACCTTTTATGATGTGGGGCTTGTTTATAGAACGAAAACACCTGGGACCATTTCCATTGTTTACCAAATATGTCCGACAACTTATCATTGTATTAAAATACACACTTAACTTATAAACAACACTAAGTGAATGTTATTAATTCGTCATCAATTTGATGATTTAGAGACATTCGGTAGTGAATAAGTAATTGTAGACCCATGGACTGGTAGTCTAGTTTCTAACACTTTAAAAACAATTACTGTAATAGTGAACCAGTTAAAATAACAATGTTAATAATAATAGGATTACGGTTCATTAGCATGTTTGAGTAATAGATTGCTGTAATAAATAAATTATAATTGCTTCAATTAACATATATTTAATTAAGCTATCTATTTTAGTTCAATCTTATTAAACTAAATTGAATGAGAATTTGTAAAGAGATTTGTTGCATTACTTTCTCTCCATCTACCTACCTACCATACCTATTTATTTATTTATGTTTTCATTCAACTAGTATTTATTGTGTTTCTACATCACACAGGTTGTGTATATAAAGGAATTTATGACACAGTTTCTATCTTCAGTGTACGCCCAGTCTAATGGGGCAGACAAAAATGTAAATTTATAATTAACTGGGATAAACATGAGGATAGGAAAAGGCATGATGTATTAACGGACTATAGCTATAGGGCCTACTTTGCTATAGGCCATTCTGAATTGAGCTATATTCTCGGAGGCAGGAAATTGAAAGGGTGGATAAAACAGAATTCCAGACCACCAAACATGTAACACAGCCATCAATTAATGGGAAACCCTCCTTTTCCCAGTAGTCTATTTATCTCGTTGCTTATTCCTGCTTACACCTGTAGGTATAACTAGAAGCATGCTTTCTAATTCCAACAATATTGTAATGGCAGAAGGAGTAAAATTCCAAATGACTGTTGGCTTTAGAGAGAGGTCAAAGTTTCATCGAAACTTCTTCAGCCTTTTGCTGCACTTTTTCAGGACCTTTAAGGATCTGTGATACACCAAATGAAAAACATTCTACTCTTTTTTCTTTTTTTCTTTTTTTGATAAAGAAACCAGAGTAATCTTTGGAAAATATCAGCCACATCATAAAACCACCTTTCTTAAGACTCTGAAACAGCTTCCCATTTGTACTTTCAATAAAATTCAAATTTCTTATTTTTTACTAAGTGGGCATAGATGCTGTAGTTACTGCCCAGCACTATCACTCCATCTTCTGCATTTTTTCCCACCATTTACTCACTCTAGCCATACAAGACTTGGTTCTATCCACTGAAAGCTCAAGCTTAGTTCCAATTCAGAGTCTTTGCTCTTGCTGTTCTCATTGTTTGCCATGCTCTACCCCAAATCTTCATATGGCATAGTCCTTCCTGTCATTCAGCTCCCACTCAAACATCACCACCTCCAAGAGACCGGCTCTGAAAATGTGACCTAAAGTGCCCTTGTCCAAGTCATTTTCTATCCCAGTATACTGTTTCATTTTTCTTCATAGAGATTATTTGAAATTATGTTATTTACTTTTTACTTATGCATCAGCTATATCATCCCTCTATAATGTAACTTCATGAAAAATTGAACTGATCTGCTTAAAAATTACTTGTTGAGGGAATGCTGAATCAACTTAATGGTGAAAGAGGCAGGTGGACATTCCTTCTGCTACCTACAATTAACAGGACCCTGAATCTGGTACATCCAAGTATCGAGATAAGAATACTGGAGGAATTCAGAGTCTAAGCAAATAGACACATGTCCATATTAACTTAAACGAGGCAGAGTAAAGTCAATGTATTAAGAAAGATGGAAATAAAATGCACATTTTATAGGAGAGAGAGCAGCACATCCAAAGGAGAGGATCTGGAATGCCTTTTCAAAGGAAATAGCTCTTTTTGTCAGGTAAAAATATGGAGTGGCATGGAGAGAGAAGAAGAAACAGAGCAAAATCTAAAGGAAAAGAAGCATGGTATTTTAAGGTGATGATATTATGTTGGTACAACATTACTATTTTTTTTTTATTCCTGACATTTTATTTAGTGATATCTTTTTCTTTTTTATTATACTTTAAGTTCTAGGGTACATGTGCACAATGTGCAGGTTTGTTACATATGTATGCATGTGCCATATTGGTATGCTGCACCGATTAACTCATCATTTACGTTAGGTGTATCTCCTAATGTTATCCCTCCCCCCACCCCCCAAATAGGACCTGGTGTGTGATGATCTCCTTCCTGTCTCCAAGTGATTTCATTGTTCGGTTCCCACCTATGAGTGAGAACATGCGGTATTTGATTTTCTGTTCTTGTGAGAGTTTGCTGAGAATGATGGTTTCCAGTTGCATCCATGTCCATACAAAGGACACGAACTCATCTTTTTTTATGGCTGCATAGTATTCCATGGTGTATATGTGCCACATTTTCTTAATCCAGTCTGTCGCTGATGGACATTTGGGTTGATTCCAAGTCTCTGCTATTGTGAATAGTGCTGCAATAAACATACGTGTGCATGTGTCTTTATAGCAGCATGACTTATAATCCTTTGGGTATATACCCAGTAATGGGATGGCTGGGTCAAATGGTATTTCTAGTTCTAGATCCTTGAGGAATCGCCACACTGTTTTCCACAATGGTTGAACTAGTTTACAGTCCCAACAAAAGTGTTCCTATTTCTCCACATCCTCTCCAGCACCTGTTGTTTCCTGATTTTTTAATGATTGCCATTCTAACTGGTGTGAGATGGTATCTTATTGTGATTTTGATTTGCATTTCTCTGATGGCAAGTGATGGTGAGCATTTTTTCATCTGTCTGTTGGCTGTATAAATGTCTTCTTTTGAGAAGTGTCTGTTCATATCCTTTGCTCACTCTTTGATGGGGTTGTTTGTTTTTTTCTTGTAAATTTGTTTGAGTTCTTTGTAGGTTCTGGATATTAGCCCTTTGTCAGATGAGTAGATTGCAAAAATTTTCTCCCATTCTGTAGGTTGCCTGTTCACTCTGATGGTAGTTTCTTTTGCTGTGCAGAAGCTCTTTAGGTTAATTAGATCCCATTTGTGAATTTTGGCTTTGGTTGCTGTTGCTTTTGGTGTTTTAGACATGAAGTCCTTGCCCATACCTATGTCCTGACCGAGATTTTCTTCTATGGTTTTTATGATTTTCGGTCTAACATTTAAGTCTCTAATCTATCTTGAATTAATTTTCGTATAAGGAGTAAGGAAAGAATCCAGTTTCAGCTTTGTACTTATGGCTAGCCAATTTTCCCAGCACCATTTATTAAATAGGGAATCCTTTCCCCATTTCTTGTTTTTATCAGGTTTGTCAAAGATCAGATGGCTGTAGATGTGTGGCATTATGTCTGAGGGCTCTCTTCTGTTCCATTGGTCTATATCTCTGTTTTGGTACCAGTACCATGCTGTTTTGGTTACTGTAGCCTTGTAGTATAGTTTGAAGTCAGGTAGCGTGATGCCTCCAGCTTTGTTCTTTTGGCTTAGGATTGTCTTGGTAATGCGGGCTCTTTTTTGGTTCCATATGAACTTTAAAGCAGTTTTTTCCAATTCTGTGAAGAAACTCATTGGTAGTTTAATGGGGATGGCATTGAATCTATAAATTACCTTGGGCAGTATGGCCATTTTCACAATATTGATTCTTCCTATCCATGAGCATGGTATGTTCTTCCATTTGTCTGTGTCCTCTTTTATTTCACTGAGCAGTGGTTTGTAGTTCTCCTTGAAGAGGTCCTTTACATCCCTTGTAAGTTGGATTCCTAGGTATTTTATTCTCTTTGAAGCTATTGTGAGTGGGAGCTCTGGCTCTCTGTTTGTCTGTTACTGGTGTATAAGAATGCTTGTGATTTTTGCACATTAATTTTGTATCCTGAGACTTTGCTGAAGTTGCTTATCAGCTTAAGGAGATTTTGGGCTGAGACAATGGGGTTTTCTAAATATACCATCATGTCATCTGCAAACAGGGACAATTTGACTTCTTTTTCTAAGTGAATACCCTTTATTTCTTTCTTTTGCCTCATTGCCCTTAAAAGAGCTTCCAACACTGTCTTGAATAGGAGTGTTGCGAGAGGGCATCCCTGTCTTGTGCCAGTTTTCAAAGAGAATGCTTCCAGCTTTTTCCCATTCAGTATGATATTGGCTGTGGGTTTGTCATAAATAGCTCTTATTATTTTGAGATATGTTCCCATCAATACCGAATTTATCAACTGTTTTTAGCAAGAAGGGCTGTTGAATTTTGTCGAAGGCCTTTTCTTCATCTATTGAGATAATCATGTGGTTTTTGTCTTTGGTTCTGTTTATATGCTCGATTACGTTTATTGATTTGTGAATGTTGAACCAGCCTTGCATGCCAGGGATGAAGCCCACTTGATCATGGTGGATAAGCTTTTTGATGTGCTGCTGGATTCGGTTTGCCAGTATTTTATTGAGGATTTTTGCATCGATATTCATTAGGGATATTGGTCTGAAATTCTCTTTTTTGTTGTATCAATGTCAGGCTCTGGTATCAGGATGATGTTGGCCTCGTAAAATGAGTTTGGGAGGATTCCCTCTTTTTCTATTGATTGGAATAGTTTCAGAAGGAATGGTATCAACTCCCCCTTGTACCTCTGGTAGAATTCGGTTGTGAATCCTTCTGGTCCTGGACTTTATTGGTTGGTAGGCTATTAATTACTGCCTCAATTTCAGAGTCTGCTATTTGTCTATTCAGGGATTCAACTTCTTCCTGGTTTAGTCTTGGGAGAGTGTAAGTGTCCAGGAAATTACCCATTTCTTGTAGGTTTTCCAGTTTATTTGCATAGAGTTGTTTATAGTATTCTCTGATGGTAGTTTGTATTTCTGTGGGGTCGGTGGTAATATCCCCTTTATCATTTTTTATTGCATATATTTGATTCTTCTCTCTTTTCTTCTTTATTAGTCTTGCTAGCGGTCTATCAATTTTGTTGATCTCCTCAAAAAACCAGCTCCTGGATTCATTGATTTTTTGGAGGGTTTTTTGTGTCTCTATCTCCTTCAGTTCTCCTCTGATCTTAGTTATTTCTTTCCTTCTGCTAGCTTTCGAATGTGTTTGCTCTTGCTTCTCTAGTTCTTTTAATTGTAATGTTAGGGTGTCAATTTTAGATCTTTTTGCTTTCCCTTGTGGGCATTTAGTGCTATAAATTTCCATCTACACACTGCTTTAAATGTGTCCCAGAGATTCTGGTATGTTGTGGCTTTGTTCTCATTGGTTTCAAAGAACATCTTTATTTCTGCCTTCATTTCGTTATGTACCCAGTAGTCATTCAAGAGCAAGTTGTTCAGTTTCCATGTAGTTGAGCGGTTTTGATTGAGTTTCTAGTCCTGAGTTCTAATTTGATTGCACTGTGGTCTAAGAGACACTTTATTATAATTTCTGTTCTTTTATATTTGCTGAGGAGTGCTTTACTTCCAACTATGTGGTCAATTTTGGAATAAGTGTGATGTGGTGCTGAGAAGAATGTATATTCTGTTGATTTGAGGTGGAGAGTTCTGTAGATGTCTATTAGGTCTACTTGGTGCAGAGTTGAGTTCAATTCCTGGATATCCTTATTAACTTTCTGTCTCATTGATCTGTCTAATGTTGACAGTGGGGTGTTAAAGTCTCCCCTTATTATTGTATGGGAATCTAAGTCTCTTTGTAAGTCTCTCAGGACTTCCTTTATGTATCTGGGTGCTCCTGTATTGGGTGCATATATATTTAAGATAGTTAGCTCTTCCTGATGAATTGATCCTTTTACCATTATGTAATGGCCTTCTTTGTCTCTTTTGATCTTTGATGGTTTAAAGTCTGTTTTATCAGAGACTAGGATTGCAACCCCTGCTTTTTTTTGTTTTCCATTTGCTTGGTAGATCTTCCTCCATCCCTTTATTTTGAGCCTATGTGTGTCTCTGCGTGTGAGATGGGTCTTCTGAATACAGCAAACTGATGAGTCTTGACTCTTTATCCAATTTTCCAGTCTGTGTCTTTTAATTGGACCATTTAGTCCATTTACATTTAAGGTTAATATTGTTATGTGTGAACTTGATCCTGTCATTATGATATTAGCTGGTTATTTGGCTCACTAGTTGGTGCAGTTTCTTCCTAGCATCAATGGACTTTACATTTTGACATGTTTTTTGCAATGGCTGGTACCTGTTTTTCCTTTACATGTTTGGTGCTTCCTTCAGGATCTCTTATAAGGCAGGCCTGATGGTGACAAAATCTCTAAGCATTTGCTTGTCTGTAAAGGATTTCATTTTTCCTTCACTTATGAAACATAGTTTGGCTGGATATGAAATTGTGGGTTGAAAATTCTTTTCTTTAAGAATGTTGAATACTGGCCCCCACTCTCTTCTGGCTTGTAGAGTTTCTGCCGAGAGATCTGCTGTTAGTCTGATGGGCTTCCCTTTGTGTGTAACCAGACCTTTCTCTCTGGCTGCCCTTAACATTTTTTCCTTCATTTCAACTTTGGTGAATCTGACAATTATGTGTCTTGGAGTTGCTCTTCTCGAGGAGTATCTTTGTGGCATTCTCTGTATATCCTGAATTTGAATGTTGGCCTGACTTACTAGGTTGGGGAAGTTCTCCTGGATGATATCCTGAAGAGTGTTTTCCAATTTGGTTCTATTTTCCCCGTCACTTTCAGGCACCCCAATCAGATGTAGATTTGGTATTTTCACATAATCCCATACTTCTTGGAGACTTTGTTCATTTCTTTTTCCTCTTTTTTCTCTACACTTCTCTTCTCACTTCATTTCATTCATTTGATTTTCAATCGCTGATACTCTTTCTTCCAGTTGATCGAGTTGGTTACTGAAGCTTGTGCATTTGTCACGTAGTTCTCGTGTTACGGTTTAATCTCTATCAGTTCTTTTAAGGACTTCTCTACTTTGGTTATTTTAATTAGCCATTTGTCAAATCTGTTTTCAAGGTTTTTAGTTTCTTTGTGCTGGTTGCATAGTTCCTCCTTTAGCTCTGAGAAGTTTGATGGACTGAAGACTTCTTCTCTCAACTCTTCAAAGTGATTCTCCGGCCAACTTTGTTCCGTTGCTGGCAATGAGCTGCGTTCCTTTGGATGGGGAGATGCACTCTGATTTTTTGAATTTCCAGCTTTTCTGCCCTGCTTTTTCCCCATCTTTGTGGTTTTATCTGCCTTTGGTCTTTGATAATGGTGACGTACTGATGGGGTTTTGGTGTGGGTGTCCTTTCTTTTTGTTAGTTTTCTTTTTAACCATCAGGACCCTCAGCTGTAGGTCTGTTGAAGTTTGCTTGAGGTCCACTCCAGACCCTGTTTGCCTGGGTATCAGCAGCAGAGGCTGCAGAAGATAGAATGTTGCTGAACAGCAGATGTTGCTGTCTGATTCTTGCTCTGGAAGCTTCGTCTCCGTGTGAGGTGTTAGGTGTCAGTCTGCACCTAGTGGGGGATGTCTCCCAGTTAGGCTACTCAGGGGTCAGGGACCCACTTGAGCAGGCAATCTGTCTGTTCTCAGATCTCAACCTCCATGCTAGGAGATCCACTGCTCTCTTCAATGCTGTCAGACAGGGTCATTTACCTCTGCCGAGGTTTCTGCTGCTTTTTGTTTAGCTCTGCCATGTCGCCAGAGGAGGAGTCTACAGAGGCAGTCAGGCCTCCTTGAGCTGTGGTGGGCTCCAGCCAATTCAAACTTCCTGGCAGCTTTGTTTACCTACTTAAGCCTCAGCAATGGCGGGTGCCCCTCCTCCAGCCTTGCTGCCACCTTGCAGGTAGATCTCAGACTGCTGTGCTAGCAATGAGGGTGGCTCCATGGGCGTGGGACCCTCTAGGCCAGGTGTGGGATATAATTTCCTGGTGTGCCATTTGCTAAGACCATTGGTAAAGCGCAGTATTAGGGTGGAAGTTACCCGATTTTCCAGGTGTTGTGTGTCTCACTTTCCTTTGGCTAGGAAAAGGAATTCCCTTCCCCCTTGCACTTCCCAGGTGAGGCGATGCCTCGCCCTGCTGCAGCTCTCACTGGTCGGGCTGCACCCGCAGACCAGCGCCAACTGTCTGACACGCCCCAGCAAGATGAACTCGGTACCTCAGTTGAAAATGCAGAAATCACCCGTCTTCTGTGTCACTCACGCTGGGAGCTGGAGGCTGGAGCTGTTCGTATTCAGCCATCTTGGGCACGCCCTCCCAACATTGCTTTTAATGGCAAAAACTGCAATTACATTTGCACTAACCTAAATATTATACAAATTGACAGAGGATTGGGTAAAAGAAGGCAGAGCTGTTAGACATATAAATCTGAAGACACAAAGCTGAAGAGTAGGTTGGAATGCAAGTACTGAGAGCCTTGGAGGAAAATAAGAAATTTAATGATGCTTGTAGAGGAAAGCTGTTGGCACACTAAAAGTAAGGGAGTGTTCTAAGAATCAGAGCTGTGCATTAAAAGTCAGGTGGAAAAATGCATGGCAAGTTAGGAGGATGTTCTACTCATGTTCTGGGCAAGAGGCAATGAGACCCAGAACAAAAGCTGGAGAGAGATAGTTTAGTCAGAAAAGTTACACCGTTTGCCATCTGTTTGAATATGAAGAGTGTAGATGAAGGAACTATCACAGAATACCTACTAATTCAGTACGGCGTGCTTGACACAGTGGTGATTTATCACTCGAGTTTATCATAGATAAACTAGAAACAGAAAGTGTCAGAGTTGAGCAAGACCCAGGACACTTCAATTTTTTCGAGGTTCCCAGCATACTATAAACTAAATACTGAAACAGACCCTTCCATTCCTCTTGAGCTCATGCTTTTGCTCTTACATCATTGGCTCTCAAATGGTTCTTCATTGCTACTCTTCCCATGGGAACAATAAAAAAGCATCAAGGGAAAGGTAGGATGATTGTTCATTGTTAAGCCTCTGAAAACGAGATAAGCTGCATTAGAAAGCGTGGTATGCGGAATAACATCAATTTTTGATGTGTTCTATTTGGAAATACATTGCTTAAGGTAGTATAAAATGTATGGGAGCCAATGGACCATCTATTCTGTCCTTGTTCCATGTGAAATAAGAAATAGGAGCACCTAGAATTCCTTATAAACTGAAAGAAGATAACAAAGTGAATATTTGATAATGCCTTGTATTATTTATGAGTGAATTCTTTTTCTCTATTTTTGTTTAAAGAGGATGATTTCCCTTCTGATTTACTATGCTTCACATGCATTAGCTTTAATGGAACTTGTAACTATTACTGGATTCTGTGTTCTGCTTTGAATATTAAAACAAATCCCCTCGTCTTAACAGCTTCATAATAAATAATAAAGACACCTTCTTCAGCAATGCTACTCGAAGCAGAATAGTCTATCACATGCTGGAGCGCACCAAATATGAAAATGGAATATCAAAAGTGGGTAAGAACATTAAATAATAACAGAGTGGAACTTGCTGTTACTGTTTATATCCAGAATTACTGTTTTTTTAAACAACTGAAGCTTTGCTTTAATTTATTAAATAGATGTGTATAGCATATTGAACACAAACTCTATAGACTTTCGAATTTTCAGCCTTTTAATAAAACAAACTTTTTTGAGGGTGTTTGGTCATAGATATCAAAATGTGAAATGTGCAAACACTTTGAAACAGAAATATTATTTCTTGAAAGTTATACCCCTCAAATAATCAGACTTTTGAATGATAACATATACAGAAATGTGTTCATCATGGGCTTGTTTGTAATAGAATTATCAGGAAATACCCACATGTCCATGCTTAGGGACTGAAAAATAAGTTAGACTGTGTCCATGTTAATACGTTCATTAACAGTTATGTGACATTTATTTACTCTTATTTTAGCATAAAAATTTCAAGTATCTGTTATACAAAGTACATGACATAAGCGCTATACTCAGGGAGATTGTAAATTGGTTATGAGTTCGTTATTTATGAACTCCAAAAGATATCCACAAACTATACATCTCATATAATTTCATTTCTTAAACCTATGTACATAAAAAGACAAAAACCCTAGAAGAATATGTAAGAAACTTTTTAGAGGTTACCTGTGGAAGGTGAAATAATAGCTAATTTTAATTTTTGAAATTTCTTTGTTGTTTAAATGTTTAGCAGTATAGTACAACATGTATAATACAAAAGAAACTTGAGAATGTTTCACTTAGAAAAAGTAAATAAAATTGCAAAATTTACATAGAGCTGAGCAGAAAGCAGCAGGTAACAAACAAGATATACTTTTAATTATAAAGGTGACAAATAAAAGATGCTTGAAGGGATCAAATGTTAGTCACATCTTAAAAGCCTTGAAAATACAAAGTTGGTAGCCAGCAAAAACTTGTACCAGTCTCTACTGATTTTATTAAAATTGAGTACTATATGAGTAAAATACACAATGTTTCAAGACAGCCACTTTTTAAAGAAAAACCTTCAGACTCTGTTGTTCTTCTGATTAATAATTTACTTATTACTGAGCATTCAAAACAGTTAACTCACATGCCTAAACTTCACCAAAACTAAAGAAATAAATTTAGTAAGTAATTTAAGGCACTAAAAATAGGCTGGGTACGGTGGCTCAAGCCTGTAATCCCAGCACTTTGGAAGGCCGAGATGGATGGATCACCTGAGGTCGGGAGTTCAAGACCAGCCTGGCCAACATGGTGAAACCTCGTCTCTACTAAAAATACAAAAATTAGCCAGGCGCAATGGTAGGTGACTGTAATTCCAGCTACTAGGGAGACTGAGGCAAGAGAATCACTTGAACCCGGGAGGTGGAGGTTGCAGTGAGCCGAGATCACACCATTGCACTCCAGCCTGGGCAACAGAGTAAGACCTTGTCTCAAAAAAGAAAAAAAAAAAAAAAGAACTAAAAATAATGAAATCCAGAATATAAATTGAAAATGTGTCTAAATGTTAGTACTATACTCTTTTGTATTCTTTTAAAATAATTATGAAATTATAAATAATGATAAGGGCATCGTTCCCTTTGTAATAAATACAGAATAATTAAAATTATTCCTAACTGCAATTCTCACTTATACATTTTTAAGTTTATATATATGTGTATATATTTATGTTTGTGTATATGTGTGTGTGTATATATATGTACATATAAATTAGATGTTTTAGCATTTATAATTTTCAGATTTTAAAAAAATTACCATTATGAATATTTTCTCAAGCCCTTAATTACTCTTTGAAAACATTATTATAAAAAGTTGTACAATATTCCATAATAAAATTCATCAAATCACTGTTATTTACTAAGTACCTATTATGATTGATTGTACTATAAAAATTAAATGATTTATCAGTTTTGGATATGTAATTATTTCTAATTCTTTACTGATATAAATAATATTGCAACAATAGTTGCTCACTCAGTATCGGTTCTTACCAGGAATATATGAGAGTGTCCATGTCGCTCTACCCTCATTGAGAGGGAGGAGATTTTAATAAGTGTCTCATATTGCTATTTGTGTCTTTTTGGTTTGATATTATAAAATTAAATATTTCTCAATACCAATATCATTTTGAGGTCTTTTGTTTTGTTTTGTTTTGGTAGGGGACAGGGATGGGGTGGGATATAGAATTTGTCTTCTTTCTTGACCAAACTTTGTTATTTGGAGAAAAACAAAAAGTTGCTTCTGGGTCACATGATCCTAAATAAGTGGGTTAAATGCCCAATATTTTATGATATGGTAAAGTAAAACCATGTGACAACTTGCAAATCTTCATTTACTAATATCATAAGGACATAACTAGACGCAGTATCAGTTTCTTTCACAATCGCACTGTCCTCATAGGTGATGTGGCTATGGAAGTCATTTGGGTTATCTTAAACTTTTTAATTAATTCATTGTCCCCTGTATATTTGTGTTGCTTCAGAGGAAATGCTTCATTGAAGCTAACTCAAGAACTGTCCTTTTCTTCTCTTTGCAGGTATCCGTAAACTTATAAACAATGGCTCATACATAGCAGCGTTTCCACCACATGAGGTAATCTTGAAATACAGTTTCCACTTTATAAACAAGGTTTTCATGCTCAATGTTTCGTCCTGTTGTTTTCATTTGAGTCTAGCTGTCCACTCCCAGGAAGATTCAGTCTGCAAGTAGCCATGGGCCTTCTGTCTCCCCATGGTAATTTTGCGACTGTACACTGGCTCCTCTGCCTCAAAGCCTGTCTGCGATTTGCCCCATACTGGGAATCCCAGCCTTAGCGGAAACACTCCTGGACACTATAGCTGCTGCCTTCTGCTCCAGTATAGAGTTCCAAGCATGATCCGACTTGGGATCCGCACTATTCCAAATAGAGAAGTTTCCTGGTTTGTGCCTACTACTTTGGGATACTTCAAAATCTAAAGTCCCACCACAAAAACCTATAGCCAACTACCTACTCAATTATTTGCCAGATGATTACCTCCCTACAAGTTTTAAATAGAAATGCCTGCTCTAAGCTGCAGTGGGCCCTGTCCACTGTAAATGATATCTGAGCCAACTTTTATTTCCTGACCTCTTTCTTTAAGGCAATTTCACGTTTTAAGGTAAGAGTGGGGTCTTTACAGGTTTCACTTCTGAACTTTCAAAGGCTATCACATTTCTATTTATAAATTTATGACTGAGGACTTCAGTACATAATACAAGGCTGAGGAATTTGCAGTCTGGTATGACCAATAGTAGATAAAATGTATTGAGTGCTTGCTATTGGCAGTGACGTAAATGTTTTATGTGGATTGTCTCATTTAATCCTTGCAGCAGCCCTTTGAGATATACGATAATATTAGCTCTGTTTTTTATATAGGTAATTGAGGTACGGAAAGGTTAGATATCAAAGGCACAGTTTTGAGCACCAGAAGCCAATCTCCAATGTTTATATTCATTATGGTATACATACTTATAGTTAGAATAGAAATAATAACAGGAAATATGTTTGTGTATTTAATGTGCCAGGCCTTGTACATGTATTTTCCCATTATTCTGAACATAACCCTGGAGGGGTAAATTTTATTATTCTTATTTTACAGCTGAAGAAACAAAGCTTAGAGAAATTAAACACTATATCAAATAGCACATAATAAACGGTAAAGTGTTCAGAATGGCAAACTTAAGGCCCAAGGAGAACCTCTGTAGCAAAGAAGGTTTAATTTGTTCTCTATTTAGGTAATTTTCTCTACATAATTAGGCTGCATTCTGAAAGTTCATTTGACAGTTTTTTTATGTGAAATTTGGGACTTTTATAAATAAGTTATAAGTAATTATCATCTCCCCACTTGTGTTTGTAATTTGGATGAAATATTAATATATGGAATAAATACATGAAAAGAATGGAAAACAATGTTGTTGAAATACAAGAAAGTAAATTAGAAGGTCCATAAAATGGGCTCAGGAATTTTCTGTTGATTTTAAATGCTACTACTTGAGGTAAGGAAAATAAGGCTTATTAGGAGGAAAATGGAGTCAATGGCATTGACTGTAATTTGATTAAGGATAGTTCACAATTCTAGGCTTCCTTTTTTCTTTTTCCTTAATGCAGGAGACAAGTGCCAATCTCTTATTTTTACCTGTAGTTGAGGTTTGTTTTTTACTTACAAAAAGGACAGTGGCTAGAGGGAAGAAGAAGAAATGTCTTGTGGAGTTTGGTATGAAAAGGCAAAATAAAGGGAACGAGAGAAATACACACACACAAGAATTCGTCCAAGATATTGATAGAATTTATAATCCTATGAATGATGAATAGTGGAAAGAGAGAAAATGTGTGTAGGTCAGAGGGGGCCAATCATGGGGTGGCAGAGACCACTGAGTGTACACAATACTTCAGAAAGGCGTGAAAGTACGTGAGTGAGCAAGAGTAATCACTTTGGTCAGTTTTCTCTTGCAGCCCACTGCATGTCACTATCAAGCCAGAATGATGTAGCTGATTGAGGTTATAGAGCAGAGTTAAGAAAAAGATACCCTACATATTCTAAAGTTTAGCATCTGAAACCCAAAAAGCCTTTTAATTTTTGGGCTTTAAACACCTTGAGCTAGCTTAGGGAAGACAATTTGGGGCCTGCACTTAAATGGTACTTCATTTCTTCCCAAATTAATGTGTCTATTTCATCAGGGAGCCAGGAGTGGCATCCACATGTCTCTCATGGCAACCTTGAGGCACCTGTGAGCCATGACTCTTGGTGTCTTCTTTCCTTATAGGAGCTCACCGTCCTGGTTGTCAAGGAATATGCTGATGAGCTTTGCACTTTTCAAGAGTCACAATGTATCAAATGCATAAAATAACTCACATTAATTGTATACTTTCCATGTGCCAGGCACTTTATAGGTACTAAGTTGACTCTTGTAAAACCCCTCTATACTGGGTAATATTATTATTACTTCTATCATCTAGGTGAGAAAACTGAGGCATAACTCCACTTGCTTTAAATTTTTGTCAAACTTTCATAAAGATAGAGCCATACATTGGAGTGAGGAGAAAGACTGTCATATCTTGTATCTCACATTTTAGTTCACCACATATATTGTCCTCTTTTTATATAATAAAAGCAGAGAAGTTCAACCTTTAGGGAACACTCTTCTCTATAAGGCATATTATATAATCTGCAGTTCCAAAATTGCGACACACATGACAGATTTTTGAAAGAGCATATAAAGAATTGAAAAAAAAATCCTTCAATTTTTGGAATATCTTATCGGAAATAAATTTTAAAGATACTGCCACTTTAAAAATCTGACTAGCCGGCTTCATTCCTGGGTTGCAAGGCTGGTTCAACATATGCAAATCAATAAACGTAATCCATCATATAAACGGAACCAATGACAAAAACCACATGATTAACTCAATAGATGCAGAAAAGTCCTTCGATAAAATTCAACACCCCATCATGCTAACAACTCTCAGTAAACTAGGTATTGATGAAACATGGTCACAAAAGCCAAAATTGAAAAATGGGATCTAATGGAACTAAAGAGCTTCTGCACAGCAAAAGAAACTATCATCAGAGTGAACAGGCAACATACAGAATGAGTGAAAATTTTTGCAGTCTATCCATATGGGCTAATATCCAGAATCTACAAGGAACTTAAAACAAATTTATAAGAAAAAAAAAAAAAAAAAGAAACTCCATCAAAAAGTGGGCAAAAGATACGAACAGACACTTCTCAAAAGAAGACATTTATGGGGCCAACAAACATATGAAAAAAAACTCATCATCACTGGTCATTAGAGAAATGCAAATCAAAACCACAGTGAGGTGCCATTTCATGGCAGTTAGAATGGTGATCATTAAAAAGCCAGGAAACAACAGATGCTGGAGAGGATGTGGAGAAACAGGAATGCCTTTACATTGTTGGTGGGAGTGTAAATTAGTTCAACCATTGTGGAAGACAGTGTGGCGATCCTTCAAGGATCTAGAACCAGAAATATCATTTGACCCAGCAATCCTATTACTGGGTATATACCCAAAGGATTATAAATCATTCTACTATAAAGACACATGCACACATACGTTTATTGCAGCAGTATTCACCATAGCAAAGACTTGGCACCAGTCCAAGTACCCATCAATGATAGACTGGATAAAGACAATGTGACACATATACACCATGGAATACTATGCAGCCATAAAAAGGATGAGTTCATGTTCTTTGCAGGGACATGGATGAAGCTAGTAACCATCATTCTCAGCAAACTAACACAGGAATAGAAAACCAAACACCCTATGTTCTCACTCATAACTGGGAATTGAACAATGAGAACACATGGACACAGGGAGGGGAACATCACACACTGGGGCCTGTTGGGGAGTGGGGAGCTAGGGGAGGGATAGCATTAGGAGAAATACCTAGTGCAGATGATGGGTTGAAGGGTGCAGCAAACCACCATGACGTGTATACCTATGTAACAAACCTGCACGTTCTGCACATGTATCCCAGAACTTAAATTATAATTAAAAAAAAGAGAGAAAAAAAAATCTGACTAGCACTGGTGGCTGAGGCGTCTTATATATTTTGAATGAACACTTACTGTCTTCCTCAGCTGGTAAGAATGGAAGAAACATTTCCTGGTATTGCATCACTTCTTAAACAAAATAATGCCCTTAAATTCTGAACTACAGATTATCACAATTTCTCTCAGTGATGGTGAAGATATTGTGTTTATTAAAAGACCTTAAATTCCAAACAGTAAAGCCTAGCACCTACTTTACTTTAAGCTAATGGGTTCCATTGTACTTTTTAACTAATTTAATAGAAGATTTTTAAAGTAACTGTCAGACTATTTTTAATGAAAGATACGTAAAGGCATCTATCACATCATTTCAGCGATGGGCTTAATTTATCATTTCTGAAGCTTTCAATAAGTTTTTAAATTATTCTGTGAGGGAAAATACAGTTTTCATTCAGTTCAAATTTCACTAAAAAATAGATCCAAATGTATCTTACTTTATCTGTTGCAGGGAGCCTACAAAAGTAGCCAGCCGATTAAAACCCATGGACCTCAGAATAACAGACATCTATTATATGAGCGCTGGGCACGCTGGGGAATGTGGTATAAGCATCAGCCTCTGGATTTAATCAGGTATTGCAAGTGGAACAATAATGAAAAGCAAAGTATGCTGTTTGGTTGTCATTGTCTAAGACTTGGAATTTGCAGTCTACAAAAAAAGCAACAGCTATAAGGTTTTTCACTAAAAGAGTCTCACTGTAGGTAATTGGTTATACAGGGGATGGGAGAGCTGAGAAATCAAACAGGCTTTGCAAGGTGTCTAAGGGATTAGCAACAGCAAAAAATTACTAACCCCTTAAGGGTGGAGAGAAATTGGAATAAACATATATTATCAGAGCCCAATACTTATGTACCATTGCTAGGGCTTCCAGTAGAGAGGTGAAAGTGACGGGGAGGGTGGAGCCATGGAGGGGGCATAGAGAGGGAAAATGGTCCTGGCTTATCGCTTCCTTCTACCTTTGAGTGATCAACTCACCAGAAGTAACACCTCCTGACTCAGCTTAACCAGAAGTAATTTAGAGTAAAACCTGACTAAAATGTCCAAATCAAAAAAAAAGAAAGAAAGCAAGCAAGCCAGAAAGTGGATCTAAGAGCAAAGAGAAAAATGACTAACACGTGTTTCACATGTTTGTATATATTTATTGTTCATTAAAGATCTACTCTACTTCAGGATGCATATTCTAGTAAGTAACTGCCTTCAACTTGAATTAGTCTTGAAATATTGTTGTATTCATGATTTATATCATTTATGTTGATGGAGGATAATTTGTTTTTTATTTTTGGAAATCATGAAATCTGTATTATCAAGATCTTAAGTCTGTGGTTAACTATAAATATTTATAGAATGAAAGAAAAGGACCATTTATATTATTATATATGTTAATATTTTAAGCTGTTTATGAAGTATAAACATCAAGAATAAATCACAGCTGAATCAGTTAGTGCCCCCAGCATAAAACAGGTGGACAAGGAAAGGGGTACTTGTAGAGAATTTAATAAAAGAACTATATACAGAAGCATAAGCCAGAGTCAAGGGAAAGAGTGACAGATGAGGAAGCTCCCAGGGACTAGCACAGCTGGAAGTTGCTATCAAACCTAGATCTTGAAGGGACAGGGGGAGAAAATATTTGGCAGAACCAGTCAAAATTTATACCCAAAATTTGACCTTAGGAAGAAAGCAGCCATGGCCAAACCATGGCCCAAGAAAGAGGAAACCAGGATGATAAACCCCATCTCTTTTATATTGCCCTCTGATCTCCTGCTAGCACATTCAGTCAGTCAACAAGCCCATCAGGAAGCCAGAAGAAAATGGGAAGGAACAAAGCTTATAGAGTGCATAGAGGTAGACCCCTTAGTGCCTATAATGAAAGGAAAAAAAGTAGAATGCAGATCTGGAGATACAGAGGATAAACATCCACCACCAAACGCTTTTAATTTCAAACATTAAGTATTCGGGCATATTCAGAACCAAGATGTTTTATTTTTTAGTTTGATGATCACAAGAAATTCTCAGATTTTATTTTATGCAGACAGGAGAATTATTTTAGATATTGTGAACCCAGTGAAATGTGCTTGTTCACAAAGCTATATCTATTAGGAATTAAAATGAAGTTAGGATTTGCAAGCATGCATTCTAGTGTCAATAATTACATTTACTTAGCTTATTTCACTTAAGATAATGTCCTCCAGTCTTATCCATGTTATTGCGAATGACAGGATCTTCTCCTTTTTAAGGTTAAGTAGTTTTTCATTGTGTATATATACCATATTTTCTTTATAAGCCACCGAAATACAAATACTACATAATCTCATGTATGGGTAGAATCTAAAAAAGTTGAACTCATAGAAGCAGAGAGTAGAATAGTAGTTACCAAAGGCTGGGGTGGGGAGAAGGCAGAAATTGGGGAGAAGTTGGTCAAAGGATACAAAAATGAATTTAGATAGGAAGAATAAGTTCCAGAGATCTGTTGTACAACATGGTGACTATAGTTAATAATAATGTATTTTATGGTTGAAAATTGCTGAGTACATTTTAAATGTTCTTACTATATAGTAAGAATAAATATGTGAGGTAATGTGTATGTTAATTAGCTTCATTTAGTCCTTCAAAACTATATGCATATTTCAAAATATCATGCATGCAATAAATATATACAATTTTTGTTGACAAAAAATAAACAGAAAGTATAAGTTCTCATCTATAGAAGACATTACTCTTGCTGCTTCAGATAATTCCAGCAAGCAGCCTTTATTTTCAGTAAATAGGTTTATTCAGCCACTATTACCACTTCTTTGGTTGTTGACATAGGAGGATATTTTTTCTTAAAAAAATTATATTTCTGTCTTTAATTGGCTAAGGGAAGGAGTGTGTGGTGTAATACTCACCCAAGAGAAAGTTTATAAAAGAGTATAGAGGGCAGTTGAACATGTTTTTACCCCTTAGGAACTTAACTTGTGTTACCAAAATTTAGATGGTAATGAGGCAAACATTGATAGTAAACTATTTATGCATAGCATTTTCTACAAGGCCCATTTTTCTACAACCAGCAGAAAAATTATCTTAAGATTTGTGACTACTTATTTTGAGTAAGTTGTTCTTAAAACCGCACACTTTTGAGGGCATGCATCTCTTACTGTGTTGCTTCCTATCTGTAGTGAGAGAAAGAGGGTGTTCAAAGTTGAATTTCTTTATACTCTTTGGTTATGGATAATGGAGACTCATAGGCACAGCCTGTATTGTCTCATGCTGAATAAAGTAGTTCCTTAGGATGGAAAGTCAGATACAGGCAATTCCTTTTTTATATAAATAACCATTTCTGGACATGTGTCCATGGTTTTTCCCATTTTAAAAATAAATTTAAACGTTTTATAGCTAAGTCCTATTTTAGTTGCAATCTGTTTTTCCATGAAAAATATTTGAAACTACAAAGAGCACATATTCAAAATCATCAGTTATAAAATTTGCGTAGCAAAATTCTTGTATGGCAATTTTAAAAAATATTTCACAATAGGCATTGGAGGCATTTGTATTTAAAAACAATGTCACTAAAGGAAACAATTCTAAAAGCATAGATTTCCACATTGTTTCATTTTATGATAGAAATTATTTCAGCAGTGGAATTGTATCATTGAATGAAATATGACACAGGGCAGAAATATTAAAAAAAAAAAAACAGATAAAAAGAGAGCTGTGGTTGTGTGATGGGTAGTTACCCAATAGCAGCCCCCAATTCCTCCGTCTTCCTCCTTGCTCTGTTTGGAACACAGGAATCATAGAAGATTGTGAGTACCAGCGCTCTAAGGCAAGGACATTTTTTCATTAGCCTCTTTTACATGGCACCAGCTCCTTCTTCTCCTGACACAGATCTGAAATCTACTTTTACTTAGGTGACTATACTTCACCAAATAATATTGTTGCTTCTCTTAATCTTTAACAATGTGTAATTTAAAATATCTATCTATATCATACTGATATAGATGATACTGTCTATATCCACTGATTTGTCTGTGCAGTCCTCTGTCATCAAAATTATAAAGGTCCTCTACTGTGTTAGTAACATGTGCTAAAAACTTTGCTCCACCCCACAGAGGAACACTTGTTCAAGCAAACAATTTTTTTTTCAATACCTGTTAATATAATAAGTTTCCATCTCAAAGTAGAATGTTATTATTGTATAAGAAGTGAATTTTCTATTGATCTGTGTTTCCTAGGAGAGAAAAATAAAATGCAAAAATACGGAGAAGTGATGCTTGACAGATGATTATTCCAGGTCTACACGCAGTAGAATATGCAAAAGATTTAATTGGCACAACACAGAGAATGAAGCAGAAAGAGAATAGTTTTCAGAAAGAGAAGCCTTGTTAAGGAAATATGACAAGAGAATTTTCTTCTTAGCAAGAATCACTGCTCCGTGCAATATTCCCAAATCAACTTTGAAGTGCCCATCTTTGTTGCAGGAACAAAACTGTGTGTGTTAAGTAACCGTCTTTAGAAGATGGAGACCAAACGGTGGTAAAGAAATCAGGAAATTATCATTTTTAACCAGGCCTTTAATACCGACAGTGGGTTAGGTGAAGAAAGAGCAACTGAGTAGTTATTAGAACTGCGTTATTTCTCTGCCATTTCAATTTAAATGATATTCATCAGCTAGAGGGGAATTAAATGCATTAACTCTCTTAGCGTCCTTCAGTACTTCCTGTGATGGTTACTAGTGAAGCAACACACAAGTCTACCTTTCAGCAGCTTACAATCGTATAGGGAGGAAAAGGAATGGAAGAATGACCGGTAATTGCCATACATTTTTGTAATTTTAGGGACAGCATTAACCAGGGTAAGTCCTGCGTGCTTTGGAAACTGCAGAGTTGAGCTTTGTTGAGGAAGATGTGACATAATGGTGCACATTGTGTCTAGCCTAAGGGTGTCTGGTGAAGGGTGCAGATGAAGAGGGAAATCTAACCTGCTCTCTCAGCACCCACCTAGAGGGGACACCTTTTTCCAATTTTCATGAAAGCTATATGGTTTAGAGCAGCTCTGTGATGTGAAAAATGAAAAGGGATGCTAGTAGGAAGATGGAGAAAAACAAGGTTTATGAGCCATGTTGAGAAGTATGGCATATACATAAAGACATGTGACAGAATTGCCCCTATATTGAAAAGGTTTAGGCCGGGCGCGGTGGCTCAAGCCTGTAATCCCAGCACTTTGGGAGGCCGAGACGGGCGGATCACGAGGTCAGGAGATCGAGACCATCCTGGCTAACACGGTGAAACCCTGTCTCTACTAAAAAATACAAAAAACTAGCCGGGTGAGGTGGCGGGCGCCTGTAGTCCCAGCTACTCAGGAGGCTGAGGCAGGAGAATGGCGTGAACCCGGGAGGCAGAGCTTGCAGTGAGCTGAGATCCGGCCACAGCACTCCAGCCTGGGTGACAGAGCGAGACTCCGTCTCAAAAAAAAAAAAAAAAAAAAAAAAAAAAAAAAGAAAAGGTTTAAAAATAAACAATATTGCCATTATTGGATTAATTAACAAGCAGGAGTATTAGATACTGTAGATGGAGCTGAGGAGGAACCGAGTGTAGCCTCAAGTTTCCGTCTGAAATTCTGACTAGGTGTGGCATCAATAGTTGTAATATTGCTTATATTGCCTTAACTCAGTCTAAGGATTTGCTTTCTCATGCAGGCTGTACTTTGGTGAGAAGATTGGACTATACTTTGCTTGGCTGGGATGGTATACTGGAATGTTGATTCCTGCAGCAATTGTTGGTTTGTGCGTTTTCTTCTATGGATTATTTACAATGAATAAAAGTCAAGTAAGGTAGGCTATTAAGAGACCTATTAAAAATATTTGGCCTGTCTTCTGAGTGGGCAAAAGTTTAACGATAATGCTGACTATAAAAAACAAATGGTTGATGATACTACAATTTAATTTATTTGCTATTTCTGTTTCTTGGTGTTTTTTTTGTTTGTTTGTTTGTTTTTTTTTTTTGGTAGGAAAGGAACACTATTACAAAATGTCATTTTAATACTTTTATATGCAAACTATCTTGAGTAATTTCCAAGAATGTTTACGTAAAATTCTTCTTTCCAGTATATACCACATAATTCAAAAATTTGATAGTTTTGTGTGATTTACATTTGCATAGTATTTGTTAGTCTAGAAGGCCCTCTCGATGTATTCATTCAAATCATTATAATAGCTATAATTTATAATTTCAATTTATAATTTACAAAGTCCTTCCAAATACCTTGTTTCATTTGCTGTAACCTTCACTACCACCCTTGGAGATGCATAGATCTTTTTGCACATGAGGGAACCTAATAGACTTAAAGATGTCTAAACAAAACAATTATACCACATAAATTCTGCTCTAAGCAGCCTCCTCTACTCTCCTGAGTACATGACAGATCATAACACACTTTCTACTTTATTATTACTCTCTGGAGGAACAAATATTTATAAATTTTATTTAGCATACACTTAAGATATGGAGATTGTAGTGAAATCAGGTTTGACAAAAGTCAAAACATATATCAAAATAGTGATGCTTCTATTAAAGTTGAAGTGACTTGAGATTTGGAAATAGGAACAGTACATTATTATTCAGCAAGGACGAGAGTCACCCTAACATTAAATAATCTTAACAGCATTTTCTATTTCAATCACAAGTATATTATCAACTTTAACTTTGTAATGTAAAATTCAAAATCTGAAAAATATCTCTCCCCCTTCTTTCAAAGCTCAACACGTTCTTCTCTTTTGATCCATCTTTTAACCATGGCCTTGCTACCAGATACTGAACATGACAGTTAATGTTAAGATTATATTCTTCATGAGATCATAAAAATTAATTTCCCTGAATTTTCCTTAATATAATATGTATATGTATGTATATGTACAGCAATTATGCTTAAAAATGAAACAGCTTTATTGTCCGATAATTAAATCCTATTCAGTAATCAAATTGCTTGATTTGATATCTCAAAGTCCCCTTGTTCTTCATGAATGCCGAAAGCTAAATAACATGAAAACAAAGAAACACCTACTGCTCAAACCCATTTCATCTAGCCATGGGTTAATTTCAGGGTTTTGCAAACTCATTACCATCCTGCAAGGTAGCATCTTCCTGAACAAACTTCTGCCCACTGGAAACATCCATCCTCCTTTTGGGCATTTGCCCATATTCTGTTGTATCAGTAACATCTGGGGCTCCGAAGAAAGGTTGTGGTTTAGAGTTACAGTGAATTGGAAAAAAAAGTAAACCATTTTAAAATGTTTTAAAATATGGAAAATGATTCTTCAAGTTGGTCCTGTGGAGAACATATTAACAAAATGTTAGCATATGATATAGACTTCTCAGCTCCACCGCTACAAAGCTGAAAATGAACAAAGAGGAATGAAGGGAATAGATTTGCTGTTTCTATTGATTTATATACCAATGGAGTAAATTAGGCTCTTTTTGTATGAGATAATTATTCTTTAACCTTTAGTACAAGGAGTGTTCTAAAAGGCATTAGCAAACTCTTTTCTTCAGTGCTGTATGGTATTATATTACTCCCACTTCTGTCACACTATAATTAAGATCCTGTCAGACTTTCTATTCTAAACCAAGATAAGCAGCACTGAATATCTTGACTGAAAATTTGGGGACTGAAATTTTCCATTCAAGGTGTCAGACATGGTTGAGTTGTAGGTGTTATCATGGTGGGTGGGGGAAGGAGAGCAATCTTTTATTTTGTGTTGACTTATGTTAGTATAATTTTATTAAGCTCTTTTTTACTTGTTGCAGGGTAGAAAAACGTTCCAAAGCTGCAGATGTGGCTCTATTGATTATGTTTCTACTAATTAGGTCCAACTAAATTAAGATCATGTTTCTTAATTGCTTTACACTTAATTATAGAAGTATATAACAATCAGGTTTTAGATGACTGTATATACATACGTGTATATATTTACATGTATACACTGGTCTTACATGGTGAAATATGGCCATATCTGTACCTGGGAAAAGATACAGGAATTTGAAAATGAACAGGCACAGATACGTGTGGCCTGGTTTTTAGGCCCTAGGTTTCAGGAACCAGGAAACAGACCTGAAGCCCCAACTGTCTGGTCTGTTCTTGCCTTTTCAGCATCAGAACTCACCAAGAAATGAATGTGGTTCTCAATATTGACCAGATTTTTAAGAGTCTTTGCTTCTTAGAGGATTTCCAAGCCCTCTCTTGACACTGTGCTTAGCAATAAGTTTCTTTCATTTATCAAGTGCCTACAATGTGTAAAGTACATTGTAAATATTTTTAATCTAATATCCCAGTTAGATATCCTCATATAAGATGAATAAATTGATCCCCTAAAAAAAAGTGACTTGGTCAGGGACTATATGTAGTAAGTGGTCAACTAAGTTTCAAACGTATTTCTGATTTTTAAAATTGTCAATAGTATTAACAACTATAGGATTATGATTAATATATAATTAATTACAGAAATAAATTAATACCATCAATTAATGTTTTATTAATTTATATTCAATTATCAATTGATTATTAATAAGTGTTTATTGGTGATGAGAACACAGTGTGAGATCTAGCCTCTTAATAAATTTTTAAGTGCACAAGACAGTATTATTGACCACAGGCACAATGTCATACAGAAGTTCTCTGGAATTTATTCATCTTATATAACTGAAACTTTTTGTCCATTTTACCCTCCCTTCCCTCCTTCCCCTAGCCAATGGCAACCACCATTTTAACTCTGTTTTTTGTAAGTTTGACTATTTTATATACCTCATATAAGTTGAATTATTCAGTATTGGTTATTCTGTGATTGGCTTAATTCACTTAGCATAATTTCTTCTAGGTTTATCCATGTTATCACATATGGCAGGATTTCCTTCTTTTCTAAGACCAAATAATATTCCATTATACATATATACCACATTCTCTTTCTTCATTCATCAGTCAATAAACATTTGGGTTGTTTCCATATCTTGGATATTTTTAATAATTCTGAAATAAATGTGGGAGTGCAGACAGCTCTTCCAGATCATGATTTCATTTCTTTTGGATATGTATCCAGAAGTGGGATTGCTGAATCATATGGTAGTTCTATTTTTGATTTTTTGAGAAACCTCCCTACTGTTTTTCATAGCAGTGGACCATTTTAGATTTCTACCAGCAGTGTGCAGGATTACAATTTCCCCACATTCTCACCAATACTTACTTTTTTTTTGTTTTTTTTAAGGAATAGTAGCAATCCTAACAGGTGTGAGGTGATTTTTTTATTGTAGTTTTGATTTGCATTTCTCTGATGATTATGTATGATTTTAAAAGCAATGATTTATCCATGATGCCCTACTGGTTTTCCTTAAACCTAGTTTCACACTTTTCTCAAAAAAAGTGTACCATAAAGCAAATATTTTATCTTCCATTCTTTATCATGTTAGCTGGATTATAAGGAAGCATGAGGACCCTCAAGTGAGTGGGTCCAAACATCCACCCCAATATGGAAAATTTCTCTCTACTTTTATTTTTAATTGGTAGTAACGATGATTTCTTTGGAATCACACTTGATGTGTATATGTAGCAATAAATACAAAACAAAAGAAAACCACAGTTTGAGTGATTGTTTAGATTGTCAAGCACTGCAGAAGAAATTCAGAAACACTCATGATGGGAACTCTCCCTTCCTCTAGTGGTTAAGCAAAGTCAAAGAAACTTGTGATACTCTTAAATATTTTAGACTAAAAAATGTCAAAAGTTGTGTGATGTTTTTTGTGTATCATGTATCAAGTTGAGCTTTGAGTGACTTTCAGAAAATGAATGTAATGATTCTACAGTAAAAAGACTCTGGAATTCTAGACTTGGTGCTTCAATAAATCTGAGCTTTTGATTGACCCCATTTGGAAATTGAGAAAGATTATATCATATAAACAAACTTCAATACCTTTTTAGTATAAGATTCTAAAGCAGGACAAATTGTATCATTTGTGAAACAATGAATTATGTTAAAAAGCTCATTTCAATTTTTTTTTTTCACGAAGTGTGTTAATAGTTCTTATTCCTACAAATTACTGGTATTGACACAAGAGGAGATACAGTCTTCTCTTTCTTTTTGGTTTTTAATATGTATATTTTACCTGCTTTCTCCTACCTTCTGTAGACATCCTGATTACTAGTAAGATGATGAGTGTGAAAGTAGAAGAGCTATAGTATATGTAAGACCCATTTCATCATTGTGATCATTAATAAATTATTACTTGATAGAAAAGTTCCCTTAAACTATGAAGCAAACTTTATCTCTCTTTTAGATATAGTTGATGGAGAACTGGATCTACAATCAGAAAACTTAAGCTTGGGGTCCTTGAGGTACCTCTAGCTAGCTCTATAACCTTGAGCAAGTTCCTTAAATTGAACATTGTTTTTCTCTTTTTACTGGAGATAATTGCCGTTACCCGAGATTGGAGTAAAGACTAAACAATTTGACAAACATAAATTCATCTTGCCCACTGTAAAGCATTATGTCACTATGTGGTATTATTACTTAACTATTGATCCCCACTTTGGCTTGAGATTATATACCTCCCATACTTGAAATACACATTGAAATGCATATGCATTCTTTTTTTTTTAGTTCAAGTACAAATGTGTAAAAAAAAGAAATCTTGCTGTAAACATTGCTAATTAAACTTGTGTTAAGGGTTGAATCCAGACACATTTTCTAAAGCCTTTAAATTCCTCTCAACATTTCTAGAGAAGATTTAAAGACAGTTAATTCAGGGGATACTAAATGGGAAAGGGCCATGTATGAGAGGAAAGCGCATAAAGCGTCCTGCAAATAAGTTGCTGAGAACTGTGAGTCTTTGAGGCTTTTCGGAAATGGTTACTGATGTGTTAGCGCTATCACAAAGTCATCTAAAATATATGCTGAGATTGTTTTAAAGGCAGTGGACATAAAACTGAAGATATGTGTCATAAAGTTACATTCTAATAGAGAACATATTTATATAAATATAAACTATGGCATGTCATTGTGACAGTGTATGTCAAGACGATGCAAAAGACCCCAATAAACAAACATAAAAAAGCAACTATTTTAATCTCCGATGAACATTCTGCACCAACAATACGTACTGCAGTGGGTGTTATAAATTGTATGATCACCAGACTTGAGAAATCCAAATAGGTTTGATTCCAGCTCAGCCACTTCCAAGCCTGGGAGTTTGGCTAAAACTCCATTGGAGTTATATATACCTCACAAGATTATCCTGAGTGCCATGAAATCATGTATAAAAGTGTCATTGTAGACAGAGTTTCACCAGATATCACACAAGTGTAAAATATGGCCTGTTATCATTATAATTATCTTGACAACATTTTCTAAAATTAAAGAAGCAAACCAAAACTTTCGCATCACAAATACTCTGAAGTGTTTGAGTTGGAGTCACACCACAGTGCCCACCACTCCCCACTATTCCCATTGCTTCTCCTTTTCCTCTCTGCCTTGCTGCTTCCAACAGGATTTGCTGCAGGGGCGAAGTGAATTTCTAGTCACAGTTTCATGCTATGTTTTAATGGTTTTTTTTTCTTTTTTTTTCTCAAGCCAAGAAATTTGTAAAGCCACTGAAGTCTTTATGTGCCCTCTCTGTGACAAGAACTGCTCCCTGCAGAGACTCAACGACAGCTGTATCTATGCCAAGGTGAGTGTGGACCCTCGCATTCTCCTTCCTGAGCGGTACTGAGAAGCAGGCAGTAAGAAGTCCTCCAGTCAAAGTTAAGTGTTCTCAAGAGTTTCAACCATCATTAAGTGCCATTGACAACTGAATAAAATGTCAGTCTGTTGTAATTACAAAGCAAGTATACTTTTATTTGAACATTTTTGTCTCCCTTGGTTTTTATAACTGATTTTTGCCACTGTAGATAAACATAAACTTCCACATGTAATTATATCTAGATTCTTTTTAAGAAACAGTTACTTCTATTGCTGTTTACTAAATTTGTATGTTACATGAAAACTTACGAAGTTAAAATACTTCTATTGGTACAGAGAAAATGAAATAACATTCAAAAAAATCCCAAAATTGCTGCCTATTAGAATTACCTGAAGGGCTTTTAAAACTCCTGAAACTCAGATCAACCCCAGAGCAATTAAATCAGAACCTTTGGGATTGGAACATAGCTATCAGTATATTTCAGATTTTCCTGGGTGATTTCAGTGTTCCTCCAAGTTTAAGAAACACTGAATTCTACATTATTATTTTTGTTTGTAAAACAGTTTTATAGAAGTATAATTAACATGTAATGAAATATACCTATTTAAAGTGTATGAGTTGATACATTTTGTTATATGCGTGCACCTGTGAAACCATTAGCATAATCAAGATAATGAACACATCATCTCCAACATTTTCTTCACGCCCTTTTAATCTCTGCCTCCCTGACCTTCCCCTGTGCTCTAGCAGCCGACTGCTTTGTATCGTTATAGATACATTTGTATTTTCTAGATTCTTGTGTAAATCGAATCATGTATTTATGTATTTTCTTCTGACTTCTTTCACACAGCGTATTTATTGAGATTCATTCATAATGTAGCATTTATCAATAGATCATTTTTATTGCTGAACATTATTCCATAATATCTATACCGTTTATTTCTTTACCTATTATCAAAATTTTTGATTGTTTCAAATTGTTACCTATTTTAAACAAGTTTTCTATTAATATTCATCTACAAGCCCTTGTATGGACAAATGCTATCATTTCTCTTGGGTAAATATCTAGGAGTAGACTGGTTAGATCACATGGTAGGTATATGGTTAGCCTATGAAAACCCTGCTAAGCAAAACCTTCCCTATGTGTTTATACCTTTTACATACCCACCCATGGTATATGAGAATTCCAGTTTTCTGTGTAGTCACCGAGCCTCATTGTGGTCAATCTTTATGAATTTTAACAATTCTAAAGCTCTTTCTGTGTATGCTACCCAAGTCACTATGCATAATGAGGGTTTCAGTGGCTGGTGGGACCAGGCACTATTCCTGACTCCAGTCTCTCAAATGGCACTTTCCTTAACAGATGGTTTCCTTGCATACATGCTCGTGGGTACTGCCTAGGTCGTTCTTCTCTACACCCTGAGAACTCTTTAAGGCAGTAATCTGAGTAGTAATAAAGTGAACGTTGTTCGTTTTCTGTCTCTCATTGCCCTTTGTTGCCTGATGTCTACCATCTTGTAATCTGTTGTTTTATATATTTTGTGCGTTTTGGGGGTGTTTCCAGCATAGGGATAAAATCAATCCTTCTTACTCCATCATTTCCAGAAGTGGAGATCTCCATACAATTAACTTTGACAAGGCTGGGTGCAAAATCCAAAGCCACTCAATGTCCTTACTACAAGAACATAACTTAGTAAAGAAGTCTGTTTTGTTTATACTTTAATTTCAGAATAAATGTTTAGTTTTTCATTCTTTTAAATGTTCCATAAAGATGATAGGGACTTAGAAACATGGTTATCTTGTTTGGAGGCAGCATTTTCTCATCACTTTTTGCTAGAACCAAGTGTGTTAAGAGTTGTTATATGTATATACATATGTCTCTCTCCTAGCCTATGTATTTTAGACATATAACAGCCTAGAAACGCCAAAAATATACAGATACTTCTTCTTTCACTTGGACATATCTAATAACACACACTGGCATTATTTTAACACTGAAGACAAGAAATATCCACATATGGCAGAGTGATAAAGTGAGGAAGCCATCCAAGGAAACACTACATCTAGGGTGCTTTTGTCATTGTGCAGTAAATACATCTCTTCTTTTCTCAACAGAGAAAGGTACATTTAAGGACAGGGATGACTCACAAAGAATTCACTTAATAACTTGTATAAGGAAAGTGGAAAAGTTAGCTTGCAAAGGAGAATATTGCCTCGTGGAAGAATGTAAGAAATACAACCCACTAGGATGAAATGTCTTTTATTTGTTCCTCTAAGATAAAATGTAGCTACTTGTTTTATACCTTAAAAATAAGAGTTCCTCTTCCCTTACTGGGTGGAAATCAACAATCTATTTTACTATAAATTTTCATATTTAAATATCTCATAATTTTTCGATGGGTAGAATCAGATATAAGGGAGCAGATTTTTGCCAAAGGTACAAGCCAACAAATCTAGGATCATCTAGAAGCAAAATCACCTGGACACGTGATCTAGGGAGTTCTCAATTCAGTTCCTTACAGAATCCATTACTGCTTGTGACAAATAAAAAGAAATCAAATTTTCCATATTATATTGAAAAGGATGTGTGTACATGTAATTTCCCCTTTATAATTTCAGTGATATGTCTGCATGAAAATAACTGGTCCTATCATATGATAAATATTAATATTTAAGTACATTAATGTTTCCTTTCATGACTACTTTTATTTTAGTACTTAAAAGAATTGGAATTAGGATATTTTTGCAATTAAGTAATTTCGTGATATTTTCACTGACACTATGTTGTCAAACCCTATAATGCTAGGAATTCTCATCTAAGGTAAAATAATTAGCTAGAAGGTCCTAAGCTGTTTTTCATATAGTTAAAAAATGACCCAACCCCTTGAACTTAAGTCTTATTCAGAGTAATTTTCTTAAAGAAAAACTTGTTTAACATTTACTCAATACCCAGTGTGAACCTCAGGCTGTATACTGATTTGAGGTTACAACAGAAGCAGAAGAGAAGCTGTTCTTTTCAAGAAACTTCATTGAAAAGAAAAAGAGTGTGTATAAGACTATACATCCGATCATCTAGAACATTTGTGATAAAGCAGGTTTCTGGACCCCACTTCCTGAAATTTAGAATCAACTGGTCAAGGGTGAGGCCTAAAACTCTCTCTGTTAACAAGCTCCTCAGGTGACTCTAATTTCTAGGACCAAATTTTTAAAAGATACGTGGAGAATAGTCTGATCAATACCTATTTTTTATGTAGCTTCTGGTCAGGTCCAGCAAATGAAATGGTTATTCAGGTTTCACCCTACCCAAGAGTTAAGGAATGAGGAAGTGAAAGGGCATGACCTCCAGCTTCAATTCTGACTCCCTGCCCTCCAAGTCTCCAGTAATAGCTCTGCGTACATGGTTGAATCTGCCAAGGAGTCACCTTGTTCTCCTTATCCTGGAGGGACTTTAGTGGGATATAAGTGGCATTTTTCAGAGCCTTATGTTTTTCTGAACCTATAAAGCAATTTTAGAGCAAGACCCAGCAGGTATAATGCAGAAAACATAGACTTTCAGCTTCCAGCCTAATAAGAAAGCTATCTCTTTAACAGTACCCACATTTTTTAATTTGTAGCCACACTCAGCTCTTCAAGAGAAATCAGGTGTCAAAGAAATTGGACAATGTGTACTTAAATCAAGCTTTGAAGCTAAGTTTGTGACCTTCTTTATATGTTATGCCTAGTCACATTAACAGTGTTGAACATAACGCTTGCCATGGGCCCTCCATTCATAAAGGCAAGCTGTTTTTCTAATAGAATAATTCCATGTATTACATATGTAATTATATATGGAGGACAAGATTCTTTTTGCTTTTAGAAAAATCTTCTATGCCGCTTATGGAATTTTCTCAATATTTTAGTTGGGGTTTCTTCAATGTAATAAGTGTTCTTATCCTATTAGACAGAACGCTACTTATCACTTAATTCTCCTGTCAGTCACCCGTGATCTAAACTTGAGCCATTTCACAATAAGCTTGACTCTTCCTTCGCTCTTTTTCCCATTTTCATTCAGCAGCTCATATGTCAGCACCCTAAATAAAGCCCTTAACACCTCAAGCTATAACCACCGACTTCAAGCTGTTCTTGTTGTCTCTATGATCTCCCATATCATAATACATCCCATGTGTAATAGCTTGGTAAATCTAACACATGATTAAACATGGTTGTACTCTTCCTTAGAGCAAGTTCTGAAGTCTTCTCTAATGCTCCTTCTAGCTTTATCTCTCATTAGATGTATGTAATCCCACATTACAAGAATATTACATGTACTCCAACTTGATCTCATGAAGGTGTTTCTAAACTGTTAATGTTTAAATTTATTGACTTAAAATGCCTGAAAGATTTGTTAGCAAACCCAGTAAGAAAAAAATTGAGAAGCACTTTAAAGGAAAATACTACACAAACCATGACAAGTTCATGCAACGCAATTGTTACTAAGGATGGTTTTTTATTTGCCACTTTTCTAAAAGCATGGCTATTTCTAGAGCAGGGGAGAGCCATTATTTCTTGGTGACCTTTAAATCCCCACAGTCTGTTCTAACACTCTTAAGAGACTGTTTCCTGTATGATGTTGGTTTACAAAGGAAAACAGACAGCTGTTCAGCGGTTCAGCAGCCTCAGGTGTCTCTGTTGGACGTCTTGAGAAAAAAAAAATTCTTGATTCCCTGCTGGGTATAATTTTATGAGCTCTGTGGGATAATTTCTTTATGATCCTTTTCTCTCCTGATATAAAAGTACACTGATGATTGTTTTGAAAACCAATTTTGATATTCTTTTTTAGAAATACCATGCCTTAACCAACAATGAATTTTAGAGGCATATGGGACATTTTGCACCTATCCACCAACCTTCAAAGGGAGCACTTCTTTTCTATGATGATATTATCAATAATGCCACATTATAGAAAAATACGTTTTATGATGACTTGCTTTACGTATATTTTGCAGTGTGTTCCAGATGTTACAACTGAAATATACATTACTGTTATTTTAATGCTCTCATTGAGCACCCTCTGGATGTCAGATTGAGCAAGGACACCATTCCATTCCAACTTTCTTTATAATACTGTACTTTAGCCCATGATTGTCCTTACCCTCCTGTGAGGACAATGCCCCTATTTTCTCTATAGTTTCTATGGAATTTTTGTGCTGGCCGAACATTTTTTGCCTTCACTGTGTTAGTTTAATTTCTCTCACTAAGTTACATATATACTGAGGGCATTATGCAAATGCAAACAAGCAAAGGTAAATTGAATTTATACTTTATTAAAATCAAACAATACTTACAAGCCTTAAAATTTGATTCAATAACATTATAAAACTATGCATCCTTCTTTATGAAGTTTCAGTTATCTGATTATAAAACACTTTGTTTCATGAGTATCCAGTGATTTATGAAACTTTTGAAACAAATTAAGATGGGATATATTACATCTTATAGCCATTATTGGACCCATCCTACATTTTGAAAGACTAAGAGAATAGAGTTAGCTATTGGAAATGTTGGCTCACTGGAAGAATCCTGCATTTTCCAACTTCCCCACTCCTAAACATTTTGCTAACAGGAATTGCAACTAGGAATGCCTCACCTGAAAAACTAATTTCATACAACTTTCATTGTAGTTTGACAATCTGTGACCCACAAATACTTCCATAGGATGGTAGAATTTTTTATAATTAGAAATGATGGTGGGGTATAAAGGGAATCAAGAGAGGAGAGAAGAGGGCTAATATTGTTTCTTTACCTCTCCCCATGAGAAAAATCGTGTGAAATTGATGCAGGACCCATGAAAGGATTTCATATATAACATTTCCATACTATAAAATAATATGATTCTATTTGAGAAAAAATCATAGTACCTGAGTGCAAACAGTATTCACTGGATTATTATAATCAATTTGCATGACTAATATTTCTGTTTGTTTTCTCCTCAGGTGACATATTTGTTTGATAATGGAGGGACAGTCTTCTTTGCTATTTTTATGGCAATATGGGGTAAGTACTTTCTACATTACTTTCCATCCCTTATTTTCTGAAGCTGTTTCTGTGTTTCTACACACAAACACATGCGCGTGCACACACACACACACACACACACACCATGAATCAGTTCAAAAATAAAGCCTCTAGGTTGGTACTTGCTTTGTTTGCTTTCTTCATACATTCACTGCTTCTTTAGGAATTTAACTCTTGATCTCATCCTCTAATCTCTAAAACCTAGACTTTCCTACATCAAGGAACATATTTTTTCTATGAAAGGCAGGTGGTAATTAAAAACAAACTGAAACATACTAGAATCCAAATTAATCTTCTTATATTATTGCTTATGAAACTGATGCTCATTAAAAAGTTATTTGATATTTCCATTCATCTTTTTTAACCTTATAGTTCACACATTTAAAGATACAGAATCTATTCCATTATGATTGAGCAATAATGTCTAATATAAGAAATCTAGTTCCTATCTAACAACTTAAAACTGTACAAATTATGTACAGGTATATTCTTTGGTTAACTTTTTTTTTTTTTTTTTTTACCATGATTCTCATTGAGTTTTTAAGGCACCCAAATAATTGAAGCCTAAGGTATATTAAGACAAGTTAAAATTCCCAAAACCTTTGAAGACTTTTAAAGAAGCTATTACTTTCCTGGGTAGGGTCAGCTTTCCCGCCATGGCCCCGTTGAGTGCAGTCATTGTCAGCTTGGCAACTCAAGGGGCTGATCATGTGTGTGCTGATCTAGAAAATTATAATGTACTAGAATAAGGTCTCTAATTTCTATTGCCTCAATTTCCCAGTGACAGGAACTCTAGGCTATGTCCTCTTTTTAGCTTTAAAAAGCACCCTTTCAGTTGTCGTTTAAGAACATGTAATCTTGAATTATGGCACTAGGGCTGCAGGCAGAGCAGTAAAGAGTCAACTTCAGTGTTTAAGAATTTCATGGTGGAATAATTTTTATTATTAAATTATCAGGCAGGGCTGTAATGGTGAAATCTTTTAGTTTTATCTGATTACACAAATATTTTCTACTAAGAAAATAATACTAAAATACAAATTAAGGCTACTTAGTAAATGCCTCAGGTTGGCCAAAAATTGTAAGAAAGAAAACCTTTGGATGATACATCCTGTCTACATTTCTGCTACTGGTCTCCTGCTTTTATGATTCTCCTTGGCAAAATCCACATGACAGTAATTTTGTGTAACCTTCTGAAAGATGAATTTGTCAAAAGGCTAGGATGTAGACGACACTTGCTGTTTGACGCCTTTTTCCTTTTAGTTCTATACGGAAGTGCGAAGTGGAGGTATGTCATCCATAGGAATGCCATCACGTGCATTTTCTTGACTTTCTGGCATGGCTGAATCATTCAAATTTGGATTGTAGTAGCTAGAATTCCCAAAACTCACATCATAAGGTTCCGGTGCATTGTCTAATCGCAGAACTAAAAAAGTAACAAAATAATATTGTTTCACAATGATACTCGGACAGATTCACGTTCAGACATCCACCAAAGTATAGAAATTATTCTAGATGAGAAAATAAGTAGAGTTTTATATGGGCTTTTTAGATTTTAATTTTAAAATTTTAAATAAGTAGCTGTTTTTCAAGCTTCATTTTTTATAAGATTAAGAGTACAGTTTTACTTCCAAAATTTTACTGTTGATGGACTCAAAGTAAAGGAACTGAAGAAGAGACCACTATAGTATATCAATACCTTGTATAAGGAAGTGTAGACAATGCCTCATTGACTTTTGAATCTTATGATTTCAAAGCCTTGTCAATATGTTCAGAATTCGTCACTTCTGGTGTAAATTTTTTTAAGTGAAGCCAATAATTTTTAAATTAATGTTATTATTTTACCAAATATCTCAGTATCTTGATGGCTAAACCATTTAAGGTGGAGGAGATAACAAACATTTGTGGGAGTTTATGTTTTCTTCTGATCCATTCAAGTTACCATGTACTTGAGGTTTTCTGACTGTTGATGTGGAAATTTAGTTTTCTTTTTAAACAAATAGTCATTATTTCCTAAAGATCTTGAATTCATTTTCAAAAAAAACTGGACATGCACTTGGTATCTTAAAGTACTACCAGGAATAACTAATTGTTAATTAAATTAGTAAACTATTCACTTAGGCATCATCATTTGCTTATCTACTTATTCCTCTAGCCATCTGTTTACAAAGGAACCTTAGGTCTTTGGGAGAGGTGTCTCAAAGCTGTTTTTGATGGACAAAACAGTTGTTGTGATTGAGTTATTCCTTTATGCCTCTATCACTGCAGTTCAGATTGTATCAATTTTTGATAAATTGAGTTTTTGCATGAGATTACATGTAAAGACAAGATAAAGGTTAAAAAATGGATTGAAAACCACTGTTATAAATCCTATCCTTTAATTTTGAAGAATGGTACTTTTTGTTTTGTATTAGTTCCTAGAAACCCATAATCAGAATTCAGTTACATTTATAATTAACAGATTTGGTTCAGAATATGAGAAATATATCAGTCATATCTGAACTCATTGAAACTCAGATTCAGTAAGACTTCATCAATGGGACTCACCAGAAGCATTTAACTATTTGTTATGGTGACAAGAATCCCTTGTGCAAACCAGAAGACAGATTTTTTTTTTCCCTGAAGTATAAAACTACAGATGAACCAAACATTAAATCAAATATCAAATTGATATTATATTATTAAAGCACAAACTGACAATTTTATTTTTAGTATACATATTTCTCATTCATAGATATTATGGTTGGCCTTTTCCATCATGTGAGTGGAAAATTCCTGAATTAAGGTACAATGTGACTTTATGTGTGCAAATATGCAACTTTTAGATACTTTGTTTTAGAGCCTCATTAAGATGGTTAATGGAGGACTGCTGTTTCTGTATAAACTTTAAAAGAGCTCCAAATTAGAATCAATCTTTGTTCAAATTACTGCTACTTAGTGATCTCACAATGGCAAGGAATAGCTCTGCTTTCACTTGCTAACCAAACTGGTCATTTTTTCCTTAATGTCCTACCATTCATTATCTTCCAATTTTATACATATGTTTTAGATTCTTGGATTATGATTTAAAACCAATTTTGATGCAATGAGTAACACTTCAAATGTTTTTTAAATTTCACTCACAGGTTTATAATTATTTTGGTTTTGTTCTTTGATAAACAGAAGATGGATCAGAATAAGTCTTCAGTTTATTCATTCATATGAATTCTTTTGGAATTACCTTCTAGGCAATGCAGTGTACATTGACATCCTCATTTAATTAAAACCACTGTGCCCAGGTGAAGTATTGAAAATAGCTTTTACCTGGTTCATTTCTGTCGTCATAAAGTCGCCGATGGGAAAATGAATCCGTTTTCCTTTTTCCACACAACAAGTAGCCAACAAGAGTAAGCAATGAGACACCCAGAATAGCACCTAAAATGGCCCCGAATACTATTCCTGTATTTCTATTTTCTACAGGACAAAAAAAATTTAAAGAAATATAAAATAGTTATTCAAAGTACCAAAATCCATACGTGTTTACTTTCTTTATACCAAAGAATGTTTAACATTTACAAATTAGATAATAATGTGTTTGTGTGTGTGTGTGTGTGTGTGTGTGTGTATGTGTTTTATAAAGTACTGTTTGGGATATATTGGTAAACGTATTTGTTGATAAAACCACACTTCTAATTTTTAATTACATTGAAATACTTCTAAGTCTTAGCTCTATAACTGTGTCTTGTTCTTATTAACATCAATAGCACTGAAATGCCATGTGTATACTCCATTAAGATCTAATATCAGTGTTGAACTTTAATGATAAAATGAACTTTGCACTTGTTTCTATAAATAATTCAAAGGTGAAAAGCCAATAGGAGTGAGTGGGTAATAGAAAATGAAAAAACAAATAAGAAGTCACTGCAAGGAAAAATCAGTGTATCCTGATAGAGCTTATTTCTAAATACCACAAATAAACCAAGGCAAGATAACTTCAGTGCCTTGCATATCAAGAACAGTTGTCTAGGCCTGAGCTTAAGGGAGTTCAAAATTTCACTGTATTATTATTTTCACTCCGTATCTTATTTGAAGACTAAATTTTCAATAAACTAAGTGTTCTCTGAACTGAAATTTAGTACATTTCTCTTTTTTTTCTTCTCTTTTCTTGAGGTACTCATTAATTAGGTAGCAAAAGGTCTTGCAGGGTCTCTGATTCTATATAAAATCTCATTTCTAAAAAAATTAATTTTCATGTTGGAGTACAGTAAAATTGGTAGTGAAATAAAAGAGAAGTAAGCTAACTAAATTTTGTTTTTACATAAAATAGCAATGGTAAGAGTAAGTACTCAGTATTCTCAATATGTATATTAGGTTTAGATAGACTAAAAGAGAGGAAGTATTTTTTAAAATGACAAGATATGTTAAAATCATAAATGTACATATACAATATATTGATCATGATGTTATAAAAAGCCTAGATTTCAGAATTTAAAACTTTTCATACACACTGGCAACAACATTCACATAGGAATTTGTATATATGATTTGGTTTTTACATTATTAATATAATCCTTAAGTAAGCCACACTGGAAGTGAGTTCTTGAAGGAAAACAAATTATTAAAAAAACATTTCAAGGGGAGAAAATACATTAGATCTGAAAAAACAAAACATTAATGAATTATTGAAACTTAGTTATCTTTTTTCATTTTATGGAAAAATGTAAAACCATTTTTATGTTTCAAATGGAAAAGCTTGATGTAATCCTTGAATGAAACATAAAAATGTCCACATAATAAATTGTCTGTGATGGTGACAATTTATAAATTCATTACTTTGTTCAACTTTTTTAAAACTCATATATATAAACTCATATATATATACTCATATATAAAAAACATATATATGAACATATATATGTTCAGTTGTATATATATAAGCTTATATATATATGCTCATATAATTTTATATATATATATATGTGTAGTTAAATAGTCACATGAGCATGTGGAATTTCAGGTAGTCTTCTCAAGATTCATTGAAAATTGTTACCTAGTATCTCAAAACTATACCATTGCTTTAGTCTCCATCTTTTCTTGAACTAACCTAACTTCGCATTTTGTCTCATTGTCTCCTTACACTCCCAAAGAGAAATGACTAGTATATGTTCATTGAAGCCCGAAAACCACTTCAGTATTTCTAGTGACTATAATGATCATCCCTCAAAAGTGAGAAAATTCGTGCTACTGTGTTCTCCTCTATTTTTCTAGCATGGTGATTCCTTAGACTTACTCTGCATGACTTATTTGGAATTTCAGTTTCACACCAAAGGAAAGTTAAATTCATTTATATTTACCTTTTTGGGGATCTGATGTATTTGGAAAGAGTTTTGAATTATTGGTGAATTTTAAAGTAGGCTGTAGAGTTGTTTTTTCTTGATAGGGAGTAAACCCAGTGAAGCTATCACTGTTTGTGGTAAGCCATCCACTTGGTTCCACTATCAAGGGGGTCACAGATGGAGAAGCTGGTTCTGAAGAGAGGATGCTAACTGTAATGGAACTGTTATCGGGAGTTTTCACGGTGTCATTGACCAAAGACCAAGTGAATTTTTCTGAAGACAGAGCAGGTGTAGCATTGGGATGTGCTGAGATGGGCAAAGGATCTTCATCTGCTATAGGTGCATTCCAAGGCAATTTAGAAACGAAGCTATGGATCAAGGGAGGGCTTGTGGAAATGGTGGGTGTGGGTTTTAGACTGCCCAAAGAATGCTCAGCTGACGAGTTACTGGAGAAATCTGTTATTCCATGGCTTTTGTTTGGTAGATTCAAAGGAGGAGAATGACTCGCCTTGATATTTGAGGTGGTTATATTTTCTTTATCGGAGTTTAAGTTTGCTTCACTTTCCAAAGAAATAGGTTTATTTTCCATTGTTTTAAAAACTTCTGCAGTGCTCTGTGTTGTGTTTATGCCTTGATTTTCTTTTCCATGGCTCCCCGATAGAAGTGAATAAAACAAAGTTGAAATCAACAGAATTTTGGCTAAGGTCAACATTGTAGGCTTCTTTGGTATTGGTTTTTTTTGAAAGGAATCTGAAAGAAAATAACCATCATTTGAATACCTTAATAAAATATTCTGAGTTTTTAAATGGATCTATATATTTTAAAGTAATAAAAATCTAGACATCATATAGACATGATAATGTCATATTTTTATTCCAAAATTGCTTATTTTGGTTATGTACTTAAACTAGTGCCATTGAGTACTACTTTCCATGTAATCTTTCTTCCTTTGTTGCTTCTAGGGAAATGCCATGCAAAAATTTTCTCAAGCTATACACTGCTATTTCAAAGACCATTTAGCTTGGGAAAAGGTGGAAGAAAACCATAAACACCCACCCACTCACACACATATATTTAAAACATGTATATGAGCTGTTAAGTAAAATTTTTAAAATATTGTAAGTATAGACCATGTAGAGCTGGCTGATTTCTTCAATCTATTTAAGAAAACACATTCTTTATAAAGATGTCATTTGAAATATTTATTATGAAAATGACATTACTGATTATACATTAAATGCACCATATATTAGGTTTTTTAAAGTGAGTCAGTCAAGAATACCCCTGAATACATTTTATTAGTATCTAGTTTGAATTACTTGAATTTGAATATATCCCTTTTCCACAATACTTTTCACTTCATGATGTCCTTCTTGCTACTTATTCCCTAATTGGGGAGATTAAGAAGTCTTCTAGATTTAAGGATATTCTTTAATCTTATTCTCTTATTTTATAAAAGAAGAACATGTTTGGGTGTATGTGTGGAAAAATATGCTAGATAATTGCAGATTGGGTCCTGATCGCCAATCCAGGCACACCATTCTGCCTCCTAAGTGTGAAAGTACCAGAATTCATAAATAGGGTGATATAGAAAAATGTTTTGAAATCAGATTTATATTAAAATTCTGGCTTCTGATACAAATAACTCATGAAAAATAATCATCATAATAAGCAGTCGCTTTTTAATCATTATAATAAACTAACTTCAGAGTGTTGTTCTGATGACTGAATGGGCTGACTTAGGTAGCAGCACTCTAAACAATATCTAGCCTAAAGTAAACACTTAATAAATGCTAACCTCCATTTAATATTCAAATATAATAATATATCTATAGCATCTTTTTGGTTACAAAGTTTACAGTATCATCTTATTTGATACAATCCCTTGATGTGGCAAGAATAGATTGTATTATGTCCATTTTGCAGATGAAGAAACTGAAGTTTACAATGGCTAGTAACAGAAGCTGGTAGATGGAAAAGGCAATATTTAAAGCCAAGTCATCTGACTCCAATCTCATAAGAGGCTAAAATTTGAAGTGCTTTTACTGGAAAATTTACTTTTTTAAAAAATTAGACTTTTATTTCTCAAGCAATAAAATCTGAGTACTAATTTCATGTTATTTGAATTGAACCTTATTTTTCACTGAAAGCCTCCATGCTGACTGAGAGAGGAAAAGGGAGGAGGTACAACTGCTGTTACTTAGTTCTTTTATTGTGTGCCATTTCTCAACAGCTCTCTAAAATTTTTACAAATATTTTCAACCTTGTTGATGTGTCATTAGGGTCTACAGAGCTTCTAAACACTCCCACTAGTTATGTGTTGGTTTCAAGTACCAAGTCCCCTTTAACATAATGATTTTTCACATATGGTACAACGTAAATATATCTATAATATATGATAATTATCTTCAAAGTCTGATAGTTCTCTTTAAAAGCTTTTAGCAAGCAATTTCATAACCATGCACTTCCAGAATTGTAGACATATTGTATCTTCCATGCCCTATGGTTATCACTTAAGAAAAACCTACTTAAAAAGAAAAGCAGGCAGACATATGAGGACGTTCATAGTGGCATTATTTATAAGAGCCTCAAACCTAAGTGTTCATTAGTAACAGATTGGATAATAAATGTGGTGTATTCAGATTGTGAAAATTGATGAGCTAGAGCTGCATGCAACGACATGGATGATTATCACAAACATAATGCAACACTTAAAACACCAGTTGTATTGTGTGATTTCAGTATATAAAGTTCAAAAACAGGCACAAAACTACATTGCTACAAATCGGGAAAGTGCTTTATTACTGGAAGGAAACAGACAGAATTGATTGGCTGGAGCATGGAAGGACCTTGTGTGCTGGTGATACTCTATTTCTCAACCTGATTGTGATTACGTAGCTGTTTGTGTTTGTGATCATTCTGCTTATTGTTATTTCATTCACTTTTCTGTGACAACTAGGACATTTAGATTGTTCTAAAACTGTTTAACATAACTGGAAAGTATATTACTATTATGCATTTGTTATATCAGCTGCTTTACATGTTTTCTATTTAATGCTAATCAAAAATAAACAAATGATGAAGGGCTTATTAATCCCACTTTACAGATGATTAAGTGGGACATAAATAATGTAAGTAATGCATCCAAGGACACATAGCTAGTAACTGAGAGATCAGATTTGGATTCAAACCTTGACATGTCTGATTTAAAGCTAGTCAATATTCATATTTGTAACATAAGTTGCAAAGGAATATAGAATTTGGTACACAGCTGCTTTTTAGAACTTCTTTCTACCATTACTTTTTTTTTTTTAACTACAGCCTCTCCAAATTTAATGATTTTAACCAGAGCAGTTTATAATCCCATTTTTACAAAACACTGAGAATATAAGTCTTTCTGTCTTCAGAGAACCCATTAAATACACTAAATATGCTTTTGCTCTAATATAAGAAAATCACAACAACTGTCTATTATGGTTTCTAGATGGATATCTTTACCGTGGAGTTTACAGATGAGCATTTACAAAGCATGAATGATTATCTCTGGCACCTGTAGTTGACCAATATTTACTTAAACTCATGCCTCACCTAGCACGTTTAAAATATAATTCATTTTAGTTTAAAAATAGTTACGTGTACCTTTTCAGAAACATCTCTCTCCCGTGAACTCTGCAAAGTTTACAGCAAACATAACAGTCCATTTCATTATCTTCTGCAAGTGATCTAATTTGTAAACCGTACTTGGCCACTATTTTCAACATTATTATGGCATTTGATTTATTTTCTCTATATCTAGTTGTTTTGCTATTTTTCTCTTCCTAATAAAGTGGTCACCAGTGGAGGGAAAAATGTCCTTAGCTGTTCTTCTGTTTTTCTTATAATATGATATGAGAGACATGGCATTGAGCTTTCATTCCCTGCCTGTAGTGAAAATCTACATATCAAGAGTCAATAAAGTGAATTCTGCTGTTCCTGTTTCACCTTGCCTGTGACATTGAATCACCAAGGGGATCTCTCATTCCTTTACCCAGCTTTTGATTGTAACTTGAAAACCTAGGGTATCAACACCCCAAACCTGCCCAGCACTCTGTTACTGCCTATAATTTATCTCCCAGGAAAAGGAGAGAAAGGGAAGAGAGGGGTAGTTCAGTATGTTGTGAATACTATTAAATATTTACAGTTTATTCAGAAATTGATACAGTTACAGATAAGGCTTTTATGAAGACGGATTTTCCTGACATTGCAGTAGGGAACAAGTTTGCCTCTGCTGCCCAGCTTCTAGGAGAACCAGGTTACGCCACTTACTCAGGCCCCTTTCATCTTAAAGTCGTAGAAGCAGCCAGAAATTGAAGTCATCGCTATTCAGAACCCCACCATGAAATTTTGCTGGAGTAAGGTCCAGGAGATTTGGCCTAAGTTTGACCTCATGATAAATGAACAAAGCGCTTTGCAAGGGACAAAAACCTAATAGAGGTAGGACAGCAACTCCAGAGGGCAACAAATGAAATCTATATATGTTTTATTTTTTGGTGTGCTTTCCTTTAGCCTTTCTCCATCTCTGGAGTTCAAATATCTAACTCTATGCTATATACTTGTTTTATAAAGCTGAAATGATGATGGATTATAGATGGTATGCCTGAGTGCGCCCAAGTTCATCTGTCAGCCAGGTGCACTGTGGGGGCAGACAGAAGGTGGGATGAAAGAAAAGTAAAATTGCAGAGGGAGAGAAATCAGGAGAACCCTATAACATGATTTCACCTCCTGACCTTTGCCTCTTTTTGCATCTGGGTGGTAACTCCTAAGAGGAATTTTGAAGTTATAAAATAGAAACAGGTTTAGGATCATCACAAACTCACCCCCCCCCCCCCCCCCCCCCCCCCCCCCCCCCCCCCCCCCCCCCCCCCCCCCCCCCCCCCCCCCCCCCCCCCCCCCCCACCCCCCCCCCCCCCCCCCCCCCCCCCCCCCCCCCCCCCCCCCCCCCCCCCCCCCCCCCCCCCCCCCCCCCCCCCCCCCCCCCCCCCCCCCCCCCCCCCCCCCCCCCCCCCCCCCCCCCCCCCCCCCCCCCCCCCCCCCCCCCCCCCCCCCCCCCCCCCCCCCCCCCCCCCCCCCCCCCCCCCCCCCCCCCCCCCCCAAACTTCTAAGGGTAGAATTACTATAAAGTGAACAGAGAAAGAAAGGAGGATTTCCAGTTCCTTTGTGATACCTTAGGATTCTAAACTTTCCTGTATATATTAAATTTTTTCTGTTTCTAAAATTTCACTAGTTTTAAAATATACTTTCATAGTGTCACTGTTTTTAAACAACTCCTCTACACAGAGAGAATGAACACGACTTTCGCCTTCTTTGTTATTGGCACTGAAAGTGGTTTCACATTACTACTTTTGTATGGAGGGCTGCAGAAGGTGATGAGAAAAAACAAAAAACACCTCTGGCCAGTAAGGGAAGCAAACCCACATTCACTGTTCATATTTTTGCTTCCTCTTAAATGCATAAAGTCATTATTCTGTCCAGGCTCTATGTTGAAATCGTGAGTCATACTTATTTTATACCAAGCTTTGGAAATAAGGAGATGTCCTGGTTTATGTCAGGTAATTAACCCATGTAAGGGCAAAGAAATGCTAGTCATTCCAAATAGAATCAAAATCAGAAATCCTAAATAGAATAATCAGTTCAGGTACACTGCAGGTATAATATAAAACATGCTTCTATAGTAAAATCACTGATGAGTATACATGGGGCTGCCTTTTCTCCAAGTTGCATTTGATCATTCTTACAGATCTTAGGCTACAAATTAAGACAGATGGGTTTTGTTTGTCTCTCTAAAGAAAACTCTGTCTGCCATGTAACTAACATCTCAGGAAGAACTTGAGTGTTACTCTGAGTGGCTTTTTCCAATGTTGGAAAAAGTATTTTTAGTTTCCTAAATGCAAGAGCAACAATAAATGAGGACTTTAGACTTCCTTCTAAAAATGCCTCTTTTATGAGGGTTTTGGAAGGGTAACCAACTAGAAAAAGGATTGTGCCTGAGAAACTTAGGCCTCTCATTTTACTTTTATTTGATGTAAAAAGAAAGAAAAAATAAAAAAGAAAAGCCTGACTTTCTTTCAAGAAAAAAAAAAAAAATTCAGAAGTTTGGGAACATTATTCTGGCTAAAGACTTAGGCTACAGAAACACAGGAAAAATGTAGAATTTGTCATACGACCCACTACCTTAGGGGTTTTCAGTAGTAAACTCCAATACTTAAATAATTAGTGATGGTGTCAAGCTTTGAAAGAAAGAATGTTTCTCTGAAAGAAATGTTCTAGATTGAAATTTTCAAGCATAGGGTTTCCACCTTCTGTATCATACTTTAATGTCTGTAGGAGCAGCCTCTATAGATTAAATAGAAAGTACATAAATGGAAATCAGCATCCTTTTAATAAAAAAAGAGGCTTATATAGCCACAAAATGAAAATAATTTTCAGAAACTTTACCACATTTTCATTTCATAGGATGTTTTCTGTAGTAACTGATATAACCTTTTAGATTTCCAGTGAAAAACATGTACACATATGCTAAATAATTATATGTACTGTACAATAGTTTGCCAACTTTGTAATTAAGAAAACATTTGAAAAAGATGTATAGAAGCTTCTAATCTATTTTATTAGAGGATTTTTTTCCAAAACTATTCTAATACTTAAAGCAAAAACCTCTAACACTTAAAGCAAAAACCTTTCAGCACAAATGCATAATTTAAATCTAAGATTCAATTTATATTCATGCTGCCGCTTCCACTTTAAGCATTTTGAAACCTTTACTAAGATCTGACTTAAGGAAATTCTATTTCACAGTCACGTATGTTTTAAATAAGGGTTTTATTTAACTCTTCTGCTGGTTCCGTAATCTAGCAAATTTAGCAGTAATTTTTAAAGCTAACTTATTTAAGAGTGCAAATACTCATTTGGAAGGTAATTACTTAATAAAACAACTACTTGTCTTTACAAGGATTGCCGTAGCTACTTGCCAGGCTGTTCTGTCAAAAGTTGAGACCACTGTGATTCTCTTTAGTAAATAAGGAAGAGAGAGAGTGGAGAGTGAAAGAGAGAAAGAGAGAGACCTAAGTACCCATCACACACTTACCTTCAGGCTCAGGAGGTATTTACAATCAGGAACTGAAATATCACAGTTGTCCTGTCTGAAAGCAATCTGTCGTGCATTAGAGAAAACAGATGGGTTAAGTGTGACAATGTCGCACTGAGCAGGAGGGTGCCAGGGTAACAAAATTAGCTGGGGCTGGCTGTATCTTGCTTGTGTAACAGAGCGCCCAGGAACCTGACTGACCTGCTTCTCAGCTGTAAGCATTAAGATATCACCTCATTCAGGCCTTTAACAACAACAACAAAAGCCCAGCCCTCCAGTTTTCATAGGTTGATCGTTTTAGCTTTGGGACAAGGTATTACTCTCTCGTGAGTGGTAGCAAAACATGGGGCATCATTTCCCCCCGCCAAGTGAAAAAAAAGGACAAAGATTTTGGCAAAGTCATCTGGTATAGCAGGAATTTCTGACATGTGCTGGGTCCCCGCTCCTTGCAGGTGAGGAAACCAAACAAGTCATGCCCTGCACTTGTTGCTCTGTGCCAGCCCCACATTCTCTTGAATCATAAACAATGTCTCTGTACTGTAGTTTCTGTACTGTACCCTATGTGTGTACTTAAAGCCTAAGTAGAGAAAATGTAGCCGGGTCAGTAGTGAGGCATCTATTCTGAGGTCCACTGAAATTGTTTAAGAAAGTCCTACCTAACACAGAGTGAATTAGTATGTATTAGGATCCCTGAGAACGCTGTGAGGTGTTACGTGAAAAATCATCATCATGACTGAGATTCGGTTTCTTGCTGACTTTCAGTAGTTTAGAGAGGAACTGGGGCCTGAGAATGGCCATGTGATCCTCATTTTTCCTAGGAGCCTTCTCGATTAAGTAGTTTCCACCCTGTGTGCTCTCTGCTTTTACTCTCACTTTAGAAGCTGGAGAATTTCAGAAGTGGCCAGGTAATGCTTGATTAAATACTAGAGTTGAATAACAACTTGGCATACTTCCTACACTTCCTTTCAGAGCTTATGAAAGGGAGAAGAGTGAAACTGGGATCTTCTGTACATCAGCGTTTGGGGATGGCGCCAAGGCCCGTTCAGCTCAGTATGCCTGAGGTTCATACTTGGTTTCTGTTGCACAAAGAGATAGGTTTTCAACCTCTGAGCGAGAAATGAAACTTTAGCTAAAATGCAGGAGCTAGTAAGCTTCAAATGGAATGCAAAGAATTTGCCCAGTTAATTGCCCCAAGGAAAGAACAAGGTAATTCTATAGTTTTAAATTTTCTGAAGCCCAAAGGCCCCTTCAGAGTTTGATTAGAAATTAAACCAACCCCTAAAAAATACTGTCTCAAAAGATATTTAAGGTGTCTCTACTGTGGTACAAAGAAAAGCAGGTTAAATTTAATCAAACAGCTAGTTACCGAACGGTGGCTTAATAGAATTCAGTGGCTTATTTTCAGATTAGCCGCTTTTTAGGGAAAAATCCAACTAAATACATTTTATGCTTGTAGTTAGAGAACTGAACATGATTGGGCAGGACTGGGTGCACCTTTTCCCTAGGCATTTTCTGCAATATGTGTGGGAATATCATTATCCCCTTCTGCCTTAACCATAGTAATTATGGCTTATACCAGGCATGAACATCGCAATGCACTTTTGCTATAGCTCTCCGTTTTCACTGCCATAAAAGTCAGGCTAATTTCTCATTTTGTTTTTTCCTGGAGACTCTTTCTGTGGGCCCAGAATCCTATTCATTGCCCTCCTTACAATCGTAATCAGTTGATTAGACCTCAGCCTAGAGATAAACCTTATCTACCCTCACCGTCTTGAGCACATCTGGAAATAAAGTTATAAAATGTAAACTGTGCATAAATTTAGTGCCTCAATTGTTACTTAGCTCACTTAGTTCTTATCAGAAACCTTTGTTTACTCACTGGAGTTGAAGTTAAAAAGTAATTTCTAGCCAAACAAACAAGTTTCACTGAGATACAGTCGTAGGTTCTAGGTTAAGACCGATCCCAGTTTAGACCTCCTTTCTCCAGAGGAGCTCCACAGTAAGGGATAATTACCTGCAATTTCATCAGCAAAGCCAGCTGAGATGACACACTGTGCAGCGCTTGTATAATTTTTTTTGGTACTTACCCACTATGGTGCCTTTCATCTGGCACTCACCAATTGCTTTACACTCATTAATTAAGTTTCACAATACATACTGGGAGGAAGAAAAACCTCTTCCTAGTCTGAAATGACAGAACCACTCACAAGTGGAGTTTCCAGAACATGAAGACACATGAACATCACTAATGGATCTCAATACAGAAGCAGACATAGATTGGGACCACACTTCAAATGAATGGAAAACATTGTTTTGAATCCAGAAGAGTACCTTTTGGTACAAACCCTATAGCATCAAATCTTGATGCTGATGTCACATGTAGGGAATTTGCATTGATCAGATTCACTGATAGCATGTTGAGTCTGAGACAGGCTGCAAGTAGAATTCATGTTTGCTTCCCCATAGGGACATAGGCACTTTAAGCAAAAAGGAACTATTTGAGTAATAGTAAAATAAATCATATTATGAATCTATTATTTGAGAGTATTTTAATGATATCTTTATAAATAAAATAGAATTTAATGGCTGGGAAATGTATTTGGGGTAGCATTTAATTTATTTCAATATTCTATTAGAAATAGAGGGATTGTTCTCATACATGCTAATGGTTGTTTGTTATTCAAGTTTATCTTTCTCTGGTACATAATATGGTGCTATGATATGATCTTCTTCACTTAACTATAACTTTTTGGAAGGTTCAAGTGTTCCATTTTGGGGTTAAGGAAATTCTAGGACAATGCCCTTGGTTAAGCAGAGGTTATGACATTACATATACATATATGTAAGTATACATACTTGCATGCATACATATATAAATGGTGAGCTAAAGAAAGTTGTAAACCTGCTCAATCAACTAAAAATAACTTTAAAGGATAGATCCCTATGTGATTTTGATTCGGCCATAGTTGAAAGAATTGAATGATATGACTATAGCAAAACCTGTTGCATTTCTATCTATATATTTATGTGAACATGTTTTCTTAGTAAATATTCTGAAATGTATTATAAAATATATAATTGAAAATATCATATTATAACAATATAAAATACCAATTGAAAAACAAACACAAACCCTACTGATATCCTTAAGAATATGTTTATAACAAAGTCTTAGATTTTGCAATTAATATTCATTAAAATTTAAAATCGATTATATTGTTTTATTACTTCTGATGATTACTCAATTCTAACTGTTTTTTAAGGTAAGAGCCTAATGGTCACAAGAAATTTTAAAATTTTTAAAAATTTCTACCTCATTTTAAAAATTATTTTAGAGTACTATGACAAGATAATCAACACTTTCAAACATAAATATATATTAGAAATATTTTGAAGTAGAAATTAAATGGAAATAGATTTAAAGATAAAATGAACAATTTAAATTTTGCAACAGATAAGTGCTTTTTAAAGGTATATTTTTAAAAAGACACAATTAGGTATAAAATACTAGTATAAATTTATTTTAAAATGTCCGTTTTTATAAAGCACTGGAAATCATAACTTTACAACTATTTAAATATATAATGGAAAGAAATTTTGTACAAGGAGATAAATAATTTCACAACATTATTTTAGCGATTGCACAATCATTTTCAAAACCACTGACATAGTGCAGCTATTAAATTCAGAGTAGTAAATCAGACATTTTCAGTAATTTCTATGTGATATCTAGTAATACTTGAAGCTGTTCATAGATTTAAAATATTTGCTTGGATATTTTTCTGTATTATTTAGGGTCTCACATAGTGTCCACTATATCTTTTTATCTTCCCTTCCGGTTCTATTCAAACAAAAACAAAAATGGTAGAGGATAGCGTTGTTACAAGATGATGGAAACATTTAAAAAATAAACAATACTTTCTTCAGAATGATACTTTTGCTGACGTGATCATCCTCCGCACATGTTAGCAGAATGACTTTGTCGCTGAGGTGGCCCCATGAAATCTTTATTCAGTGTTAGCACTCTGGGGCTCCGTCTCTGGCTAGATTCTCCAGATTTATAATCACCAAGGAAGCAGTTTGCTGAGTAGAGCAAGCTCAGGCTACCAAGTCACAGTTTCTTTGTTTTGAATCCTGGTTTTGCCACTTAATGGTTTCATAACCTTGGATAATTGCCATCACATTTCCAAGAATATTTTCTCATTTGTACGATAAAGAAAGTGATACTACTTCTTAGTTGTGTGTGGGGAGTCAAGTTAAAATAAAGTAATTGTGTGTTATTGGACACTTAGTAGTCAAACTCAATTAGACTTAATTAATTATAAATATAATAATTTTTCTTTGGAGATGATAAAAATTGAAGCTTCAGTATCAGCATGAATGAATGTTGAGAGGAATCCAATAAGTGTACAAACACATACTAAATTATTTTGAATTTGCATCTCTCAGCACATAATAGTTGCTCAATGAATATTAATTTCATGAAAAATGAATGAGTAAATTCTTCTTTATTTTTAACTGAATTTTTCCCTGCCAGAGAGACTTTCTCTGATCACACTTTGTAAAACTGAAACCCTTTTCTCCTGACCTATTCTCACTCCTCCCTGCTGTATTTTATTCATAGCACTTATTGTCATCTAACATACTGTGTATCTTATTTATGTATGTATTTCTCATCTAGTCCCATGCTAGAAAAGTCAGCTCCTGACAGCTTGCATTTTTGTCTGTTTTCTGCATTGCTTTATCCACAGGGTTAGTTAGACTAATGTCTGGCACAGAGCAAATGCTGGATAAACTTATAAGTGAAAGAATAAATGAGTGAATTGATAAATGATTGAATAAATATTAATATATTTGTCAACAATAATAACAAAAAGTGAATATACTATTCATGAGACAGCTGTAAGTTTACTTTTTCCTATTTTTAGAATATTCTTCTCATCGTTGGCCATTCAGATCTGAAACTTGACTTTGTTTTCACTTAAGGACATTCCTTGGCCACATTTATATGACTGTGCATATAGATCCGTGAGCAGTTTCCTTTGGTAGGTGGTTAGTGATAGGAGCTATTTCACAAGAAGAGTTGGCCTTAACCAGAGATGCAGAAATCTTCTAACATGTAAGAATGTAGAGGATATGGACACAAGGATAGATAAGTGGGTAGATATGGTTTTGGTGGTAGTCATTTAGACAGAAACATTGACAACTGAGAGTATTGGGAGTACAGGTATCAGATTTTTTTTTTTTTTTTTTAAAGTGGCTGGGCATGGTGGCTCACACCTGTAATCCCAGCACTTTGGGAGGCTGAGGCGGGTGGATCACCTGAGGTTAGGAGTTCAAGACCAGTCAGGCCGACATGGTGAAACGCTGTCTGTACTAAAAATAGAAAAAAATTAGCCAGGCATGGTGGCGGGTGCCTATAATCCCAGCTACCTGAGAGGCTGAAACAGGAGAATGGCTTGAACCCGGGAGGCAAAGGTTGCAGTGAAACTGAGATTGCGCCATTACACTCCAGCCTGGGCAACAAGAGAGAAACTCTGCCTCAAAAATAATAATAATAATATTATAATAATAATAAGAGAGAGAGAAAGTATGACAGCGTGGCAGCCTCAAAGATCTACTCAAAGTTAGTAATCATTAATATAAAATAAAACAATTCACTCAGAATAGCTGTGCTTTTCTCCAGCTATGTTAATGTGCATGAGTACAAATAGATAGTAGATGGAGTGATGGGTTTAACTAGGGTCGTATTTAAACCGTGGGCTCACGACAAAATGAAACAAGAGCTAGAGAGTTGAGGGCATTTGTACCCAAGTGAGTATAATGATTGCCCATTAGGATAAGTAAAGACAAAAGTGAAGGCACAAAGGGAGGAAAGGATAGTAAAACTATGATAAGATCAATGAATTGATAATCTGGCTCAAGAGAATGTTGGAATTGCAGTTTACAGGGAGTGAAATAGAACTATGGATGTGATTATTGAATATCATGGAAGACCTGCTATTATTGATCAAAAATATGTTGTGGGAGTACATGAGTGAAATCGAGTAGGAGAAAACAATTTTGAAGATAGAGATCAAAGAACTGAGAAATCAGAGTACTAGAAAGATTATCTGTGTATATTGTAATTTCCAAGAATAATTTTGGGAGTATGTTGATAAGAGTTATATTAAGACATGAGTTTAAAATCTTCATAGACGTTGGGTAAATGTCTCCAGGAAACAGAGGATGACTACCACAAGGAGTGGCAGTAGGAAGCGTGAATTGATAATATGAGATTCAAATCTGTAAATTCTTAAGGAGGAGGGAGGAAAAATGGTCCTAAAGCAGCAACGAGGAGCAAGAAATTCACTATCTCATTATCAGTACGTATTGACATAGGAGACAAAGAGCCATCACTTGAGTGTGCTACATGGAAAGCGGGGTTTTAGGGGAGTCCCAGGTTTCAATTAGAGTAAGAAAGTGAAGGGATGCAAAAGGCTTTGCCTTGACTTTGAGTAAAAAAGGGAATACTGAATTTGTTTCAAAAGTTGGGAAGGAGTGGGCAATCATCACAAAGGCAATCCCTGTTCCTGGTGGCATGAAGATCAGTTCCTGGGGAGTGAGGGATGATCTGGAAATTGTGGGCTTCTCGAAGTAACTGATAGGAACAGGGTTAAAAAGCACAATTATATTAGTCCCGATGGACCAATTGTACATGTTCATAGGCAGAAAGGTGTGTGTAGAATATGGGGAAAGAGGTCTATTGCTAAAATGGAGAATTCTAGGCTCCCTGTAGATTCTTGCTATTAGAAGAACTCTGAAATTGAGCCTTTTCTTTCCAGCACTCAGGTGACTCTTCAACCTACAAATGGCAGCCTAGCAGGGAAATGAGACAGCTGTCTTTAACAACATGTGATACTTTGTTTTGTGGAGATACCGTAACTGATTCAATCCTGTGAGATGAATTGTACTCTTATAGCAGCTTTATTCTTTTAAAACCCTAATTTTATTATATAGTCTAATCTGTTTAAGCAACTCTTGCCCAATTTATTAACTATCAACTATTTTTATATGAACTTAACTTATTAAGTGATGTTACAACCAGGCATAAATATAATGAAGTGGCAAAACTGGCAGTTTGATAATATTTTAACTTATCTTACCACTGCTAGGAAAAGATCCACATGATTTATTAATGCTTTCTAAAAAAGCACTTAAGGCAGGTAATTAGAAAATACCGGCATATCTACTTTGTTTCTGTCTAGTTAGAAAAAGTTATTATAGCTAAATAATAACCTCAGCAGCAGAGTGTTCTCACCAAGGAGCCATGACTTGAAGCAGATAGAGTGAGGAGAGAGTGAGATGCCTGGGCAGGTGTGTACACTCTGAGGAAGAATCTTGATTTGTTCCTTGGCTCAAAAACAGGGACAGAAGGAAAAGGAAATTTATTCATGACCTGAAGAAGATTTTGAAATCAAATTCATAGGCAGCAAATAACAATGACAAAAGACTTACTCATCCAGTGAAAGGACTATACATACCTTAAACAATTTGCAGGGAACATTGAAAACATATGGGTAACTAAGCTGACAGTTCATACAAGCTCTTTAGCTACAGAAAAGGAACTCAATTTTTGTCCTGAATTAGGAGAAAGTCACAAATTAGATATGCTAGGATTTTCTAATTATCTGCCTCACTTTTTGTTTAGAGAGCAAAAGAAAGTATTAGGTCGCTTGAATCTTTTTTTTTTCCTGAAAAAGATCCAGTTAAAGTTGTTATGAATCCCCTCTTTTAAATATAAGTACTTTAAACTAGTAACACCGTCTGAGGAGTCAGAGAAACCTGGGGCAGAGTCGAGTTCACTTTTGAACAGTATTACTACCGGTAAAAGAGCAATAGAACAGTTTCTTACACATGAAGCTGGTATGAGGATGTAATGAGTAAACGTGTAGAATATGTAACAACATGACTGGCACATAAGTTTTTAATGCATTATAGCCATTCATGAGACGAGATATACAATTTTGGAAGCCCCTTTTAAGAAAAAGATTACAAAAATACCAATACAAAATGAGGTGCAAAAGTAAGGAGAATGGAAAAACCACAAATTTATAAATTTTTTAAAACTCCAAAATAACATACATAAAAAGCAAAATACAGAAAATTAAAAATATTTTAATCAACTAACTGCTAAACACACCTCTGTAATGCTTTTGGGGCTATATTTGTCTGCAAATTTAGAGATTTTAAATTATCTCTTTATGATGTTTAAAAAATATTTCATAAAGAATATAAAAGTAATTCAGTCTTTCCTCTTTCTCTAGCATGGTTAATTCTTTTTTTATTATTGATAGTTTCAAAGTTTCTTTCAGCTTCATAATTCATTGGCAATATTATGTACATTTTTAAGATTGTTGTGAATTTGGCAGAATCTCTCATGTCTTTCATAGATTAGTTGAAATTTTTACAATTTCCCATAGTTTCTGGCTCCAGGTATTCAGATCTTATTTCTCTTCCATTACCTGTGTTGGGTACCAGAGGACATAGGCAAATCAACATACCACTCCTGAATAGAGAGACAAAATAAGGCTCCGATAACTGCTATTTCAGCTGGGCCTTCTTTTGAGAAGGCTCCAAGTCTTTAACTCTTCAGATAAAAACAGTGCTTTCCTCTATATTCAGACATATTTAACTTCGTATTTAACTGCACTATGTCTACAAATTCAGACATAGTGGTCTCATAAAAGAAATATTTTCAAACAATTAAGCTATGAACATAGTTCGTAATTTTATGAGTTTTGCTGTGAAGCAAAAGTCCTCTAACAGACCAATGCAAAGATTTATATCTTAGTAGAAATGTTTATTTAAAAAAAAATGGTTAGTAAATATTATTAGACTCAGAAAGGAAAGCATGTCAAGTCACAGGCCTTTGAGTGATTGATGGGCCACTGGAGGGATGAGCAGCTTACGTCCCAGAAGTTCCTTGTCTCATTTAGCTGTATCAGAAACTTGTTTAAACCTTTTATCTGTGATGCTAATTTCTTCCTAGAAAGAAGTTACAGATTATATAGCCAAGAAAGTTATATTCCAAATTATGTTTGAAATAAACCATGGAAGAAATTCAGCATTCCAGCCAAGTAATTTCCTCACATAACTTAACCTCTAAGAGTCTCGGTTTGTTTATACAATGAGTGAGATGAATAATGTTTAGTCAACCTGAGTTGTTGTGAAGATGATGTGACTTAACGTAAAAATATCTAGCACAAACTCGAGGACTTTGTAAGCGCTCGATAAATGCCAGTTTTCTTTGGAAATATGGTGCAATTCCTTGCCTTTTTTTCTGCTCAGTGTAACGATGAACATACATTGTGCTCTCAAAAAATAAGTTTGGGATTAAATTATTTACTCTAGAGGCAGCTTTGCAGTCTTAAATACAAAAGGAGAAGGCCGGACACAGTGATTCATGCCTGTAATCCCAGCACTTTGGGAGGCCGAGGCAGGTGGATCACCTGAGGTCAGGAGTTTGAGACCACCCTGGTGAACATGGTGAAACCCCGTCTCTACTGAAAATACAAAAATTAGCTGGGCATGGTGGCTCCGGCCTGTAATCCCAGCTACGCGGGAGGCTGAGGCAGGAGAATCTGTTGAAGCCGGGAGGCGGAGGTTGAAGTGAGCCAAGATCGCACCATTGCACTCCACCCTGGGCGACACAGTGAGACTCCATCTCAAAAAAAAGGAGAAAAGAAACAATATGCCGTTTCCTAGGTCATGAACAAAAGATGGAAAGTATCTTGTGGGAACAGCTGACTGGTTGTGACTGAATTTTTATAAAAGCGAAACAATTGAAATATAAATAATTGACAATGCATCTGTTTTTCCTAGCAGGAAATTATCTTCATGCAGGGGAAACTAAGACAAAGTTCTTGGTATGTGTAAAAACTAGAGTGTTAAGAAAATTGGTTATTACAATTTATTATGGCCTTCCAGTGGATTAAGCATAGACTACTACAAATTGTCTCTCACTTAATTTGTACAACACTCTTATGAATACAGTTTTATTATTCTCATTTTAAGTAGTAACAGCAGAATTTTATCATCATTTAGTAATTTGTCCAAGGTCAGACAATTAGAAATATATGCACCATTCAAACCCAGAACATCCCTACTCTAATCCATGGTCTTTGTTCAGTACCACACTGCTGTTCCTGTATGTTCTGAGGAGCATTATTATTTAATCAAAAAGATAATTTTCATTGCATTTATTATTTTAAAGGTGAAGTCAGTAATTTATTTTATACTGGTTGGTGTTTACCTATGGTGCCAAGTACAATCTAACTGAGGTACTATATCCAGTTCCAGAGAAATACTTATAGGTTGAAAAGGCAAACATTGAATAATGTTTAGGTCTCTAGTACTGGCCAGTTTGAATAGATGAAGACCTTAGTTCTGGAGCAGTTTTCTGGAGTCACAAGTTGTTCCAGGGACTGACTATACAGGTATCTGGTCCTGGTGAAGGTTTTGTGGGAAGGATAGGCTAACCAGTAAGGAGATGGAAGTCTTTGAGGAGTTTAATTGCAGGTTCAGTTTTTGTTTTTTCCTTTATAAATTAACAATCGGTATGGCCATACTTCTAAGTATCAGCAAGGTGTCAGTCCTGAATATACTGCTCAAGAAAAATACCTTGGATGGAAATGCCAAAATTTTAATAGTAGCTGTTTATTCATGGTGGGATTGTTAGTGACTTTTATTTTCTTCTTTATACTTTTAATTAATTATTTCAACATATATTAATTAAAGGTCAACTATATGGCATGCACTCCTCTATCCCTAGATTTCGGAAGTATATAAGACAAGGTGCTTATTCCTGCTATTTTTGTTGATGTTACATTTTTAATTAGAAAATATTCAACTGAATTAAAGAAAGTATGTCAAATCACTGAATGGTTAGATGAGGAAAAGGCTTGAGAAAAATTAATATTGTGCTTTAAAAGGTTATATTGCATTTATGAAAAATACATGGCAAAAAGCTGACTAGTTTATCAAGTGTGGATACCTACAATATTTTAGCAATTCAATTGAGAGTATCCATTTCAATTTGAATAAATGCTACTGAAATGTCTATTTAATAAAGAAATGCCAATAGAATATTGAGTGACCAGAAGAGTTACTTTCAGAGGGACTCTGCTTCCAAGTTAAGAATCTGCTCTGGTCAAGATTGAGTGAGAGTTCTCATTGTAATTTAATAGACATGATGATGCTTATAGGTAGTTTCTTATTCATGAAATTTGCAAGGTGGGGGAAAGATGTCAAGTCTGATTTCAGAAACTGGTAAAGACTTTCAATACTTAGGCTTCAAATGCTGGCTTTACTATCTTCTTTCTTATTTAATATTTTTAGAGAAAGGAAGGAAAGGGAAATTTGAAGTAAAATTAGAGAGAGATTCCATGTCCTTGAACAGAGGAAATTTAACAAGACAAGCAGGTTTTAAGCAACCAGTTCCAGATACTACGCTGTGTCAAATACAGTTCAGTCCAAATGTTCAAAATCTGCCTCTTCACACATTTACAGGCTCTTCATATCCATTAGTCTACTTTGTGCTCATGTAGAGAACTCCATGCATTACATTTCTGTAAGGTGTTCACCAAAAAGACCAAGTAATTTTCCCCAGGCATGGAGATGTAAAATGTCCCATATTCATGGCTCTTTTGCCAAATGCAGAACCTGTTTAGCAAGGTTTCTATTTCTACCTCATGTGTAGTGGTGTTGCAATAGTGCGTTGGGAAAGCACATTATGCTTGAGGATGATGCTGAAAATAAACCTAGGGAATGGAGGAGTCTTTAGTAGTACTTGGGTGCTGTCCAAACTGGCAATCTGAGTTGTTGCCCTGATAAACTATTGTTTCAGCTGGGCCTTCTTTTGAGAAGGCTTCAAGTCTTTAACTATTCTGATGAAAACAATGCTTGGAGTTCATTTTTCCTTCATATTCAGACATATTTAACTTCATTTGTGTTTGAACTGACCTTTCCAATCAACCACATTGGAAGTATAGTGCCGTGGTTTTCAAAAATTGTTAAGCAATAATTATTTTTTCAACTGGAATTGATCTTGATTGTTCAAGATATAAAGCAGATAAAGAAGGGGCTTCCCTGGTGAGAGTCTGTCTTTTTTTTGAGACGTAGTCTCACTCTATCACCAGACTGGAGCGCAATGGCGCAATCTCAACTCTGCAACCTCTGCCTCCCAGGTTCAAGTGATTCTTCTGCCTCAGCCTCCTGAGTAGCTGGGATTGTAGGTGCGCGCCACCACACCCAGCTAGTTTTTGTATTTTTAGTAGAGACAGGTTTCACCATGTTGGCCAGGCTGGTCTCAAACTCCTGACCTCTGGCGATCCACCTGCCTCAGCCTCCCAAAGTGCTGGGACTACAGGCCTTCCCATATTGCCAATGAGATTCCTTGAAGCATAATTTGAAAACCTGGAATAATGGAAAGATGACAAGACCAGGAGTTACATTATGACTGGATTCTATTCAATAATTCAGTTCAATTTGATGAACATTTATTGAGCATTTTCAGTGTGCCAAACACTAAGAAAACTAAGGAAAAAAAGACACTAAAAAAACTTAACTTCAAGTGTAGTAAAAATCATGTATAAGAACAAGTGTAATAAGTTATAATAAAGTGCTGTAGATGCTTTGGAAGGTTTCTAAACAAGCTCAGTGATATGTTTCAACCCCCAGGGCCTTGTTGTCTTTAAATTTAAAGTAAATAACTTGGAACAAACCACATGCAGCATCTGACCTCCCTTACATTTGTGACTCTATGATTCTGACACTCTGTGCTATGAACTGTAAACCGAGGAAATGGAGCTATAAGAGCTAAGTGCAGCCTGTTCATCTTTGAATGTTTTTTAAGTTGAGAAGAGGGTGTCGTTGTCAGAGAGGCAGGTGTGAAAAGTAAATATAATGTATAGTTGCCAAGGAACAGAGTTATGCTTTATTATCTTCAGCTTTTCTGGAATATCCCTTTCACCTCCGTGAGTCATGTCAAACCTGGCTTTCCCCTAATAACAAAAATGTACTTCTCCTATGGAGGCCTCTGATCCTCTGACTCCATCCCCAGACCAGTTTCACAGGACCAAAGAAAGGAGTTGATAAACTTTCCAGAGTGGTTAAAAAGAACATAGGCAGCACACATTTCTTTGTACAATGTCTGCTATGAACAAAGTGAAAATGCTCCCTAATCCTCTTCCCACAAACAATCAGTGCTAATGCTTATATATATGTGTGTGTGTGCATTATTTGTATATCTAGATTTGTCAGTCTACCTACCTATATATGCATCTATATTTATAAGCCTTCCTTACATCTATATCTGATTTGATGTTTTATTCTTTATAAATTTAATTACTTTCATTTTATACACTTTTATTTTTAACTATCTTTAACATTTAACAAGTTTAATACACTCCTTCCCCTCCTCACCATCCCTCTGTTGCCATCTTTATTTTGAGCCATTATTCCTTTGCTTTTAGATATCAGATTTCTGTGCTTTGAACCCCATGCTATTTCATTTCTGCTGTTTTTTCTACATCCCTATCTACCTATCTGCAGGATACTTCTTTATTGATGACACTCACAGCTTGTTCTCAGATTTTCATTCCCACATATCAGAACCTATTTCATGTCTATTCAGGGAAGCATTGTGTGGTAGACAGAGTATGAATATTAGAGTTAGAATGACTTAGGTTCCTATCATCCATGTGACTTCAGCAAGTCACTTAACCTCTCAGTACTCCAAATTTCTCATATGTTAAGCTGAAGGTTAATAACAATAGCCATTTTATGAAACATTTCATATACACCTTGTACATGTAGTTCCCGTTCAGATTTTTGTTGACTGTTAAGAGAATGGGTGTTATAGACATTAGAAGTAATATATCTAAAGTGATTATTAAAATACTTTATAAATAGTTGGAAGTCAAAACAAAATGACAGTATTATTTCTGCTGGCTTGACCTTATAATTTTTGTATTGAGGTTCTACCACCTCAGTAACCATGACTTTGACTGCTCTTCTACCTCTTCCATCAGCACAACTGCTTATTCTCTAGGCTACTGTGATCGACCTTGGCTGCACATTTCAAGTCCTTGGGAGCTTTAAAAAGTACTGATGCTGGGATATTTTTCCTGGAGATTTTGACTTAATTGTTCTAAAGTGTAGATTGAGCATTGACATTTTTTGAAGCTCTAAAATGTTCAACTATATAAATCCTCCCGATTCACTTCGTCAGTTCTTCCAACCACTCAATTCTCACCCCTGATTTGATCTGGGGCTGTCATTAATGCTGCTGTATTCTTTTAATCTGCTGCTTGCTTCAGAGACCACCTGATCCAGCCAGGATTCCAGACTTAACTATGCACGCCAAACTTTTCACCAGCAATTACAATAAAATGGATTATAAGATACTTTATTCAAAGTCATAGATTCATAGAGTTTTTCACAGATTTCTGTTTCCTCTTGAAATTCCCATGTCCATTACTCAATCTTGATCAAGATGCCAGCTCAACCCCTTTTCTCATCCTCTTTTCCTCTGCTATCAAGATTGAGATTTAAATTCATGTAATCCTTCTAAGAGAACAGTCGCTGAACTGAGACCCTAACAATTTTTTGCCCTCCATCTCACATTTCCATAAGTTGGAATCCAATATTTGCGCTGGAATAGACAAGATGTGAGCCAGTGAGTCAAATCTGGCTGATGACTTAGGGCAGTGTTAGACGTTTATTTCATCATGTATTATTGAAATTTGGGTGTGTCTAGATGAACTAAATACTTTTTTTGTTTAGGGTCGACCCCAACCTTTTCTTCTATATTTATATTTATAAAAGCCACATGCATTTATATACCTGAGAGAGCCTTGAGATCACCTAAGTTGGGTGCTTCTGCTTCATCTGTTTGCTTAGATCTTGGCATAAATAGAAGCCCTTTCTCCTTTCCAAGGCTGGTTAATACAACTGTTCTAGAAAAATGTGCAGACATTTTTATTGTTCAGCCTACCCTTCAAATCCAAGCTGGTTGCCTATGTTCATAATTTAGGTTTGCAGCCACCCTGGAACTGACTGTGGAATGACATATGGTCATCCCATCTCCCTGCTTTCTTTTCAGCCCCTCACTGCAAGATCAGGTCCCGCTAATGCTAAGCACGAGAGTTAAAAAGGTTGGGGCTAGGCGTGGTGGCTCAGGCCTGCAATCCTAGCACTTTGGGAGGCCAAGGTGGGCGAATTGCCTGAGCTCAGGAGTTCAAGACGAGACTGGACAGCTTGGTGAAACCCTGTCTCGACTAAAATAAAAAAAATCATCCTGGCATGGTGAAATGCACTTCTAGTCTCAGCTACTCAGAAGGCTGAGGCAAGAGAATCACTTGAACCCAGGAGGCAGAGGTTGCAGTGAGCCGAGATCATGCCACTGCACTCTAGCCTAGGGGACAAAGTGAAACTCTGTCTCAAAAAAAAAAAAGGAGTTAAAAAGATTCGGAAGGCAAAGAGGGTTTTCATAAGAATCAAGTCATATAATATTTTTAATCACTTATTATTTAAAAAATTATTTTCTGTAATTTTTAGTTATAATTTGCATAAGAGTGAAATCCACAGATTCGAAGAACACTATGGTTGCTTCTGAAAAATAAATGAACTTGTATAACCACCATCACCCCTATTAAAACATAGATTTCAATGCCTTGCATAGTTCCTTGAGCCTCTTGCCAATCATCTCTACCCCCAGAAGCAACCACTGGTTTAACTTTTAAAGTTAGCTATTTGTATTACTAATTGTATTTTTATTAATAATTTTAGTAGGGATTAGTAAATGCCAATTTATTTCATTAGTGTTTTGCATACTCAATTATTCTGTATACCCTTTTTCTAATTAACAATTTTAAAAAGTGAGAATGTGGATTACCTGAAAGTTGAAATAAATAAGCCATGAATAAAATACATATATCACCAGCTAAGCATGGATTTTTAACAAAGGTTACCTCTTAATATTAAAATTGAAAGTGGACACCCTACTTTCTGAGAAAGATTCAATATATTTTCTCTAATGCTATTACCTTCAAGCTAAAATCGGACCAAATTCAAGATTACCTTTATTTTTTATATTTTGTGAAAGATGTTTTTTGCTCAAGTATATGCTGGAAATATAAATTAAGAAGAAAGCATGTGACAGACACATTTAAACTTTAAGCCTTGACGGAGACCAATGATAATTAGGATTTGACAGAGCATTCTAAATGTCATGGACTATATTAAAAACCTTAAGTCCCAGCCTAGGAATCACTATATGTTGTACTTGCTTACTTAATATTGTACTTTTTTTTTCAGTTTTCCTTTTGTTTGTATCTCTTTTCCTGTTTACTTCCTCTATATTCCACTTTCCTCTTAAGTTATGAATGTCTCATTTGGTAACAGTGATTCTGGTCTGCTATTTGAAAGCAGATCCAGTGCTTGGAGATTCTAGTTTTTCTTGCTGATAATAATTTTTGGCTGTCTTGCTTCTTTTAGTCATTTGTACTCTTTTAAAACTGCTGAAAATCAGTACAGAGTAATTACTTATGGTAGTCCTAGGGAAAAAATAAAAATCTGAACACCAACCAACCAACCAACCAACAAAAAACAGCCTGAGGAATGTACCAGTCAGGCACTGTAGGTGGAGAGTAACTAGCAAGAGTTTTGGTCCTGGCTCTGCCATTTATTGTCAGGGTCACAGCCAATTAGCATCTTTGTTTCCAAAATCCACATGATGATAACACTTGCCATATCTCTTTAAAAATGTTATGACAGTGACAATGAATTTAAAACATATGTGAGAGAGGGCTTTGTAAATGTCATGAAAGGTAAGAAAATGCAACTATGAACTTTGTATTTTTTTTTCTAACTAATACTGATGCTGATTTTTAGTTATAAAGAAAGAAGGAGAAAAAATCTTAGTACCACACATTTCTTTTTTTTTTTTTTTAGTTTCTACAAATAATTTATTGGAATATAATTTGCACCCATTTAAAGTGTCCAATTCAATGGTTTTTTAGTGTATTCACAGAGCTGCACAACCCTCACTACAATCAGTGTTAGACCATTTTCATTACCCCAGAAGAAAGCAGGTCCCTGTTAACAGTCACTCCCTATTTTCCCCCAAAAGTCCCTGCCCCTGGCAACCACAGATCTATTTCCTGACTGTGGATTTGTCTTCCTTGGGTATTTCATGTAAGCAGATCATACAATAGGTGAGCAGATCATACATAAGCAGACCACACAATACATGATCCTTCCTGTCCGGCTTCTCTCACTTAGCACTGTGTTTTCAAGGTCCTTCTACACTGTAGGAAACATCCCTGCATCCTTCCATGCGTGGGTCCATACTTAACATTTCTTTCTATTGCTGCATAGTATTCCATTGTAGGGATACTCAGTTTGTATTTCTCTGTTCACAGTTGGTTCACCATTTGGTTTCTACTGATCTGATTTAGCCCCCATCCAACCTTCACCACACACAGAACCAAAGGATTGTGTAAGAGAAGCTAAGAGGATCTACAGAGAGCTCGTGACATTTCTGACCTTCTCTGAGGGTAGAAAACAACAGGGATAACATCTCTGCCCTTTACCCTCTAAGAGAATAGATAATGCTTTCAGGGTTAAAGGGTACAACATTTAGAACCTGTCCCTGATGAAACAAAGAAACAAACCCAGATATCCGCTTAGTAGCAAAAGAAAGAGACTAGTAAGTAGGAGTTGCCATAAAGTAGAATAAAGGGAAAAAGAGAAACTCATATTTGTCAAATATATTATTGGCAGTGTCAGGCCTTTTATGGTGATTAATCCTTTTAATTCTCATAAATACTCAACAACTTATATGATGCGATATTTACTGCTTCCATTTTATAGATTAAAAAATTGAGGCCTAGGGAGTGTTAGTTGCTTTCCCCACACAGGCAGCTATAAAGCAGTCGGACTCATCCAGTTGTTACCGGCAGGTCTTTGTTCTTAGAGCTCCCAAGATGGTGGTGGGCCACTCCCAAGATGGGGCGGGCTGCTCCCAAGATAGCGGCATGCCTTTGTTCTCTGACCTGGGGTTCTTGGCCTCATGGATTCCAAGGAATGGAACCTTGGGCCATGCGCTTAGTGTTATAGCTCTATTAGAAGCCGTGGGTCATGGAAGAGAACCGTGGAACCCAGAGACTAGTGTTCAGCTTGATTAGGATGAACCTGGGCACTTAGCCGTGCAGGAACAATGGCGAGCCTTTAGCCTGATGGGGAGTGGCAATGGGCACCTCACTGCATCAGGAGCACAGTGGACATCCTGTCGGATCCGGAGGGTTGGATGTCAGCGGCGGGTCTGTGATGGTGGCAAATGGTAGTAGTGGATGGCAAGCGAAAGTTCAGCTTGAGCCATAACAAACACGGACCAGAAGAGTGTGCAGTTGCAAGATTTAGTAGAGTGAAAACAGCGCTCCCATACAATGGGAGGGGACCCAAAGGGAGTTGCCCACTCCCATCTCCAATGCCTGGCGTTTATATCCCTATCATTGTCCCTCCCCTGTGCTCTCAGGTGATACATGATTTGAATATTTCTTTACCTCCTGCTTTTAGCCTAATTTGTATTTTAGTGAGCCCCCTTTACTACCTGATTGGGTGTGAGCTGAGTTACACGCCCCGTTTTGAAAGGTAGGTGCGGTCACCCTCCCCAGCTAGGCTTAGGAATTCTTAGTCCGTCTAGGAAATCCAGCTAGTCCTGTCTCTCAGTCCTCACTCAATAGGAAAACCCAAGTGATGCTGGGGAGGTTGGCTGACGACTGCTCTTAACTGCTTCCTGCTGAATTGGGGCATAGTAGGGGTCGTGCAATTGAGACCCCTGGGGTGCCTTCGGTGTCATTAACATCAGAGCATGGGCTAGCAGGCCGGTCCAGGGGTCTGCGGTGGATCTTAGTCATGGACTGCATCTGGGGCTCCATTTGAAGAACCATTTGTAGTTTTACAGCTTCAATTCTGGAAGAGACATATTTTACAAGGAGGTTAAAGATACAGGGATTGAAATGTATGGCCTGAAGTGCAGGGGCGTATGGTTGTGGGTGGTGAAAGTGGGGTTTCCTTTAGAAAAACCCCTCTACGATGGGGCATCAATATTTCTGGGAAGTCGCATTCTCCATAGATAAGCTCTTGGTAAGGGGAGCTACTGGTAGTACAGCGGCATGGAGGAGGTGCAGTGAGAATGAAAGGGGTTAAGAAAACAGTAAAAAGAAAAATATGACAAGGGAGGGCCATGTGGATCTATGATTCTCGTTACTTTCCTCATGGTTGTCACTTGAAGAGCAGGCGTAGATCCTCTAGAGGGTCACAGGAATAGCTAGTGTTATCTCTTGGATTTTTAGGCTCCTTTGACAGTATCCAGGGTTTGACTCAAGTGTAACGTATCCAAGACTCCACTCCAGCCACTTTAACCATGGTTGGGGTAGATAAAATGACTGGGTAGGGTCCTTCCCAGGATGTGTCTAGGGATGGGGAATTAGAGGGAAGGGACTTGAGTAATACCATGTCTCCAGGGTGGAATAATTCCTTTCCCTCCTCTGGGGGACAAGTTCTTAATGTTTTAAGAACTTGATATTTGGCTAAGGACGTGATGATGTCTGCAACTAACTAAGTTGGCCATCTCTTGGTCAAGCACAAGGTCATTGGTTAGGAAGGGCCGTCCATACAGCATTTCGTATGGGCTAAGTCCTGCTTTTGGGGGAGTTTCAGATTCTTAGTAAGGCTGTAGGCAACAAAGCAGGCCATGTGAGGTGGGTTTCTTGGGTTAGTTTTTTAGATGTCATTTGAGTGTTTCGTTCATTTTTCTTGGCTTTTCCTGAGGATTGTGGCCTCCAGGCTCAGTGTAAGTGATATTGTATGCCTAACGCCTGGGATACTCCCTGGGTTACTGCAGCCTTGAAATTGGGGCCATTGTCACTCTGAAAGCCTCAGGGAGGTACGAATCTGGGAATTATTTCATGAATTAGTGCTTTTATTACCTCTTGGGACTTTTCTGTCCTACAAGGAGAGGCCTCCGCCCAACCAGTGAAAGTATCTACCCAGAATAGTAGATACTGAGATCCCTGAGATTTGGGCATGTGGGTAAAATCTAGTTGCCAGTCTTCTCCTGGGTAATGGCCTGTTCTTTGTTCTCCTGAAGGAGCTTGGCAATAAGGCCGGGGATTATTTCTTTGGCACACTTCACAGGCCCTGACTATCTGCTTGATAGTTTTGAAAAGGCCTGGTCCAGTAAATAATGTTTTGGCCATCTGATGGGTGCTATCAATGCCTAAGTGAAAGGTTTGGTGAAGGTTTTTAAGTAATTTCCATTGGTTAGCTGCAGGCAAAAATATTTTTCCTTCTTCAGTGGCTAGCCATCCTGAGGAGAGGAAACTATGTCCTCGTGAGTTTCCCCATTCTATTTCTTCTGCTGACTACTGGGGCTTGGTTTCCTAAAGGGGCTTACCCCACACTAGGGGTCCTTCTATAAGCATTTCTAATGGAGGGTCCCACCTTACAGCCCTTTTGTCTTCAGTATCTGCTTGGCGGTTCCCTTCTATTTCTCTTTCCTTTCTGATGACCCCAGCAATGTTAAGACTGCCACCTCTTTAGGTTTCTGTACAGCCAATAATAATCTCCTAATGGCTTCCTGATGTTTGCTAGGTGTTCCCTTGGAAGTTAGGAATTCCCTTTCTCTCCATATTGCTGCATGGGCATGGAGGACTAGGTAAGCATACTTAGAGTCTGCATATATATTTACCCTTTTTCCTTCTCCTATGTTCAGGTATATAATGGCCCCTGCTTTTGCTAGAATGCCTCTCGCTAAAAAAAGAGGGGGCTTTCTGGCATCATTAGAAAGGCAGGTGAAAAGAGTAAAGTTCCCCAGTCACAATTTAGTGGCTAGGAGAAGTATCTAGTGACTGCCTGTCCTAGGAACCCTCGGGTAGTGACAGATCTGGAGGACAGTTGTCCAGGACAGGTCATTAAAACTGAGAAGGCTGCGCCAGTGTCCAGGAGACAGTTAACCTCCTGGCCCTCAATGGTCAAGCATACCCGGGGCTCTGTGAGGGTGACAGCATGGGCTGGCGCTTGCCCTGGGCACCCTCAGTCCTGCTGCTGGATCATCTGGTTAGTGGCTTCTGACTCAGAGGACCTTCGTTCACTGGGGCAGTGGGCCTTCCAGTGATTCCCTTCACATAAGGGGTATGGACGAGGATGTGGCTTATTTCTATTTGGACAATCTTCTTTAAAGTGTCCTTGTAGACTGCACTGGATGCAAGCCCTATTAGGCATTTGATTTGCCCAGCCTTTCCCTGTTCCAGAGCCTCCAAAGTCTGCTTGCCCGAGGGCCATGACTAAAGCAGTGGCGTTCTTTTTATCCCGTTTATCCCGTCGCCCACTCCTCCTGATCTCTATTATAAAAAACCGAAGTTGCCAAATTCAATAGGGTTTCTAAGTTTTGCTTCAGCCTAAGGTGGACTTTTGAAGTTTTTTTCTAATGTCAGCTGAGTGATAAACTTATCCTTTAAGATTAGTTGGCCTTCAATAGAGTCAGGTGACAGGGAGGTATGCTTCCTCAATGCCTCCCTTAGTCTCCCCAGAAAGTCAGTAGGATTTTCTTCCTTTCCCTGTGTCATAGTGGACATCATTGAATAATTCATAGGTTTCTTCCTAGTTTTCCTTAGTCCTTCCAGCACGCAAGTTAGCAAATGTCTGCGGCACCAATCTCCATGTTCTCATTTTGCGTCCCAGTGAGGAGGGTCTACACTGGGAACTGCCTGCTGGCCTGTGGGGAATCGTTCTCTTTCCTCTCTTGTCATCCTATCATTGACCTGACTGAGATACCAGAGATCGCCACACTCTCGGGCTGCAGTTATGGTGGAACTTCTCTCATTTGGGGTTAATGTCTGATTCAGCAGTAACATTATATCTCTCACATCAGATCAAAGGATTGCCCTAACCCTTGTAAAATATCAACATAGCTATCAGGGTTATCTGAGAATTTACCTAGGTTTATTTTAATTTGCTTCAAGTCTGAGAGGGAAAAAGGTACATGCACTCTGACTGGGCCAAATTCTCCTCCTGCCACCACTTGGAGGGGGCATACTCGGGGAATATTGGCACTCTTGGGTTCGTTGTTTACCCCTTTGTCTATCTCTTTTTGGACCGTTTGGGTTGAAGGGGGGTCCTTATTAGTTGGGGAAGGAACTGGGGAAACACCGGGACAGGGAGGTAAGACTCTGAGGGCTTCCTGTAGGGCATAAATTACACTTTTTACATAATTGTGAGTTGTCTCTTAATGAAAAGAAAGTTTGCACATGTGGCACTTCACTCCATTTGCCCTTCTTTCTACAAAAGAGGTCTAGCTGTAAGATGGTGTTATAATGTATACTTCCCACATGGGGCCAGGTTTCTCCACCTTGAAGAGTATATTGTGGCCAGGCAGTACTACAGAAGAATATAAGTCACTTCTTTCTTAATGTCTTGAGGATCAAATTGGTCCCAATTCTCCAGAATACATCTTAGGGGCATTTTTGCCTTGGGGGGAATGTTTCACTTCTGAAAAAAGAACATAGGGATGGCAGCACCCCTAGTCATTTTCCAATGAGCATTAGTCCTAGAGCGTCCTCTATGGTCCTAATGCTTATTCCTTTCCAGGGTGTGTAACCACCCATGGACCTCTGCTTATCGAATTAGTTACGCTCACCGATGTAGCAGTCCTGCACCCCTTTTCCCGCCTCTCTTGACCACAAAGAAAGGGGTCCAGGCTGCTGGATTCTAATGGTCCTTTACCAGCATGCCCAACATTGCCTTTGGCTCAAGGGTGAGTCCTAGACCAGGGCTGGGTTCCTGAGTATTTCATAACAACTCAGCTGTCCATCAAGATTCATTCGCATAAACAACAGTTCTTATGCAAATTCGTTTCAGAGAGGGTGTTGGTAACCTTTTGACTCAGTATTGAGATAGAGTTTTTTTTAATTCTGTAAGTACTTTAAGGCTTGACTGAGTGCAAACAACTCACACGTTTGAGCAGACCAATTACTAGGCAATTCTCCTAACTCTGCTTCCACAAGAGTCCCCCTGTCAATACTGAATACCCATTGTGGTTTTTTTTCTCGATCACCTGGGAGGAACCATCTATAGTCCTTTCCTGAAGGGCGTTCCTCCTAGGTCTGGTTGGACCTTTGTATGGTAATTAATATTTAAATCCCCCGTTAGGAAATTTGCTGGGTTACGGGAATTTTCAGTGGTTAGTGTTAAATCACCTTTTTCTAACAGAATAGCCCCATACTTTAAGATTTTTGAGTTAGTAAGCTACCTTTTTGCTTTTTTTGACTTAGGATAGCTCTGAACTATCCTCACACTGGTGAGGTGGGCTCACAATGAGTTTTCCTCTGAAGATTCTTTTTCTACTTTCTTCTGTTAGCAAAGCAGTTGCTGCTACCAATTGAATGCATTTGGGCCATTCGCAGGTTACTGGGTTAAGGATTGTTGATAGGAAGGCTGTGGGTTGTCAGTGGTCTCAGTGTTTTGGGCTACACCCTTGTTTACACTGACAACAAGGTACTATTGGCATGTTATAGTGTCACAGAGAAGACCTTCAATTATCTATTATAGGTTTTAAATTTATCCTGGCTTTTAAAGGAATAGGGTACACTGTTTTTCCTTTACCATTTCTATCTGTCTCTTTCTCTCTTTCTTTCTCCTTTGACTTTCTGTCTCTCTCTCTCTCTGACTCACCTTTTGTCTCTGTCTCTTCCTCTCTCTCTCTCTCTCTGCCTCTCTCTTTCTCCTTTCTGCCTCTGTAGAAGGATTTTGGAAACATAGTGGAAGGACGTTCGCTTGTTGCCCCATTTGCCACTATAGGAATATTAATTAGATAGGAATAACTTACTCAATTCATTTTCATCCTGATCTATTACGTTGTTGTAGACCCAGTTCCAGTTGTTAAAGTACTGGGTTATCAGTTCTAAGGCCCTGGCAAGGGTGGTGGGGACGGTTCCCACATAACTGCCCATGTCGAGAGCTGTATGCCTAAATTGGGAGAGTCACCAGGGACAAGACTCCCTGGGTTCATAGCCTAGTTGCTTAAGGACACAGTGTAGAGCTTCCTTAGGTCCCTTTGGAGATACAACCTGCTCTAATACTTGGGAGTGGAAGTGAAAGTCTGAAGCATTAGTACCTAGGAGGCAGGGGTCAGAGGAAGTAGATTCAGAAGTAAGGAGAATTTTGGGTCTACACTTTCAAGAAAGTCGTGGTTAGGACCCAGGAGGTATGGGTCAGAAGGAGACGAAGGGGTGCACGCATGGGCGACTGTTGAGTAGAGACTTCTGGCTGTGCCATGATCTCAACTGGCCAACGCTAGGAGTTCGGGATGACAACTTTCTGCCTCTAGTCGACCCTCAGCTTCCCCAGGAAAATTGTGAAAGCAGAAGCTGGTTCCAGGCAGAACAACACTCCCAAACCAGAAGGGTTGGGGGTTGTTAGAAAGCTTTTTCCCAGGAAGCCTCACACCTGAGTCTTTAGTCCAGCGGCCACACTAATCGTTTTTAACTGGCTGACAGGTGCCCAGTTATTTTCCTCCAATTCTAAGGAAAGATAGGACAGAATAGCAAAAGAAAGTGGTTCAATATTACTCACTACTTTGGAGAAGCCCCATGCGGGCTACCAAATGTTACCAGCGGGTCTTTGTTCTTAGAGCTCCCAAGATGGTGGTGGGCCACTCCCAAGATGGGATGGGCTGCTCCCAAGATGGCGACAAGCCTTTTGTTCTCTGACCTGGGGTTCTTGGCCTCACGGATTCCAAGGAATGGAACCTTGGGCCATGCGGTGAGTGTTATAGGTTTATTAGAAGCCGTGGGTCATGGAAGAGAACTGTGGAACCCAGTGACTAGTGTTCAGCTCAATTAGGATGAACCTGGGCACTTAGCCATGCAGGAACAATGGCGAGCCTTTAGCCTGATCGGGAGCGGCAATGGATGCCTTGCTGGATCAGGAGGGATGGAAGTCAGTGACGGGTCTGCGACAATGGCAAACAGCAGTGGTCGACAGTGAACAAAAGCTCAGCTTGAGCCATAACAAACATGGACCAGAAGAGTGTGCAGTTGCAAGAGTTAATAGAGTGAAAACAAAGCTCCCATACAATGGGAGGGGACCTAAAGAGGGTTGCCCCAGTACCACACATTTCTAAAACGTATATGTGAGTTCTTAGTTGTGTCCACAAAGTCTTGAATGGTGTAAGATAGAGCCCATCTAGAAAAAAAATTAAACAGCAATCGTTCTCCTCGCTGTTTACACAGAAAAGCTGTCAGTTCAGGAATTTCTTTACTTTTTCCACCGAGTCCTTTTCCGTCCATGTAGAGTCCACCCAGAATATGAATTCGAGAGTTTCTTCTCTTGTCTTTCTTTTCTCCTTCACTACGAGAGTTTGTTCTTTTATTCTCTCTCCTACACCAACTCTCTGTAAGTTCTGGACAAGTATCACATGGTCTTTATTGTGATTCTTGGAGAAGGCTTTATTTGAGTCTTTAGATTTTGAATAAGCATATGCAGGTCAAAAGGGTCAATATTTAGCTCGGTAATATTGATTGCATCATTTTGATGAGCTATGCTGACAAAAAGTCCCTGCTTATTGGTTTCAGTAAAAGAAATCACACCCCTCTAGCAGTGTATGTTAATAGATACACTAATTAATGATGTATAAACACAGGAAGAAGAGGAAAAGGGAAAAATAAAAATTTTATTAATTACTTTAATAATAATTTAATTTTAATTATGAGATAAGATATATCAATATAAAGAAGAAAAGCAATATGATGTGATTTGTGTAAAGAATTATCATTTTTATATGTTATAGCCACAGTCTTCCTGGAGTTTTGGAAAAGGAGAAGGAGTATACTGACCTATACTTGGGACCTTATCGAATGGGAAGAAGAGGAGGTAAGATGTTAGCATACAAGGAAATAGGGAAACTGGGCTATTACAGGATATGGAAAATTATCTGCTGCCCTAGCATTCAGGCTGGAAACAGTTAACCATCATTAGATTTTTCCCTTGATTTTTCCTACTAACAAAATTTATTATTTTATGAAGATAATAGAGATCAATGAAGTATGTATTTTTCAGACCACTTCTGTGATGTTTCTTTAAATTACATTAGTGGAAAATTATACTGATTACAATACTGCTCAGGATTTATTTGGAAGGCAATTTGATGTTATTTTAAAAAGGCTGCTTTATTGTGAAGACTTTTAATACAAAAGTAGGCCAAATTTAGGAGTATTGTATCAACTCTGGGGAGTATTTTTTTTTAGTTTATGGCTTTGATATTTAGATAACTTTAGTTTCTCTCATAGGAAACACTTCGTCCCCAGTTTGAAGCCAAGTATTACAAGATGGAGATCGTAAATCCCATCACGGGAAAACCTGAACCACATCAGCCATCCTCAGACAAAGTCACTCGTCTTCTTGTTTCTGTCTCAGGAATATTCTTCATGGTAAAGTATAGCCATCAATATCAAAATGTTTTGGGATTCCAAATTTAGAAGTAAGTTCAATGATACCAGCTCATTTTGTGACATTGAGAATGTCAGAAACCTTATTCTTTCCAACACCTTGGTAATACATACAATTAAACAAACAGAAGTCACAACAGGTTATGGGGATTTTACAAAGGCAGTTTGTGCACCTTTTTAAAGAAAATACTTTTTGGGAGAAACAGAGATCGTCTAAGATAAAATGGAAATTATATGAGTTGACCTGATGATTAGATATCTTGTGTTAAAAATGAGCATTCCATTTAAGAGGACATTGGGCAGAATTTGCATGTTAGTGTGATAACTTTGTTATCACACTAAAATGACAAATTTTGTCCTATTTATTTTGATGCGAATATAACTTCCTTAAAGGAGATAATTAAATCTAGATATCCTTTCTTAGAAACGTAAATACCTTCAATTTTGGGGGACAGTAGATTTGATCTATGGTTTTGCTTTTGACTTGTTAGTGATGTAAAATATGGATGTTTTTTCTGGTCTCTAATATTGTAGATATCCTTGGTGATCACTGCAGTGTTTGGAGTCGTGGTGTACCGCCTGGTTGTCATGGAACAGTTTGCATCATTCAAGTGGAATTTCATCAAACAATACTGGCAGTTTGCAACATCTGCTGCTGCTGTCTGTATCAATTTCATAATCATTATGTTGCTGAATCTTGTAAGTGTCTATAATGTTATTCTTCAGTAGATAAAAAAGGGGTGGAAAGGGGAGAGGTCTATGTTTCCTTTATATTTGAAATGTATTTACATGGAAGCCAAAATAAGACCAAGCCACATTTCTGTCAATGACAACTCAGTTTAACAGAAAAGATTTCATCTTTCTGGCTTAGATGATAGATTTTTGAAATTAAAATAAATTCCAATTGTATTATCTTCCCTGCATTTTGAGTTTATAATCTGATTAGTGATAGCTTCCATTCTTTTAGTATCTAGTGTGTACTAGAGATGGTGCTATGTACTTTTCAAACAAATAAAAAATTATTTGGGCTTTAAAATCATCCCAATAGGCCGGGCGCGGTGGCTCAAGCCTGTAATCCCAGCACTTTGGGAGGCCGAGACGGGCGGATCACGAGGTCAGGAGATCGAGACCATCCTGGCTAACATGGTGAAACCCCGTCTCTACTAAAATATACAAAAAACTAGCCGGGCGAGGTGGCGGGCGCCTGTAGTCCCAGCTACTCGGGAGGCTGAGGCAGGAGAATGGCGTGAACCCGGGAGGCGGAGCTTGCAGTGAGCTGAGATCCGGCCACTGCACTCCAGCCTGGGCGGCTGAGCAAGACTCTGTCTCAAAAAAAAAAAAAAAATCATCCCAATAAACTCCATTTTATAAGAAAACTTGTTGGAAAGATATGGGAAAATCTTTTTGAAAGCAAAGTATTGTTATCTACTAGTCTTCACGAGAAATGAAAAACAATAAGGCAGTTACTCCATTTTTCTTTCTCTGAATCTAGCGTTTCTCTCTTCTCTCTCCTGTTCTCCCCCTCCTCTTCTCTTCTCTGTCCTCTCCTCTCCTCCTCTCCTCTCCTCTTCTCCTCTCCTCTCTCCCCACCTCTCCTCTCCTCGCCTCCCCTCTCCTCTCCTCTCCCCTCGTCTCCTCTCCTCTGCCCACCTCTCCTCTCCTCCCCTCCCCTCTCTTCCCCTTTTCCCCTCCCCTCCCCTCCTCTCCTCTCCTTCCTTCTCCTCTTCTGTCTCTCTCCCGTAATCTCTCCCTCTCTTACATCCTCTCCCTCCCTTCCTTGCTCTCCCTCCCTTCCTTGCTCTCCCTCCCTTCCTCTCACTCCCTCTCCCTCCTTCCCCCCCTCCCTTTCTACCTTCTTTCCTTTCTCTCCTTTTCCCAGTGCTTCTCTTTGCATACCTGCTCTGTTCTATAAGAAAGATAACTGGTTTTGCCTAACTATATCATTTTGTCATAGTCTGGCATGCTGTGGCATTGCTATGCCTTTATTATCTTCTTTGACTCTCTATATGACCATGTTCCTCATGTTTCAACTGCTTACTTAACTTAAATCATCCAGTGTTTTTATGTGCTAGCTACTCAAAGAAAGCACCTTTTTGTTTCAACATCACGTGCACTTAATAACTTATGGACAAAATGTCCATGGTTGATGGCACAACGGTATGCATAGGCCTATGTCTTCAACAAGGTCTATCAATGGGAACCAATTTCCTCTGAAAATAGAAGGCACCTATTGACACATTAAGGATAATATCTTTAATTCTTCCAACAGCTCCAGTATCCTGCATTATGTAAATAATGAAACTGAGATTCAAAGAGCTAAAATAACTTGCATATACTAAGTGTTAATGTTAGTATATTTACATCATGAGATAATTTCTTTGATATAGCTGAGCAATACATAAGTAATAAGGTTGGTAATATAGATAGATAATATGCATTTGGTTCCAAATATGATTGATACTGACATTACTTGTTTAGCCTGGAGGGAGTTGAGACCATTTGCTATTCAACTTTAAAACAATAATCAGAGAAGATCTTAAGAGAAAAGTGAACAGTCACGGTTATAAAATGAGTACACATTATTATGAGGACAGTAGTTAACATCTTCTACTGGAGTTTGCTTTGCTCAGGTCCAGTTTAATTTGTAGAAAGAGAATATTGTTTACATTATGTCTAAACGAGCCATAAAGTAATTTATGCTCTTGACTCATAATTTAAAATGTACAATAAACATTGAAAAAAATACATAGAAGTGGGAAACCTATATGGTAGTATATATAAGATAGTATAGGTTGTGCACTGCACAAGCACCACATTGATGGAAGAGTCATTTTCAGCACAGACACTATAGATTTTTACATTTTTGCTGATACTTTTCTGGTATATAGTAAAACATCTTGTTTGTAACAAAATCAGTACGAACTGTGACAGCTTTTCAGTAGACAGAGGTTATTGCAACTGGCCCTATTATCTGGGAAAAGATAACTAAGTAGTTGTGTTTATTTCTAGGTCACACAAGCAGTCGCCCAATTTGATCTTAAATTGACTCATTTCTTATTGTAAGTAGGTTGGTTGACAAAAAAATTAATAATAGTAACTGGTCATAGTTCTGCAATCCAGGATCTTATAGTCTAGTGGGGAAAGAGAATTGAAGAATTCAATGAAGAATGCACAATAGTTGAAGCACAAGGGGCCCTGAGTAAGGTGAGAAAAAAGTCATCTATTGCTCATGAAAAGTTTTATGATAGTGGATCAGAAGACTTGAACAGAAACAGAGAGGGTGCTTATTCTGATCAGCCAAGAAAGAGCAGAAAGGAGATTGTTGTTTGAAGAAATTCAGCCCACAAATGGACAGAAGCACAGAAATGCATGTTCTTTGCCCTTAAGGAAATAATGAGAAGTGTCTGTGAAGCATATTAGAATAAAGAAAAATAAGATTGGAAAAGTAAATCAGTGCCTAGCTTTGGAGGTGTGACTGGTATGTAAAGAGTTTGGATATGATGTTATTTTTTTGGCCACTGTGGGCAGTGAGAAGCCATACTTGATGGTATTTGATAGGTAAATAGCCACAAATCATCTTACCGGATACATTTATAGATGTAAAGGAGATTAAAATATTAGAAGAGGGGCCAGGCATGGTGGCTTATGCCTGTAATCCCAACACTTTGGGAGGTCAAGGCAGGAGGATTACTTGAGCCCAGCAGTTTGAGACCAGCCTGGGCAACAGTGAGATCTCATTGCTACAAAAGATTTTTTAAAGCCAGGTGTGGTGGTGCACACCTGTAGTCCCAACTACTCAGGAGGCCGAGGTGGGAGGATCAATTGAGAGCAGATGTCAAGGCTACAATAAGCTGTGATCACCCCACTGCACTCCAGCCTGAATGATAACATGAGACCAAGCCTCAAAAAAAAAAAAAAAAGATATTACTGTGTAATAGAACACTAGAATTTATTTATTCTGTCTAATTATAATTTTGTACCCATTGATCGACGTCTCCCCATCCACCCTTCCCCCAACCCATGTAATTTTCGTGCTGGTAAATTTGAAAACTCTCAAGAAAATGTAAGCCTTTCTGGGGAAAAGATAAATAGTCACAACTGCTTAAAGTAAAAGTAGATATTCTAAGTAGATTGTCAATCATGAAAGAAATTGTAAAACAATATCACAAACTAGTAAAGCAGTCTTATCATAGGCACCATATTACATTTTTTAAAAAATTAAATAAAAAGATAATTACCTGTTGTGCAAATTAATCCAGCATTTAGATAAAGAAATAATGCTTCCTGGGTAAACATCAACCTGATTTTTAAAATATATCTGGCAATGGTAGTATGAAAACTCAAACTAAAGAGCATTTACAGCTATATACATAATAATGGCAAGTATAGATCAAAATATTTTCTAGAGTTACCTCTTGAAAGGAAGAATGTAAGTAATTTTTATTTTCTTTACATATTGTCTAATATTTATCACATATTTTAATTTTCTAGATTTGCTACAATAAGCTTATATTCTATTCAAATCTAGTAAAGGACAAACCTTTTTTAAAATTAATTTCCAATATTCTATTTTAAAGGAATTATCAATAATCCAAGATTCATATAGAAGGATTATCAGTTATAGTATTATTTAGAGTAATAGATATTAGAAAAGAGACCCCCTTAAATAACCAAAAATAAAAGAAAGTTATTCAAATTCTGTATAAGGTAGTATCATATAAACTATTAAAATGCTATGTGAATATTATTTAAGAACATGAAATACAGTTATATAAGTATATAAAAGTTTACTTGATTCCATTTTTTCTAGAATACACATACAGTCTTCTGAATTTTGAAACTTTAAGAAATTACAATCAAATATTAACAATATTGGTCCCTCAGTAGTGAGAAAAAATGTGGCACACCCTTTTGATTTAGTGTAAATTTTTGTTCATTGGGATTTGTATTTGTTTAGCTAGTATGTTTATTTTAATTCACATATTATAATCGTACATTTTTAGGAGTATAATTGGATGTTTTGAACATACGTATGTTGTATGATGATCAACTCAGGGTATTTAGTATGACCATCACCTTATGGCAATTATCATTTCTTTGCGATGGTCATCTAAGCCTCTTTTCTACCTATTTTGTAATGTAAAATACCTAAGTGTTAAACAATGTCACCCTACTGTGTAATAGAACACTATAACTTATTTATTCTATCTAATTATAATTTTGTACCCATTGATCAACCTCTCCCCATCTTCTCCTCCCCAACCCAGTCTCTGATAAAACTTCCTCTATGATATCATCTCATTTATTGATTTTAAGAAATCCTCTGCCCATTGCTTGTTTTTGTCAGTTTAGTTGAAGATTCAGATGGTTGTAGATACGTGGTGTTATTTCTGAGGTCTCTGTACTGTTTCGTTGGTACGTATGTCTGTTTTGATACATGCTGTTTTGGTTACTGTAGCTTTGTAGCATAGTTTGAATTCAGGTAGTGTAATGCCTCCAGCTTTGTTCTTTTTGCTTAGGATTGTCTTGGCTATACGGACTCTTCTTTGGTTTCATATGAAACTTAAAGTAGTTTTTCTAATTCTGTGAAGAATGTCAATGGTAGTTTGATGGGAATAGCATTGAATCTGTAAATTACTTGGGGCAGTATGGTCATTTTCATGATATTGATTCTTCCTTTCCATGACAATAGAAGGTTTTTCCATTTATTTATGTCATCTCGTATTTCTTTGAGCAGTGGTTTGTAGTTCTCCTTGAAGAGGTCCTTCAGATCCCTTGTTATCTGTATTCCTAGGAATTTTTTTCTCTTTGTAGCAATTGTGAATGGGAGTTCATTTATGATTTGGCTCTCTGCTTGTCTATTGATGTTGTATAGGAGTGCTTGTGATTTTTGCATATTGATTTTGTACCTAAGACTTTGCTGAAGTTACTTATCAGCTCAAGGAGTTTTGGGGTTGAGACGATGGGGTTTTCTAAATATCCGATCATCTTATCTGCAACACAGACAATTTGACTTCCTCTCTTCCTCTTAGAATATCCTTTGTTTCATTGTTTTGCCTGATCGCCTGGCCAGAACTTGCAATACTATGTTGAATAGGAGTGGTGAGACAAGGCATCCTGTCTTGTACTGATTTTTAAAGGGAATGCTTCCAGCTTTTGCCAATTCAATATGATATTGGCTGTGGGTTTTTCATAAATAGCTCTTATGATTTTGAGATATGTTCCTTCAATACCCATTTTATTGAGAGTTTTTAACCTGAAGGGATATTGAATTTTATTGAAGGCCTTTTCTGCATCTATTGAGATAATCTATTGAGATAATCTGCATCCATTGAGATAACCAAGACAAATTTTTGTCATTGGTTCTGTTTATATGATGGATTATGTTTGTTGATTTGCATATGTTGAACCAGCCTTGTATCCCAGGGATGAAGCCAACTTGATGGTGGTGGATACGTTTTTTGATATGCTTCTGGATTCAGTTTGCCAGTATTGTATTGAGGATTTTTGCATCAATGTTTGTCAGGGATATTGGCCTGAAATTTTCTTTTTTTGTTGTTTCTCTGCCAGGTTTTGGTATCAGGATGATTCTGGCCTCATAAAATGAGTTAGTGAGGAGTCCCTCTTTTTCTATTGCTTGGAATAGTTTCAGAAGGAATGGTACCAGCTCCTCTTTGTACCTCTGGTAGAATTCGGCTGTGAATTCGTCTGGTCCTGGGCTTTTTTTGGTTGGTAGGCTATTAATTACTGCCTCAATTTCAGAACATATTATTGGTCTATTCGGGGATTTGACTTCTTCCAGGTTTAGTCTTGGGAGGGTGTATGTGTCCAGGAATTTATCAATTTCTTCTAGATTTTCTAGTTTATTAGTGCAGAGGTGTTTATAGTATTCTCTGATGGTAGCTTGTATTTCTGTGGGATCAGTGGTGATCTCCCTTTATCATTTTTTATTGTGTCTATTTGATTATTCTCTCTTTTATTCTTTATTAGTCTGGCTAGTGGTCTATTTTGTTAATGTTTTCAAAAAACCAGCCCTTGGATTCATTGATTTTTATAAGGGATTTTCATGTCACTATCTCCTTCTGTTCTGCTCTGATCTTAGTTATTTCTTGTCGTCTGCTAGTTTTGAATTTGTTTGCTCTTGCTTCTCTAGTTCTTTAAATTGTGATTGATAGGGTGTTGATTTTAGATCTTTCTCACTTTCTCTTGTGGGCATTTAGTGCTATAAATTTCCCTCTAAACACTGCTTTAGCTGTGTCCCAGAGATTCTTGTACATTGTGTCTTTGTTCTCATTGGTTTCAAAGAATTTATTTATTTCTGCCTTAATTTTGTTATTTACCCAATAGTCATTCAGGAGCAGATTGTTCACTTTCTATGTAGTTGTTTGCTAATCCTGAGCTCTAATTTGTTTGCACTGTGGTCTGAGAGACTGTTTGTTATTATTTCTGTTCTTTTGTATTTGCTAAGGAGTGTTTTACTTCCAATTATGTGGTCAATTTTAGAATAAGTGTGATGTGGTGCTGAGAAGAATGTATATTCTGTTGATCTGGGGTGGAGAGTTCTGTCGATGTCTATTAGGTCTGCATGGTCCAGAGCTGAGTTCAAGTCCTGAATATCCTTGTTAATTTTCTGTCTCGTTGATCTGTCTAACATTGACAGTGGGGTGTTAAGTTCTCCCACTCTTCTTTGTTGGTTTAAAGTCTGTTTTATCAGAGACTAGGATTGCAATCCCTGCTTTTACTTTTTTTTTTTTTTTGTGGCTTTCTATTTGGTATATTTTCCTTCATCCCTTTATTTTCAGCCTATGTGTGTCTTTGCACATGAGATAGGTCTCCTGAATTTAGGACTCCAATGGGTCTTGAGTCTTTATCAAATTTGCCAGTTTGTGTCTTTTAATTGGGGCATTTAGTCCATTTACATTTAAGGTTAATATTGTTATGTGTGAGTTTGATCCTGTCATCATGATGCTAGTTGGTTATTTTGCACACTAGTTGATGCAGTTTCTTCATAGTGTCATTGATCTTTATATTTTGGTGTATTTTTGCAGTGGCTAGTATCAGCTTTTCCTTTCCATATTTAGTGCTTCCTTCAGGACTCTTGCAAGACAGGTCTGGTGGTGATGAATTCCTCAACATTTGCTTGTCTGGAAAGGATTTTATTTCCCCTTTGCTTATGAAGTATAGTTTGACTGGATATGAAATTCAATATGATATGATATGAAATTGGTTTGAAAATTCTTTAAGAATGTCAAATATTGGCCCCACTCTCTTCTGGCTTGTAGGGTTTCAGCTAAGAGGTTCACTGATAGTCTGATGGACTTCCCTTTGTTGGTAACCTGGCCTTTCTTTCTGATTTCTCTAAATATTTTTATCTTTCATTTCGGCCTTGGAGGCTCTGATAATTATGTGTCTTGGGGTTAATCCTCTCGTGGAGTATCTTGCTGTTCTCTATATTTCCTGAATTTGAATGTTGGCCTGTCTTGCTAAGTTGGGGAAATGCTGCTGGATAGTATCCAGAAGTGTGTTTTCCAGCTTGTTTCCATTCTCCTCATCTCGTTATGTACTCTAATCAATTATGGGTTCTGTCTTTTTACATAGTCCCTATTTCTCAGAAGCTTTGTTCATTCCTTTTCATTCTTTTTTCTCTAATCTGCCTGTATGCCTTATTTCAGCAACGTGGTTTTCAAACTGTGACATCTTTTCTAATATTGACAGTGGGGGCGTTAAGGCCTCCCACTATTATTGTGTGGGCGTCTTAAGTCTCTTTGTAGGTCTCTAAGAACTTGCTTTATGAATCTGAGTGCTCCTTTATTGGGTGCATAGAATCACTTGGTCGATTCAGCTGTTGATACTTGTGTATGCTTTACAAAGTTCTTGTGTTGTGTGTTTCAGCTCCATCAGGTCATTTATATCCCTCTCTAGATTGGTTACTCTACATAGCACCTTTCTCATTTTAATGAGTTTGTCTAGTTTCGATCTTTGAGACTGCTGACCCTTAGATGGGGTTTTTGTAGGGACATTTTTATTGCTGATCCTCTAACCTTTTACCAAGGTTCTTAGCTTCTTTGCATTGGGTTAGAACATGTTCTAACCTTTTACCAAGGTTCTTAGCTTCTTTGCATTGGGTTAGAACATGTTCCTTTAGCACCGCCTAGTTGATTCTGATGAGAGAACGTGGATACCTTGGTTGCAGGTGCAGGATTCACATGCTATTAGGGTTCTTTTGGAGGGGAGCCTGCGATCCCCGCTGCTTCTAGTCAGCCATCTTTGGCCCGGCCCCCTACCACATTTTCTTCATCTATTCATCCATTGAAGGACATGTGTTAATACCACATCTTCACTATTGTAAATTGTGCTGCGGTAAACGTAGGAATTCAGATATCTCTTCAACATACTGATTTCATTTCTTTGGATATATACCCAGGAGTGAGATTGATGGATCATATAGTAGTTCTCTTTTTTATTTTTCTGAGGAAACTTCATAGAGTTTTCCAAAGTGGCTGTACTAATTTACAATTCCACCAACAGTGTGTAAGTTTTCCCTTTTCTTTGTATCCTAGCCAATGCTAGTTTACTTTGTATTTATTTATTTGAGATGGAGTTTTGCTCTTGTTGCCCAGGCTGGGGTGCAGTGGGGCGATCTTGGCTCACTGCAAACTCCACCTCCTGGGTTCAAGCAATTCTCCTGCCTCAGCCTCTGGAGTAGCTGGGATTACAGGCACGTGCCACGGCACCCAGCTAAATTTTGTATTTTTAGTAGAGATGGGGTTTCTCCATGTTGGTCAGGCTGGTCTTGAACTCCTGACCTCAGGTGATTCGCCTGCCTCGGCCTCCCAAAGTGCTGGGATTACAGGCGTGAGCCACCACACCCGACCTACTTTGTATTTTTGATTCTAGCCATTCTAACTGGAGTAAGGTATCTTCTTATTGTGGTTTTGATTTTCATTTCTGTGATGACTAGGGATGTTGAGCTTTTTTTTTTTTTTTTTTTTTTTTTACATACCTGTTGACCCTTTCAATGTCGTTTTTTTTGAGAATTGCCTATTAAAGTATTTTTCCAATTTTCTAATCAGGTTATTTGTTTTTTTGCTGTTATTTAAGTCCCTATATATTCTGCATATAAACCCCTTGTCAGATGTATAGTTGCAAATATTTTCTCCCATTCTGTAGGTTGACTGTTCATTTTACTGTTTCCTTTGCTGGGTAGAAGCTTTTTAATTTGATGTGGTCCCATTTATCTATTTTTCGTTTTGTTTCCTGTGCTTTTGCAGTCTTTTTTAAAAAAAATCATTGCCCAGCCCAATGTCATACAGCATTTCCCCTACATTTTCTTCTAGTAGATTAATAGTTTTAGGTTTTACACTTGAGTCTTTAATTGCAATTGAGTTGATTTTTGTATGTAGTGAAAGATAGTGTTGTTTTTTGTTTTTTGTTTTTGCATATAGGTATTCAATTTTAGGTCTTAGGCCTTTTTTCAATAGATGACTATTACTAATTCAGTTTCCTCACTCATTATTGGAGTGTCCAGATTTTCTATTTCTTCCTAATTTAATCTTGGTAACTTGTATTTGTCAAGGAATCTATCCAGTTCATCTATGTTCACAAAGTTTTTGGTGTGTAATTGTTCATAATAGTCTCATGATGCTTTGTATTTCTGTAATGTTACCTGTAATGTCTCCTTTTTCATTTTATTTATTTTATTTATGTAGGTCTTTTCTCTTTTTTTCTGTGGTGAGTCTAAGGTTTCTCATATTTGTTAATCTTTTCAAAAAAACTGTTAATTTTGTTGATTATTTTTGAAAACTTTAAAAGTCACTATTGTATTTATTTCTGCTCTAAGCTTTATTATTTACAATTTGGGGTTTCGTTTGTCTTTTTGTTCTACTTTTTTGAGCTGCATGGTCAGGTTATTGGGAATCTTTGTTTTTTATTTAGGCATTTATTTCTATAAACTTCTCTCTTAGAACTGCTTTTGCTGTGTCTCATAGATTTTGGTATGATGTGTTTCCAATCTCATTTATCTCAAGTAATTTTTCAATTTCTCTTTTAATTTATTCATTGAATTATTGGTTATTTAGAAGTATGCTGTTCAATTTTCATGTTTGTAAGATTTCCTAAGTTTTTCTTGTTTATTTCTAGTTTTATAATATTGTGGTCTAAAAGGATACTTGATATGGTCTCTGTCTTCCTAAATTTCTTAAGACTAGTTTTGTGGCCTAACATGTGATCTGCCCTGGAGAATGTTCAATATGCAGTTGATTGAGAAGAATGTTTACTCTGCAGCTGTTGGATGGAATGTTCTGTAAATATCTGTTATGTCCATTTGGTCTATGGTGTAGTTTAAGTCTTTTTTTTTTTGTTGGTTTTCTATCTAGATTATCTATCCATTGTTGAGGCTGGGGTATTGAAGTTTCCCACAATTGTATTATAGTCTATCTTTCTCTTCCTTTATATCTGATATTATTTACTGTACCTATTTGGGTGCTCTGGTGTTAGGTGCATATATATTTCCAATTGTTATACCCTCTTGTTGAATGGATCCCTTTATCATTATATAATGATTTTTTTTTTTTTTTTTTTTTTTTTTGTCTTTTAACAGTTTTTGACTTACAGTCTATTTCATCTGATACAAGTATGGCTATTCCTGCTCACTTTTGGTTTGCATTTGCATGGAATATCTTTTTCCATGCCTTCATTTTCAGCCTACCTTTGTCTTAATGGTGAGGTGAATCTTTTGTAGACAGCGTACAGTTGGATATATTTTTTAATCCATTTGGCTACTCAGTATCTTTTAATTGAAAAATTTGTTCCATTTGTACTTACAGTTATCATTAATAGATAAGGACTTACTCCTGCCACTTAGTTAATGATTTCTTGGTTGTTTATAGATCATCTGTTTCTTTCTTTGTCTCTGTTTGTTTACCTCTGTGATTTGATGGTTTTCTGTGGTGCTATGCTTTGTTTTCTTCCTCTTTTCATTTGTGTAACTACTGTAATTTCTTTCTTTCAGGCTACCATGGGGCTAACCTAAATAATCTTGTAGATATATTATTTTAAGCTGATAGTAACATAACTTTGGTCACATAAAAAATACCCTAGACTTTTTCCCTCCCCCGCAATTTATATTCCTGTTGTTTAATTTTTACTTCTTTATCTATTAGGTGTTCCTAAGCCACTAATTCTGGCTGTTGTAGTTTTTTATTTGAATTTAAACCTTTCATACTAGATGATTGAAAGTTTACATAGCACCATTATTTCAATGGATTATTCTGAGTTTGATTTATGAATTTATGTCTACTATTAAGTTTTATGCTTTTACAAGTTTTCTTGACAATAATTATATTCTTTTTGTTTCTAATTGTAGCATTTTCTCTAGCATTTCTTGTAAGGCCAGTCTAGTGGTGATGAATTTCCTCAGCATGTGTTTGTCTGGATAGGCCTTTATTTCTCCTTCATTTCTGAAGGATAGCTTTGATGGATATAGTATTATTGCCTGACAGATTTTTTTTTCCTTTCAGCACTTTAAATATAACAACCTATTTTCTTCTGGCCTGCAAAGTTTCTGTTGAGAACTCTGCTGATAGTCTAATAGAAGCTTCCTTTATATACAACTTGAAAGTTTTTTCTTGCAGATTTTAGAATCTTCTCTTTGACTTTTGGCAGTTTGATTAACGAGTACTTTGAAAAGGATCATTGTGAGTTGAATCTAATAGGGGACTTTTGAGCTTCCTGAATCTATTCAGATATAAATATATCTCCCAATATTTGGGAAATTTCTTTCTATTTTCCATTCAATAGGCTTTCTGTGTCTTTCTCCACCTCTTCTCTCTCTAATAATCCTATAATGGGAACATTTGTTCACTTAATGGTGTTTCATAAGTCTCATGGGCTTTCTTTATTCTTCTTTGTTTATTTATTTTTCTCTGACTGGGTTATTTTAAAAGACCTGTATTCAAGCTTAAAAATACATTCTTTGATTTGGTGTGTTGTTAGAACTGTCAATTGTATTTTTTATTGTATTTATTGAATTGTTCAGCTCCAAGATTTCTGTTTGGTTCTTTTTTATATATCTTTTTTGTGATTGTTGTATTTCTCATTCAGATCATTAGTTATTTTTCTGATTTCACTGAATCATTTGTCTGTGCTCTCTTGTATCTCACTGCATTTTCTTAAGATCATTATTTACAATACTTTTTCAGGAATTTCATAAATGTTCTTTTCTTTGGGGTCTGGCACTAGAGACTTACTGTGTTGCTTTGAAGGTGTCATGTTTTCTTGATGTTTTGTGTTTCTTGTGTCCTTACGTTGATATCTGCACATCTAGCGTAAATTTCTTCTGTCCGGTTTTATAGAATAGCATTTGTAGGAAGAAACTTTCTTTGGTAGGTGGTCCCAGAGGAGCTTTGGCTTTGGTTCTGAGTGGAGTCTGTAATGTGATCTTCATGCTGTTTCTTTAGCTACAATACTTGTCAGTGATGTCTGTGATGTTGTCTCAGAAGCTTAGTGTATGGTTGACTATAAGGGCAATAATGTGGTTTTGCTTGGGGCTGGGGCAGCAGGCTGGATGTTAGCCAGACAAGGAAGCTGCAGAGGGCCAGCAAGCTGTCTGGTGAGTTTCCTGCAGAGGCAGTGGCCATTTCCAGAGTGACTGTCAGAAGCCAAGCACAGATGCTCATGGGTGCAGTGGTGCTGGGTGGTTTTGCAAAGTTCTGTCTGAAGGGACAGGATCACCACAGGACCAGCTGTCAGGCCATAGAGGAACATGCATGCACTTGAGCCAAGCAGGCTGTAGCAAGCTGTCCTGGGGATACTGCTGCTGCAGGACCCGCTGTCAGGCTGTACATGAACATATGCAGGCGTTGGGGAGGGGAGCCAGTCAAGTTGAAGCAGTTGCTTCTGGGGTGGATTCACCATAGGACTGGCTGTCAGGCTAGGTATAAGCACTCACAGGGTTGGCAGACTGTGCAGTGTAGGTGCACATGGATGTGATGGCTAGCAGGCTGTTCAGCAGCTTTCCTGCTGTGCAGGTTCACCTGTTTATTGGAAGGTTGTGACACATGCCACATGGGTTTGGATGCCAGGGTCTCAGTGTTCCAATCTGGCCTATGTTCTGGGCAGCTGAGGTCATGGTACTGTAGGCACTGTGGTAGTATGATGGCAGGGCCTGAGGAATGGAAAGTCAGTAGCTGCTGATCCCCAGGGCAAGACACACTGTGTACATGGGTCCAGGTTCAAAATAGTACTGTGCCATAGCAGCCTAGGTCACAGTGTGGGAGATGCTCAAGGTGGGCTCTTACAATGAGGCAATGCAGTTGCACAGACCTCAGCTACTCTCCAGACTGGATTTGAGGCCTCTGAGGATTAGGGTCTCTCCTGTAGCAAGTATTGCTGGTGTTTGTGGTGGTAATAGGGACCGCTGGGGATCTTTGGCTCATGTTATCTCCATAGGAAGAAATCCCCCAACTCTGAGCTAATTCTGGTAAGGAAGAGAGAGTGGTAGAGGTAGGGTGTCTTCCTCTCTCTCTATGGTATCCTTGGTGTCTGTACTCCAAATAGATTTTACCATTCCTCTGGTGCTGCCTAGCACACTACTTCAGTCACTAGTTTCAATATAGTGGTTTATTTGTTGCTTTGGTTCCTTTTTGTTGGGGAAGGCTGAGTGCCAGGTGACTGTAGTCAACCTTCTTTCTGACATCACTCTCTACATTTCTATTCTATTCTGTTTATATTATATTCTATAAAAAGAGTATAACTTTTTCTGATCATTTGAATATTTATCTCTGTATATAGGTGTTGATTTATAATCAGAAAAAAACCCTTTGCTTTTAAAACATCCTACTATTTATATAAAATGAAGAACAAATTAGGAATGAAATGCATTTTCTTTCTTTTTTTTCTTTATGAGTTATCCATATAACTACAGCCATACAAGTAGCAACATTAGGTCACTTTTTGAGTTTTGCCTTTTGCCAAATAAGGAAAAGATTTATCAGTGGATGCAGCATCCCAGCACATATTCCTTCTGTTCTCATGTATGCTTCCCTCTCTCCCCTGGCTTTCACAATACTGTCCAAGCTTCTGAAAGTGTGTGTGTGTGTGTGTGTGTGTGTGTGTGTGTGTATATAAATGTGTGTGTGTATATATATATATATGTGTGTGTATATATATATATAAAATGTTTTTTAGTTCTTCAATGGTGCCTTCACCAAAATCACTCGACTTTGGACAAAGGCAAAGCAGAAATTTCCTATTTGACCTGTGTAATGCTACCCATACCACATAACATCTATGAGCTGTAATTTCTGGATCTTTTAAATGAGGGAGATAAAAATAACACATAGGGATATTGAAAGATTAAATGAGTAACCTCTCTAGTGCATAAAAGATGGTAATAAATGTTAACTTTCTCTACACTTGCTTCCTTTCGATATTTTAACATTTCATTTCCCTTTATAAAACTATCTATACTCATATTTCCAATCGCAAAATACCAACTTTTACTTTTCTCCATTTTCTTCATCTTTAAGTTTGATCATTTATTTCCCTTCAGTTCAAGATATGAAAACAGTGACAGTCTTTTCTTTGTTCTTCCTAAATTCTTTATATCACATCTGCATTGATTGGTATTCATGTTTTACTCTTTTTTAAAAAAATGTTTTCTATTACCCATTCATAAATATTTAAATGCTCAGGGCCATCTTTGGAGAGAAAGAGAATCACTGTTTTGTATTTTTTCTATCAAATATGTCTAGTAATATAAAAAAGTTTTAAAAAATATTTAATTAATTCATGCAGAAATCATACCACTATGATAATTTTCAGTAATCTTATTTTTAAAATGTCTTAGTCTTTTTAATGCTCTTTTAAGGTCTGTAATTATTTTATCTTTTACAGCTATGAATTATAAAATCAGCACATTGATATTACGAAAAGTAGTGAAGTATAAAAACGTTAGAAATGCTAAATAAAAACCACTTTCCTCAATTCATAATGCCACTCATCTCCCTTCTTACTATGTATCTAATTGTACCTGTTGAAGTAATCACTGTTAATGTAGGTTGGTACCAAAGTTATTGCGATTCTTGCCATTGAAAATAATAGCAAGAATCGCAATTACTTTTGCACCACCCTAATAGTTTCATGTCCCTTAATTATCTTCTCCTCCCATTAATTATTATTGCCTTTAAAGAAACACCCTGTGTTTCTATGTTTTTTGTTTTTTGTTTTAGTAATTTGTTGCGAAGACATACTGATCTTCAAAAACATCTTGAATAGATTAATGAACTGACTTAATATTTTTGAAGACAGGGAAAGGAAAATGAAGGAGCCAAATATGGTTAATTAATTTTTACTTTGGAAGGCAAGCATGACAGCTCCTAGAACAGAAACTCCAGTTCCAAGATTTAATACTTAGTTTCCACCTTATAAAATAACTATATTCCCAAATAAGCTGAAAACTTGTCAGACCGAGCGAGCTCATGATAGAACCTGCATTTGAACAGAATGGGAGGTTTACCCTCAAACATTTTCTTACAAAATAATTCTTTTTAAATTTTTTATTTTTTTGAGATGGAGTCTCACTCTGTTGCCCAGGCTGGAGTGCAGTGGCGAGATCTTGGCTCACCACAACCTCTGCCTCCTGGGTTCAAGCGATTATCCTGCCTCAGCCTCCTGAGTAGCTGGGACTACAGGCATGTGCCATCACACCCAGCTAATTTTTTGTATTTTTAGTAGGGATGGGGTTTCACCATGCTGGCCAGGCTGGTTTTGAACTCCTGACCTAGTGATCCACCCGCCCCAGCCTTCCAAAGTGCTGGGATTACAGGTGTGAGTCACTGTGCCCGGCCCAAAATAGTTCTTTATATTATCACTGATATTGCAGAAATCAAGATATGGCTGAAATTTTCATCGTTGTACCAGACTCCAGTTTTATACTATTCCAGTTACTTCTTAATGTCCAATCCCTTAAACTCTCACTCTTCTCCACTTCCTACCCGCTTCCTCAGTTGCCACACCTTCCCTAGAATCACAGTTGGTTCTCATACCTATGGCTTTCTCTTTCTCTTATAAGGTTCCAGTACAACTTGCTCTTAAGTTTATATGTTTAATGAGGTTTAATGTATTATTTCTTCCAAAGCACTTGCATTTTACAGAAAACAAAGGCTGAACTCAGTGGAGTGAATCTCTGATTGTAGAAATAAGACTTCAGAAGGCAAGTGAGGAGAGTATTGTTTGAATCATAGAAGCAATCTTTTGAAAGCCTCAACATCCCACCAGCTCCCCTTAATTGAATACTAGGACCCATGTAACTTCTTAGTGCTATAAAACAATCATAGTCCCTGGGAGAAACCAGAGGCTACCTCCTATTTTTCTAAATATCTATTTCTACTTATTGGGCAATTTAGCATAAAGATTCAGGGATTTTTGGAAGTGGAATAGACCATAAATATTTCTCCTTTGCTTTTTTCAACTAACTCAGGAGATTATAAAATGAATTGAGTGCAAAGGAAGTGAACTATAATACAGCCAACATAAACAATGTAAGAAGATGGTTATATTCCTCAGATTTAATTAGTATAAAATAATAATGATCTTCTGAATTTATGCATTCTCTTTCTATTCAGGATGTTAAAGCACATCACAGATTATTAAATAGACCTCTGATTCACCTGAATACACAGGATTAACCTGCAGATTTAATCAAGGAGGGCTAGATTAAAAAAATTATTGTGAAATATTATACCATCAAAAGTATTCATTTAGAAAATGAAATGCTACCTTTTGTTATACTATTTTCAGACCAAAACAAAATAGACAGCTAATAAAAATATGCTTTTTGTTTGTTAATAGATTGACTGCAGGATCCCTGTACCATCATTTTCTCCAAATGAGGGACTTAGATTAATATTCTATTGATCAAAATTGCTTTTCAAATGTAATCCATGTACATGGAATTACAAAATATAGACATGGAAAAATAGTTTACATCAGTCAGACTTTTTTTTTTTTTTTGAATAGGAACTTTTAACATAGTTCTATTTCTGTACATAGCCAGGAACCTTAAACTAGTCCTTAATTATTTCTTTTATCTCCTTAACAGTATCAGTGACTAACTGTTGTGAATTTTGCTTCTGTAACATTTTTCTTATCCATTTTTGCTCATCATCCTTGCTTCTCCTTCCTTAGTTCAGCTAGTTGTCATTTTTAGCTTGGACAGTTGCAGCGGGCTTCCAACTGGTTAGTCTTCCTGTCTCCAATCTAAACTCTTCCTGTCTCTAATCTAAACTCTTCCTATGTCCCTTTCACACGACTATTGGAAGAACCTTTTTTAAATAGTAAATGTGATTACCATGTGCTTGAGGCTGTTTAATGGGTTTCTATTGTATTTACTGAGTATAAATTCTAAGTTCATTAGCCTGGCCTGGTAGGCCCTCCATTGTTTAAAACCACTTTTCCATTCTCTTCTTGACAAAAATTGTCTCTTGCTACCTCTCTTTCCAATCACCCTGCACTCCAACCTACAAAACCACTTTTGTTTGTCCCCCAGGGAACTTTGCTGTAACTCTGTCTCTTTCTCCACAGTGCTTCCCGGAATGCCATTCTTAATTTGTCTTCTTGACAAATATCTCTTTATCTTTGAAAATTACAGTTAAGGGTCACTTCCTTCATAAAGCATTTTTTTCAATAATGTATGTAGAATTGAATTTTGTGTTTATTCTTCTCGCAGGGTGTTTGGACATTATTCCTCCAATCAGATTCTTCTGAAGAATTAAGCAATCCATTTTGTGAATATTCTTCTGTTACAGTGCTTAGGATATGTCATTTCTCCCATTATCAGAGTGTAAGCTCCTTATGAACAAGGACTGTACCTTCCTCATTTTTGTATGTCCAAGTCTTTAAATAAATGTGAAATATTTTATTCACCACCTAGCATCTTGCTTACTGTATGTGCTCAAAATTATTTTTTGTTATTGGGATCGTATTTTTAATGTATTTCAAGTTTGCAGCACTTATTTTAATTTACACTTATAACCAAACACTATACATTTTCTAAACATTTCAAAATAGGTGGATCATAGCATTCCTAAATAAATATTTAACTGGGGAGAAAAATATGGGCTAAAACAATCAAAATTTGGTTACAAGTCCATCTTACAGGTCATGAAAGTAATTTAAAATAGTATTTTCTATTTTTGCTATGCATCAAATCACCTGGAACACTTTTGAAAAACTAAAGATTCTTTTTTATTTTTAATTTTTTTGTTTTTTGAGATAGAGTCTCACTGTGTCTCCCAGGCTGGAGCGCAGTGGCAGGATCTCAGCTCACAGCAACCTCTGCCTCCCGTATTCAAGCGATTCTCGTGCCTCAGCCTTCCAAGTAGTTGGGGGCACATCACCACACCTGGCTAATTTTTGCATTTTTAGTAGAGACAGGGTTTCACCATGTTGGCCAGGCTGGTCTTGAACTCCTGACCTCAAGAGATCCACCTGCCTTGGCCTCCCAAAGTGCTGGGATTACAGGAGTGAGCCACCGCACCTGGCAAAAAAACTATACAGATTCTTGAGTCCTGTTCAGAATCTCCTTTGTTGGGCTAAGAAATCTGTATTTAAAACAAATCTTTCAAAGATACTCTCTAGTAATTCTTACCCAGCCAGCCCCTCAAAGAGCATTAGAAAATCATTAATTTAAGAGAGCTAAGGTAATTTCGATGCACAATCAAGATCAGAAATTACATCTTCCAAAATTAAATTACACATAATTAAATTTAACAATAATTAAAACATCAATGTATTATTTTTAGCATCTCTTTTTCAGGCATATAGCTAAACAACTACAAAGACAGAATTTGAAACTGAGAATTGCTCTTTCCTAAGCCTACTATTTTTCTTCTTTATTTTGCTACCCTCAGAAACTGATATGCTACTTTAAGGTATCAAAAGTAGCATGGTACTGAAATGTTACTAAAAATATTTTAATGAAAATTAAATATGCAAAATTATTCCAAAAATGTATATTCTTGTTGCTTGACAATCCAACTTTAACTAATTATACCTGTTACAGCAGCATGACAGTTGCCTGGCCTCATGATTAAAGGGTAACTTTTAAGAAACATCAGAACAGAAGTATGCTTAGAGTTTGAAAAATCTGGAATTAGTCTAAGTAAATCATTTCAGCATGGTGAAATTCTTTTAATCAAAAATTAAAATGTTATTAAAGTCAAATTTTTATAAATATTAAATCAAATTTTATTAAAATTAAACTAAAATTAAAATTTTAATTATACTTAAAAATTTTTAAATGAAATAATGAACTCCTTTTGGTTTTCCTCCTCTCATTTTAAAATCCATGTACCATGCACAGAGCACTCTATAACAAAAAAAGAAAAAATCCTATCTACATTTGGCTAATGTAAGTACTTCATGTAGGTTCTGGACTTTTCTCCCTTGTTGATCCATTCCCATCTCTAGAGTCCAGAGCATACAACCCTATACTTCTTTCACAGGCCTGATCACTGAAGGCCTCAAAATACACCTAACTTTCCTTAATACCTGGTTACCACTGGTTACCAATTACAATGCAAATAGGCTATTGTGGATTGGGATGGATCAATGGACCATGCATTTTAACCAAGAAAAGAGGTAATGTCAAACGACTCATCTCATAAGAGGATTGGCTTTTTAATACATGTATTTGTTTAGTTTGTTCATGTCTATGTCCATAGTTTCTAGAAATTTAGACAAGTAGATTACTGGAAAATGGAGGCTCTTTTCAATTCTGCAAAAGCTTGGAGTTTATTTTCACAGTGAAGGCTGAATCGTGGGGCCATGACTAAAAGACAAAAAGTTCTAAAACCCATGTAGAACCACCTATTATGCCTCCTCACAATAACCATGTCCTTTTCCTGCCTTTGCTGTTCTTTTTCTCCCAAACTGGTTTTTGCATAACACCCCAAACAAGGCATTACTGGGAAGATGGTGAAGTCTTAGCTGAGAATGAATTCTAAAATCCTTACCATGGCCTACTGTGCACTGAAAAAGTGTTTCTCTGTGAGATCGCAATGACTCATCTCTTACTACTTCACTGTCTTATTGCTGCCACTCCTTTCTCTCTAACTTCCCTGCCGTTCATGAAATACATCAAGTCCGTGCCAGTCTCAGAGCACTGGCATTTCCGTTTCTGTGTCTCAAAGATACTTAGCTGAGATTTCTGCTTGGCTCCCTCCCTCATTGCATGCACTTCTCTGCTCAGATGCTACCCTCTTGAAGAGGCTTTTCTGAATACTTCATAAAACAGTACTCTGTGTCTACCAAAACGCTATCCGCTCTGCCTGCTTTATTTTCCCTCAGAGCACTTTTCACCTCCTAACCAATTACATATTCTTTTGCCATTTATCTCTACCCACTGAAATTGGAGTTCCATGAAAGTAGAGATTATGTCTTTTTGATTCAGGTCTGTTTGGTTTCTAAAACACTAACTGATGCACTAGAAATTGATAATGAATATATTAACCTAATTAATATATATGAATAAGAGAATTTCAGCTTACTAAATGCGTCAGTGGCTGATTTTTTAAAGTATAGGTTCTCCAACATGTTATCGTGTGTGTGTGTGTGCGTGCGCGCGTGTGTGTATCAGGTAGGGCCCGGCCCTGAAGCCCTTTATCCTCTTCCCCAACAAGCATTTACTCATTCCACTTTACACAATCACACACACATGCACACACTCACAGCTTGTATGTACTGCCAAAGTGATTGCTGCCAGACACCATACAGTTGGATATATTTAAGTCATTATTTACTTTATAGTCTGTAGTTTGAGATCTAACAATTCACTCTGCTTGAACTGATTCTGTAGCTCATCAGTGATGTTGCCAGTCAGGCATAGCATTTGGGCCTTGGATGATGCAGGTTTGCAAATACCCCAGAAAGTCTTCCAAAAGCATTATGGCATCTTTTGTAATTTATAACTTTCTTCCCAGTGCTATTGTAACCCCCTAGTGCATCAGTTGCAGATATTTCCTTCCTAAGTTTGCAGAGTGACTCTATGTGCTAGATATTAAGAGAAAAATTTGAACAGGACTGGGCGTGGTGGCTCATGTCTGTAATCCTAGTACTTTGGGAGGCTGGGGCGGATGAGGAATTCGAGACCAGCCTGGGCAACATGCCCAAAAGCCATCTCTGGAAAAAAAAAAAAAAAAAAAGAAAGAAAGAAAATGAGCCAGGCATCATGGTGGTGTGTACCTGTGGTTACAGCTACTTTGGAAGCTGTGGTGGGAGGATCACCTGAGCCCAGGAAGTTGAGGATGCAGTGAGCTCTGATCATGACATTGCACTCCAGCCTGGGCGTTAGAGTGAGACTTTGTCTCAAAAATAAATAAATAGTTAAAAATGAAATCGTTTATGTGACAAGGCATGATGTAGGTGGTGCTAGACAACCATGATAGTCAATCCTGACTTTGCTACTTGCTTAGTAGAGTTGTCTCACCACTAAGGTCCCTGACATTCTAGGACTTAGTTTCTTCTTCTATAGAATGGGAATCATTCTGTAGAATGGGGATCTACGTAACAAAATTGTTGTTAAGGAATAATAATATATGTAAAGCACTGTTTGGCACAAGCCAAATGGCAATTATTTAACTAGAACTAACTTTCAATCCCCACAAAGGAACTCAACTCAGTGCTAGAGTCATAGTGGGTGCTCAGGTACTATTTTTTGGGCGATCGAGTCTATCCTACTCCTTGGAGACCCTGCTATGTTTATCTCACTTAATTAATAGGACGTGAAAAAGAACCCGTTATAGTAGGAATCACTTGCTGTTCATGAATTCACAGTAATCTTATCCTAAAATTTGAAAATTATAATTTGTGTATAGCTAAAACAAAAACAAAGACAAAAAACCTGCACTAGGAGGAGAATGAGAGTATTGTACTCAGTGTAATCTTTCTGTCTCCAGATAACACTTTAAATCTTAGGAAGGGGCAGATTTAAATCACAGCTAAGATGAGTAATGACAGTCATTTTACTGAAAGAACTGTCAGAGAAGGTGAACAACTTTTAATATGTCCAGATGCATACTTTTAATTTTTCGTGCCAATAGGCAAAGTTATTGGAAATGATAATCTAAACAATATTTTATGGAATTATGTGGTTATGAGGTAATAGTCACATGCACATACATATACCCACAAGTACTTCTGTCTACAGTGAATACTTTCCCAACTATATTTACTTGGAATATTGTGAAATGTATGCCCTTTCCTTGAGTCTATGTAAATATTGGTCAGAGTATACAGCAGAAGGGAAAAGATGGCAGAAGAGGAAAAATATTATCAGAAAAATCTATTGTGACTTACAGATTCAACAGATTTGACTCATGCATCTGTTTTAAATAACTACAAAAACAAATTTGTTCCTTACAAATACAAATGTATACAGTCTTTTGTCATAGTTTAGAAATTTCTTTATCAGTAGTACAGAATTCAGACTTCCACTTCACCTTCCAGTGTAGTAAAAAAAACTATACTTTTTTTTTTTTTTTTTTTTAAAGACAGAGTCTCGCCTGTTGCCCAGGCTGGAGTGAAGTGGCGCGATCTCAGCTCACTGCAAGCTCCGCCTCCCAGGTTCACGCCATTCTCCTGCCTCAACCTCCCGAGTGGCTGGGAGTACAGGCGCCCGCCACCAAGCCCGGCTACTTTTTTTGTATTTTTAGTAGAGACAGGGTTTCACAGTGTTCGCCAGGATGGTCTCGATCGCCTGACCTCATGATCCGCCCGCCTCGGCCTCCCAAAGTGCTGGGATTACAGGCGTGAGCCACCTTGCCTGGCCAAAAATCTCTATAATTTTGAGCTCAAATCTCAGCTCAGCCATTGATTAGCTGAATGACTTTTAGGGACTTTTTCTCATTTCTTGATTTACAAAATGAAAATGAAGATAGCTACCAGAAAAAATTCATTATTACAGATTACAAGTGTATCTACACACACATATATGTTCGCTCATATTTACATTCACATGTATATCAATTTCATTCATGTATGTATATATAAAGCCTTACATGCTAAGTTTCAATACATCTCTGTTTAATGTAAAATATAACCACTGTATAACATACACTATAGATGTTTTTTCAAATAGTGTAAATACCAGCCTTTTCCAAAAGAGAAGAATAATGTTCACTATGTATTCTCTTTATTTCAGGCTTATGAAAAAATTGCTTACCTCCTCACCAATTTAGGTAAGTCCATTTTTCTTCATTCCTTAGTCAGAAAATAACATATAGGCATGTCAATCTGTAGTTACTTTATATAATGTAGCATTTTAATAACTGCAATTATTTAAGTATTTACCAATAAAAAGGACAGGGGTAGTACAAGAAGTTGGTCGATATTGAATAATAAGAGAGAGGCAATGCATGTACTTACAAAATATTTTTACTAGAAATCAGCACACCTACTTCTTCCTACTTAGGAGTGCTTGCTTCTCCAACTTTTCAGTTCTTCGGGTTTTTCCTCAATATTTATGTTTTATCAAAGTGTTATACTACATGTACACATTTTAAAATCCAAAACAGTATTAAGAGATTTACAATAAAAACCAATCCTTTACCACATCACCCATTCCTAGTTTCTATGCCAAAGGAATTACTTTTTAACTGTTTTTCCTTTCTTTTTTTTTTTTTTTTTTTTTAATGGAGTCTTGCTCTATCGCCCAGGCTGGAGTGCAGTGGCGCGATCTCGGCTCACTGCAAGCTCCGCCTCCCGGCTTCACGCCATTCTCCTGCCTCAGCCTCCCAAGTAGCTGGGACTACAGGTCCCCGCCACCTCGCCCGGCTAATTTTTTGTACTTTTAGTAGAGACGGGGTTTCACCGTGTTAGTCAGAATGGTCTCCAACTCCTGACCTTGTGATCAACCGGCCTCGGCCTCTCAAAATGCTGGGATTACAGGCGTGAGCCACCGCGCCTGGCTACTTTTTAATATTTTTATCTGTTTTTTTTGTTATTTCCCACCATGTTTCCATGTAATATCATTCTATGGCCATTATTGGATTTTATCTTTTGATAACTATTGCCTTCCCATTATAAAAGTATGAATTATTAAGACTTAGGTCTTAATGTTCCCTGCAGTGCCCTGTCCCCCCACACTCCATCTTTCATTATCTGATAAATACAGTTATTTCTCCTCCTTCCAAGGTGGATATATCAGCATTTTTAGCCAAATTAATCATTAGTCTTCACGTCATTATGTCTCAATAACTATTTTCATACCTACAGCATGGTATATTCTATAATTGTGTATGTGTTTTATGCCATTTCTGTATTTTTTAAGCTAATAATGACCCCTTTTTTTGCTTTTTTTTTAACGTACTTTTCTTTATTTATCCCAAAGGTTTTGCCAAGACTCTTAAATTTTCTCTGAATATATTCAAACACATCAAGTATTATACAAACTTGATTTTCTTCTTAGAGTTACCCTCTCAAGCTGTCTCCTCCAGACTAGATGGGTTATTTTCTAGGCTTGTAGCCAACTGCATCTAGACTTAACTTTCATAAGCACTCTGGAAATTCCTTTTATATTTTTCTATAATTTGGATACTATTTACTAATTCCTATGTCTTATTCCTTCTTGGCTCAATTCCTTATTTTGCTATTTGTAAGTAAGCTTCTTAAAACTTTGTGTATCTGAAAATGTCTCTATTCTAGCCTCAAACTTGATATCCAGTGTTCCTGGGTATGAAATTCTATCTTAGAAATACTGACCCCTTTGAATCTTGAAGGAACTTCATTTTCTTCTGGATTCCAGCATTGTTACTGAGAGCTCTGCTACCATTCCTATTCGCAGTCCTTTGCACAGGACCTGTTTTGATTTTTTTTTATTTGTTTATACTCTAGCATAATTTTGAATCTTTTCTCATTTTGAGATTTCACAATGATGTACTTTGGTGAAAACTTTTTATCATCTGTTATGCCGGATACTTAGTGCATCCCATCAATTATTGATATCCACTGTGTCCTTTGGGAAGCAGACACTGAGATGGAGTTAGTAATGCAAGAAATTTCTTAGGGGAAAACTCCTGAGGAAGGGAGCAGGACTGGATAAGAAGAGCCTCAGACAACAATGCAGATCTGATGGTTTTAACCAATCCAATGGAGAGCTCTAGAACAAATATTTCAAATAAAGATTTAGAGGAATCCAACATTGGATATAATTGAGTATAATTGGCCAAGACCTAGTACCCCGTCATTCTGAGTCACTGGTTGGTTGTTGCTTGGGAAGAGCAAGACTTGAGCATAAAAGCTGAGTCATAGGATGAGGGTGGAAACAGCTGGAGGCTTGGAAACAGCTGGAGGCTGTCAGGTGACTGTACTCCTTGCACCTGAACAGCAAGTTCTTACTGAGGGGAAATCCTAGTGGCAAACCTCTACTGCTGCCATAATCTGAAAACTCAGAAACTTCACTTCCAGGAAATTTTTGTATATTCTTTGTTAAATAATTTCCTTCTTTTAAAAATCTTTCTGAAACTCTTTACATTCAGATGTTTCTTATCATATTCAATAGTTATTTTTTTCTTTCTTCATTTTCTGTGATTTTTGTTGGGATTTCTTCAAGATACCTCAACCTTATCTTCCAAGTATTCTCGTGAATATTTTATATTGGCTGATGCTTTACATTTTCTAGAGTTATTTCCTGTTCTCTGAATGTCCTTTTTCTATGTCATCCATTTCCAGCCTCACAGATGCAGTGTCTTAAGTAGGCAATATAATGTAATTGTTAAGAGCATCGGCTCTACAGTGAGAATGCATGAGTTGAAATCTTTGCACCATAACTTACATTATCAGTAGTTGCACAGTAATAATCAATTATTTTATTCTCTTGGTTTCTCAAATTCTTTTTTTATATATATATACAAGGAGATAGTGTCTGTGCTCTGGAGCTAACATTGGAGAAACAATGTTGTGAAAGGGGAAAACAGCAGGCTTTGGAGCTGGATATAGCAATGAACATTTGGATTGCCCCATTATGACTGTGTAACCATCAGCAAGCTTTTTCCTCTCCCTGTTCTCTCTTCTTCTTCTCCACTCCGTCTCCTCTTCTTCCCACTCTTTCTCCTCCCTCTGCTTCTCCTTCTTCTTTACTTTTTGGGTCTTCGGTTCCTCACTGGTAAAATGACAATAATAATAGTTCCTATTTCACCATTGTATGTTGGCTGCCTGACACATGACAGGTGGTTCAATAAATAGCAATGATACAGTTCATTGTTCTTTCAACCCTTTGAGCTGCATTTTCTTCAGCTGGGTAACAAAGCACTAGCTCTGTTCCTTACATTCATTTGCTTTTAAAGTACCCTATACCCAGGATTGAAGCAAATCTAAGGAGAATGATTTGGGGAAATCATAATCAATAGTAGGAAACAGAACAGTTATTTGTGCTAAGTATTAAGAAATGTCAAAGTTTTCACTTGATATTTGATTTTTTCCTCTATAACCCAGTGATGATTTCTGTCTGTTGATTCGTCATTTAACTAATCATGGACTATATTAGTTTAAATGAATAAAAATATTGATAGTTTGATTAAAATAATAGAATCTATGTTGTGTCGTGTGTGTGTGTGTGTGTGCCTGACATTATATTCTGTTTAATTTTTTGGCTGTGCTAATTTGTGCTTGAAAACACAAATGAAAAATTAAGTTTTACTTCTCAGAAGAGGTCATATGCTATTTAAATAATTTTTTTAAACTTTGTGTTTCTTGATTTATTTTTTCCAAATATTTTCAAAAACCACAAAGCAAAAAAGATAAAGCTTAAATTCTATTACATTAGTTTTTTAACATGGAAAAAATTAAAAGCATTTACTTCAAAGTGATTTTTTTGAACTTTGGTTTCGTGGTTGTTGAGAATTACATCAGGATGGCTGTTAGTTGTTCTTAATAATGAACTGTCTATGTTAAAGATAAATTGGGATTCGAAGGAACAAATTAAGCCAACTAATGAAAAGAGTTTTGACTTTGTCAAACAGAGGTCAAAGGTACCTCACAGTGTTATAGTCATAACACACAGTAACTTTCTACTATACACACCATTAATTCCAAGGAACAGAGAAATTAACAGTAAAAAGTAAGGACTAATTACCTTACTGGGTGACTGCGTCTCATTACTAGCTTTTCATCCATAACTAGCTTCATTAGGTAAAAAGTAAGAGATATTTTGGCCAGAAATACGTTATCCTAGAAATAGCACCTATATCCTTAGTGTTCAGGATTTGATTCCTCCTCTGAGTTAAAAGCCAATTCAAAATGATCCACAATGTGCTATATTTGTGAATGGAATAGTGTTGAAAAATAAATGTTTTCTTCCTGGCAGCATAGACCCTAGGTTAAACCTCAAAGTTATCATCATTGCAGTAACTTCCATTGTTTCAGTTTTCTCTTGCCACATAGCCATTTACTCCAAACTTAGTAGCTCAGGACAACAACTTATTATTTTTAATGATCCTACAATTTAGATTAGGCCCTGCTATGTGATTTTTCTCCTCCATGTGGTGTCTGCTGGGGCTGGTGTGTAAGAGGGCCTCTTCAATCACGTCTGTTTCCTCATATGGAATTATTGGAATAGCTGGTGTCTTCCGCCTTCTTCTCCTCTATGTATCTCTACCTGCCTAGCTTGCTTATAGCAGTATAATAGGACATCTTACATGTCAGCTGGCTTCCAGGAAGACAAGCCCCTATAACAAGTGCTTATCCAGCTTCTGCTTGCATTTTACTTGCATATCCAGTCTCCTCTTGGTGAAGGCAAGTCAGAATCAAGGTTGGAGGCAACTACACTAGGGTATGTATACTTGGAGGAGTGGTTCACTGTGGACGCAGGTTTAACTGCAATCAATGTAACAATCCTCCACTTCTAGCAAAATGCCTTTCTGCTAGGAACATTGTAATCTTCATCAGAATATGTAAAGCAACTGAGTAGCACTCAACATGTCTCCAACTTGGTATATAATCTTACTACCATTTAGAATGATTTCTCCCAGTAAAATCTTAGTAACCTTTTCTGATATCAGAGCTTGCCTCTGTGAAATCTTTGTTGACTTCTTGATCCTTCACTCTACAATGTTCCTTTAGCTGTTTGTGATTCCTTTCATTACTGCATCTATTACATTATTCTGATCTATTCTCTATCTATCTAATCTATCTATCTATCTATCTATCTATCTATCTATCTATCTATCTGTCTATCTAGTTTCTTTACAAGACTAAAAAATTCTTACAGCCAAGAAATGAATGTACTTACTTCTGATTCTTTCAATCCTTAGGTACAAAGTTTGGCATGCATTCATTCATAAAAGAAATATGTGTGGAGGACCTAATATTTTAGACAACGTGATAGGGAGACAGACCATTAGACTATCAAGATGCATTATTCCTTTAATAAACTGTTGAATTAAACCTGCTATTTTTTGTTTCTTTTGAGACAGAGTTTCACTCTTGTTGCCCAGGCTGGAAGGCAATGGCGCAATCTCGGCTCACCGCAACCTGCACCTCCCAGGTTCAAGCAATTTTCTTGTCTCAGCCTCCCGAGTAGCTGGGATTGCAGGTGCGCACCACCACACCTGGCTAATTTTGTATTTTTAGTAGAGATGGGGTGTCTCCATGTTGGTCAGGCTGGTCTCGAACTGCCAACCTCAGGTGATCCACCCACCTTGGCCTCCCAAAGTGCTGGTATTACAGGCATGAGCCACTGCACCAGACCTAAATCTGCTATATTTTATCTAGGAATTTCCAATGAAATTTTAAGTAAAAATAGTTTGTAGATTTTTACTTGCCCTGTCTTTGAGGGGTTTTAGTGTCAGAAATTATGCAAATCTCACAAATAACAAGAAGATAGGTTCAGTCCCCAATCCATAGCATCAAGTGTAAATAGTATCAAGTGTAGCTAGTATCAAGTCTGTTCCAGTATGAAATAGCAGCCCAGTACACACTTGGCAGAAGAGTGGATGAAAAATTAATAATCATAAATATATAAAGAATGGCCCACAAATAAATGGTTGAATATCACATTTAGAGGTATGTGGTTCTCCTTATATAATTAAGAAGTGTAAAAAACAGAGTTTAAAACTTTAATTTTCCTGACAATGTTTTAAAGTATTATTTGTCTTCACTGGCATTTCTCACAGGACAATTTGGAGCACTTTATGTCTTCAGTTTGGCTTCTCATAGAAGGGTCACTTTAGTTGGCCACATAGATTCCTACATTATTGTCACTTGACATTAATCAGGAAAACATGAACTTTCAGAGAAAGTCTTATTTTGGGAGGTTGAAGTCTATTACTAAATCCTATTTTAGGATATCCAAACTATCCAAACACTTTTCTTGTGTACTTGCAGCTTTTATTCTCACACAGTTTTATAAAAACCAGTTCATAAGGCATTTAGATAATTACATACTCTTTAGTTTGTTACAGGCCTAACCACTCCTTACTGTATTAAACCAAAACTCTCTCCCCCTAATTGTTAAGTTTTTGGGCCTTGAAGGCATTTAGTCTTATGCTACTAGACTTGGTCGAGATACAGTTTTATTTTCTTTTATTACATTGTTGAGTAAGGAATTTTGTGGTAAATTTAGAAATGAAAGTGGGTTATAGTGTCCTTGCATTGGCCTTGTTATGCTATGCTGTGTTAAGTCAATATTACGTTAGTCTTACCAAGCAAGTTGAATTACTTTAATTATTTTATATTTTTCTGAAATATACAAAAGGCAAATTTGTTATTTAATTAGAGTTTCATGAAATCAACCCATGTGACTATCCAGGCATTATGTCATTCTGAGGTAGATGTTTACTTTTTTTTTTTTTTTTAGTTAATGCACTGGTAATTAGTTTTTTGAAGAGTACCTACTTATTTCTGAGCCATTTTTTCAAAAGTCCTATTTGTGTAGGTAGTTGTTTATTATATATAAGTGTTTTGTCCACTGAAAAATTATTGATAGGATGTTTAGTAATGTTAATTTCTTCAGTGCAGTGTTTATACGTCTTTTATTTGGGGTGGTGGACTCTTCTCTCTTTTCTTATAACTGCACTTCATAAATGTTAGTCAATATTACATGTTCAAGAATCATTCTATCTATTTTATTGAAGATTTTAAAACATTTTATTGTCGATTTTTATTCCTTCATTTTACTTTATTTCTGTTTATTTTATTGTTCTTGTAGCTTCTTTGAAGGAAAAACTAAAATATTTGTTTCTATATAAGATAATATTTATACATTAAAAATAAATAAAATAGTGAGAATATGATCAATATAACAAATAGAGAAGAAAAGATAAATCATTAAACAAATTTTAAAAAGTGTGTTTGTATTTATCTCCAGATCTATCTATCCATCCATCTTTCAATTATCTATAAGAATAATTGCCATTTGAAAACTGGGACACAGATTGAACTTCAAAAAATAAAATCCAGCTAGATGATAATGAAAAGAAACACAACTACATTTAAAAAGCTGAAAAATGACTGACACTCGCGGAGTAAGAGCATATATCAAGAGAATAGTAACAATAAAATCAAATGTCACCAGGTTAATATTAGGGAAACTAGAGGGAAAGAGGAATACTTCATACTAGTAAATGAACTAACATGTCAGTATAATAATCATGATCTCTATGCATTTTTAACAAGCTTTAAAATATAGATAGCAAAAAAATGATAGAAAAGAACTGAAAAATCCATAGTCAAAACATAAGTAAAGATATACAGTATTTAAGCCAGGCAAGGTGGCTCACGCCTGTGATCCCAGCACTTTGGGTGGCCGAGGCAGGAGGATCATTTGAGGTCAGGAGTTCAAAACCAGCCTGGCCAATATGGTGAAACCCTGTCTCTACTGAAAATACCTCCCCACCAAAAAAAGTTAGCCAAGCGTGGTGTCGGGCGCCTGTAATCCCAGCTCCTCGGGAGGCTGAAGTAGGAGAATCACTTGAACCTGGAAGGTGGAGGTTGCAGTGAGCCAAGATCACCATGCTACAATCCAGCCTGGGCAACAGAGTGAGACTCCATCTGAAAAAAAAAAAAAAAAAAAAAAAAAAAAAAAAAAAAAAGATACACAGTGTTTGACTATCATATCTGACATTCTTTAAAAATATGTACAAACCAGACCGGATGCGGTGACTCACTCCTGTAATCCCAGCACTTTGGGAGGTTGAGGTGGGCAGATCACCTGCGGTCAGGAGTTCGAGACCAGCCTGGCCAACATGTTGAAACCCTGTCTCTACCAAAAAGTACAAAAATTAGCCAGCATGGTGGCACATGCCTGTCATCCCAGCTACTCAGGAGGCTGAGGCAGAATCATCACTTGAACCTGGGAGGCAGAGGTTGTAGTAAGCCGAGATTATGCCATTGTACTCCAGCCTGGTCAACAGAGTGAGACTCCATCTCAAGAAAGAAAGAATATATATATAGAGAGAGTATATAATATATATAATGTATATATTATACATATATAATACATGTCTATATGTATACACACATACACACACACAAACCATATGCCCAACAGGAAAACAAATATCATTTTCATGCACTTGATACATTGACAAAACTTATCCACACAATTTAGCCACAAATGACATCGCAACTTTTTGCCTAAAACCAGAAATCAGGCAGGACACATTTGTGGACAATGCTGAAATAAAATTAGAAATGAAGAACCAAAAATAATCTACAGAATAAAAATTACCTAAAAATCTACATCCTTTTTTCTAAATAAGTTTTGTGTTAATAAACTAAATTTATAAACTAGAGAGAAACAACAGTGAAAGCATGACATGTCAAAACCTGTGGGGACAGGTTCTTACTGACTGTTCTTACTGAGGCACACTTGCCAGTCACCTTCTGGGTGGCCCACGGACCCTTCCTACTTTTGGCACCTACCACCTTTGAACTTGGAGTTCCCCAGGACCTCTTTTTTCCTCCCATGTGATTGGGCTCGTGCATACGTTTAGCCTATGTTTTCCTTAAAGGAGATCCTATTTTCTATCTTTACTGAATTCTTCAACTACGTTACAATATGTGTTAGATGAGACATGTCTGTTTTCTATCACTCATTTGAGTACTAGATAGGAGCTAAGGTTGCAGTACGTGCTGTCCTTATTTTTTTCTTTTAATCATTATAAAACCATAAGATGTTAGAGTTGACAGGATTTTTATAAATCATCTTGTCTAAATCCCTTATTCTACAGACGACAAAACTGACTGCAAAAAAACGTGAAGAGACCTGCCTGAGATTACCTGCCACTCAGGTGTAAGGCTGCGATAAGAGCTCAGCTCTCCACACTGATAATAGCCCTCTTTTCTCTTTACCATTCCACTTCTGTCTGTACACAAAATACTCATTCTTCAAAGAACTCTGTGGACAGTTTAGACCCTTATATTGAGTATAGACAGTTTGAGTGAATGATTGATCCATTATGTATGGTTTCTGCTAAATGATGATAGCAGAGAGACTCCTGAAAATCTTCATGTATTAATAACATACTTTTGTAGCTGTGGGGAAAGTCCAAAGATTATCTTATGAAGTCCTTTCATCAAGTGTGAACAGTAGATATTATTCACATTTTACAGATACAGATGCTAGAAATCAGCAAAACTAAGTGCCTCATAGAACTAAAAACCTTGGCCAGGTGTGGTGGCTCACGCCTGTAATCCTAGCACTTTGAGGGTCCAAGGTCGGCAGATCGCCTGAGGTCAGGAGTTCGAGACCACCCTGGCCAACATGGTGAAACCCCCCACTTCTACTAAAAACACAAAAAATTAGCCAGGCATGGTGGCGGGCACCTATAATCTCAGCTACTTGGGAGGCTGAGCCAGAAGAATTGCTTGAACCCAGGAGGCACAGGTTGCAGTGAGTCAAGATTGCACCACTGTACTCCAGCCTGGGCAACAGACTGAGACTCCATCTCCAAAAATAAATAAATAAATAAATAATTTTTTTAAAAAAACTTGAACTTGGGGTTTCTGACTCCATGTTCAGAGTCTTGACATTTACCTCATCTATGTCAATGTACCCTGTGTTCCTTTTAGAATATCCTCGAACAGAATCTGAGTGGGAAAACAGCTTTGCCCTGAAGATGTTCCTCTTCCAGTTTGTCAATTTAAACAGTTCCATCTTCTATATCGCATTCTTTTTGGGAAGGTAAGTCAACTTTTTGTACATTATCTTCACAGAGTCAAAAACGTAGTCAATAGTTTAATTGACAATTACTGTTCTCACTCATGATTTCTGACAGCCACCAGCAGTTAAAGTTGGCACAAAAAAATAAATCCTATTTGCTGCATTTTAGTTGAATTGTGCCTGTTTCATCATCAGGAACAGTTTTGTTAAAGAAGAAAAGAATTTTTGTGCAACCTTGGGTTATAATTCCTTAACGTGGAAACTCCTATCATCTTAACATTTTTCCACCTTTAATGCAAAATACGAAAAAAGCAACATAGTAAACTAATGATTCTGCTTTGCCATATGCTTAGTACTCCATCCAGTGCCGTGGAAACTTACTGAAGATAGAAACATTTTGGACCAAACAATGCAATACATTATTGTAATAGTCATTAACTAGGTCAACAAAACATTAAGACTCTATGTGAGGGTCGGAAACATCATCCAGCTGGTTTGTCGGTACTTTCTTGACCCATTAATTCACGCATCACTTTTTCCTTTGTAAGTCAGATACTTTGATGTTTAACATAGCAGAAGTCAACTGGGGACAGATTGCACCAGTGAACATTTATGTCTACCCACACATGCACTCGTCGTGATGCCTTAGTAGATGTTCTTCAGTGATCCCCACTTAAATGCTAATGAACTAAAATGTCTTTTTACAGATTTGTAGGCCACCCAGGAAAATACAATAAACTTTTTGATCGGTGGAGACTGGAGGAAGTAAGTAACTTTGGGAGTGTGGGTGCAGGAATGGGCACGGATTTGAGCCAGTTCCTGTGGGAGGAAGGGAACTGAAGAAAGGAGAAGTTCAGGGAAGTCTATGGATATTGAAGACACATTGTTCAGAAAGGAAGCAACCACATCTTTTCAAAAAAGAGGGTGAACTGAAAAGTTAAACCTCAAGATTCTCACCTCAGCTCTCTTTACTTTTTTAATCACCTTAATTTCTTGTATTTACAGACCCCAGGAATTTAGCTCCAGTAATTTTCCTTCTTTTATTGGAAATTATTATTATTTATTGGGTACATTTTCAAACTTTTAAATATGTTAGGTTTCCTTTTAGTCCAAAAGACATCATACTGGAAACACCAACATGTAATTATATAAAAGTACCTGCCCTAAGACTCATATTTCTTTATTGATTTACAATATGTTTGTTGTAAATATGGAAAAACTGCCCAGGAGTAGCATTACTGGGTTACAGGATAAGTATATTATATATTTTCACTGCGACTGAGAAATGGGCCTCCAAATGCCACCCCTACCTAGACTGTATGAGCCTGCTTCTTCAGTATTTAGCCAATGGTAGAATTTTCACCATTCTAATAGCCAGTGATTTTAGTTTCCGTAATTATGAATGACATGGATAATATTTTTCATATTTTTCTTGAACATTTTAGTTTTCTGTTCATAGCCTTGAAGAACAGGGCATAACAATAAAACACAACTAATATTTTATCTTTGGAGACTGACAGTCTATATTCTAATGCTGCCCACCCAGATGTGTGATTTAATATCTATAAATCTCATTTTCTTCTTTTGTAAATTGGTGATAAGAATGGCTATCTTGCCTGGCTCTGTGGCTCACACCTGTAGTCCCAACACTTTAGGAGGCCAAGGCAGGAGGATTGCTTGAGGCCAAAAGTTCAAGACCAGCCTGGGCAAAATGATGAGACCCTGTCTTTATTTTAAACATTTAAAAATTAGCCGGGCGTGGTGGCACGTGCTTCTAGTCCCAGCTACTCAGGAAGCTGAGGTGGGAAGATCCCTTGAGCCCAGGAGTTCGAGGATGCAGTGAGCCGTGATTGTACCACTGCACTCCAGCTTGGGTGAGAGACCAACACTGTCCCTAAACAACAGAAAAAATAAAGAATAGCTATCCCAGTACTGGTGATTGGTGTATTAAATTAGATTGTGCATGTAAAATAATAGTTATAATTAATGATAGCCATTATTACAAAATTTAAAAAGTGTTACAGTTCGTTTTAGGATATTTGTGAACTGGCTAACCTAGACTTGTGAATCTTCTACTACAACTATATCATATCTCACATTAATATTTTATGTGAAATCAATATTAAAAAGTTTTTAATAATAGCTAAGATTTATTGAGGGCTTACTATATGCTAATGTACTCCAGCAATTGTTTCTAAGTGCTTTCTGTATATTAATGCATTTAATCCTCAAGTTCTATCATTATATCCATTTTATAGATCAGGAAACAAAGTCACAGATGTGCAGTTCCTGCAACTGCAAATGTGATTTTCCTACAATTGTACAAACATACACACTGATGAGGTTATGATTTAAATCTTTTCAGTGTAGCTTCAGAGTCTGTGCTCTGAGCACTGTGCTTTCCAGCCACGATTGGAATGGCGTGTAGGTATAATCAAAGACATAATGAAAACTTATTTTGCTGAGAAATTGCTGTCTGATTGCTGGCTCACACGTCTATGTTGGATTTAGAGTAAGCATACTAAAGTAAGTGAAGGAACCTGGGTATTGGAGTCTGGTAGTTCTTTCTGTCACTTAGCTTTATTATCTACAGAGTGAAGATACCAACAACTACCAAGGCAGGTTCTGACAAGGAGTAAGAGAAAAATACATGACAGCATGTAGTTTGGCTTGTCCAAGGTCATATGATCTTGAGTGGTGCAATTGGAATGAATACTTATGTCTTCTGCACACTCACTCATGCCCTTTTGTACATTCTAAGTATGGGCTCTTTCTACCAAATGAAATTTAAAGTTTTGATAGACTGGCTTTAGTGCAAGGCCATCACTATGTGAATGGACAAACCCATAAAAACTGTTGGAACCCCTTCTCTTCCTTATAAATCATAAAGTCATCAAGGCTTAATTTCAACAAAAGTGTAAATGGCCTGTCTTCCAGCCACCCCACTTTGGCCTATCCTTTGTAGGTAGCAAACCAATCACATGATCCTATATGATCATCTTCTTTTTCCCATCCCACAAAATAATATGTTTGTGTTAAACCCACACTTTAAGGCAGCAAACACATTGGTAAATGGAATTCATCCTTAGTGTATTATAAAAGAGCAGTGGATTAGGGTACTGGGGACAACTTTCATTTCCACAGCACTAGTCAACACTGCATGGCCTTGGGCAAGTCAGCTTGCCTCTGAGTTTCTACAAAAATGAAGAGCTTCAGCTTGCAGCTGTGATCTGTGATTTGCCCCTGTAGCTTAATAATTATTCTGCCTCAGTCATTCCAGTGAACCCATTTATCAGATATATTTGGGAGAGTTCAGGAAATCCTAAATTCATCCTGAAAAAAGAGGTTTGCTTCAATGGGCAAATTTAGACCTCTTCATGCAGTAAGCATGACCATTTGCAAATCCTCTCTCAGGCTCAGATTAGGGAGTCTTAAATTACTGGGCTGGAACAGGAAAAGCAGGCTCTTAGTGTCTTAATTATTTGTTCTCTTTGAAGTTCCACTAGTACCAATTTGATAGAAATAGAAACTGTGGATCAAAGTGATAGAGAAGACTGTCTTCCTTATGAGCAGGACATGTACCCATTTCTAAAGAAACAGACCCACGCCCTCCCACCCAAATACTGCAGTGTTTTCAAGTAAAACACATTGGTTGTGATTTTCGTTGAAATCACGTTTTTGTTTGTGTGGGGCTCTAAAACTAACTTATTGAAAATCTAAAAAAGCAGAAAAGCACAGGAAAAAATAGGATCATACTGATGAATTATTTTTGTGGTGTTGCGTTATCACTTAAAAATACATTATAATATATGTAGATACTTCCTCTCCAGGAGGTAGAGTTCAACGCCTCCCCACCATCTTGAGAATGGGCTAGACTTAGTGGCTCCCTTCTAAAAAATAGAACCGAAAAGGAGAAGAATGAGAAACTTTCCAGTGGAAAAAAATTGGAAAACACTATATTAACCAATTAACACCACCAGTGATGTCATGTGCTTCCCATGTATCCCTCATACGATGTGAGGAAAATAGCACTTCACCTTTGTGACTGGTCTCTCTAAAACACATAATCCTGGTCTAAGCGTAAGAAAACCATGAGACAAACTTAGATTGTGGGACATTGCACAGGATACACATCCAACAATCCTCAAAACATTTAAAGTTATTAAAAACTGAGAAGCTATTCAGACCAGAGGAGACTAGGGAGATAGGAAAAATGAATGCAATCAGGTATGTGGGCTTGGATCCTGGAGCAGAGAGGGGAAAACTGGTGGAATCCAAAGAGAGCTTTGCATTTAGCTAATTGTAATGTACTAATATAATTTTCTTAGCTTTGTCAAATATACCATGGTAATGTACAGAACAACAGCTAGAACTGGATAAGGAGTGTATGAGAACTCTGTACTATCTTTGCAAGTTATCTATACATCTAAACTTATTCTGAAATAAAAAGGTTATTAAAAATAATATGTTATGAACATTATGCCATACAATTAACTATTTTCTATTACCTGATTGTTAATGGGTATGTAATATTCCATAGCATTCATTAAATGCGATCGTGCCTAACACAGAGCCTGGCAGATAGTAAGTGCTCACTAAAAGTTAGATTTGTTGTTAGTGCTATTATAATTTTGATCGATATTTCATTATAATTACTGAGAATTCCCTCACCAAGTGCCCTCATACATGCTGTTTCTTTCTTGTTCTTGTTTTCTTAATGCACGAGGTGGTGTGACCCAGCTTTAAAATTTGCTGTACAATTTAAAGCTGGGCATGTCTGAGCCTACTGGGAAGAAGATCAATACCATTATTGCTCTTATGTTCTATTTCAGTGTCATCCTAGTGGCTGTTTGATAGACCTCTGCCTCCAAATGGGTGTCATCATGTTTTTGAAGCAAATATGGAACAACTTCATGGAACTGGGATACCCGTGAGCACATTATTTTCAAACTTGCCTTATGTCTAGTTACAAAGAAGAAAACTAGAGGTGGTGTGAGTAGTGCTTAAGAATTTGGGCTTGATAATCACACAGGTGATGGCTCAATTCCTGTTTCAGAGCCTGTTTTCACTAAGAATGTATCAACAATAGATCTACCCCAAGAACAGCAGTAAGGGTTAAACAGAATAATGAATGTAGAGTAGATTCTAACTTGTTTAATGCGTTAAGACACTTGTTACTAGTTTGAAAACATGAATGACATTACAGGTTCTTGAATGTAAAAATAATTTTCTGGGATGTTTCTTTCACTACCAACAGACCAAGTTCGTTGTTTAATAAAGACAGCCTTCATTCCTCCCAAAAGAATAAAGCAAAGATCAAATCCTAGATGAGAAGCCTTGTACTCTTTGTTACAACGAAGAAAAAAAATGTTAGAACAGGACTGATTGTACTAACGTCAAAACAATAGCACTTTATTTTCATTATTTGAGACGTTTTAGCTGCCTGTGCAATGCTTACAGAGGTGCTGAATGCTCACTTTCACATATATTAAAATACGCTTTCCTTTAAAATATGACAAAACACTGGGTATTTAAAACAACGTAATATTGAGGCTTTGAGTCTAATCAACTAAAAACATGACTATTTGAATAATTTCCTGACTATTGGGGAAGAACTGGTTAGTTGTTTGGTGATATAAGTAGCTTGGAGTTATATATCAACTTATATTCTTATTTTTTTTCTTTTGGCGGTACACATTTTATCAGAACATTCCTGAACAAAGACCTGGGGGTTGTAGAAGTGATATTAACCCTGCAGTCTGCTATAACATATTGTGTTAATTTACAGGCAGCCTTAGAGCATAGGCTGTGGAATTACCCAGACCTGGTTTAAATTCCTTCTCTCTTCCTTGCTAAATTTGTTTTATATTTCCTTGACAACTCTAAGGCTTTTTTAGTCCATTTATAAAATATAGCGTATTTATGAAGATTGAGATGACCCAATGCTTTTTAAACCTTCATCATAAATGACAGAACCTTTTTGTGAAGAGAGTTTTATACAGACTTAATATTCAAAACAAATTTAAGCAAATCTCTCCTAAACAAAGAGAGAATAGAGGATGGAGGATTGGGGAGCCCAGTTCATTTGTGGTATTCCTTTCATATTCTTGGGGCACTTCTTTAAAACAGGGTTTAGGAAAGAAACAGGAAATTAGGTGTCATTGTTTGAAAGAAACAGGAAATTAGGTGTCAAGTGCTTAGCACAGAATGTAACATGCTGTGAGTAGTCCTTAAGTATCAACAAGATGATGTAGGGGTCATTGCAGTATAAAAAAGTTCTTTTTATTGTCACTACTCATGGACTGCTACACTTGCCATGCACTTTAGACAGAACATTTTCATTATAGCCTTGCCCTAGGGGTCAGTCTGAATCACATATATCAAATCCTAAGGGTACCATGGCACATCCTACCCTTCCCGATACCTAGGCAAAGGCTTTGTTAAAGAAAAGTGAGCAGGAGTAGTCGAGCCATTAAAGCAAAACTCTTGTAAACCACAATTGTCTTTCTTCAAGCAAAACTTTAAACAGAACCAAAGCAAATATAATAGAAACAAGCAGATCTGCCGCAACTCTCTCCTCCAGCCCCTTTTTCACCTTCCTGAGGCTCTGGAGGCAACCTCCACTGCCTGACATTTGTTCTCTGATTGCTCCTCCAACTGCCACTTAGGTTCCATGATTAAAATTGAGAGTTGGGTACTGTTCACCAAGTCCTGTAAAAATCACCTCGTCCTGGAGGTAATTTTCATTGAACTCTTAAATAATTCGTTACCCAGAAGGCCACAATATGTGCATACCAGGATATTTCTGAGTCACATAATTCCAAGATTGTACTTGGGCTAAGGAAACAGTATTGTTACTTCCTTCCCAGGTGTGAAAAATGGACTCATGGACCCAGACTTATTGCCTAGTAATTACTGTTCACCACAATAGCAGAATGTAATAATCACTAACACTTAGACTCCTCATGTTTCTAAACTCAGAGAGGTGAAGTGACTTGCTAAAAATCACATGGCTAATGCATTGCAGGGTGGGAACTAGAACTTAGATCTTTTGAAATCCTACCGTCAACTGGTTTATGTGAAACGTGATTTTTTTTCCTGTTCAGAGAGTATAGCTCAGAAGATTTTAGGTTATGAGCAATGAAAGAGTCAGACCTAATCACAGCAGGCAACATAGAAGTTTAAGTATTTCTATAGGTGGGGAGAGGGGAAGGAATCATAGAAATGAATATTGGTTTAGTCAATATCAAGGACGATTTTGGTGTACAGGGCATGAATTCCTAGATAAATATGGAGATATTTATAGGACCTAGGAGAGTTCTGGAAGACTGGGGCCTACTCTTCTATGCTAACGTTTTTCAAAAGATTTTTTAAAAATTCTTTAAGATATTTTAAGCTTTCAAAACATTTTTTAAACTTTTTTTTTTTAACTTTTATAAAAGGTAAAACCAAATACCTCCAGTTCCAAGGAGCTGGAATTGGTTTTACTCACTTCGTAGTTCACTATAAATTGTTAACTGGATGCTTGAATCAGAGCTCAAAAGCCCTTGGTCTGCTTTGTGATGTAGGTTGATCCAGAACTGGTGGTCACGACATAAAATCAAGCGGGGAATCCATGATGCTTCCATACCTCAGTGGGAAAATGATTGGAATCTACAGCCCATGAACCTTCACGGACTGATGGATGAGTACTTAGAAATGGGTAAGGAAAAGAAATCCGCAGGACTATTTGGCCTTCTTGATACTATTTTTCTACTTTACACAAGCTTTGGTTCAACAGAGAAAATTATCTCTTTCCTTTCCAACCCCAAGCATTCTAAAACACATCTACACCTTCATCTCAAGGAGCTAGAGATATTTACTCTTGGCAGATTCACGTTTTATTCTCTGAGAGCCATGCATTGACCAGAATGAAAGTTTTTCTCACAGTGGGACACCTATTTTATGAGCAAATATTTTAAGCAAACAAAATAATGCTGAACCAGTTTCTTTTCTTTCTTTTTTTTTTTCTTTTGAGACAGAGTCTTGTTCTGTCAACCAGGCTGGAATGCAGTGGCACGATCTCGGCTCACTGCAACCTCCACCTCCTGGGTTCAAGCAATTCTCCTGCCTCAGCCTCCTGAGAAGCTGAGATTACAGGTGCACACCACCACGCCCAGCTAATTTTTGCATTTTTTAGTAGAGATGGAGTTTTGCCATGTTGGCCAGGCTGTTCTCAAACTCCTGACCTCAGGTGATCTGCTCACCTCAGCCTCCCACAGTGCTGGGATTGCAGGCGTGAGCCACCATGCCCGGCCAGCTGAACCAGTTTCTATGTTAAGAAACCTACCATTCTACTAACATAAAGCAATAATTATTTTTCACAATAAACCTTTGTACAGACTCAGTCTGAATCTTAACTTCTGAATCTTAACTTCTGAATCTTAACTCCTCCTCCTTCTTCTTCCTCCTCTTCTTTCTCTTTTTCTTTTTCCTTCTCCTTCTCCTTCTTCTTCTTTCTTCTTCTTCCTCCTCCTTCTCCTCCTCCTCTGCTTTGTCCCTATCTTCCCTCTATTTCTTCTTCTTTTTCTCCCTCCTTCATGCTGCATAATATAGAGGTGGAGAGCCCATAGACTTTCAATACATTCAGAACTTAATTTGAATACAGGTTTCAACATTTTCTAGCTATCTACCCTTTAGCAAGTTTAGTTAACATATATGAAATAAAGATGTCCTAACTGTAAAATGAGATAAACATATCTACTTTGTAGGGATGTCGAAAGCATTAAAGGCAATTTAGAAAAAGCAACTAATTCGTCACAAAGGAAGTTTATATTATTAATTTCCTAATGCTCTTCTTTTGCAGTTTTGCAATTTGGTTTTACCACCATCTTTGTTGCGGCTTTTCCTCTAGCCCCTCTTTTGGCTTTGTTAAACAATATCATTGAAATCAGGCTGGATGCATACAAATTTGTCACCCAGTGGCGGAGGCCTCTGCCAGCCCGAGCAACTGACATAGGTAAGATTCAGAAGTTAAATGATTTTTACGTTGCTAACACCAAGAGGTGTGCTATGGTTTGAGTGTGCCCCCAGATTCATATGTTGAAACTTAATTCCCAGTGTCATAGTATTAAGAGGCCTTTAAGAAGTGATTAAGCCAGCCAGGTGTGGTGGCTCACTCCTGTAATCCCAGCACTTTGGGAGGCCGAGGTGGGCAGATCAGCTGAGATCGGGAGTTCGAGACCAGCCTGACCAACATGGAGAAACCCTGTCTCAAATACAAAATTAGTCAGGAGTTCAACACCAGCCTGACCAACATGGAGAAACCTTGTCTCTACTAAAAATACAAAATTAGCTGGGTGTGGTGGCGGATGCCTGTAATACCAGCTACTCGGGAAGCTGAGGCAGGAGAATCATTTAAACACAGGAGGCAGAGGTTGCAGTGAGCCCAGATCGGGCCATTGCACTCCAGCCTGGGCAACAAGAGCAAAATTCCATCTCAAAACAAAAAAAAAAAGAAGTGATTAAGCCATGATCCCTTATGAATGGGATTAGGACTCTTATGAAAAATAGCTTGAGGGAGTGGCTTCATTCTCTTCCACTTCCTCATGGTGTGAGGACACAGCATTCATCCCTTTTGCTTTCCCACCTTCTGTTCTGTGAAGACACAGCGTCTGCCCCCTCTAGAGGATACAGCAGCAAGGTGCCATTTTGGAAGCTGGAAGCAAGACCATCTCCAGATATTGAACCTGCTGGTGCATTTATTTAGGGCTTCCTATCCTCCAAAATAGCAAGGAACTTCTGTTCACTGTAAATTACCCAGTCTCAGGTATTTTGTTATAGCAGCACAAAGGGACTAAGACAACATAACTTGGTACTACTTAGCACCATGTGGTTTTCTATTGTGAGGACACCCTTCCAACCATAACAAAACTTAACACTTTTAGTTATGAAAAGAATAAAGGGAACATTAATTTAGTTGAGATTAAGTTTATATTCAATATGCTATTTCGTAAACTTGGTCATAACTAAAACGGATTTCATATATACTTTTCCATACCTTTCCATGTTAATAGACACAGCTCTGCCTCATTCTGGACAATTGCTGCACAGATTTCTATTATATGTGTATAACATTTTTTAAAATATTACTTTAGCCAGAGATGTTTACATTGCTTCAGTACTTTGCTAATATAAACAACACTGAAGTGACCATGTTCTTACATACTTTGCCAGATTATTTCCTCAGTATACATTTCTAGACTGGAGCTCCTGTTCAAAGAGCACGCACATTTAAATTTTTGGTACACAATTTGGCAGCATGTCCTCCAGAGATGTTGTACCAATTTACACTCTCATCTTAAGTACATTTCTCTATTTCTGCAGCAACTCCAAATGTAATAAGGATTTTTGGATTTTTCTATCTTTGAGAATGTGAAGAGGAAAAAATTTATTGTTCTATTTACTAGCATTTTTGTAACTGTGAGATTAAATATATTTGCATTTCTTCTTTGCTAATTGTGTTTATGTTCTTTGGCTATTTGGCCATTATATTTGGTTTGGTTATCTGGCCCTGTATTGGAATACTAATCACACACACACACACGCACACACACACATATATATACACCACATATATATACACATATATATATAAAACTGTGTATAAATATATGTAGATATATATGTATATAACATATATGCTGGTTTTCAATTTATTCACTTTATTTTGGATAAGGTTTCAATTTTTATATATAATCAAATTGACATATTTCCCTTGTTATTATTTTGGACATTCTTAGAAAGGTACTTTAGAACTAAAGATTTTTCACCTATTGTATTTATTGTTGTTTCATTATTTTTAGTTATGTCTGCTATTCTGTTTTGTTTATTTGCTTGCTGTTTGCTGTCATTTTATTATTTCATTTAAATTGTTGATTCATTTAATTGTTGTTCGTGTAAATTGTTGATTTAGCTGGAATATGTTGTTGATAAAATTGAGGTCCAGGGTTTTTTCCCCAATGCCTAATCCATTTTTCCAAGACCGTTCATTAAATAATTCAATTTTTGAACTTATTTTATGTTATCTTACACTAAATTCTCTATAAATTCAATTATATTTATATAATTCACTTTTTCCCATTGTGCTACTTATTACATATACTGCTTTAATAAAGTGTAGTTTTTAAATCAAAAGTCCAACTGTATTGGAAAGCAGCTCCACATGTCTCTTTTTTTGGGAGGAGAAATTTTCTGGCTAATACTGCAAGGTTATCCTTTTAATTAATTTTACCCATTTATATATTACATCGTCACCAAAGTCTACGTAAAATATGCTTATCTGTAAAGATTGAATACAATGCAATTTGAGTTCTCATATTTTAAGCAACTAAAATTATTGCTGTCCTTTAAATTTGGTGATGTTGTTGATTTCATTATTTAAACAATATAGACACAGGAGGGGAACAACACACACTGGGGCCTGTTTGGGTGGCAGGAGGAGGGAGAGCATCAGGAAAAATAGCTAATGCATGCTGGATTTAATACCTAGATAATGGGTTGATAGATGCAGCAAATCACCATGGTACACGATTACCTATGTAACAAACCTGCACATCCTGCACATATATCCCGGAACTTAAAATAAAATAAAAATAATATGAGCACATTAAAGAAAATCTAGAAAATAAATTTTTAAAAACTTCCATTTCAGCTTTAGTTAGCACTTACTATACCTTCCCATAGATAAGTATTTTCTAAATTACTGGATTTTACTTTGCTCAAGCCAGAGAACACGAAAGTGTATAAAGAAAACAGTTAGTAATCTTTCACCTTTATTTTTCTCTTCTACCTCAAGGAGTCAATGCTATCAATTTGGCATGTATCCTTTGCCATTGTTTTTCTCGCTTATAGAAATATACAAAAATATATTTGTACACATATGTAGAATTGTGCATTGTTTTTCCTTCATGAACATTCTCCAGCTCAAAACATATTTGTCCAATTTATTTTAATAGAATAGTAATAATTATAATACTGATACATCATAATTTGTATAACCATTTACTTATTTCCCACTATAAGCAGAAATACACATATAGTCATAGCTATAAATATAAATATGTACATAGTTATTATACATGTAGTACATATCACATATTTATATATGTTTTTGCATATAGTGTATCCATAGTATAGGTCCCAATAAGTAGGATTAAAATGTATACATATTTTAATTTTAAGATGTATCAGATTAATTACTAAAAATGTTGTAACAAGTCATACTTCCAGCAACACTGTAAAAGAGTTTCTGTTTCCACAATCCTTAAATAGCACTAGATTTTATAAGACTTTCAAATCTTTGTCAATCTATGGATTTTTAAAAAATCTTATTTTTTGAGTGTCATTTCTCTGAATACTAGTGATTGAAGCTTCTTTTTATCGGTTATTTTAATTCAGAAAGCAAATTGCTCCTTTTATTCTTCATTTTTCTCTAGGTTTATTTTATTAACATTTTAGGATCTTTTCGTATATTAGGCATGTTAACCTTTTTTCAGTTTTTGTAAACCAAATTGTTTCTCCCAAAATGCTTTCTTTTGCCTAAATATTGTGACTTTTGTAAAAATAAGTGTTTAATTTTAATGTACTCAAATATGGTTTGTATCGATTTTTTGGCCTATGATCTCATCAAGTAAACTTTAACATCTTTTTAAACTATTATTTTTAATTACAACTCAATGTAGCACATTATAAAAATTTTGAAATGCTGAGTGTGGGAGGAAGGAAAGTTGGCATGCTACATAATCACCTTTAGTGCTATAGAGCATTTTTTTCCAGGATGTTTTTTTCTCATACATATTTTTAAAACTAAGTTTAATCCTACTGAAAACATTAGTTTTGACTATAATTAATAGTATACTACTTCTTTATACTATATAACTTCAAAAGCTTTGTATGTGTATATGTATTTCCATGATGCCAGATTGACCTCCTAGGAAGTAAAAAATGTCTACTAGAAATTTTCAGGTCTGACCACCAGACTAGTTTTGCTTTTCTATATTTTTACTTTAAAAAGACATTTGACAGAGATAAAGACAGCCGGGCGCGGTGGCTCAAACCTGTAATCTCAGCACTTTGGGAGGCCGAGGCGGGCGGATCACGAGGTCAGGAGATCGAGACCATCCTGGCTAACACGGTGAAACCCCGTCTCTACTAAAAAAGACAAAAAAAAAAAAAAAAAAAAAAAAGTAAACAGGCGTGGTGGCGGGCTCCTGTAATCCCAGCTACTCAGGAGGCTGAAGCAGGAGAATAGCATGAACCCAGGAGGCAGAGCTTGCAGTGAACCAAGATCGCGCCACTGCACTCCAGTCTGGGTGACAGAGCAAGACTCTGTCTCAAAAAAAAAAAAAAAAAAAAAAAAAAAGATAAAGACAAACCTCAGAGTGAATGCAGATATTTCACAGTGTGCATAACCATGCATGCAGAACTTTAAGTTTCTTATGTACTATTTTTATTGCCTCAGCAAGGTCTGTAAATTAGACTTTGAAATATCTTGTGCACCTGTGCACCTGTGCCATGTTTCATTGTAGCAGACATGAACCCAGTCCTAATGGCATTTCAATTTTTAAATCTTTCTAGATGAGATCTATCTTCTGTTTGTGGAAAAAGCATATTCAATAGCTATAATGTCTGTATTGAGATAGTATACTAAGAAAGCACAAAGTGGACAGAACTGTGGTCCCAACATAAGTAAAACATTTCCAAAATAAGATTATTTGCAGGCTTTTCATATTTTTCATTTTTGTTCACCATGATTAATCTTTCTCTTATCAGGTATCTGGCTTGGAATTCTCGAAGGAATCGGTATATTGGCTGTGATCACCAATGCATTTGTAATTGCTATTACTTCTGATTACATCCCACGTTTTGTCTACGAATACAAATATGGCCCCTGTGCAAATCATGTAGAACCAAGTGAAAAGTAAGGTTTAAATTTAAACATTCTCCTGATATGTTTTACATTTGTAATTAAAATGGGATCTGACTGGGAAGTTTTGTTCTATGACCATTTAGGGTGGTGTTTCTTAGCCTTGCATTTATAATGTGTTTATTAGATGAAATGAAGCAAAGTGAAAAGGACAACAGTGTTATTATAGCAAATAATCTTAGAGTCCATCTAATGTTTTTACTTGGAAATGCATCACAAGTATCAAAATAGTAAAAAATGTATTTAGAAGTTACATTCTGTGAATAGAAGTTGTCTTAGAATAACTTCTTATCATCTATATGGTAAGAATGTAATCTTCTTACCATATAGATGTGGAAATTGCAACCTATACTGGCTAATCAAATTGTTGAATGGAGCAGTGCTAGTTTCTGGGGAGAAGCAGAATTTGAAGAAACTGTCAGCTCTGTGACTAGAGATTTTCAAAAGGGATTTACAACTAAGTGTTTTCAGGACGCAAAAAATCCGTCTCCCATGTATTTTCTTTTAAAATTTAAATCCACTCTTTACAAACAGTTTCTCAACTTCTTCTCTGTTGATGTTTTAGATCAGGTAATTCTATCTTTTCATGGAGGTCAGAGGGGCTGTCTTGTACATTGTAGGATGTTTAGCAGCACCCTTGTTACCACCCAGTAGATACCAATAGTAACCTCCATACTCCCAAAGTTGTGACAACCATAATTATCTCTGGGCATTGCCAGATGTCCGCTGAGGGACAAAATCACCCAGTTTAGAACCACTGCTTTAGGTGATACAGGTTTTTTCAACTCTTTCCTTACTGAAATAAAGTACTAGGGGAAAATGTAAGAGAGCATTGGATTTGAGGAACAGAGAGGAGTTGTAGGCACATAACACAGAGCTGTAGCTAGAGATCAGCCTTAGGTGTGGAAGAAGTGACAGGAGAAGCTGCTTCTCCTGCTTCCTGCAGGAGCAGCTTTGGGTGTGCAGCTGATCTGGATGCAGGACACGTGCCACAAGCAGGATGAGCCCTGGAATAGGAGGAAATCCACTGTTAACTGCTGAGGAATGGACGTTTTCTCAGATCAATGAAATATCTTTCTGTATATAAATGTCTCAATTTTTCAGATAGGTGATAAGGGAATGGATATTTCCTTCATATATTGCATATTTTGGGGTCTTGTCACAGGATTTTAACTTGAAGCCAGACATTTTAGGTTTGAGTTCTAACTTTGCCTTTTAGTGAAAGACACATCATTAATCTGGACCTAGTTGGTTCATAATAAGAAATGTTCGGCCAGGTGCGGTGGCTCAGGCCTCTAACCCCAGCACTTTGAGGGGCCGAGGTGGGCAGATCACAAGGTCAAGAGTTCGAGACCAGCCTGGCCAACATGATGAAATCCCGTCTCTACTAAAAACACAAAAATTAGCTGGGTGTGGTGGCAGGTGCCTGTAATCCCAGCTACTTGGGAGACTGAGGTAGGAGAATCGTTTGAACTCGAGAGGCAGAGGTTGCAGTGAGCCGAGATTGTGCCATTGCACTCCAGCCTGGATGACAGGGCGAAACTCTGTCTCAAAAAAAAAAAAAAAAAAAAAAAAAAAACCCAAAAAAAAGCCCTTATGCTTAAGAAATGGTGTCAGAGATAAGATCTTATGAACTGTAAAGCACTCTCTAAGTGTAAGTGGGATTTTGTATTAGTAGTTTAAAAAACCCTCTTTTTTCTTAATTCAAAATAATCTAGAAGTGGATGTTAAGGATTTAAAACATACAGGCTTGTTAAGGAGCCCTCTTCCATAGCATTATTTGCCAGTGTCTTCACTGCCACCTAGTGGCAAATGACAATGAGATTGACTGGGTATCTAGTACTCTACATTCCAGAGCCTGCGTTTCATATAGATAGCCCCCGACATCTTCTCCATATTCATCGGTTAGGAATATAGATTAATTTCAAGCAAAGATGTGGAGGGCTTATGTTACACTGACAGCACACATTCAGAGGAGCACCCTGTTTAATTATTTTCCCTGTATGCTTAGCAGCTACATTGGCATAGATTCATTCAGATTGGAAATTTTCGGAGGGGGCAAAAGGACAAGATGACAGTGGGAGGGGAGGATATTGGCAAGAGAGTAGAGGAAATGATAAATTATTGGCTCTAGTATGGACAACGAATGGAGTGAAGCCAGCATAGCTCTGTAATTAAGAATTCAAGGTTTAGAATCAGATAGATGCATGTTTGAATCTAGGTTCCAACAACCGTTGTCCGAGGGCAGTCCTTCTTAACATGTGGTCTGCAGATCTCCTTCAGGGGTCCATGAAGTCAGTGCCATTTTTATAATGAAATTAAGATATAATTTGCCCTTTTCATATATTGACATTTTCTCTAGCGATCCAAAAATATTGGTGAATAAAGTTTCTGGTATTTTCGCGTAACTAAAGTCAGTGGTACCAAACAGTATTAGTAGTGATTGTATTCCTCACCATCATTTGGCCAACATAAAAAATTTCAATAAGAAGTTCAGTGTGTCCTCAGTGAAGCAGCAATAATTATTGATTTAATAAAATCTCCACTATTGAATAGATGTCTTTTAAATATTTCATGTGACAAAATAGGAAGTGTGCATAAACCACTTTCTGCTTAATTCCAAAGTGTGATTGATGGTCATCTCAAAGAAAAAAAAAAACACTCATGTGATCGTTGGAGTTACAAACTGAGCAAACTTTTTTCCAACATTAAATAATGATTGCCAGACAAACTATGATTATTCAGACTTGGATACTTAGCAGTCTTTTACAGAATGCTCACAACTAGCCTGTCATTTTTAAGAAAATAATTGCTATATTTATTGCCATTGAAAAAGTTCAAGCACTGAAGTGAAAGTTAGAATTTTGGATAACTTTTATTTATCACTTTGAGCTTAAAAGCTTCCCAATGCTGTTAGATTTTTTTCTGATAAAAATAAATGGCGATATTAACAATCGTGAGTTTTTTCATGGTATGTAGTAAAAATATGTCAACATTTGGAAGAGCTGCATGATTCCAGGAATGAATATTTTCCAAATAACCCATATTTGATGTTACAAAATCATGAATGAATTAAAGACGAATTTAAAATACAAGTTAGACTTAGGGATTTTAATGTAACAGAATAAAAACTTCATTGATATGGTTTAATTCCACATTGCAACTAAATGTTAGAAAGTATCACATGTAGAGCTTTGAGGGAATTTCAATGAAAAATATCCACAATTGTTTCAAATACTATTAAAATAGTCTTAATATATGAGACCAGATTTTCTGTTTTTTCTTCGACCAAAACAACATATTGCAATAGATTTTATATAGAACCAGATATGAGAATCTAGCTGTCTTCTGTTAAAACAGGCATTAAAGGGATTTGCAAACATTTAATGTCATTCTCAGTATGTTTTTCTTTTGGAAAATATAGGTATTTTTCTTTAAGAAACAGGTCATTTATATTAATTTACCTTAATATGAATTATTTTTGTTTTTAAATGAAGTAACAGACATTTTCTAAATTTCTCAGCTTTAATTTTGAATATGTTAAAATATCAATGATACATCTTTGTGAAAAAAAGAAAAAAAGCTTCTTCAGATCCTCAATAATTTTTTAAATACAAAGGGGTTCTGAGGCCAAACGTTTTTGAAATTACAGGCCTAGATAAAGTTACTTAATCCCTTTAAACTTCAATTCTTTAATCATTATGATGGAGATAAAATATATATCTTTTAAGGTTGTTGTAAAAATTAATTAATTTTAACAATTCTTTGAACTCACCTAGATCTCTAAGGCATTGGTCATAATAACTCATTCTTGCCCCCCCCCCTTTCCTTTAATGTCCTCTTTTCCATCCTTAACCATCTTACAAACCAGTTGCCCAATCACCATAACCACTTCCTTGGATACGTAGGTCTTTCCTCCATTCACTTTGTTACGGAAATGCAGAATCACATCCTTGGTTCTCCAAACTCTTTGTCTACTCTGCACTGCACTCATGCAGCTGCATGTGAATGAAGGAAAATGAACTACCACACCGACTAGTTTCACTTTAAATTTGTATCACATACTTTGTGTGAACCTGACAAACGTATTTTATTTTCCTAGTTCATTTGCCCATTTACTTTTTTAGAGAAGTTTATCATACTTTCTCCTTGCTCCTCAAGCCTTCTGCACCTCCTTTTTTATTCTTACTCTGACCTGATCTTGCTTCCTACTTAAGAAAAATTGAATCAATTAGAAAAGATCTTCCACAGACATCTATTATCACATCTTCCTACCTACAGTATGTGTCCCATATAGCCTGCCTCCTCCAAGTTCCTAGAAATAGAACCATCTGTGCTCCCATTTTGAAGGCAAAATTCCTCCACTTATGTCCTGGATCTCTTTCTCTTTCTCTGAGACCATCATTCTAGTAATTCACCCCTTTTTCTCATACATTATGTATTTTGCCTCTATTTACTTTTTCACATTAACATTGAAACATGCTTTTATTCTTCTAGTCAGTAAAGTCCTCCTTGTCCCAGCTGCCTTCCAGTTACATCTTTATGTCTTTGCTCCCATTTATCACAAAAACTGCATCCAAAGATCTTTCTCTTCCTATGTTCTCCAATTCCCCTTCTCCTCTTCCCTTTTAAACTCTCTTCAGTAACACATATGCCCCATGGCTCCATCGAGATGTCATGATGACTTTCACATTGTCAAACCCACTTGTCGACTCCAGTTCTCACATCATTTGGCCTCTCAGCAGCATTTGACAATTGATCATTCCCTTCTTAATATACTTTATTCACTTGACTTTCAGAAAGCCACATAATTTTGGTTTTCCTGCTACCCCACCAGCCACACCTAACCAATCATGTCTGCTAGTTCTCCTCATCTCTCAGCTTTAATTTTGGAGTTCCCCAAGGGCTCAATCTATGGACTTACTATCGTCTATATTTCTGTTTATTTCCTTGACCATCTAATTCAGTTTCATGGATCAATCTACTCTCACACCTGAATTCTAGCCTTGAATATTCCACTATCTACTTGGCATCTCCTCTTACATGTCTAATAAACATCTAAAACTTGCCATGCCCAAGTTTAAAGTCCAAATTTCACCCAGTCCTGCTTCACGTTTGGTCTTCCCCATCTCAGTTAACATCAATTTCATATTTATAGTGGCTCAGGCCATGATCCTTGGTAATCAGCCTTGAATACTTTTTTTTTTCACGCCCCACACAGTCCACTGGGAAACATGTTGACCCTGCTTTCTAAACATCTCCTGTTCGTACCACTTCCACTGCCACCACCTAGCTCAAGACACTATCATCTCTCACCTGGATCCTTGAATAATCTTACTTAAAACTTAAGTTCATTCATGTGATTCATGTGCTCAAAACAAAGTAGTGTCTTCTTATTTCACTCTAGGAGCCAGAATCCTCCCTACATTCATACAAAGTGAGCTTCTTCTCGGAACTCATTTTCCAACACTATTTCCCTCCCTCCCTTTGTTTCCACCACCGCTGCCCTCTCACAGTCCCCAGTACATGCCAAGGACTCTGCTTTTTCTGCTTGAAACTGCCCATCCCCAGATACCCTCATGGCTGCCTCTCTCAACTCCTAATCTTTCCTCATGTTACCTTCTTAACAAAGTCTACCCTAAGGACTCTATGTGAAATTTTAACCCCCTAATTCCAATTTCCCTTAGCCTAATCTATTATGTTGTGTGGTAGTCAAAGGTTTACATTACTTTCTTTAAGAACATCCAATTTCTCCAGCACCATTTGTTGAAAAGACAATTATTTCACCAAGGATGGCAGGGCCATTCTTGTCATAAATCAGGTGAATGTGTATTTGTGGATCAGTTTTTGAACTATCTCCTCTTCACTGGCCTATTGCCTTTCCTTGTATGAAGATCACAGTGTCTTAATTACTGTAGCTTTACAGTAAGTCAATATTATGTGCTGTAATCTTCTGTACATTTTCTTCTTCAACACTGATGTTGCTAATATAGATTCTTGACATTTACATATAAACTTTAGATTCAATTTATCAGTTACCATTTTTAAAAAATTTGAGAGAATTGACATTTTAACAACCAGTCTTTAAACATGCTGACTCCATTTACTTAAGTGTTTATTGAATTCTCTGAGACATGTGGTTTGTTTGTTTTTAGATGCCAGCGTAGAGGTCCTATATGGCATTTTTAGATTTATACCCAGATATTTGGTATTTGTAATGTCACTATAAGTAGTATTCATTTAAATTTTATTTTCTTTTGTTTGCTGCTGAAATATTTTTTCTATATTGACCTTGTATCTATCTAGTGACCTTGCTAAATTCACTCATTAATGCAAATGGGTTTTAGATTATTTTATATTTCCTATATACATAACTATGCATATGTGAATAAAGTCATATTTATATATTGTTTCTTTGTGTTAATTCCAGTTAAGTGTTTGTCTTCTCACTGACTTCAGGAGAAAGTGTTCAACATATGTGATATTAGCTATATGTATTTATGTAGACATTCTTCATCAGATTAAGATCCTACCAGATTTTTGGTTTGTTGAGTAGTGTTTATTGTATCTCCAGTTGAATTTTATGAAACATTTGTTTATTAATATAATCGTATGGTTTTCTTTTTGTTCTATTAATGTAGTGAGTTCCACTGAGCGATTTTATATGATAGAAAAAACCTCGTATTGCGAGAATTAGCTCCACTTGGTCATGAGATTCATTTATGGCCTATGGACAACTCAAACTTATCTTTCGGCCTTCCACTGCCTCAAAACTTTTGAGAAGCTGTTAGTGGCAGGCCCCCTCCTTCTTGCAGTAGGACTTGTAGAGGCCTTTTTCTCTTAAGTGCTGTGACACTCTCGAAGATTTCATTCTGCCTTTTGAAAACCAAATTCACTCCCACCTCCAGCTTTCCAGGCTGCCCAAGAACTTAGCAAATATCTCATGAGAAAAACATCCAGGCATATGGGGCGTCTGTACCTTCCAATCTGTCACACCAGCCCCATGCCATTGGTAAAACTCATTGGTTTCTATTGCCCTTGGTTCAGACTCTAATGTAAGAGTGTACCTTAATTTAAATACCAGGAAATCAGGGTTAACAACAACAACAACAAAAAGCTACTGCACAGTTGAACTGAGCCTAATTCTTAGTATTCACCCAGATTTGGCAAATGAATGCCTCCAGGAAAGGGAAAGAATAGGTGATTGCCCATTTCCCTAGGAAGGACTTTTCTCTCTCTGGAACATTCATTCATCTAGTTCTTGTTTCCATACATCTTCATTGTCTTTAAAAACTGGATTTTTGTTACTGTAGGAATGCTGACTTAACAATATCCCGTCTGGAAGAATTACTTCATTTTTATTTTCATAGCACCTACTGCATTTTAACATTCAATACAATTTACTTATTAATTATGTTTATTGTGTGCGTATCTCTCCCCTCTCCCACCCTACTAGAATGTAAGCTGCACAAGGATAGGGGTTTTTGCCTGTTCTGTTCACTGTTAAGTACCAAGCATCGAGAATTTTTCCAACAAATCATAGGTCTTGAATAAATATATATGTTGAATAAGTTAAGTAAAGAATAAGCAATGTTTATTAACTACTTAATTATAATTGAACAGTATTATGTGCATGCATATTTATAAAACATATTTTATAGAGTTTTAATACATAGAAAGTAATTATCAGAATGTCTAGTGTGTGGAAACTACTTAATAAACATAAACCAGATGAAAAGGCAATATAGGAATTATTGGGAGAAAATGGCAGGGCAGGAATCTGTCTCATTAAGGTACAATTATGAAAGTTAGGGAATGGAATAAAAGAGCTTAGTTGCTAAAAGTTTATCGTTAGAATGGAAAGAATAATACATTTATAAAATCCTGGCATTTGTAATACATTAATTAGGCTAGAAATGTATGAATCTTTGAATCACATGATATTTTTCTTTTCTCCCAGTTGCTTAAAGGGATATGTCAACAATAGCCTATCCTTCTTTGACCTGAGTGAGCTTGGCATGGGAAAATCTGGTTATTGCAGGTACTTATAATAGTTTCTTTCCTGCTTGCTTTCACCATTCCATGTATTCCCCACTGCATGTTAATGAGCACATTTAAACTGTTATTTTGGCATTTGGGCAAATCAAGAAAATTTGGGCCTCCACTGTTTGATCTCTATTTGTCATTCTCTTTGTTTTTGTGGATTTCAGGTACAGAGACTACAGAGGCCCCCCTTGGAGTTCCAAGCCCTATGAGTTTACTTTACAATACTGGCATATTCTTGCTGCTAGATTGGCCTTCATTATTGTATTTGAGGTTAGTCACAAGCTGAGTTGAAAATGACTATGGATAAATGCTCTTCTAAATGATTTATCATCTGCCTCTTCGAAATCAGTTCCTGATTTCGAACACAGACTTCCACAAAAACACTTAAGTAGGTCCCGTAAAAGGCTTTAATACAATGAAAGCATTATTACAAGTACAGAAAAGCAAGCACTGAATAATGTAAGAGTGTACATTAATTTAAATACCAGGAAATCAGGGTTTAAAAAAAAAAAGCTACTGCACAGTTGAGCTGAAAACTTTTGAGCCTCCTACTTTTGAGTCTTTTAGTAACCAAGTTTAAAAAGGAAAGGATGATTTTCATCATCTGATAAAGGAATCCATATCGATTCATTGGGGTGGAAAAAACTGATTTTCTGAACAATCAATTCCAATTACAGTTGATCACTTACATGTTTGTATAAGGAACACTGGATGATTCAATAAATTGTGCTTGAGAACATTTTATTTAAAAATGCAGAGACTTTGATTATCAGATCCATACAATAATATCTGATTGTAATCCTGTGAAGAAATTTGGCAGAAGCTATTGTATTATTGCCTCATTTAGCATATCATTATTTCAATACAGTGAAGAATTTAGCACTGGGATATATTGAGTATATACTCTCTGAGGTACCACTAAGGTCAATAAAAAGACTTTAAATGCATCTGTTTTACATGGGCACACCAATTTATTCAGAGAAAAGGTAGCCATATCTAAGACTTTTGGAACAAATATTTTTAAAGGTAATATACCTCTCAACTGATCTCCAAAAAGTACTTCAAATTTTGTAGTGAAATATCCTTCATCTTTAAAATAAAATGCTTACCCCTAAGGGTATCATCCGGGACTGAAATTCTATTACTTAACGACTTTGCACCTGTATACATATCTCTAATGAAGTGAGAGTGTCTAACATAAGAGTTAAGGCATATTTCCAATCCAGTGATTAAAAAAACTTCTATTGTGTTTTTATTTACACTTCTTCTCCCATCTTATTTTGGAGCTCAAATGAACAAAGTTAATAAAATGCATGGATTCAAAGCAAACTGTCATCATTGATCCATGTAATTTCCTCACTATTTTTTTCTTCTTCTTTCACTGTTGCTAATTCCATTACCCACCCATTCCAAAAACATCCCCTCCCTTTTCATCTGTATAAATTCTCCCATATATTTACTTGCATATGTGTTTGTTTACAAAAAAAATACATAGTGTTAATTTTAGTGTTCCTTTTCAAAATTACTTCAATGGTATTGTTTCATGAAACTTATTTTGTGCCTTACCCATTTTATTGTTTTTAGATATATAGAGAGCTAGCCATGAGATTGATTCACATTTAGAACATTTTTTCTGTCTTCTATATGATATTTCATCAAATTTATTAATCCTTTGTCAGATGGATAGTTTGGAAATATTTTCTCAACTCTATCAGTTGTCTGTTCTGTAGATTTTTTTTATTTGCCATGCAGGAACTTTTTAGCTTGATGTGATCTCATTTGTCTATTTTTGCTTTTATTGCCCATGCTTTTGAGGACTTACCCCAAAAAAATCTCTGCCCAGGTCTATGTCCTAAAGCATTTCCCCAGTGTTTTTCTTCTAGTGGTTTCATAGTTTTGGACTTACACCTGTCTTTAGTCCATTTTGATTTTATTTTTGAATTTGGTAAGAGATAGGGTTCTGTTTTCATTCTTCTGTACATAGATATCCAATTTTCCCTCCACCATTTATTGAAGAGACTATCTTTTATTGTATTAAATATTTTCCCCTTAGAGTGCCATTTAGAATGAGTTGAATAAACTTTTTAATTATAAAATAATTCTGCATTAAATTCCACTAGTCAGTGTTATTAAAATTATACTAACTTGGCCAGGTGTGGTGGCTCACGCCTGTAATCCCAGAACTTTGGGAGGCCAAGGCAGGCGGATCACCTGAGGTCAGGAGTTCGAAGCAGCCTGACCAACATGGAGAAACCCCGTCTCTACTAAAAATACAAAATTAGCCAGGTGCAGTGGTGCATGCCTGTAATCCCCGCTACTCAGGAGGTTGAGGCAGGAGAATCACTTGAACCCGGGAGGCGGAAGTTGTAGTGAGTCGAGATCACGGCTTTGCACTCTAGCCTGGCCAGCAAGTGTGAAACTCCATCTAAAAAAAAAAAAAAAAAAAAGAAAGGTATACTAAATTATTTTTTCCTCAGGAACTTGAAGCATATCCCTCCTTACTAATTTAATTATAGCAAAGGTTTTGAATTTTATTCCTATACCCTTAAGGCCCATTCCTGGATATTTCTGTGAATATCAAATATTTTATCAAGAAAGAACTTCTGATTATTTGCTTTTATATAGAAAAATATGACCTGCCTTACTATGATCTACTCTACAGTACAGTTTCTTGGGACACATATAATAAGCCCAGTTAAAGTACCTTGAATTCTTTTCCACGTAGACTATTATCTACTAAGAATCCATTAGGAACATGTTATTTTCCACAGATTATGCTAACTCTATTAGTATCATATTTTTTCGTTTCTGAGAAATTGAAAGATCTACTCTTCCTCCTGGGAAAAACAGGATGCATTTATAATAACAGGAGGTAATATTTAAGCAGGGCTCACGCTATGACAAGCAATCCCTGAGCCATATATATACACACACACACACACACACACAAATATATATATACATATATGGTATGTGTGTATTTATATATACACACACACATATTCATTTAATACTTATGCCAACCTTTAAGAGGTATTACTATTATCACCATTTTAGGGATATGACACAGAATATAGGTGATTTGCCTGAGGTTAAATAGCTGATAAGTGTAGGATTCAGATTCAAGCAGCCTCATTCAACATGTATACTTCTAACCACAGACACACTGCCTTTGAGTTTTATTCCTGCTTTTTTTAAAATGCATTACCTTTGTCAGTTCATTTTTCAAAATATTGACCAGGCGCAGTGGCTCCCAACTGTAATCCCAGCACTTTGGGAGGCCAAGGTGGGAGGATAACTTGAGCTCAGGAGCTTGAGGCCAGTCTGGGCAACATGGTAAGACCTTGTATCTACAAAATTTTTTAAAAAAATTATCCAGGTGTAGTGGCAGGCAACTGTGTTCCTAGCTACTTGGGAGTCTGAGGCAGGAGGATCGCTTAAGCCTAGGAGATGGAGGCTGCAGTCAGCTGTGTATATACCACTGCACTCCAACCTGGGCAAAAGAATGAGATGCTGTCTCAAAGAAGTAATAATAAAAGTAATATGTTTTTCATCATAGAACAATTATATAATAAAGGTAAAATATTTAAAGCAGCTATGGTGATATGTGAACTTAATAGATATGAAAAATGCATTTTCTGAGTTTGAGTCTAATGCTAGCATAACAGGCAGATTGCATTCTATGTGGTTTACATGATATGTGTTATGATCTATTGGACATGGGTTCTCCCTGGATATGATCTTTCTCATCTGTGTATAACAATTCATGTCATAATAATATTTCATAATATGTAAAGATTTTATAGGTATGAATTTAGGATTTACTTGGTGCTTATAAAGTGATATCAACATGTTACAGCAAAAAGAGGAAGTAATTTTTTGTTTTGTCCTGATACTTATGTGAAGAAGGCAACAGTAGTGTTTTCAATATAATTTTTGAAGGTATTAATATTCTAGATGGTACATACTAAGTTCTGATGCTTGATTCAAGCCAAATGCAACATTGTTCATTGTTGTACTTTTTTATAATTAACATTTCAGAATCTTTGAAAACTGTACTTTTCACATTTAAATTTGCAGCACCTTGTTTTTGGGATAAAGTCATTCATCGCATACCTGATTCCAGATGTACCAAAGGGTCTACATGACCGAATACGACGGGAGAAGTACTTAGTTCAAGAAATGATGTATGAGGCTGAACTGGAACATTTGCAACAACAACGGAGAAAAAGTGGTCAGCCTGTTCACCATGAATGGCCTTAGTTGACACCTGTTACCCAGTAGGGGTGATAACAGTAATGGGAAGAAATGATGGCAACTTTGAATGCTAGGTGGAATCTAGGAGGAAGGCATGCTTGGCAAACCACGTGTATAATACGCTACTTGGAAATATATCACCGCCATATTTGGGATTTGAAATATCCAGGCTTGTAGGGAAGAAAACAATGACTTGATGACCTTAAAAAGGGTTAGATTGACATTGCAGGAAGCCAGGATGTCATTCTCAGAACCAGTCTCAGGGAGTTGTATGCTTGGAGACCTCTGCCTTCCATCAACTGCAGTGTAATGAGAAAGAGGCTGGTGAGGTTTTCAAAGACAGATTTCCATGTAAATGTTCACAAGCCAGGCATGGCTTAAAGTATCAAGCAGTCTTCACCCACATACTAATTTGACTTTGGAAAGTATGATTGAGTCCAGGTACTTATAAGAAATGACTTAAACAAATTCTTGCCTTGGCTGCCAGAACTCCACATCCCTTCAGTTTACAGGTTGGTAGTAATTGCCCTTGTCTCTTGCTGAGATTATGGTTCTGTGCCACAGGGGATTTATGCTGCTTTACATTGACTATGCAGTTGAAGAGTTGTACATCACCTTTAGTAGTCAAACCAAAAATCCAAGATTCCAAAAAGAACGGCATTCATTGAAATACTATTCCATTGCATTGGCTACTTCAAGTCTGTTTTATCCCTGGCAGAGCCAGTTGCACTGCAATTTTTTGTATTAACTGCCAATAAAGCCACATACTTATATAAAATATGAATGGCTATTCTTATATAGTTTAGAACACAACTAATCCATACTTTATTGTGGAAGGCTGTTTTATAGTATATTTAATTTTTTCTCTATGATTTATTACAACTCTCATGGAATATTAACTTGAAATGCTGTACATACGTTGGTTTTCCTTGTCCCTTTGCACCTTGATGGTATGTAGTATATGTTGTGGTTTATGCAGCTCTGACACCAGTTTTTACTATTGTAATATGTTTATTTAGGAAAACTGAGGCCAGATGCTCTGCAACACTTAAGCTTTTTCAACAATGTGCACTCTTACTCATGAACTAATGAAAGTAATGCATGAATATAAATCTATATTATTTGTTAAAAAAAGCAAAACCTTTATTTGTGTTTTAGTTTCTTTTTTCATCACTGAAGGGAGTTTTATGTTATTATTTCTTTGATAGTTTTGATTTGGTTTATTTTTAACAACTCTCTAGAAACAAAGTCAAATTAATCACAAAAGACATAATTTTGCTTTGTTGTGGAATTTCTATTTCACCGTCAACTCTGTATCTATGAGTATGTCTGTTCCACATACAGATGAGGCAGGAGTGATGGTGCACTCAAGAAAGTTCAGAGGAGGCATAAGTTGTGGAGGTTGGAAAGGAAGAAAGAGAAGAGCTGAAGTAAATGTATGGTAGAAATTAAGACGTTTCCTTGCAAAACAAGGAAATCACACATATGCACAACTACATATTTATGGTTACTATGATTATTATTTTTCCAATCAAGCAAAGCACCATTATTTCTAATATTTAAAAGACCAGATCAAACACAATGGAAATAAAGCTACTACGTATATATGCTAGTGTTTCTCTAGTACAATTATGTTTCTCTTACTAGAAAACTATTTTCTAAATACTAACACTGAAAATGTTTTGTTAGCTTTTCCTTCTTTCTCTCCAGAAGAAAAGCGGATAGATGATAGCTGTTTCATTGTTTGTTTTTGTCAAGCATATTCACTTTCCTCCTTGTCCTCTGATTCTGAGCAAGGGAAAGGGCCTTAGACTCTGAACTTCCCTCACGTGCCCTTGTTATGTGAGACTTCCATTCAGATTCCAGAGAGGTTCTCACGCTCCCCGTCCTTATTTGTAGCAGTTGTAGCAACTAATTCTACTAAGTACAAGGGAGTTTTACACTCCTCCATTTTTATATCCTCTGCATTTATTTTGCTTTGTTAGGTACATGTAAATACATGCCTGAGTATAAATACTCTCTCTACCTATTAATAACATCAACCAACATCTTTTCCAAGTTAGGGTCACAGAACAGCAACATTTGTCTGAGAGTAGTATAAGGAATAATGATAGCTGTATCCTTGAGAAGTATTTCCTTTCCGTGTTTTTATATAGTCCCGTTAGGGTTTAAAACCATATTGATCAACTAGAAAGAAAAATATGAAAAGAGAAAAATATTTTAATTTAAAAATTGTAATACATTGGTTTATAAAATGCCTTCTCTGATACTTTCGAAACAGATGTGAAAAAGAGAAAAAAAAATTGTCTGAAATGTTTATTTTGCGAAAAAGTGCAATAGAATCTAGTTATGCCTTCATCATTGTTGACAGTAAATACTGACAGCCCCTTGCAGTGTGTTAGTTTTAGATCACTCTGTTTTAGTTGAGAGAAATGTTTTATATCATGGTTTTTATATGAATACAAATTACTTCTCAAAGATTTATAGCACACGCTATTCTCAGGAATTCTGTATTACATGAATGCTGCTTATATATTTTCATATTCTAACTTGTCTTTTCAAGCGAATAACTAATATATATGTGCATGCAGTCTGCCTTGACAAGTTGTTCCAAGATGAAGAGCTTTCACTGTACAATGTGTGGAAAATCACTGTAGATCATGCCTGAAATAGTTTGTAATTGTCTGAGTCTGTGCACGTACTTTTAGATAAAATGCTGCTGAGTGACTGCATGATGAGATACAACTTCTGAATGCTGCACATTCCTCCAAAATGATTCTTAGCACAATCTATTGTATGATGGAATGAATAGAAAACTTTTTCACTCAATAAATCATTATTTGATATGGTATTTTCCCTATAATTTGCATGTTAAATTTAATTCTGCTTGCTTTTTAAATATTGAATTGAAATCTGTTGTGTATGGGGAGGGGGTGTTGTTCATTCTTTACTCTGCAAGGCGAGTTCCTTATTCTTGCAGGCCATTACCATACTCTTAAAAAGGTTTGACTCTCTTCTGATAAGATCATTGTTTTCCTCAAGGTGCTTGCACATTATAAAGTGCTGGTGGGGAATCACACCTGTCTAATGCTTTGTATTTAGACACAGATAAGAGAAGAAGCTCTTGATTAGTTCTTGTGAGGGTTAACAATAGTGTCATCACACATAAGCCCTTTCTCTTTTTCACATTTATGCTGGCTCCATCAATCACCATCAAAATCTCTTTAGGACAGGAATTTTTGCACAGATACAGTGCATGCTAAGGAGGGAGGACATGCAGGAGCACCACAGCCAACTGTCAAAAAGAGGCTACCAATTTGCCCATTTTTTTTTTTTTTTTAATGATGGTCAAAATGGAAAATCCAGGTGGCCTGCAGAGTTGCTTAACTGATATGGCTTGATTGACTATCCTGTCAAGTGGGGGCAAGTTAACATAAGCCCAGGGTATGTGTGTTGTGTGGGGGTGTGCACACACACACTTGCATCTTGCCATCTTTTGTATAAGAATCAGTGAGCATTTACTATCTTTGAAAAATGCCCAACTCAGTCCTACTATGGTGACCAGATATTTCCACTCCATTTCCCCCAAAAATCACGGTATTAAAATGGACTCTGGGTATAGTTCTAGGTTTCATCCAAGGAATCAGTTAACATCTTACCTCATTCCTGCTATTCTTACTGGCTCAGAGAGAACCTTTTAGGAGTGACCTGAACAACCCAGTTTCTGATGAAAAGCCAAACATTTCCCTACAGGCATTTCTATTCCAAATGAAATATGACAACAATACATAGTCCAAAGGGGATATTAATTGGGCTTTAGCTTGAATCATTGATCAGCCCAGGCCTCTGCTAGCTAGGATTGATACCTTTGTAACCGTGATAAGTTACCTTCAATTGAATTTGCCATCTGGCTTCATTTGAAAAAACACACCCATGATCACATTTGATGGCTTTTTTGTTTTCTAGAGAAGACAAATGTTACCCTCACTGCATCCTAGCCACATCACACATTAAGATGTCTTTTTTAGGAAAGTAAAATGAAACAAACAGGTTGGTAGAGAAAAGTTTCATATTTGGGACCAGTTCTAATATCTGCTACTATCAATGTCTACCCTCAAAGAGAAACCTATAAGTAAGTCCAATTTTACTGCTTTGTGACTGTATGTGCTTCTGCAAAATTCTCTCTAGAAAAAGCCTCCGTTCACATGCAGCCAGCCCAAAGTAGAAGTCTTCGTTACACTAGACAGTCAGTTATATGGGCTTTGCTTTACATCTTTCCCTAAGAAGGAAATAAATGAGATTTTCTGGTATAGACCTTCATTGACATCCTCAGTGTTTTTTCCATCTTAATTCTCTCTATGTGGTTAAAGTGACGTCTCTGCCCTCTTTGTTTTTCACAAAGTAACATTTCTTATATTATTAGTTGAAAAACAAAACTTTATGAAATCTATTTAGATACTCCTCAAAAAATAATTGTCATGTAGGTGGCTAGCCCCATGTGCTACTCAGAATGCCTCAGTACCATTACAATTATTTTGAATTGCATGTTGATATATGAAATTCAACCCTACCAGTAAAGTCTTCAGGCAAAATTAAGTATCTTTCCAACAAGTAATATGAACAGACTTTTCCATTGATCTTTACCCAGCGTATTTTTCTCTCTCTGGTGAGAAAAGAGAGATTGGGTGGCAGAAAAACCGGATGGCAAAGATAATTGTGGAAGCAATGTTTTGAAAATGATAAAGACAATTTAAAGTCTTTTCTACCCATGCAAAAATGTCTAGTTTACAGATCCTACTTCAGTGTCTGCTGTGCACACGCCCTGCCTTCTTTCTGGCTGAAAAACCACAATGTAGTTCATCTGTTAACACCCAGAAGAAATGAAGATTTTTTTTTTGTTGACTATGTTATGATTTATGAAGCTAAATCTAGTAAGCCTAGATTTTGGTGAGAACTCTAACCAAAGAATAAACAGCCTCATTTTCAGTGTTAAACATGAAAATACACTTAAAAAGATACACAATTTTAAGGTTATACAATTTTATCTTCCTAACATATACATCCATTGGCCTCTATATTGTATTTTTCAAGTAGGAAAGAGCTATTGGAATTCTATAATTGAAAAAAGAATTTGGGAACGGCCAGAAGAGACAACAGTGGATTTCTCCATTTTTATTCTCAATAGGAGAAATTATGTGGCAACCATATATTTATCCAGATGATTATAAATATTGGTTTTATTCCTTTTACTCACTACAGTTACCCTGCAAATCATAAAAAAAAAATACACTGTGTATTGTTATCATTAAACATTCCTTCCAAATTCTTAAATTCTAAAGCCAATTTAAGGAAGCTTTGCTCTGTTGAAATAGACGGAATCAATTTTTCAGAAGGTGACCTATTAGCATTCTTGAAAGTAGTTAACATAAAGGTATATAAACTTTTACGAAGTGTATTCCAAACCAGTCAATAATGTTATCCACAAATTCAGCCTGCTTATATTATACTATACTGCAAATAAATGATTTGAGGGTTGCTCATTTTTTTAATATGGCAGTTAAATTAAGACATTAAATAAAGAATTACGTGAAACTACTCTTAGCCTTTTAAATGTGTCAAAAGCAAATCCTGTAATAGGAATGAGGTGTTCTGAACACCTGTGCACACACTTGCTTTAGCAACTTAGGACACAGATGAATCGTTTCTGGAAATTCCTGAGGATAAGGTCCACAAAGGATATCACCATTATTTATTGCTTTTCTTGATTTATAGTAACCTATTTTATTAAGTTACAAGCCCTCTTGATGTTTATTTCTGTGTGTGTGTGTGTGTGTGTGTGTGTGTGTGCTTCCTAACCCATGGTAAGCTAAATATTACAGGCATTATCCAAAACATCAAAAAGGAAGTCATGTTATATAATATGAAAAACCTTATTTTGGTATATGCTTACTTGGTCACCTGGTGGACCTTCCTTAATCTATAAGGTTTTAACAAAAGATTTTAGAATAGATGATTAGCTTCCTTTCCATTCCTAACCCTGTAGAAAATATTCACATTGATAATTCCCATGCACTTAAATCAAAACTTAGTTTAAAAAAATAATTTAAATAATTATATATAAATTATTTAACTATACTTGTTTATAGGCATTTTTCCTAATCTTAACTAGTTGTATAAACAACATTAGATTTAGATGTATTCTAGAACTCTGAAATTAAAAAGCTGCATAAGATTTTGAAAATACAAAAATATCCTATTAAATGTCCTACCGATGTACTGAAATATCATTATCAATGACCATCTTGCTCCACAGGGTAAGATTATTTTTCTAATTTATGATGACAGCCTGACACTTCGAGAAAGGGTCATGTTGTGATTTCGAAGTTACTTATGAGCTTAACTCTTTTTCTTCTGAAGATGGCTAATAGTTGAAACACCAAAGTATAATATTAGAAAAATGGGCTTGTGAATGTTTATTATTCACATGGGTATTTGCAGATCTACATTGATTTACTTGGGAGATTGGAGTGGGAGAGGAAATAATGGTGTTATCTCTTTCCAAGAACTACCAATAAAAACTACAGATTAGTTAATTCACTATCAATGATGAGTTACCTTTGATTAGTTTATAAATTTGTATCATTCCATGTGTACCATTGATATCAGTTAAATTTTAGTTATTTGAAAAGAGCTTATGCTACAAGATTATAAATGCTAGATAAAAGCAGTTAACTATAGTAAACCTAGCTAATTTACAATATTGAGATTAAGTCCATGAGACTTGTAAATATACAAATGTGCATATACATACAGCTATAACTTCTGTAATATTTTAAAACAATTTATTTCTAAGGGAACAATTAAAGGGAGACTCCTCTATTTTCTCCATAAATAATGTTTGATTAAGTCTGTATCAGCACAAAAATATTTCAGTAATATTCTCTTTGAAATACTATTTGAAAACCACATGGGCAATGGTTTACTTTTTGTTTCTCTTTAGAATGAAATGGTATAACCCTGTAAAGTCATGAAATAGTAAAGTTCTTATTTAGCAAAGATTACATAAACAAAGGGAAAAGACCTTCCCCACCTTCTGTTGCTATTTTGAGAGTCACAGTTGCTTTGAACTGTGCATTGAGTGATAAACTTGGGTTGAGATACTGTTTACTTATCAAAGTTTACATGTACAAAATAATAAATCATAATAATGACTATTGCATCTTTTAGTAATAAACTTGTTTATAACAGTAGTTTTCTCTCTTTTCAGAATTTAGGGCCTTTAGAAAAGTTACTCTCTGGAAAATAATATTTTATTTAAACTCTGGCATTAAAAAAACTACTCTTTGGAAATTTATGGCATGACTTTTAATTTATACATTCTGTTTGTCTTATTATTTCTTATTCTCAAAATAGTAACATATATTCTGATCCTGCATCTTAAAAATCCTGAAGAGAAATAATGAAACCATTTAAGTTAACATGTACACCATGTTCTTCATATATTGCAGACCAAGTATTGAATGTTCCATGTGGGCCAGTCACGCTGTGCTAAGCACTTTATATGATTTACTTCTATAAATCTTCATAATAATTCTATTAAGTAGGGATAATTTTTACTCCTATTAATTGGTAAATAAAGTAACATTTAAAAAGTATTGCCCAAAATTACCTAGATTTATGTCAGAATTTGTGTTTGAACCTAAGCCATTTGACTCCAGTTCCTCATCTCAATCATAAGCTGTTGTAGTTCTTATTCCAAATGGTGACAAAAAAATATCTGTCCCAGAAATAAATTCATTCAGAATGAGTTAAAGAGGCATTGAGGTAATTCTGTTCCATTTTTACCAGTATCTGTGGTTGTGCTTTAAAGCACAGTGTTGAGTATCAAGTTTGGAACATTTTAGGCCCCTCTAAAACTCATCATTCCTAGTGCCATTTATTGAGAATGTCTCTGGTCATGCTGTGGCAAAAACAGCCACGAGTTAAACCCTCTTCCATGGTATGGATGGAACTTGTCACTGGACTGTCTTTGTACTGCACCAGTAGCCTTGGCATGACTCTGGGCTGCTAATCCTAGGGAGGGCCTGAGAGGAGTGCTGGGACTCACTAGCTGAATCTGTTGACTGTGCACTTCATAGCTCCCTTTTGCTTCATCACACAACAAACACGATTTTCATACACTGTGGAAGACAGTTTCCCACAGATTCCCATCTGCTCTCTACCTGAAACCCTAGATTTATGCCTGTTTGTTCAATTAAGAAGAATGGGGGGAGTCTCTACAATGACCTCTAAAATCTCTTGAAATGTCATCTGCTAATGCCATAAATTTCATTACACAAGGAAGGCAGAGATATTTTTATAATAATAATTGCATCTTCCAGTTGTATGACATTTTGATAACACTCCAGGTAAGATAATTAGGGACTGTAAAAGAAAAAACATTTTTAAAACTTTTGCGGAAATGTACTGACCCAGTGAAATGTCTTTAGGAAAATTTATGAGTAAAATTTGTGAGTAAAAGGAAAAACTGTACGGTATATTTTGTTTTTATGCTATCCCAAATGGAAGTTCACAATCCTGATGTATTCCAAATCATATTTACATATATATGTATGCACATGTATATATATGTACATGCATATATAATGCCTACCATTAATTTATTCTCATCCTCAGAATTGCTGTTTTTTCCTTTTTATTCTTTCTCTCTCTCTCTCTCCCTCTTCCTTTCTTTCTTTCTCTCTCTGTCTCTCCCTCTTTCTTTCTCTCTTCTTTCCCTAAGATATTAATAAAGCCAACTAGGTTTGGCTCAGATTTCAATATTCACAAAATATGTATTCTAATTAATAAGAGTATCACAAGTCATTTGGAAAATAATTGCACCTCTCAATTTGCAAATCCTTAGATCAACAGCTTAATTAGCATTGCCAGACTTTGAAAAATGTTTCCAAAAATTCTGCTCCTTCTCGTTTTCAGATATTTCTCCAAATGTGCCCCCTTTTGACCCCTTCCCTCTTATCCCAAATGTATTTTTTTTCTCATCTCTCTTATAAACTGTAGCCCAATACCTTTTTTCTCTTTCTCTATTCTCCTTTTCTATTTGAGTGGAGGGAGAGAAGGCAAGGATTGAGTTCTGTTTTGTAAACTCCAGTGTGTCTGTTTTAATTCCTCCATTGATTTGTCTGTCTTTCTATCTTTTCTAATAATAGATATTGGTATTGTCTATTGCATGCTTCTTTCAAGGCTTTCTCTTTCAAGAACTATTTAAAGACAACCTTTGGAGTTCCTTATCCTTGCCTATTTGAACTATTTCTTCTTACTTTGCTAATGCACTGTTTCTAGGCCTTTTGCTCTTATCTGGCCGCCAAAATAAATATCTGACACCTGTCCTAATATATGACTCTCAGATACAACTTTGTTTCTTATTATCTGTCCTCTGACTTTGCCCCTGTGACATACTGTTTCTTTCTTTTACCTTTTCAGAATTTTATTTCTTCACTTCCTCCAAAAATCTTTCACTGCTCCTTCATTTGTCAACTCACCTTTTAATTGGCAATGCCCTCATTATCCAGAACTTTAAACATTATTTTCTAGACACGAACTATGAAGTTCTCCATTTTTGTTACCTTACCCGGTGGAGTGAGTTGAACTTGCTCACATGAGCTGAATGAGCAGAGTACAAGTCTTGTGGACAATGTGTTTTGTCCAAAGAAGAACACTATTGCTGGTGAAATCTATGGTCTGTTACACTATTTGCAATGTTCTTTTACCAAATTCTAGTCTAACAACCTTCTATAGGACATTCCTTTTCTCTTTACTTAGCCCTGGAAAAAGGCTCCAGACTTCTTATTGAGCTCTGAGGCAATTTTTCATTGTAAAGTGATAGAAAGGAAGAAGAAATACTGCATGGACAACATAAAAGGAGCAGAGATTTTAGTTATAATCGCTCCCACTAGCCAGACATACCATATTCTCCTTCTGCACTTAGCTGAATTTTTTTTTAATGTTTGGTCAGGACAGCTAATGACTGGAATGACTGGAAGAGGACCTAATAGTGGTGGTGAAGGGATGTTAATAGTATGTTAATAGTTGTATGCCAATTGCAGCTACAGGATGGGAGATGGGTGGCATAAAATATGTCTGCATATATGTGAGGTATGAGGTCAGAGGTGGATGTCATTCCTCTGTTTTATTCCTCGTGGTAGAAAAGCAATAATATGCATATTCCTATTGCCCATTCTGCCTTTAAAATCCAAGATATTTTGATGGTTAAAAAACTACTAAAATGAAAAACCTGAAGTTTAATACGACACCAAGCAAACAGACTTTGATTTCTTGAATGGTGATGAAATCCAGTCCTAATTTATTCAAGAAGGAAGTAGTCAAGGACATTTGGAGCAGATTGGTTTTTCTCTGTGACAGTTGGAGTCTTTCAAATAATATCCTGGGAAACAGTATTTTGCATGTAGTAATAAATAAGTACAAATAGACAGCAGACATCCCTGTCTGCTAGCAATGGCAACTATACAAATCTACTAACAAATAGGCAAGAAGTATGTGGAGTTTGTGTGTTTGTATGTGTGTATATTGTGTGTGTCTGTGTGTGTGTGTGCATTCATACAGGTATTGCCTTAGAAATGGGTAATCTCAAATGCCATATTGTTGTAGCTTTTGTCCTTAGGATCATAGCCTGGAACATGTACCAGGCTTTCTTTCCTGAGTCCGTTCTGTAAGACAGATTCAGCCCCTTGTTTCCAGGCAGTGCCATTCTCAAGGTTTTCCTGAGGAAAATAGAAAGACACATATTAGCAATATAGCCTTGATGTATTCCAAATTAACCTGAGAGAATCTTGTTTAGGCTTCGGCTTCAAAAAATTATATATAAGTACAAAAGAAGCATAAACAACTCTGACCTAAGACAATTTCTAATTGATAACTTTGATAATCCATGTAAGGTACTATTTCTAATGATAATAACAGCAAAAAGAATAATTTATTGAGCATTTACAGTATGTCTTGTGTTGCATGAAGAAATTTTTACATCTCTCATTTAACCCAGCAATCCCGTCAGGTAGTAGTATTACATTATAAGGAGAAACATACCTCTATCTCATATGAGGATGGCCCCCTTCCTACCAGGGAATAGGAGAGCCTGCTGATAATAAGAGGGACACCTATACACAAACTCCCCTGGATGCTGCTCAACAATATTTTCTGGCAAAGAAGCCCAATAGTGACACAAGGAGTGTCCCCTCCCATTCAACTTAGCCTTGAGAACAGAAGCTGGCTGCCTGAATTAAGTAAGTTTATTATTTATTCCAGGAAATTCTATCTTCCTGAGTCTGCAAACCAATAAATAACTTGATCCGTTGCTTCTAGAACTTCCTCAAAATTCATTTATACAAACAATAGGCTGCTTAACCAGCTGCCTTCTAAGCAAAATAAATTTCTCATCTGGGTAAACAGCCCTTTTCTCCAAAGTATAGATTGTTCAATGAAGCAAACTCCTTGCTTATCAAGCCATGGTTCAATTATCAAAACTGACTTTAGGACCTTCACCTGGCTATGTTTTCCAACTTTAAATTCTTACACCACAGTTTTGCCCAGTTCCAATAAGAACCCTGAATTGAAAGATCTACCTTAAGTCACTTAAGCTCAGAATTCTATAAATGTCTGCACCTAACTTCCATTCTCTGAGCCTCTCTGTAAACCTGGTGCTCTTGCCTCCCGCCATAAGTAATAAACTCAGCTTTAGGTGATATACATGTTATTCTGCTGTTTTCTGGAGAGGAGAGCAATGGGCAACTCAGAAATATTTGCCGTGATTCGGGTTAGGCTTCCCTCTCCTAAAATCATAAAAGAATAAAATGTCTGGGACTAAAAGTGAATATAAGTTTAAACTAAAAAGAAAAACACAACAACAACAATAACAACAAAAACACTCTTGCACTTAATCAAGCTGGGAAGACAGACACTGATAAGGCCAGCTGCTCCCAAGATCTGGCAGTCATCAAATGCCATAACAACCCTTTGAGTGACCATTGCACTCTTACCAGTGCTGCCCCAGATAGCTTTGTGGTCATTTCTGCTTCCCGTAGACCCCTTTAAGAATCCTTCAGTGGGAACCCAAACCTTACAAGACATGTTCTTCCTCCCTCTTGTTGAGGGTGGCATTCGCCGATTCCTCTGAAGTACCCCACCTTGCTGCATCAAGTCGGTAAGTCCAATTTTGTCTAACTACAGGCTCTTTCTGGTGGTCTTTGGCTGATGAAACCTTAATAATACTTGGACAGTGTCTCTAGTACTGCCTGACCTAAACACACTTCTTTTTCCCAGAATAAAAAGAGCTGGGGAGTTAGAGAGTTAGGTGCATGTTGCTGCTTCTTTGCCTGTGCATTCCCACCATGACCTTGCTTTCCATTTATATCCCATGGAACTGGAAATGCTTGTGTCCATGTTGCTCTGATAATCCCCCTCTCACCCACCCAGTTTTCAGATCAGAAAAGCTAGAGTTGAGGAGTTAAATAATTTACCCAAGGAATGGAGGACATGGAACCAGGATTAATCCCAGGACTATCTGATGCTGAGGTCCATGCTTTGAACTATTATAGGAGAATGTGCCTTCAATTTGTTCCTTTTCTATGATTCGCTTTTATATTTTCCTAGAATTCACCTTCATAAGGGTTAAAACAAGCTTTGAAAACTGACCACCCGTAATGCCAATAATTCAGCTTCAAGGCACTTTTACCTATCAACATATTTATGTGCTTAAAAGCTGATTAGCTGAGGTAACTCTGAAGTTGAAACTCAAATTCTTTCAAGTTCTTTCAATCACTGCCTTCCCTTTCCAGTGCATCTTTGCAGCTGGTTTAAATAGGCAAAACCAGGAATCCCTTTGAGTCCATACACATTTTTAGAAGCTCAAACATCAGCTCACCTGCTCTGTACCACTGTCATGCTGAACTCCGCACCAGCATAGTGTTTTGTACTTCTTAGACCAAAAGCAAAATAAATTACAAACTGGTCTAATTAACAGTGGTTGAATATCCTCACCTCTTTGGCGACCTATTAACAAAAGAACAAATAGATTAGACAGTTGCAGGCCTCCAGCTCTTCCTTTACAAATTTAAACATTGTCAACTTGAAAAGTAGGTTACTTTTTAGAATAAAAGTGAAAACAAGACTGAGTGGTTAATAAACAGAAATTGCTTAACTGCTGAAAGAGGTAGGAGTTCATTTTTAAACATCAACAAATTATCAGGTCAGGTAGACTCATGACTGTAGAGTTAAACAGAGACAACCTATTTATTTTTAAATATCTATTATAGAAAACTCTACTAGTACCCTTCCTTGGCCAACAGAGGGGAGAGCAGTAATTATTCAATTTCTTCCTTTAAAAAAGCTCTTGATTTTTTAGCCAAACCAGATATATTAATATTTGAGATCATCTAAGTCAGTATTTGTAAAATTAGAAAGAGTATTTTTATTGTTCCTTCTTTTCTTTCACCCTGACATCCTGAACAAGCAATATCCTCATGTTCCCCCCAGGTACTTTAAGCATTCCTCACACCTCCTCACTCCTCACACCTCCTTTTCCCTTCCTCAAAACATACCTGTTCAATGTCCTATTTCTTCAAATCCTGCTGTGGAACAAGAGTCAAATTGATATTCAAACCAAGACGTAAATGCCAGTGATGTTGCTCCTCCCAGAATTTATGCAAATTTTAAGTCATAAAGACTATTCACTAATACCCTATATCATTCAATGATAGTTATTAGTCCCATACTCAGTGTAGTGTAAAGATACTAGAAGGAAGAGTGGAGTAGCGGTTATACCGTTGATCAAATTTCTTTTAAGTGCCAGATACTGTGCCCATCCACAAACTTTTTCTCAAACTGCTTTCTAGAGACAAGAAAAAAAATTGTAGATTTGTTTGGTTTTTGTATGAGACAGAGTCTCATGCTATTGCCCAGACTGGAATGCAGTGGCATGATCTCGGCTCACGGCAACCTCTGCCTCCCGGGTTCAAGTGATTCTCCTGCCTCAGCCTCTGGAGTAGCTGGGACTATAGGCACGCACTACCACACCTGGCTAATTTTTAGCATTTTTTTCTGTAGAGATGAGGTTTCACCATGTTAGCCAGGCTGGTTTAAAATTCCTGACCTCAAGTGATCCGCCCACCTCAGCCTCCCAAAGTGCTGTGATTACAGACGTTAGCCACTGTGCCTGGCCAAAAATGTAGATTTTTAAAATTCTAAATTGAGGTTTAAACAATCTATTCCCTGGCATTACATCACCCTGTCAAAAGACATTTGACCACATAGAATTCTACTAGTGTTGATAATAATATTTATCAATTAGTCAGTGTATTCTACATACTGGGCACATTTTACATAGATTATCACTAATCCCTATAAATAGGTAAGTATTATTATTCTCTTTTCATGGATGAGGAAATGGTGAACTTTTCTATGAGCTAATAAATGATGAAATATATGTTTAGTTAAACATGTGTGATCTCACACTCTGTAACCCTCCATTTGTCTTAATATGTGTATATGTGTGAGTGGCAGAGGAGGGGTTGCCCAACCTCAAAATTCTATGCAAGGGCATCTCTGAATCAGAATAATTTAATTTTGGACAAAGTCATTTCCAGGGTTTCAAACAGAGAAGAGTTTTGTCTCTGAATGAACCACAAAAGTATCAAACACTCCAACAAATGATGGTGATCTATTGTCTCTGAAGAGCAGGTCCTGAGATTTGGACAGGACTCTTTGCTTCATATGGATTTATATTCTGTTTTCTTCTAGAAAAAGAGAATATTGCCTTTGGGAGATAGTAGATGGTAAAGCAAAGTATAGGGCTATAATTCTCACAGATAGGAAAGTTGAAAATGAAACTCAAATTCTCAAACCAGAAGCTCTGTATTTGCCTTCAATCATGGATTTATCATCTTTCATGAGCAAGACCTTAGGGATTGAGCATCAGTGGACTGTTGAGAAAATTGGGTGAAACCAAGTTCATCAAGAGGTTGCAGGACTGTAGACATATTAGGTGAGAAAAGAGAAGAAGGTCAAAGGGGATGAGATCATTTCCTGTAAACAAGTGGGTTTTTCCTAAGGAAAAGAAAGTTCATGCTTATAGAGGAAATGTCACTAGATGTATAGTAACTTGGGGTGGTTTTGAGGAAAGTTCCCCTTCCTCTAAGCAGAAGCAACTCTATGCCAAGGTACTGACTCCACGAGCCGAATGCAACCTAGAATCCATTCCCTACATGGTCCCTCTACTGGGCACAAGCCCCAAAACTCTCAGCAGAAGTCCTGAGTACAAGATATAGGCTTATGTTGCAAGTCAAGAAAGTCAGATTAGGAGTGGCAAGGACATAAAATTTCAGAAATCTATGAATAAAAAGATGGTCTATAAACTTTCAACAGAAAGAATGGTATGAGTGTGTGTGTATGTGTCTGTGTGTGTGTGTATATGTGTGTGTGTGTGTGTGTATCTGTGTGTGTCTGTGTGACAAACAGGAGAGACTGAAATAAGGTAGATTACATACAAGAATCAGAAATTAGAATGGTATCAGCTTTCACCACAGCAAACTGAAAGCTAGAATATTTTTTATCTATCTCACATCATTATACAGAGCTGCGCAATTCCTGGCAATTTATAAAGTAGTACAGTAAATTTCTCTGATGAGATGAATTATCTAACACAAAGATTAATTTTTGTATGTTAAGAGATAGATAGTAAATATTTAGGCGTTGCTGGCCAGATGTTTGTTGCCACTACTCAACTCTGCCTCTATAGAGTGAAATCAACCATAGTCAAAAGCAAATAAATGGGCAAGCTCTGTTTCTAGAAAACTAAAAAAAAAAAAAAAAAAAAGAAAAAGAAAATAGGTATTAGGCCACATTTAACCTTAATGTATGGAACCATAATCTAAAATATAAAAATAATAGACTGATAACTAAAGACTTCATATCCATAACTAAAGATCTGCATGTCCATAAAGAGACATGCAGCTTTATGGTAAATGAGAAAAATACAGTAAGATTCAGATAAATATAAACTACTGTACACTGAAAAACAGAGTAGCATCAATCTCTACGTACTGTCCTGATAATGGGATGTTTTGGTCACTTGATACACCAACAATGGTATTTGTTCTTGATTTAGGAAATGATATTTTCATTTCACATGTCTAAATTGGAAAAATGAAAAAATAATTTTCAGCCACCCAGCAGAATTTTATCAGTAATAATGAAGAATTTAAAGTGTATCCTAGCCTAAGATCTCCTTTCAGAAGCTGATACACAAAATGATTAATGATATAAACTTCCTGGAGTTGCTAATCAACACAGACATGATTCTATGTGTCAACATATATGAGTAACAAAAACGGCATATCTTTTAGGTGCCATATTTTTTCTGGAAGAAGTATAATTGAATACATCACCTATTAAGACCAAATAAGACCAAGATAAAATATAACACAGGGAGAACAGGCCCACAAAAGGCCTCTGTCCTTCCTCACTGACCCTATTCTACATTTCAACATTGTAAGACTTTTTAAAAGATTCAGTGGGTATTACAGAAGATTTGTTAAACCCTCTTGGTGAGCAGACCTGAGGGTATCAGGCTAGCACTAAGGCCTCATTTGGAAGACAGGCACCAGGAGGCAAGAACATCTGGTGGTCATGTTCCAAAATTTTTCCAAATGTTTGAAGGCATAACTAGACTTTGTTACGTGTTCGCTTTTGGTCTCAAGGGCATTTCACTAAGACCTGGTTCATTTGGAGAAAAAGAAAACATAGGGATTAATACCAAAAGAGTTGTTCATGCTGAAAATGTGCAAGAATTTTCAATCAAATTTAATATAAGTGCTGCTGTATCAACATAACAGCATGCTAACTCTGGTGCACACATGGAAAATATAGACTGACAAACCACTGGATTTCATGTGTACACATTTCCTGCTTTAGAAGGAAATGTCCAGGCAGCTGAAATATTGGCTGTCTTCTTAGTGGCGACCAACCACTAAACTGAAATGTCTAGGTATATTCCTCCAGCATCAAGGAAGGAGTCAAGGATGTCAGGGTTCTAAGGCAAAAATCTAAACAAATTGAATAAACAATCTTTCGCCTGGAACTATTTAAATAAAGACATTGAGAGAATTGTTATTATGTGAAAGACTGGGGTTACAAGATTTATAGTCAATTCTTTATCATAGCTAATATCTTCTTAAATTTCAGTGAATGGCTAGTGACATCATGCGCAGAACAATAGGGTATTGGAACTTGCATATAACATTTCTAGTACACAGTCACCAGAAATGTTGCCATTCAGGTTTCATGTTGAGTAAGAATGTTGGCCATTGTTCACTGGTATATAATAGTCGTGGAAAAGTAGAATACCTTAAAAATTTTTTAGCTAAAATATGTACTCCAAGGAGGTGGAGGGACAAGAGTATAGTGAACTTATTCCACCCCATTATCTCCCACACTCTCACCACCACTATGAATCCCTCATGGGCATTGAAACAAAAAAGACATTAATCCATCAAAAGGGCAAGTATGGATGGTAGACACTTTGCTAAAAATGGCTGACAATGAAGCTGCTCACTGCAGAGAACTCCACGACTTTAGAGGAGCAGCCTCCAAAGGACAACATAGGCAAAAACAACAGTGTTTTGCTTTTCTAGTAAGTTAGCAAAGGCTGACTTCATGAGATAGCAAGATGGTGATGACAAAAATTTTGTCTCTTACTGAGATGAGGGGAAAAGAACCACTCTGAATATTTAACCTTATTTACTGATTGTTATATTACGGAGGGTTTTTTATACTCAAGCTTCTGGGGGACATGTGTCAAAGCATCTTTTTTTTTAATAATATATGGGAAATATTTGAATATATGTGGTTTTTTGTTTGTTTGTTTGTTTTTTGAGCCGGAGTCTTGCTCTGTCGCCCAAGCTGGAGTGCAATGGTACCACCTCAGCTCACTGCAACCTCCACCTCCTGGGTTCAAGCAATTCTGCTTCCTCAGCCTCCCGTGAATACATGTTTTATATATTAATAATCAGATATATAATAATGAAAGGCGTCTTTGTATGTCAGTTTTGAGAGAGTAGACATCTCTGTGGGAAGAAGGGTTTTTTTAGAAACTTGAATTCAAACCAATAAGACAGTCAGCCAGTCCACCAATGCATGCATTAGCCCATATCTTCTTTAGTCCCAAAGGGAGGAATTATAACCAACCTGTTATGAGGCTGATGATTACTCCAGCAGCAATGCATCCTAGGCAGCCCACTGCACTGTAGTAAAGGTAGGAGATTGAGTACCAGGTATCAGCTATTGCAGGTCTGTGGAAAACAGCACATGTCACCAATTCTGTGCATTCTAAAGACCCACAGTGGTATAGAGGACTGCTCAGGATTCATTTTAGGGCCTGGCATCTCAAAAGTCTAAAGCATAACTTCTTGTCATTTAAAAAATTATATTTAGACAAAATGTGTTTTGTATTCCACTCAATCTAATTCATTCCTGAATTAAAAATATAACAATATAGATACTGAATCATAAGTATTACCATGAGGATTGTGTCTTTCATTTCATTTGTATTATTTATTCTTCAGATATTTATTAAGCCCAGATTTAGTGCTAGTGATTGTGACAGGCATTAGTGATCTAAAGATGAGAAAGTCACAAAGTCTACATATAGGAGCTAATAGATAATCATAAAATGGGTTAGTTTTGCCTCAGTAGAAAAGGTATAAAAGATTAAGGCAGCCTTCATAGTAGTATCAAATTCAGATCAATGCATGAGATGATACCTCAGCTCATTTTGAAAGAATAATTAGTAGTTAATCAAGCAAAGAGGGTAGTCAGGGCCAGGAATTAGCATTCCAAGAAGGTAATACAGTAAGTAAAGGCAGGAGGGAAGAATCGACATGGTTTATGATGAACCATAAATAGGTTGAAATTCTTTGATATAAAATTTATGGAAAGAAAATGAAACTCAAAGGCAAATGGAAGCAAAATAATGGAGTGCCCATTTGGAACCTGAGTCAAAATGAATTTTATGGAGGAATGGAGGACACTAGTACAGCTCTTGAAAAATAAAGATTTTAGGAGAGTAGAAATGAACACTAAGACATTACTATGGAGGAAATAGCTTGATTAAGGACCCAAATGTAGGAAAGAGTGGGATAGGCATAGGTAGAAGAGAAGAGACAGAATTCAGAGTAGAAGGAAAACAATAGTTAATAACATTAAAACCACAGGAAAGTTTGGCAGATATTTAGCTCCAGGATAAAGGTTGCATTTTATTCCATAAGCACATGAATCATTGAAGTCATCTCCATGTGGTAGTAATGAGTTCAGGAAGGCGCTTCAGAAAAAATAAATCTAGTGATGCTTGGATAGAATGGGTTGTATTAGAAAAGAAGAGAAAATAGAAAAATGGAGGAAATCAAAAATACAAATAGGATAATTTCACTTTTCTGGACTTTGTAATGACGAGACTTGCCTCAAGATTGACAAGGACAATGGAGAGGAGAAGATATGCCGGGCCAAGAGAGACTTTCATAAATGTAATTTGCCACATTACCTGGCCAGTTTGAGAAGGCTGGGCTCAGAGGAAATGAGCGTGTACAGGGAGGTATTGATGATAATCAGAAAAGGGCTACTAAAAATGAAGTACTTTTGAGGATACACAAATAACACAAATCCTGTATTTTCTAGACTTGCTCTTACATACAATTAGAATGTGAGTGAACATTTATTAAAGTCATGTGTAGTGCCACTTGATATATATATACACACTCATACATATATATACACACATATATACATATATACACACACAAACATATATACATACGAAGAGAGAGAGAGATATATATAGTCATCTCATTTGATCCTCTCAAAAACGAAGTATAGTAGGTACTAATACCCTCATTTTTCAATCAAGGGCTCTGAGAATTCAAGAAGTTACAACTTACTAACTTGTCCAAAGATACAGAGGGAATAAATGGTAAAACCAAAATCCAAACCCAGGTATTTCACATTTCAAAGTCCACAATCTTCTCTCTACACAATAGTATCTGATGTGTTTTGACATTTTTGATCACTTACCCCAGCCAGAAGCAGAAAGGGAAATCGTTTGTTAAACCCTGTGTTCATATTGTTTGGTTTAGAAGCCATAGGTTCATAGCAGTGCTCCTAACTCCGCATACCTACAAGCATTATCCTCATTGCTCACAAACTTCTTCTACTCAGTTTTATTCTTTGAGGACACCATATTTCTCATACCCAGTCACCTTTCAACCCTCCACTATTTTTCTGTTTTGTACTCATATCTCCCATTAACTCTTTCACCAAATCCGTTTTTGTATGTCTGAATACCTCTGTATTCAGACATACAATGGACATCTGCAGAAAGCTGCAGCCCTGCGTGGCACTCTTCAGTGCTGGGTACTTCCCAGAGTGAGTCTCACAAGAGAGCAAGATGTGTCTCATCACACTTATCTCTGAAGAGTGCGCCTCCCTCTTACCAGGTGACCTACTCTCTGGGACTCAGCGCCATCTTTAAAGTCAGCATACCTGCTGGATAGCACTGGAGACCCTGTTGCTGTCACATTTGATTTGATACATTGGTCTGTTGATAGAGGCAAAGGCCATGTCTTAGAGGCTGGTGCAGGGTAAACGAAGGCCCCAATGGCCACCCAAAATGACAAGATGATTCCAGTAAGAAGACCTCCTAGTGCACCCTGGATGAAGAAGAAAAAAGTTAATGGGAAATTTGACAAAGTTGTCTATTGAAAGAATAATGAGATGAGGAGTTCTATGCCTTAGAGATTCTGGCATTCCACCCCAAATCTTGGCCCCACGTTTTGGAAACACTCTACTCAAACTGCCTTCACCTCAATTCCCATAATGCAGGTTTATTAAGGAGTGACTTGTTCTTTAAACGAAGACACGAGATAATTTCACACTGATCAATATATTTAGATTTCTAGCAATAATTATTTTTCTCCTTAGGGTTTCTTTCTCTTACTACTTAAAAAGCTGCTGAAACTTTGATTCTCATTAGAAGACTTTCGGAAGTTAAGGAAAACTTCAAATATCAGAATCATTTTTTGTTATCGACAGCTTTTATACAGAAAATATTACTCCTATCTCTCTTCCTAAGTAACTGACAGAGTCCCCCGAATCCCTAGTTTTGAGGTTTTTTTGTTTGAGTATGAATACTAGCAAGTGCATTTAGTAGTCTTGTCATTTAAGGTTTATATTTCTTGATAAATAATGAAAATTCAAAGAATCATTTTTCTTGTAGAGGAGGCAGAACAATTTAGCAGAGATTAGGACCACTAGAGAATATAATCAAATGTTTCTGGTCACTGCTAGGAAGCTGAGCCTTCTGAGTCAGAGAAAACAAACCTGTTGGCTTCTCTAGTTAATCAGAAAAGAATAGAAGAGACCGTGGTAAGAGTTCCAGAATGCTTTCTTCATTATTGTTTGAAGAAACTAAATCAGTGTGTGTGATTTGAATACTTGTGCCTTGGTCTAAACAAGTGGTCTGCAAATTTCTAATATAACAGTCAGACAATAAATATTTTAGGTTTCATGAGCCATGCAGTATCTGTCACAACTACTCAGCTCTTCTCTTACAGCATGTAAGCAACTATAGAACAATACCCAAACAGAAGAGGCTGGCTGTGTTTTAGTAAAATTTTATTTATGGGCACTGAAATTGGAATTTGATATAATATTTTTGTGCCAGAAAATATTATTCTTCTTTTGACTTTTTTTTCCCAACCACTTAAAAATGTCAAAACCTTTTTTAGCTTGAAGGCCTTACCAAACACACGGGGCCAGCTAGATTTGAGGCATATCGTTTGCTGAACCCTGGCCTACCAGTAAGTGGCAAATGGATTTCAACTGGACAGCTAACCCTGGTTGTTCTATAATAGCTAGCTGGAGAGCCATGTTGAGACAGATTCTGAAGTTGCAGCCACATTCTGTGGGAAGGAGAGCCATGATTGGTTAGTAGGATCAGTCATGGCCATTGATGAGGGGAGAGGTGACACAAATTTATAATATTTACTATACTTTAGTAAATATCTAGGCAAAGGACATGTCTTAGAGGCTGATGCAGGGTAAATGAGGGCCCCAATGGCTGCCAAAAATGACAAGGTGGTTTCAGTAAGAGAAATCAAGGTGGTTTTCCTGACCAAATAGAAAAAAACTCCAATGTACTAACATAGATAATAAATTAATGTTTACAGTGCACTGTAAAATCTTATGTAGTTAGCTCATATTTTTTTGTGGCTAGGATATTGTCTTCCCTCACATTATCTCCCCAAAGACATATTCTTGTCAACCCCAATATCAGACAAGTGATTAAGACTGCTTGGGAAGTGCTGCAAAGACCCGAATGCTCACTACCCATCAACCTCTTTACCTAGCCCAACAAGATTTATCTAGGAGAAGGGTCAATAAAGGTCAGGTAGCCACAGAGACCTAATCAGGTATACTATCTGACACAGACATTATGGAATATCCTATAGTATATAGATAAATAAGTATAAAGTCAAGCTTTCTGGAATCAAAAGACTTTTCTCGAAATACATGCATGTAAGTGTGCAGATGGCAGTAACTGGAAAATGGCAATTTTGTTAGATTGAGAAAATCCTGCTATTATAAATGTTTAAAAAATATTGTTATATTATTTTCCAGATAATTATTTATTTTGATTTATACTCAATACACAGTTATCCAACCAACATTTACTTGAAGACATACTGTTAGCTTGCCAGAGCAGCAAAATGAAGATCCAGCTGTCAGAACCCAAGTTTGTCCCTTCTCCCCTACATAAATTAGTTAATTAGTTTAATAAAGTTAGTTATAAATCTAGGTAACTATACACAGAAAACAATTAGATTTACATTTGTAAATATGAATTTTCAAAATTGTGTTTCAACAAAACTATTCTTGAATTCAGAATCTATTTTACAATTAATGTTGTGGGCCTTTAATTTAGAGAAGACTTAATTTAACCTTAAAGAGTCAGCTTTCATGTCAGGATATATGGTAGTTCATAACTACCTCTGCTTTTCTTTCATTTCCGTTCCCAGGAAAATGTCACTGAAGTCAGAGATAGGTAGACTCAAGCTCTGTTTAATTCTACTGTGGATTCTTTTCCTGGTTAAGACAAATAGCTTTTCCAAACAGGGGTGAGAGGAGGAAGAAATGGCTGGGACCAGTTTTTGACTAGGAATTGTGAAGATGGCTGTGGGATCCTTACCTTCCAGTTCACAAACGGGAACACAATACCCAAGGAGAATAAACCCAGCATTGGTCCCCCGCACATGCCGTGAATGCTGAGGGCAGCCTGTGGAACAAAAGCAGACCAGATGAACCCCCTACTCAAGGGTATCTGTGACTTCCTGGCATCATCCCTCTCCTGGACCTGGGATACAATTGGGTCCTAGTTCTGACTGTGCCATTTATTAATTATGTGCTTTCTATAAGTCATTTCTAAATTCTAGGCTGAATGATAAGCACTGTATTTATGTGTGTGTGTGTGTCTGTGTGTGTGTTTGTATGGTAGAAAGGCAAGCAACCTGAATTTAGTTTGAAGTCCAAGCTGAAACTCAGTGAATTTCAGTCTTCTTTCTCTATAAAAAAAAAAAAAATAAGGTCATAGAACCAAGGGGACTTCAAATCACCTCTAGCAAATTTTTTTTCTTTTTTCCAGAAAGATGGGTTGCAATGCTTGATTGTTTTTTCCAGATTAATTTCAGAGAAGTCAATGCCTCAGATATATTCTTGACAAAATGGAGGCAGATGAGGGTAAAGCCTTGCTTCTTACCCAGCATCAATACTTAAGTTAATATTCCTGGCATTTCCTCTGCTGACTGATAGCATTAATTCACAGTTTCTAGGGTTGCTGAATTTGAAAGTTCATTTACTAGTGATTACATAAGAGAGTCAATAAATTAGTAAAGGTAATTTTATCTTCTCCTGTGGGACAAATATTTCACAATCTCTTACAAAGTCAGTAGCCACCATGCCTCAGAAGAAAAAGGCCTTCACATGATAAAAACAAACAAACAAACAACAACAACAAAAAAAACAAGGTGGTGGGGGAGGAATTCAAGAGTTCCTGGATTTAAAACTATGTATATTTCTGTAGTGTACAAGCAAACTAATTTTAATTTTTACCTTTCTTTTGTTAATATTAAGTATGTTTAATTAGAGGAAGACTTAGAGCTCATCTAATTCAGCCTCCTCCCCAATGCCCAAATACCTGCTAAGCCACTCCTGCAAGTACAGGACAATAGCTTTGTGCATTGGGGTTAGGGTTGCCTTTGGGGCTTGGGCAGGATATTTTACCTTATTTTACCTTGCTATGCCTTAGCTTCCTCACACGTCATGTGGGTATGCTAATACTTGCTTCCCATTTGGGGGGCATGGGGTTTGGTGAGTATTCAATGTGGAATCCAAGAAAAAACACAGAATACTGTCTGAGGAGTATGGAGCACATAAAGGCACCAAAGTGTTGACTACTACTATTATTATCTTTTTATTACTGCTCTAACCTTCTCTATTAGTGAGCTCTGATCCCTGACGCATGCCATTTGTTTGCTGAACTGTTATGATATCCAGAAAGTTTTTTCTAAAGTTGAGATTAAAATGCCCCTAGAAGTCATTAACAGCTCTTAGCAGAATTAGCTGATAATCATTAGGACAGCAGCATATTGGATAGAACGACCTTTCTCAAAGGGAGCTGGGCAAATCACGAACTGATCTTCCCTGCTGCTATTTGACCCCAGCCCCTCCTGCCCCACTACTCTCCACTCCATTGTGGTTCTGTGGTCACATGTTTCAAGTGAAACAGGTTTCCTTACTAGAGGATTTTTCGAAGCCTTCAATATGCCCCTGTATCATGTGGATTTTGGAGAGTGGAATGTAGTGTGCAGTGTGTTCCAAAGTCTTTTGACTGTGGAAATTTTCTTTCTTGGAACATGTTGCAGGATGAGACTTTCCAGAACACATTTTCTAAAGTCTTTAACTAAAACATTGAATGGGTCTTTGTTTAAGGAACTTAAGCTGCCCCACTCTCACCCTCAGCACTACCATAAACACATACCATGGGTACGGGGTGGTTTCAGAAACATGAAATGAAATTAAACCTGGCTCTATATCTCATCCCTAGGGTACCTAATTTCTTGTCTTCTTCTCATATGTAAATTCAGAATATGAATGTTATGCCATTAAACTCAATTTAGCAAGGGTGTTTGGAAAATTAAATAAGGGAATTATAGTTGCCTTTTTTTGCCCGTCAAAGTCAGATGTGTTCAGAGAAATGAGTGGACCACCTTAGACTCAAATACCTCTCCTAGGAAAGGAGAGATCAGGGTTTTCATTCTTGCCTATCGACATCTCTTCAACTGCATGGCACACATCTTAATCCATCAAGAAGGTGGGCCCAGCATACTCAACTGAACGAAGGCAGGAGGATGAGGGCATCACTCACAACTTCTTCCTCACTACAAGAATTGTTTTCCACTAGTCTTTGGAGGAGTCCTTGCCTATCTGGAGCCCCTCATACTTCAATTGCAGAGGAGCTTACAGTGGAAGTATCTCTGGAGGAAAACAATTTAGTGACTCTAATCATCACCAGTTGGACATGATGATACTTTCTTAAGAGTAAATACTGATTGTGGAGCACAAGACATCAAGAGGCAACTTGGAAATATAGGTTCCATGAATAGGAAAATAAATCTTAAAAAAGTACCTGAGATCACTAAAGACAAAGCTCACCACCTTGCCACTTCTGCTGTGTAGACGGGTATATATCAGAGCGCTTCAAACATTATGAAGGGATTATAAAGCATCTGTGATAAAACAGTATGTTAATGGCCTATTAGAAAGGACACCATGTCCCGTAAGTTCTTTTATGTAGACAAGTGAATTATTCCATCACTTAGCTCTCCCAGATTTGTTCCCTGAATCTTATAATGGAATTAATGGAACTTATCTAAGTAATCATTGGAAGGATCAAGTAAGTTAAACTGCTCTGGGAACTGGAAGGCCTTCTGTAAACATTAATGATTACTATTCACTTACTGTGACTCATATCTTCATTTGAAAAACATTTATTGAAAACTTATACCATGATAAGAAACTCTAAATGATGTTCAGATTACACAAGGCCAGGTGTGGTGGCTCACGTCTGTTATCCCAGCACTCTGGGAGGCCGAGGCTGGTGGATCACTTGAGGTCAGAAGTTCAAGACCAGTCTGGCAAATATGGCGAAACTCCATCTCTACTAAAACTACAAAAATTAACTGGGCACCTGTAATCCCAGCTACTGGGGAGGATGAGGCAGGAGAATCGCTTGAACCTGAAGATGTACTTATCTGATGCTGTTTTGTGAGTTGGGTAACATGAGGAATGGGGATGGGTGGCTCAGGAGACTTGGGTCATAAACCTAGTTTTTCCACTAACTGTGAGACCTTGAACAGGATATTTTCACTTTTTTTCCTGTAATCACCTGCAAAATGAAGATAATTGAAACAGATTATAATTGAAACATAAGGTTCCTTTTAGTATTGATATTTTGTGGAATTGGGAGCTGTGAGTTCATCTTGGATGACAGGTGGAGGTGAGTAGATATCCCATTCTACCACTCTTTAATTATGTAACTTTGGGACAGTTACTTCTTAGTTTCTTCATCTGGAAAATTAGTGCATTAATTATACTACTTTAAGAGAAGTGATGAAGATTAAATGAAATAATACATTTAGGACTCTGCCCAGAACAGAGTGTTACATACATGTTAATTATTATTATTTTAACTATTATTATCACTACTTTTATATCAGGATAATAAATTCTCAGATCTGAATTTTTAGGAGTTTCTAATTTTATCTCACTATCCTATTACTAGTTTTAATAGTTTCTCCTTCTGAAAGTGATTTTGGTTGAAATTTTACATGTATTTTTAATTGGGAGCTGGTATTATTAAATGTCAGCCTTTGGATCTTGGAGGAAGAGGCAGGACATTAGAAGAGAGTGGGGGGAAGTTCTGGTGACATCAAATGTGTCTTTTCCTTCTTTCGTTACCTGCACAACACCTCCCAGGACGGATGCAGCCACAGCCATAGTGGTACACAGCACGCCAAATAAGAGACCTGAAAGAAAGAAAGAAAAATTACAACCGTAATTTCCTGAGGGATTCCTGACTTCAAGGGATGACATGACCCCCACTCAGAACTGTCTCTGATGGAAGCCCTTTGCAAAGGGATCTCAGTGAGGACCGTCCTCCACATTCAGCCATCATCAGCCCCAGGAGAGGCATTTAGGAAGTCTCTCTACCAAGGAAAAGTTTCAATGACCTGCTTCCTCAGGCCAGGCGGAATGAACTGGTATCCAGCCTCAAGGGTTATCCTAAGCTTCTAGAAGAAATCCGTTATGTGGAAACTACATGAAAATGTGGGAAAGGTCCAGACTAAATCTAGACAAAATTAGTGGAAATTAATTCCAGGGAAACCACCCTCCAGCAAGGAGCTGAAAAAGAAGCTACTAATTCCAGGAGTCCAGTAGCTTTTCATCTTAACAATGGTTAAATAACGTCTACACATTCTACCTAACAGATTTCGCACATCTGGAAACTTTTTCAGATTTTTCCCTTTGGCACTTTATTTGTATTTTCCTTATGGTCCTTAGTTATGCTACATAATGATTTATTTGTTTCTATATCACCATAAGGGCCTTCAGAGTACAGTGCTCTTCTGGTATCATAAAAGCTCACTAATAAATCAGCATATATGTTTTAGTCAACATGTAAAAATAATGTCTTTTCTAAACCATCTTTTAAAAAGCCATTTTTTATACATCTTTGTTGAAAAATCATCTCAAGAGTACACTGAATTCCAATAATAACACATAAACTAAATAATAGAAAGGCAAAAAGTAGCAGGTAGAGACAGAGACACAGTGACAGAAATGGAAAGAAAACTATTGTGTTGATTCTTTTTGAACATTCTCTGTCAGCTATACATCCAGCCCAGTTCCCAACATGACTATTAATTCAATCTTATTGAATACCAACCATAGATTTGACACTGCACCAGATGCCAGTGCTATAAACTTAGAACGTGATTCCTGTCTCTAACAGCTTTCACTGTAGAAAGGAACTACTTGTAAATTAATCCAACAAGTGTATGCATATACCCAAGAACAATGCCTGGTACACAGCAAGTACTATGTATTTATCATTTTTATTTTATTTCAAATTCAGTACATGATATTTCCTATCAGGAACTTACTCTTAAAATGAAATCAGGCTAGCAACTTTTGAGGCTCTCTTTTCCAGCTTTTTAAATAGTGAATTATCATTAACAATGTGCATGTTAAAATAATTTGGGGGAAGTATGCAGAAGTCCACAATTTACTTTTAAATGTACCAAAAATATGATGGATTAATGGATGGATAGACAACTGGATGGATATGCTAAAAAGCAAGCTTAGGAAAATATTAATGGAGAATCTAGGCAATGTATACATGATAATTCACAATAACATTTTTAAACTTGGCCAAATAATTTAATTTTTGTAATAAAATATAAGGAACATAACACAATAGCATAATTAAAATCATTATTGTTAAGAAGTTTATATAGGGAGAATTCAAAGTAACATAGAGAAAAACTTGAATTCTTCAAGTATACAGAAGAAAAGGACAAAGTTATGAAAATAAGAGAAAAAGTGAAAGATATGGAAAACAACCTAAATTAGAAAACCAATGAAGCATAAAAGGGATGGTAAAACTATTCATATTTGCAAGCAACAACCACACTTTCAATAAAATCAATTTGCATTTTAAGAATCAATGAGAGTTGAGTAAATGGTCAGATATATCATTTTCAAAACAAAAAGAAAAAATTACAGCTTCCACAATGACAATAGTTTATAAGACATTATGTGGAAAGCATCTTACTCATAATATCAAGGAAAGGAGGAGGAGGAGGATGAACAAAAGAAGAAGAAGAGAGAAGAAGAGAAGAGCGCAAGGGGGAGGAAGGAAGAGGAGCTGAAAGAGGAAGACGTTAGTTTAGTTAATACGTAAGATTTAAAAAATACAATACAGTTAAATAGAAAAAAATAAATTCTATTGCTAGGTGGAAGATTGACAAAGATATCAGTTGTTTCCAAATATGTTTTCAGGTTTAATGCAATCCCATGGGATTGAGGAGTGGCAGTGGGGGGTTCAGATAGGTTCCATGGAATAAACGTTAAAGTCATTTTGAAAGAATAAATAGTAATGAATAGCCAATTTTTTTTTGTAAAAATTACAATGGAAACATTTTTAATTTTTAAACTGAAAGAAAAATGAGAAATTGTTCTATCATATATTTAAATAAAATACTACAAAGCTATAATATCAAACAAGATGGTTTAGTCCTGTAATTACAGAAAATAAGTATATACTATGAAATATATTCTTATAGATGAAAAAAATTTATGTTATATATTTTTGTTAATGAAAATATGTTTAAAACAGGAATATTGGAAAAATAATGCTGGGGAAGTGAACTATATAAAAAAAAATCTTAGTGGCTGGATGTGGTGGCCCACGCCTGTAATCCCAGCACTTTGGGAGGCTGAGGCGGGTGGATCATCTGAGGTCGGGAGTTCAAGACCAGCCTGACCAACATGGAGAAACCCCATCTCTACTTAAAAAAAAAAAAAAAAAAAAAAAAAAAAAAAAAAAAAAAAAAAAAAAAAAAAAAAATTAGCCAGGCGTGGTGGCACATGCCTGTAATCCCAGCTACTCGGGAGGCTGAGGCAGGAGAATTGCTTGAACCCAGAAGGCAGAGGTTGCGGTGAGCTGAGATCATGCCATTGCACTCCAGCCTGAGCAATGAAAGTGAAACTCCATCTTAAAAAAGAAAAAGAAAAACAATTTAATTTATCTAATCCCAGCACTTTGGGAGGCCGAGGCGGGTGGATCACGAGGTCAGGAGATCGAGACTATCCTGGCTAACATGGTGAAACCGTCTCTACTAAAAATACAAAAAAAAAAAAAAAAAACTAGCCGGGCGTGGTGGCGGGCGCCTGTAGTCTCAGCTACTTGGGAGGCTGAGGCGGGAGAATGGCGTGAACCCGGGAGGCGGAGCTTGCAGTGAGCCGAGATCACGCCACTGCACTCCAGCCTGGGAGACACAGCGAGACTCCGTCTCAAAAAAAAAAAAAATAAATAAATAAACAATTTAATTTATCATCTTAAATAATAAATCAAATAAGTAATTTAGATGTATTAAATATAAAATATAAAAGTACTTACAATCTAAAAGAAAATATAAACATAAGTTTTTAATGTAAGAAATTTATAAGCATAAAGAAATGATAAAATAATAAAAGAAATGATATATTTGATCAAACAAAATGAAATTTTCTGTACATGAAAAATATGTTTAAAAATAATTAAGCTGGTAGACATTCTACAACAGACAAAGGACTTACTTCCTCTCTACGTAAAGAGATTTTGCAAACAATAAAATTTCTACTGTCTCATCAACAAATATATAGAAAGCATAAATAATTTTTTTACAAAAATATACAAATCATTACTATCTGAAAAATAATGGTCTATATTTCAAAATATGTAAATTAAAGCAAAAATGTGATGCCATTTTGTCTACTAACTTGGGCAATTTTAGAAAATAGTAATATTAAGCACACAAAAAATGTATCAACACTCACTGCTGCCACATAATTATGTATTCAATCCTGCTAGAACAAGATTTCATAATACATACCAAGAAAAATAGGTATAATTTTATTTAACAATGTACATAAGTTTTCCCAAATTACTTATATTTTCTATTAGTAAATACATAATTTGTTTATACTTTAAAAAGTAAACCTTGTGAAACTGCAATTTCTCTGGTAAGTGCTGAACTGATTATAAACATAATATGCAATTGCATGATTAAGCAAGGAGCAATTATTCTTTGATGGGGTTACTGGGAGTTTGGTAATAAGGAACAGTTCTTCAGAAAAGAATTCGGCTTTTCTTTGTCAAGGAGACTGGCCATAGTGAGCACAACATCTTCCCATGTAGAGAGACTAATGACCATCACACAGTGTAATCAAGAGAGATTGATGTGATTAGTCTGCAGGGGCATCCAATCTTTTGGCCTCCCTGGGCCACACTGAAAGAAGGAGTTGCCTTGGAGTACATAGAAAATACACAAACACTAATGATAGCTGATAAGATTTTAAGAATTTAAAAATTACAAAAGATTTTTAAAATTACAAAAATATCCAGAATGTTTTAAGAAAGTTTACAAATTTGTGTTGGGCTCCATTAAAAGCCATCCCGGGCCGCATGTAGCCCACAGGCCATGGGTTGGATAAGCCTCGTTTAGAGTGTAGGGTAAGTATAGAAGAGTATCTGAAAATAAAATTAGTTAAGGTAAACTAGCTAGCCATTCTTTCCTGATACCCTGCCGGATCTTTGGAAGTGTAAGAATCTATATGTGGGATTCTTCACATGTCTCACTGTGCATTTGTGTTTATAAGTGTGTCCTGAACAGCACGTGCAGGATTTTGACATGTACCACACGTACATTTCATGATATGGAATAGAAGGTCCACCAGCTGTACCTACATAAGCCTTTACTGATCCAGGTGCTCAGCTTGTCGGAGAGATGGGGAAAACAGCTCTTGACAAAATCCTCAAAGGTCACTGTTGCCAAGGCATTGATGCTGGCAGCCACGGTGCTATAAGGAAAGAAAAGTGAGAACATGGTCTAAGCTACGTAAGGCAGAACTACCAGCCTGCCCTCTCGTCCAGGGCAGATAGATAAGGCAGGGCTCTAGGAAAAACAGATGCGGACAGGTCTCTATCTTCTGAGACTCCATGGGAACTATATGGCCTCTTTACTCATCTTTCAAATCTTTTTCCATGCTATTGCTCTTAAATTTTTTCCATGAACTACAGTGAAGAAGCTAGGCTTTCATAATCTAACACCCACTAATTCCTCTTAACAAGAGGTTAAATGACCTAGCAGGCAGCACCAGAGGAAATGTGTGTGTGTGTGTGTGTCTATGTGTGTGTTCAGGTTGGAGTGGAAACAGAGAGTAGTGACTACCCTAACCCAGGAATCAGTACAGCCTGCCACTCATTAATTATTCATTCATTTATTTATACATCGTTTTATTCATTCTGGGTATCAAGCATACAATGGTGAACCAGGAAGACATAGATCTTGCACTCTAACTGGTACACAAACATTTGACAACCAATTATTTACCTGCTTACAGTTGTGAAATTGTTGTGAAGGAAAATAGCAAGGTGCTATAAGAGCATACAGAGACCTAAATTGATATGTAGTTTGGAAAATTTTCCTTAGGAAGTGACAGATAGGCACTGGGAAGATCCATGCAAAATGGGAAAAAGATGTTGTAGGAAGAAGGAAAACTTACATATAAATGTCTCAACATAAAAAGGAGCTGTTACATTCAACAACCGAAAGCTACCAGCGTTGCTGGAATGATATTATAACAGTAAAAGAGAAAGTGGCAAGAGATAAGACTGGGAAGTGTCCACATATCGAAACTGCATAAAACCTCTGATATTCCGTCTCTCACTTTCCAATCAGAGCTCAATCTTATTTGACCTAAAACTTGCTTAGGTGACACAGCACCTGAACGTTGGGGTTTTCTTTGCAGAATGACATGAGACCTTCTTTAATTCCTCATACAGACCTGGAATATTTTAGCTAGTGTAATAGATAAAATATTCAATTTAAGTGATGCAAAATCACAACTATGAAAAAAAATTCTGGAAAAGAAATAGGCCAATGAACAAAAGATGTCTAGGAATTTGTAACTTTTCCATTTATATTAATTAAAAATTATTCTGTTATCCTCTGGTGCTTACTTGAACACAAGATATAGCTATGACTTCTCTAAGTAATATATACAGAGGAAGTAAAAACTGTCCAAGACCCATATCTGAAAACTAAGTGCTTTGGGGGTACTGTTCGTATTTTTCTAAGAATTAAAACATGATATGTGACCCCTGCCAGACTCCTCTTCTATCTGGAGCTCCATAAAAGTTAAATAAGGAGAGAAGAGGATTAAATAAGAGGACTTTTTATGCTCCCAAAATCTTTTTCTTAATATACATCTTGTGAAAGTTTCCAACATCAAGGTTAATCTTTGAATCCTTTGGGTGGGAGAGAGCAGAAAGTTGAATTTGGCCCAGAAGGGTAAGGTTTGTAGAACCTTTGCAGGGTTGCACTGGCAGTCAGGTGTATCCATATGTCAATTTTCAGATTTTAAAGCTGCTACAAGATAGTGCAAATATTTTTTCCCCTATGTCTCAACCACTATCTCCCCATTCTATCCCCACTCCTGTCTTTTCCTTTCTCTGTCCCCACAGTCTCCTTGTGGTTGTGGCAGCAGTAATCTCTCTATACCATATGTTGTCCAGTGTGTTTCTTCCTTGAAAATTTGGGACTTAGAATAAAGGAATCAACACTCTTTTATGGGGGATTTATTCTGTTAACAGCCATATTTCTCCAGTCTGGAAAGAGTGAGCCTCAGAGTAAGAGAGCAAAAAATAAAGCACGTAGAGAGAGACAAAAAGACAGAGTGTGACCCTTACTGGTGTTTGAGTCTCTGGTGCTCATTATCTCTGTCCTTAGTGTCCTTGAGATCCTAGGACCAACACCATAGGACATTGTCTCTGCTAAAAGTTTTGAAAGAGCAAAATTATATATCCATTTCAAAAATGCTAAAATTTTACCAAAATATACCACTGAGATAAGCATCTTTTCTAAAATTAGCATAAATATATGCATTTTATTCTTCTACTTTTTAAATAATTTATGCAAATATTCTCAAATATAAATAATACCTTTCAAACCGAAAGTCAATACCTTATTAAATTGTAAAATCAAAGAAATATTCCTTTTAGAGTACATAATAAAAGGAGGATTTCTGTTATTACCTTAATTATTTATTATTGTTCTCAAAGCACAATTACATAAGAAAATAAACATAGAAGTACGCCTATTTAAAAGAAAGAAAATAAGTCAAGAGTATTTGCAGATAATCGATTACAATCAAACCCCAAAGAATCAACTAAAAATATTGTTTTAAAACCCCCAGGTATCAGGAAAGTTCTGTAAAATAAAATTAATTAGGGTATCAGCCTAATAGATAAATTATATTTTAAAGCACAGTCATCAAAATTATTGGTGTTGGCATAGCTAAAGACCAATACATCAAAAGAATGTAAAAGATAATTAAGAAGAGGTATCAACTACAAAGAAGAATATAGAATGTAATAAAAGTAATATTTCAAGTCAGTGGTGAAAAATGGCCTGTTTATTAAAGACAAATGGGACAACTTGGTTACTAGTTTACAAGGAAAATAAAGCAGGAACTTCACTTAATTTCTTATATCACATGTATAGTCTAGATAATTTAATAATGTTAATATTGAATAAAACCATAAGTATACTAGAATGGTGTCTAGTTGATTATTTACAATCGTAGAATGGACAAACCTTTCTGAGCATGATGTTAACCCTGAAATCAGGATGTAAAACATTAATATAAATTAAAATCTTTATGTGCTCAAAAATGTCATTAATAAAGCAAATAAACAATGAACAAATGAGAAAAGCAGTCCTTAACCTAGGTCAATTGGCTACTTTTCTTATATATAAAGAGGCAAGCTCAAATCTTCCTGACAGAGAAGACCAAGTCTTCAATTTGTATATCACTCACTCCCTTGGTTTCAAACCTTCTAATGACTTCCTATTTCACTTGAAATGCAAACTCTACCATTTTATGAAGGCTCGTCATGATTTGATTCTTGCTCACCTCTTCTAACTCATCCCCACCTGCTCTGCTCCCAGGGCCTTAGGTGCCAGTGTTTCCTCTGTTCTTCAAATACTCCATACAGTTTGTCTCCCCAGGGCTTTAGTATTTGCTTTTCCCCCTACCTGTAAATGTTCCTGCTTGTGCTCTTCACATAGCTGGCTTTTTTGTATCCTTTAGATTTCAATGCAAGTATCACATATTCAGAAAGGAGTTCCTTAAAGAGCCTAACAAAATTAGGACCCTCAGACCTCACCTCTCTCGAGGATACACGCTGTTATTTCCTTTATACTGTTTGCTATTTTCAGACACAATCTTATTTATCTTTTTTACTCACATGGCCATCTGCCATGTCTGTTAGAAAGCAAACTCTGTATAAGCAAGGACAGTGCTTATGTCAGTCTTGTTCTCTGCAATATCCCTGATGTCACCAACTGTGTCTGGTATAATATAAGCCTTCTAAAGTATTTGCCATAATAAAATGCATGAATGATTTTGTATTTAGAATAATGCCCTTATTTGAGAAATGGAAGTTATTAGCTGTCTGATGTGTTATTAAAGATGAGATGAATGGAATACAAAGAATAGATGTGCAGAATATATAGCCATGCATTGCTTAATGGCAAGGCTATGTTCTGAGAAAATGCATTGTTAGGTGATTTCATCATTGTGCTAACATCATAATGTGCTTACATAAGCCTAGATGGCATTGTCTGCTATACACCTAGGGTATATGGTATAGCCTACTGCTCCCAGTTTGCAAACCTGTAAAGAATGTTACTGTCCTGAATACTGTAGGCAATTGTAATACAATCGCAAAGCATTTGTGTACTTAAATATAGAAAAGGTATGATAAAATGCAGTATTAAAATATAGGGCCATCATCATATATGCAGTCCATCATTGACTGAAACATCATGTGGTACATGACTATATACATTGCAGCCGAATGAATAAGAAGAGCCAGCAGAGTGAGCTGCTTTATGTAAAGGTGATGTGAAAGTGTGGGGTCAATTAGCATCAGACAAGGTAGGATAATGAGCATAAAAGTCTTCAGTAGGGACAGATCAAGGCTTACATCCAGCCCGATCAAGGCTTACATCCAGCCCCTGCAGTTTACTAACTCACCATAAGTAATTTTTCTATCTGGCTAAATCTCATTTTCCTTATCTGTATACTGATGAGTGAATATACTGATGAGTGTATACTGATGAGTGAAGTTCTAGCCTCATATGTTGTGTGCCAATTAACAAGCAAATACAAATAACACATTCAGAAGATCAGTTTACACACAGTGAGTGCTTGCTGAATACTGTTGATCACTACACCATCATCCTTGTCATCCTTTCCATCATCATCATCAGATTGTTGTTGATATACAAACCTCAGAGTTCCACTGAAGGCACAAGCCACAAAAAGTCCTGGCAGTCCTGGCATTGTGGCAAATATCTCCATGACAAAGTATGGCATCAGCTGAAGAGGAGGCAAAAAATAAAAAAGTACAATGAAGAAAGAAAGAAAAGAAAAGAGAGAAAAAATAGGATTTGCGGCTTTCTCATTAGTGTTTGAAATGTGGGAAAATAGCTTTTGAGCAAAAGGAGGTAGGAAGTTTATTTTCCTTGTTTTCAATATATGCCATTTTCTTTCCTGTTTATCCTGAATGTTAGCAACTAAGCCCTAAAATCAAACCCATAAAAGTAGTCTTCAGGGAATCTAGATATGATGTTCTACTCTACATCCAGGTTTGTGGCAGAGGAGTCCCTCTTTGACAGAGCAGGACAGTTAAATACATATAGAGAGGGAAGGCAAATGATTGCTTCTCATGAGCATATTGTCCATAAATAAAGTTTTCAAAACCATGTTTACTGTACTATATCAGCACAATATTTAAATTATGCTGAGAAGACATGAAAAGAGGCAGGCATTGTGGAAATAAGGATCATTGTCTCCAATCTGAGGTTCCTTAATCAACTGTGAAACCTGTAGGAAGAGTCCAAAGGCAGCAGCAACATCCAAAGCCATGGTTCAAGCCGCATTCCACTGTTTCCAACCTTGCTATGTTACCAGGCCTTGTCTTCAGAAACAAAGTGAGGTGCCCTCCTTTTTTTTTTTTTTAGATGGCGTCTCACTCTTGTCACCCAGGCTGAAGTGCAGTGGCGCCATCTCAGCTCACTGCAACCTCTGCCTCCCAGATTCAAGCAATTCTCCTGCCTCAGCCTCTGAGTAGCTGGGATTACAGGCGCCCGCTACCATGCCTGACTAATTTTTGTACTTTTAGTAGGGACGGGGTTTCGCCATGTTGGCCAGGCTGGTCTCGAACTCCTGACCTCAGGTGATCTGCCTGCCTCAGCCTCCCCAACTGCTGGGATTACAGGTGTGAACCACCGCGCCTGGCCAAGGTGCCCTCTTTTTTACATTCTCATTCCCCTATATTTGAACCTGGTAGATGCAGATATCACCAAAGAGAAGAAAGAAGCCAACTTCTTGGGGTTTGAGAAATAGTGAGCAGTCCAGGCAGAAAAAGAAAAGCCAACATTACCCAACAATGACCAGAAGCATGCTCATTCCAGACATTCCCCACTGTCCTCAAGAAAACCCATACCTGGTCTGGTGCTGAGATGATGCCCGAAGTCCAAGGGTCACAGTCTTTGAAGTGAGAGTACATGATTAAGCCAGAGAAGACAGCACACACCAGAATGATCCAGAGACCCAGCAAGTTAAAATACAAGGCCCTAGAAAAGAGCACATAGGCCTATTGGTAGCCTGCATACTATATCATGGTGTGGTGAGGTCATTATCAAGTACTCAAGGTAAAGGATTTTAGACCTTTTTGCTAGTAAAATAAAATTCTACAGCCTTTAAGAATCACTACACTTTATACTTTTGTTATTTTTTTTTCTTTTTTTTTTTGCTTGAGAACATTACATTTTTAGACTCATTACCAAATTTAAATAAAGTAAGATTTTTAAGTGAATTTTCCTTTGAAATCAGGAGTTTTCTGCAAAGTCTTAATATGTGTGGTATGAGATCTATTCTCTTGGATTAAATTTCACATACCAATCACTCATATTATATAACTTCAAGTGATTTTCCCCCTACTCAATTCATAAAACTGTCAAAAAGGCAACTTATATTTTTAACATCTTTTTCCAGAGGGATAATGAGCTAATACAGAAATAGATAAGTGTTGGAAATATTCACTTTGGAGATTAATGCAGGTAAAAGTTAGAGTTGGTTTGTTAAAAAGACAACAGAAGTACGAAAAACTTAGGATCATCTTACCCATATTATGTGGAGCAATTCATTTTATTTTAAAACGCACAGATATGCCTAATTCCAGCCTGGGTGCTTTTGTAGTATCCTACAGTTATGTTGTATTCATTACTGTCCTTTGAAAGTCAAAATTTTACTGATTTCCTCAATTCCAGAGAGGACATGAAAGTAGGCTGGCCTTACCTTGGCCTGAGAGAATAAACAAACTCACTGTGGAGATGGCCACAGGGGGCCAAGAGAGCAATGCTGAACATTGTCTAAGATCTAGTCACTGTTTGAAGGGAATCATATTTAAATGTAAGGACATACATTTATTTCAAAGTCCTCTAAAACCTATACTGTATAAGTGTACTTGACTTTCAGAAGACCCTTCAAAGTCCACATTTATAAGGCAAATATGCCAGATAATTTTCCCATTTAGAGGAGTTTTCACTTCACAATTTAAAGTTTTTTAAGAAGTTTTTATCTCAAAGGCTACTTCCTTGAAAGTATTTTGCCAATGCAATGATTTTTGTGTGTTTGTTTTTCTTGCTGGGCTTTGGGAATACAATTGCTACATAAAATGAGCAATACTGATAACTGCTTTAGTTGTACTCTGGCTGTCTCCAACCTTCAGGCCAACTCTATTCAAGCCTTTGCTCTGGCCGGCTAGAGAGGCTTTCCTGTTCGTCCTTGTTTGTAACAGTCACTTCCTGCTTTCTTGTCAGTTTCTACTCCTTAGAATTAATTATGTCACTATAGTATTTATGATCTGAAATTCTATATTTATTCATGTATTATTGTTTTGTGTTCCCAGAGCACTGAACAGTTTCAGCATATAGCAAACATAAAATTATTTTTTTGGTAAGAAATGATGAAATGATTGAAGAAATTAATGGTAGAAATTCATTACTACATAATTACATTTTTTACACTGTTTCTTTTTAAAATATACCATTGGACCTGGAGTTAAAAGTCTTTACCCTTAACAAGTATGTGACTTTAGGCAAGTCACATAACACTCTGAGTCAGTTATATCATCTGTAAAAAGAATGTAATGTAACTGCCTTACTTTTTATTATAGGATTATGAGGATTTAATGAGTTACACTCTGTAAAAATATGTGGAAGTTATATAGCCATCCAGAGGACAGTCATATATTATCCAAAACAATCTTACAAGTTTATCGGTCAACTATGCAAAATGAGAAACCAGTGGCAATAGAACATTAAAGTCGTTGTATTTTTAATCTGTTTACCATTTGAAATGGACGTTGGTTCTATACAGGGTTAATTCTTCTGTTTGTAAAATAGGCTTTTTCACTGATCCATTCAGAAAGCATTTACTGGGCAACTGTCTGTACCAGGCCCTGTTCTAGGTACTGTGGCTATAGCAAGAAGCAATGCAAAACCCAACCTCGTGGAGATTACATTTTGGGATTAGAAGCAGGTAATGAACACTGAAAATAAATAAATAAATACATACATAAATAAGATAAGATAATTTTAGATCTGATAGAGATAAGGGGAAAATAAACTAAGGAAATAGAAATGGAACAGCAACTGTGTGTAGATGTGCTCATCGTAATTGGGAGATGGGACGTGATACCCTGCATCAACTCCTACCCTCACAGCACCATTTGCTACCAGCAGACCTGAAAGATAAACAAGGGTTTAGAAACACAAACAGTTAACTTCCAGGAAGCACATGTAACTGTCTTGGTAAGTGATACTATTTCTAGGTGCAAGGAAGATTTGGCTTTAGATTAAGTTGTCTTTGGTGAATAATCACATTTCTGGTCATGAAACCAAATGTATGTATATGAGCCACTCCTGATTCTAACCCATGCCCACCTTCAGTGTGAACTTTATGGATCTATTTCTACCTACCTATATTGCAGGATTAATTTTCCTCAAGTACTAGAGATTTTTTGAAGCCCCATGGAATGTCTTAATGACATTAGGCTCTCAGATAATGGAACAAAAGCAAAACATCTCATCGGCATCTGCAGAGCCTCCTAGGTGACAGTCAGTCAGCAGCTGGCTCTGAGTGGCTTCCAGATGCCCCTGAGTGCCCTCAAGGCTCCAACTATGTGACAGATGGGAGCCCTCACCATTTCCCCACCACAGCAATCTCCCCTGCAGCTCTGTGCACTGCAACTGTACCGAACATCTGAACTGATTTCTCTCTCCTGAATTTTATGAACCCTGTCACCTTAGATTCTCTCAGGGATCCCTTTTCTAAAGCAAATTTTTATGTTTCGTCTTTCAATATTCTCACAAAATCACTATCACAGTCCTAATCCCTTCGTGGGAGTCAGAATGAGTGGAACCAGGAATGGCAGTCCTGAATGTTAAAAAATGATGTACATTTGTTAGGAAATTGTGTACATTTCTTTCTTCATGAGTATGCCTCCTTTTCTGCCAGCTTTCTTACTCACTAAATACTAGTAAAACAAATTCCAATTTCCAGGTAACTATAGGAATGGGATTGTATTTATTTTTCTTGAATTAAACTACTTTACTAAACGAGGTTTCTAAGATTTATATACAGAAATATGTGTGTGTGTACACATATTGATTGATTACAGCTATATAATTGTATTACTTGGTCTATCTTGTTGGAAATGTCCTAGTTAGATAATGATAAGTTCATTGATGGCTTCTGATTAGTTAGCCTTAATTTTCATTTACATATATATATATGAGTGTGTACATACACACACTCACATATATATGCCCATCCATACATGTGTGTGTCCCTGTGTAATACATACACACAAGTATGACCTTCTCAAGGCATTACTTTGTTTACTAAGCGATAAACATTTAATAAGCACAAAGCATTGTTCTTGGTCTTGTGGGGAAAAATGATTAAAAAGACACATTTCCTAACTTTCAGGTATTAACATAGAGAAATTAGGCATATTCGCAAAAGAAAATAATATAAACTCATAATAGTTTTAAAAACTAGATATAACAAAGAATTATTATTTATTTTACCAAAGGATTCTTCTCTTTACAGGTATAGCCAACTATAATTTATTTTAGAGCAGAATTTTAAATGAATTTTTCAGATTAAGTCACATGTATTTTCAATAACACAGCTATTTGATAAAGAGATGACCACATGTGTGGAGGATTTGTTACAATATTATTTATTGTAATAAGATTTGAATTTGTTACCAGTGAATTGATGGAACACCAGATAATGCTTTTATTTCCTTATTCTGAGAGCTGTGAAATATTACATTACAGTTCTCCTTTTGGAATTCAGCTTACAAAATGGTTGAATCATTTCCAGGCAATTTTATATTTTATTTAGTGAACATAAGAAACTGTGCATTGAAAGCATTTTAAAATCACTTGGGGAAATATTCATAGTGACTATTTTTCTAAGAAAAGTTTAGTGTATCCTGGTTAGGCTGGGGAGGTTGAAACCTTGGGAAGCAGCACTGAAGATGAAGAATCATTTTGGATGCAGTTTTGGCTTATTTCTGCCAGTTTTGTGAAAGTGTATATAACTTTGGTCTCTATTTTGGAGCATGGATAGCTTGCGGGGCTTGGAAAACACTTGATGCTTGTGCCTCTGCTTGTATCCTTCAGAGAAAGCAGACCAGGAAACAGTCAGAGCAGCTGAAGTTCCATTGTGGCTTGCTACATTACCCTTTGTTTTCTTATTTTTTAAAGCTCTCCTTGGAAACTTTAAGAGTACAAACATCTGTTAAGTGAGCTTAACCTTTGCAAATATAAATGAAGCTTAACTTGGGCTTTTTCTGGTAAATGCCTATATCAAACAAAAAAAAAGAAACTTAATGCTAACCAGTCAGAAACCACCAACTAACTTACAGATATCTAACTAAGAAATTTCCAGTCAGATAGACCAAGTAAGACAACTGTACAGATGTAACCAATAAAATATTTCCTTTGCTTTATTTCCATGTTTAACCTATAATTTTTCCCCTTGTGCTCCCTCAATGGAGGCCTTGAGCTACTTCTATTTGATAACTGTCTAATTCATAAATCACTGTTCACTTAAATAAACTCTTTAAAAATTTAATTGTGCCTCAGTTTACCTTTTAACCCATGAAAAGAAAAATAATAGTTGAAGAGACCACATGCTAAATCAAGTGAGGAAGAAATGTGAGCTATTTACCTTTGCATTGCCACCCACAGTACCTAATTTAATCTAGTAATTTCTCAATAAATGGAGGCAGCAAATAATTGTGAGAAAAGACAAATCAACTTCAGTTCATACCTCTTCTCGGCCACTTCCTGCTGAGATGACAGTAGTAACGCTTGGCTCAAAAAGTTGAAAGAGTTAAGTGAGTCTCTCTGCCTCTCTCTTACACACACATACACACACACACACACACACACACACACACCCCAAGAGGAAGTATTAATATATAATAAGTACCAAATAAGGTAAGATAAAACATTAAAATTTGTCTTTACTGAGAACTTACAGCTTAGCATGCTTTTCTGTTTTGCAAGAGATGCATCGCTGAATAGTTGATTGATTGACCCCATAGATTCCGAGCCATGTAAAAGTTCCTCCCACTGTGATAGTCCAAAAAGTGTGTCGCCTGAGAGGATCTACATCAAAGCTATGAGACAGACAGAAATGAGTGAACAAAGATATTCATTTGATGCCCAAGATATTATTTTAGGTGACAAGGTCATATAGCTAAATCTTTGTAAAGTATGAAAAAATTGCATTGGACATACTCAAATATATGTAGTCGAGATCCATTTGTTGATTGCTCTAATACATTGTGGAATCCCCCAGCATGAGTTGATCCTTGAATGAGAACCGTTAAGAAGCCCACAAACATGACAACCATCTGAAATGCATCTGTCCACACCACTGCTTTTAATCCTCCCTGAAATAGAGAGAATATTTGAGTCCTTGAAAACAAACCCTGTAACTCTTCTGACTCTGCAAAGCCTCTCTGCTAATACACGCATGCATTCTTTTGTTTATTCAGCATCAGCCACTGAGCATCTTTTATGTGCCCAGTACTGTGTTAAGCATGAGAATAAAATGAAAAGTGAGACAGACCCCTTCTTTAACTTTATAAAGTTTATAATCTAATGGGAGAAGCAGATGTTAGACAACAAGATAGTGATTTACTTAAAAATGTGGAAAGTGCAACTAAGAAAGACAGGTTACTATAGGAGCATAAAACAGGGAGCCCTGACCTGGTATTGAGGAAATGATGTTCAAGCTAATTTCTGAAGAATGAGTAGGAATTTACCAACTACAGAGGACAAAGAGGGAACCAGCATGTGTGAAGAAGCACAGCTCCCTGAGGAAATAGAAGAAAACTGGAAGATGTTGGTCAAAGGTGTGAAACACCCAAAGAGGAATTTGCTCTTTGGGTGAATTTGCTAGAGGCCTGGCCACACAGACTTTGATGAGGACACTTAAATGATTTCTCAGGAGCATAAGAAAGCATTAACAAGAGTTATATGATGAGAGATTTTGTTTCACAGCAGTTTCATTGGTGATTGTGTGGAGAATCAACTGCAGGAAAAGAAAAGGAGTTGAGAGACCATCTCAGTTTATTTCAGTAGTCCATGCCCGATATAATTGGCAGATGGAGGTAAGGTAGAGATGAAAAGAAGTGGATGGGCTTAAAAGCTATTTTGGAGGTAAAATCAACATAACTCATGATTCATTGAATACAGGTGATAAAGAAGTAAAGGAATGAAGACTAACCAATAGGGTCTGGCTTGCACAACTAGAGAAACTGTAAAATTAGTCACAGGGAATATATTTTGGGAAACTGAGATGGTAGAATATCAAACAAAGAACTAGGAAGGAATGGTATATTCCAGACATTCATGGAGGAATGAGTTTTAAGAGCTACAGAATGGTCAAATGGTGAGGTAAGCAGAACAGAGGTCCAGGAGGATTAATCTAATAGCAAAATCTAGGATACAATGATTAGGTAAGGGGTTAGAGCAGTAGTTATGAAATCCATCCCAGCTCCCCTTGAGAGTCACTTGAGGAATGCAAAAGGAAAAATAAATAATTAAATAACATTTAAGCCCTATCCCCAGGGGTTGTGAATTAATTAAGGTCTGGATTGGGGTCTGGTCCTCAGTGTCTTTTGAAAGCTCCCTCATTGACTCTAATGTAGAATTACAGTTGGGAACCTTTGGGCAAGAAGAAGGAAGGAAAAAGAGAGGGTGTTGTAGTATTGCAGGTATAGAAGCCCTTAAGACCATGATCTATGTGGGATGAGCAAGTGGGGAAAGATGAAATAAAGTGATGTATCAGTAAGTGCTTGGGAAATGAATGAGCTCTGTGAAAATGAAATGACGTGGTATTTTTAACATTGAAAAACAGAATTATCATCTCTGGTTACTCCTCCAGAGTGTCAGGAACTTTAGTGAAAAGATGACAGGCTTCATCTTCATCTTGAGATGAAAGAAGACATTGGGGTTGCCCCATCACTTCTTTTGTAATTAAAATTGAAATTCAATTTTAAAAATAGACATTAAAGTACCTGCCAAAGGCATTGTATTTATGTATTTTGTTCACACATGGTTTGAGAAATAATAAATTTCTTACCTCTTACCTCCTAGGTAGCACTAGCTTAATTTTCTTAAATCCATTAAGCCTTCCAAACCCAAATCTCAACATAAGATTTTAGTGCTATGAAGACAAAATGGCAAAGGCCTCTGTTTTCAGAGGATACTTGGCATTGGTTGTGCAGAAATCTGCATAAACTTGGCATAAGGCAAGAGAACAAACCACTTTATCAGATATTAATCAAAAGGCACATTATAGACACCATGAAGACTTGTCTGACTTCTTCATACAGCAAGAGTCCTCACCTCCTTTCACACACACACACACACACACACACACTTATCTTCTTTAATACTAATGGTACCTTGTGTGTCACCTACATATTTAATCAAACTGCCTTGTTTGGGGCCTAATGTTTGCCCTACTAAACTACAGAACCCTGGATGGCAACAAACACTTTCTCTTTCACTGTTACTTTAAATATTTTATACATCCACAGGCTTAGCACAGTAAAGAGACTGCAATATGAGCAAAGGTGAAGCCTCTAATTTGACAACAGAGAAGAACAGAGGTGTGGTACAGAGATTATATGGGTAGATTGGATTCACAGAATGAAAGATTTTTAACACCAGGCTAAGGAGCTTATAATTTATCTTGTGAACAATAGGAAGTAAGGAAAGAATTAGATCAGTAAAGTGGCACGAAGAAATGAATATTTTAAGAAGATTAATCTGACAGAGGTATGTGGGGTATAGGAGCAAGAAGAGACTGGAAGCATAAAACCAGTTAGAAGGTAGTAAATTTAGTTCATTTTAGTTTATTGTGATTATAAAAATATCTGGATGTGTTTCTGATGTCATGCTTTTTCGTTTCTATGTGTCCTACTTTGGCTATGCTTGTTTTCCTCTTTTTTCTCTTGCTTTGATGAATTGAAGGTTGCTTTTTCAAACTCCATTTTTCTTAACTTTGACTATTTTATGTAAATGGGTTCCCTTGAAATTTTGCCATGCATTTTAAATGTAGAGTTAATATTTAAACAATGCCGTAATCCCCAGAAATTCAAGGATGATAAAACATTTAGGTCTGAGTACTCCCTTCCTGATTTACATGCTATTGTTATATAGTTTGGGGGTAATTCTTTTTTCTTAATTTCAAAGTGGCATATAATTATAATTATGAACATAATTATTGATATGTTTTATATTTTAAATTGTACAATAATATAAAACATTTAATACTATATAAATTATAAAATAATGATTATCATTTAGTACCAAAAATAGTTTAACTAGACTCATTAAATGTTTACTATTTTATTTTCTTATCAATTCTTCTGTTTAAAACTGTCATATTTTAATGTTTTCCCTTTCTTCCGCAGTATCTCCTCTAGATTTTTCTTTAGGGAAGATCTGTAAGGGCTAAATTCTCTTTGGTTGTTGACACTCAACTTCTGAAAGATAGTTTTGTCAAAAACACAATTATGACTGGGTCTGGAATAGTTTTTCCTCAATGCTTTGAATATATTATTCCACTGCTTCTGGTTTCCATTGTTGTTGCTAAGTGTCGCTCTTTAAGTATCTCTTTCTCTTTCTTCTGGCTCTTTTTCAGGTCCTCCATTTGTATTTGCCGTTCTACAGTTTCACTAATGTATCTAGACATAAACTTATTCTTTTGCTTTCTGCTTTAAGGTTACACTTTCTAAATCTATATGTACTTATATTTTATCATATCTGAACAATTACAAGCCATAATTTTTTGAAACACTACTTCACCTCCTCTGAGACTTTGTACGCTCCTCTGAGACTCCAATTGGACATGAATTTTGTCCACCATATGTCTCCATTTCTATTTCACATTTTTCATCTTCTTGTCTCTCTGTTATTCTTTAGGTTATTTCTTTGGATAGAATTTGGATAGAGTTTCCATCATACTGATTGTTTCTTCAAATATATTTGCTCTTTATAATAATAATTATATTGTGTAGTCAGTCATTCCTGATGCTTATTCATCTTTGAAATTACATTCGTTATTTATTTAAGCTGTTTATGCATATCTATTCTTTTATTCAATATCTTTTAATACCAAAGTATTTTGTTCTTGAGAGGCTAAATCTTTATTGCTTTGCTGATCCTCACTCACAGTAAATTTCTATTTCGTATTTTTTATGATATTTTGTTAAAGTTATCGTTAGATCTTTATCTGTGTGTAAATATCTTATAGTCTTAAGTTGGATTATTCCTCCAGAGAGGATTTGCACTTTTTCCTCGAAAAATTTGAAGTACATCACTGAAGTAAAACCATGTCAGCTCCCCTCAAGGATTCTAGCTTAATGTTATAGTCCCAAGCTCAGTTTCCCTAAATTTTCACTGACCCAAATTTCAGTGCCTTAATGGTAGTAGTACTGTTATCACCACCTGCCTTCAAGTCAGCCTCATGCATCCTGTCTACCCACAACACTCCTTCCAAATATCAGTCCTGATAATTAATATGTTTTAAATTGTTTTGTATTATTTTGTTACTTTGTTTTGGGGGGAGAACACTTACTTAGGGAGCTATGATAGCTTTTTCAAGACAAGCAATGCATTAAAAATTGTTATATCCAGCATCTAGCTGTCCTTCTCTGGACAGGTACCTCAGAGCAACTAATCTATTACATGAGATTAGAGGTAAGAGAAGCAAGATCCTATTTTTTTAGCATAGCTGGGAAGAGTTGAGTGTCTGGAATAGAATTATGGTAATGAGAATGAAATTTTTAAAAATGAAGACAAAACTAAGTGCAAATAAATAATGGAATTTACAAGTATGAAAAAGAGAGATCAGGATGTTATATAATCGGAATAGATGTTACAAAGAGTAGGTGATATGCACATAACACCAAAATACATGAATTATCTGCTATATGAAAATATATTATTTTTTTATTTTTATCTATAGTGAAGGAAAGAGAATTCAACTGTCTGGGAACCACTGCCACATGCTTAACTGGTTAATTATAGGTCGTACATGGTAAAATGACTCAGAGGAATAAAGATTACAGTTACAGGGAATGGGCAAACAACAGGTCCTCAATGAATGTTGAACTAGACTATATATAATTGTATTAATTACATAAACATGCTGCCAATACGACTCAGGCTCCTTAATTAAAAACAGAGCATGTGTAAAGCCAAATGGTAAGTGTAATCCAGGCTTATCCAGAAATACAAGACAAAAACAAGCTGCGAAATTCTCAAGTTTATAAAAAAGCAGCCATCATTGCTCACTTGTATGTACATTTTGTTATTTCTCAACCAGTAGACAGTGAAGTATAAAGTGTAAAGTATAAGTGTCATCTGTGGTTTATGAGGGCCATGAATGAGTAAACTATTTTCTCAGAAGTAGCATAGGTTCACCTATTCTCTAATCAAGAAGACTTTTTCATTAGATTTTTTTCTTCTTAGGCATGATTTTCTTGAATGAGTGCAGAGATTAAATTCTCTTAAAGGTTGATAATGAAAAGAATTTTAAACAACAGCACCTTCCTCAGGAAACTGTGACAGATAAGCCGACATACTTCTGCTTAATTTTGGAATAACAAATTCCGCTATAATTAGATGTCTGTTGCTGGAGATGTGCCCTTACCCCATATTAGGAGGTAGTGTTAAATACTTCTTCACAGCTAGATACATACCAGAGTACAGTAGAATGTGCAAACAATTCCTGTTGCAAACACAGAGCCCCAGAGGTCAAACCCAGTCACTAGGAAAGAAGAAAAATATATTAAAATAAGTTTCCTTGAAAAATTTAAAGAGCAAATTTTATGAGGAAAAAGACACAATATTTTTATCAGTGTTCTTTGTAGGCAAAAATAAAATCAAATTAGAGTTTTCCCTCATTAAATTTTCTCACCTTCGAGAAAGATTATTTTTGTTATATTTTTATACTTCTAGCTAGTCCATACATTTTACGTAATGTTAAGTCAAATTTTTCCTCCTAAGATTTTGTAGATTCCAATCTTTGATCCAAATGTTTTGCTTTTGAGTTTCTGTTTTTCTCAACAAAGTTAGTTTGAGTACTCTGAAATCACCCAAACATCATCCATGAGCAGGGATATAAAAGGAAATAATGGCTTTAGAGGTTCCACTAGGAAGACTGTTGGGCAGAAAGTCAGTAGACTTGAATTTTTATTCAAACAACCCACTTCTCTTCTCTGACCATCATGAGAAACATGAACAAAAATTGAGTTTTAATGGATCTTTGACTTTTTTTTTCTAGGAAAACAATCCTTTTATTGAACGTACCTAGCATATATAGGTACACATCTGCCGTGGCGGTTTGCTGCACCCATAAACCCATCATCTACATTAGGTAATTCTCCTAATGCTATCCCTCCCCTAGCCCCCTACCCCTCAACAGGCCTCCAGTGTGTGATGTTCCCCTCCCTGTGTCCATGTGTTCTCCTTGTTCAACTCCCACTTAGGAGTGAGAACATGTGGTGTTTGCTTTTCTGTCCTTGTGATAGTTTGCTGAGAATGATGGTTTCCAGCTTCATCGATGTCCCTGCAGAGGACATGAACTCATCCTTTTTTATGGCTGCATATTATCCATGGGGTATATGTGCCACATTTTCTTTATCCAGTCTATCATTGATGGGCATTTGGGTTGGTTCCAAGTCTTTACTATTGTGAATACTGCTGCAATAAACATATGTATGCATGTGTCCTTATAATAAAATGATTATAATCCTTTGGGTGTATACCCAGTAATGGGATGCTGGGTCAAATGATATTTCTGGTTCTAGATCCTTGAGGAATCACCACACTGTCTTCCATAATGGTTGAACTAATTTACACTCCCACCAACAATGTAAAAGCATTCCTATTTCTCTACATCCTCTCCCACATCTGTTGTTTCCCGACTTTTTAATGATCGCCATTCTAATTGGCATGAGATGGTATCTCATTGTGTTTTTGATTTGCATTTCTCTAACTACCAGTGATCTTTGACTTTTAACAATCCATGCTTTTTTATTCCTGTTGCTTCTAAGAATACATATCATAAAATCAGATTACAAGTCCAAAGCACAAAACTCAGAGGAATATCAAGATAAAAAGGACTTTCTTGGCAGCTCTTATCTAATCCTCACTGACTCTGAGGTTAATATTTCTCAATATAAGCACATAGCCCAATTAAATGGAATATTGAGGACTTTCAGTATGGCAGGCGTCATTGTGAAGTTTACTTTGACTTTTATTTCTTTCCTTTTTGTTTATAGGATTCTATTATTTTGAAAGAACAAACTATATATTTTAGTGTAACTATTACAAGCAAGCTTTACTCTTATTCTGAGATTATCTACTTCATGAGATCACTGAAGTCCATATATTATAGATGACCATACTTAGCAACATATACAATACCAAAACTTCCACAATTCCAATGATTTTAAAACCAAAACCAAATCCCAAACAAGCAAAAGCAATCAAAATTGGTGTCTAGAAGTATATGAGTCAAAACCAAGTAATTAATTGTTTGCATTATTTTCAAAGTTTAATCAATATTTAGAGCTTTATGTCATGACTCCTAATAGTAATTCAGAATCCCCTAACCAGAAGAATATCTCCCCAACAAAGTATTTTATTTATAATTCTCCAAGGTTAGAATTCAGGCATAAAAATGGTAAAATATGCCAAGGGAATGTTGATAACTTACCTTGATTGAGTGCCAGGGCAGGAGCATACACCACCACTCCTGTGTAGAGAATCTGGTAGAGAAACAAGAATCAGGTTGGCAGTGCGAAAGTGACATAGAAAGGAAAACTGCCTGGAAAGTTCTTTATTGATGTTAGAGTTGTATTCTCTTCAACTTGTTCACCAAACATTGCATTCCCGTCCACTCTAATTTTGAAGTTGCTCACCACTATCAGTAGTTTGTAGAGGGGATGTAATCATTAGATGGAGGAAGAGAGTTGGGTTTTCAAAATTGCTACTAATTTTGAGATACTATGGTTATATTTTGTATATCTCTAAGGGATATAAAAATAGACTTACTTAAGTTTTGATTCATCTTCCTTCTACCCATTTTCCTGATACACGCATCACAATGTACTCTCTACTGACTTCATGAGAAGCTTTACTAAGGAACAGAAGCATATTTTAGCAGTTTACTGAAATACGGAATTTAGAGGTGAGATAAAAAGAATCTGTGAGGGAAAAAAAAGTACTGTGCTGGGAAGACTAACAACATGGGTGATCTCCATAATGAATATATCTTCTAATTCCCAGAAGTGCAACCACCACCCTGCTGGAAATAGGTCCAGTTTCTCCAGTTTCTATTTGGAATTTCACCATGCAGAGATTCATGTTAGGGGTTTAAAAGGCAAATATCTATGGGCAGGTAAATGAGCATGGTTTTCCTCCTATTTTCTTGCCTAAATTCTTCAGTCAGTGAGTGGGAGTTTCGATTAAAAAGAGGGAAGAAGCTTATCTTCTAGCAGAAAGCACTTGGTGAGTAGTAGGAAGTGTACCAATGCTGTGCCATGGGCAAATTTGGAGCAGCATGAAGACATCCCAAAGCTGGGAGGGTGTGAAAGGAGTTCATAAGAGAGAAGAGAGGCAAGTAGGAGTATTCGCTGGGAATATTGTCTTAAAATGACTTTCAGTAAAATAGGTATTTCTGCTTCAACTCAGTTAATGGTTAAAAACAAACAAGAAAAAAAGAAAGAAAGAAAAACCCTATTTACCAGACCATTTCATATCTAACTTAGAGCAACTGGTACAGGTTAAACAGCAGTGAAATACATGTTAAGAAAATGTGGGTGGTTTATACACACACACACAGATGGCTTTTTTTCCCTTTGTGGCATACAATATACATTTGCTTGTTATTTTTAGTACAGATTAAAAGTGCTATCTTTGGAAGAAAGTAGTGTCTTCTGAGTATTAAATGTCCTTTAGCTAAGTTTATTGCCCCCAAAATAAACAAACCTGTATCTAGTAACCTCATAGTTTCCACATCTGCAGCAGCCATGACCCCTTACCGTCTGTACAATGTAGATGACTGTGGCAGCATAGCGAACTGGTTTGTTGAATCGTAGTTGTAAGTACTAAAGGAAACAGAAAGACATGCAGAGTCAGTGAGGTTTAGATAAGAGCTGCTAAGAAAGTCCTTTTTATCTTGTTATATCGTCTGTTGTCCTTTGTACTTTAATTTGATTTTATGATATGTATCCTTAGAAGCAACAGGAATGAAAAAGCATGGATTGTTAAAAGTCAAAGATCTATTGAAATTCAATTTTTGTTCATGTTTCTCATGATGGTCAGAGAAGAGAAGTGGGTTGTTTGAATAAAAATTCAACTCTATTGACTTTCTGCCCAAAAGTCTTCCTAGCGGACCCACTGAAGCCATTGTTTCCTTTTATATCCCTGCTGCCCCAAATTTAGTTCAATCTTTTATTTTCTCTTTTCTGGATTGCTGTTGTAGCACCCCGATTGATCTCCCTAATACCAATCTTTGCCCACTCATCCTATCAACCACATATCTCCCATATCAATTCTTTTAAAGCAGAGCTCTGATCATGTTGCTCTTTTTCTCAAATTCTTCAATGATTCTCTATCATTGACAAAACAAAGTTCATATCCCAGGCTTGATATTCCAAACCTTCCATTGTCGGACCCACACCCTCCCTTTCTTAAATCATATCACTAACCTTCACATAATTTATTCTCCACATGCAATTATTGTTTATCATTCAGCTAACATGTTTTGTGCTTTTTCAGACCTTTCCTTTGTTTAGGCAGAACTCTCAATATAAGAGCCACTCTCCCCAAATTTCACAAAGTCTTAGTCATCTGTCAATAGACGGAAGGAAAAGTAAATACGTTCTTTCAGATATAGAATTATGCAGTTGAAATAGTCCTTTCTTCTTTCACAGGTGAGAAACTCAAGGCTTAGATCATAGATGAAAGCATTAGCCCAATTGCTATTCCTGGCCCTGATCATACTTCATCCTCTGAGCTCATATGGCACTAATACTAAGACTTTTTTGTGGTTATCAGTTGCTATCTTGTATTTTGGTGTTGAACTTGATTATCTCACTGTATTAGTTTATTATTAATACTGTATAAATTAATTGGCACCAATTTGTTGTTTTGAAACAACAGAAATTTATTACCTGTCGGTACTGAAAACCAAAAGTTAAAAATCAATTTCACTGGGTCAAAATCAAAGTGTGAGCAGGAGGCTCCTACACGAGGCTCTAAGGAAAAGTCAGCTTCCTGCCTTCCTGCTGTTAGTGGCTGCTGGCAGTCCTTAGCTTCTGGTTACCATCACTCCAATTTCTGCCTTTATAGTTATATTGCCTTTTCTTTTGCCTGTCAAATTTCCCGCTACCTCCCTCATATAAGGATATATGTGATTGTATTTATATATAGCCTCTCTGGATAACCCAAGACAACTTTCTCACCTCAAAATCCTTTAATCACATTTGCAGTAATCCCTTTGAAACAAAAAAAACATTTAAGTAATATTCACAGCTTTCAGGGATTACACCTGGATATATACTGGGGAAGGTATGCTGTTTTCAGCCTACCACATTTACTATCCCTGATATATACAAGTACTGTTCTCTTTTATTCATTTTTATCTTTTTCATTTACATATTCATTCATTCAATGAATATTTGTTACCTGCTTTACATATTGCATTCTGACACAAAATGATAAGTAAATATGATATAGTCCATACCATAGAGGATCTTACAGATTAGATGAAGTGACTATTAACACATATTTATACTAATAAAAGTAAAGTTGCAATTGTGGTATGTTCAATTGTGATATGTTCACAGCTAAAAGTAGCTGTGAACTTACTAAATAGTAGGATTTGATTTGCTGTTTTGGAGGTAAGGAAAGGTTTTTCTCAGTAAGTATTCTAGAAGACATTAATACGTGTCTTTCAGTTTATAATAAACATGTATTGAAAAAACAAAATAAAGTTTTAAAGTATCAATTGGCTTGAGGATTAAATTTCTTGCTAGTAGTTTCTACTTGATAGTAGTTCTTTTTTTCTGAATTTAAAAAATTCACTTTGATTAAATCAAGGATTGACAACCGAGTTATCCTTTCCCTAGAAACAATAGATAAATGTTTCATGGCTTACAATGGGCCCTTCTTTGAAACAAAGGACATTTGGCAGAACTGTGATTCCATTTTATACTAACTCACATTCTGAATTTATCCTGCCAGATTCTCCCAAACCTGAGGTAGAAAACCGCCGTATTTTCAGGCCCTGCCTTCAGATGATACATTCTGTGAACCAGAATGTATACTCCAGTGAATATGTGAATGAGGGCACCAGACATAAGGAAAATATTACAGAGGAAGGGAAGTCAGTGAGGAGTCAGCGGTCTCAAATATCGTAAGATAGAAAACACTGCGAAATGTTTGTGGTGAAGACAACTTAGGTTCAAATCTTGTGCCCTTGGGAAGACTATTTTCTGCCACTAAGCCATGATTTTATCTTCTAAAATTGGATGTTGTATGGATCAAATGGTGGGAGGTATGATAATGCCAAGTACAGAACTAGAGCTATAGTAGGATTTAATGACTGCTGTGGTCACGGAGGGTGCAACACCCATAGTTTATTGGCATTCACTGTTCCAGTGCATGTTGATGGCATCTAAATGTGCCTGAGATTATCTGCTTGAGAGTGTTCTGAGCCTTTGCACAAGGCCATAGGGCAGATCAGAAAGGCTTGCAGGTGTTACCATTGGTACTCAGCCAATGACTAAATGGAGTTGGAAACAAAATACCCTGGCTTTTTGCCTTTCAGTGAGGACAATCCTGAGACATGCTTTATATTGTCTCTTAGAGATCCCCAGTTGGATTGAACCCCAGTTGTTCACAGTGGTAACCTGCTCAAAATTACATTTTTTATTGGCATCTTTTTCTTCTATGTCTCACGTTGCCACTTGTCTATCAACGCTTACTAGAATCACTTCCCCCAAATAAACTTGCATTCAAATCCTTGTTTCAGGATCTGCTTCTAGTAGAATGCAACTTAAGACAGAGACATTTCTAGTAAATATAATGCAAGTAAACATTTTGAAAATGCTTCTGTAATGAGGTGTGCTCTCTCTCTGAGAGGAACTCTTTTCCATCACATAAAGAACTCAGGATAGCCTACAAGAGGATGATACTAAAGGTAACAAGGACAAGCTGTCTCATTTGCATTCCCCTAGGCCAGCAAGCTGCTAGCCAACTTGCTATCTTATGGAAGTCACAGAGATGGTCCCAAGTGAGACCAGCACAATTTTATGGGGCCCATCTGAGCCAGGCAAAATTGCTAATCTGCAGAATCATAAGAAGATAAAATTGTTATTTTGAGACATTTATTTTGGGGTAGTATACTACATAGCGATAGATAACCATGAATACAAAGATTGGCACTAGAAGTGGGGAGGTGTAACTAAAACCAAAAACCTGTAGCATTAGCTTTGGTACTGGGTGGCACGAGGAATTCTGGAAAACCTAAGGGGCAATGAATCCTGAAAAACAGTAAAGCCATGAGGATATTGCTATAGGAATCTTGAAAAAAATAAATGGTTTTCACATCTCAGTTAAGTTCCACTCAATTCAGTCAACCCAGTAAAATTACAAAGACAGTACTGGGGAAAAGCTATATGAACAAAGACCTGATCAGAAATCAGGCTCCTTGAATTCCAGTTTGATATTTGCTGGCATCTCACTCTATGATCTATGCTTCAGGATTCTCATCTGTGAAAGAAGAAAGACTATTCCAACTGCATACTTCGATATCTGAAATAATTTATCCACTTTTCCTTTCAATGTATTCACTACTTCATTCAGTTGTCAGCTTTGGTGTATATATAAGCTATTCCTATTGTCAAAAGTAAAAACGCAACAGAGAAGTTGCATGCTTCATGCTTGCTTATAAAAATACCTGAGGTGACATTGACCAACATTATGATGGATTATTTTCAGAACCCCAAACTTGATCCAGCCATACTCTTTTCCATCTCAGGAAATACCAACTCTACTTTTCAGGTTGATTTGAGCCCAAATAACATAGAACCAGCCTTTACTCCTCTCTCTCCCTCCCCACATCCAATTCATAAAAGAAATCTGGGTGCTTGCCCCCCACTTTCAAAACAAATTTACTTGCATTCATCCTCTCTTACCACCCTATTACTATCATCTCTTGCTCAGATTATGTAAGTACACTCCCAATTACCTCCCCGATTCAGCAGTAAAAACCCTATAATTATTCTTAATATCTAGTTAGAGTAATCCTCTTAACATACAAATCCCATCATGTCACTTCTCTTCCCAAACACTGTAATAACCCATCATTTCTAAAGTAAAAGCTAATCCCTATGATGACCTAAGAGGCCCCATGATGTTGGTTCAGACCCTAAATATCTCTTTTACAACAAATATTATATAGCACCATTTACTCTGCTGAAATAGTATTCAATAATATCTTATAGATAAACATTGAATTTCTCAAAATATAAATATAATTACTAAAATACCGCCACTGTTATTTAAAGAACTAAAAGGAAAACATTTTACCTTAAAAAAGTGTGTAATGTATAAATGCTCAGAAACCACTGTACAAGAAAACACAGTGAAGTAGTAGCCTGGGCATTATCATAAAGAAAATTTGAAATTAAAGAGAAGTAAGTAGTTCAGAAGCCAAGAAGTCCAAGAAAAAATGAGAGAACAGGTAGGCATTGGCCTATAAGCCAATATTAAATTAGGTAAATAATAACAAACTGGATTTATTAGTGTATGATAAGAGAAGGAAGGAAATAACTTTAAAGTGAAGATAATATTATGAGACTAATAATAAACTGTACAATTGACATAATGAAAATATATGATATTGCAAACTAGATAAGCCTAAATTATCACTTGAGGGTGAGAAGAATTCCCTATGCTTTGACTTGTGACAGGATAGTGATAAAGTAGCGCAGATGGCATATCTTAGTCTTGAAATCCCACTGCATATCAAGGCATTTAAATCAGTTGGCTATTGCTATATAACACCTACCCCCAAACTCATAGGCTCAAAAACCAAAAACTTATTATTTCTCGTAACTCTGAGGACAGACTGGGTGATCTCTCTGGTTTCATCAGGACTCTCATGTAGCTTCAGTAACTTGGAAGATCAATGGAGAGAGGTCTGAGATGGCCTCACTCACAGGTCTGGTAACATGTATTGGCTGTTGGCTGGGTATCTCTGTTCTCTATGTGTCCACTGCTACTCCTGAAGCTAGATCAGCTATGCTAGCTTCCTTAGACAGCAGTATCAGGGCAGCATCCCAAGACGACAAAAGCAGAAGCTACAAGGCTCATAAGGCCTAGGCTCCAAGCTCACAGAACATCACTTTGGCTACATTCTAGTGGTCAAAGCAAGTCTCAAAACTGGCCAAAGTTCACAGGGTGGATAAAGAGATTCCACCTCTTTCAATCTTTGGCATTTAAAAAGACCCTAGAAAGCGTATCTTTCAATAACTACTAGAGAATGGAGGCTGCAGAAAGAAACAGAAACTTAAGATACTACAGACAGACTAAGCGGTATAAATTTGAAGATAGCAACAACAACAATAATCATAATAATGCAACACTCTTACATAGTATTTACTATTTGCCAGGCTCTGTTAAACGTATTTGTTTACAATACATCATTTACTCCTCACAGACATCCTTTGAGATAGATGTTTTTATTACCACTATTTTACACATGTGAAAACCAGGTATACAAAAGTTAAGTAGTTGACGCCAAAGTCATGCAGCTAGCAAGTAGCAGAGCTAACATTGAAAGTCAAGTCAACAGAGTTTAGGTCCATACTCTTTTTTATTTTTTTTTAAAGACAGAGTCTCACTCTGTTGCCCAGGTTGGAGTGCAGTGGATCTCGGCAGTTCACTGCAACCTCCCAGGTTCAAGTGATTCTCATGCCTCAGCCTCTCGAGTAGCTGGGATTAGGCATGCCAAATGCCTGACTAATTTTGTGGGTTTTTTTTTTTTTTTTTTTTTTTTTTAGTAGAGATGGGGCTTTGCCATGTTGGCTAGGCTAGTCTCGAACTCCTGACCTCAGGTGATCCCCCAACTCGGCCTCCCAAAGTACTGGGATTACAGACGTGAGCCACCACGCCTGACCTAGAGTCCATACTTTTAACTTGCATGCCATAATGCCAATTTTTATAAAACAAGAGGTAATCTCAAAATAACCTTATGTCTACTTTACACACTCTGGATTACTTACTATTAGGTCACTAAAAAGTTAAAAACATGTAGAGGCAAAAATAGCAAATATTTTGAAAACAATTTAGTAAATTAAATTCAATCAAGTCCTTATATTTTCAATACTTGTACTAATTTATTGATTTAAAAAGAGAATCAAATCTCCTCAGTTACATAATTGCAATTGGTTTAGTTGTTTTTACAGTAACTGAGTCATTTTACTAAAACCATGAATTGAGCAGCATGTATGGAATAGACAGATTGCTCAAAGTAAGTAAATTGTTCAATAATTGTAAGATAATGTTTTAATTTCATTTAATTTCTGGAAAATGTACTCATTTATTGTGTGTGTATAACTTTTTATTGTAAAGTTACTATGTACTAAGGTAATATTATTATGTGCAGTAGTTTTTGAGCATTACAGCCTTAAAATATCATGCAGTGCAGAGTGAAATTACTCATTGTATGTGTGTCTTTACACACTGAAAGACATCTGATGTCTCTGCCCTCAACTCCCTAAACATTGGTGGTGACCCCTAATCATTGTGACAACCAAATAGCCTACAAATATCCCAATTACTCCCACTGTGTGGCACCAGCCCCACTGAGACCCCTGCTGTATGTAACTCGGCACTCCCAACTCTTTGATCTTATCTTTTACCATTGTCCCCTTTGTTCTGTCTTCTCCAAGCACACTGATTTCTATGCTGTCCTTCAACATGTCAGTCACATTCCTTTTCTAGGGCCTTTGCATCTGTGACTCCTTCAGCCTGAGATGTACTTCCCTTGTCTGGTGCAATTATTTGCTTTCTTCCAGTCTCCATTTAGATGTCCTTTTTTTCTTGAGGTTTCATATGATCACTGTCTATGAATATATGAATATGGACATTCTCCACTCATACCAGCATTCCTCCTCTCTATCTCATCCTATTTACTTTACTTTTTCTCCATTTTTTTTTTTTTTGTAGGACGGGATAGCATAGTTATTTAGCATATGATATATAAAGGTAGACTGCCTGGTTTGAAAAACTGTTACTTGCTAGCTTTATGTCACTTAGCAAGTTACTTAATTCTATATGCCTCAGTTTTCTAGTCTGTTAAAAGGAGGTGACAGTACCTATCTAAAAAAGATTGTTTTAAGGCCAAATGACTTAACACACATAAGGAACTTACAGAAGTACTTAACACCTAGTTAAATACCATATACATTTGTATTATAATTTTCTTACACAGTGTATGTTTATTGACTGCCCTTCTCTGCTATGAAGTAAGCTCCATGATAGCAGGAACTTGGTGCAATGCTTTATGCCTAGGGCTACGACAATGCCTAGAACAAGCTGGGCGTGGTGGCAAACTCCTGTAGTCCCAGACACTTGGGAGGTTGATTCAGGAGAATCACTTGAGCCCAGGAGTTTGAGAACAGCCCGGGCAACATAGCAAAAGCCCCATCTCATAAATAAATAAATAAATAAATAAATAAATAAATAAATAAATGGAAAAAAAGAAGAGTGCCTTTTTAAGTATCTTAAGAGTAGATGCTTAATGAATATTTAGTGAGTATAGTCATAAAAATTACATTCCGTAAAACTGTGGAATCAATAATATTTTTTAAGAGTTCCTAAAAAGTGTTCATTTGCTTGAGTGGCTTTTGAAGGCTAGAATAATGTTTCATAGTCATTTAGCATACAGATTAAAAAAAAAAATAGGTCTCTTTTGAGTCTTCTGCAGTGACTTAGTAGGAATGATGCTGGATAATGAAAATAAACACCTTATTAATAGAAACTTATTTTTTATCACACTTCTATATTGAGCATGCAAATTCAATTTTGAACATGATGTCTTCATTGAGAATCATTGTAAAGCCAAAACAGCACTATCTCATTTCCCTCTCATTAAATAATTCCCATATTTGTATTATTTAGCAGTTCCTTCCTGTTAAAATATGTTTTGTATTTTTCAAAAATATTTCCATTCCCTCATTAAAAATTAGAGTCTTATTATAATTTGTATTAAAATGCCCTCTACTCTCTGACAGAAAGGCCACTAAGTAGAGATACAGAAAAAATTAGGTTCTCAGGTCACTTTACTATTCAAAAATCTTAACTAGGTCATTTATCTGTATCTCAATTTTCTTAGCTGGAAAATTGCCATATTCATGATAGATGTTCTGTTTGCTTTTCAGAATGATGATGTTCATAATAATAAAAAATAACATCAGCCCTCTTTATTGCAAGCCTCCTACAAATGAGACCATACATTAAGTGCTTACATAGAGGTTCTCATTTAATCATTAAAATAGCCCTGTGGGATTGTCATCATTATTTTCTTTCTATAGATGGGAAAATAGATATGTCTCTCTCCAAAGCTTAGGCTTTTTTAAAAAACCCTTTTAATGTCTTTCTCATAATGTGTAATTGTCCTGAAAATCAGTGAGTGTTCTTCAACTACCAGGTGCTACCATCAAGAGGATGAGAAAAAACAAAACAAAACAGAGAAGAATGGAGAAATCATCTTACCTCATAAGTGCTGGTGATACCAGATCTGTAGAACACAGGGAGAAAGAGCTCTGATGTTAAGATGATGACAAATAGGTAAGCAATGAAGAAGATTATGAAGGATGCCCCAAAGCGGTAGACTTCAGAAGGGGTCCCCAGGACCGTGACAGCTGACATGAAGCTGGCTGTCAGAGACAAGGCGACAGGGCCAAAGCTCATTTGCCTTCCCCCAACCAGGAACTCTCGGGAAGTTGCCTTTTTCCTCTCCTTAATGGCAAAGAACACCCCAATTCCAGAGGAAACCAAAAAGAGGGCTGCAAATACAACATAATCCCAAATTGCAAAGTTCTTCGCCTCCATACTGGAAAGTATGACACCAGAGAGCTTCTTTCAATGAGGTATCAGGAAGAAGACGTTTTCAAAAGCAAAGTTCAGTACAGTGGATGCTTTGCTGAGAGGAGAGGCTGTGATTCCCTGAAGAAAATGATTACCAGAGGCACTTGTGCGAATCTTCAGACACCAAGGTGTACTTAAGGAAGATCTCAAAAGTTGACTTCAAAGAAGAATCTGGTGGTGGTATTGCCACCAATAGATGAGAATCTGAAATCTGACCCTGGCAAAGAGCTGTCTGCTCCTCTCCTAAAGCATAGCCACGGAGAAGGAATTCAGAAGTGTTCTGAAATTATAACCACTGGGGGTGGAATGGACTGGCCAGATAACATGCTGTTTTATCTCTTAGATTTTTTTTTTCTAACTTAAGGTTAAACATTACTGGGAAACATAGAATTGATAACAGTTGACCACCTCAGCATTTTTAATTCGTGAGATGGAATCTGTAAAATGCAAACACAATCCTCAGCAGTGTCTTCCTCCTGAGGAAGGGAAAGTGAAGGCTGTGTGCCTGCAATTGTCTGACGCAGTGGCTGTGGAGGGAAAGGAGCAAAGGACTAGGAATCCAGAGACCTTTGCTCGAGTCCTGGCTCAACCACGAGAAAGCCGTGATACATTTCATAAGTCATTTAACATTTCTGAACTTCACCTGGAACACAGGGATAGTAAGACCTTGCAAGGTTTTTCAGTCTTAAACTTCCTGACTCTCTTCGTCCTGATCGTAAAATGAAAGGTAATAATATCTACCTCATTGGCTGCTATCTGTGCTTACAGCAGAGAACTCTTGAACATCATAGTTTTTCTTTCTTTCCACTAGGACTCAGAAAAATTGATTTGCCATTAATTAACAAATTATGCATAGCCTTCAACTTTATCTTGTCTTTCTCTTATTTTTACCGGGTTACAATAACTGTACCCACAGGCTAAGTTAGAATTAGGACCAGGACAAATGAGAGAAGGAAGGTAACAACCCAGCTGTAAATTCCTGTTTCTGCTCTCTTTAAACTCCATCAATTGTTCCAAAGTACCTCCAGTGCAATTTCTAATTTTGTTCTTGCTTCTCCTCCTTCTTCAGTGGCCTTCTCCATTTCCACCTCTACAAAGCCTGTCTATTCTACAAGATCCAGCACGAGTTTTCTCTACTCTATGAAGCTTTTGCTGTCTCTCCACGTCAACTCCTATAGAACGTAGCCTCCCTTAGTACTCAGTTTGTAGTCTGCCATCATCTTGCCTATTTTAGGGAATCTCTATGTAACTGGCTGTAGGAGTCTGTCAGCTGTTGCAAATGACCATTTCCTTGAAGACAGAAGCAAAGTCTAGTACATATACCCAATAAATTATAGCCATTGTAGAAAATAAAAAATAATTTTTAAAAAGAAGAAAACTAAAATTATCCGTTATGCCCAAAGACAGAAACATTTCCAGTCAACAATAAAAACAAATTTTTTTTTTGTTTTTATTTTGCTTTTTGCATCTGGATAACTGAATAAATCTTTGCTTCATGAATTTGAATTAGACCCCAAAAAGGGCTAATCAGATGGCTTAAATATACTTTTAGTTACCAATAAAAATATGAAGACTCTCCCAAAAGCTATCTGTGTCCTCTGTTTAAATTCCTCTGCTATATTTAGAGAGTTGATACGATAAATGTTAATGAAAAGCTTGGTCTTTCATATATTTACCTTAACCTGTGCTTTTAATTATTTGTATCATGAGGTATTCCAATTATATATGAGGTTTTTGTTGTAGTGATCTCAGCAGAAAATCGGAACTTTATTTAGCTTTCAGAGACTTGACTACTTTATAGCTTCATGTTTAAGCTATCTAATTGTTAATATTCAATCAATAGGACATGTAACCCCCTTGTATAGGTCAGGTTAATAATGGCTCAAAATATTATCATCAATAAGGTTCTAAAGGTATATATTAGAAACCTATAACTAAAGAGTTAGTGAGCACTGCTGGTTTTAATTAAACTTTGTGTAGTACAGTACTATCTACATGACTCCAATTAGTCCTGAATTTTGAAGCAGTAGGGAGTGGAGTGGCTAATACCTGGGATGTGAAGGGATCTTTATGCCTCTTTATTCCTTGCTTTCAACATTTTGTTGATTATAAGGCACAGCATCTATTCAGTAATTTAATTTTCAGTTATTTTCTACATATTTACCCTTTTCTCCCTTTGGTAGCATTCATTGTCCTCAAACTCTCTTCTTAATTCCATAAAGACTCACTCCATGAAAAGTTCATGCAGATTGTAAAGCACAGCAGCAATTATTCGTAACTTTTCAGGTGAAAAAAAAAACAACCCAGTATATTCAATGACCTCATCAATTAGAAGGCACATTGCTATATCAGAAATGCTAATATACAGAGAAGACGGAGGGAAAATATGCTTCTTTGACCTGAAGAAATCCCTGTAGCGCCTCTACCCTCTCTCATGTGCACCAAACATTGCCTTTTGTATTTCACTCATTTCGTGTAAGGCTTGAGATCCTGACAGAATATAAACACCATCACCTGTTACTTTTACATGGCCTTAACAAGGTCCTGCTATTCAATCACCCACATGCTTAAGAAGTTAAATTTGTAATTGCTAACATTAGTAGTCTCTGCAATGTAAAATAGTTCAGCAATTTGCATGCAGCAAGTTGTAATGGGAAAGAAAGAGTTTAATGACATTAAATGCTACCAAAGGAGAAAAAGGTAAAGAACTGGAAAAATGGGGCATTAAAAACAGAACAAAATGCAACAAAAAACACCATTGTTTCAATGTTGCTAAGAGTGAACTCTGCACACCATGGTTATTTTGGCCTAGGATGAAAGAGAAGAAAATGCACGAACAAGTCTTGGCCATTTGAGACTAGACTTTCATTAAATTGCTGTCTTCCTTCATCTGCTCTCAAAGCCAATGGGAGTAGGAGTGGTGTAGAAGAATAAAATGGCCATTATTTTGTTCTGTTTTTATTTTATTTTTTATTTTTTTGAGACGGAGTCTCACTCTGTTGCCCAGGCTGGAGTGCAGTGGCACAATCTCAGCTCATTGCCCCCTCCACCTCCCAGGTTCACGCCATTCTCCTGCCTCAGCCTCCCAAGTAGCTGGAACTACAGGCGCCTGCCACCACACCTGGCTAATTTTTTGTATTTTTAGTAGAGACGGGGTTTCAGCATGTTAGCCAGGATGGTCTTGATCTCCTGACCTGGTGATCTGCCCACCTTGGCCTCCCAAAGTGCTGGAATTACAGGTGTGAGCCACCACGTCTGGCCCTGTTATTATTTTAAACTAGAAAGTGGCAAGATTAAAACTACATTTCAGAAAAATTAATCTGTTATAATAATTTTTACATATTTCAGTTCAATGAATATCAAGGATGGCTCAAAGAATTGCTCACAATGTGAATAAGCTGCTTAATTGAAATAGTGAAAGTAGTCTTCCCCATAGGGCTTTCTCTCAATGAGCATGCCTGTCAAACAAATTCCTGGGAGGCAAATTGGTGATGCCAAACTACACTTTAACAGAAATTATGGCTTAAAAAAACAAACTGCAAAGCAACTGTGGCCATTGCCACCTTCCAGGAGGAATTGAGTAATTCCTATCCTGAAGAGGATAATTCAATATAATGCTTACTTCTGCTTACAGAGATTGATAGGGAAAAAACCATGTCCACGAATTTTTGTTTGTTTGTTTGTTTGTTTGCTTTCTTTTCATAGAAATAGCAACTGCCATGTCCAATAATTTTATCATAAAAGAGAAAAGACTACAAATCCAGAAGTCCTCCTCTTCCTGTAAGCTATAAAATATATGGCCCACAACAGAAGCTTCTTGATTGGCTGGTATCTTTATGAATATAGAAAGAGTCAATCTGATGAGCAGGTGGGGAAGATAAAAGAACTCTGCTTGCAAATAAACAGACCTTTAATTTTTTTTTTTCTTTTTAGTCCATGGGAATGATATTGGAGATGTCGTAGGAGTGAAGACAAAGAAGTGGCACAAAAATCTGGCTGGTGGCACGGACATTTCTCAAAAAATATCATAGTGTAAGGAAGAGCTGATGAGATTTTAATAACGGGAATAACTCATATTAAGTATTACTTTTTGTTGTGCTGTGCTGGGGGATAAATTCCTTCTTTACTCTCAACCTTTAGGGAAAACTTGCTACATCATTGACATTGTATTGTTATTTTCTCATTAAATTAAAGGGAAAGAAGTTTGTGTTCCACTTTAGGCTCAAAATGGTGAAGTAAAACTCACAAAGGACATAGAGAATACAGCAGAAGCAGAAAACGAGAAAGATCTCCTGGGATCTTTATGGTCTTGAGGTTGAAGAGGAAAAGACCACTTGGTATTTGATTCTATCAAAGTACGAAGGTTGAGCTTACTTTTATTTTTCTTTTTTCTCTTCTTCTTTTCTTTTCTTTTCTTCTTTCTTTCTCTCTCTCTTTCTTTCTTTCTTTCTTTCTTTCTTTCTTTCTTTCTTTCTTTCTTTCTTTCTTTCTTTCTTTCTTTCTTTCTTTCTTTCTTTCTTTCTTTCTTTCCTCTTTCTTCCTCCCTCCCTCCCTCCCTTCTTCCTTCCTTTCTTCCTTCCTTCCTCTCTGTCTCTCTCTCTCTCTCTCTCTCTCTCAAAGGGAAGGGTAATGTGAGAATGCTGAAAGGTTGAAGAATTTGAGTTGAGGATTTGACACTCCAGTTTTATTCAAATACCCTTATTAGAAAAATGTTTGCCCTCCAAGGCTATTTGTGTTAAGTGGAAAACATTCTTTAGCCATAACAAAAGACCAAGTCTCTTTTTACAGTCTCTTACTAAGGTATCTTGTTATTTTGGACATATCACTTAATTTCTCTGATTCTTAGTGGCCACATTTGTAAAACTGAAAATATATCAGATTAATAGCAAGATAATTAAATCAACGTAAGTAATTAAATTACCTTTTCAAGTCTGCTCAAATGTCACCTTCCTTGATCAACCTATTTAAATTGCAGACCCTAACACTCAAAATCTCCCTTCACAGCTGTAAATTTTATCCAAGAAATGTATCCTCTATTAATATACTATATATTTTAAATGCTAGCATCCCTCTACTGGAATGTAAGCCCCTAAAGGACTTTATCTATTTACTCTCCAATGTACTCTTAGTATCTAGAAGTTCCTATCCCATAGTAGACACTCAATAAATTAAACTAAATTACATGAATGCTAGGAGTCTCTTCCATGTTCACAGTTTATGTTTAATTCCTCTTTTATTGAAAAAAAAAAAAAACAAGACATTTTTTCAAGATTTTATTTAGGTTGAAATATTTGTCTGTTCACAAACATGTTTCCATGAAAATAAAAACTGAATTTATATTCCATCCTATCCGATTCCTATAATTCATTGTAACTAAATGTGACTGTGGCTAAACATTTATTCACACATTCTACAGACACTTAACAAATGTGAAAAGAGATGTTGACTCAAACTTTTGAGAGGCAAATTTCAGAGTCCACTCAGAAAGGTCAGCAGAGAATATTATTTAATATTAAAACAGACTAATGCCAGCACTGTTCCACAGTAAACAAGTAGAACATTTAAGCAGAATATTCAGTTGGGAGGGCAACTGAGCATGAAGTTCAAGGTCCTTGGCTAATTGTCTCATGGATCCCAATCGTCCACGCCTTTGTAGAATGGCAAAGGGGAAACCAGCATGATCAACAAGGGCTCAATTTTGCTAAATAAGCATGAAGGGGAAGTGTCTTATTTGGTTCAGGCTTGTAGGTACTTAAACAGGATGTTTGAATGGGCCTCAAAAAAGGAAGAAATTCTTAAATACTTTATAAACAAATATAACTTCAATTAAATTCAAACAAGATTTAATATTGAGTGATTTTTATTACTCAAATTCTTTGGAAATACACTTCACACAAGCTCAGAGGCAATTCTATCAGTTATCAATGGAACTCTTCAGTCTTCCTTTTCTTGGCAATTCCAGTGTTCTTTATGCCACCTTGGCCCATCACTAGGCATCACTCTGAATAAATGACTTTTGCATATTTTCTAAACTGAAAACCAGTGAATATTTGCCATCACTGGGAATACACAAATAAATGTATCCCATTTATATGATGCACATTATCACCCAATTGAGTCACTGCTAAAAAACTATATGTTATAGTTACTACTATTCAACACATTTTTGCAAGACTTTCTTTTGATACTACCATGATATGAGTAATTATGTTCTCAAGTGTTTAGTGGCAAATCAAAGACATTGCTATCCTCCTTTATAAGTGACTAAGGTGATAATAATGAAGATCCAGCCTCAGGTCACTCCTCTTCTTCAAGTGCTCAGTCTCTTAGTGATGTTTGTGTGTGTTCATGTATCTGAAAATTCTGAAAAGCCTTGATTTCTTCACTAAGTTGCCAGACCCTGGAAGGTTTTGGTTTGGGTCATGATGCATGGAAAATTACTCATAAATAGAATTCCCATTAGAAGTCAGCTTTTCAGGTGCCTATTTAGAAATTACTTCAATTAATGAGGAATGCTTTTCCTCACATTAAAATCAGTCAAGTCTGAATTCAAGTTTCAGCTCAGCCATTTAACAACTTTGGGGAAAGTGGCTTTAACTCTTTGAGTTGAAGTTTCTTTATCGTGGAACTCAGGATTATACCTAATCCATAGACAAGGTATGGTAGGGGGAAAGCTGCCAGAAAAATTTAGCACAACTTTCCAACCTGCCTTTCTGACTATAGGCATACTTATACAAATCCTATGTAAAGTTTTTACTCCCTTTCTGGGTGGCTTGGATTTATTTTATTTTATGTATAGCTCTTTTTTAAAATGAAGGTTGCTCTTGGTGGCCCTGCTTATGGTTTGGGGATACATTTTACGAACTTAAATGAAATAATAAATGTCAACTGACTGATATGTACTTAGGTGCTCATTAAGTGGAAGCTCTTATTAAGAATGAAGACTGAAGGCATATGAATCAGATAAAGCCAGACTCAAAGTTTTGCTCGGCTATTTGCCAACTTTATCACCCTGAACAAGTTACTTCCTTTCTTTGGTACTTAGCATACTCATCTTTAAAATGGAAATGGGACCCTTTTAACTGGTCTGTTGTGAGAATTAAAGATATGTGTCAACTACAGGAAGCATATCACAGGAATTTCAAAAATGCTATTGTTATTACATCTATCACATTTCAACATCTGCAACTTCCAATACTATACTGGAAAGAACAGAGTCTAGGAAAGTAAAACAGAAGCTACTATATTATTACCTATAATACTTCCTGACCCAGGAGGACAAAAGCCAAATTTCTGATTTGGAGTTCCCTTGATATTTGCTCTATTCTATATCTAGAAATTCTGTGTAATGTCTAAATTATGGAAATCCTCTCTATTTCATTGCACTGATGTAGTCCCTTGTTTTGTGCATTGTTATATCATTCCTTTCTATCTTTTCACATGAGCTACTTGCACCTTAGGTTGGAAATATTCTTACAAGTGTTCTTACAAATGTGTGAAAAACAATCTTTATTCATCTTTGTTTTGTGATGCAGGGGTGTCTAAAAGAGAGAATACAGTCATGGGTTCTTAGCTTCTGTTTCTGGTTGGGCCAGCAAAGCCCCTTCCTCATCCTTCTTTTCCGCTTATCACTAGAGACAGAAATTAAAAACCATGGCTTCAGCCTGCTAAAAGTCTAAAACAAAACAAAACAAAACAGAACAATAATAACAAAATAAGGCGAGCTGGACAAGATTGGTAGGTATTTACAGCCATTGTATCTTCTAAGTTTAACTTCAAGTTATTTTTACACTGTGGAAACAAGAATATGTCCCACTTTGCAAATGTTTCAAGCTTTCCCAAGTCAGCATTATTGTAGTCCACCTATGGAGCAACGGTGTAATGGAAAATCACAAACCAGAACCTGGAGAATCTGTAAAGAAAGCACATTTGCAAATGTTCTGGTTGTGTATATTTTAAAATTCTAGAGGATTAGAAAGAAAGATTAATGGGGAAGTGTACAATACCAGTACCTCCATGAGACAAACACAGGTTGGAGAAGCTGGTTTCTACTTATTTTTAAATATAACTATTTGTAAAACTGCCTATATGGGTGAGATTATGTTTATCTACTACATTCCAAGTTCAGGATCCCACTTCTTGCCTCTGCTAAGTATGTTTTCAAATTATTAGACTTTGCTTGAAGTCTGTGAGATGTTTAGGATACCTGTGGTTTTTCTATTGAGAAAAACATGGTTTACTAGAAAAAATTTTTTATTAGGAGAGAAATACTATGAGATTTTTAATCATAATTACTTTTGATAACAATCTGAAGAAAATATATTGTGAACCAAATACATGCACTATTTTATTTTTAAGAATTGATCATCAGTATAAATTAAAAAGCTCTGTATTTTGAGCTTTCCTCCGAAAGCTATCCTTTCCTGAGAAAGGAAAATAGGACGATAGGACGAGGAGGGCATAACTAATATTAGGAGGCCAAGGATATCACTGGGTGATCTCTTTCCCTACTTTGAGTATTTTTTTTAATATCAGGTCAAAAGAATGTGGAATTTGAAGTGAAAGAAACTGAGTGTGAGTCCAATTCTACTACTAGTCTATAAACTTGAGCAAAAGTATCCTTTGACCTTGAGCAAAACAAACAAGCAAACAAACCCTTTGAGCATCATAATCCTTACCTTAAAATAAAGATATTACTTACCTTGAGGGGATGTTTTGAGGCTTTCGTACTATGATGTATTATAAACTGTAAATGCATTCTATAAGGATACTTGGCATATGTAGTCAGGGCAAGGCAGGAAGAATAACAGAATTTTGGGCTTGGACATCAAATGCAAGTAAATTTCATTTCTGCTCTATTACTTATTAAGTATAAAATGTAGGCTGATTACTTAGTGTCTCTGAGCTTTATCTTTTGTAAAATAGATTACCTTACCCAGTAGTTATGAGTACCAAGATTACATAAATCAGTGCTCAGCATAGTGTCTACCACACAATAGTTTATCCATACATACTACTAGTAACAGTTGAGTTCTTTTCTTTTTTTTTTTTTTTTAACTATGGCCACATTAATGTTGATGCTGATTTACTAGAGCAAGCATTCATTGAGTGGAAGCTATGTAAAAGATTAAAAGCTTATGCTGAGGAAGTGTGCAAAGGTAAATGGAATGTGGTGTATATGCCCAAGATATCTACACTCTAGTAGGAGTGTGGAGCTGCAATGATAGGAGGGTCATCTATAAATGGTGGTAGGATGTAATTTTTTATGATTCATCATCCTAACACTTTGAGAGTGAAAAAAATCGTGCTATAATACTGAGCAGAGACATAAACTGAGACTGTCCTAAGCAAAAACCAAGACATATGGTCACTCTCTCTTGAAGGGAGATGTATCAGACACTGGAATAAATTCAGGGAATAAATTTGGCTGACTTCCTGCAATTGCCTCAGGCTAACTTTTAGGCCAGTTATTGGTACTTTGTTTCTTATCACAGAAGTTTCCAGAATGTTCTGATACTCCAGCACCCACTCTCTGGCAAAGTCTCCACTGGAGAAATGCTTGAGATCAAGAAGGGACCGTCCTATGACATCTTGTGGAAAAGCACCCTCCCACACGCACAAGCATTCCTATCCAGGTGGAGGAAAACCCACACACTGCCGCTGATATGCTTGGATGCCCTGATTTCTGCCAGTAAACCTGACTTATTGATGTACTTACTTTTAGTCACCAAAGAAAGAAAAGCCCCCAAATGCCCATGGGATTAAAGCAACCTCAAACACATACATACACATACACACAGACACACACACACACACACACACACACAACCAAATCATATGATTTGGCTGTGTCCCCACCCAAATCTCACCTTGAATTGTAATAACCCCCATATGTCAAGGGTGGGGCCAGGTGGAGATAATTGAATCATGGCGGCAGTTTCTCCATACTGTACTTGTGGCAGTGAATAAATTTCATGGAATTTGATAGTTTTATAATGGGAGTTCCCCTGCACAACCTCTCTCACCTGCCACCATGTAAGATGTGACTTTGCTCTTCCTCTGCCTTCCACCATGATTGTGAGGCCTCTCTAGCCATGTGAAACTGAATCAATTAAATCCCTTTCCTTTACAAATTACATAGTCTCTGGTGTGTCTTTGTTAGCAGCATGAGAACGAACTAATACAGTAAATTGGTGCTGGTAGAGTACGGTGCTTCTGTAAAGATATCCGAAAATGCAAAAGTGACTTTGGAACTGGGTAACAGGCAGAGGGTGGAACAGTTTGGAGGGCTCAGAGAAAGACAGAAAAATGTGAGAAAGTTTGGAACTTCTGGCCAGGCGCAGTGGCTCACACCTGTAATCCCAGCACTTTGGGAAGCCGAGGTGGGCGGATCACCTGAGGTCAGGAGTTTGAGACCAGTCTGGCCAACATGGTGAAACCCCATCTCTACTAAAAATATAAAAATTAGTCAGGTATGGTGGTGGGTGCCTGTAATCCCAGCTACTTGGGTGGCTGAGGCAGAAGAATTGCTTGAACCTGTGAGGCGGAGGTTGGAGGTTGCAGTGAGCCGAGGTCATACCATTGCACTCCAGCCTCGGTGACAGAACAAGACTCCATCTCAAAAAAGAAAGAAAGAAAGAAAGTTTGGAACTTCCCAGAGACTTGTCGAATGGTATTGACCAAAATCCCAAATGCTGACAGTGATATGGACAATGAAGTTCAGATAGAGGTGTTCTCAGTTGGAGATGAGGAACTTGCTGGAAATTGGAGCAAAGGTGACCCTTGTTATGCTATAACAAAGAGACTGGTGGCATGTTGCCCCAGTTCTAGAGATCTGTGGAACTTTGAACTTGAGAGAGATGATTTAAAGCATCTGGTGAAAGAAATTTCTAAGCAGCAAAGCATTCAATAGGTGACTTGGGTGCTGTTAAAAGCATTCAATTGTATGTTTCACAATAATATGGTTTGGAATTAGAACTTAGGTTTAAAAGAGAAGCAGAGCATAAAAGTTTGGAAAACTTGCAGCCTGACAATGTGATAGAAAAGAAAAACCCATTTTCTGAGGAGAAATTCAAGCTGACTGCAGAAATTTGCATAAGTAATGAGGAGCCAAGTGTGAACCACCAAGACAATGGAGAAAATGTCTCCAGGGCATGTCAGAGGTCTTCACAGCAGTCCCTCCCATCACAGACTCAGAGGTGTAGGAGGAAAAATTGGGTTCATGGGCCTGTCCCAGGGCACCCCTGCTCTGTGCAGCCTAAGGACATTGTGTCCTGCATCCCAGCCACTCCAGCTGTGGTTAAAAGGGGCCAAGGTACAGCTCAGGCCATGACTTGAGAGGGTGCGAGCCCCAAGCCTTGGCAGTTTCCACATGATGTTGAGTCTGCAGGTACACAGAAGTCAAAAATTGAGGTTTGGGAAATCTGCCTAGATTTCAGAGGATGTATGGAAACGCAGGGATGTCCAAGTAGAAGTTTGCTGCAGGGACAGGGCCCTCGTGGAGAACCTCTTCTAGCACAGTGTGGAAAGAAATGTGGGGTTGGAGCCCTCACACAGAGTCCCCACTGGGACATTGCCTAGTGGAGCTGTGAGAAGAGGGCCACCATCCTCCAGACCCCAGAATAGTAGATCCACTGACAGCTTGCATTGTGTGCCTGGAAAAGCCACAGACACTCAATGCCAGCCTGTGAAAGCAGCCAGGATGGAGGCTGTATCCTGCAAAGCCACAGAGGAGGAGCGTCTCAAGACCATGGGAACCCACCTCTTGCATCAGTGTGACCTAGATGTGAGACACGCAGTAAGAGAAGATCATTTCAGAGCTTTAAGATTTGACTGCCCACTGGATTTCAGACTTGCATGGGGCCTGTAGCCCCTTTGTTTTGGTCAATTTCTCCCATTGGAGTGACTGTATTTACCCAATGCCTGTACCCCATTGTATCTAGAAAGTAACTAACTTGTTTTGATTTTACAGGCTCTTAGGTGGAAGGGACTTGCCTTGTCTCAGATGAAACTTTGGACTGTGGACTTTTGAGTTAATGCTGAGATGAGTTAAGACTTTGGGAAACTGTTGGGAAAGTATGATTGGTTTTGAAACATAAGGACATGAGATTTGGGAGGGGCCAGAGTGGAATGATGTGGTTTGGCTGTGTCCCCACCATATCCCACATTGAATTATAGTAATCCCCATGTGTCAAGGGCAGGGCTAGATGAAGATAATTGAATCTTGGGGGTAGTTTTCCCCATACTGGTCTTGTGGTAGTGAATAAGTCTCATGAGATCTGATGGTTTTATAAATGGGAGTTCGCCTGCACAAGCTCTTTTGCCTTCCGCCATGTAAGATATGACTTTGCTCTTCCTTTGCCTTCTGCCATGATTGTGATGCCTCCTGAGCCGTGTGGAACTGTGAGTCAATTAAACATCTTTCTTTTATAAATTACCCAGTTTCTGGTAGGTCTTTATTAGCAGTGTGAGAACAGACTAATGCAACAGAAAACAAATGAAAAAGAAGAGCAAGTAGACCTCATAATACTTAAAAATAGAAACAGTTTTGTTTGATTTTTATCTCTATGTGTTAAATTTAGGCACTTCCATGTAATTTCTTCATAAGGATCAACTCATAATGATCCTTCTCAAAAGTAATGATATGATTTTTAGGAAGTGTGGCTCTGTCTGCTCATCCACTATTAAGCCATATATATGTTTTTCCCCAAGAGAGATCTTATATCTTGATTAAAGGTTAGAGGCTTCAAGTAACTAACTAAACTTGTAAGTCTTGCATGAAATACAACTAATGGGGGAGGAGGGGCTAAAAATCAACTGGTGACTTTGTAAGATAGAACTAAATATTTAGTATTAAGAAGGCAAGATGTGATGGTGGACAGATTATAGTCTGGGAAAAATCGGGGTTCCTTTCCAAGCTCTGTTCCACACTACAGGTTTGAGCAAAGTTATGAGAACTTTTGATCTAGTGTCACCTATAAGATGAGAATCATACTATGTAGCATAGTTTTAAGGGTTAAATAAGATAATGCTTATAAAGTTGCTGATACAGGAGCAGGCATAGGTGGAATTCAGTAAATGACAACTCAATAAATGGTCTCACTACTGAGGATATCAAGTTTATAAATGCACTACTTATCTCACTTTGTTAAATTTTAAAAGTTTATGTAGCAATTTGCATAAAACAAAGTCCATTTTTCCTTCAGGTGAAGTTTTAGTGGACTTTGGCTTTTGTTAATGATTGTTTTATCTAGTTATAGATGTCACTACCAGTCTGCACCAATGATCACAGATCAAAAGGATGAGATTTAGATTTAGCTGAATGTCTATGAGTTACTAAATGACTAAGCTTCATTCCAGGGAATAGTCATTGAGTGTAAAGGAAAAAAATAGCAATAATTGCTAGAAAAAAATGATATATTTTCCAGATCACCTACAAAGGGAACCCCGTCAGGCTAGAAGCATCCCGGTTAGCAGAAATCCTACAAGCCAAAATAAATTGGGGACCTATTTTTAGCATTCTTAAAGAAAAAAAAATCCAGTCCTCATACCCAAACCTGGCAGAGACATAATGAAAAAAGAAAACTTTAGGCCAGTATCCCTGATAAACATAGACACAAAAATGCTCAGGAAAATACTAGCAAACTGAATCCAGCAGCACATCAAAAAGTTAATTAACCATGATCAAGTGGCCTTTATTTCTGGGATGCAAGGTGGGTGCAACATATGCAAATCAATGAATGTGATTCACCACATAAACAGAATCGAAAACAAAAATCATTTGATCATCTTAATAGATACAGAGAAAACCTTTGATAAAATCCAACATTCCTTCATGATAACAGTCTTTTTTTTTTCTTTTTTTCTTTTTTTGAGACAGAGTCTCACTCCGTCACCTAGGCTGGAGTGCAGTGGCGCTATCTTGGCTCACTGCAAGCTCTGCCTCCCAGGTTCACGCCATTCTCCTGCCTCAGCCTCCAGAGTAGCTGGGACTACAGGCGCCCGCCACCTCACCCGGTAGTTTTTTGTATTTTTTAGTAGAGACGGGGTTTCACCGGGTTAGCCAGGATGGTCTTGATCTCTTGACCTCGTGATCTGCCCACCTCTGCCTCCCAAAGTGCTGGGATTACAGGCGTGAGCCACCACGCCCGGCCGATAACACTCTTAACAGACTAGACATTGAAGGAACATACCTCAAAATAATAAGAAGCATCTATGACAAACCCACAGCCAACATTACACTGAATGGGCAAAAACTAGAACCATTCCCCTTAAGAATTGCAACAAGATAAGGATGCCCACTCTCATCATTCCTATTCAACATAGTACTGGAAGTCCTAACCAGAGCAATTAGACAAGAGAAAGAAATAAAAGGCATCACAATAGGAAAAGAAGGAGTCAAACCATTTCTGTTTCCTAAGGATATGATTCTATACATGGAAAATGCTAGCAACTCCACCAAAAGACGTCTGGGGCTGATAAACAAATTCAGTAAAGTTTCAGGCTACAAAATTAATGTACAAAAATCAATAGCATTTTTATACACCATTAACATTCTAGCTGAGAACTAAATGAAGAACACAATCCCATTTACGATAGCCACAAAGAAAATTAAATACCCAGGAATTCATCTAATGAAGGAGGTGAAAGAGCTCTACAAAGACAACTACCAGAATAAATCAGAGCAACACAAATAAATGGAAAAATACTCCATGCTCATGGATTAGAAGACTCAATATAGTTAAAATGGCCACACTGCCCAAAGCAATTTACAGATTCAATGCCATCCCTATCAAAATACCAATTTTAGTTTTCACAAAATTAGAAAAACCTATTCTAAAATTTGTTTGGAATCAAAAAAGAGCCCAAATAGCCAAAGAAATCCTAAGCAAAAAATTCTATGCTACAAGGCTATAATAATTAAAACAGAATAGTACTGGGAAAAAAAAAGACACAAAGACCAGTGGAACACAATAAAGAATCCAGAAATAACCCCACACACCTACAACTATCTGATCTTTGACAAAATCAGCACAAATAAGCAATGAAGGAAGGACACCCTATTCAACAAATGGTCCAGGGATAACTGGCTACTCATATGCAGAAGGATGAAACTGAACCCCTCTCTCTTAGCATATATGAAAAGTAACTCAAGATAAAGATTTAAATATAAGACCTCATACATATATACCATGGAAAAGTACACAGCTATAAAAAAAATGAAATAATGTCATTGATAGCAACATGGATTAAGCTGGAGGCCATTATCCTAGGCAAATTAATGCAGGAACAGAAAAGCAAATACCACATGTTCTTACTTACATGCTAGAGCTAAAGTTTGAGTATACATGGATACAAAGAAGGGAGCTATAGGCACTGGGCCTACTTGAGGGTTGGGGGGCAATGAGGACAAGGATTGAAAAACTACCCATCAGGTATTATGCTGATTACCTGGGTGACAAAATTATCTGTATACCAAACCCCCGTAACATGCAATTTACCCATGCAACAAACCTGCACTTGTACCCCTTTAACTTAGAAGAAAGAAAAATAAAAACCATATAACACCTCAAACTATAAAAATCCTAGAAGAAAACCTAAGAAATACCCTTCTCGACATGGTTTTGGCAATGAATTTATGGCTAAGTCCCCCAAAAGCAACTGCAATGAAAACAAAAATGGATAAGTAGGACCTCGTTAAACTAAAGAGCTTCTGCACAGCAAAATAAATTACTAACAGACTAAACAGACAGCCTACAGAATGGGAGAGAATATTCACAGACTCTACATCTGACAAAAGGCTAATATCCAGAATCTATGAGGAATATAAACAAATCAACAAGTGAGAAACAAAAAATTCAATTAAAAAATGAGCAAAGGACATGAACAGATACTTCTCAAAGAAGACATATCAGTGGCCAAAATACATATGAAAAAATGCTCAACATCACTAATCATAGAAGAAAGAAAGAAATGCAAATCAAAACCACAATGAGATATCATCTCACATTAGTGAGAATGATGATTATTTAAAAATCAAAAAACAACTGATGTGGGCAAGGCTGTGAAGTAAAATAAATGTTTATACACTGTTGGTGGGAATGCAAACTAGTTCAGCCACTGTGGAAAGCAATTTGGAGATTTTCAAAGACCTTAAAATGTAACTCCATTTGACCCAGCAATCCTACTACTGGGTATATGTCCAAAGGAAAACAATTCATTCTATCAGAAAGACACGTCTACCAGAAAGACACATCTACCAGTATGTGCATTGCAGTGCTATTCGGAAACACATGGAATCAACCTAAGTGTCCATCAGCAGTGGATTGGATAAAGAAAATGTACATGTACACGAAGGAATACTATGCAACCATAAAAAAGAAAAAAATAATGTCTTTTGCAGCTACATGGATGGAGTTGAAGGCCATTATCCTAAATGACCTAATGCAAGAACAGAAAACCAAATACTACATGTTCTTACTTATAAGTGGGAGCTAAACATTGGATACACATGAACATAAAAATGGGAACAGTACACACTGCACACAACTAGATGGAAGAGGGAGGGAGGGGGTGTGGCCTGAGCAACCACTCCTGGGTATTAGGCTTACTGCCTGGATGACAAGACTGTTGGGATCCCAAGCCTCAACATCCTGCAGTTTATCCATGTAACAAACCTGCACATGTACCCTTTAATCTCTAAGCTGAAAAAGAATTCTCAATGATTTTTAGGATCTGAACTGTCTTGAATGACACCTTTCTATAAGTTGTTTCACATTTCATCTTCCTAGGCAACTGAAGGCTCACCATGCAATTTTCTTTCAAAGGCCAAACCATAAGAGAGAACCAACAGAAGAGAAGAGAAAAGAAAAGAAATGCATGTTTTTGGATGGCCTACTCTCTATGTGCCAGCCAAAAAGCTAAACACTGCACAATAGACCCAGGCATCACCTAGGACCTTCTTGATTCTTGAAAATGGAGTCTTAATTTTCTTTATTAAGCTGCTTATGTATATCGAGAGATATCACCACAATTTTGCATATTCTCAATCTTTTCCATGGTCATCAGTACCTTCAGCCAGAATGTAAAACTAGAGAAAGAAGAGTTTGCTGATCTGGGACCATCCTTTTAGGATATGATATTTAACATGCTGGCAAGGACAACAGAGAATCACACAAATTCACTATCAGAATGGTTCCCAGAGAACTGAAAAGCAATGACCCGTGTTGAGTGGGGTTGAAGTGCTTTGGTTACCATAGTAGGTGGCAGCAGCAGAGAAAGGGATAATTGGCTCAGGGACTCCAGTTTAACCTGATACAAATAACAGACTGATGGACATTAAAAGACATTTTACAAAATTCCTGATCAGTGTTCCTCAAAGCTGTCAAGATTATTAGAAACAAGGAATGTCTAAAAAACTGTTACCATCCAGAGGAGTCTAAAGAGATATAATAACTAAATGTAATGTGGTAGCCTGGATGAAGTCCAAAAACAGAAAATTACATTAGATAAAAACTAAAGAAATTCAAAAAAAGCAGGAACTTCAGTTGATAAGAGCGTATAAATATTGGTTCATTCATTGTAACAATTATATTATTATAATATAATAACAGTAGAGGAAATTGCCTGGGGGACATATGGGAATCCTCACAAGGACTGTACCTTTTCTGTGTATATAAAACTATCCTAAATTTTAAAATTTTCTTTAAAAAAATAGGCTCAGGTAAGTGAGCAAGCTAGACAGGTATGTGATTAGCACAGGACTGGGTTTTACCAACAGATCTGGAGTGTATATTATTCACCAAAACTACCAGGAATTGCTGGAGAGAGAGGTATCAACATCTCTGAGATCAGCTGGTTGGAGAGGCTGCCACAGAACTTGCCTCATTAATAGCGGTGAGAATGAAGAGGCCATAAAGCAATGAATCTCAGTGGCAATGATTTACTGCCAGAAACCAGGTTGTCACCAGTTCTCATAACAAATGGCAAGATCAGGGTGGCTGTCAAGGGTGCTTGAGCTACTGAGAATTGGAGAGATGGTAAGTAGAACACAGTATCCGTAAGGTGATTGCTACCTGGAGATCTGAAGCAACAACACCATCCTCAAAGTTTAAATTACAGTGGATCCAGTGGGTACGTGAATTCACTAGTGATCGCTTTCTCAGTCCACGAAGGTATGCTTGTGATTGGTATTTTTGACAGTTGGAGTAACCCCCACACCAAGTCTTTTACCTATGATGTAATTGCTCATATAGTGAGGAAAGCCAAGGGGAAACCTCTGAAACTGCCTCCCACCCCTGGCCAAGGTAGTAAATCAAAAACACCACATCTTAGAGGAGATTATACAGAGAATAAAACATTAAGAGATTTAAAAAGAGCATGGGTGAAAGTCCCTATTATACATCTATTTTATTTGCTTGTCTGGACTCCTGTAAAAACTGATATAAGATGCCACAAGCTCACTCAAGGAGTGGCATCAATCACAGGTATCATGCCAAATAAGATATTTTCTCTACAGTCGATTGACATAATATGGCTTTGGGTACATGTTATGTGACCATTAATTTGGTGAATGTATTCCTTCCTATCCCATCACGATAGAGGACCAGAAACAGTTGACATTTACAAAAATTGACACTATATTCACAGTTTTACCCCAGGGTTATGTTAACTTTCCATCTCTCTATCATAACATGGTGAGGAGATCTGGGCTATTCCAACGTCTTGCAGAATATCACATTAATCTAGTATATCACTGACATACACTGATTGGCCAGAATAAGCCAGAGCAGCTAGCATGCAAAAGCCCGTGCTGAGGCACGAGTGCTGTGGAGGCAAGATACCCATATTAATATTTAGAGATCCACCACTTTAGCAAAATGTTTAAAGGGATCAGAAGTCAGGGATATGTCAGTTTATTCTTTTAAAGCGGAGGCTAAATTGTGTGGGTTATATATTCTTGGAAGTTGTTTCTGTTTTTGTTTTTTTCCTGGAGGCAACCCATTTCACACCTAGGAATACTTTTCTGGTCCACATATTGGACATCATGAAAAAAATGTCAGCTTCTATAGTGGACCAGAGATAGACAACATTCTGCAGCAGATCTAAGCTTCAGTACAAGCAGGACTGCCACTTTGGCCACAAGATCTCAAAAAATCTTTAGTGACGGAGATGTCACTAGTGAAAAAAGGTGCATTGAGGAATTTATGCCAGGCCCTAGTGAGAGATTCAATGGGTAGACTTTTGGATTCTGGACTCTGGTAGAGATGAAAGCTTGGCCACTGAGACCAAGTGACCATATGTCTAGAACTCCCCATTATAAGCTGGGTCATGTTTGGACCCACCAAGTCTTACAGCCAGGCAGTAGTTTCAGCAGGAATACATTATAAAATGGACATTTTTTCATTCTGGATTGAGCATAAGCAGGACAAAACTTGATTTAAGGACAGATCAGCTTAGTATGTAAATGAAAGATGAAAATAGACAATGGTTGCAATGCTGCCTCACTCAGGGAGGCCTCCAATGTAAGTAGGTCAGTAAGGCACTTGATGAAATAGAATGAATTAATGAAAATAGACAATGGTAGCAATGCTGCCTCACTCAGGGAGGCCTCCAATGTAAGTAGGTCAGTAAGGCACTTGATGAAATAGAATGAATGAATGAAAATAGACAATGGTTGTAATGCCACCTCGCTCAGGGAGGCCTCCAGATATAAGTAGATCAGTATGGCACCTGATGAAATAGAATGAATGAATGAATGAAAATAGAGAATGGTTGCAATGCCACCTAGCTCAGGGAGGCCTCCAATGTAAGTAGGTCACTAAGGCACTTGATGGTCAATTGGTTATTTTGGGCCACTTCCACCTTAGCCTAGTGATTCATTCTGAGAAAAATGGGCATTTAATCCAAGAGCGAATTTGTCTTTCCCAGCCAAAGAATTTCAGACAGTACACCACTGACCCCCGATCTGAAAAAAAAAACAAAAAAACAAAAAACACTGCCTTCTTTTTTTGATTTACACATGTAAGAAATTGCACTTGGGCTTTTAATGTGGAGCAGACTTTACATTGGGGCTGTTTCCATCACTGCAAAGCAAACGGTTTAAAACTAAACACTAGCCATCCCCATTCTTCCTATTTATTTTATTTTGTTTGTTTATATTTTGCTATTTTGGTTAGTCATCCTCTCCCCTTTCTTTGCTTTATTCTTCTCTCGCTTTTTTTCTCCTCAGGAGAAAAATACATCAACCATTTAATCAAATAAAAGTTCTTCCATTTTTGTTTTCAGAGTAAATCAGCTCTGTATAGTTTCTGCCTAATTCCGTTCTGTGCCTCCCTTTGACCTCCCTTGATTACTAAAAAAATGTAGAGAAAGCTTTGAGTTAATTCTATTACAGTCCTAGTCCTCGTTTGGTATGGGAGCAAGAGTGTTTGATCTTTGAGATACAGATGTCATAAAATTCAGATTGATACTGCTGCAAACAAAACCTTTGAATGTCATATTTTAGGATGTATGCACTAATATAAGATTTAACTATATGCTACTCTGATTTCGGATTTAGATGTACCTGATATCCACACTTGTCTACAAGATAGCACTGTAAAATCTAGGCATAAATTTATTTAAGGAAGAGTCAACATTTGCTATAATAGCTACATTTTAAAGTCACCCAGTAAAAGAAAAAACCCATGGTTGGAGTTTGGAAGAACTGGTTCGAGTTTCACTAATGAGCTAGTGTCTTGGCTTCATCTTCTACAAAATGAAAGTGAATAAATAATAATGTCTGTACACTTTCTGCCTCATGAAGTTGGTATGATACTTAAATGATAGAATTAATTTAAAAATGAGAATTTAGAAGGATTTCAGTTTATTAAATGAGGCTTGAATAGGACTTCCATCATTAAAGATATTATTATACACACACACGTATCATATGTGCATATTCCATGTATATGTAGCTTCTATGTTTAGATTTATTGATGGTGAAGGTTTTTTGGAAGCTGTAGCTCTATATTAGGAAACAGCAAACTGTGATCCTCAGAGGACTTTGCTGTTTGTATAAATAAGGATTTATTAGAACACAGCCATGCCTAATTAGTTACTATTGTTTCTAGTTGCTTTCCTGCTACAATGGCAACAGAGACTCTTTGGCCCACAAAACCCAAAATATTCAGTGTCTGTTTCTTTACAGAAAAGGTTGTCATCTTCTGCTCTAGGTACTAGATAGGCAAGATGTATGCTGTATAAGAAATATATATATATGTGTGTATATATATATAAATGTATACATATATAAATATATTTATATACATATATATGAACTTTAGTATAATCTTAAAATCTGCAATGTGAAGTGAACTACTCATGCAATTTTCCTGATCATTTAGACCAAAAACAAGTTATTTTCATCATGTTGTTATTTTGGGTGAGGGAGTTATAAGAACTTAGTGAACCAGGCAATTGCCTTTGTCTCTACTTTCTTTCTGCGGCTCATGAATTGTTGGACTAGGGACTTTTCAAAAAATATTTACAAATCTGTCTCTCTAGATCTCTCTCAGAAACTGCAGAAAGCACAAGAAACCATTCTTCCCTTTTCTACTTCCATGTAACTTCAAATATTTTCTGTGAAATTTTGGGAATGTATATACGTATGTTTATATCCACCATCACACATTTATTTAGAAGATGATGACCTCTTTTTGCAGTGCATGTGACTATTATGAACAGGCTTGTGTTTTTGCTGAAGCTTAAGAATGAATGAGGATATTAGTCATCAAAGAAGTAAAGAAACTCCATCCCCTGATCACACTTTACAAAAAGGAGTTCGTTATTAGTTGCTTCTTTATCCAACAGGTTATAACCTGATGAAAGACCTTTAATGTTTATTAACACAGAAAAGGGAATTTGCATTTCACAAATAATTCGAAGTTATACAACTCATAGATTTTAGATTACATTGAAAAATTGATCAGAAACAAAAGATAAGACTAATACGTTCATGTTTACACTTGAGAATCAAAATGTAAGCATTAGATGAACATACAATTTTCTGATATTTCAACTCACCAGAATTCAGGCTTTAACTAAGAGCAATGGCTATATACAAGAAAAAGTATTATATAAGGAACCTGCAGTACAGTGATCTAATGGGCCAGATTTTGGCTCATCAACCTCTATGATATGGACCATTCATAGAAATAGCTAATTACAATTTAAAGATTTGCTGTGAGGTTCAAATGAGATTGGGTCCATTAGCAGGTTTTAAATATTGGATTCAGTCAAATATAACAGAAAAGTAACAAAACCACATCTTGTTATGCTGATATGTATGGAGTAGTCAGACCACGTGACTTCTAACTCAGATTTCGCCACTTTGGGCAAGTTACTTAGCCTCTTTGGGGCTTTCCTCGTATGTAAAACAGCAACGGTAGTAACCACAGCCAATATTTATGAGGTTTACATAAGATAATACATGAAAACTGCTTAGCCCAATGTCTGATACATGATAAGTACTTAACAAATGTTAGTTATAGTAATAATAATTATTATACAAGCCGTCTATGTTAGACTTAGATACCTATTTTTCTTAATTAATGGCTTATGCTATGACTCTCCTATACCAACATCAACTGATGTTGTTCCTAAGAGTTTGGTTAGATCCTGGAAAATTGATATCTTGTAGGAAATTAAATATATCATTGTGTCCAAGAAAGTTATAAATTGGTTTTCAAAAAATGTTTTTAAATTTCATACTCCATGGTAAAAATTTTTTATCATACTTCTAATATATATATATAAATTTTTTATCATACTTCTAATATATAGTTGACTTATAAATTATTTACTATATATACTAATATATATAGTATTTATATATATTATACTAATATATAATATATATATTATACTAATATATATATATATATATATATATATATATACTATATATACTATATATATATATATATATATATAATAATATATATAATAATATATATATATACTATATATAATATATTATACATACTATATATATATATATATACTAATATGCAAATTATAAAGCATATTCAAATATAAACATTTAGAGGATGATATAATATATATTATGATACTAGATATATGCTATATAGACATTAAATATATGTATTATATATTTTGTATTATATTTAAATATTATAAAAATTAGGATACTTATGTATAGATGGAGAGATCAATGCCCTAATATGTTTTCCTATATCCCAATAGGTTAATCAGTGAAAATAACATTTCTTTACAAACCATTGTACCAGGCATTCAGAAGTAGCTTGGGAAAGAAAGCCATGGGTACAACTAATTGTGTTTGGGGGTTTCAAAATGTGTTGACTGAATTAGCATTTACTTCATAAATACAAATAATAGTAGTCATAATTAATAAACATTAAATGTAAAGTGTATTCCAGGCACAGTTCTATGCAAATTGCATATTCTTTCATGCAATACATACAACCACCTTTTGAGGTAGATAAAATTGTATATTTCATTTTACAGACGCAGAACATGAGAGTAAGAAGGTTAAGTAACTTGCCCCAAATTACTATCTAAGAAATAAATAGCATGACACTTTGCAACCATATCTTCCTCCCATGACCAGTGCCCTTTTCCTTGGTAAGGTCATAATAATGATTATTACTATTTCCATTAATATTAAATGCTGTATCTATTGAGCAACTGTTATTTGCCTTCACTGTGCTAAGTGTTGTTCCAACTCCTTTGATAAGTAAGCCATTTCAGAGAAGGTGAAACTATAAGAGTAAATGCCAGTATACTTCGAAGGGTGAAACAATGAATGGAAAAAAATCCCTTAATATGGGAATTTTAAGTGGGAATATCTAATGTTTAGTTAGAGATTTCTTTAAAGTATTGACATGTAACACACCTTTTATTCTTCCAAATATTCAGTGATCCTTACTACACACTTAAATGTTTTGTGTTTACTTAATCTCTCTTTCAATCACCTCTCATCCTTCATTCTCTCCCTTCTTCTTTTCTGATATTCAAGGACGGGCCCTATTTTCTGATAAAACCATTATAGAATTCAGAAGCGTGTGGGAAGGGAAGTCTTCATAATCCTGAAAAAAATCAGAAAAAGCAAAATCTCATGACCAGAATTAAACATGAGAGTGTAAAATTCAGTTTCACCTGAGGAAGGATTTGAAATTCTAGGTAGTATATGATGGAGCTCCCATGTAATCTTATCTAGATCTGGATGGTTAGAAAATGTCATGTCATTTATTTTTCACAACAGGCCTGTGAAGTGGTTGCTGCTATTCTGACCACGTTGTACATCAAAGGCTGGGCACGAAGGTGAGTATGGGTTCACCAGGAGTTCATATATCTTTGACCAGATTGTGTGCCTAAAGATAACAAAGGAGAAGAGTACTCTCATGAAATGAGGTCAGGTTATTAAAAAGTGCCCTGGGGAGTGAAGCATCCCTGAGATATCTCTATTAAAGTTACAAGTCCTCTCATCATCATCCTATATAATGGAAATTCAAGCTAATGTTTACTGCTTTCTTCGTGAGCATCAGGGGCAGGTCTAAGAACTTCACATCTATCATGTATTTTAATTTTCCTAACAACACTTCGAGAAAGTACTATTATTATTTTTAGCTTACAGATTGGGAATCTGGGTACAGAGATAATAAGTTGTCCAAGAACACACAATTATTAAAAAGTGACTTTGAAATTCATACCTAGAAAACTTGACTTCAATTCTTATATGAGTGAACACTATTATTTATACTCCCTTTTCTTTTTGAAGGGAGGTGAGATAATAACAGGAATTTATACATTACACACATGTGAAACTTTAAAACATATAATAGATGCCATTTATTGAACAATTATGATGCATCATGCTAACTAATAGGTACACATTGTTTTATTCGATGTTATAAACACTTTTCAAGATAGTGTTAATTTTCCCATTTTATTGTCAGGAAACTCAGCTTCAAAAGGATGAGGTAGCTTGGTTAAGGTCATGCAACTAGCATTAGAAGTCAGATTCCAATTCAGATCTGTAGGACCCTTTCAATTTATGTTGTTTCCATAAAGCAATGCTGTATGTTTAGTTTCAATGAGTAATCTCATCTAGTAGAAAATAGTTTGAGCATGTCCTTCCTCTTTAATATTTGAGAGGATGCTGTGTGCTTAAGAAGTGCAGCTATGGGATGAATGTTTTGGTCTTCTAATACCTTGGGAGTGGCAGTGGGGATTATGCCCAGTCCAAAGGCATCACAGAGACCTTGTAATGTTGGAAGTCAGAGGACCCTCCAGAACAAACACCATACAATATGCCTGAGATTGGACTCTCCATATCTTCTCTTTAAAAAGCAAAAAGGAATTTTAGAATATTTCAAGAGAAAGAGAAGATTATTGCAAAATGTTAAGTGAGGCTTTATGATCAAATGAGAGTAATATTCTTGTTTTCCTCTTACATGTTCAAACACTCTCATTCTCTTGCAAAGTCACTTTTTAGTCTGTTTTCTAAGCATGGTGCTTTCCCAGAATTTCACTTTTAATCCTCTTTCACGGTTACTCTGTTGAGTGAATACTTCTACTCTTCCTTTCCCTTCCCAAAAGAACTCCACTTTTCACAATCCTAAAGTTCGAATAGGATTGATATCCGTATCTCCCGAGCAAGAAGAGGCCCTTGTAGGACTTCACTGATAAGCATAATTTCATCCTCCTTTCTGGCTATAGTGACTGGTTCACAAGGGCATACATTAAGTCAGCTTTAAAGGAGTCTGCACATCATATTCCTTAAGCCCAAGTAATTGATAATGGATAAGCACACAATTTAAATTGTTCAATCAGCAAATCTTTGGAAGACAGAGCAGGAACTAAATGATAATTGGTTCTTAAAATAATAAATTTCAGGGCCAAATATCAACTAGAGCTACCCTAGTTTTGGACATTTTAATTATGTGAATCAATAAACTACAGAATTTGAGTTTAGCTTTCTGTTACTTGAAGTTGAAAGCTTCTTAAGTGACCTTATATAATTTCCCTCTGAGGAATGGAATTCACTTTCTACTTATCTAATTTTTTAGTTTTTCTGAGATTCTCCATGTAAAACAAGATATTCACAGAATAAAATTAAATAGTGTATTAAAGCTTTTAGCATTGTGACTGGGTATAAAAAGTACTCAATGAATAGTATCTATTATTGCTATTGTTACAACTGTTTAAATTCATTCACCCTTTATTTTCGTCTCAGACTCTAGAGCTTCAGTCAAAAATGTATCACTGTGTGTTGCACATCTTCCTATTAGACCCTGTATTTCTAAAACTAAGGGCTATACCTTTATGCAGAATGTCAAAAAACCTTAAAAAGTGGTCATCATGTGTTGACTCTTCTGTATGCCTTGGCTATGTGCAAGGTATGTTAATCAATGTATCTCCTTATTTTTTCTATCCACTCTGAAAAATAGGTATCACTATTCCTATTTTACAGGTGAGAAAATTGAGACCGAGAAAGTTGTTCTACTTTCCCAAGATCATACACTTAACACAAATCCAGATTTATATAATTCCAAAGCTCATGACCTTTCTACTAGGACTTATTCTTTTCCTGGACTCAAGCTTTCTTCCAATTGTCATATAACGAATGTGTTTTTGTGTTGTCCAATATGTGTGTGTGTTTCTCCATTCAATTTCAAACTGTAATTAAGGTCATTTCTCTATCTCTTTTTGCTCACAAGGGTATTATTTAATAAGCCCCATAAAATTCTCCCTCGCTAAATGAAATGTTCTATTTTAGAAGCTGTATAGAGTCCGTTGGGATTGATGGCTGGGATGTAACAAAAACGAAACTTGCCAAGACTTTGTAGTGGCTTTGCCTATAAAAGCAGCAATCCACCAACGCCTTGTTATGGAGTACCTGATTATCATTATTGCAGAAATGTGGAGCCCAAACATCTTACTTTAATGAGCCTTTCTCATTTGGAGAACTTACTTTGGCTTGGGTTTGTCCAAAAATACTTTGCTCTTTTAAGACCACAGTACCTAATTTAGCAGCTCATTATACTTTACTGCAAATGACACTGTCTTCTTATGTCTATATGTTATTTCAGTTAGTACTTGATCTCCTACACATTTGACTTGCATGAGTTTTATAATATTTCCTTAGACACACAATATTATCTGTATGACAAACTTAGGTAACTTTTGGCAACAGATTCAGTTAAGCATCATGGTGTAGCTCTCTTACAATCAAGGTCAAACACTGGCTCATAGGTTTTCATATCATAGTAAAAATCTAAAAGAAAATTTCATTTTTTCTTCTCTCTCACTTCTCTTCTCCTAATCACCCTATCTATAAATTGTAATTTTATCAAGCCTATCACAAAAAAGTGCAAAATAATCAATCGTATTTGTCTAGAATTATTTTTGGCAAAGGAAGGAATGTTAAATTATCCACCAAAACTAGCTGATATGGGAAAATGCAGATATTACCTATTCTTCAATTACTATCAGCTTTGGTACTTTTTTCTGTGTGTGCATCTGTGTATAATGGGGTGGGGGTGGAGGGTGTCAAGAAAGAGAGAGATAATCTTGTTGCAGACAAAAATAATTTTCACGTGAAACACATACAAATAAGAGGTTACCCTCTCAAGTAATCCAAGATTACTTAAAAGTTTAGTAGCCCATCTGGTTTTATTGCATGATGCTCTGGTTTAATTGCCAGGTTGTCCACTTTTGACATTACTGCCAGAAAGTTTAGACTAAAATTTCTGGCTCACACCCATGTTAAATGTGTTGCTCGTTATAGTTTGAAGAATTAGCCTTATTTATGTTTCTATCTCAGATCCACTCTTTTACAGTTTTTATTTCTTTGTCCACATTTAACCTAGGCTACTTTATGATATTTTATTGTGCTGTACAAGTAGCTTAATAAGCCTTCTGAAATTCTTTCTAGAACAAGGTGGAATATAATACATAGACAGTCAATGTGAAGATTCTGAAATCCTGAGTAATTATCCCATATACCAACTTCATCCTTTTTAAAAATAGACATAACCAAGTTATGGTGTTTCAGGAGTTTGTTCCTTCAGATGTTCAGATGTGTCCGGAGTTTCTTCCTTCTGGTGGGTTCCTGGTCTCGCTGGCTTCAGGAGTGAATCTGCAGACCTTTGCCGTGGGTGTTACAGCTCATAAAGGCGGTGCGTCCGGAATTGTTCATTCCTCCTAGTGGATTCGTGGTCTCACTGGCTTCAGGAGTGAAGTTGCAGACTTTTGCAGTGAGTGTTACAGCTCATAAAGGCAGTGTGGACCCAAAGAGTGAGCAGCAGCAAGATTTATTGCAAAGAGCAAAAGAACAGAGCTTCCACAGCATACAAGGGGACTGCAGCGGGTTGCTGCGGCTGGCTGGGGTGGCCAGCTTTTATTCCCTTATTTGGCCCCGCCCACATCCTGCTGATTGGTCCATTTTACAGAGAGCAGATTGGTCCACTTTTACACAGTGTTGATTAGTGCATTTGCAAACATTTAGCTAGACACCGGTTGCTGATTAGTGCATTTACAATCCTTTAGCCAGACAGAATAGTTTTCCAAGTCCCCACCCAATTAGCTAGACACAGAGTGCTGATTGGTGCGTTTACAAGCCCTTAGCTAGACAGAAAAGTTCTCCAAGTCCCCACTTGACCCAGAACCCCTGCCGGCTTCACCTCTCACTTCTACTACCATTGTTGGTACTGGCTGTATCCACTTTGTTCTTTCATCATTCGGCCCCTCTTCATCAACTACTTTCTATTTTATTTTTATTTCCTTTCTTTTGTTTTGTCCTCAGGAAGATGTCAAAAACACAAGTGTATTTACAGGGCGATGTCCGAAAGTTCCACCTGGGCTGCTATGCTGACCCTGCTTTCTTTGTCTGCCTCTTATAGGTAGGCGTTTCTTAACCTCTAATCCTCGGCCCTCTTTTCTTGTCAAACCATATTTGTTTTCTGGATGACCTTTTTGTTCTGATTAATTAAGATACGGTGTCACTATTGAGGACATCTTAATCTATGTATCCAATTGAGTTCCATGTCTAAGTCACATCCTCAAAATCACAGAAAGACAGAAAAGTAAATTATACCCTTGAGAGGCTTATAAGGGAGAGAAGAAAAACTTGGAGGAATGGTGGCTTAAGAAAAATATCGGATGGAGCAAAACTAGTTTTTGCTCTTGTTGTGTTTTAGGGATAATGGAGTTTTTACTACTTTATATACTAGGAGGAAGTAGCTGAAGAAAATAATGAAAATAAAAGAAAGATGACTGAAGAGGCAAGATATCAGGGGATATTTAGAGGGAGAACTTAGTATGATGTCTGAGTATGATGAGTCAATAAGAACACGAATTCTCAGAACTGATTTTGAAGGAGGAGAGGATGAGCCAGCCACAGTTGCATTGAAAGTTAGAGAAACTCACTCCTTTGAATTTTTTGTTTCCAAAAACTGCAGCCCTCAGGAACTGGTTGACAGTTGGTCATATAGTACTTTCTATGTCTGAGGAGCCTATATTGGAGGAGATTTGAAGTTTTTTTCAGTAATTTCAATGTTTCAGTAATTTCAACATTGATTATTTGACCGAGGAGCCATCAGCCATCAGATAAAACGACAAAAGGCAATTTGAAGCCCACCATGCCTTTTCCTCAAATATTGGAAAAGCAAATGAATAGATGAATATTGTGTGTGTTTGTGTGTTGGAATAAAGCCTCCAGATACAATTTTTTGCATATGATGGAATTCTAAGACCTCTTTATAATATAGTCTCTGTTGGCTTAATACACAGAGACCTTCTGTGTGGCTGCCTCTACCCGGGTCTGGAAAGCGTCGTCAGTGTGCAGCAAACACACACAGTAAGGTGCACTGTGAATTTCTAAGAGTCTCCAAAGACTGAAGACAGTAAGTCATTCAGAGTCATGTTAATGGCAAAGCTGCCAGAAATGGGCCACACACCCTAATTCAAATGACCCTTTCTTCATAAAAAGTAATAAAAAATGACCATATAAGAACCCAATTCTTCTCGAATGCATGAATAGGATTTGTATGTATAATCTATGGACTACAGTTTGAAACAAGTTTAATATGACCCAGCTGTGTTGCATAATTAAACTGACAATTAAAGCACTATCTAAGAGGCCACCAGATGGCAGCCTTTTCATGTTTAACTCCTGTGGTTTCCCCTAGACCTGCTAGATTTTGTTTGTTTTTAGGGCCCAGAATCTCAGAGTAGAGGAAAGGTTTGGGACTAGGAATTCAGTCAAGGGCCACAGACAGGTAAAAAGAAATGTATTTTTTTAAGTTTATTTTTTATTTGTTTTGTTTTGTCTTCAGAAAGATGCTGAAATGACAAATACATTTATAGGGCTCTGCCCCTAACTTCCATCCAGGCTGACTGTGTCGGCCCTAGTAGACCTCAGGCCATGTGGGGCAATGTGAACCTGGAAAATAAGCAGAATATGTATCTTTTTGGTTGTGGCAGCTGCCTCAACTCAAAGTCCCTCATTACCCCTGCATAGAAAAATTGTCTTGTACTTGTTTCTTAGGCTTTTAAGTGGTTGAAAAATTACTTTATCTTTTATTTACTTCAAATCTTAATTTTAATTTAATTTTTTCCTTTGTTATGCACTTTTAACTTCATAATTTTTCTTACCGAAATTTTAGAAAAGACAAAATGACTTCATTCAATAAATGCAGCAAATGTGTTTAAAGTTACTTCTTTAAAAACATTTTATTTCACATGTATACTAAATACGAAAAAAATTTTAAATATAAAAAGTGAAAAGAAATAATGTAAAATAATATAACGTCATCACTATCCGAATATAAACCCCATAAACTGTTATCTAAAAATCGTATGTCTCTATAAATAGAATTATCTCCAAAACAGGATTTTATATACATATATATATACTGTTTTGTAGATTTTAAAAATTCACAATGTATCCTATACATTTTTCCATATTAAAAATTTATTTCCATGCTATAAATTTTAATGGTTATATAGTGCTCTGTGTGTAATTATGCCACAGTATGTTCAATTGGGCCTTTACCACAAAAATGTTTTTAGAAGTACTATAATTTTATAAAATCAATAGTTAAGTAGGAGAGTAAGACAGGATAGAATTGAAAAGCAAGAGCAAAGAACAGAAATGCCGACAGGCAGCGGAGAACCACCCAGGAAAAGAGAGGTCAAAACAGAGGAGAAGTAAAGGACACATGAAAGATAGAAAGGGGTAAAGATAGAGGAAAGGAAGAAAACAGAAATGATCTGCAGTAAACCATCCAGCAAAGACTTGCTTTTTATTTGTGTTATAGGTTTCTAATGATCAGCCTTTATCTTTCTACTTTGAAATACTGAGTGGCTGACTACCGCTCTACAGCTGTTCTTTATCTGAAAGGAGGGTAAATTTTCACTGAAGGGCATGGTAAAGAAATGCAAGAAGCAAATATTAATATTAAAATTGTTCTCTAGTTGCAGCTACAGAACAGGGGAGTGCAAATTGATTATTTGGAATTAAGCAGAGGATCAAATCTCCAGGGGAAAAAAAAAAGACACAAAAACATTTTTCTATTTCTAGTTCACTTCATAAGCTTGTGAAAAGAACACACTGCCTGGACGTGATGATTTATATGAAATGATGTCCATGAAATACAATTATATCATATGTAAGGTGATGAAATATTATGTAGATAATAAAAATGCATGAGCATACTCTTTTTAACACATGTAGACAATAATATGTGTAAGGATACATAGCGACTTGGGACTGACTGTAAAATTGGGGATATAAGGGCATGGTAAAAGAATAATTTGGCTTTTTATGCAGTATTTTTATTTAGAATTTTTATAGTAAGGCATGTATTGATTTTTAATAAAAATAAATGAATAAAAAGAGAAAATGTCAGCTCACTGAGCACAAATCACTCATGAACAGAGGGAAGGGGGATGATTCCTCAAAGTGTGTGAATCGTGGCTGATGAGAGCAGCCTCTCTGCTCTCACTCCACTGAGCGCTTTCTCCAGCAGCCTCAAAAGGCCTTATTCTCAGCTGGTATCATGCGACTCTCATGTCACAGGATGCATTTTAAGCCTCCCTTGAAGAAAATTTTTTGTAAGGCTTGGATCTAGACCTCTTTATCTTCAAATAGTTGCAGATGGCAGCCTTAGGTTTCATGAAGGAAGAGGGTAGATTGGCAGACTTGAACAATTAAAGTAAAAGTGGCTTCAGAGGGATTTTCAAATTCTCTGAATTTTACAGTGAAGACCTTCTTTACTGGGAGTAAAGCAGTAGGATGAGAAAGTAAAGCTAGAGGAAATATTCTTCCTGAAATAAAGGTGTTCCAAAAATAAATGTGATTGCATTGGGATAGATCCACTGTAATGATGCCCTCATGTATTAAATCTGGGCTCCTGGGAGCTTGCAAAATTCTACAAACCATTATGAATATTTCTTAGAGCTTAATAGAATCATATATTTTATCATAGTAAGGCTGTGTAAGTTAGCTAAATATTGAGCTTTTTCTTGTTTGGAAACATCTCTGCTCACTTATACCTCATGCTAAATTCTGAAATAGAAATTCATATGTTTTTAATAACAAGGGAAAAACAATAATCACTTATGAAGTGGAATCTTTACCCTGCTTTTTTTGGTTGGTAAATAAAAATTCTATATATTTATGATATATATATCATACAACATGATGTTTTCATATACATATACTTTGTAGAATGGTTAAATCGAGGTAATCAGCATATACATTACCTTACATACTTATTTTTTGTGATGAGAACATTTAAAATCTCAGCAACTTTCAAGTACACAATAGATTATTATGAACTATAGTCACAATAATGTACAATAGATCTTTTGAACACATTCTTCTCTCTACCTGAAATGTTGTATCATTTGACCAATATCTCCTCGACCCCACAGCTTCAGCCTCTGATAACCACCATTCTACTCTCTGCTTCCATGAGTTTGACGCTTTTTTAGATTCCTTACATGAGTGAGATGGTGTGGCATTTGTCTTTTTGTGCCTGGCTTATTTCACTTAACATAATAATCTGCCAGGTTTATTCATGTTGTTGCAGATGATAGGATTTCCCTCTTTTTTAGGGGTGAATAGTATTCCATTGTGTATATATGCCACATTATTTAAATCCGTTCATCTGTTGATGGACACTCCGGTTGGTTCCATGTTATTCTACCTTTGACACCAAGTCTGCCTATCTATTGAGCGCTACTCTTTCTTTAATCTTCTGGCTTGTTTTCTTTCCTGTGGCTTAGTGACTGGCCACTCTAGCTTTGCCTCAGGATCCTCTTCTGTGCCTGACACGTCTGAGCAGCTCTGGTCAGATCTCCTTAAAACCTCAGGCTCTTCATCCTTGATTCCCGCAGAGGATATTCCCTACTTTGAAGTAAAGAAAATTTGTTTTTTCTTGATTGGTAACATGTTCTTTTCAGAGATCAGGAAGAATCTTTGTGTTCAGGACCCTTGGCAATATCTGCTGTAAGGATGATTTTCCAGTAGCAGTCAGCAGAGAGCAGGCTCCTAATCTGGTAGAATAAAATACAATAAAGCAACCAGAGTACTGGTCATGACATTTAGTAACTTGGTAACACCAAAGTAGCTGAGGGAAGCTTTTAATGAAGATTATGGAGGCTTATCTCCAACATGAAAAAATTAAAGAAGTCTTACTTTTTAGCTCCTAAGTAACAGGAAGACATCTCTTCGTATGTGGGCACTTTATTTCTCTAGGATCTTTTTGAGAAAATAATTTGTCAGTTGATTACTTTGGGGGCAACTGAGTTTTTTTAGAGATTCTGTGAAGTCCTTGGAGAAATTCAAGATTCAAAACTTAATTCCTGATCTCTAGCCATTCATAAATGTAACAGGCAAGTCTATGTAATGCAATGTAAGGTCAAATATAACGTGTTCAAAGTACCAATGAAGTACAGAGGCAGAATTGCTGAGAGGATCTTATGTTTCTTTAAGAAATATGTCAACTCTCCCCAAAGGGTTTAATTTTTAAAAATTCAAAATGAAAATAAAGAAAAATCTTGTTGGTGGGAACATCATGAACAAAAGCTTGGAGGCATGAAAAGTACATGATACAATGGAGGACAATAAGTACAGAATTATTGCTAGAATTAATGATAGAGGAGATTGTAATGGGAAGAAAGTCTAAAAATAATTCCAGACCAGAACATACAGTGCCCTGAATCCCAGGCTAAGAAGATTTCGCTTCTTTCTGTATTCCGTGAAAAGCCTTTGAAGGATTTTAAGTGGAGGTATTTTTAGAACTATGCCTTAGAATGAGTTATCTTACTGCTATAGTCAGATGGTAAGATTGAAGGCCAAAAAACCAATTACTAAAATAATAACAATGGCAGATGTGAAAGACTTGAAATAGTACATTACAGAAAGAAAGAGACTACACTTTGGCCACTTAAACGTCTAGAGTTTGAAAAGGTGGGCACTGAGATTCTCTGTGTAGTTGTCAACTCCATTCTTGTCATTGCTCACAAGGAAGATCCAAAGTAAATGTTTTTATTTTAAAAACAGCTTTATGGAAACATACATAAAGAAATAGTTGCGTGCTTAAGAACACCAGACCTGGCCCTCCTAAAGAGGGAAAACCTTGGCAAAGCAAAGGACTGGGGTTTACATTTTCAAAAGCTGTTTTATCCTTTAAATGGTACCTACGATACAGTCAAAGAAGGCTGGTTGTCAATTTTACTGCTTCTGTAATGATAAATGTCACCCTTTTCTCCTTTGCAGGAGAGGGGATTTCCCAAGTTTATCCTAGGAAGCTAATTTTGAATGAACGATGAAATATGAAATATGAAATACGATCATGGCAAATTTAGGCTACAGAAATTAAAAACCTAAAACTGAAGAATATAAGGACTTGAGGGACAATTAGAAATTGCCTACTCTGGAGTTTTCTATCTTTTTATCAGCACAGACTCCTTTCATTTATTTTTTCACTTAATAGAGAGCTTCACAAAGGTCATGACCAGGGTGACCATGTTTGGTTACCAACATTGTTCACCATTTATATCCCAGCAAGTCCTATAGAGTTCAATAAATAAATTAACTTATAAAGTACAAGTTAAATGATTAGTAGCCAGTTAGCACTATTCATCACCTTTATAAACCAATATGATCTAAATGCATTGATAAATGTTAAACAAAAGCAGACACTCAATAGTTTGATTACTTTCATGGCTTATGTTTTCCATTAAGCTTTTAGAGATAATTAAAAACAATTTAATAATTTTTGTTATTATCTTGTATTCCTAAAGCCATAAGGATCCCGGTGACTTTGGGTTAGGAACAGTAGTTCTAATCTTATTTCAGATGAAAATGAAGCACAGAGATTGGAAGTGACTTCCAAGGACATATAAACATCATCAACATCCTGTAATTTAATCTTAAGCAGCTTTTGGGGGCGAGGAAAAAAAGACCAATCTTAAGATTTGCTTCAGTAGTTTCTTGTGTCCCTAGTCTTTGAGGCCTATTACATGCTGTTCTGACTTCTGACTTTTAGGTAGAAGGCCAATGGCTGCACCTTTAACTCTGTTCTTTTCTGTAGGGTTTTTTACCCCTAAAAGTGTTTAATTATACCAAAAAAGAAGCTGTCTTTGATCACACAACTTGCTTAGCTACTTTCTCCAGGTTGCTTTAACACTGCCATCTGGATACATTACTCTTTTCTTTAGATCACTTTTAAATAACTAAGACAAGAAAAATATTTTTAAAATAATAAAAAAATCAGAAAGACCAAAAAAAAAAAAAAAAAAGAAAGAAAAAAAGAAATCTACACAAAGTCCAGAAACAATGGAAAGAAGCAAGATAGGGTTGATTTTCCTGGAGAGAAAATATAGTCACCTGGTAATTTTGTCTTAGTTCTGGAAAAAGAGCCCTGGTTGTATCACACCCACTCCTGTGCCATTCCTCTAATTTCTTTCCTACTCCTTTACGGTCTGCCTGCCCTCTCTTTCTTCCTGCTATCTGGGTAGGAACTGAGGCATGTCAGGTACCATGTTTCTACCGAAGATTTCTTGTCAGTGCAAGGATAGAATACAATCAGATTGTTTGATTCTTCTCCATGAATTTGGTTCCAGAAATGTTATATATTAATAACTAGAAAAAGATGAGTAATGACTAGGCATTATGTCGATGTGCAGACTGTATGTGACCTGAGTAGACATAGGATGCATTATTGAGATCAGCAATATTTTCAGAGACTCAGTGTTGTGTGCTTGTACACAGGATTAGAAATAGATTCAAAGACCCCTGTCTAGTCCTATTGTGTATGATCAAATCTCTTTTACAACTTCCCTGTCAAATATTTATCCAATGTACTTCTCAACACCTTTCATGACAATCACAAATATTGCCCTGCTCTGACTTTTGGAAAGAGCTTTCTTATAATAAACAGAAACTGGTCTCCCTATGGACTGCCCAATTTGTTCTATTCCTACTCCTTCTTATCACATAGAATAAGTTAAATTCCTTTTTCCCCTGATGGCTCTTTCTGATATTTCAGAGATGTGATCACAGCTCCTTTGAATTGTCTTATGTCCAGGAGAAATTCCCACGGTTCATTAAATTATTTTTCATAAGACTTAACCTCTACATACATTTCATGTGTTAATGTTCCTATTTCTAATTTCACCCAGAATTATACACAATTCTTTTTTGAAAATATTTTGAAAAATAATACAAGTAATATATTTTTATTGGAGAAAAATTAGAAAACCACAGATGGCAAAAAAATATATATTTTTAAATGATCTATGAAGCATTTCTATGCAAAAAGAGAGGCTTTTGATATTTTGGCATATAACTTTCCAAATTTATTCACATTCATATATACACTGCTAAATTTTAGCAAGATACTTAAGTGAGGCTAAGCTTAAAAAGCAATTCCATGTATGTCTATTTCTAAGAATGGGCACTGAAAATCACCTTGGAGTAAATTTTCTTTTTCTAGGAAATATCACTTAACTGAGTCCTCATAATTATGCCAACTTAAGGTTTGCTCTCACCCATTGCTCTAAAGCAGAGGCCAGCAAATTTTTACTGTAAAGCCAGGAAGTAAAGGCTTAAGTCTTTGGGGACCACATGAGGTCTTTGCTGCTGCTGCTGCTCCTCCTTCTTTTCCTTTTTCTTCTCCTTGTTCAAACTTACACACTTTTTAAAAATGGTAATACCATTCTTAGCTTACAGGCTGTACAGAAGCAGGGCACTGACCAGAATTTACCAGAGGCTCAAGTCTGTTTGCCCCTATTCTAGAGGAATGATTTAATACAGTTTCTCAATTACTAACTGAGGCAGCCCCCATAAAACTCCTTGATATATAGAGTTCATCTCTGGGGATGTCTTAGGTAAATTTGCGTAGTAATCAATGAGCCCCCTGGGAAGAAAGAAATAGAAACATCAAATACCAGTTTTTTGAGGGTTAATTTTATTAGACTCTCTCTGATGGGTTGAGACGTTCCCAGCTGAGGTGTGACAACTGGAAAGCGTGCTGAAGGCTGCCAAGTAGAACTAGCTATGAGACTAATAGACATCTGGATTATTGGCCTGGACTCTTAAATGGCTGGAGAAGAAAACTGACTTTTACATAGCTCATGACTAACTAAGCCGGTTTACTAAAAAGATTATGCCTTGGAATTAATGACTAAGGGTGTGAATATATTCTTGGAGAGTTGTAATCCTCAAAGGAGCTTTCTGTTTTAGTCATAGATTATGATGTAGTAACAATTACCTCAAACCTCTGTGGCTTAACAGGATAAAGGCTTATGTATCATTTCCAACCTGATGGACAGCTTTCCTAGAGAGCTTCCCTGTGCAACTCTCCTCCAATTTATCACTCAGGGATCCAGGCTCCTTCCATCTTGTGATATCATCATCTTTAATGTATAACCTCCACATCTGCCATGGAAAGGAAAGAAATAACACAGGCAATCAGTCAGGGTATTATAGTCAGTCCTCAAATTGACATTCATTGCTTCCTCTCATTTGCATTGGTCAGAATCTGTTTATAGAGTCTCAAACTAACTCCAAATGAAGCTAGGAAATATAGATGTAATATGTACCCAGGAAGAAAAACAAATATTGTTTAATGTCTGCTCAGTCCTGGTCATAATCCCTTCACTTACATGTAGGTATTGAGTGGGGTTGGGAGCAGCACATGTAGCTTCTGGAAAGATCTGGAACAGCAAGAGTGTAACCACAGTAGTGACAAGCATGTACCATAATTTTAAATGTCAGTTTTTATTAGTGACTTAATTAGAAATGATGGAAGTGATGGCATATTAAAATTAGCCAAGATATCATTCTAGCTCTTAGGTTTCTCTTTGCCTCATGTTTGGAACCCAGATGTAACTGGGACCTTTGATCCAAGTAAGTTCTCAGGGTTTTCAGAAACTAGAAAGTAGAAAGCAAAAGGAATGAGACATCCTGCAAAGTTAGACAAATGAGGGCTTGAGCAATTTATTTTAATAGTATATTTTATGAACTTACTTATGCTCCAAGCTGGTGAAGTGAGCCATATCAATTAGAAGTGTGTATGTGGGGGTAGGTGTGTATAAGAGTGCAGGTGTGTTTATAAACATACTGGAATTATCTATGCTGATCTCAAGGTGTGAAGATCAATTTTCCTAATGTGGTCTGATTAATGTAATTAGTATTTGTGTGTGTGGGGGGGGGGGTGTGTGTGTGTGTGTATGTGTGTGTTTATGTACCTGTATGTACATATATACATCTCTCTATCTATATTAACGTTTTCATATATAAATTTTATATGGTACCTAATGGTATCTAAAATCTTGAATCTTCTTCTCACATGTACTTTATATATTTGCTATTTTGTGCTTGCACAACTGGCTTTTGGTGGGTAATATTTACTATCTTATAGTGCCAAGCATGTATTCTCCCTCTTACTGATAACAATAGTAACTTAAATTTTATTTGGAAAATTACACCTTGAAATGAATCAGGGTATAGGGAAATTTAAATTTTTCCTCTGAAGATTTGATAATTTTAGTTTATAAAACAAATTGATAATAGAGTAACAGGAAAAAAGGCATACATATTTTATTATGTGCGCACGTGTGCACCAGAGTCACATAAAATATAAAAACTCAAAGAAAAGCAAAATGGGTGATACTTTTATACCATCTTGAATGTACAAGAGCAATAGGAACTTGGATCATGGCAAAACAGGTTATGGGAGGGAGAGGAGGCTTGGCTAGCAAAGGTGGTCTTGCTCTATAGATGGAACCTCACAGGTAGCAGCCTTCAGAGAGAATAGATGGTAACTGTGTCTTTCAGACCTTTAAAGGTATCAGACTCTCTCATTATCTAAATTGTTAGACTGGACTTGTTTATGTCTCTTTTGAGGTAGGTTCTCCAAGTTCTCGTACTTTATGGAAATGGTCAGCTTTCCAATAAATTATTATTATTTTTATTAAGAACAACCAGGGTTATATTCTGTAGCCTGTAATCCAAGAATACCTAAATGACACACACTTGAACCTCAATGTGTATAAAGAAACTTTTTCTTTTGTTATAATATATGTATCTATAATATATATATTTGTTTGTTACCTATTGCACTACACTATCTAGACATTTTTATATGGCTTCTGTCAAATAGCAAATTCCCTAACTGATTCTCTTTCTTTGGAGGTACAGACATAGTGGATATGCATAATATTGTCATCAAATAATATTGTCATCAAATAAAACGCACAGTAAAATCATTGCACTTTCTTGGTTCATAGTGTTTCTCTTTTTGGGATCTATGATCTGGTGTAAAAATGGGATCCTTAACTTTTGGGGATTTGTTTTGCCTTCCACTTGTGCCTGCTAATTAAGTAGTAGAAACTGCATGCTTTAAAGAGAACCTTAAAAACTGGTAAATGAAAAACCTTACAACTACTGGATCTTCTATCTGTCTGTGTATTTATATATGTTGTGTGTATGATGTTTATATATAAAAGTGCTCCAAATTAATGGGCTTAAAAATAATAAGTGCTTGGCCAGGCGCGGTGGCTCAAGCCTGTAATCCCAGCACTTTGGGAGGCCGAGACGGGCAGATCACGAGGTCAGGAGATCAAGACCATCCTGGCTAATACGGTGAAACCCCATCTCTACTAAAAAATACAAAAAAAAAAACTAACCGGGCGAGGTGGCAGGCGCCTGTAGTCCCAGCTACTCAGGAGGCTGAGGCAGGAGAATGGCGTAAACCTGGGAGGCGGAGCTTGCAGTGAGCTGAGATCCGGCCACTGCACTCCAGCCTGGGCGACAGAGCAAGACTCCGTCTCAGGAAAAAAAAAAAAATGTAGTAAGTGCTTAAATCAAATATTTTGTGAGAAAAGTAAAAAGGGTAATGCCTTTTAGTTCATATGACTTAAGTAATCTTTGAGAAACTAAAACAGTTTTACATGCAAGATGTATAAGGATAGTGAAATGTGTTTTTGGTAAAAGAGTCTAAGAAGGCATGGAAATGTGAATAATTTTTTTTGGCCTGGTTTAGAGGGTTAAAGGATTGTTTTAAGTTAGATAGGGAAAAGTTGAAGGTTTGAACAAGTTGTGGAAGGTTTGTAAAAAATTAATCTTGTAAAAGAAATTATGTGTGTTAATATATTGGCTAACATTAAAGGAGTATTATTCAGTTTTTCCATAAATTGAGCATTGGAATAAAAGCACAACACATTTTTCTTAGAGCACTAACCTACTCTTTAACCAAAAAAAAAAAAAAAAATTATAAAGGATGATAAAAGGTTTATGAGAATCCTATATTAAGATCAAACTGATTAAAATCGAAAAGATTTGTCTATAAGATTCTTAATAAAAGAATATAAGATTATTTTATTAAGAATTGGGGTTGACATTAAGAGTACACTAAAGCAAAGGGTGAAGTTTGACTTAGATGGTATAGAAATCATCAGGAAGCATTGTCATGTATGAAATGATGTTTGGCTTTCTTTGGGCTGTATTTGTATAAATATGTTATTGGTATGTTTTTCAAATTAATGGAAAACTCCTATAATTTTGATGTAATTTAGTGTATGTTATTAATAGTTATAATTGTTAGGTAAAATTATTGTATGCCACAAAAGTAATCAAATTTCCTTGTCAATTGTGTTTTTGACTGTAGCTGTCCTAAGACATTTTGTCATTCACAGACAATTGTCTTATTTTAATTCTCTTTAAAATGTGGTTTTTAATCATCTATAGGACTTTGACAGGTGCTCTTGAATGCAAGTTCCTGATAACTTTTGTGATTGTGATATTAGAATAGAAGAAAAACTTTCAGCACTCTCATGAGAAGCTGAAATGTTCATGAACATGAAGCAGAACAGGAGTTAACTGCATGGACTGAACTAGTAAAAGACTGAAGTAATCTTTTTGATGCTTTGCTGAAAATGGTGCTGATCTTTTGTTTTTTGGAGTCAAGGAAACTTTTCTTTTGAGATATAGGCAGCTTTTAACAATTGAGTAAAGCATACTCCTGTGAAAGAAATTTGGAGCGTATTTGTTTTTCTCTACCTAATTTCTGCAGAATTTGGAAACTATTTGCTAGTATTATTAACTCATGCCAATATAATTATTTGCGTAAGTGCAAGAGGAATCTGTTTTCATTTGTATTAGGACACAACTGGAGAAACTGGTTATTTTACCAAGACTTTGATTAGAACAATGTGCTTTCCTGTAAGGAATCAAATTTGAGTTAAAGAGCCAATAAAAGCCTTTTGGGAAAACTGGCCTCATACGTTGTCTACACAGTCCCTGTGCAGGGTTCCTAACCTGTGTAAGTAAAAAAAATGTCACTTTCTGACAGGCCCAGGAGCCCCAAGTTATCTTATGACTTCAACAGGAAAGAAATTTACCCAACTCATAGGTATTAGAGGGTGAAAACACATGGCTGGGCTCAGCTTTAAAAAACGTATATATTATCTGAGATTCCTTCTCTGGAACAGAGTTCCATCAAAGCCAATTTAAAAAGCCTATGTGAAAAATAATTATTCTTGCTGCACATTATATAAATAATCAGGACAAATATAATAAAGCAAATCATTCTTACCATGATTTGTCTTTAGTAAAAATGGAAGACTGGAAAGAGAAAAAAATATGTTTCAAGAACTGTGGTACACCTGTTATTAGATTCTAGTTTCATCAGTTGTTTTTGAGGTTTTTTCCCTGCAATTTAGAGTGACCCTGCTTATTCTGGTGAATCAACCAGTGATCTCTGCTCAGAAGATACAAGAGGGATGGGTAATGTGATAATTGGTATCAAAATTATAATTCTGGGAACATATTGGAATTGGCTAGCAACCCCATGTCAGCTTGGTTCCAACAACTGCCCAGTTCATGGAAACCCTTCTTATTTAGTTTACTTGGAATACTTTTACTGATTTTGCTTTACTGTTGTTGAATATATTGCTCTTGTACTCTTTGTGTGGGAATGCAGTATAAGCTTACTGAATGTTTTCTTAAATTAACACATCCTCAGGAACCGTTTATATGGTTGACCCTGTGAAATATGGAGGCCAAGCAGTGCTGCTTCTGTGCTCTTATAAAATTATGTAGTAGTGAATGCAGAAAACGTACACCCACTCTCTCTTCTGGGTGGCACACAGTTTGGACATAGCGAGGATGACAGGTGGAACAGCGTTTCTTTAGTGCCTTGATGTTGGTAATTTTCTTTTTTTCCCCCAAGTCGGAGTCTTGCTCTGTTGCCCAGGTTGGAGTGCAGCAGTGCAATCTCAGCTCACTGCAACCTCTGCCTCCCAGGTTCAAGTAATTCTCCTACCTCAGCCTCCCGAGTAGCTGGGATTACAGGCACATGTACCACGCCCAACTAATTTTTGTATTTTTAGTGGAGATGGGGTTTCACCATGTAGGCCAGGCTGATCTTGAACTCCTGAAATCATGAGCCACCGTGCCCAGCTGATGTTGATAATTCTAGGAGTACTAGGAGATCAGATAGATAGCAGGGATTTTTGTGGAAATGCTCAGAGGTAGAAAAGTCAGCGAGATTCTTTGACAGACCTACATGGACAAGGAAATTGATAAGAAAATGTATTAGAAGAGAGAAAGAAGTAGAAGAAATTATTTACTAACTATAAATGGTATACTTAAGTATACACATGAAAAGTCGCCTAGGTGATCCCTGAAATAACTGAGAGACAATTTGAGGAAATCTGGAAGTCCCATAAGAGCAAGTCAAAGCAAGCATCATTAAATTAATTTTACTGTTAGGGCATTACAATGACCTTACTGCATTTCAAGTATTGTATTATGCTCTAATTCCACCTTCTAAAGATAAGACTAGTCCTAAAATCTAGGGTTGGGTACAAATATAGTTGGAAGTTAAGCAGTTCTAGATGTGATGAGAGAAAAACAATAGAGCAGGGCTGTCCAGTGGAACTTTCTGCAGTGATGGAAATGTTTCATACCTGCACAAGCTAACATGAGAGCCACTAGGTGCATGTGGCTCAAGAGCACTTGTAATCTGATTGGCACAGCTGAGGTACTACATTTTTTGTTTTATCTCATTTGTTTAAGTTGGACACAGTTTCACTATCACATTGAAAGTGCTCTTTTGCCACATGTGGCTACTGGCTACAGGATTCAACAGTGCAGCTGTAGAGACTTGGAGGCAAATAAGCCTGATAGTGCCTAAAGACAGCACCACTGTCACCACCTCCACCATTGTCAATATAGGCGTCATCATGGTCATGATCATCACCATCATCATCATCATTATCATCATCACTGCGGCATTAGCTCTTACAAATATCCTCTCACTGAAATGCTGCAGTAATTAATTTCTTTAATCATCTGCCTGCTTTCATTCATGTTCCCTTCCAATGTACTACAACCAGAATGACCTTGATAAAAGTAAATGCAGTTATACTACTGTTCTGCTTAAAATCTTGGAATGGCCCTGCATTAATTCAGCATGAAGTACAACCTCCTTAGCAAGGCTCATATGCTCCCTTTCCTACTCTTTATCCAGTTTCACAGGATTTTGATCCTTGCCTATTTCCCTGGCCTTACTTCTAGCTATTTTTTCATGTATTCTATATTTCAGGGATACAAAATTTATTTATTTACTTAACTATACCATGCATTGTTTTGTTTTTGTTTTTAGTCGCCAGGCTTGTGTATCCTTTATTCCCTCTTTCTGTAAGATTTTCCTCCCTTTTCTTTTTTGGGCACATCTTAGCCTTCTGCAGGTCTCAACTTAAAAGGCACATCTTTCATGAAGCTTTACCTGAATCCCTTGGGTGATGGAGGTGAGGTATTATAGCTATGCTCTCCTAAAGTACCTGGATTAAGCTTATTATAAAACATACCAGCCTTTATTGAAACTACTTACTTAATGTCAATTGTTCTCATTATACTGTGAGCTTCATGAGAATTTTTTACAATTGGAAATTTTCATGGAAATTTTTTACAATTGACAAGTGGGTGGGGAAGAAAGCTTAGGACAAGAGGCCCTCCCATTTTCATTCTCTAAGTCGTTGCCTACCTTGTAAGTGGTCACCTGGTCTGCTTATACATATAAATTTGGCCTTAGGTTTTTTTGTTCCTGAACACATGTTGAAAATGGGGATTAAGTATACTTTAAGGACACTTAGAACTAGAAACAACAATTAAATTGGAAGAGGGTGATAGTTCAGCATAATGAAGCAGTGTTGAGGCATTTCAAATGAAAGAATTAGAAACAATACACATTCAGAAAATGTTGATAGTCAGAGGAGGAAAGTATCTGTTCCTGGCCAGACTTTATATGTGAAATTTTTCATGTAGTAACTTATTGAATATTCATAACTGCTAATATCTTTTTCCATTTTACAGCCAAAAAAACTGATGCTCACAGATGTTGAACACTAAGATGACATAGTGAGGAAAAAATTCACAATCCCATGTATATACCAATGCTCACATCACTAAACTACGCTTTCTTTCAACAGGAAAAAATATCAACTCAAGGGTTTGGGGGAAGAATGGCCAGTAGAGTAATAAGTCTAGAGAGTGTTCTCTGACCTGGATGAAAGGGAAAAATTGGGAACAGAAGAAAACAAAATGGCTCATGTGAGGACATGACACTTAGTGACAGAAATGACAGAAATGAAAAAAGTAGTTTGATTCTTTCATGTGAAGACCTTCCTTTTGCATAGAAGGGACAAATGGCCACTCACTAATGGGATCTTAAGGTATACAAAGCCCCTCTCTTTAAAGCACACACCCCAATTTACCTGCCTCATTGCCTGGGATTCGCTCTATCAGAGTCACTCTTGCGGCAAGAAACAGTCCTATTAAAATATAGGACCCATATTATATATACTCAGTCTGTAATGGTAACATGACAATATTTGTCTAATACTGCCCTAAGTAAAGAACTGTTGTTTTTGCCTGCCACAATTCTCTCCCCACTTTTGGTAATAGTATATCAAATTTTCATGGGGAAACCATTCCTTTTTCATTTTCAGCCTACATAATTATAGCAGGACTGTCTTATCTTTTGCTTCTAGGTGTGTGATTACTAATTGGTAATCTTTAGAGAACATAGTCCTCTGAGTGGTGAAGAAATGGGCATATCAGTGAGAATTCTGTCCAGGACTTTGCTACAATAGGTGGGAAAGCATTGTTCTCCTTCCACCAGTTTCTAAGCATGTGTGTGTTGTGAGCTTGAACCTGTCTGTGGTTAGTTCTGTTATTATATCTTGGGTGCTATGTTAATCAGGGTTCTCTAGAGGAACAGAATTGATAGGATAGACATGTATATGAAGGAAAGCTTATCAATGCATATTGACTCACCTATTGTGAAGCCCCACAATAGGCCATCTGCAAGCTGAGGAGCAAGGGAGCCAGTCCAAGTCCCAAGACCTCAAAAGTAGGGAAGCCGACAGTGCAGCCTTCAGCCTGTGGCCAAAGGCCTGGGAGCCCCTGGCAGATCACTGGTGTAAGTCCAAGAGTCCAAAAGCTGAAGAACTTGGAGTCTGATGTTTGAGGGCAGGAAGCATCCAGCACAGGATAAAGATCATGGCCGGAAGACTCAGCAAGTCTAATCCTTTCAACTTCTGCCTGCTTTATTCTAGCCATGCTGGCAGCTGATTAGATGGTGCCCACCCAGATTGAAGGTGGGTCTGCCTCTCCCAGTCCACTTACTCAAATGTTAGTCTCCTTTGGCAACACCCTCACAAACACACCCAGGTTCAATACTTTGCATCCTTCAATTCAGTCAAGTTGACACAATATTAACCATCACGAGTATGAACCTAAGAAGTGGGGCAATACCAAGAAGAGCAAAGTTGAGAAGTGAAGAGAAACAGATAACTAATGATAATAAATGTGAATATTTCTTCAGATGTGTGATCTGATGTCTACCTACTTCACTAGGATTTTTGTCCCTATACAGTTTTAATTAAGTTTGATCACTAGTAAACAATAGTCCTAACTAATTCAGCAGCTGTTAATATAAATTAAGCCTGAGGCATCACTGATTATTAAGCTTGGAAACTTACTCAAACTCAGGTTTGCATTGTCTTTTATGAGTACTTTTCTAGATCAAAGTTGCACATTTTCTCCTCCGCAAATTTTACTAGACCAAGCACAATGCAACTCTTACATGTTGGCTGTTAATCTGTCATTGACATATCTGAGTAGCTACTCAGATGCATGCCTGATCAGATTCATGCCTGATGAGATTGAGACATAAGATGGTGCATTTTGCATGAGGAGTGCAGAGACTGGGAAAAAGTAACAGCCAGTGTAAAACAGGTACCAAAACGTGACTGCAAGCCCATAAGTAAAAAATTCTATTATTAGAAAAAAAATTTCTAGAGAACCTAAAACTAAAAGAACTTTCCCACATGTTTGACTTTGTTTCATCCTCACAATTCACAAAGTAGTTATTTTACCCAGCTTGCTAAAATTTGTAGAGATGAGGAAGCTGAGGCAAAGAAAAGAGCAACCTGCCTATCAATACAATGGCAAAGAATACAGCATAGGTATGAACCCAGAGAGTCTAGAGCCATAGACCTGTTCCACTAACCACTGCTTTAGTGGTCCTCAAAGTGCTGTCTCCTGAGTGCTCTGGAAATCTTTCCATGAGATCCATCAGGCCAACATTATTTTCCTATAACACTAAGGCATGATTTGCCTTTTTCATAGCAGCATTTATGCTCATGAGGCAAAATATTTGTGGATAAACTGCTGGTGCCATTGCAAAGATGAATGCAGTGGCATCGAACTGTACTGGTAGTCATTGTGCTCTTCACACACTCAGAAAACAATAAAACTCTTAATGCCAAGGATATTAATGTTATACTTGATAAAGCAGTAAAATTATTCATCACATTAACATTTCAATACTTGCATATATGTCTTTTCAGTATTCCGTGTATGATGAAATGAAAAGTACACATAAGCCTTTTATTTTGCTGGTAAATTATGATAGTTGTCTAAAGGAAAAGCACTGGTGTGTTTATTTGAATTGAGAGATGAACTAGCCACTAGTTTTTTTTGTTTGTTTGTTTTGTTTTTTTGAGAAAAGATCTCACTCTGTCACCTAAGGTGGAGTGCAATGGCGTGATGTCAGCTCACTGCAACCTCCGCCTCCTGGATTCAAACAATTCTCGTGCCTCAGCTTCCCAAGCAGCTGAGATTAGAGGTGCACACCACCGCGCCCAGCTAATTTTTGTATGTTTTGGTAGAGATGGAGTTTCACCATGTTGGCCTGATCTTAAGTGATCCACCTACCTCAGCCTCCCACAGTACTAGGATTACAGGCGTGAGCCACCATGGCCAGCATTTTTTTTTTTTTTTAATACAGCATCATTTTTATTACAAAGAATGAGAGACAAATTAAGGTCACTCACACTTGCATATTTTGTAGATAATTTCTCAAAAATGAATGAAGTGAGCCTGTCACTACAAAGTCAAACAGATATCAATATTTATTGCCGTTCATAAAATTTGAGCTTTTAAGCAAAATCTAGAATTTTTGAAAACTTATATTTAGCACTGTGCACTTAATAGCTTCCTAATAAAGACTCTTCTCAGCCAGGCATGGTGGATCATGCCTATAATCCCAGCAGTTGTGGGAGGCTGAGGTGGGTGGATCACTTGAGGTCAGGTGTTTGAGACCAGCCTGGCCAACATGATGAAACCCTGTCTCTACTAAAAATACTAAAAACACAAAAATTAGCCAGGTGTGGTGGCACACATCTATAGTCCCAGCTACTTGGCAGGCTGAGGCAATAGAATTGCTTGAACTCGGGAGGTGGAGGTTGCAGTGAACCAAGGTTATGCCACTGCACTCCAGTCTGGGCAACAGAGCAAGAATCTGTCTCAAAACAAGACAAAAAATAGACTCTTCTCATGGTATCAATGATTATATTAAAAATGGAAAAGTGTCAGCATTTGAAAGATATGCATAATTCAGTTAACCAATGTTTTTTAAATGATCAATCCATATTACAAAATTGCTCACAAATGATTCTTTCAAAGTGCTAAACCATGGGTTATAATGTAAGTGTGAGAAGTTCATAATTATGGTTTCAGAGTCCATTTTGCAATTAACATTTAAGAAATTACTACTTGTCAAAATTTTCAGTACAGTATTAAAAGGAATATATGCAGTATTTTGACTTTTCTTAATGTTCAACAAAAAGTATCACAACAAATTGAATTCAGAAGCATATATAATAAGTGATTTAAAGAGATTTATAAAAAGTAAGATTTATAAAAAGTAAGATTTATAAAAAGTAAGACAATGGCACTCATCACACTATTTTTGTATGTTTTGAAAAACAGTTATTTTATTTAAAAAGTTATTTTAACATGTAATAATTTATTAATATTTTAAAATTATTTGATGAACATATTTTTAAAATTTCTCATTTTTTATTATTGAATAGTAAATGTCAATAGATAAAAATTACATAAATACAAGCTTTTTGGGCTCCTTAATAACTTTTAAGAGTATAAAGGGATGCGGAGACCAAAAATGTTTGAGAATCATGGCAATATTCTGCTTCTCAAACATAAAACAAATGTAGTTATGGTTCTTCCTTCAAGTAACTTGCCTTTTAGAGGAAAGGGGAAACTAAAAAATAAGTAAACAAAATAGGTATAGTTGGAGAAAAAAGGTTTGAAATAAATGACCCCAGGACTGTGATGATAATAATTAGAGGGAGAATAGGAAGTGGGCTACTTTTTCACTGGACTGTTCAGAGAAGGCCTCCTTAGGGAGGTGACAGTTAAGCTGAGATGAGAAGAATGAGAAGGTGTCAGCAATGCAGCAAGCTAAGGGAACAGTCACAGGGGATAGCAATGTAAAGAGGGTGAGGCAGTGTAAAAAGCTTGCACTAGATTCCAGAATTGTATCAACCCCAAGCCCATGTTGCACTCTCCTTCTCACAAACGACAACAGATTTCTCTTAGGCCAGTCATGCTCTTGCCCTTGGAATAATCCACCTGGAAAACAGAGTGGAGATTGTTTTGAATCTTCCTGAGTGATGGCTTTACATTCAGTTAGTTGGCAGGTTAATCCAGAGTTTGCAAACAGCCTTCCGTTGCTCTAAGGAGTAGAACTCTCAAGAGCAATGCTTGTCAGCAGTGCCAGGAAACTGCTGTTGCAAGAGGTAGGAAAAAGAGTGGAATTTAATTTTACTGAGAGAGGATTTAAAGGGGACCTATAAATTATGTAGCTAGTTTTCTATATCTTGGCCCCAGTCTGGAATTTTTCAAAGTAAATTATTTGAGCCAATTTCACTGTGGTTGCAAATATTACATCGTGCGCCGTGGTCTCCGAAGCATGTGCCTTTTGCTGAGCTAGCATTCTGTAAAACTGCTGTGAGCTACTGAAGACAGTGGTAGTTCTCACTGAAAGGGTTCTCTCATTCTCCACTCCCCAAGATGCTCATGAAGGGTCCAGAGGCAAAAAATGAAATGATATCTGTGTAGGAAATGAGGAAAACTATAAGCATTATTTCACAAAATTATGGAATTTCTTTTTATTTCCAAAAGTCAGATGGTAATACCTACATCACCTCCCATCTGGGGTGAGCCTTTACAAAGAAGTAGCTGGGCAGACTTTAAAGGAGTACATGAATCAGTATCACAGTGCAGACGTTCATGTGGAAGCACTAGTTCAGATGCAGAGGGAGAGCATGAAGGAGAAGCTACATGCTGGGTCTGCATGATACAAAACAGCTGGGTGACTAAGATAATTCAGCAACCCACGATTTGATTCATAAGTCACATCTCTGATTTATAGCCTTGCAGTCAAAAGAGCCTGTGTTCATGACTGGGTATTGTAGGGGGAACCATAGATACTTTCCCTGCGCATGGATGATGAGGCAGTTTATCTCAGGCTTCCCTTTCATTCTTCTCTATTGGGAAACCATTCTTTTTTCATTCTTCTCTACATTACCCTTTCCTTCACAAAAGGAAATTTACTCTCAGAGTTTTAGTTATTGCCCTGTGCCGCTGACTCAAATATTTATGTCCAATCCTGGCCTTCCTGGAAGTTAATACTCTTCATATTTGTCTGTTGGATATTTCGCCATATAGCCACATATCCAAAATCCAACCACACATTTAAAATCAGTTCCTTGACCCTACTCTCACTATTGATGTCATCTCCTGTCTTCTCATTTTTGCACCTGGCTGCTTTTCTTTTCCAGTTTTGGGAGTCAAAATTGGGAAGTTATTATTGGTTTGTATGCTTCATTGCTTACCTGCAACCCACCAGTACCACACGTAAGCCTTGAACCAGGAGTGCCTAGAGATTGTATGCTTAAACTGAAGCATGCTAAGAGTATACTGAAGTAGTAACCTCGATCCCATTGGGCTTGATTCTCTGTCCTAGGACAGTAAAGTTGTAAGAGAGTAAAACCAAGACGAGATTCCTTAGATGAAATCACCTTAATGGAAGCAACCTAAGGAGGAGAAAATTTATGAATTTCAATTTGCTGAACTTCCTGAAATAGTCCTGGGATTTGTTTTGTCTTTGGAATAGTTCTTCAACTCTTCTTCCAGTTCTGCGATGATTTCTGCAATTAATTTCTCCTTTCAAAGAGGTTGAGTAAGGAAGGGTGAGGGAGCTGAAATTAACCTGAGGGTTTTTCTTTTATTTTTGTTTTTTGTTTTTCTTATTTGCAACCAGAAGAACCAAACTAATATACAGGACAACTTAAAAACCTGAGTTACATAAAAATCCTATGAATTTATTAGATAAAACAGATAAGTGGCGCTGCTCTAATTAAAGTGCGTGTGAGGGACTTCTGTAAGCTCAGTGCTCTCTCTCCGTCTCTTTCCTCCTCTCTGTCTTTCTCTCACACATACTCTCTCTCTCTTCCATACTCTCAAGTAACCTCCAAGGCATAAATCTTGGCACTCTGAAGTGTGCCATTGAAAAATAACTTTTCTGTATCCATTCACAAGTCATGTCAGCTGTTTTCTTTAAAATATCTTTCATTTTCCTTCCCAACCCATATGCTGTCCCCACCACTGCTAGAGTCTTAATTTGTATCATCTCACACATAACTTTTATTAATATATTCTAGCTGTTTTCTCTGTTTACCATCATTACCTACTTTAAGCCATCCTGTAGATATGATTATCCATAGCTATCTATTTATCTAAAACCTACAATGGCTTCCTCCTATTGCATCAACTCCAAGCCCCTGCATAAACTGAGTAACTGTTAGCTGAGACAATTCTGGTTTTAATTACATCCCCAAATGCATCATTCAGTGCAAGCAGTCGAGGATTCTTATAATACAAGCACAATCATCCCTGCTGCTACGTCTTTATTCAGGACTTTTCTCCCTTAGAGAATGTAATCCCTTCCCTAGACCAATTGATTCTTTAATATCCAGGTCAAGTTCCACCCATTTTCTTCCCCATTCTAAAACGGCTTTTATAGTCTATTGCACACAATTTAGCATATTATAAGCAACTATCTTGTGCTGTTGCCTAATGCTGTTTTTTTGTTTGTTTGTTTGTTTTGAGACAGAGTCTTGCTCTGTTGCCCAGGCTGGAGTGCAGTGGCACAATCTTGGCTCACTGTAGCCTTCACCTCCACCTCCCAGGTTCCAGCGATTCTCTTGCCTCGGCCTCAAAAGTAGCTGAAACCACAGGCATGCACCACCACATCCGGCTATTTTCTGTTGTCGTTGTTGTATTTTTGGTAGAGATGGGGTTTTGCCATGCTGGCCAGGCTGGTTTCAAACTCCAGGCCTCAAGTGATCTGCCTGCCTCAGCCTCCCAAAGTGCTGGGATTACAGATATGAGCCACTGTGCCCAGCCTCTAGTGGTATCTTTCTTTGATAGCCTGTAAGACATACTAGATTAAGCTCCTACATTGTGTGCATCTTAGACCTTAGTTTCAAACAAGAAAAGTGTATTTACACATATCTGGGGCTGATGGTGATTGCCTACCCGGTTTGTATTTTTATAAAAAATCAAGGTTAATTCTAAAAAGAAAAAAGAAAAAAATCAATCTATGAAGGATAATTCTAAGGAAATCCATCTAGAAAAATAAGTCACATAAACTATTACAAAGCCAGTCAGTTATAGAGAAATTAACGTCAGTGCAACAGTGGTAGAGCAACTCATATTATCCACCTATTCAATGCTTTTGTCCAGAAGCTAGTGCCAAAGTTTGAGTGGAAACAGTGGTGAAAAATAAAAGTGATTCAGCTAAAATTCTGATTGAGACCTTGAAAGCAATGTTTTATAGTCTGTAGAGGACAGGGGAATATAAAGCACAAACATAAGAAAGGAGGACGAGGATATTGTGAATGCATACAACGGGAGTTTCATAAACTTGATAAACTCACATCAGGAAAAAACGAGAAACCAATAAAACATCAGGGGTAAGAATATCAGAGCCTCCACGACAACCAGAAGATCATGACTCAATATGTCTGAGTAAAGTAAAAATGTCTAGTACCATACCATGGCAGTAGGAATGGTTACATTCCCCACATTCGCTGCATTTGCTGAAGGCAATGGTAACAATTCCTATGTTAGCTAAAAGGAATGAATTCACACGCACTGGAGTTACTCTATGGGGACCTCGTAAACTAGCTGGGAAGGGGCAAAACCTAAAGAGCACTCAAATTACCATGATTCTCAGAATTGTGCTTGTGAGAATAGGATTAGAGAAATTCAGCTCTGCCACTGTGTTGGTGAATTGATTTAATCCATGAGCCAAAAAGCCTGGAAACACAAAAGTGAGTTTTACCTAGAATCATTATATGCCCCAGTTGCAAAGAATAACACTAGTACATATGCACTTCCGAGAACTGTTAAAAGTGCCCCAGTAGGCCGGGCGCGGTGGCTCAAGCCTGTAATCCCAGCACTTTGGGAGGCCGAGACGGGCGGATCACGAAGTCAGGAGATCGAGACCACCTTGGCTAACACGGTGAAAACCCGTCTCTACTAAAAAAAAAAAAAATACAAAAAACTAGCCGGGCGAGGTGGCAGGCGCCTGTAGTCCCAGCTACTCGGGAGGCTGAGGCAGGAGAATGGCGTAAACCCAGGAGGCGGAGCTTGCAGTGAGCTGAGATCCGGCCACTGCAGTCCAGCCTGGGAGACAGAGCGAGACTCCGTCTCAAAAAAAAAAAAAAAAAAAAAAAAAGTGCCCAGTATGGAAAAAAATAGTCTATTTGCAGAGTTTTTCCATACTATACTTTTTATCTCTTGAGATAAGAGATATGCAACTCTGACGTCACGAAAGACCTCAAACTGACAGGGTTTGGAGGTGAGCTTCAACCTCAGCACTTTTGACTAACCAAAGTTTAGGATTAGAAGAGAGGGAAGAAAGAAAAAACCCATGGAGATTGATGCTAAATTTGTCTTGGGCTGATATAACATTCTTTTCAACCTCTAACTGGATGCAACATTCTTCAGAACTTCTTTTGCTTTTTTTTCGTACTTTCAAAATAATTCTCTTGTTTTATTTTTCTCCTTCAAATAAGTAAGGTGAGGTGACATGGTTAGGGAACGATAAACAATCATGCTTACTCCTAGTTTCCCTAACAGAATCCCTTATATTGTCACAGCTAAAATGTGCTAATCTGTTTAACAAGTATTATGTCATTAGAGCTCCCCAATAATCTTGCAACTAAGAACTATTTATTTACCATTTTAAAGAGGGGAAACTGGGTTCAGGAATATCATGATTTTTCAAGTTGTTAGAGAGTAGCAGCATGGGAAATCTAAGGCAAGTCTTCACAATTTTAGTTCAGATTTCTTTCCACTATAGAAGACTGCCTTGAAAATTTCCCTAGTTTCCTAGTACTTTACCAGGGACCTTCTATAAATTTAGCACAGGTTTCATCTTGTAATACACAATTCAGCACTGAGTTCTCAGGGCACTGCAGGCCTTGTAAGCGCTTAGAGAAAAGCACAAACATTACTTTTCTATTCTATGTTTCAATCATCTCTTAAATTACTTGACATATTCATGTCTAAATTCAAACAATTAAGACCTGCTCTGCATTTGTTCTATACATCTCAAGGTGTGGGATATCTCTCTCTTGATTAGATAGATAGATAGATAGATAGATAGATAGATAGATAGATCTGTATATATGCCACTAGTATGCTGGAGATATGTATCCTTATTGGTGTCTGCCAGATAGTATGTAGTTTTTATGGGCCAGAGTTTGCTTTTGTTTTTGTTTTTAATGGCAAAATTGTATATATTTTTCATGTGCAACATGTTGTTTTGAAATACATATACATTGTGGAATGGCTAAATTGAGCTAGTTAACATATGCATTACATCATATAATTGTTTTGTTGTGAGAACAGTTTAAATATATTCTCTTAGCAACCAGCCAGAATTTTTGAACCATGTGAATAAGTAAGCATCTTTAAATGTGCAACAATTGGGAAGTAACCATACACAGTACGTTAAGGTAGGCATTGCCAGTATTTTACCAGGTATTTATTGATTTATATGAAGTGAATCCTCAACTACTATTAATGCTAATAGATGTTCCACATGTTTTAGGAGAAAAAAAGTATGTTTTTTAGGATAAGAGAAACATTAAGTTTCTAAGAGACTGGACTCCTGAGAAATTGTGATGGCAAAGAATAAAAGCAGAACACAGTTTCACAATTAAATAATTCTGGGCAAATGTCCTAGTAGGTTTCTTAGACAATTTTATTTCTTGGACAGCAGGTACAGAGAACTGAGTAACCCGTGCTCCTCACTTCATTGTACATCATACTCAATTATTCCAGCATGTTCCCTTCCTTATTTTATTCTATTTATTTTTATTCTCTCCTTCATCCCTCCCACCCCATTGGCATTTCGCTGCCACTGATTCTTTTAGGCTGAATTCACTATCAATTATTCAATATGTTCCTTGATATGTATATAATATGGTTTGGCTTTGTATCCCTACCCAAATCTCACCTTGACTTATAATAATCCCCACATGTCAAGGGCAGGAACAGGTGAAGGTAATTAAATCATGGGGGCAGTTTTCCTCATGCTGTTCTTGTGATAGTGAGTGAATTCTCACAAGATCCGATGGTTTTATAAGGATCTAGCATTTCTCCTGCTGGCACTCATTCCCTCTCCTGTTGCCCTGTGAAGAGGTGCCTTCCACCCTAATTGTAAGTTTCCTGAAGACTTCCCAGCCATGCAGGACTGTGAATCAATTAAACTTCTTTCATTTATCTTTCCTTTAGAAATTACCCAGTCTTGGGCAGTTCTTTACAGCAGCATGAGAACAGAATAACACAGTAAATTGGTATCGAGGGAGTGGGGCACTGCTATAAAAATACCCAAAAATTTGGAAGGGACTTTGTAACTGGGTAACAAACTGAGGTTGGAACAGTTTGGAGGTCTCCAGCCTAGGTGACAGAGTGAGACTCTGTCTCAAAAGCAAAAGAAAAAAAAAAAAGAAAGAAAATGAAAAACAAAAAGATTTCATGATTGCCCTATAGGATTTTGGACTTTCATGGATTCTATAGCCTCTTTGTTTTGACCAATTTCTCCCATTTGAAACAGGTGTATTTACTCAATGTCTGCACCCCTATTGTGTCTAGGAAGTAACTAATTTGCTTGTGATTTTACAGGCTCATAGATGGTAGGGACTTGCCTTGTCTCCAATGAGACTTTGGATTTGGACGTTTGGGTTAATGCTGGAATTGCTTAAGACTTTGGGGAGCTGTTGGAAGGGCATGATTGTGTTTTGAAATGTGAGGACATGAGCTTTGGGAGGGTCCAGGGGTGGACTGATGTGGTTTGGCTCTATGTTCCCACCCAAATCTCACCTTGAATTGTAAGAATCCCCACATGTCAAGGATGGAACCAGGTGGATGTAATCGAATCATGGGGACAGTTCCTTCATGCTGCTTTTGTAATAGTGAGTGAATTCTCACAAGATATGATGGTTTTACAATTGTCTAGCATTTCCCTGGCTGCAGCTCATTCTCTCTTCTGTTATCCTGTGAAAAAGTGCCTTCTGCCATGATTGTAGGTTTTCTGATGCCTCCCCAGTCATGCAGAACTGTGAGTCAATTAAACCACTGTTCTTTATAAACTACCCAGACTCAGGCAGTTCTTAGTAGCGCGTGAGAACAGACTAATACATTATATATCCCTGAAAGAAACTTTCTTGCTCCAATTTTTACTTTTTAAAAAATTCAGCATGTTTCTCCCTCCCTCCCTTCCTTCCTTCCTTCCTTCCTTCCTTCCTTCCTTCCTTCCTTCCTTCCTTCCTTCCTTCCTTCCCTCCCTCCCTCCCTCCTTCCTTCCTTCCCTCCCTCCCTCCTTTCTTTCCTTTCCTTTCCTTTTCCTTCCTTCCTTCCTTCCTTCCTTCCTTCCTTCCTTCCTTCCTTCCTTCTTTCTTTCTTTCTTTCTTTCTTTCTTTCTTTCTTTCTTTCTTTCTTTTTTCTTTCTTTCTTTCTCTTTCTTTCTGTCTGTCTGTCTTTCTCTTTCTTTCCTTGTTTCTTTCTCTTTCTTTTCTTCTTTCTTTCTTTCTTTCTTTCTTTCTTTTTTATTTATCTCTGTCTGTCTCTTTTTCTTTCTTTTATTTTACTTTCTTTCTGTCTTTACAGTCTCATGCTGTTGCCCAGGCTAGAATGCAGTGGTATGGTCATAGCTAACTGCAGCCTCAAGCTCCAGGGAGGCTACAGGGATCCTTCCACGTCAGCCTTGTAAATAGCTAGGACTGTGGGGATGCACCACCATGCCTGGCTAATTTTTTTTTTTTAAAGATGAGATTTGTGTTACCCAGGCTGGTTTAAAATTGCTGGTCTCAAGGAATCCTGATGTGGCCTCCCAAAACTGAGATTACAGGCATGAGCCACCATACTTGGTCCTTTATTCCTTAAATCTATCCATTTTGCTGTTAGCAATCTAATTTCTACTGGAAACTTCTGTATAATATTTTATCACTGCAAATTCACCCATTGCATTTTGTTCATCTGTATCTTCTGTGATGGACGTCCAACTTCCCTCAATTTGCTATTTCCTTAAACAATGATGTACTGAACTTTCTCATACCTACACTTTCATGGAATTGTGGGAAAGTTTCCCTGGCATATACAAATAAGAGTAGGGTTATTTGTTTGTGAGAGATACCATAACTTATCTCATCCAATCTTTCCAAGTTACTCTCCAGAAAGGCTGTAACTGGTTAAACATTTACTTAGCAGTGCATAAGCGTTCCTCACAATTTTAGGAACACTTGGCATAATCCAATTTTATATTGTTGTTAACCTGCTGAGTATAAAGTTATTTTAATTTATACTATTCAGATTACTATAAATTTGAATATCTCATCATAAATATCATGATTTTTATTTCCTTTTTTGATTTATTTATATCATTTTCCTAGTTGATTTTGTACTGTATTCAAACACTTTTCTCTTATCAGTTATCACTGATCTGCTAACTTTGCCTGTAACATCCTCTCTTGAAGAGAAGTCTAAACTTTGATTAAGAGAAGTCTAAACTTTGATAAGTCACATCAATCTATTTTCCTCCTTAAGGTTTGTGCTTTTGTGTTATTTAAAAAATACTTTCTCACTTGAAGTTTGAAGAGACATTTTCCTATTGGTTTTGACTTTTTAATTTATTTTTTATATTTAAGTTTCAGATTACTTATGGTTTATATTTGTATAAGGTAGAAATCTAACTTTATTTTTCTCCATATAGTAAGTCTTTTTCTCAGCAATATGAATTAAACATTTACTCTTTTCCCAGTGATTTTTATGCCTCCTGTATCACTTAAAAATGTATGTATGCATATTGTGTCTATGTGTGTGATATTTGTTTCACTGCTTTCTGTTTTATTAATCTACTTGCCTCTAAACAGATTAGCACTACACTTTTTATTAATATAGGTTTATAGGTTGTGTTAGTATCTGGTTAGTCTTGAACTTCTATTTTATTATTTCTTAATTAGCCTTTGCTATTCGCGAAACTTTGTCTCTCATATACATTTTAGAATCAGTTTTCAAATCTGCCTTCAAAGGTCTGCTATATTTTGAGAAGAATTGCTTTGAATTTTTTAATTCTTCTGGAAAAAATTAACATCTTTACAATGTTACATAATTTAATTGACAAAGATGGTATTGTTTTCCCTTTGTTCTGATATTTCTTTTTATAACTTTAATAAATCTTTAAATTGTTTCTATAGAGTCATTTTGCATTTTTAATAAGGTAAATCCTAGAGAGCTTATACATTTTAATGTTCTTATTACAAGCATATTTTTATTTTCTGTATATCTTTAATAAAGAAATTTGGCTGATTTTCTTAAAATTTATTTTCTCTTCAGCAGCCTTGTTAAATTTTCATTTTAATTCTGATAATTTTCCAACTAATTTGTTGAGTTTATAAGCAAATGAATAATCATAGCTTACTTTTCTCTCCCAAGATATATACCATCTCATTATCATTTTTCCTCTTGGATTGTGTTACCTAGGATATCCAATACTCTGTTGACTAGGGGTTTAAATAGTTGCTAAATTTATTTCGTTTCTGACTTTATTAAAGACAATGTGTTTGATGATTTTCTATTAAGAAGTGTGGTTATTATATTTTTGGTTTTTAACTAAATCATATAAAATTCCTACTTTTTAAATTTTTTAAAATCACAAATGAAAGATAATTTTTATGTGGCTTCTTTTTCTAAATGTTTTAAGAATTTTAAAAAATCATAAATAATTAAATTGTAATATAATATATTGTTACATGATTTTTTCTTTGTACTATTAAGATGATTAATGGTATTTGCAAGTTTCTCTAATGTTAAAATGTCCTTCTTTTTCTGGAATTAATTCTCCTTGATAATAATATTATACTCATTTTTAATATACTATTGAATTAGGTTAGCCAAGATTTTTGTCTGGTTATTCAATATACATTCATTAGTGTAATCAGACTATATATTCTTTTTTAAATGGTCTTTATCAACTTTTAGAATCAAGTTTCCAGTATGGTTACAAAATGATGTAAGCATTTTTTGTTTCTATTTTTCCAGCAGTTTCTATAAGAATGATTATCTGTCTCTTGAGAGTTAAGTAGAACTCATCTTTAAAGGCACTTACTCCTGAGCATTTTGGGAAGGGTGATGGAAAGGGGTTGTTGGAGATCAATATTTCCATTTATTTAATTAATTGTTAAAATAGTCGTTTTCTATTTTTTGTTCCAGTTTTGCTATTTTATGTTTTACCAGATATCTACCAATTTTATCAAAGTGTTTAGTGGGCCATATTTCTCTATTATACATGTTAAGAGCCAGCAATTTATTTTCTTTCTGTAATAACAACTCCCTCAGAATAACACTCCCACTTTCTTCATCTGTATTACCCTGGAAGTTTCAACTGGAAAAGACAGATGTTGTCATACTCTTATAAATTTTATTCTGAAATTACTTGTAAAAACCCTATAAAACCTGTGCCTTATTTGAACCATCTGCATATTTAAAAACCTCTTCAGGTGTGCCAATATCCTAGGAGTTTCAAAACAAACTAATATGACTATTAATATACAACTGGCATAAATCTATAATTTAAGGTTGATTATTCATACAAAAATGAAGTTTAGACTTGGCAGGGATTGTGGCTTTGTCTATCTGCTCAATAAAGCACTGTATGTAGTTGTAAATCATTTCTCCTGCATACCTTCAATGCAAATGTGTATCTTGGACAGACTCTTTTTAAGGTGCATATATCCACATTGCATGGTATTGTTAGGGAAGACTCGGAGTTTTCTTTTAGTCTTACTAGGAACAGTGGATAATATTTTTAAAACAACCAACTATCTTACCAGCTGAAAATGAGACTTTTATATAAGCCGTGCCATGAATTTGAAAACACACTTGTTTTAAGGAAATATCTCAAAATAAATGGTTCCATGCTTTTCTTGAAAACAAGTATACTAGCTGATAAGGCACTAAATATCAAGTAAAATAGAGAATGATAGAGTTTATGGCATTTGGATTAAACTAACCCTTTATGTTTTAACCTTGGGTAAATCACTGAATAAGTATAAGCCTCAGATATTTGTCATCTTTAAAATAATAAAAATTGCAATAACATTGCAGTTCTGAAAATCTGGCATATTTGAAGATGTTATATATTCATCTATATGTCAAGTATTAATGAATAGCTATTATATATCAGATACGATTCATGAAGCTGGGGATGTAGCAGTGAACAAAGCAGACAAACCTTTTGTCATCATGGAACTTACAAACTAGTGGCTAGTGTGTGATAAAAATATTAACATCAATAGATAATATAGTGGTGTAGAGAAAATAAAACAGAGTAAGGGTATAAATACTGAAGGAGTGCAATATATTAGCTAAGGTGCACAGGAAAGATCTTTCTCAGGAGGTTATATTCCAAAAGTAACTTCATAAGATTGAGAGGAATAAACACTTCAGAGATGTTTGAGAAAAGAGTTTAATGCCATAGGAAATAGCAGCTACAAAGGCTATGGAGGTAGAAGTAAGTTTAGCAGATTCGAGAAACAACTAGCCTATTTGACAGAAGAACTAAATATGGCAAAAAATGGAAAAGACTTTGGTTGAGGGAGCAGGGTCTGGAAGGAATTAGCCATAGTGAACACCTTGGATTTGTCCTGAGCATGATGGGAAGATCTGCAGAGAAGAGTTAAAGTAATCTGATTTACATTTTTAGAAGATCACTTCACTCTATGAGAAAAGGCTCTAGGTAAGACAAGACTAGAAATTGTGAAACTAGGAGGTGATTGCCAAAGTCTAGGAAGAAAGAAGATGGCATCTTGAACTAAAGAGGTTGTGGTGATGGTAGGGAAGAATGCTAAGATTCAAAATATAGTTAGACTGTAAAGTCACAGGAATTACTAATAAATAGGAAGAGGTATCTGAGAGAAAGGGTGGGAATAAGGACAACTCCTGTATTTCTAATCCATGCTATAGGTAGGACCATTTACTGTGAAGGGAATGATTAAGGGAGGAGACAATGGGAGATAAAAATTAATAATTCTTTTTTGGTTGTATTGCTTTATCTTTCCAGTTTTTCTAACATGACCATTCATATTTTCCCAAGGAGAACCTTAGTTTTAGTGAGCACCTACCATGTGCCAAGCATTTGAGTGGACATTTCACATAGTATGTCATAATTTAGTTTTTGGTATCTGAAGATTGTGATGCCTGTTTTCCATTCCAGTGGAGATGCTAAGAAGGCAGTTAATACAGCATTCAGGAGCTCAGTGGAATCCCGGGATCTGGACACAGGAATTTGGAAGTTATCGGACACAGATGGTTTTTAAAATCATGAGACTGGACAAGGTCATGCAGGGAGTAAATATGATTGGTAGAATAAGCATCCATAGTTTGAGCACTGTAACATTAATAGTAAAAACCGGTAGAGGGATCAGCAAAGGAGAGGGAGAAGGAGAGTCCGTTGAGAGTAGGAGGAAGCCAAAAGATAGTGGTATTCCAGAAACCAAAATAGAACAATGCTTCAAGGGAGAACTAATGCATTTGTCACCGTGAAGGTCTTTTGTGACAACACCAAGTGGAATTTAGGTAGAGCAGTGGGAGAAAAATCTGTTAGAATGAATTAATAAGAAAATGGGAGGCAAAGAAGTAGAAAGAGTGAGCATGGACAACTCTCTGAAGAAGTTCTGCTGTAAAACCGAGGAGGTTAATGGGACAGAAGGAGTGGGGGTGAATACAACGTGAGGTTTAGAAAGGTTTTTGTTTGCTTACTGGTTTTATTTTGAGAAGGAAAAAATAAATGCTGTTGGAGAGGGAATCATTATAGGACAAAATCCTTGAGCAAGTAAGAAGAAATGGTATCCAGGGCACTTGTAGCATGATTGGCTTTCAGTAGGAGCAGGAAGAGTTCATTTTAAGTAGCAGAAAGAAAGTGGAGCTATGGACACCAAGGAAGGTAGGATAATAGATGAGGTGGTAAGAAGACAAGGTAACAAGGGAATGTTGGAGTGTTAAAAAGAGAGTCAATGGTATAAAACAGGAGGGAGCTGCAAGATGAGGGTAGAGAAGAATAAGTTTTAAAATAGTCATTTTCAATTAGCCGAGCGTGGTGGTGGGCTAACCACCACGAGTCTCGCTCTGTCGCCCAGGCTGAGGCAGGAGAATGGCGTGAACCCGGGAGGCGGAGCTTGCAGTGAGCCAAGACCGTGCCACTGCACTCCAGCCTGGGCGACAGAGGGAGACTCCGTCTCAAAAAAAAAAAAAAAAAAAAAAAAAAAAAAAAAAGTCATTCTCATAAAGTCAAAAAAGTAACCTAGTAGCTTAATATTCAGATTCCTGTGACCTACTCCTGAGTGAGACTGCAACAGTTATGGACCACACTTGGAGAAACTTTGAGTTAACAAGAATGAAAATGGGGCAATAGGAGACATCCTCCTGTAGGCAGGAGAAACATAAGACCCACAGATTCTAAGGAGTGTGGTCCTCTACAGGAACTTGGGAAAAAAAGGAATAGCTAGGTGTGGATTTCATTTCCAGGCAAGAAGGAAATCCAGGTACCAGCCACTAAATCAGATTATATGAGTGAGGAAGGATAAGTTATAGCACCAGACGTGGCATTCAGAGTATTTGAAAGATGGAGTCCAATGCAAAACAAGTACATAGTCCAAATAAGCGTCAATTCAAAAGTCCAGAGTCATAAAAGTCAAATAGGAGGCAATGTGGAGACAGCAAGATGGAGAGCATAGCTCAAGAGGAAAGAAAGAACTCAAATGTAGCCAATGAAAACTCTTTACAGCATCTTTCCAAAATGTCTGAGATTAGAAGGAAAGTGTGAGATTGCCACATCTGGTCATCAGTGGCTTCTAAACAGAAACTGTTTTAAGCCTCATATATGTGTGAATTGTGCCACCAGACCTGTGCACAATTTGCCCAAACAGAGGTGGCATCACAGGGTGACTTCTAGAATCAGAGATCCAAGGATACTCCTCTCAAATAGGGGCTGCGATCTTTGCCATTAGCTGAAGGGATACCTGAGGATATTCTCCCTTCTTTTCCTAAACTAAACCTAAATGTCTGCTTTTAAAAGTAAAATATATTCGTAAATAATGGATGCCAGCCAGTTCGCAATGTGTTTTACATGAGTTCCTACTTAAAAGACAATAAACTTATGATGTTGATTCAAGGAATATGCTACAAGACACTGATATATAGACTAGATAAACCCAATAATAAATAAAAATTTTATTCTAATCATTGACACATGACCTGATAGAAAACTATAAATTCAACTTAAACCCAAGTAAGAGAAGAAGCATAACCAAATGTGAACTGTTGAATAATGATATGCTTTAGGAAATATACAAAATGAAAATAAATGTAAACATAAAAATCAGTCTTGGTTATGGAAACTCTGTAGTTTTCTAGGGTCTTGAACTTACATTTGTTTTCAAGAGAAAACAAGGCATGAGCCACCGTGCCCAGCCTAATAATCTTATTTTCTAACAGATATTAATATGTTTATAGTCACAACAGAGCTAGCACTTTGAAAACCAGTAAATATAGGCTGTATGTTTATCATGTATCTGGGGTATCTTTTAGCTGGATCATTCCACAACACCCCGATGTCAAGCATCACGTCTTCTATGAACTTTGTAAGCACACTGGTTCTAGTCCTCATAGAACTGATTATAGTACTTGTAGTCAAAGTCTAACCCTTCCAGACTGAAATTCTGTATGTGTAAGGCCAATGGAGAAGATTTTGATCCTGAGGGGATAAAAACAAGAAATAAACTTCAGAGACTGCAGCATATAATAGAAAGCAGCTGCCACATGAGGGTCTGTTTTGACTCACTGTGTAGTCCACATATGCACTGAGTTTCTCAGGTCCTGGTATTTCACTTCCAGGCATGCTTTGTCTCCCTCCTGGGTTGCTTAGCAAAGACCCAAGACAGCCTCTTTCCCTTAATGCAAATATTATTCACTCATGTCCTGTCTAATCAGAAGAGAAGTTACTCAGACCCTAAGAAAAACATTAAAATATGAAACCTTTAGTGGTCCATGAGGCCAAGAAAGGAGCCCAGGCTTGACGGGGAGAAGAGCTCTAAGATTAGGTGTTTAGCCTCAGTCTGCTGGAAAGGGGATAGAAATACGACCCAAAGACAGAACATTTATCACATTGATATTGTGGAGTGAGCAAGTATGCTGCTGTCTTGAAAAAGTCTTGGAGTGGTTATTTTGCAAGTAAATCCCACATCTGTGCATCATGATCTTACTCAGACTCACTGGCTACAACAACCAACCATATTGACCTTTTGTTGGCAGGCCAATAATAGATTCAGAATTCGAGTTGTTCATTTTTTGATAAGCATTTATTACCAGGCTCAGGTCCTATTCTCAAGTAACATATGGTTTTATAGGCACAATGAGATAAGAGTAAGATGAGATAAATACATAGATGCCTGGAAAGCAAACTCTAAGAGAGTGTGTAGGAGAAGGGCAGGCAGGGAAAGAGCTGCAGAAATGGTAGGTGATGGAGCAAAGGACTCTCCATGGCATGTAGAGGAATTTCTTTTGGAATAAAGGTGAAGGGGAGCCACTGAACTCCTGAAGTAGGAAAATAATATAATAAGACTTGTGTACTGGAGAGGTTACTCTTTTAGCAGGGTGATATATGGATTAGAAAGTGAAGACCAGGAAGAGATTTTAAGAAACAGTTTAAGGAGGAAATAAGAGAAAATTGGACTGAAACTGGAAGTATGTAGATAAGATAACAGATGAAGAAGAAGATGGCGTCAGAGTTGGAAAAGGATTTTCAGAAAATAAAAGATTATGGAGTGGTGGGATTGTGTGCCAAAGGAGAAGAGCCAATAGAAAGAAAAAAAGATGCTGAGGATCCAGGCAAGAGGTTGTAGATGGTCAATCAAGCAAGCCGAATACATAGGAGGTTCTAAGATCCAAATCATGGGCAAAAGCATATTTTTGTGAAAAAAAAGTATGAACTTCTGGCATTAGCTGGATGAAAGCAAGAATGCTTCTAAATGTAGCCATTTAGCACCTTTATGTCTTGGCTGTTTATTTTTGCTTTCACTCAACACATGGTTACTGACACTCTTCCCGACTTCCTAAATAAACTTTTGGAGTTTTTATGACATCACAATGTGAATGCCCTGTGAGAAGCCTGGGATTATTAAAGCTGTGCAAACAGCATTCCTAAAAAATTTCTTTACTATAAATTCAAAAGACAAGAGTTATGAATCCTCCATCTCTATGACTTGATTCATCAAAATATTTTCATTTCATGGTTACAAAATATTCAAAAATGTTTATTATCTGTATAATTTTATGTAGAAATTATTTAATCTAAATAAGGATCTTTTAAAACTGGCAGTGGTGTTCCTTTTTTCCCATTCAAAGTTCATACATAGTAGATTTTTCTGCATAATGCAATTTTAAAACTCTTGGTAGGTGACTGCAACATTTTTGAGACCATGTCATGAAATGAAATGCAGATGTCCAATTATTATATCCATAAATCAAGTTGTGAAATAAAAGGCATCCCTCTTCCTATTTTAAACATTCAAGCTGACTTTTCTTCACTCAAACTTCTTTTTATTTATTTATTTATTTATTATTATTATACTTTAAGTTGTAGGGTACATGTGCATAACGTGCAGGTCTGTTACATATGTATACTTGTGCCATGTTGGTGTGCTGCACCCATCAACTCATCATTTACATCAGGTATAACTCCCAATGCAATCCCTCCCCCCTCCCCCCTCCCCATGATAGGCCCCTGTGTGTGATGTTCCCCTTCCTGAGTCCAAGTGATCGTATTGTTCAGTTCCCACCCATGAGTGAGAACATGCGGTGTTTGGTTTTCTGTTCCTGTGATAGTTTGCTAAGAATGATGGTCTCCAGCTGCATCCATGTCCCTAAAAAGGACACAAACTCATCCTTTTTGATGGCTGCATAGTATTCCATGGTGTATATGTGCCACATTTTCTTAATCCAATCTGTCACTGATGGACATTTGGGTTGATTCCAAGTCTTTGCTATTGTGAATAGTGCTGCAATAAATATACGTGTCCATGTGTCTTTATAGCAGCATAATTTATAATCCTTTGGGTATATACCCAGTAATGGGATGGCTGGGTCATATGGTACATCTAGTTCTAGATCCTTGAGGAATCGCCATACTGTTTTCCATAATGGTTGAACTAGTTTACAATCCCACCAACAGTGTAAAAGTGTTCCTATTTCTCCACATCCTCTCCAGCACCTGTTGTTTCCTGACTTTTTAATGATCGCCATTCTAACTGGTGTGAGATGGTATCTCATTGTGGTTTTGATTTGCATTTCTCTGATGGCCAGTGATGATGAGCATTTTTTCATGTGTCTGTTGGCTGTATGAATGTCTTCTTTTGAGAAATGTCTGTTCATATCCTTTGCCCACTTTTTGATGGGGTTGTTTTTTTCTTGTAAATTTGTTTGAGTTCTTTGTAGGTTCTGGATATTAGCCCTTTGTCAGATGGGTAGATTGCAAAAATTTTCTCCCATTCTGTAGGTTGCCTGTTCACTCTGATGGTAGTTTCTTTTGCTGTGCAGAAGCTCTTTAGTTTAATGAGATCCCATTTGTCAATTTTGGCTTTTGCTGCCGTTGCTTTTGGTGTTTTAGACATGAAGTCTTTGCCCATGCCTATGTCCTGAATGGTACTACCTAGGTTTTCCTCTAGGATTTTTATGGTATTAGGTCTAACATTTAAGTCTCTAATCCATCTTGAATTAATTTTCGTATAAGGAGTAAGGAAAGGATCCAGTTTCAGCTTTCTACTTATGGCTAGCCAATTTTCCCAGCACCATTTATTAAATAGGGAATCCTTTCCCCATTTCTTGTTTCTCTCAGGTTTGTCAAAGATCAGATGGCTGTAGATGTGTGGTATTATTTCTGAGGACTCTGTTCTGTTCCATTGGTCTATATCTCTGTTTTGGTACCAGTACCATGCTGTTTTGGTTACTGTAGCCTTGTAGTATAGTTTGAAGTCAGGTAGCGTGATGCCTCCAGCTTTGTTCTTTTGACTTAGGATTGTCTTGGAGATGCGGGCTCTTTTTTGGTTCCATATGAACTTTAAAGCAGTTTTTTCCAATTGTGTGAAGAAACTCATTGGTAGCTTGATGGGGATGGCATTGAATCTATCAATTACCTTGGGCAGTATGGCCATTTTCACGATATTGATTCTTCCTATCCATGAGCATGGTATGTTCTTCCATTTGTTTGTGTCCTCTTTTATTTCACTGAGCAGTGGTTTGTAGTTCTCCTTGAAGAGGTCCTTTACATCCCTTGTAAGTTGGATTCCTAGGTATTTGATTCTCTTTGAAGCAATTGTGAATGGAAGTTCATTCCTGATTTGGCTCTCTGTTTGTCTGTTACTGGTGTATAAGAATGCTTGTGATTTTTGCACATTAATTTTGTATCCTGAGACTTTGCTGAAGTTGCTTATCAGCTTAAGGAGATTTTGGGCTGAGACAATGGGGTTTTCTAAATATACAATCATGTCATCTGCAAACAGGGACAATTTGACTTCTTCTTTTCCTAACTGAATACCCTTGATTTCTTTCTCTTGCCTAATTGCCCTAGCCAGAACTTCCAACACTATGTTGAATAGGAGTGGTGAGAGAGGGCATCCCTGTCTTGTGCCAGTTTTCAAAGGGAATTTTTCCAGTTTTTGCCCATTCAGTATGATATTGGCTGTGGGTTTGTCATAAATAGCTCTTATTATTTTGAGGTACGTTCCATCAATACCGAATTTATTGAGCGTTTTTAGCATGAAGGGCTGTTGAATTTTGTCAAAAGCCTTTTCTGCATCTATTGAGATAATCATGTGGTTCTTGTCTTTGGTTCTGTTTATATGCTGGATTATGTTTATTGATTTGCATATGTTGAACCAGCCTTCCATCCCAGGGATGAAGCCCACTTGATCATGGTGGATAAGCTTTTTGATGTGTTGCTGAATCCGGTTTGCCAGTATTTTATTGAGGATTTTTGCATCGATGTTCATCAGGGATATTGGTCTAAAATTCTCTTTTTTTGTTGTGTCTCTGCCAGGCTTTGGTATCAGGATGATGTTGGCCTCATAAAATGAATTAGGGAGGATTCCCTCTTTTTCTATTGATTGGAATAGTTTCAGAAGGAATGGTACCAACTCCTCCTTGTACCTCTGGTAGAATTCAGCTGTGAATCCATCTGGTCCTGGACTTTTTTTGGTTGGTAGGCTATTAATTATTGCCTCAATTTCAGAGCCTGCTATTGGTCTATTCAGGGATTCAACTTCTTCCTGGTTTAGTCTTGGAAGAGTGTGTGTCCAGGAAATTATCCATTTCTTCTAGATTTTCCAGTTTATTTGCGTAGAGGTGTTTATAGTATTTTCTGATGGTAGTTTGTGTTTCTGTGGGGTCGGTGGTGATATCCCCTTTATCATTTTTAATTGCATCGATTTGATTCTTCTCTCTTTTCTTCTTTATTAGTCTTGCTAGTGGTCTGTCAATTTTGTTGATCTTTTCAAAAAACCAACTCCTGGATTCATTGATTTTTTGGAGAGCTTTTTGTGTCTCTATCTCCTTCAGTTCTGCTCTGATCTTAGTTATTTCTAGCCTTCTGCTAGCTTTCGAATGTGTTTGCTCTTGCTTCTCTAGTTCTTTTAATTGCGATGTTAGAGTGTCAATTTTAGATCTTTCCTGCTTTCTCTTGTGGGCATTTAGTGCTATAAATTTCCCTCTACACACTGCTTTAAATGTGTCCCAGAGATTCTGGTATGTTGTATCTTTGTTCTCATTGGTTTCAAAGAACATCTTTATTTCTGCCTTCATTTCGTTATGTACCCAGTAGTCATTCAGGAGCAGGTTGTTCAGTTTCCATGTAGTTGAGCGGTTTTGATTGAGTTTCTTAGTCCTGAGTTCTAGTTTGATTGCACTGTGGTCTGAGAGACAGTTTGTTATAATTTCTGTTCTTGTACATTTGCTGAGGAGTGCTTTACTTCCAATTACGTGGTCGATTTTGGAGTAAGTACGATGTGGTGCTGAGAAGAATGTATATTCTGTTGATTTGGGGTGGAGAGTTCTATAGATGTCTATTAGGTCTGCTTGCTGCAGAGATGAGTTCAATTCCTGCATATCCTTGTTAACTTTCTGTCTCGTTGATCTGTCTAATGTTGATAGCGGAGTGTTGAAGTCTCCCATTATTATTGTATGGTAGTCTAAGTCTCTTTGTAAGTCTCTAAGGACTTGCTTGATGAATCTGGGTGCTCCTGTATTGGGTGCATATATATTTAGGATAGTTAGCTCTTCCTGTTGAATTGATCCCTTTACCATTATGTAATGGCCTTCTTTGTCTCTTTTGATCTTTGATGGTTTAAAGTCTGTTTTATCAGAGACTAGTATTGCAACCCCCGCTTTTTTTTGTTCTCCATTTGCTTGGTAAATCTTCCTCCATCCCTTTATTTTGAGCCTATGTATGTCTCTGCGTGTGAGATGGGTCTCCTGAATACAGCAGACGGATGGGTCTTGACTCTTTATCCAGTTTGCCAGTCTGTGTCTTTTCATTGGAGCATTTAGTCCATTTACATTTAAGGTTAAGATTGTTATGTGTGAACTTGATCCTGTCATTATGATATTAACTGGTCATTTTGCTCGTTAGTTGATGCAGTTTCTTCCTAGCCTCGATGGTCTTTACATTTTGGCATGTTTTTGCAATGGCTGGTACCGGTTGTTCCTTTCCATGTTTAGTGCTTCCTTCAGGGTCTCTTGTAAGGCAGGCCTAGTGGTGACAAAATCTCTAAGCATTTGCTTATCTGTAAAGGATTTTATTTCTCCTTCACTTATGAAACTTAGTTTGGCTGGATATGAAATTCTGGGTTGAAAATTCTTTTCTTTAAGAATGTTGAATATTGGCCCCCACTCTCTTCTGGCTTGGAGAGTTTCTGCCGAGAGATCTGCTGTTAGTCTGATGGGCTTCCCTTTGTGGGTAACCCGACCTTTCTCTCTGGCTGCCCTTAAGATTTTTTCCTTCATTTCAACTTTGGTGAATCTGGCAATTATGTGTCTTGGAGTTGCTCTTCTCGAGGAGTATCTTTGTGGCGTTCTCTGTATTTCCTGGATTTGAATGTTGGCCTGCCCTACTAGGTTGGGGAAGTTCTCCTGGATGATATCCTGAAGAGTGTTTTCCAACTTGGTTCCATCTTCCCCCTCACTTTCAGGCACCCCAATCAGACGTAGATTTGGTCTTTTTACATAATCCCATACTTCTTGCAGGCTTTGTTCATTTCTTTTTCTTCTTTTTTCTTTTGGTTTCTCTTCTCGCTTCATTTCATTCATTTGATCCTCAATCGCAGATACTCTTTCTTCCAGTTGATCGAGTCGGTTACTGAAGCTTGTGCATTTGTCACGTATTTCTCGTGTCATGGTTTTCATCTCTTTCATTTCATTTACGACCTTCTCTGCATTAATTACTCTAGCCATCAATTCTTCCACTTCTTTTTCAAGATTTTTAGTTTCTTTGCACTGGGTACGTAATTCCTCCTTTAGCTCTGAGAAATTTGATGGACTGAAGCCTTCTTCTCTCATCTCGTCAAAGTCATTCTCCGTCCAGCTTTGATCCGTTGCTGGCGATGAGCTGCGCTCCTTTGCCGGGGGAGATGCGCTCTTATTTTTTGAATTTCCAGCTTTTCTGCCCTGCTTTTTCCCATCTTTGTGGTTTTATCTGCCTCTGGTCTTTGATGATGGTGATGTACTGATGGGGTTTTGATGTAGGTGTCCTTCCTGTTTGATAGTTTTCCTTCTAACAGTCAGGACCCTCAGCTGTAGGTCTGTTGGAGATTGCTTGAGGTCCACTCCAGACCCTGTTTGCCTGGGTATCAGCAACAGAGGCTGCAGAAGATATAATATTTCTGAACAGCGAGTGTACCTGTCTGATTCTTGCTTTGGAAGCTTCCTCTCAGGGGTGTATTCCACCCTGTGAGGTGTGGGGTGTCAGACTGCCCCTAGTGGGGGATGTCTCCCAGTTAGGTTACTCAGGGGTCAGGGACCCACTTGAGCAGGGAGTCTGTCCCTTCTCAGATCTCAACCTCCGTGTTGGGAGATCCACTGCTCTCTTCAAAGCTGTCAGACAGAGTAGTTTGCGTCTGCAGAGGTTTCGGCTGTGTTTGTTATTGCCCTGTCCCCAGAGGTGGAGTCTACAGAGACAGGCAGGTTTCCTTGAGCTGCTGTGAGCTCCACCCAGTTCGAGCTTCCCAGCAGCTTTGTTTACCTACTTAAGCCTCAGCAATGGCGGGCGCCCCTCCCCCAGCCTCGCTGCTGCCTTGCCAGTAGATCACAGACTGCTGTGCTAGCAATGAGGGAGGCTCCGTGTGTGTGGGACCCTCCCGGCCAGGTGTGGGATATGATCTCCTGGTGTGCCTGTTGGCTTAAAGCGCAGTATTGGGGTGGGAGTTACCCGATTTTCCAGGTGTTGTGTGTCTCAGTTCCCCTGGCTAGGAAAAGGGATTCCCTTCCCCCTTGCGCTTCCCAGGTGAGGCAATGCCTCGCCCTGCTTCAGCTCTCGCTGGTCGGGCTGCAGCAGCTGACCAGCACCGATCGTCCGGCACTCCCCAGTGAGATGAACCCAGTACCTCAGTTGAAAATGCAGAAATCACTGGTCTTCTGTGTCGCTCGCGCTGGGAGTTGGAGACTGGAGCTGTTCCTATTCGGCCATCTTGCTCCGCCCCTCAAACAAACTTCTTATAGATTCAAGTCAAATGACAGAAAATAACTCTGGTATAGTTTGTTTTATCCAGCAGGTTCTCGAGTAGAGTTGTATTGCCCACCATTTGCACACATGAATAAGTAAAATGATAATTGATGTTTAGGGTCTGAATTAGTTTTCAATGCTTTTTAAAAAATTACCACACACTCAATTATTTAGAACACCCGTTTATTACCTCACAATTCCATGAGTCAGAAGTCCAGGCTCGGCTTAGATCCACTTCCAAGCTCCCTCAGGTTGTTAGCAGAATTCATCTTCTCATGGTTGTAGGACTGAGGTTCCTATTTTTTTTTTTTTTCTGGCTGTTGACTGGAGGCTGCTCTCAACTGCTAGAACTGAAGTTTCTCACCACATTGCCCTTCCTATAGGCAGTTCACAACACACTTCCTCAAGAAGTGAGACAAATTGAAAAGCGTTTCCTATGTGTGTTAGCAAAACACACACACACACACACAGAGTGATAATCACAAGAGTGACATCCCAACATGCTTTCTCATATTTTATTTGCAAGAAGCAAGTCTCCCCATACAGGTTGTGAACATGGTTTAAGTTCTGCCCATCACAGTCCCCAAGATACAAATAGTGTCTTGGCATGCAAAATAAAAATTTAATTATTTCATATACAATTTTAGTATCAAGCACATATTAGGCCATTATATTCTAGCAATTATACTATTCTGTAATATATGCATGAATATCTGTCTCACTTCTTGTAGTTACCTTTCATAGATATAAACTCACAATTATCTGTTAAAGAAAACGAGTGAAGAAATAAGGGGAAGAAAAGGGAAGAAAAAAGAATATAACATAATTTCTATATTAAGATAAAAGAGAAAAATGATCAAAAGATAATTTATTTTGCTGGTCATTGAAATAAGTGGGGCCATAACTTACGGTAGGACAAATGTAACAGTAAAACTATCACCGGTAAAGGGTATTTGAAACAACATGGCAAAGACAAAAATTCACCCATTTACTCATAACACAAATTTCTGCATAAATATCTGGGGCTTCTGTGAACTCTGAAGCCTTCAATCCCAAGAAGCACAAATGAAAAATTCTTGCCTAAGCTTGAGACATACTTTACAGAAGAAAAGTTAACCAGCTCATGTTTATGTACATAACTGATGCTTAATTTTACAAATGTGTATGGTGTATTGCATTGTCTAGTGCTTCTCAAAAGCATTAAATGAAAACATTGGTATGATCTATGTGATTATTTTAGTTAGCAAACACTTTTAAAAATTTGAATAGCAATATATAGTTTTCTATATCTTTATATATATTTATTAAAATCTTTACAAAATAAGGTTAATCCACTGATTCCTTCATTTATGCATCCAACAATTGTTAGTTACTTGTTTGCTTATTTATTTCTAGTTGGTTCTCCTAATACAATGTGGGGCAGAAGCAAAAATCAGACATATTTGAGACTGGCATACCAAATAGGCTTCAGGAAAGCCATGAGAGAAAGGCAATGGAGTAAAGTACTAGCTTGGAGTCAGAAGTTTTGAAGTAGCCAGGCATCATTTTTATTTACTGCTAGGCTGGCGTTTTACTGTCTTAAGTACAGCTATCACCCTTTATATTATTTTTCTATACTCCTGACTACTGCTGATCTGTGCAGGTCTTTAAGAATTTATAGAACACCTTGAAGAAAAGTGGATTGATAACCCCGAAGAAGATAGTAGCTGGTGCAAAAGGGTGTTTTAAATGTACATTCTATCTCCACTTAAAAGAAATATATTTTCTCCACTTCAGAATGTCTTGATTTCCAGCTCCACTAAGTTACTAGTCATTTTTCACATCCAAGTTTCCTTATCTATAAAATGGCAATAATAATAATAGGATTGTTGTGTTTCTCGTGAATATGTAATAAAACAATTTCTATTTCCATCATTGTCATTATTAGCAGCAGTACCAAAAGTCAACATCGTTAGCTAAAGGAAAATTCCTAAGAAGGCGTAGAAAATTGTCTGTCAACAAAGAAACATAGAAAAGACATGATAGAAATATTTAAAAGACGATTAATATTTGATCAATATTTTAAAGAACTGGAAAGGCAGTGTCTCAGTATCAGCTAGATCTCTGCTCTCATTTGTTTGTTAGGTTTTCACACTCTACATGAATTAAAACAATTTTAAAAAGTATCATCTCCAAAATGCTATTTTGTATTTCACTTAGAAAATATATATTTTTATCAGGAAAAAACCATCTTAACCAAATTCTGACCAAGTGGCATGTGTCAATGTAACAGGTCAATGATAGGCACCTGCCAGCCCATCTATTTTGAGACTAAGCAGCTTATATAGCTTCTGTATCTTGTTTCTAAAATGAATTAGACAGGTTTACTCTCTCCCCTTCGGCTAATTAGAGATAGAAAACCTTACACCTGTGATAAATAATACGGCCTCAAAAACAACACATCTGGAAAATGTATCTGGCATTCCATGGGAAATAAATCTGGAATTCTAGACTGCAAATCATGGGTGTTTTGAACGACTAGGTTGTAGAACAAAACAAATTATATTTTAAAAGAAGGTTTTGAAAATGGCCTTTTCCCCTGAGCACTTTTCCATGGGCTAATACTTCATGGTGTTTTATTTTCTCTAGACTCAGGAAAATTAAGAGAAGAAAAAAATAGGAAAACAAAATCTAGAGTTTAGACTTATTCATGTGCAAGACTTGGCAGCTATGTTTCTAATTACACAGGGGGAGGCCTTAAAAATGACCATTTCCAAGTACTTAGCTAATGCCACTGGAAACTACAAGAGTGTATTTTTTAAATCTATTTGATTAGTGGGTAATTTATTCTTTTCTCACAATAACAATAATGTTGCAATTATAAATGCACAATTAATTTATTCTAGACAACATAGTCATTTATACATATATGCATATATACATGTATACATGTATGTCAGGTTTCGCCCTCTTTACTTGTAGAGGAGAGAGCAAACCTTTCTAATTCTTTTTTGAAACAGGAAACAGAGGTGACATAAGCTGCTTAGTCTTTCTGTCTCCTCTCTCTCTCTTTATCTTAACTTTCTACGTGTCTATGTATGTATGTGTGTATGTATGTATCTTTCTATCTATACCTATCTATATCATCTATCATCTATCTATCTATCTATGTACCTATCATCTATCTGTTTGAGAGAAATCAAAATCACCTAAAATGCCACCCTAGACATAACCTTTATATACATTTTTTACACCTCGATATGAACTCCCTACTTCTCCCTAATGTCCACACATATTTCTTGCTGAGATCATGATAAGTGTGATATTTTAAGAACAGCTTTTATACTTTACAGTGTATTATGGTCATCCTTGTATCAGTGAATACAGGCCTTCATTTTTAATGGCTGATAACTAACCAATATATTGGTATTCTAGAATTTATTCCAAAGTCCCCGATGGATAGCAGTATTGTAAATAAGGACTGCTGGGCTGTAATCTTTGTACATTTACATTTTCACACAAGTCTGATTCCTTTCTTATTATAAACTTCTAGGTGTAGAGTTGCTGTATTTAAGGGAATAGATATTTTTGTAAGTTTTCATTACATAAACTGTTGCCAAATGACTCTCCAAAACAGTGCATAAAGTTACATCCTCATTTGCAATTTATGTTACAAGCTATTTTCCTATACACCTACTATTAATAACAATAGATTTTACTTTTTTCTGTTAAAAAAATGATGCTCAATCTGATAATTTTAAATTGGTATCTCAATATGAGTTAATTTCACATATTTCATTACCTGTTAGTTAAATATTTTTATTAGTGATTGATATTTCTTCGTTTGACAGCTGCCTAGTTATGTCATTAATTGATTTTATTTTTGTTTGTTTGCATGACTCTTTTTCTTTTTCTTTTTGCTTCTTGTGGAGTCAGGGTCTCATTATGTTGCCCAAGCAGGTCTCAACTTCTGGGCTCAAGCAATCCTCCCACCTCGCCTCCCTAACTGCTGGTCTTTTTCTTATTTATTTTAAAGAGTTTATTGTAAGTTAAGGTTATTAATCCTTGTCTTTTTGAAGCTGCTACAAATATTTTTTCCAACTTTATATTGTTAATATAGTTTTGACATCTTTTTCTTCCATGTTTCTGTTACATGGAAATTATGCATTTTATTCTCTCAATTTCAATTTTAAAATACAATTTCTGCCTTTGTCATAAGCTTAGAAAAAGGCCTTTTTCAAGCCCCTAAATAGTAATATATTCACATATATTTTATTTTCAATAAGATTTCAGTCTTCAAATTATCTGAGATTCATTTTACTATAAGTAGTGCTATAAGATTCTAGCTTTTATTTATTTGTTTCAAATAATTATCCAGTTGTCTGAATTTAATTGTTTGAAAAAAAACTTTCTTTTTTGGACATTCTCTTCTCTTCTATTGATCTACACATCTATTTTGGCATAATTCTGGCCTAATTGTTTATAATAAAATATGCTTTAATAGTCAACAGGATAAATCCTCAGGTAGTTTTTCTACTTTTACTCTGTGGTTTTCTCTACATTTATTATACTATATGCTCCTAACATGTTCAAAAGCTAATCTTCAATATTCTACCTAAGTGGCATTTATACCAAAATTGAGAATGAAAGGGAAAGAAAGAAAATATCCTCTACAAGGTTGAAAAACAATATTGCATGCAAAATCCTTAGCACAATGCCTGATCATAGTAAGTAGTCATCAGTACTTTTATTATAATTAAAAATTATAAATTTGCCAGAGCTTTGGATTGTTAAAGTTTAGTATAAATGTAATTTTAACAGTTCAATGTGCAGAAATAATCATCTACTCCACACCAAGTACTGGGGTAGGTTTTAAAGATACAAAGTTGATAACTCAAGAAAGTCCATTTCAGTCTAATAGAGGAAACAAGCTGGCAAGCAGGTAAGAGCCATTCAGTAGATGGTGGTGAGATACAGAATCCAGAGGCAGCATAGGGAACACAGTGATTCATTCTGATAAAGAAAAGGAAGCCTTACAGAAAAGGATGCCATCTGGGTAGATTTTCAGGTACAAATGTGAGTACAGCAGGCAGATTCAATGGTCAAAAAAGAGGAGTCCAGAAAAAGAAAAGCCTTGCTTCACCTTTCCAGATGAAATTAATTTTCTCTCTGTGATCCACCCAAAGCATTTTGTTCACATTCCCATACAATCACAGTTAATATTTACTGAGATCTTATGATGTGCCAGAAGTTGTTTAAACAGTTTGTAAAGATAAAATATTTAATTAAATCCTCCCAGCCATATGTCAGGTAGGCCCTATTATTAGTCCCATTTAATGGATGAGGAAACTGAAACACATCAAACCCAAGTAATTTGATCAAGCTGGTAAGTGACAGAATGCTCACCCAGCAGAATGGCTTCAGAGTTGAAACTGAGAACTATTATACATATTGTTTCTTAGCACATAGCAAATTTAATTTTTTTAGGAAACTCATTTACTATGCAAAACAAGCCTGAGAGTTATGTATCACCTATGTTCCTCTGTAATTTCTATTTACCTACAGTAATATATATGTGTGTCCACGTGCAAACTAATTCAGAATCTACATATTGCAGGTACCTCTCTTTATTGTCTCAACAACCAATGCAGCTTCAGTGACAACCTAATTTGAATATAAAGTCCCTTTCTCTGACCTGACTTTTAATTTCATATTGCAAACTAGAGCTATCTCCATGCATATAGCTCAGAGAATCTCATACTGATTTCCAACACTGAACTTGTTATCAGTCTCCCTAAATTTACTCATCTTTTTTTCCCTTCGTTAGATAATGCCTCTATCATCTTCTGTGTTGCAAATGTTTATTCAGTATATACTATGAAGCATTACATTTGAAATTGTGGATAGCTACAATTGTTCCCTTTAGTTAGCAGGAAAAAAATCTATGTCAAAGTGGAAAGGGCATAGAACCATAACTCAAGAAGTCTAGATTAATTCCTGATGTCACTCCTTTACTAGTGGTGTGACTGCATGCATGGTACTTACTGAGCAAGTAGTTGAGAGAAAGAGATGGCATAACACCTGGCAAGGATAGAATAAAGAATGTAGAACAAAGAAGCAATGACCGTACAGTTGGTAAAACACCCTTTGTTTCTCCTTACTACATATGTGTCATCAAACCATGATTTTCTTTATAAAGTTACATCTTGGAGTCCATACATAATAATAATAGTAATAACAACACTTTAGTACACATTTATTATTGTCCAAGGAACTGTATATAGGACATCATCCTGTTTAATCTTACAACATCCTGGTGTGGTATATAACATTGTCCTCCATATGTGGGTAAGGACATTAAAGCTCACAGCAGAAAATGGGAGAAACAAGATTTGAAGTTGTTCTACCTGGCTTCAAAATACACGCTCTTTATCCTACATTTTGCTGGTTAACCTACTCCCCTACTCAGGTCCTAAGTGGAAGAGAGAGAGGAAAAATGCCATGTGTTTACCTCGAACTCTAGTAGCTGAGCCTAAGTGGTTCAGTTACAAAACCAGAGACCCACCATTTGTTGCTAATGCCTCTTTCTGTGGGAAGGCTTTCTTCCCCATGTCCAGTTTTCTCAATTACTGGATAATTTAGGATAAATGATCTCAAGTTTCTTGGGGAGTGGATCCAACCAGGTACCAGAACCAAATGAAAAAAAAAAAAAAAAAGTCTCCTAGTCCTTTAATGGGAGAGCTTTGTTTGGTTCTGAGATCAGCAACAATTCTGAATATTTGAGTTCGTAGATGTTTCCAAAAATGTCCTGTAAATGTGGAACCAATTTTAAAGCAAGAAGTAAGGACAAGTTTATAAAACTATTAGCCCAACATCTGTGATCTATAACAGAAAGGAAGCAAGACTTTGGTAACTTAGAAGATACGACACATAGAAATGGAAACATAGTGGAAGATAAACATTAGTAGTTTAGAAGAAGTGTGTTATCTTCCGACTGGTGTTGACCTGTTTGAATGTTTACTTATAAAGACTAGGGTGTACATTTTATTATATCGTCTAATTTTAGAGAGATTAATAAACATGACAGATTTCTCATTGCTGGAACCACTAATAGCCTATAAAATAACGATTTAGATTATTTTATAATTTTTATGATCCCAATAAAATCAATAGCCTCTGGCTTTATATGCAAAGAATGAATTACATAGACTAGAGAGGTGTTATATTTAAATTTCACGGTAAAATTTATCCTATTGGCAAAGGTGTCTTTCAAGATGGCTGCCTAGATGATATACAAACATACACACACACAAATTCACTTTGTTTGTGATGAATAGGTATGAGTTTTATCTTATTAAATCATCTTGCAGAAGAGAGACACAGAGACAGAAAATGTAATCCTAAATTTGCTTCTAAATATACAAAAACAGTAACAACTTAAACAAATATCACAATGATACTAATAAACACATGTCCCTTTCATTATAGACCTATTCAATATATTTTGAGGCTTCAATCATGATTGCTGGATAGAGTTTTGTTTTTTGGAGATAAAAAGAAACGGAAAACATACATTCTCACTTTCTCTTTGTGCATATAAGAAAACCAAAACGGGGATTATTTGCTCTAGTTCAAATGGCCTGTTGGTTTCACAACAAGGACTGTATACTAATGGTCTTCACTTTAGGCCAGTAATGCAAGAAACTCTACAAACTTGTTCATTTATTTATTCAAATATAAATAATATCTATCTATCTATCTATCTATCTATCTATCCATCTATCTACCTATCTATCTATTGATCCATCTATCTACACCACCACAGATTATGCTAGTTTACTGTTCAGGGAACAGCAAAGCAGATTTGACTCCTAACCATGAATGTTATACACTACTAAGATTTACAGGAAAAAATACAGATAATTATGCAAGTAATTAAACAATATAAGACTGTGACAAATGTTATGAAAGAAAGAATAGGATGCTTGAAAGTGCATTAAAAGTTCTTTATTCTGTTCCATTGGTCTATATGTCTGTTTTTATGCCAGTACCATGCTGTTTTGGTTATTATAGCTTTGTAGTATAATTTGAAGTCTGATAATATGTCTCCAACTTTGTTCTTTTTGCTCAGGATTGTTTTGGCTATTTTGGGCCTTTTTGGGTCCCATATAAATTTTAGGATTATTTTTCCTATTTCTGTGAAGAATGTCATTGGTATTTTGATAATGATTGCACTGAATATGCAGATTACTTTGGCTTGTGTGGCCCAAGAAATCTCAGAATTTTATTGGCATTTTGATCACAAAAAGCCGCTAGTCTCAAGTCCAGGGTAAATTAAAAAGTCCTGAATGAAAACAGAATGTACATGTGTGTATATCTTCCATAGTTGTAGTAAGACTATAATTTAAATATTACCCACATTTTCATTACACTCAATGTATACATGCCACAGTATTGAGGACGGTGATCTCTTCTTGGATACACAGACATGTTCTTATGCAATAATTTTCAAATTTATATTTTGAGTCTTCATCTCTTCTTGCATTTCAGATCTATGTATCTATTGCCAAACATCCAGCACTATCTGCTTGTCCTCCAGGGACCTTAATTCACATATCCAAGATGAAACTTGCAATTAGCCCTCTCAGGTTCCAAAATGCTCTTTTTTCTATATTTTCGACAGTGGTCAATAATAATATCCTTTACCCAGTCACCCAAATCAATCACTTGAGGGTCATCCTAAACTTTACTCTCTCTTACCCACTTTCCATATCTAATTAGTCAAAAGTTGGATATATGTAATTATATATTTCTCCAACTAAAGTCCACTGCTACTGCCTTAAACCCACCTTTAATGTTTCTTGCCTGGACTATTACAATTATTATAATAATTTTATGACTGCTGTCTCTCTGGTCTAAACTGACATTATCTCTACTGTTAGACATAACTTGTCACCCTGCTTCCTCCAGGCTCTTTTTTACTCACCTCTGTATTATTCATTCTTCATACAGTAACCAAATTGATCTTTTAACAGTGAAAATCTCATGATATTCTCCTTCTTACAACTCTGGCAGTTTTCCATTTCACTTATAGTAATCCACACTGTTTATCGTGTCTACATAGACTTGAGTGATCTTGTCATTGATTTCTCATCTCCCAAACCTACCCTTCATGATACCATAACTACATGGACTTCTTCCCTTTTGTAACATGCCAGATTCAATCCCATCTCAGGCCTTCATACTTACTGTTTTTGCTACTGGAGACACAGCTGATTCCAGATCTTCACGTGACTGACTCCTTTTGTCATTCAGATCTTGGTCAAATGTCATCTCCTGAATGACTCTCCTCAGCCATTCTACTCAATGCTTCTCCCTTGGTTTCACATATTACTCTGTATTATATTTTCTTATTTTCTTTACATGTTTTTGCATGATCTAAAATTATCTTATTTATTTATTTTTTTGTTTATTGTTAAGTTCCTGTTTTTAAGCAAAGACAGATTGCCTTACTCCCCATGGATTGTCCAGGTTTAGAAAACCATGTATACTAGGTATTCAGTAACAAATAAGAAATTGTTTGGAGTGTAATTTTTAGAAAACTAAGCTACATTCTTGCTAGAAAAAGTTTTACTTTATTATTCTACAATGTCTGAATTTATTTTTACTATACTATATATTGTTTGTATAATAATTAAATGTAAATAAATAAATAAAATCATATACACCAAGTGCAATAGTACTTGCTTATTTTCTATTCTTTAGATCAAAAAAGGAGTAAAATAAGATGCTACCTTATTTTAGGTAGGGTCAAGGATATGAGCATAAGTATAATGGGGAAGGAAGAAAAATTGTTACAATAGAATGGTTTCAGATCTTTTTATTTTGAAATAATTATAAATTCACAGAAGTTTGCAAAGAAATGTACATAGAAGTCCCCACACGCTTGTTCCAGATTTGCGCAGTGTTACAACTTGTACAACTATATTATATCAAAACCAAGAAATAAACATTGCTACAATCCATAGATTTCATTAGTTATACCTAAAATTACATGTGTGTGTCTGTCAGGGGGGGAGTATAGCTCTATGCGATTGTATTGCAAGTATAGCCTGTGAAGCCACCACAACAATCAATATACTAAATTGTGCTATTACCACATAACACCTTCCTAGTACCCTTTATAGCCACACCCATCTACTCTTTCCCACTATATGAGTCCCCATCCTCCACTGTGTGCATTCCTTCCCTGACCCCATCCCTCACTCTGTAACCACTAATGCTTGCAATCACTAAGAACCATCTGTTCTTTATCTTTGTGTTATTTCATAAATAAAAACAAATAGAATTGTGCAGTATACATCCTTTTAATATTGGCTTTTTTCAATCACTATAATTTTCTGGAGGTTCTTCCATGTTGTTGCACATATCAATAGTTTGTTCCTTTTTATTGCTGACTTGTATTTCGTGGTACTAATATACCATCATTTATCTAATAGTGGTTTCTAGTTTGGGTCTATCATGAAGTTATTATAAGCATTGTGTATAAATTCCTGTGTGACAATAAGTCTAACATTTTATCTGATAAATGCACAAGAGTGCAACTGATGGGCCACAGGGTAAGTTTATTTTTAGTTTTGAAATGAACTGCCAAACTATTTTCCAGAGTAGCCACACTATCTTCCATTCCCACCAGTAATGTATATGTGATCCGGTTGCTCTGCATCCTCACCAGCATTTCGTGTTATCATTATTTTTAATTTTAGTTATATTATTTTAAGCTGATTAAAAAGTACATTCATGCAGCACATTCATTTCAATTTTCTTTTAATCCATTTCATTCTTTCAAAATAAAATATTAATTAAACAATTTCCTCACAAAGAAATCAAATGCCCCCAGGATGTTTCAAATGAAAAATAAAATTTTCAAAATTATGTAACATGGAAAAAAATGAGATTATAAATGTAAAACAATGTAAAAGTTAAAACCAGAGTAAACGGTGAAGAAATAATTTGCTAAGACTTTTTGATAGATACTCTAGTTCAGGCACCAATGATTAAAAGCCTGATTTCTTTTGAAATTATGATGCAGTTGCACAAATTCCCTGTCTCATTAAAAAGATGTGTGCATATTTGGTATTATAATACAAAACTTAATTGAGCAAACTTTTCAAATAATAGAAATAAATGTCTTAGCCAGTGAAAATGTTAGGGAAAGCTTTAGTCCAAAATAAAGAGCCGTAGGAAAACAAAAACAACTTAACTTTCTAGTGACAAGAATCAGAAAAATAAGAGTATAAAGGAAGAGTAAAAGTCTTTATACTGCTTGATTGAGTCATGAAAGTCAGACATAATTGGAAATATGAGTTAGAGCCTTGTATATTCTGGGCACCAGTTCAATGTTAACTAAGGTCACTGAAGTAATGAGTAATCTCCTCTATGGCTGGTCACATGACCAAGCTGAAATTCATCAGTAATTACCATCTAGTTCTTAATCCATAGTCATAATTTATATTAAAACCATGGAAAATTTGATAGTAGGCTCACCAGAATCAAAGTGACTACTGAAAGAAAATAGGGTACAGACTAGAATCCAACATCCTCCAAAAGCTAGCTGTTTCCTTCAGTTTGGTTGAAATCCAACCATTCAGTAGTAGACTTACCAACAGGGTTTAGCAGCCTGAATGATAAATTGTGGGATTCATGGCTTATTTGATCTTAAAATATTGCTGATCATAGAAGGCTAAATGCAAATTGGGTAGGATCAGGACTTAGAAGTAGACACTCCTAGTGGGCTAGGACAAGTTCTAGAGCTGTAGTATCCTATATGGTAACTGCTAGTCATGTGTAGCCATTTAATGTAAATTTAAACTAATTAAAATTAAATAAAACAAAACGTTTAGTTCCTCAGGTGCAGTAGCCACATTTCAAGTGGTTGATAGTGATGTTTGGCTAATGATTACTAGCTGGATAGAAGACATAGAACATTTAATCACAACCAAAAATTTTGTTACATAACACTGTTCTAGAGAAAAGTGCAAATGTGTAATAATACAAGGAAGAATTCCAGGCAGGCACTTGGAAGAAAGTGTATTAGTTTGCTGGAGCTGCCATAACAAAGTACCACAAAACAATTGGCTTAAATAACAGAAATTTATTGTCTCACAGTAAGGTAGAAGTCTGAGATCAAGTTGTCCTCAAGGCCAAGATCCCTCTGAAGGCACTGGGGAATGATTTCCAATCTCTCTCCTAGCTTCTGGGGGTTGCTTGACTTGTGAAAACGTAACTACAATCATCATATGTCATTTTCTGTGTATGTGTGTCTCTCTGTCCAAGTTTCCTTTTTTTATATAAGAATATCAGTTATATTGGATTAGGAACCCACCTAGTCCAGTATGGCCTCATTTTAACTAATTATATTTACAACTACCCTATTTCCAAGTAAAGTCAGGTTCTGAGGCACTGGCAGGTAGGACTTCAAAATATAACTTTTGGAGTTCACAATTTAACCCATAACATATAATATCCAAGATATATGGTGACATTTATAAAGTGTTAGCCGGGCATCAAGACCTAACATAGCCCAACCAGTCCAGAAAGAAAAACTGATGGTGAAGAGTCACAATAGAAATTTTAAAAATAAATAATATGGAAAGTTTCTGGCAGCAGATGTCGATTATTTCCCTTAGCAGGAAAATAATTTTCTCTCTTTTTTTTTTTCATTTATTATTATTCCTTGCATATTCAGGCCCTGAGGTTGAGACTCAAGGATAAAATTTTGACCCCTTGCAAAAGATCAGGTCAGGGTTCTAAAGAGGCTGAGAGGCTCACTAGTTTATCAAGAATGATACTAAAGGATACCAAAACAAGTCAATGTCACAATTACCAAAAGAAGGTGTAAAGATACAATCTTGAGAACCAAGCAAAAATCCAATTATCATGACTGAAACATAAGTCATGACCTAAACAGTAGAAAAGAGGAATCAACCACCTATGAATTAAGGTAGAGCTTTTAAAATCTCCCTTCATACCTTCTCCTTCATAAAACCACCCCTTCCAAGCAAGCCCTGCTTTCCCATCCTGGCATTATTCTTTCGGCTACTACGCTACCTACTCGGCTTGACTTGACCAGCTCCATCAAGAATCATGCTTCTGATTCTTCTGGATCAGAAACTCTTGTTTCTTACTCACATAAAGTCTTATCTTGTCTTTCAAACACAGTGCTCTATTCTGTTATTTGTTAACTCCCTGACTACTAGGGCCCATTCCCTTACTCTCCCTTCCTGTCCTTCAAGATTTCTAAAATAATAATCTCTTTTCAGCTTAGCCAAGTCCTGGAAACTCCTTACCTCACAACATCTTCCCCAAACTTGTTGTTTTGCACACCAAAGAAGCATTCTGGTTATGATGCGTTTTTTCACCTCTTTTCCCATCTGGGTAGGGCACTCCACTATCAACTCTCAACTCTGAAGTTAAAATGGGATATAAAAGCAGCATCTCTTTCACACAGTTTTTTCAGATCTCTTCTCTATTTTTGTCCACATAGAGATTGCTGACCCATGTTTTTGAGGATCTACCAGAACCACTTCTAGTATTTCTAAGCTTCCAATGAACATACAAGCTGCCAATGATAGGGATCTTCTTTGGGCAACCTAAATCAACCAGTGAAAAGTATTTTGTTACTATTTATGATTACTATTTGTACGGGAGATTTAAATCTGTCCTGAGTTTAAAAGAAAAAATTGATCCTAAGTCTTGTGGTTCTGAAAGTCTGTTTAGAGAAAGGCAATGTTAGTTTTTTGGTCCAGGAGAAGACGATTGGGTACAAGAAAGGTGTGTGTGTGTGTGTGTGTGTGTGTGTGTGTGTGTGTGTGTGTGTAGGAAGAGGGGAAAGGAAACCCATTGATCCACATTTTAAAATGTAGTTCTGTCATGTATGGAAACAGATACACACATGCACACTCATACTGCACACAAATCTATTTTAACATATATCTTACCTATAAATACTATTTAATAGTCTACTTTTTATTCTTCATAACGCATTGGTCATTTAACTAGTTGACTGTTACTCAATACTGTAAATAATGCCTTGATGAACATCTTCTATATCCACCTGGTGGAACATGTCCTATCCTTTAATTAGTATAAATTACTAGAAGTGTAATTCCTTAGTCAAAAGATGTATACATTTAAAGTAATTTTACCAATATGCATTCACACAGTCAATGTATGAAAACACTCAGTTCATTATAAGAGTGAGATTTTGAAGCCTTGAGGCCTTCTAAGTTGTAGCTTACAGGTCTTTGACTAGCATTTTGAAATAATTCTGGACAGGGCGAGGCTATGATTCAACTGAAAAAAGAAGATACCTAGGTATTAAGCCCAGCATGCATTAGCTCTTTTCCCTAATGCTCTCCACCCCCCACACTCCTATGACAGGCCTCAGTAAGTGTTGTTCCCCTCTCTGTGTCCACCTGTTCTCATTGTTCAGCTCCCACTTATCAGTGAGAACATGTGGTGTTTGATTCTCTGTTCCTGCGTTAGTTTGCTGAGAATAATGGCTTCCAGTTTGATCCATGTCCCTGCAAAGGACATTATCTTTTTTCTTTTTATGGCTGCATAGTATTCCATGATGTATATGTACCACATTTTCTTTATCCAGTCTCTCATTGATGGGCATTCGGGTTGATTCCATGTCTTTGCTATTGTGAATAGTGCTGCAATGGACATACACATGTATGTATCTTTATAATAGAATGATTTTATTCCTTTGAGTATATACATAGTAATGAGATTGCTGGGTCAAATGGTATTTTTGGTTCTAAATCTTTAAGGAATCGCCACACTGTCTTTCACGATGGTTGAAGTAATATACATTCTCACCAACAGTGTAAAAGCATTCCTTTTTCAGTCAGGCACGGTGGTTCATGCCTGTAATCCCAGCACTTTGGGAGGCTGAGGCAGGAGGATCACCTGAGGTCAGTAGTTTGAGACCAGCCTGGCCAACATGGAGAAACCCCATCTCTACTAAAAATACAAAAAGTTAGCCTGGTGTGGTGATGCATGCCTGTAATCCCAGCTACTCGGGAGGCTGAGGTAGGAGAATCACTTGAACCTGGAAAGTGGAGGTTGCAGTGAGCCAAGATAGCACTATCTCACTCCAGCCTGGCAAGAGCGAAACTCCATCTCAAAAAAATAATAAAATAAAATTCCTTTTTCTCCACAGTCTCACCAGTATTTGTTGTTTCTTGACTTTTTAATAATTGCCCTTCTGACTGGCATGAGATGGTATCTCATTGTGGTTGTAATTTGCATTTCTCTAATGTTTGGTGATGTTGAGCAATTTTCCTGTTTGTTGGCTACATGTATGTCTTTTTGTGAGAGGTGGCTCTTCATATCCTTTGCCCACTTTTTAATATTTTGTTTTGATTTTTCTTGTAAGTTTGGTTAAGTTCCTTGTAGATTCTGGGTATTAGCCCTTTTCAGAGAAATAGATTGCAAAATTTTTCTCCCATTCTGTAAGTTGTCTGTTCACCTTGATGATAGATTCTTTTGTTGTGCATAAGCTCTTTAGTTTAATTAGATCCCATTTGTTAATTTTTTCTCTTGTTGCAATAAAACTAGGTGATGGGTTGATAGGTGCTGCAAACCACTATGGCACAAATTTACCTATGTAACAAACCTGCACGGCCTGCACATATATCCTGGAAAATAAAATAAAATAAAATAAAATAAAATAAAATAAGGCTGCAGTTCTGTATCTTTTAAGCAGAGTGCGTTTAGGCCATTTACATTCAACATTATTATTAAGATGTGAGATACTATTCCATTATTCCACACATTGTGCTATTTGTTGCCTGTATACCTTGGTCTTTTTCTTTTTTATTGTATTTTTGCCGTATAGGTCCTGTAAGATCTACACCTTAAAAATGTTTTGTTTTGATGAGTTTCCAGAATAGTCTCAAGATTTAGAGCTCTTTTTAGCAGTTCTTGTAGTGGTGGCTTGGTAGGTGAATTCTGTCAGCATTTGTTTGTCTAAAAAAGAGTGTATCTTTCCTTCTTTTATAAAGCTTAATTTTGCTGAATACAAAATTCTTGGCTGATAATTCTGTTGTTTGAGGAGGCCGAAGATAAGGCCCCAATTCATAATAGAGTTTCTGCTGAGAAATATGCTGTTAATCTGATAGGTATTCCTTTATAGGTTACCTGGTGCTTTTGCCTCACAGCTCTTAAGATTCTTTCCTTCCTCTTAACTTTAGATAAACTGATGACTGTATGCCTAAGAGGTGATGTTTTTGTGATAAATTTCCCAGGTGTTATTTGAGCTTATTGTATTTGAATATCTAGGTCTCTAGCAAGACCAGGGAAGTTTTCATGGATTATTCCCCCAAATATGTTTTCCTAACTTTTAGATTTTTCTTCTTCCTCAGGAATGCCAATTATTTTTAGGTTTGGTCGTTTAACATAGTCCCAAACTTCTTGGAGGCTTTGCTCATATTATTCGTTTTTCTTTGTCTTTGTTGGATTGGATTAATTTGAAGACCTTGTTTTTGAGCTCTGAAGTCTTTTCTTCTGTTTGTTCAATTCTATTGCTGAGACATTCCAGAGCACTTTGCATTTTCATAAGTGTGTCCGTTGTTTCCTGAAGTTTTGGTAGTTTTTTATTTATGCTATCTATTTCATTGAATATTTCTCCCTTCACTTCTTGCATCTTTTTTTTTTCCTTAGGCCGGGCTTTACCTTTCTCTGGCGCCTCCCTGATTAGCTTAATAACCAACCTTCTGTGTCCTTTTTCAGGTACATCAGGGCTTTATTCTTGATTTGGATCCACTGGTGGTGAGTTAGTGTGATTTTGGGGGGTGTGTTACAGAACCTTGTTTTGTCATATTACCAGAGTTGGTTTTCTGGTTCCCTCTCATTTGGGTAGGTTCTGTCAGAGGGAAGGTCTAGAGCTCAAGGCTGTTGTTCAGATTCTTTTGTCCCCCGGGTTGTTCCCTTGATGTAGTACTCTTTCCCTTTTCCTAGGAATGTGGTTTCCTGAGAGTGGAGCTGTAGTGATTGTTATCTCTTTTCTAGATCTAGTCAATCTGCAAGTCTATCAGGCTCTGAGCTGGCACTTGGGGTTGTTTGTACAAAGTTCTGTGATGTGAACCATCTGTGGGTCTCTCAGCTGTGGATACCAGCACCTGCTCTGGTGGAGGTGGCAGGTGGGTAAGAGGGACTCCGTGAGAGTCCTTGGCTTTGGCTGCTTAATACACTATTTTTGTGCTGGTTGATCTCCTGTCCAGAGGTAGTGCTTTCAAGAGAGCATCAGCTGTAGTAATATGGGGAGGAAGAGGTGGTGGCCAGCTCCCTAGAACTCCCAAGAGTATATGCCATTTGTCTTCAGTTACCAGAGTGGGTAGTGGAGGACCATTAGGTGGGGGCAAGGCCAGGTGTGTCTGAGTTCAGACTCTCCTTGGGCAGGTCTTGCTGCAGCTTCTGTTGGGGATGAGGGTGAAGTTCTCAGGTTAATGGAGTTATGTTCCTAGGAGGATTATGGCTGTCTCTACTGCATCATGCAGGTTGTCAGGGAAGTAGGAGAAAGCTGGCTATCACAGGCCTCATCCAATATCCACACAACCCAAAGGGCCGGTCTCACTCCCACCATGCCTCCCACCAACAGCCCCAAGTCTGCTTCCAGGTAGTGGGTGAGCAGGACTGAGAACTTGCCCCAGGCTACCCACCTCCCAGCTGCAAAAGCAATTAGGGCTTTCCTTCTTTCCCCACCTGTGGAGTCTGCACAATGGATTCACTCCCTCCCTTGAGTTCTGGCCAGGAGACTTCTCCTGGTTTGGTTGAAATTGTTAACAAAGTTCAGCTGGAAGTTTGCTTCTCTCTGTGGCCTTTACCCAGTGCCTCCCGAAGGATGCCTGTGAGGCAGGGCAGAAATGGCTTGCTAGAGGACCCAGTGAGACCATAAGGGCTTTTCCTGCTGCTTCCTCTCCCCTGTGTTTAGCTCGGCTCTCTACATTGACTCAGCTCTAGGTAAGGTCAGAATCTTTCCTCATAATCTAGACCTTCAGGTTCTCTAGTGGGGGTGTATGTTCCGGGGTGGATGATCTCCCTTTCCAGCTTCCACAGTTTGGGCATTCACAGTATCTGGGGTGCCTCCCAAGTCCTTCAGAGGGTCTGTGAGTTCCCTTGGCTTTCCTAATGTATTCCTGCAGTCATTCTGGAGCAAAAGATCATGATGCATGCCTCCACATACTGCTCTGTCCCTCTGAGTGGGAGCTGCAATCTACTCCTGCCTCCTGTCCACCATGATCCTCCCACAATCTCTCTTGGTCAGGACACTATCTCCCACTGTGGCCCAGGCTTGGCCTCCTCCAAGGTGCTGGCTGACAAGAATAATGCAATTTTTGACCTAAAATATCATGTCTTCTGTCAGCATTCATGAAACTATGAAAAGCTAACTTGTTAGCTTGCAAGTAGGGTGAAATCTCAGACCCTTTACAGTTCTTGATAAGTAATTTCTAGTTAGACTTCCAAACAACCATGTGATACCCTATTTCTTGATATTCATGGACAAATAGATTTTTACTCAAAAGAATTTTGAAAAAGAAAGAAATTAAGGATTAAATAATGTGTCTGGGTCAAATTACTATACTTTACAATAGACATCTATGAAGTGATTTTGAAAAGTTTGTGAAAAATTGAATTAAAAGATAAAAATAAAAATATAAACTTTATTTCTTACCATAAGCTCCATCAAATTCAGGACACTTTTGTAAGCAATGATACTGGCCATTTAGTCCATTCCTGAAAACTGAAGGTCGTGGAAATTTAACCACCTCAATGCAATCATTTTTAGTTACAATTATTATTATTATTATTTTGAGATGGAGTCTTGCTCTGTCACCCAGGCTGGAGTGCAGTGGTGCGATCTTGGCTCACTGCAACCTCTGCCTCCCAGGTTCCGGCGATTCTGCTGCCTCAGCCTCCCTAGTAGCTGAGATTACAGGCATGTGCCATCACGCCCAGCTAATTTTTGTATTTTTAGTAGAGACGGAGTTTCACCGTGTTGGCCAGGCTGGTCTCAAACTCCTGACCTTAAATGATCCACTCGCCTCAGCCTCCCAAAGTGCTGGGATTGCAGGGGTGAGCCAGAGCACCCAGTCGTCATTTTTAATTATTAATTGGAGAAAAATAAATGCCTTTTACAGATTTTTTTTTAAGATTAGCAAATGAAGAAGTCAGTAGCCGACTGCAAGGTAGTTGCCTAACCATTGCCTAATAATTTTGAAATTCTTCCAAAACTGCCCCTGTTTGATAAAAGGAATGAGCAGGGGCATGGTTGTGGTGGGGAATAACTCTAGTGAAGCTTTCCTTGGTATTTTTCTGCTAAAGTTTTGTCTAACTTTTTCAAAACACTCTCATAATAAGCAGATGTTATCATTCTTTAGCCCTCCAGTAAGTCAACAAGCAAAACGACTTGAGAATCTCAAAAATGCTGTTGTCATTACCTTTACTCTTGACTAGTCTGCTTTGCTTTAGCTGGACCATGCCCACCTCTTAGTAACCATTGGTTTGATTATGCTTTGTCTTCATGATCATATGAGTAAAGTCATGTTTTATCTCATGACAATTCTTTGAAGAAATGCTTCAAGATCTTGATTCCACTTGTTTAAAATTTACATTGAAAGCTCCACTCTTGTCTGCAGCTGATCTGGTTTTGGTACCGATTGAGGAGAAAGTTTGTTATAATTTAATTTTTTAGCCAGAATTGTATAAGTTGAACCAGTTGAGATGTCAGTGATGTTGGCTATTATTTCTACTGTTAATTGTTGGTCCTCTTTATTGAGGACATGGACTAGATGAGTTTTTTTCTTCACAAATTAATGTGGATGGTCTGCCACTATGGGCTTCATTTTCAAAATCACCTTGTCCTTTCTTAAAATGAGTTATCCATTTGAAAACTGCTGATTTATTTGGGGCATTGTCCTCATAAAATTTTTGTAAGGCAACAATGATTTCACGATTCTTCCACCCAAGTTTCACTATAAATTTGCTATTTGTTCTTGTTTCCATTTTAACAGAATACATTTTGCTCTGATAGTGGATCTTTTCAAACTCTCTTATTCTTATCCTCAAATTAGATCCTGTTCAGATAAGTTATAACAAGTTTAGTATGAGTTTATTCTAGTGCAAAAAGGTGAATTCAATGCATAATTTCTTCATAATATAATTTTTCTCTGAACTTTTTGAAGACTCCTCATGTATCAGGAAGCCTTCCTGAAAGATGGGCTTCAATAAGACCAATTCTGAGTAGCCAGCTCCATAAGGCTCTAAGCTAGTATAAAAACATTCTTATTACAATTGCTTTTATTCCATAGCTCAAGAAATTAAGTTGAGGATTCTGCTGACTGCATTTGCCTACTCTAAATAGATGTTCAGAAACTAGGGGAGTTAACAATGGGTAACTCTTAGATGCAGTGGACCCATTGTGAGACAGGCTAGTACCAGGAATCCATTTATTGCCTGACCCATGTATACCTCTACTCTAACAGGAGAGCTATGATGGCATTTTTGTTTTCTGGGTATTAACATCAGCTTGGACCTTGTATCCAAAAGATATTGAGAATCTAGGGTTTTCCCTTTCCTAAATACCAGATAAAGTTCCTAAGTCTGTTTGAGGAAGAACTGAAGGAAACACCAGTATTATTGCTTGTTATGGTATTTCAGGGTCCTTTATCAAGGAAAACTTACTTTTCTTTTAACTGATGGGATCTGGGGATTAGAACTGGCCTGAGGTTTGGAACTAGGCAATGGAAAATTGCTTTATTAGAGTGGCTGACATTTGTTGGATGCTCATCTATTTTGCTTCTAGGAAGACTATGCTCTACAAGGCATATCCAAGATCCTTTCAAATCAGAACCTTTGAAGGTCATTATGACCTTTCTGCCCATTTTTTTAAATTTTTATTTTAATTTCCAGGGAACATGTGCAGTATGTGCAGGCTTGTTATATAGGGAAATATGCACTATGGTGATTTGCTGCACCTATCAACCCATCACCTAAACATTAAGCCCAGCATGCATTAGCTATTTTTCCTGATGCTCTCTCTCTGCCTCCCCTCTACTGACAGGCCCCAGTCTCTGTTGTTCCCCTTCCTGTGTTCTCATTGTTCGGCTCCCACTTATGAGTGAGAATATATGGCGTTTGGTTTTCTGTTCCTGTGTTAGTTTGCTAAGGATAATGGCCCCTAGCTCCATTCATATTCCTGCAAAGGACATGATCTCATTCCTTTTTATGGCTGCAGAGTATTCCATGGTGTATATGTACCACATTTTCTTTATCCAGTCTATCATTGTTGGGCATTTGGGTTGGTTCCATGTCTTTGTTATTGTGAACAGTACTGCAACAAACATACATGTGCATGTATCTTTATAATAGAATGATTAATATTTCTTTGGGATATATCCAGTAATGGAATTGCTGGGTCAAATGGTATTTCTGGTTCTAGGTCTTTGAGGAATTGCCACACTGTCTTCCACAATGGTTGAACCAATTTCATTCGCACCAACAGTGCAAAAGCATTCCTATCTCTCCACAACCTCACCAACATCTGTTGTTTCTTTTCTTTTTTTTTTTTTTTGAGACAGTCTCACTCTGTCACCCAGGCTGGAGTGCAGTGGCACACTCTCAGCTCACTGCAAGCACTGCCTCCCAGGTTCACGCCATTCTCCTGCCTCAGCCTCCTGAGTAGCTGGGACTATAGGTGACTTTTTAATAATCATCATTCTGACTGTCATGAGATGGTATCTCATTGTGGTTTTGATTTGCATTTCTCTAATGATTAGTGATGTTGAACTTTTCTTCATATGTTTGTTGGCTGCATGTATGTCTTTTTTTGAGAAGGGTCTGTTCGTGTCCTTTGTCCACTTTTTAATGTGTTATTTTTTTCTTTTTTTTTGTAAATTTCTTTAAGTTCCATGTAGACTCTGGATATTAGGCCTTTGTCAGATGGATAGATTGCAAAAATTTTCTCCTATTCTGTAGGTTGTCTCTTTACTATGATGATAGTGTCTTTTGCTGTGCAGAAGCTCTTTAGTTTAATTAGATCCCATTTGTCAATTTTTGCTTTTGTTGTGATTGCCTTTGACATTTTCATCATGAAATATTTGCCATGTCTATGTCCTGAATGGTATTGCCTAGATTTTGTTCCAGGGTCTTTATAATTTGGAGTTTTACATTTAAGTATTCAATCTATCTTGAGTTAATTTTTGTGGAAGGTGTAAGGGAGGAGTCCAGTTTCAATTTTCTGCATATGCCTAGCCAGTTCTCCCACCATCATTTATTAAATAGGGAATGCTTTCCCCATTGGTTCTTTTGTCAGGTTTGTCAAAGATCATTTGATTGTAGATGTGCAGTCTTATTTCTGAGTTCTCTATTCTGTTTCATTGGTCTATAAGTCTGTATTTTTCTTACCAGTACCATGCTGTTTTGGTTACTCTTGCCTTGTAGCATGGTTTGAATTCAGGTAGTGTGATGCCTCCAGCTTTGTTCTTTTTGCTTAGGATTGTCTTCGCTATACAAGCTTTCTTTGGTTCCATATGAATTTTAAAGTATTTTTTCTAATTCTGTGAAGAATATCAATGGTAGTTTGATGGGAATAGCATTGAATCTATAAATTACTTTGGACACTGTGGCCATTCTCATAGTATTGATTCTTCATATCCATGAGCATGGATTGATTTTCCATTTGTTTGTGTCGTCTCTGATTTTCTTGAGCAGTGGCTTGTAGTTCCCCTTGAAGAGGTCCTTCACGTCCCTTGTTAGCTGTATTCCTAGGTATTTTATTTTCCTCATAGCAACTGTGAATGGGAGTTCACTCATGATTTGGCTCTCTGTTTGCCTGTTGTTGGAGTATAGGAATGCTTGTGATTTTGTATTCTGTTGCTGCTCATTTTGGGAATTATACTCACCTTTCTCTTGATGGTTAAGTGCTGTGGCCTAATCTCTGCTGTTCTGGGATTCTACAATTTTCATGGCTACTGAGGATCTCAGTTCTGTACAGTATCCATTACCACCAGAAAAAGATTGGAAGACATTTACTGTTTGACTTCAAGTATCACTATAAAGCTAGAGTAATCAAAACTATGTTGTAACATCCTAAAAATAGACAAATAGATCATGGAACAAAATAAAGAAATAAACTACACTGAAATAGTGTGGGTTTTGACAAAGTGACAAAAGAGTTTCAATGGGAAAGGAAGGATCCTTTAAACAAATGGTCCATATTCTTATATGGAAAAATATTGAAATTTTATTGTCATCCCAGACCCTATATAAGGTTTAATCTTACATGAACAATGTACCCAAACATAAAAGTCAAAACCATAAAATTTTAAGGAAAATATCTTCACAGCTTGGAGGTAGACAAAGATTTCTTATTCAGGGCAAAGAAAGTGGTAAGTGTAAAAATCTCGTTATTGTTGTTTGCTTGTTTGTTTTTAGATAGAGTCTTACTCTGTCACCAGGCTGGAGTGCAATGGTGCAATCTCAGCTCACTGTAACCGCTGCTTCCCGGGTTTAAGTGATCCTCCTGTCTCAGCCTCCTGAGTAGCTGGGACAATATTGCCCGCCACCGTGCTTGGCTAATTTTTGTATTTTTTTTTAGTAGAGACGGGGTTTCACCATGTTGGCCAGGATGGTCTCAATCTCTTGACCTCATGATCTATCTGCCTCGGCCTCCCAAAGTGCTGGGAGCATAGGAGCGAGCCACTGTGCCTGGCCCAGTGTACAAGTTATAAATATTATGTAATGTTTTTTGAAAGTTAATAAACTAGACTCACATATTTATAGCCTCTCTCCTACTAAAAATTATATATATAAACTTTAGTTTTTTTTTTCATTCTAGTTAATGAAGGGGACACGAAATGTCATCAGTAAATGAGCAACTCAGTTAAATTCTGTTGGATAAAAGCAGTGGTTACTATGGGAACAGAGCAGAGCTTAGAATATTAGCACAAAAAGAATATAGGGAAGAAATAAGCAAATTTGTCACAAAGAACCATGGAGAGCCAGGGAATTCAGCAAAAACATTGGTGCAGCAATGGAGGACAGGAATGAGATGTGGGGCTGAAAACAGAAGGAATAATTTATTACAAAGTGCGATAGATGTCATGGCTCTCACTCATATTTTTGTTTTATTTCTTCTCTGTACAAGGTAAGATTATACTGCCCTGCCGCCCTGAAGTCAGAGATGCCAAGTGACTTGATTTGTTTAATTAAATGCTAGTGAAAGTAATATGTGGCACTTCCTTTAACATCTATGATACTTCACTCAACTTTCACTTCTGTGGCACTCTGCTCTCTTGGTTTTATTCTCACTCTCAAGCTACAAAAACTTACTCTCTTTAGCAGCCATCTCTTTCCTGCTCATTCCCCAAATCCTGTATTGTTTGTAGTTCTGCCCTAAGCTTCTTATTTTATTACTGCAGATTCTCCACAGATAATCTCATTTATTCTAAGGCTTAATTACTATCTGCACTTCTGACTCTCAAATATACTCTATTAGTTCATTCTCACACTGCTATAAAGACATCTGAGACTGGGTAACTTATGAAGAAAAGAGGTTTAATTGACTCACAGTTCTGCCAGCTGTATAGAAGTCAAGGTTGGGGAGGCCTGAGGAAACTTACACTCATGGTGGAAGGCAAAAGGGAAGCAGGCACAATCTTGGGGAGGGAGAGCAAAGAGGGAAGTGCCACACAATTTTAAACCATCAGCTCTTATTAGAATTTACTCATTATCATAAGAATAGTATGGGGAAAATCCACTCTCATGATTCAACCACCTCCCACAAAGTACCCTCTCAGCATTGGGAATTACAATTCGACATGAGTTCTGGGTGGAGACACAGAGAGAAAATATATTATTCCACACCTGGTCCCTCTGAAATCTCATATCATTCTCACATTTCTACACACAATCATGCTTACAAAACAGTCCCTGAGAGTCTTAACTCATTCTAGCATTAACTCTAAAGTTCAAGTCCAATGTCTCATCTGAGACAAAGCAAGTCCCTCTGCCTACTAACCTGTAAAAATCAAAGTCAAGTTAATTACTTCCAAGATACAATGAGGGCATAGGCATTGGGTAAATGCTCCCATCTCAAAATGGAGAAATCAGCCTAAAACTAAGGAACTACAAGCCCCATGCAAGTCTGAAACCCAGCAGGGCAGTCATTAAATCTTAAAGCTCCCAAATAATCTCCTTTGACTCCATGTCTCACATTCAGGACATGCTAATAAAAGGGGTGGATCCCAAGGCCTTGGCCATCTCCACCCCTGTGTCTCTGCAGCCCCTGCAGCTGGTTTCACCGGCTGGCTTTGAGTGTCTGCAGTTTTTCCAAGTGCATGGTGTAAGCTGTTGGTGGCTCTACCATTCTGGTGTCTGGAAAACAGTGGCCCTTTTCTCACAGCTCCATTAAGCAGTGCCCCAGTGGGGACTCTGTGTGGGGGCTGCAACCCCACAATTCCCCTCTGCACTTCCATAGTAGAAGTTCTCCATAAGGGCTACTCTCCTGCAGCAGACCTCTGCCTGGATATCCACGCATTTCTGTACATCCTCTGAAACCTAGGCAGGGGTTCCCAAAACTCAACTCTTGCCTTCTGTGCACCTGCAGGCCCAACACCACATGGAAGCTGTCAAGGCTTAGGGCTTACACCCTCTGAAGCAATGGCTTAAGTTGTACCTTCGTCTCCTTTAGCCATGGTTGGAGCTGGAGCAGCTGGGATGCAGGGCACCATGTTCTAAGGCTGCACAGAGCAGCAGGGCTGAAGGTCCGGCCCATAAAACCATTTTTTCCTCCTACACCTCCAGACTTGTGATGTGAGGGGCTGCTGTGAAGGCCACTAAAATGTTTGGGAGGCATTTTTCCCATTGTCTTGGCTATTCACATTTGGCTTTTCTTTATTCACACAAATTTCTGATGCCTTAAATTTCTCCCCCCAAAATGGGTTTTCCTTTTCCACCACAAATTTTCCAAACGTTTATGCAAACTTTCTAAACTTTTATGCTCTGCTTCTCTTTTAAATATAAGTTCTAGTTTCAGGTCATTTCTTTGTTTATGCAAATAAATGTAGGCTTTTAGAAGCAGCCAGGCCACATCTTGAACACTTTGCTGCTTAGAAATATCTTCCACCAGATACCCTAAATCAAGTCTCTCAAGTCCAAAATTCCACATTTGTCTAGAGCAGAGATACAACACTGCCAGTTTCTTTACTAAAGCATATCAAGAGTGACCTTTACCTTAGTTCCCAATAAGTTTCTTATCTCTATCTGAGACCACCTCAGCTTGGACTTCACTGTCCATATCATTATCAACATTTTGGTCACAACAGTTCAACAAATCTCTAGGAAGTTCCAAACCTTCCCTCATCTTGCTATCTTCTTCTGAGCCTTCAAAACTGTTCCAACCTCTGCCCATTACCCCATTCCAAAGTCACTTCCACATATTCAGATATCTTTATAGCAATGCCCCACTTCTTTGGTACCAATTTTCTATATTAGTCCATTCTCACATTGCTATAAAGACATACCAAAACTAGGTAATTTATAAGAAAAGAGGTTTGTTGACTCACAGTTCCATAGGTTGTATAAGAGGCATGTCTGGGAAGGCCTCAGGAAACTTACAATCATAATGGAAGGTGAAAGGGAAGCAGGCACAACCTTCACATGGCAAAGCAAGAGAGAGAGCAAAGGGGGAAGTTCCACACTCTTCTAAATCATCAGATCTCATGAAAACTAATTCACTATCATGAGAACAGGGTGGGGAAAATCTGTCTCCATAATCCAGTCACCTCCTACCAGGTCTCTTCCCCATCATTGGGAATTACAACTCAATGTGAGATTTGGGTGGGGACAAAGAGCCAAACCATATCATACACATATATTGTAAACATATATCTGCAAGTTATCTGATAACATACTGACCCACATGCTTACCTATTTACTGGCCTGTTTTATTTAGATATTTCATAGACAAGTGATACTAAATGTTTTAAAATTTTAACTAATTTTTTTCAAAACCTTCTCTTTCTCCTGACTATTCTATTCCCATGAATGATATTATCATTAGTGACAGTGCTATACTAGAACAAATTGTACACTCAAAATTATTTTGGCATCTCTTATGAGCAATTCTTATTTCAATCAACACACAAGAAGAGACACAAAATCAATTGATGACCACGTTGGTAAATTTTTAAAGTCATCTTTACTTAAACCTCATTTACATGTAATAAAATTCACATATTTTAAGCAGATATTTGGAGGATTGATAAGAAATATGTACACTTGTATAACCAACACACATTCACAAAATGTTAAACTTCCATCAATATAGAAAGTTTATTCTTTCTCCTTTTTCAGGTAATCACTCTCCAGGCCCAGGTGACCATTGGTCTAGTCTCTAATGTTATAGATTAGTTTTGGCTGTTCAGTAACCTCATTTAAATACTAACATAATGTGTTTGTCTTATTATTGAAGTGAAAGATTATATATTTTTAGTACAAATTATTTGTTGGCCATATGCATTGCAAAAATTTCTTTTTACCTGTACCTTGCATTTCATTATTTTAATGTGTTCTGAAGAGTATAAGTTTTTAACTTAGATTAAGTTTATGTTATGTATATTTTTTCTATTATGGTTAGTGTGCTTTGTGTTCTATTTAAAAAAAAACTCTTTGCCTACTCCCAGGTCACAAAAATTCTCTCTGGGAAGTTTCACAGTTTTAATTTTTATGTTTAGATCTATAATGAATGTTGAAATATTTTTGTATAGTATGAGGTAGGGACCAAAGTATGTTTTGTTCCATGTGGATACAGTTATCATCACATTACATTTTTTAAAAACAACCTATTCTTCCCCAATGAATTACCCTATTGCCTTTAAATAAAACCAATGATCATACATGTGTGGATCTATTATTACACTCTCTTTCTGATTCATTGATTTGTGTATCTATCTTTATGCTAATACCAAACTATGTTGATTACTACATCTTTATCATAAATTTTAAAATCAGGTAATGTACATCCCCCAATTTTTTGCTTGTTTTACTTTTTCATTTTTCAAAATTAGTTTTGGCTATTCTGTGCCCTCTGCATTTCTGTATCAATTTTAGAGTCAACTTATCAATATGTACAAAAAATATAATTTATCTGGAATTTTGATGGTTAAATCTATAGGTCGATTTAGGGAGAATAAACATCTTGGGAAAGATGCTGAAACTTTCAGAGCCTCTGATTTTTTAATCTGCAAAGTCAAAAAATACTTTAGATATGTGTTGGATAGATAGGTAAGATATTTTATGCCAAATTCTTGACCTTGCCTGGCACATAATAAATCCCTACAATTATTTCTATTACTATTATTATTAACCAAACAGCTTTACGTGTGCCAGCTTATGTGTTTCTGACCCTAGCCATGTAAATGGAGCAGGACTTAGTACCATCAAACATTTATTGAGAACTCTTCATGAGATATTTACTTTATAAATAAAAAATGGGCTGGGTACGGTGGCTCACGCCTACAATCCCAGCACTTTGGGAAGCCGAGGCAGGTGGATCACCTGAGGTCAGGAGTTCAAGACATGCCTGGCCAACATGGTGAAACCCCATCTCTACTAAAAATGTAAAAATTAGCCAGGCGTGGTGATACGTGCCTGTAGTCCCAGCTACTCGGGAGGCTGAGGCAGGAGAATCAGTTGAACCCATGGGGCACAGGTTGCAGTGAGCAGAGATCATGCCACTGCACTCCAACCTGGGTGACAAAGCAAGACTCCATCTCAAAATAAATAAATAAATAAATAAATAAATAATAAAATGAATATTTAGGTAGTAAATTATCTTGCTGGAAATCACACAGCTAGTGAGTGGTGAAGGCAAGTCTTGAATCAAATAAGTCTTTTAATTTTCGTACTCTTTTCAATACAAATATATAGAGAAAGGCATGGAAGGAGGTAGGAAGGCAGACAATTTAGAATAATAATTCATCCTATGCAGAACCAGGATAGGAGCTGACAAAAGAAGAGACTAGCTCAGTTCATTGGTTCTTTTCTTTCTGTATCCTTGAGCTCCCCACACTTTCCTTTCCTCTACTCACTGACTCCTTAATCATCCAAAGAATTTTCAGCCTTCCTATAATGGACACAAAGTATTAAACTCCTATGAAGGCCTGGCTTCCCCACCATTGGGTCAGCCAGATGTATTGGGAGCTCAATCAGCCCTCCATCTGCAACACATTCCTGAGCACGTTCCCCTCAGATGCCGCATGTGGGTTGGCCCTTAGGCCATTTCCTGACAGCTGACATGCAGTTGACAGAGAACAGGGATGTATATTTTGGTGCAAGTCATCCTGCCTGCTTGGCTATATTTGCCTTGTTTGATAGTTTTCACTTTTCAGGATGACCTCATGTTAGAAGCTTCTGGATAATTAATAAACTCCTTCTCTGTCAGCCCTTTTCTGGTTTCCTGTCCATTTCAGGTGCTGTTTCTTAGCTAAGTTTAATTACTGAAAGAGTAACCCAAATGAATTAGTGGACATTAGGCTACAGATTAACAATTTTCACGCCTGGCAGGTCTAGCATTTAGTAGAAACAACTCAACTAATATTCGAAGGCATATGTAAACATTTACTTTATGGTTTGGTGCCAAGTTTCAGTGGAATATTAATTTTATGGACACAGTAATAAACTTGTGCTACTTTGGGGTGAAAAAAAAGGGCATAATGGAAACACTTACATATTCCTGGAAAATTCTGTCTTACCCAACTTAAAATTATAAACATTTTACTAACTAAAGGGCATGGAATAAATTGGGTAAATTGTGGTATACATTCTGTCATAAAAAAATTTCAGTAGAATAAGTTTTGTTTCTTCAAGCCAATTAGCAGTGCTAAGTGTCATGCTCAAACAATGTCTTTATTCAAATCTGACACACACAAACAGTTTAATATAATTCAACAGTGAGTAGTTCCCAGATGCTAAGATTCATGCAAAAGCAGTGAAGATGGGGAAATTACAGCACCTGCTCAAAAAACTTCATTCAGGTAGGTTCTTCTGACATCCTAAGAAGTACCTCCAGACCTTGGGGGAATGAATATTCATGACCGGACAGAGGGCATGGCTGATGTTATAGGAAGGTCTCAACAAAGGAAATGGATCAACTGACCTGTTCCAGAGGGCATGGAATGTTATAGGAATGGTCTCAACAAAGGATGCAAAGATTCATTCAGGCTGATGTTATTTGAACTTGATCTTTGAACTCCCCCCCCCCCCCCCCCCCTCCCCCCCCCCCCCCCCCCCCCCCCCCCCCCCCCCCCCCCCCCCCACCCCCCCCCCCCACCCCCCCCCCCCCCCCCCCCCCCCCCCCCCCCACCACACCCCCCCCCCCCCCCCACCCCCCCCCCCCCCCCCAGATAGAATCTGTTCCTGAGGCACCAGAGAACTCCGGGGAATATTCTCTGAGTGTTTAGTGAATAGAGCATCATGGAAATCATAAGAGCCATGTAGGGTCATTCTGTGATATTTGGACCAGACATTGTGGTGTAGCTCAATGTTTAGGACTCAAGGAAAAAAAAAATGTAGGTTTTACTAAAGTTTTAATTTTTGACTAAGCCTAGGCTTTGAAAAGTTACAAGGAACAAAAATGCCTTTTAGGGATTTTTTAAAAGCATATTTTGGGGAGAATTTTTAAAAAACATTGTTCCATTTATTTAGGAAGCCTAGATTTAATTAGTTCATTTTGCAAGCTTATTTATAACATAGACTCATTTGGTGATTTCTTAAGATTTTTTTTTTTTACACGGGTTACTCTCAAGCTGTCTTTGCCCATTCCAAGTTATATTTAGATAATGCATAGGAGGTCACATTCTCCAATATCCTGGGAGGGCAGAATTTTTCTTTTTAAGCTATTGAAAAAAAAAAAAAAAAAAGCTAACCAGGCAAACTTAATACATTTAAACTATCAACATATGTGGACCAACATTTTGGAATACGTGTTAGAGCTCAGCTCTTCATTTCTTTGTGAATGTTGTACATGATTAGTAAATATGAATTAAGATAGACCATATATCATTTAAGAGTAAAATTTTCTCTCATACTTTAAATCAGAATAAAAATCCAAAAGTGAACTTTAGAGAGGGTCAGGGAACTTAATTGCTTTAAGCTTCAACTTCTTGAAAAATAAAATATATAACACTATGTCTTTTGTGAGAGAATTGTGAGAATGAAATAAGATGACATGTAATTTGCTTAGCATAGAACCTAACACATCAATGCCCTCAAAATATCCAGCCATTTTATTAGAACAAAAGGGCTGGATTATGTTTTACTATCATGAAGATAGCTGTGTGGGGTCTCCCCATCTAGATTATATTACTCAGCTGTCCCATTGAGGCCCAAGGATTATCTTAGATCCTCACATTGCTTGCATATGGGGACACTGAAATCTGTGTCCTCTGCAGAGTCCACTTCTATTATCTACATGTTGCTTCTTTTCGTGGACTTTATCTTTGCTTTCTCTCTCTAATTTTGGCCTCACATTCAGACCTTTAAACTCACATTTTCCTCTGCAGTTATGCAGAGTCTTGCAGACTAAAGGGACTGTCTTCAACCTAACCCAGACTGCTTACATGTTGTACTTCTGGTCCTATTCTTTTGGAAACATGTAAAATTATGACATTGACAGAGCCTAAAGTTAAACTGCTTAACTGTAGCTGGTTATCTTTCCCAACTCAACTTAACAGATTTGTACCTCAACAGTTCCTGACAGAAAATATTCTCTACTTCTTATAAAGGTTGGTTAGGTAGGAACTTCTCTGGAGTAATCACTGTTAGAGCACAGGTTGGTAGAGTTATGGTTTAAATGTAGCTCTAGTAAACACCTCAACAGCGTGAGGAGACACAGAAATTAAGAGCACAGGCAAGTTTGAATTTGACCCCATCTCCATCATTTACAAGCTATGTAATGCTATTTAAGTGATCTGTCCTCTAAGCAGGACTTTTTCAGCTGGAAAAAATGGATAACTGAAGTCCTTCCTGAATAAGGTAATTGTGAAGATTAAAGGAGATGTGAATATCACATGGTAAATTCTTAGTAGATGCCAGCAATTATTAAGGAAAGGCAATAGACTTGGTTAAGTATTATAATATCTTTCTAAAATAGAGGCTGCCTGAAACTTGAAACTTGAAATTTAAAACTGGTCAGGGACTATTCTTCAGGTACAAAGAAAACTACAAGGGTATATTTTTGGTGATTGGAGGGGTAGTGATAAGGGTTGTTAGATACGGCATGGGGACTTTCTTTAAATGGCATGGTTTTCATGACACTAAGACTGAGAGTCTGAGAATGTGTCAGGATTCTGAAATAGGGCAGAAAAAAATTTTTATTTTCAGATGTGCATAGTAGTAAAGATAGACAGAGAGCTTTGGGAGGCAGAGATTTAACAGTGGGGCAGAAAAAAAAGACAATCTGACTGTCCGATCAGTGAACTAATTCATCTACTTAAGTTGAAGACCCACTGGTTGCAGAATGGAAGATATTTTATGGCTCCAGTGAAATGAAGTTCTGTTCAATAGATGTGGAAAATAAAAAATAATTTTGCAAAACACCTATCTTAAGTCTGCCAAGGAGCTGCAGGTGTTGAGAGCTGTAAAATCTGACAGCAATCAAAATTAAAGCTACTTAACCGCATTGAGGGGGTGACTACATGATCTTCATAATGGAGGGTTATTTCTTAGTTTTCACAAACTTCCCCTGGCTGCCTGTCAAGCTGTGCATAAAAGGACTTGTCTGGGTCATTACTGCTTTCATTACTGCTAAGGGAGCCAGTGATGGTTGGAGTATGAGCAGAAGTAGACTGGCATTTTATTACATGAGATTTGTGTCAAATCCAGCTCCAGTTATTCAATACTATTTCAGGATCTGTCCACTTTACAATAGTTTTCACATGTGGCTACATATAAAAATCTGAGCTTTACCATTTGTTGAATACACATCTTAACTACAAAACCAGTATGTTCTCAAAGTTTACCCATGAGATCTGTGAGGTTTAGAAGCAAGATAAGTAGATACTTTAGGCTTGATATAATTCATGTGTACATTTATAATATGGCCATGTTATATGCTTTCTTTTTTAATTTTAAAATTGAAGTATTCTACTCTCTCGATTTCTGAAAGGATACAAAAACACAATACATTAGAAAACCTTTGTGAATGTCAGTGGTTTGATAAAGGAGTAAGTTGTCTTATGAAGAATTATTGTTGTTGCTGGTTGTTACGGGCCAGTTACATTCAATATTAGCTTATATTTTGTGAAACAAAAATGAAAAGTTATATCAAGTGCAGCTATATCTGCTGTGTCCATTTTAAGGATGTAGCATAATTCAGTAACATAGAAGCATAGACTTTGGATCTAGAAAGAGTTCAAGGAGTTTGTGATTTTAGTGGCTAGGGTACCAGAGTAGAGCCTCTAACTAGACAAATTGATGATAACCCAAATTGCTTTTAGGTCTTTGCACAGTTTTCTCTTTCCATATCAGAATTCCCACTTTCTTCTCCTACCCAGACCTAAATTCTTACATCCACAGCTCTTGGGAGCTTTCCTACTTTATTACCATTTGTATATGTGTATTTTCTCTTCAAGAAATGGTAACTATCTTGAGAGTAGGATATTTATAACATTTAATTCATTGTTGTGTCTCCTGAAGTACCTAGAATTTGAGCTTCCATTCAAGAGCTAAGCTGTGATAGACCATCAAGTTTTCACTCACCAGGATGCTTTCTAACTTTTACCACAGATGATGCCCAAAGCTTTTCCTGAGACTTTGACCTTGAAGCTTTGATGCCCGCTTTAGGCGTCACCCTCCACCTATGTGTTATGCAAAGCTTTATATAGTTCTGATTGACTTCACAGAATTGACAGTCTAGCAGTTGGTTCCACCTTTTCTTATCCTCAATCTAGGCTATTTCTCTTGACTCCTATTCCTAAGGATAAATAAGGCTCTTTCTGTCTGTGTTCTTGGAATAACCACCAAACTACCCTCTCTTCAGCCAACTTGACCATTAAGATAGTTGTTTATTTTCCCAAATTCTAAATCTGTTATATTTTAATTACCACATAAGTAACATAAGTTCTCTTTTTCCTTATGTGGTAGTTGTATTTTCCCATTTTAGTAGTTAGTATACTTTGAACTACAAGTAACAAAAATAATCATAATGATCCACAATTTAAACTATCAGAACATTTATAGCCTCAGATGAAATAAAATTCAGGCTTGTTTCAGTAGCTCAAACAAGTCTTCAGGCTTGTCACCACTTGGACCCAAGACGGTTGCTGCTATTCCAGCCCTCTTGCCCTCTTAAACTGTGTAGAAAGTTAGAAAGAAAACTTAGTTTCTTCTTTTGCATAGAGAAAACACATAAATAGAGGAGAAATAAAGGAGAAAGCCTTTTCTACAAGTCATTGAGTAGACTTTCTCTTAGGTCTCTTGACCAGGGTTGGGTAAATGACCATTGTAGTTGTCAGAATGATAGCCTTCAAAAATATGTGCCCATGCCCTAATCTCTGAAACCTATGAATCTTACCTTAGGCAGAAAAAGTATCTTTGCAGGGGTAATTACAATAAGCAACTTCAGATGAAGATAGCATCCCAGTTTGCCCAAGTGAGCCCTAAATCCAAAAATCTGTATCTTTATAAGAAAAGAGCACTTTGGGAGACTGAGGCAGGCAGATCACTTGAGGTCAGGAGTTTGAGACCAGCCTGGCCAACATAGTGAAACCCCGTCTCTACTAAAAATACAAAACATTAGCCGGGCTTATGGCAGGCACCTGTAATCCCAGCTACTTGGGAGGTTGAGGCAGGAGAATCGCATGAACCTGGGAAGTGGAGGTTGCAGTGAGCCGAGATTGCATCCCTGCACCCAGCCCTGGCGACAGTGCAAGACTCCATCTAAAAGAAAAGAAAGAAAAGAAAGTAAGCAAAGAGAGAAAAAGAGAAAGAGAGGACAATATGATCATAGGAGTGATTGAGATTGGAATGATGCAGCCACACATCAAGGAATGCCCACAGCCCACAGTTACAAAGGCTAGAAGATGCAAAGAATTATTCCATAGAGACACCAGGTGAAATGAAATGCAGCCCTGCTGACAAACTGGATTTCAGACTTCTGGCCTCCAGAACTGTGGGAGAATAAATTTATGTCTTTGTTTGTTTTTAATGTTTTTGTTTTTAATAGACTTTGTCTTGTTTGCTTTTAATAGACTTTATTTTTTAGAGCAATTTCAGGTTCACAGCAAAATTGAATGGAAAGTACAGCTAATTCCCTGGTACCCATTGTTCCCAAATAACAACCTTCCCCACTATCAACATCCCACACCATAGTGGTACCTTATTTGTTACAATGGATGAACCTACATTGGTACATCATCACCCAAAGTCCATGCTTTGCCTTAGGGTTCAATCTTAGTGGTGTACATTCTACTGGTTTTGACAAATACATGATAACATGTATCTACTATTAGAATATTGGACAGAATTGTTTCACTGCCTTAAAAATTATATGTGATCTGCTTATTTAACCCTCCATCCCCCAAGCCCTATCAACCGCTGATCATTTTACTGTCTCAATTTCGCATTTGCCAGAATATCATAAGGTTAAAATCACACACTTTTTTTTAACAGGCAGGGTTCTCCAGGGAAATAGAATCAATAGCGTGTGTGTGTATGTATGTGTGTGTTCACACACACACGGGGGGTGGGGAAGAGAAAGAGAGAGGGAGAGAAAGAAAGATAGAAGTTTATTATAAGCAATTGGCTTATGCAATTATGAAGCCTGGCAAGTCCCAAGACCTGCAGGGTAAATTGGCAAGCTGGAGACCCAGGAGAAAACAACAAACAATGTTTCTGTTTTTAGTCCAAAGACAGGAAAATTCTTGTGTTTCAGTTTGAAGGCTGTCAGGCAGGAAGAATTCTATTTTGCGGAGGGTCAGCCTTTGTTTTCTATTCAGACCTTCAACTGATTAAATTAGTCCCATTCCATCCACATTAATGGAGGGCAATCTGCTTTACTCAGTCTATCAATTTAAATGTTGATCATATCCAGAAACACATTTACAGAAACACCCAGAATAGTGTATGACCAAATATCTGGGCTCCTCATGGCCCAGTCAAGTTAACACAAAGTTAAACATCACAAATATCACAAATATACAGACTTTCTAGATACGCTTCTTTCACCTGGAAATATTCATTTGAGTTTCCTTCATGTTTTATCATGGCTTGAAAGCTCATTTTGTTCATTGAATAATATTCCATGGTCTGGATATGCAAAAATTTATTTACCCATTAACTTACAGAAGGACATCATGGTTGCTTCCAAGTTTTGGTAATCATGAATAAAACTGCTACAAACATCTATGTAAAGGGTTTTGTGTGGACAAATGTGTTAAATTCATTTGGGTAAACACCAAGGAGTGCAAATACTGGCTCATATGTTAAGAGTATGTTTAGTTTTATAAGAAAGAATTCTGTTATTTTAAGCCAACAAGTTTACTCTAATTTGTTGCAGCAGCCCTAGGAAACTAATATAATCATCCCTATGTAAAATAAAAGGAAGATAAAAATATGTATCTAGCAATTTGATCCTACTAGAGGAAATGAGCTCAGTCTATAATGAAAAATAACTTTGGAAATGGCCTGTGGCAAGGAAACTAATATCTCTGAAATATTCAATGGTTTAAGATCCTGAAATTGTAGATTTGCAAAACTTTTTCCTCCTTAAAATTTCCCTGATACTAGAGTAGCTTTTATTTTGACTTCAAAGGCCAGAGTCCTGTGAAATTACTAATAATAACCAACATTTATATAAGTTTATAGTTTAGAAACCACTATCTTTCTGCATGAACAAATTACCTCCTAAAACAGCCCTGAGAAGCAACTATAAGCTATTGTGCTCACTTTGTGGAGGGTAGTAGAGAGCAGTACATAGAAGCATAAACTATGAACCCCAGTTCTCATGCTTACAATTTGGCTAATCAAGATCATGCCACTTACCCTCTCTGAGCCTCAGTTTTATCATCTATGAAGTGGAGTGAATGCAGGTACTTACCTCATCATGCTGCATATTATGATGGATTACAAATATAAGAGGGTTAGAGCATAATAAGCAGTCAATAAATGTTCATGGCAATTTTAATCATTGATATATTTATTATTATAATAATAATTTATCACTATTGTTACTTTAAATATGTGAAAACTAAAGCTGAGAAAGATTCAATGACTTGACTAGGATCAATAAAGGGCAGGTATTTTGGCTCCAAATCCCTTCATCATATGGTTTCCTATGTCAAGAGGGTAGAATAGATATTTAAACCTTTGTAAAAATTGGAACATTTGTACTATCTTAAATGGTGTCAAGGGGAAACTCACCATATGCTAAAATAAAAAGAATGTAGACCAGTACTCAAGACTAGCAAGGCTCTGGTGTAAGCTTTCATGTGTATGCATATATAGTCCATGAAAACACTGTTATTTTGATATTGTCCATCTAAAAATTAAGGAATTGGCCTGGGACAAGTCAGAGCATGTGCTGTTTTATGTCCTTTCCCCAAAAGACACTTAAAATTTTGGGCAGCAGACTAGGAAAAGATTATGCAAATAAATTATAGTTGTGGAAAACACATGAACATATTTGAATACATATGCCTAGCCATATGTACAGAATTATAGCTTTTTTAAATTTGTATTTTCAGGACAGCAAACAGTATCATTTTACAAATACCATGGAGACCTACTGTGGTGACACTTCAGAGTGGGAAACTAACATGCTGAGCCATTGAATTCTGTTTTTCATTACTTATTCAATGAATTCTCACAATAACACTGCAAGATATTGCCTATTATTATTCATTTTATGGATAGGGACACTGAAGCTCATAGAATCCCTGTGATTGTTTCCTAAGTTATTCAACTCTCAATGGTGGAGAAAAAGCAGAGTCTTAATTTAAATCTTGTATTATTAACAATACTATTTTCCTTGGAAGTAAATTTGGGTGTTTTGTCTGATGAAGCTATGTTGTTTAATACTTTAGTTAAACTGGAATACATATGCCATGAAGCAAAGGCCAGGAAAACCTAATTACTCCACAAAGCCATACATTCATTCCTGAGCTGAAGTCAACCCTGCCGTTCCAGTTAGTAGTCAAGGCTTCAGGTAATGGGCCAGTAGTGAATCTGGGCTTTGTTTCTGGATGGTGGTGGCCACAGGGAGCCTTGCTGGAATTTTTCTAGGATTTTATGCCAACTTAAACAAACATTGGAGGTTCAGGAGAGTATTCCATGGGTCTGAAAGCAGAGTGTGAAAACCCACAATGCTAAGGAAATGTATTTTAGAAAAGACCCAACCAAAACACAGAAGTTACATTTTGTACTACTCTATAGAATGGATGTTGCCATCCAAAGGGGAAAGAAAGAAATCCTTATGGTTAGATTACACACAGAGCTCAGCAGATCTACAAAAGTCTTTCATTATATACAAAAGATCTACTTTATAACTTTGACTACTGGTTTCATGAATGTTTAAATAAAATTATCACATAATCATTTGCACAAAAATGAAAATTAAAGGCATTTCTATCCCCAAAGAAGCCAGACATGGATGAGAAAAATTTCATCCATTTTTCCAGAGAAGTTCATTGATATAATTTTCAAACCCCAAATTATCAGAATATAGAAGAAAATTACTAAAGTTTTATTCATTAGCTAGTTTTTTAGTATGGTGAGTTGCTTATTGTGCATTTTAGCAAATCCCATAATCACTCTCCAGAGACCTGAGTGTATCTGAATTAAAAAATCTTCTTTAAAAAGTGAATTTAATTAGAAAGTACATGAACACACACATACACACACTCACACTCACACACACACAGAGTAATGGAACTAAAACAGCTGATACTTATTAGAGGGCAATTGACATTGTGCTTCCACAAGATAATTATAATAAACTAAGTCCTGATGGGAGATAAATGAAGATTTTTCCATAAGTTGAGTGACACTGGTAGTAGAGCAAAGAGAGTGGAAAATAGAAACATTTAAAAATAAAATCCAAAATGTCTTCGAAATATAAATTTCAGGTATGTAGCTTCTCGACTCCTATGTCCATAGCAATTCCTCTCAAGGTTTCATGTGCCTACGAATCACCTGTGCATCTTATTAAAATACAGTTTCTGCTTTAGTAGGTTTGAAGTGGAGCCAAGATTCTTTATTACTATTAGGTTGGTGCAAAAAGTAATTGGTTTTGCCATTAATGGCACAATTGTTTTTTGCACCAATGTAATAACAGGCTCCCAGATAATATCAATGATGCTAGTCTCTTGTCATACGGTGACCAACCTATCCAGTTTGCCTGGAACTATGAGGGTTTTTCATAGGATATGGAGTTTTTAGCTAAACCTGGAATGGTTCTGGGCAAAATGGAATGGGTAGTCATCCTATAGGATCACATTTTGAATACAATAACCCTAGGTTATACCTGAAATTCAACAAAATAATTTCTGATCATGCTCAGATATTTGTTTACAATCGAGGACAAGAGCTACACTCACAGGGTTACCCTAATCACAAAGTCAGGTTTCTGGCAGAGAAATTTGAAGCGTATAGGGCAAGAAGTTAACTTTAGTGATAATAAAACCCAAACCTAAATCATCTCCTGTCTAGAATGACTGAACCATCATATTATTGGCCCAAAAGTAGAAGTGTAGCCATTTCCCAGTAAAAATATTATCTCTGTCTCTATCATGAGGTCCGTAATTCAGTAAAAAATTCTGAAATATACAAAAAAAATTTGGAAAGACAAAGATTAATGAATCCAGACTCAGAGATATTGAAACTATAAGATGAGAACTTTAATGTAGCTATGATTAACATGTTAAAGAATCTAGTGGAAAACCTTAACAACATGAATGAACAGATGGAGAATTTTAACTGAAGGAACAAAACTTAAGAAAAGTCAAATAGAAAAGTTGAAATAATACATTACATCATAGATGAAAAAATTATTTATAAAGCTCATCAATAGACTTAAGATAGCTAAGGGGAAAAAATCACTAAACTCTAAATGGGTTAATATTTAGTCATAAAAAGGAGTAAACTATTGATATACTCAACAACTCAGATGGACCTCAAAGGGCTGATTTTGAGTAAAAAATGAATAAATAGAAATTGTCCAAGTCAAAACATTGGGAAAAAGAGTGAATTCAAAAACAAACAAACAACAACAAAAAAACCCAGAGCACTTAATGTTAATATTCTAAGAGAAGTGTAATTGGTGTGCCAGAAAGAGACAAAAGAGAAAATTGGACAAATAGACATTTTGTGATAATGGCTGAGAATTTTTCAGAAATAATGAATGACATCAAACCATAGATCCAAGGAGCTTAAATCTATTTACACAATAAATAAAGACACACACACACACACACACACACACACACGTAAATACATCATAATTTAACAACTGAAAAGACAAAGAAAAAATTTGAAGGCAGTCAGAAAAGAAATACAGCACATACAGAGCAACAGAGATATGATTTGCAAAGGACATCTCAGAACATATGCAAACTACAAGACAATAAAGTAATATTTAAACTACAAGAAGCTTAAAAACTCCAAATACAATATTCAGTAAAACTATCTTTCAAAAATAAGGCAAAATAAGTAATTTTTCAGACATACCAAGGATGAGAGAATTTATTGCCAGGAGTCTTGTGCTTCAAGAAATGTTATAGAAAGTTCTTTAGTCAGAAGAATTATGATACAAGACAGAAATGTGTGTCTATACAAAGGAATAAAATGTGCCTGAAGTGGCAAAAATAAAGGTAAATATGATATCAAAGACATTATCTCTATGTTTCAGAATTAAAACTGTATTTGAATGCCTAAAGTAAAAATAGTAATAATGTATTATAGCATATATATATATGTATATATATAGAGTACAATGTATGACACAAAGGATGTGAGAGAGGAATCGGAATTATTCTACTGCAAAATAATTGCAGTAGTGGAATATTATTTAAAATTAGACTGGTAAATTAAAGATGTACATTGTTAACCCTCCAGTAACCACTAAAACAATGAAAAGGAGAAATAGCTAATAATTCAACATTGTATCTTAAATGGAAGTACAAATATAACCCAAAAGATAAAAGAGACTGGGCACAGTGGCTCACGCCTGTAATATCAGCACTTTGGGAGGCCAAGATAGCTGGATCACTTGAGCACAGGAGTTCAAGACCAGCCTGGCCAACATGGTGAAACTTCATGTCTAAAAACAACAGAAAAGAAAAAATTAACCAGCATGGTGGTGCGCACCTGTATTCCCACCTACTTAGGAGGCTGAGGTGGGAGGGTCACTTGAGCCTGAGACATCAAGGCTGCAGCAGGCCGTGATTGTGCCACTACACTCCAGCCTGGGCGACAGAGTGAGAATTTGTCTTAAAAAAAAAAAATGGAAGAAAAATATTAGCAAATATGGATACACAGAAAACAATTAACAAAATGACAGATAAAAATCCAACAGTAAGTCATTTCAAATACTATTGGTTCTGTCTCTTTCATCACAGGCCCAGAATGCCAAGGCCTGGGGGACAGAGTCATGTCAAAAGAAGGGTCATGGGGACCCACAGGACCTCAGCCCTCACTACCTAATGCCACCTCATTTATCAATTATCTGCAACCTGTATTCAGGTGCAGCACTCCTCAGCTTTCCCAGTTGTGGCTCAAAGAGTCCCATGTGTGGCTCAGGCTGCAGTTCCAGTGGGCACAGGTGCTAAACCTTGGGAGTGTCCACATGGTGCTAACTCTGCAGGTATGCAGAGTGCATAAGCTATGGAGGCATGGCTCCCTCCACCTAGATTTCAAAGGATGACTTGGAGAGCTTCAGTGGCTCAGAAAGAGAACTGCCATAAGAATGGGGCCTCCAGGAGCTGTGGGGGATCAACCCCCAACTGCTGTTGGTCTAGAAGGGACAGAATAGAGTCAAAGAAGATTATTCTCAAGTATCAAGGTTTAACATCATTTTTCCTGTTGGGTTTTGGACTTACTTGGAACCTCTTACCCCTTTCTTCTTTCCTGTGTCTCCTTTTGAAATGGGAATATGTATCCTGTGCCTGTCCCTCTACTAGATTTCTGGAAACACATAACTTGTTTGATTTTACGGGCTCACAGCAAGAGAGGGAAGTTGTCTCAGAAGGAATTGTACCTTGAGTCTCACCCATATCTGATTTAGATGAGACTCTGCACTTTAGACTTTTGAATTGATGCAGGAATGAGTTAAGACTTTGGGGGCGTTGAGATAGAATGAATGTATTTTGTATGTGAGGACACAAATTTTGAAGAATGAGCAGTGGAATGCTATGGTTTGAATGTTTGTGTCCTTCCAAAATTCATGTTGAAATTTAATCCCATTGTGATGGTAATAAAAGGTGAGGCCTTCTGAAATGAAATCATGAAGGTTCTGCCCTTGGGAACAAGATTAATGTCCTTCTGAAAGAGGCTTCAGAGACCCACCTGGCTTTTCTGTTCTTTCTACCATGTTAGCACAGGTGTGTCCCCCTCCAGAGATCATAGCAACAGGCACCATCTTGGAAGCAGAGGGCAAGCCCTTACCAGACACTGCACCTGCCAGTGCCTTGGTCTTGGACTTCCCAGCCAGAACTGTGAGAAATAACTTTCTATTACTAATAAATTATTCACTCTAAGATATTTTGTTATAGCAGCAGGAATGAGTTGAGACAAGTTACTTAAAACATGGTAGCTAATTTCTCTCAGAGAAACCGAGGGACAGGAGAGAATAAACAGACAAGAGCAAGGCAGAAGCCAGTTATTTAATCTCAGAATGTATATCCCATAAATTTTATCATATTCTCTTTCTTAGAAGCAAGTCAGTAGGTTCATCCTGCACTTAGAGGGGATTGTAGAAGGGCATGAATACCAGGAGATGAGGATCACTGAAACCATCTTAGAAACTAATACAAAAAGGGAGAGAACTTTTAAGAAAATAGTTAGAAAATAAGTTGTTTTTTTTTTTTAATTATTATACTTTAAGTTCTAGGGTACATGTGCACAATGTGCAGGTTTGTTACATATGTATACTTGTGCCATGTTGGTGTGCTGCACCCATCAACTCGTCAGCACCCATCAACTCATCATTTACATTAGGTATAACTCCCAATGCCATCCCTCCCTCCTCCCCCCTCCCCATAATAGGAGTTAGTACTCAAATCAATCTACCCAATGCTCATAGGTTAGGAGTTTTTCAAAGGCATTTTGGGGAAAGGAGTGCCAGTGGCTAGGCTTGCTGCTGATTGGTGGGGGCAGAGATGAAATTGTAGGGAGTCAGAGCTGTCCTCCTGTGGGCTAAAATGTTTCTGGGTGGGGCCACAGGGGCAGGATTGGAGGGTCCAGGTAGAGCCATGGGGTCCAGTGGAGCCATAGGTGTCAGACATGGAAAAAAAAAAAAAACTGAAAAAAGAAATTTCAAAGGCCAATATACAATAGTGGTGTTACCTGCAGGAATGGCTGACAATCTGTTTCTGTGCCTTCGCAGAATCAGGCTCCTCTCTTTCCCCTAACCTGATGGTCTTTCATTCGTTTGGCAAAGGCCATTGAGTTCTTGGGGAAGGCCCATTCCCATTTAAAACTATAAATTAAATATCTCTCAAAGACAGCTTAGCCTAAGCCCAGGAATGATTAGGGGAAAGGCAAGATGGGGGAGGTGGATTAGATCAGTTCTCTTTCATTTCCATAATTTTCTCACTGGTATAATTTTTGCAAAGGGACCTATTGACTTTCAGGGAAATATCTCTGGGGTTTTGATTAAGTGAATACAGTTATCTCAAATGCATGTCAATTTATGAATGTGTACCTTGCTTCATTTTTCCTCTGTGCCATATTGATGTCTTTCGATGTGTCCTATTCTTTCCTGAATTATATAATAATAGATTATTCTCAATTTCTGCACTGCGCTTGGTAAAATCAGGCATAACATCTAAAGAGTCTAATGTACCTACGCAAGATTAGGCTGCCCTTGCTCTGACTGTAAACCCACCAGGGGAGACTTAGAACCTGGGAAGCACACTGCAGTGCCCTGTGCTTTTCGTAGGTGCCACTAATCTGCAGGTTGCTCCCATAAAATCTGCCTAGTTTGGGTTTCAACTCCAGATAAACTTATCTTCCTCATTCCTTTTCTAAACTCCACCCATACTTCCAGCTAGAAAACACATACCACATGTTCAGATATAAATGTTAAAAATAAGTTTAATTTACTAGATGTATTAAATAAATTTTTTAAAAGCCTGTATACTACTACATCTATTACTTTTTTAAATGCTTGAGTAAGAGGTATATTAATTATATTCTTCTTCAAAAATTATTTTCTCATTACTTAACAACTTCATAAAACAATGTTAGTGCTAGACAGGACCTTGAAAAGCTGGTATTTTAAAATATTTAAAAAGCCATGGTAAAGTTTGAGGGTATTTTTGAGAACCTAAAGTAAATATATTTCCAGAAAGAATTACTACAGTCCCTTCCCTTTTTATACCTTTTTAGTGTAGTTGCCACATTGAGAATTAAGGAAAATATTCTAACTTTTTTGCTCTTGGAAAAATAATTTTTTGTAGTTATACTAAAGTAAAGGTATTGCTTTTTAAACACAGAAAACAAAATAGAATGGGTTTTCCTTAGTGAATGATGAGCTTCCATTTCTTACAAGCTAGGTTTTTTTGTGTTTTTGTATGTGTGATTTTTTGGTTTTTGTTTTGTTTTGTTTTGTTTTTTGTAGCCCAGGAATAAGTATTATAACATTGGCAGTTGGGCTACAAGTTTAGAATTTATACATTTAGAAAATTCCAAAGTGTTGCAATTTCCAAAAGTAAAGTTGGAATACTTTCTACACTGGCTTCACATTTACCAAATGTACACATAAGGGATAAATTTAGCCTGCCAATTTTGTTAGTGCCTATATATCAGCAGATTCACCAGACAATAAAAAAGAGGACAATTGATTCACAAACCATTACCTCTCATTTCTGGTTCCACTTTGCTTCGAGATGGCAAAACATAGAACTACACAGCGTTAGGTTTGGAGTTGCAGTTATCTTCAGCACACTTAAATTTCTTTTGGTTTAAATAATCTTTATTTACAAAATACTATACTAAGAACTATAATTTATTAAACTTCAATTTGAGAAAAGTGTAATCACTTAAGTAACAGCAGTTACTTAAACTGAAAATGAGATCAGTCTAAATTACTTTTGAATAGAGCAAAAATATTGTCAGGTTTCTTGCTGTGGTTCTGGATGTTCAGTAGCAGGCTCCTTTGAAGGCAGAATCAACCCTGAAGGGAACTCGCTTCTACCTTCAGAATGTGAGGGTGAGGTAAAAATCCAGGTCTTGGGTGATGGTAAGGAGGAAAACCCCTCGGTGGATAGATGTTTCTCACTGCAAATGGAGCATGTGGTGGACCTGGGAAATCCGTTGGTGGATAGTAACCTCCAGAAGCTCCAAACATGGTTCCTGGAGGAGGTGGGGGGAAAGGATGTCCTCTTCTCATGAACGGGCCCCTTGTATTCACTGGAAACAATGGACCTCTGATTGGAGCTAGAGGTGGAGGCACAAAGCCAGTGCCAGTTGCTTCATTTTCAGCAGGGAGAGATGAATCAGGCATATTTAAATCACCAAGATCATCTTGGGCATCATTTCTACTGGATTCCATTTCTGAAGGCATTGACCCATCCATTTTATCCAAAGAAGGCATATTAAAACTTCTGAGTTCTGCTGGCCCAGACAGTCTATCAGAATTAGAATAAAATCTGTCTTCCCTTTGTGGAGGAAGACCTGAATCAGGATATGATTGTCCTGGTGGAGGAAACATCATCCTTCGTTCCTGATCCCACGGAGATGACAGGGGCCCAGTATCAGAAGGAGCCCTGTGAGGATCAGTTAATGTATCACAGCTTGGTTCTCCTCTTTCATTGGTAATCTCATGGTCCAGAGGATTCCCTGGGCCTCTTGGGCCTCTTCTTCCTCTCCCCGGAAGCACAGGTGAGAGTCTGAGTGGACCCTCCAACAAAGTTTGAGGAGAGAGAAACGCTCTCGTTTCAGATGAAGGCTGACCCAATGGTGAGGGACCATATGGGGAATGCTCTCTGTCAAATGCTGTATTTGAAACATCAGGTGCAGAACGATCTTTTTCTAAAAGTGCACATTTAAACCCTGTTTCAGTTAATTTTTGTCTGTTGTTAGCATTTTCTTTCCTTAAATCATTGAGTTTTCTTTCAGCAGTCCAAGCTGCCAACCAATTATCATGTCCTTTTTTCTCGTAGGAAATAACCTGCCTTTGATAAAAATTAATAGTTCTCTCCAATTCTACTTCATGATCTTTGGCTAGCTTTCTATAGGTCTCCAGCTCTTCAGTGGTATGGCTGATCTTTTTTTCCACTTTAGAAAGTTTCTCTTCTTCCTGTATCTGGTAATTTTCCTCTACCGTCAATTTCCTGTGGAGTTTCATTTCATTTTCTTGATATAATTCAGTCATTATTTTAAGTTTCCGTTGAAGTTTCTGATTCTCACTCTCAAAATACATGTTTTCTGACTGCAAAGATGCTTGTTGAGTCTGAAGATTTTTAATATGCTCTGTAAGCTCGTCCTTTGTTTTGTCAACTTCAGATAACTGAATAATAATGTGGTTTCTTTCTCCTTCTAAGGTTTGTAAAGAAACATTTAACTTAGCAACATGAATCAGTTTCTTCAAAGCTCCTTTTGGAGGATCATCTGAGTAAGCACCATTTTCCGGTTCACCGTTCACTTCTAATTCCAAGTTATCATCATCCGTTACGTCCTCTCCAAGTACAGCAGCCCAATCTTTCATCTTCAGCAAGCATCCAGTCAGAGTCTTGATGTGATTTTCTTTATCATTTAGAACTTGTTCTGCATGTACTTTGGAGTCTTCAAATGTTACTTTCTGTTTATTAAGCTCACTCACTTGTTCCTTCCATACTTCAGCTTCTTGCAAAAGCTGCTTCTGGCTTTCCTGAAGTTGAGAATTTTCACTCAAAGCATCTTTTATTGCTATCTCCCATCGTTCTTCATTCATTTGAAAAATCTTGAAAATGATTTTGGCTTCAGCTATTTGTGATTTGAGAGATTTTGACTCATCTTGTACAGACTGTATCGTTTTTGAAATATCCGCCATCAATTCATCTTGTTGAGAATGTTTAGATTTCTCTTCTTCGAACTCTTTTTCTAGACAGAGGATTTCATCCTCAAGTTCAGAATTGAACCTGTTCAGCTTTTCACAGGTTGCCTCCAAACTTCGTGCTTCTGCTGCCGCCTTCTCAAAGCTGACATCCTCTAAAGATGACTCTACTTCATAGTCTTCGTATTCTTTTTGAATAAGGCTAAATTTTTCAAGTAGTTTACATTTTTCTTCAATTAGTCCAGAAAGCATTGCAGCAAGTATTTCTTCTCTTCCCACATAAAGCCGACTCCTAACCGATCTAAAACTTCTCCACAGAAAAAGGAGAACGGCAAAAAATCCAACAACAGCTGCACATACCACCAATTCCCATGGAAAACCATAAGGATCCGAATCTGGTCTCCTACTTTCAGGTAGTGCTGCCACAACCCTGCCTAGCTCCTCCAGGACCAATCCCAAATAGGGCAGCTCCGGGCTCCTCCATAGCGCCAAACTGCTCTGGGATCACCGCAGTAACACCGGCCACAACAAACGGTGGAGAACACGCAGCCTTGGGTCTGGAATCCGAATCGGCAGGCGGCAACCAACCGGAGTGGACCACTGCGGAGCTGGCTGCGGGGGCCGCTGGGGAATGCGGGCACCCCATAGGCCTCACAGACCCATGCTGCGGCCCCCCATTCCCCCCCGCCCCGGCCACCTTGTTACACTTTACAGCCTGAGGCAGCGCAGGTCCGAGCCCGACCCGCCTTAGTTCTGGCAATTTTCACATCACATATTTTGAAGCTCTGTTGTTTGGTGAGTACACTTTTAAAATTGCTGTCTTCTTCACGGATTAAACCTTTGATCATTACATAATCTCTCTGTTTCTGGTAATTTTCTTTGCTTTATCTGATATACATACAAGCACTCTTGCTTTCCTTGCATTAATGTTGGTGTAATATATCTTTTTTCATCCTTTTAATTTGGCCTGCCCTGGATTGGTAAATTTCAAGTGAGTTTCTTGTACACAGCATACAAGAAACATATACGAAAGGGTCATACTTTTAAATACACTCTTCTATTATCTGTCTCTTGATAGACCATTCATAATTAAACTAATTATGGATAATTTAGTGCATAAGCCTGACATTTTTTTCTGTATCAATTTTTGTTTCTCTGCTTGTTTTTCTTTTCTTTTCTTTTTTTTTTTTTTTAAATATACTTTAAGTTCTGGGGTACATGTGCACAACATGCAGATTTGTTATATATGTATACATGTGCCATGTTGGTGTGCTGCACCCATTAACTCATCATTTACATTAGGTGTATCTCCTAATGCTATTCCTCCCCCTCCCGACTCCCCACAATAGGCCCCGATGTGTGATGTTCCCCTTCCTGTGTCCAAGTGATCTCATTGTTCAATTCCCACCTATGAGTGAGAACATGCAGTGTTTGGTTTTTTGTTCTTGTGATAGTTTGCTGAGAATGATGGTTTCCAGCTGCATCTGTGTCCCTACAAAGGACATAAACTCATCCTTTTTTATGGCTACATAGTATTCCATGGTGTGTATGTGCCACATTTTCTTAATCCAGTCTGTCCTTGGTGGACATTTCGGTTGATTCCAAGTCTTTGCTATTGAGAATAGTGCCACAATAATTATACGTGTGCATGTGTCTTTATAGCAGTATGATTTATAATCCTTTGGGTATATACCCAGTAATGGGATGGCTGGGTCAAATGGTATTTCTAGTTCTAGATCCTTGAGGGATTGCCACACTGTTTTCCACAATGGTTGAACTAGTTTACAGTCTCACCAACAGTGTATAAGTGTTCCAATTTCTCCACATCATCTCCAGCACCTGTTGTTTCCTGACTTTTTAATAATCGCCATTTTAACTGGTGTGAGATGGTATCTCATTGTGGTTTTGATTTGCATTTCTCTGATGGTGAGTGATGATGAGCATTTTTTCATGTGTCTGTTAGCTGTATAAATGTCTTCTTTTGAGAGGTGTCTGTTCATATCCTTTGCCCACTTTTTGATGGGGATGTTTGTTTTTTTCTTGTAAATTTGTTTGCGTTCTTTGTGGGTTCTGGATATTAGCCCTTTGTCAGATGAGAAGATTGCAAAAATTTTCTCCCATTCTGTAGGTTGCCTGTTCATTCTGATGGTAGTTTCTTTTGCTGTGCAGAAGCTCTTTAGTTTAATTAGATCCCATTTGTCAATTTTGGCTTTTGTTGCCATTGCTTTTGGTGCTTTAGACATGAAGTTCTTGCCCATGCCTGTATCCTGAATGGTATTAGCTAAGTTTTCTTCTAGGGTTTTTCTGGTTTTAGGTCTAACATTTAAGTCTCTAATCCATCTTGAATCAATTTTCATATCAGGAGTAAGAAAAGGACCCAGTTTCAGCTTTCTACTTATGGCTAGTCAATTTTCCCAGCACGGTTTATTAAATAGGGAATCCTTTCCCCATTTCTTGTTTCTCTCAGGTTTGTCAAAGATCAGATGGCTGTAGATGTGTGGTATTATTTCTGAGGTCTCTGTTCTATTCCTTTGGTCTATATCTCTGTTTTGGTACCAGTACCATGCTGTTTTGGTTACTGTAGCCTTGTAGTATACTTTGAAGTCAGGTAGCATGATGCCTCCAGCTTTGTTGTTTTGGCTTAGGATTGTCTTGGCAATGCGGGGTCTTTTTTGATTCCATACGAACTTTAAAGCAGTGTTTTCCAATTCTGTGAAGAAAGTCATTGGTAGCTTAATGGGGATGGCATTGAATCTATAAATTACCTTGTGCAGTATGGTCATTTTCATGATATTGATTCTGCCTATTCATGAGCATGGTATGTTCTTCTATTTGTTTGTGTCCTCTTTTATTTCACTGAGCAGTGGTTTGTAGTTCTCCTTGAAGAGGTCCTTCACATCCCTTGTAAGGTAGATTCCTAGGTATTTTATTCTCTTTGAAGTAATTGTGAATGGGAGTTCATTCATGATTTGGCTCTCTGTTTGTCTGTTATTGGTGTATAAGAATGCATGTGATTTTTGCACATTGATTTTGTATCCTGAGACTTTGCTGAAGTTGCTTATCAGCTTAAGGAGATTTTTGGCTGAGACGATGGGGTTTTCTAAATAGATGATCATAGCATCTGCAAACAGGGACAATTTGACTTCTTCTTTTCCTAATTGAGTACCCTTTCTTTCTTTCTCTTGCCTAATTGCTCTAACCAGAACTTCCAACACTATGTTGAATAGGAGTGGTGAGAGGGCATCCCTGTCATGTGCCCGTTTTCAAAGAGAATGCTTCCAGTTTTTGCCCATTCAGTATGATACTGGCTGTGGGTTTGTCATACGTAGCTCTTATTATTTTGAGATATGTTTCATCAATACAGAATTTACTGAGAGTTTTTAGCATGAAGGGCTGTTGAATTTTGTCAAAGGCCTTTGCTGCATCTATTGAGATAATCATGTGGTTTTTGTCTTTGTTTCTGTTTATATGCTGGATTATGTTTATTGATTTGCATATGTTGAACCAGCCTTGCATCCCAGGGATGAAGCCCACTTGATCATGGTGGATAAGCTTTTTGAAGTACTGCTGGATTCAGTTTGCCAGTATTTTATTGTGGATTTTTGCATCGATGTTCATCAGGGATATTGGTCTGAAATTCTCTTTTTTTGTTGTGTCCCTGCCAGGCTTTGGTATCAGGATGATGTTGGCCTCATAAAATGAGTTAAGGAGGATTCCCTCTTTTTCTATTGATTGGAATAGTTTCAGAAGGAATGGTACCAGCTCCTCCTTGTACCTCTGGTAGAATTTGGCTGTGAATCCGTCTGGTCCTGGACTTTTTTTGGTTGGTAGACTACTCATTATTGCCTCAATTTCAGAGCCTGCTATTGGTCTTTTCAGGGATTCAACTTCTTCCTGGTTTAGTCTTGGGAGAATATATGTGTCCAGGAATTTATCCATTTCTTCTAGGTTTTCTAGATTATTTGCATAGAGGTGTTTATAGTATTCTCTGATGGTAGTTTGTATTTCCGTGGGGTCAGTGGTGATATCCCTTTTATCATTTTTTATTTGATCTATTTGATTCTTCTTTCTTTCTTTATTAGTCTTGCTAACTGTCTATCAATTTTGTTGATCTTTTCAAAAAACGAGCTCCTGGATTCATTGATTTTTTGGAGGGTTTTTTGTGTCTCTATCTCCTTCAGTTCTGCTCTGATTGTAGTTATTTCTTGCCTTCTGCTAGCTTTTGAATGTGTTTGCTCTTGCTTCTCTAGTTCTTTTAATTGTGATGTTAGTGTGTCAGGCTTAGATCTTTCTTGCTTTCTCTTGTGGGCATTTAGTGCCATAAATTTCCCTCTACACACTGCTTTGAATGTGTCCCAGATTCTGTTATGTTGTATCTTTGTTCTCTTTGGTTTCAAAAAACATCTTTATTTCTGCCTTCATTTCATTATGTATGACATGAAAGAGATTTCATAAACATAATCCAGCATATAAACAGAACCAAAGACTGAAACCACATGATTATCTCAATAGATGCAGCAAAGGCCTTTGACAAAATTCAACAGCTCTTCATGCTAAAAACTCTCAATAAATTCTGTATTGATGGAACATCTCTCAAAATAATAATTTTGAGAAAATGAAATATGTTGAATAATGTATTCATTCAGGAGCAGGTTGTTCAGTTTCCATGTAGTTGAGTGGTTTTGATTGAGTTTCTTAGTCTTGAGTTCTAGTTTGATTGCACTGTGATCTGAGAGACAGTTTGTTAAAAGTTCTGTTTTACATTTGCTGAGGAGTGCTTTACTTCCAACTATGTGGTCAATTTTGGAATAAGTGCGATGTGGTGCTGAGAAGAATGTATATTCTGTTGATTTGGGGTTGAGAGTTCTGTAGATGTCTATTAGGTCCACTTGGTGCAGAGTTGAGTTCAATTCCTGGATATCCTTTTTAACTTTCTGTCTCATTGATCTGTCTAATGTTGACAGTGGGGTGTTGAAGTCTCCCATTATTATTGTGTGGGAGTCTAAGTCTCTTTGTAAGTCTCTAAGGACTTGCTTTATGAATCTGGGTGTTCCTGTATTGGGAGCATATATATTTAAGATAGTTAGCTCTTATTGTTGAACTGATCCCTTTACCATTATGTAATGGCCTTCTTTGTCTCTTTTGTTCTTTGTTGGTTTAAAGTCTGTTTTATCAGAGACTAGGATTGCAACCTCTGCCTTTTTTTGTTTTCCATTTGCTTGGTAGATCTTCCTCCATCCCTTTATTTTGAGCCTATATGTGTTTCTGCATGTGAGATGGGTCTCCTGAATACAGCAAACTGATGAGTCTTGACTCTTTATCCGATTTGCCAGTCTGTGTCTTTTAATTGGTCCATTTAGTCCATTTACATCTAAGGTTAATATTGTTATGTGTGAACTTGATCCTGTCATTATGATATTAGCTGGTTTTTTTGCTCATCAGTTGATGCAGTTTCTTCCTAGCATCGATGGTCTTTACGTTTTGGAATGTTTTTACAATGGCTGGTACCTATTGTTTCTTTCCATGTTTAATGCTTCTTTCAGGAGCTCTTGTAGGGCAGGCCTGGTGGTGACAAAATCTCTCAGCATTTGCTTGTCTGTAAGGGATTTTATTTCTCCTTCACTTATGAAACTTAGTTTGGCTGGATATGAAATTCCGGGTTGAAAATTCTTTCCTTTAAGAATGTTGAATATTGGCCCCCACTCTCTTCTGGCTTGTAGAGTTTCTGCCGAGAAATCTGCTGTTAGTCTGATGGGCTTCCCTTTGTGGGTAACCTAAACTTTCTCTCTGGCTGCCCTTAACATTTTTTCCTTCATTTCAACTTTGGTGAATCTGACAATTATGTGTCTTGGAGTTGCTCTTCTCCAGGAGTATCTTTGCAGTGTTCTCTGTATTTCCTGAATTTCAATGTTGGCCTACCTTGCTAGGTTGGGGAAGTTCTCCTGGATGATATCCTGCAGAGTATTTTCCAACTTGGTTCCATTCTCCCCATCACTTTCAGGCAAACCAATCAGACATAAATTTGGTCTTTTCACATAATCCAATATTTCTTGGAGGCTTTGTTCATTTCTTTTTACTCTTTTTTTCCCTAAACTTCCCTTCTCACTTCATTTCATTTATTTGGTCTTCACCCACTGATACTCTGTCTTCCAGTTGATCAAGTCAGTTACTGAAGCTTGTGCATTTGTCGTGTAGTTCTCGTGTCTTGGTTTTTATCTCTATCAGTTCATTTATGGACTTCTCTGCATTGGTTATTCTAGTTATCCATTCTTCCATTCTTTTTTCAAGGTTTTTGTTTCTTTGCACTGAGTGCGTAGTTCCTCCTTTAGCTCTGAGAAGTTTGATCCACTGAAGTCTTCTTCTCTCAACTCATCAAAGGTCATTTTCATTCCAGCTTTGTTCCATTGCTGGTGATAAGCTGCATTCCTTTGGAGGGGGAGATGCACTCAACTTTTTGAATTTCCAGCTTTTCCTCACTGCTTTTTCCCCATCTTTGTCGTTTTATCTGCCTTTGGTCTTTGATGATGGTTACGTACTGATGGGGTTTTGGTATGGGTGTCCTTTCTATTTGTTAGTTTTCCTTCTAACAGTCATGACCCTTAGCTGCAGGTCTGTTGGAGTTTGCTTGAGGTCCACTCCAGACCCTGTTTGCCTGGGTATCAGCAACGGAGGCTGCAGAAGATAGAATATTGCTGAACAGCAAGTGTTGCTGTCTGATTCTTGCTCTGGAAGCTTCATCTCAGAGGTGTACCCAGCTGTGTGAGGTGTGAGGTATCAGTCTGCACCTAGTCGGGGATGTCTCCCAGTGAGGTTACTCAGGGGTGAGGAACCCACTTGAGCAGGCAGTCTGTCTGTTCTCAGATCTCAACCTCTGTGCTGGGAGATCCACTGCTGTCTTCAAAGCTGTCAGACAGCTGTCAGACTCCACCCAGAGGTGGAGTCTACAGAGACAGACAGACCTCCTTGAGCTGCAGTGGGCTCCACCCAGTTCGAGCTTCCCAGAGGCTTTGTTTACCTACTTAAGCTTCAGCAATGGCGGACACCCCTCCCCCAGCCTCGCTGCAGCCTTGCAATTAGATCTCAGACTGCTATGCTAGCAATGAGGGAGGCTCCGTGGGCGTGGGACCCTCCGGGCCAGGTGTGGGATATAATCTCCTGGTGTGCCATTTGCTAAGACCCTTGGTAAAGCACAGTATTAGGGTGGGAGTTACCCGATTTTCCAGGTGTTGTGTGTCTCAGTTTCCCTTGGCTAGGAAAAGGGATTCCCTTCCCCCTTGGCTTCCCAGGTGAGGCAATGCCTTGCCCTGCTTCAGCATTTGCTGGTCGGGCTGCACCAGCTGACCAGCACCAATTGTCCAGCACTCCCCAGTGAGATGAACCCAGTATCTCAGTTGAAAATGCAGAAATCACCTGTCTTCTGTGTCACTCGTGCTGGGAGCTGGAGGCTGGAGCTGTTCCTATTCGGCCATCTTGCTCCCACTCCAGAAAATAAGTTTAATATAAAGTCCCTGAGAGGAATAACCATGGAACTTGCTTCTTGTTCAAGATTCACTTTAACTGTTACCTCATCTGTAAAATTGTCTTGACCTCCCTTGCTTTTCACCGTAAGAGAAAAGTAAGTCATTAGCTCTTTTTCCTACAGTGCTTAGTGCCAACTCTGTCCTGGTACCTATTACAGTGGATCATAAATTGTTGACATGCCTGTCTCTCCCCCAAGTATGTGAGAGGTTATGAAGGCAAGCACTGCCACTCACTTGGCTTTCCCTTGTTCCATGAGTACTTACTGAATTAATGAAGCTGTAAATTGCAGATCACTGGGTATTCCTTGGAGGACATACTGAGTGAGAATACTGTGTATCTAAAGGTTAAGTGGGAAATATTAGGGTTAGAGAACATGAAGGAGCACAGCATAGAAGTGACTGAATATTCAATCCTGTGCTAGAAGTCCCCCCTTTGCTCTCCAGGTCTAGGCTCCACACTTCTTCCTCCCTCCTCTGTGCTCTAGGAGCCTAAACCTAAGCAACTATAGCATAGGCTCCCTAGCCTTCTGGCTTCTAGTTATACTCTGCCAGTGGGGGACACCAGCAGAAGACCAGAGGCAGGAACACAGTGTAGCAAGGTATTCATTTCTCTGGATGGTTACCTGCCAGTTTTCCACACAGCTCCCTTCTGGCCTCTGCCTCTGTACAGCTTCCCTCTTTCTGGCTCCTGGTAACTCTACTCTGCCCCAGTCTCTTTAGGCCAGTGGCAGTCCCAGCACCCCCACTCTCACTGGCCCTTAGGGAAGACACTAGACTTTGCTGTGCTCCCTAAACCTTGCCCACATCTTTCAAAATAGTGCTTTTATTCATTTCTACTTAAAGTGTCCACGTTGAGTAGAGCCACCTGTTTCCTGACTGAACCCTGACTGACAGTTCCTATAGACAGCCAGCCTATTCTGGAATAATAATAGCAAAAACAATGGAGACAGAAACTGATGTTGCTGCATTCTATGTATTTCAAAATAGTAAACAAAATAAAAATGGTCCCTGGCCTCACGGAGCTTGTGACCTAATAATCATCTCTTCAATCACATCCAGAGGTTTGTATTTGTTTCTCTGTTTTCAAAATCGGGTTTTTTAATTGTATTTTTAACTGACAAACAGTAATTGTATATATTTATGGGGTACAATGTGATGTTTTGATACATGTGACATTATGAAATGAGCAAATGCATATTTATCACTTCAAATATGTACCATTTGTGGGGAGAACATTTAAACTTCCAGGCTCAAGGAGACAAATACCTTATGATCTGACTTACATGTGGAATAAAAAAAAATCAAACTCAGGAAGCAGAGGGTATGCCAGAGGCTTTGGAGCTGGGGTGAACAGGGAAGGAGAGATATTGGTCAACAGGCACAAAGTTGCAGTTAGATAGGAGGAATAAGTTCTGGTGCTCTACTGCACAGCAGTGACTATAGTTAATTACAACAATGTATTGTCTATTTCAGCATAGCTAAAAGAACCAGTTTTTAAATGCTGTTAGTAAGATCAAATGTGAAAGAAAGATCTGTTTAAACTCCAGACAAATCATCTAAGACTTAGGAGAAGAAAAGGAGAGGGTTAATTATCACCTACAGCTTGTGGGATTATATACTACAAGCGGTAATAGTCAACTCACTACTCAATAGGGAGAAAATTTTTTAAAAAAGACTAAAACCAACATAGAAAATTGTGTGTAGGTTCATAATAAGTCAGGCAGGTATAGTTGAACGTAAGAATAATAACTAAAAGTTATTGAGCTCTAAGTCCCAGGCTCTTACCTGTTTGATTATACTTGATCCTCGCAAAACACTCTTAAACCTCACAAAATATTACTTATGTTTTAAACATGGGGAAATTGAGGCACAGAGAAATGGAGACCCCTGCTTAAGCAGTCAGGGGGTGTGGAATCTGCGTATAAGCTTGGGACCCATCCTCTTAAACATGACTCTAAATTACGTAAGGATAAAGGAAAACATTGTATTACCTAATTGGTAGCATCAGGCACTAACACATTCTAAAGTACTTGGTCATCTAATCCAAAAACAGTTTAGGGTGCTTAAAAGGGTTTTAACCAAACCAATCATACACCAAAGATCTTTATTCATTGGAGCCAAAGGCAGAAAGTAAGTTCCCATTTTTATTTATTCATCATTTCACTCTGCCCTTGGATTCAAAAAAGTCCATGCCACTTCCTGATGGAAAAGCCCAAGTTACATTTGGGAATTATAATTTCTCTTCTTCTGATTCTACTTACTGGCAGGGTAAAACACAAAGGAAAAAAAAATGTTCCTGCATTTGCCTTCTTAAATACTTTCTCTTGTTTATAAACCTAACAATCATCTATCAGCAGTGCTGTTTCTACCCTGCCAGAACAAGGCCTCAGGAAACCATTTCCTCTGGAGCAATTCCAGAAGGACTCAGTGACCATTCAACACCTTTTACACTCATGGACTGTGTGGGTTTCTTACTCTCAGTCCCGGTAGGATTTGCACATTTTGTTTTCACTCCCATCACTGATGGACAGAAGCAAAATTATGCTATTTACCTATTTCTACTTGTGTAGACCTCACATTTTGTTTCACCTTAGTGGCAGTGAGGGGGAAGTTTTGTTAACATTTAGCAAGTCTGGGCTGACTATTGTGCACAACAGCTATTGCCCAATTGCAGTTTATGAAGAGTCTAGAACCTTTTTTTTTTCTTTTTATGCTACCAAGGGATTAATGACAAAAAAAATTGGCAAAGAAATTGCAGTCTGCAAGTTATAACCAATATGAGTTGATGAAATCCAGATGTGAAAATCTCCCTCCACCATCCCATGCCCTCCACAGTATAGGTGTATGACCTCGGTGAAGGCAGGGCTGGTAATTGCATTTATTTAGAGACATATAGGCTCTGCTTCCCCCACAACCCCCACCTTCTTTTCCCACTTTGAAGGAAAGAGTGATTTGAAATGTATTTTTACACTTACTAAAACGGATGTGGAAATAAAACTTTAATTACTGGAAAAACTATTAAGAAGAAGTATATTTTATTCTTCCAGAGCCACGAGGTTTTCAGGACAAAATTGTCTTAGACCACTTCAGTTGCCACAACCCCAGGAATCAATGGAAACCTCATAGACTGGGCAGTCTCTGCCTTACCCTCACAGTGATCACTGAGATGGAAGGATGGAATGTTCTAAGACATGGCTCATCTGTCTTGCAATTTAAACCTAATTAGACTAACTTTTTTCCCCAATTGCCCTGCTTGTTTCCATGGCAGTGCAACAATCATTCTAAAACTTGGTGGCTTGAAACAATAATAATCATTTTCTGTTTCTCACAATTCTATGGGTCAGGAATCTAAGAGAAGCCAATATGGGCCTTCTGACTTGGGGTCTCTAATGAGGTTGCAAAGAGACAATGGCGAGGACCAGGATCATACTGAAGACTTCCTCCCTCACATGTTCTGATGTCTGATCTGAGAGGACTGTAGGCTGACTCATCTGGGACTCCTTGGGCATCTGTAACTCTATGGGGTGTCTTCACATGTTCTCCCCAGTATGGGGGCTTGAGGGTAGCTGAATTTTTACATGTTGACTTAAAGTTCTGAAGACACATGTCCCAGAAAGGTCAGAGCCAGGCTAGGAAGACATAGCATCACTTCTGGCATCCACTATTAGTTGAGGCAATTATGAAGGTCCATCCAGGTTTGAGGGGAGGAGTGGAGAGAGGGTAAAAATCCTGCCTCATGATGGAGGTCTATCAATATTACATTGTAAGAAGAATGTTTGAGATGGTTATCTTTGAAAAATGCCACAATATGCCACATCCCTTAAGAAACTATATCCCTGAAAAAACAACATGCTACTCATTATGTCAGATTGTTAATATCTAACAGTCCTAGTTATTTGACCACAGCTTGTTAAATCAGTTAAAAGTAGAATTTTAGATATTCAGTTTTTTTATTGCAGAGCCACTCTAATTGGAAGCCTATGCAGAGGCAAGCTCTCACCACTTAATTAGGAATCCATGAACTTGTGTAGCATGGAAGAAGCATGGTTATAATAAAAATGGGAAATAAATTAAGATCTTTGCGCATCTACTATGTGTCAGCCACTGTCACACATTAGTTACCTAAATTATAATCATTAATCGAACAAGCATTTATGAAATGTCTCCCATCTATCAGTACTAGTTGTGGGGAAGATCAATACGATAGACCTCATTCAATTCTCAGGAAGTGGAACAACAGAAGCTCAGATTCTCAATTTTATGTTCTTTCTTCTGATAAGCTTTATTTTTATGGATTTTACACAATAATAGGATGCCAACTTTCAAATTATTGGATGGGCTCTAAGTCTACCTGAGTATGGAAAAGGGATTGGTCAGAAAAGATTGGGTATTCAGAGATGGTCATCATCTTTATCCGTAGGTCTATGGGGTGAAACTTGAAGCAGTAACTAGGCTAAAGGGTGGATAAGTAGAAAGAGGTGACACAAGGAGAATAGTATAACTAAAAGTGCAAAGACCAGCATGTATACAGTCTTTGTTCCAAGAGCAAAGAGTAGATGCCAAGTAATAATTTGAGTGTGATGTCAACATTTCAGTATTTTATTTTCAATGGCATTCTTTTTTTAACTTGTTTGGTAGGAACAAGTACCTAAGTCATTATGAGAAAAGACAGATATAACCCTTCCATTAGAAAATAAAATAAAAAATAAAATAATGATGTTTTGGTACTAACCAACCATTGACAAGTACTTAGCTTTTAATTGTCTATATTCTGTATTTTTCACAGTGATGTCTGTTGCTCTTCATCTATCACTTGTTCAAAGCAAACATTAAAGATATTAATTAAACTAATAGAATGAACAGGAAGTAGAGAAATAGCAGAGATTTGTTGTTATTCCTTATCTACATGTGAACATTGGGACCTCATTTCTATAAGGACAAGAAAATTCTGTGTAAACCAGTTTGAATGTAATGAATATTCATAATAATAATATCAGTTACTATTTATTCCTTGCATAAAATGCACTTAATTTTATACTATAACTCTATAAAGTAGACATTATCATTTCCTTTCACAGATAAGGAAACTAAAGTACAGAGAAGTCAAACAGGCTACCCAAAGTACGAGTTAAGAAATGCCAAAGGCATTATTTTGAGCCCATGCCACTTGACTCATTCCAGGATGGTGTTTCAGTATGGAGATGTTGATGCTTTGAGTCATTGTCCCAATGGGAAGATAGTTTTCACTATTGCAGCCAACTACTATGATGGTTAACACCAATCCTCAATCCGGTGGTTCTGGCTTCTCCACTTACTAGCTGTTCAGACTTGGGCAAGTTAGTTAACCTCTGTGTAGCAAAGTTTATTAAGCTTAAATAATTCATATGAAACAATTGTAAAAATAGCTACCCTAAAGGAAGTGATCAATAAAGGTGTTATTCCTACTACCACAATGACTATTGCTACATTAACATTGCTTTATTATCACTATATATTTACAAGACAACTGGTTAGTATTAGAGGTACAGCCTGGTCTAAAAGCAAAACAGAACCTTCCTAAAAAAAAAATGGTTCAGAATCAATAAGTTTATCTAGTTGATGGGCTATATGAGTTGAAGAACCTCTATAGCTAGTCATCAGTATTAACTGTTAAAAGGGTAGATACCATGGAAAATAACTGACGATAAATGTGTAGTTTCTGCTTGCAGTCTCATCATATAATGGTCCCATCACAGAACCAACTGTGATTCTGCATAATGCATTTCTGTTTTTTACCTTTTGAAGCAACTCGAAAGAATGACTATTGTCAGATAATAATTTTTGGTGCAGAACTTGAAAGAAAAAAATGTGACAAGGAAAGGGAAAATTTCTATAATTTTACCAAAAGTACAGAGAATTGCAATTATTACTAAGAGGGCAATTATTTAGATCCTTCTCTTGCCCTTAAAAAAAAAACAGAGTTGCCCCAATAACATACAGGGCACCCAGTTGAATTTTATTTTTAGATAAACAACACATATTTAATATATATATATGTCCCAAATATCTCATGGGGCTTATTCATACTATAAAAATGGTTTTTGCCCTAAATACAAACTTAACTGATGTCCTATATTTTTATTTGTCGAATCTGACAACTGTGCTTAAAATGATCACTATTAGTCATTATCTAATAAGCTCAGGTACTTTCACATTTGCTAATTTTACACTGAAGTGTGAGGCAGTATGTAAAGTCAAGCTCAGGAAGTATAGAGCCCTAGGCTGTGTATGATGTGAAGTGAACAATTATAATAAGGTGTGCAGACTGAGTTCAGCCTCCCACTCTTATCTCTTATCTTCCCCATCATGTACCCTGCATTTCCATTGAAATGTGAAATGTGTTGATTCTATAATCCTAAACTTCGCTTTGCCCATTATTCACCTTCTTTTCTTTTCCCAGGAGTAGCATTCCCTGTCATCTTCTTTCCATCAAATTCCTAACATTCTTCAAGGGCTATTAGAAACGGATGCTTGCCTACCTATTGCATGGCATAGAGTTGTGTGGCAAAGGTCATGGTTTTTACAGTGGAATGTCAACAGAAGTGAGGTATTTTCTTTCTGGGCCAGTGTGGTCAAGAATAAGTGTGCCTTTCCCACATTTTTCCTCTGATTATCTACAGACAGACAAGTATGATGGTCTTGGAAACTATATGTTGAAAATGAGGAACCAACAGGATGAGAGGATTCTGAGTTTCTGTATCACATTTTTGAGGCGAGGTACATGATCATCAGAAACACGTGTTAGAAATGTTACAGAGACAAGTAATTAACATGTATTTTTTTCTCGTTTTGTTATTGTTTGGTGTTAGCCTAACTAATATAGACCATAATTAATTGTTTCCTACTCTGTGAAGCTTTTGTACATTAAATAAATAAGAACATCATTAGGCACTAAATACAAATTTAAGTGCCACAGATTTTGCATTGGAAGAACTCACTGAGTAGTAGACGTGCAATTATAGTAAGGAATCATGTTTTTGAAGGCTATGATAGCCACTTTATCCATATTATTTCATTTGATTCTTATTTTAAAAATGCCCTTAGAAAGATGTGATGATGATTATTATTCTCATTCTACTGACAAACTGAGACACAAAGATGTCAAAAAATTTGCTGAAAGTCAGAAAATGAAGTATAGAAGTCAGGCTTCAATCCGAGACCGTGAAGCCTACATGCTGAATCAATATTGAATTTTACTATGAATAGTGTTATTGAATAGAAGAGTAAGGTCACAAAGAAAGACTGGCTAGTTTTTTATTGGAGCAGGGTTATCCAGAAACTTTGCTTGGAAAAGGTAATTCTTGAGCTGATTATGAAAGTATAAACAGTTATGGGATTATAAAGGTCTCACATGTCATACTCAGGCATTTGTATCTACCCCCCAAAATGGTGAGGAATCCTCAAAGTGCTAAGGGAAGGAGTAACAGAGTCAGCTTCATGTTCTTCCTAGGATTCTCTCCTGATATTTTTGAGAAAATATCCTTACCTGTCCTATATATAGTGCAAACACTTGGTTTTTAAGGCACTCAAGGAAGTCAATTCCTTCATGTAGACTTTACTAGAAGGCACCTACTTGTTCTGAACTCTTTGTGCTTTTTTGTTGTTGTTGCTTCCTTTTTACTGTTGGATCCCTGAGGAAACATTCCAGCATGTCACCATGTCAGTAGCCAAATTAGACCGACGATGAGAACAGCATGCTATATTAGTAACAGAAAAACAAGGCTGTAAACCCTGTTTCAAAGACTTCATGTTGCTCTTGGCTATCACTGGGGAAAGGCTCGAGGCAGGCATATGAAGTACAAAAGCACGAAGGCTGCTTCGAATCTGTGATTGGGTAGCACAAAAGACTTAAAACAAACATTAAGATAAGTTCCCAGAAGAGTTTCTGACATGTAGTAGGCATTCAATTAATATATGTGGAATGAATGAAAATGAAGAGAGACTCTTTCTTCTTCCCTGTACTGATACCAGTGGATATAAATTGCTCTGCAGATTCTCCTTAGTCATGTGTTATAGGTTGGGGAGGGGTATCAGGCAGGTGGGCGGAAGCAAAGGAGAACTTTTACCGATAATCTGTTACCCTAAGATTAGACTTCCAATTGTCTCATCACCAAACATGAAATTGAAAATAAAAGTTGAAAGATCTTTGTTAGGCCAAAAGTTAACAATCTTGCCTTGTAGAAGAGATTGCACCATTCATATTTGGCAAAAGTGTTAAAGATTATATGAGTAAGTTGGATATTAAATATGGTGCTAATTAAGCGAGAGGTCAGGGTTTATTCACTCTATGGGCCATTTGATTTTTCTGTGCCTAGCACATTGTAGGCATTCAGTGAATGCTTATTTATTGAAACAGTAAAGGAAAGAGAACTGTGTGGTACGTAAACAAGACTACCTATTTAATATGCTTGACAGGCAGTTTCTCTACAGCAGACAACTAGGAGCAAGAGGAATGAATGAGGCAGTGTATTGGAGGTGACATTGATTCAAGCAGGTAAGGAATGTCCAAATATTGGTCTTGTGCCTTAGCTGTGGTATGACATTAGGCAAGATGCTTGGTCTTTCTAAGCCTTTTCACCTGTATCATAATGTCATTTGAGGATTAAATTGGTTAGATAAGTAGATATTTGATAAATGTCAGTGAGAAGGGAACATTAAGTTCGAGGGTCACTAATCCCCAAGGACAGAGCTGATCACCTCCAAGGGCTCACTAATTAGACCAAATGGGTTATTCATGGCCATCATCCAATTTGATTGGTTAGTTCTATTACTTGCCATTACTAAATAGTTTGCCTCTCATTTCTGTCTTAGGAAATCATTGTATCACACAGGATAATAAATCAATGTTTTAACTATGACCTCAGGTCATGAAGGAGAGCAATGAATTACATTCCAAATGTTCTAAGAAGAAAGTGGGTAATGCCTTTAAAGGAAGACCTCGGTCTTCTCTGAATGAATATTTTCCCCTACAGATCAAATGGTTAATCGTGATTTATGTGGGCAATTCACTTGCTAGAACGTTGAAATCCCCGATGAGGCTAAATCAACGAATGTTCTGGTGGTGGCTAAGCCTCATTTACTCTTAAAGGAGTATGCTCCAGGAAGGGCATAGGTTCAGATAAAAGCAGTCTTGTAAACAGGAGTGGTTTGTCAAAATGAAGTAAGCATTGAAGCATCAAGGCAATAGCTCCTGAGAGCAGGGCTGGGGTGTGGCCTGAGAGCAATGCCAGCAGGGTCTTATGTAACAGAGGGCCTGTTTAACTCCAGCAGGAAACACTACGTCCAGACAGCACCCTGCTTCCAGACGACTGCCAGGTAGCAGACTGACTGCCTCTTTTCTTCTCTCTTCCCCATGAAAGGGAGACCCAGAATTTTCCCTCACAGCCTGAATTCATTAGATTTTTTTTTCTCCCAACCACGTGGAGGTTGAATTGCCCTCATTCATAAGCTGACTCCAGACCAAAAGAAAGAGACAGCAGGGTCCAGCTATTGCACCTAATAAAATGTGTCCACTGGAAATCATGAGAGAAAATTGGATGAAAGATTCTAAATAATAAGGGTCCTCAGGAACCTGCACTGGAATGCCAACACGTTTTACAGGTTTGGGAGTATAAAGATGCTTTGAGCTCAGCATTAAAAATAAAATACCCCCTCACCCTTGATCACCAGTTCATCTCTGGTTTCCAAATTCTCAAGAGATTTCTTCTCTCCAGACAACTCTTTGCTTGCTTTTTTTTTTTTTTTTTTTTTTTTTTTTTTTTGAGGGAGTCTCGCTCTGTCGCCCAGACTGGAGTGCAGTGTCGTGATCTCGGCTCACTATAAGCTCCACCTCCCGAGTTTACACCATTCCCCTGCCTCAGCCTTCTGAGTAACTGGGACCACAGGTGCCCACCACCACGCCTGGCTAATTTTTTTTTGTATGTTTAGTAGAGACGGGGTTTCACCATGTTAGCCAGGATGGTCTCGATCTCCTGACCTCGTGATCCGCCCGCCTCGGCCTCCCAAAGTGCTGGAATTACAAGCGTGAGCCACTGCGCCCCGCCCAAATTCTTGCTCTTTATAAAGAAAAAAGTGGATTGAGCTTCAAGGCAGATCAGTGGCAAGGATTTGAGAGTCTGATTGGTTTCAGCCAGAGCCTCTACTCTCGCTCTCTCAGAGCCATCTCCTCCCAGCCCTGCTCACTAGCACTGTTCATAATTATCTGCTGTCATGATACTATTGCTTTTGGCAATAAACACGTAGCACGTTGCTACTGGTTTTTGCCAAGACAGCATGCCCCACTCAGATTTATGATCTTAAAAAAGCAAGACTAATTTTCACACCATAGTTCATTCCATAAAAGAAAGTGGTTATATAAAAAAAATCCTCCTCTCTCACATGTCCACCTCCTCTCCACCCCATGCTCCCCATTTCCAGGACAAGCTGTAGAATGTATAAGTGGAAATGGGAAAGCTTAATTTGGGAAATGGGCAGAGCCTTAATGAGCTGAGTGTTTGAAATCTGCTTTGAGGTTTCTTTCTTTCTTTCAGAATATACTTTCTTTTGTTCTTCAATAAATAAATAAATAAATAAAACAAACAAAGGTAGAGTCATAAATGAAACAGAATTTCCCACTGACACCTGGTAGTCCTTTCCACCATCCTCTGTTTGTGCGTTTTGAGCACGTCTGCTCTTCCTCTGCCAGGCATCTGTTTTATCCAAGTCAACATGGCAGAGAACAAAGGCTGTAGAAGCAGATGTACCTGGGTTCATAGTCACTAAACCTCTTTGAGTTTCAATCTCTCTATTAATACATAAATATGTAGTTGGCATAAGAATACCTTTTCTTCACGGCAATGTGGGGGTCGAATACAAACCTAGGATAAAGTGTCTGATAAAAGATTGACACTTACAAAAAAAATTGCTAACTTCCTTCTGTCCTTCCCTCCCACACTTCTTTACATAATACTTCCCCTGTAGGCTTCTGTATCTCTTTTTAGGCCCTCTTTTCCTATCCTAAGCCATCCAAAAATGCCACTGACACAAAAACCTTTCCAGCTCTAATTTGCCTGTTTCGTCTTTCAGTCTCTCAGAACGTTGTTCTGCCTTTTGTTGTTCTGACAACCTAACCACAGTTAGAGAAAATTGGTAGCACTTGGCGAATATATTGCTTCTTTCAGGTGACATCCTCGCTTTAATATAAACAGAGGCAATGGCTTAATCCAAATCCTAACATCCTGAAGTAAATTAACTTGGCAAATATTTATTGTACACTAATTAATGCAAAGCACTGAAGTGGATGTAGAGAATTACAAAGATAAAAAATAGACTCGGGTCTCAGGTCCTTACAGAATTTGTAGTCTGGTATGAAAGACAGACATATAGAAATAACTATTAAAAGTTTGGATCCCAGCGAATGTTAAAATAGGAGTTGAACTAAGAGTCATGCAAGTATGTGAAAGAAGGAGATGAATTCCAGCTGGAGAAATATAGGAGCTGTTATGCGGGAGGCATGTTTAGGCTAAATCCTTAAGGATGGGGTTTGGGAATGGCATGAGTAACTTGATTAAAGATCCAACAGCTAAAGAATGCATAATGCTTTTGGAATAGCAAGTTCAATACGGTTTTTGTAATAAAAGTTACAGGTTGAGAATATATGCATAGTGAAAAATAAAATTATAAATAAAATCAATAAAATTAGTTGATGGCTCTGCTTGGCAGATTAAGAAATCTGCTTTTTACTTTCAGTAAAAATCTAGTACGAATTCTAAAGCAGGAAAGGTCATGATTATTTGTTGTTAAGTTAAAAAGACCACTCTGGCAGCAGGTTTGCATTGGAATCAGAAAAGCTGGTAGCAGGATGACTAGTTAGAAAATGGTTACTATAATTTAGAGCCACTGTAACAAGGCAATAGTAATCAGAGGGTAATGAAGTAACAGAAGGCAGGAACAGATGGCAGGGACATTTGGGAGGCATAGACAACAGGGCTTGGCTTCTTCACAAAGTGTAGAGAGTTCCAAAGAAGGAAAAGTTCAAGATTAATCTAAGGTTTTGTTTTTTGTTTCTTTCCTGGAAGACCAAAAATGTAATAATGCCATCAGTAAAATAAGTAAGTTATGAGATTGGTTTGGGGCTTGCAATAGAACAAATTAAGTGCAGGCAGACCTTTCCTAATCTTGGACAGCTTTAAACTCACTGGGTCACAATTTTCTCATCTACAAAGTAGGAATCATAATTCATGTTGTAGTTTTCTCACAGGGTTGCTGCGAAAATGGGGAAAGGTCATGAGTGTGGTTATATTTTCTAAGCCGTCAAATTCATTCACAAGTAAAAAGTCAATAAAACCATTCAAATCTCCTATTTTTTCCATAGAGACAACACTATGTAGGTCAGCGTGGAACTTCCCACACATGGAACAGCCCCTCACCTGTAAGGAGACTGGTTGTTTGGAAAGGAAATCTTTTCTAAATACCATTTTTCTTTACCTGTTCCAGCAGTCTCTGATTTTTCACTGCCAGAGTGTTCTGGATTGAATCAGCTCCATTTAGGATTTTGACCAAAAGATTTCAAAATGGAAAACAAAAGCCATTGTTTTGAAAGCCTGAAATGTCTCCACTTCCTGAAATTGGCTTACATATGAGTACTTTAGTCTTCATGGAATAGCTTAGAAGGGGCCTGAGACATGAAAGGGAATTATATTTAGCAAAACAAATGCCACAAAACCTTCTTTACTCTCAAACTGTGGAGAGGATTTGCTATGTCCACACATCTAAGCGTCACCTGTGTGTGCCTTCTTAGAGTTGGCAACAGTTGGCTGAAATTAGATACTTGATTGGGATGCCGGGAATCTTGGAGTTGCTAAGAGAGTCAGAGAGACAGCCTTCAGAGAAAATGTGATTATGGTACTTGATTCTCTGATGGAAATGTGAGCAGCTGATGGAGAAAGCAGTATGTGGGAAGATGCTACCCCCACAGACATGTGGTTAGGACACGGAGACGTATTCGTCTTGAGTCTGAATTACATGTGTGGCATTTCCTTCATCCAGTTATGTACATGTGTATGTATGTATGTATTTGGTTTATTTGTTTACTTATATCCAATTTTGTTCCAGAGGGAATTGAGGCAGCTCTAAACCAGTATTAAAGGGTAAAGTATTAGATAAAAAAAACTTAACAAAAAGAAAGAGAAAACAAGTTATGGTGATAGCACAAAGAAAAACAAACCATACATCCCTGTCAGACTTGTCACCTAATTCTGGCTTTAATTTCCTTGGTAGCCAAAATAAACATCAAAGCTTCTCAGTGTGCACGGATATTTCTACTGTGGATCCTCATAAAGGCAACACCCTGGAATACGGTGGGCACCATTTTCAACATCTTCATTGTAGACACTACAGAAACTTTCATCTTATTGTCTTTATCATAATATTCCAAATGAATGAGGCTCAGCTTCCTAACAGTGAGATACCACAGTTCAGTGTGTATAAGGATCATCATTGAGCCAATCAACAAAATTTGAATTCAGGCTGTAGATGAAAAGTACTGGATAAAAGTTAAACTAACTAAAGTTAATAACTATTCTGTGGTTATGTAAGATAATATTTTTATCCTGATGAAATATACACTTAAGTATTTAGAAGTAAAGGACATAGTGTATACAGCCTAGTTTCATGTAGTTCAGGGGGAAAGGAGAGGAGGATAGAGAGAAACTTATAAAGCAAATAGGGCTATATGTTATCAACAGGTAAATCTGGGTAAAGGGTATTTTAGTATTCAATATACTATTCTTATTCTTGCGATGTTTCTACAAGTTTGAAATTATTTCCAATTAAAATACCTTTTTAAAAAAGGAATAACTTTTATTAGAATTTAAATGCAAAGTTTATTTGAAAAGAAGTACATGCAATAGTGCATGTTAGAAAGTTACAGGAGTAATAAACACTATTTCGATTTGTGAGTGAACATTTTTTTTCTTTTTTTAATGTGTTCGATTAATTTATTCAAGATTATACTCTATGTATTGAAATATAAAATACCTGTAAAAATTCACAAACATTGTAATGATTTTAGTTTTAAGAAGATAATTTTTACTGTTCATTTTTATTACAACACGGATACACTTTTAATACAGAAATTTTAGAATGCAAAATTTTAGAATGGATATTTTGTGCATATATATGGGATGAAATTATTGGTAGTTTTATTTTATGTATTTATGCATATTTTGTATGCATATATATTTTGAAATATGAAATTATTGCATTATACAGTTTTGAAAGTTGCCTTTTATAAACTTGATACAAATAGCTTTCTATAAAATATAATCCTTCAAACACCTAGATACAATTCTTAACTGTTACAGTCTATTACTATTTATTTTCTTCTCTGTAAATTATTACTGGAGCTGTTGTATATGAAGATGAAAACTTAGAAGATAATACAACTACCTGTTAAAATTTATAAACTTCACAAGTCTTGCTGAATTATTTGAATCAACTATGAGGAAAGCCAATACAGTTTAATTGACAAAACTTAACCTCTATGCCTCTATTTAGACAGAATAGCTGATGGGTGATAGAATTTTACATTATTAGCATTTTTTCTCCCCAATAAAAGTTAATAGTACTGGAAACACTAAAGGCAATTCATATTTTCTTGCGCAGCCTTTCCTAGTGAATGGAAATTCCAGTTTCCAGTTGACTTTGCAGTTTGATTTTCAGTTGAACTTATTAAAAATTAGACAGAGATTATACATAGAAAATGAAAGCATGACTAGCGAGAATTAATTCCTAAAAGCTTAGTGAGTTTTTTGATTCCAGCATGCCCAGGTAATACTTTCATGTGAATCTGTTGGGAAAAGCAAGAAAAATTTCTAATAATATGTTATTTCTACCAGAGTTCTTAGGAACTTTACCAGTGGATCATCAGAAAAAGAACATAGTAAGAACCCTTTTCAACTGGGAAATAATTGCTACCTTCTCATATTAACAAGCTGTTCTTCATTGCCAACCAGGCATTTACTATTACAGTCATTTAAGGTAAAATGGGCTGTTTGCTTTACAAGGGAGCCAAGTTGGAAGAAAGCAAATTGTGGGAATGTTTCTACAACAAAATTTCATGCAATTTGGAAATAAAATGTATTCAGAAGGATTGAAAGAGATATATTATCTTGGGCTGGGGAAAACAAACAAACAAACAAACAAACAAACAAAGGACAATTACTCTGGCCCATAACAGAATAACGTGTGACTTTATTTTGGAGACAATTTACCTAATTAAGTATATCTTTCTTTCTTTGAAAGTCTGAGATTGCTTTAACGTTTACAAAATTTATAATTCACTTCTGTTAATATGATCTGCTCAGAGGCTGTCCCTCAAAACCACTAGGATTCCTTGCTCACTTTTCTCTTAGACCGAAAAGGGCTGGTAGAATGCAATATTTTGAAATAATTGTGTTGTCTTGTTGTTTCTATTTCTTTCCAATCATATTTCCTATTAAATTCCATTTCCCCAAACATACACAGACTGCCATGAGCCTGCCAATGCTATATATTTTGAGACTCTGTTTACCAACCAAATCTATTGGGATCGAAGAGCCCCAGTTCCTACTGAGGAAAAAAGATGAGAGGTTAACCAGGAAACTCATATCTGCTAAAATTTAGCAAATGAATATTCTCAGAAAATAATATACCTTAAATCAGCTGACATCCTTAAGGAACTTTTAGTTTCTAAGACTATAAAGACAGATATTTTTTGGCCCAGAGTCCTTTCTGTGAACTAAGTAGGTCACCATCTACTCCATTTATGTGAAAGAGCAGGTCCAAATATGGCCTTTAGTTTTGAAGTCCTATTGGTGAATATTGTGATCTCAAATCCTAAAAGAGATTATAGCCTATCTCTTTGACTTCACAATTGAAGAACACAAGTTTCAGAGAGATGTAATAAGTTGTCCAAGGTCAATGACAGAGTGTGTGCCCGACTGGGTTTGGAACTCAGGACTTTGGCTGTCTTATCAAGCATCCCTTTTCTACCATCCCTGTCTCCAAATTGGAGATTTCTAATGATATTACAAAAAGTCATAGAGAATTAGAAGATTTTAACATAAGGCATGATACAGATGTTTGGAATCTAGCCTTCAACATATTTTTTTCACAGTTCTTGGATCAAAAACATCCTGCCTGACCTGGAAAATATGTATTGAAGTTAAATATGGTCTCTGAAACCAATTTTTGCTAATTGGATTTACTATATTATCCAGTTTAATTTGGTATTATGTAGTCTTTGAAACAGTTAATTTAGAAAATTTGATCAATTGTTTGTTCTGAATGTTTATACAGTTGCCTGTTTCCTTTATTTTAATCCAAAGATACTGGCATAAAAAATAAAGACAATTATATGAGTAATTAAAACAAAAATATTTGTGTGTTTATCTTAATATTCAATATTTCAGGTAAAAGATTGCCACTATCTGATATTATAAAGCAAATCTATTATGTATCCATATGTAGACAAAACAGAAATTTTTTTGGATAACATATCTTAAAGAGGGAAATATGATATTTCAATTTTCCTCTAATTTATGTATTTTACAAATAATATTTAATAATTCTAGAGATAAAAACAAGAGAAGGAAAGAAGGAAGGGATGGGGAGCAAGAGGGAAAGAGGGAGAAGAGGGACAAAAGAGATAAAAGCTACCTGTCATCCATCTGTAACAGTCTCCGATTTTCATATTCTCTTCCCTATACGAATAGTTTCATAGTTGTGAACAGGAATAAGTTCTGTTTTGATTCTGTATCAAACATTAAGCATTTTATCATAGATATAGGCATTGTATTATAATTTGCATGACTACCATTTTTAATGGCTCTTTAATGTCATCAAATTGAAAAAGCATGGGCCACCAAAACCACTCCACTGTAGGCAATTTTATTGTATACAAGTTTTGCTAGTTTAAATAATACTACAATAAATATGTTTCAGTAGGTATCATTTGCTCTCACATAGGATATAAATTTCCAGCAGATCAAAAATCTGGCTCACAAAGATGCATAATTGTCTGGTGCCTAACAGATACATCAAATCACTTTTCAAAGAAGTTGTGATTAAGAATGATAATGAGAGACCATTCTTAAAATCCTTTAAAAGTGAGATAGATCATAGTTTTAGGCAAGTTTTATTATAGAGATGCTATTATATTTATGACTTCATGACTGTGCTGATTATTGTCTACTTTCCACAAATGGCATATAAAATCAGAAAAGAGTAGGTCTTATTTTTCAGATTTCATTATACCCTAAGTTTTCTTCATGGTGAATATTAACGTGGTAAAGTAGGGTGAGAAAGGAAATAGGGTAGAAAAGAAAGGAAACCTATACTAGACATCCAGGTTAGGCATTATAGTTTTCACAAAATATAAAGTAAATAATAAGACTAATGAATTTAACATGGCCTAAGTTGGTCTGACATGCCTATGATTGTCACATGAGCAATTTCAGCAAAATTCAGCATTGGATTGTAGCTCTAAGAACAGCAAGCTGGATGATTAAAGCAAATTAGGTGCAGAAAAAAACTTGTTGCAATTATCTGAATATATTAGGTGAAGGCTCACTCTCAGTATATAATATCCAAGTAATTTTCTCTACTCTTGAAAATACTAGAATATTGAATGCCCACAAAATCATCCTATTTCTAAACTGCAATCTGAAAAAAAATGTTTTAGTGTCTATTCCACTAACTGTAGTCATTATGTAACTAGGGATTCAGAAACTGAGATTATGGGATCATATATCTACAGTGTAACTTAACCGTGGAAAACTTGAAAATATTATGTTTATATTTATGAAATCTTAGATTTAGTCAAATAGTTGTGGGATTTGAAGAAAGAAACTATATATGAAAATCTCTAAGTTTTATGGAGTTTTTCATTTTCAGATGCAGTAAAGCACAAAAGTTTATAAAAAATGACATTTCTGACACATTAACGGGTATTTTCAATCTAGCAATTAGACTGAAATGTAACTTCAGAATCAGCGTATTTTGGAAGAAATCAACTATATAAAAGAAATAAGAGACTTTTCTGCTTATGTTAGCAAATTTTATAAACCTAAGAAGATAAAATAGTCACTTCATTTCACTTGCTAAAATTCACCAATGCAAAGAATAATTTTCTTAAAACCTGGAAAAATACCAAATAATTTGAAAAAAACACCTTGTACACAAATACAAGAAAAAGAGGTTCTAAGAACATTGCTGAAATCATTTTTAACCTAAAAATGCAAAAAAATGAAAATCTAAATTATCTTTGATATAATTGCTCATGAACTATATCAAGTAGCTGAGTTAGAGAACTATCCTTTGTTCCGAAGTGCTTTTTAATACATATATTAAATATATATACAAGGTTATTTTATATATATATATTTCCTATAGGAAATATAAAGGAGAGCTAGAGAACTTTTGGGGGAAATATCAGACTTCTCATTATATATTTATTTGAATTTTCTGGAATTTTTTCATCTATTTTCAGAAACTAATTTTTTTTAACAGAAAAGCATTTTATTAAATCCAACACCTCCTCATGATAACACTCAACAACAAACAAAGAAAAGAAGGAACTTCCTCAACCTGGCAAAGGGCATCTTTGAAACAACCACAGTTAATATCATCATTAATGCCAAAAAACTGAAAGCTTTTCAACTAAGATCAGGAATAAGACAAGGATGTTCACTCTCACCACTTCTATTCAACATCTTGCTACAGGTCCTGGCCTGAAGTCTGTGGCTATAAATGCTTACATTATAAAGGAAGATAGATCTCAGATCAGCAACTTAACCTTGTACCTCAAGGAACTGAATTATAAAGGAGGAAGTAAACCATTTCTGTTGCAAACGACATAATTTTGCATATAGAAAAAACTAAGAAATCCACATATGAAAAATCAGAGCTGATAAACAACTTTATCAGGTAGCAGGATATCAGATTAATATACAAAAATTGGTTCTATATGTATTTGCAGTGAAAAATATGAAAAAAATTAAAATTCTATTTACAGTAACATCAAAAAGAATAAAATAGAAATATATTTATTTATTTATTTATTTTTTAAATTTATTTATTATTATTATACTTTAAGTTGTAGGGTACATGTGCATAACGTGCAGGTTTGTTACATATGTATACTTGTGCCATGTTGGTGTGCTGCACCCATCAACTTGTCATTTACATCAGGTATAACTCCCAATGCAATCCCTCCCCCCTCCCCCCTCCCCATGACAGGCCCCTGTGTGTGATGTTCCCCTTCCCGAGTCCAAGTGATCTCATTGTTCAGTTCCCACCTATGAGTGAGAACATGCGGTGTTTGGTTTTCTGTTCTTGTGATAGTTTGCTAAGAATGATGGTTTCCAGCTGCATCCATGTCCCTACAAAGGACACAAACTCATCCTTTTTGATGGCTGCATAGTATTCCATGGTGTATATGTGCCACATCTTCTTAATCCAATCTGTCACTGATGGACATTTGGGTTGATTCCAAGTCTTTGCTATTGTGAATAGTGCTGCAATAAACATACGAGTGCATGTGTCTTTATAGCAGCATAATTTATAATCCTTTGGGTATATACCCAGTAATGGGATGGCTGGGTCATATGGTACATCTAGTTCTAGATCCTTGAGGAATCGCCATACTGTTTTCCATAATGGTTGAACTAGTTTACAATCCCACCAACAGTGTAAAAGTGTTCCTATTTCTCCACATCCTCTCCAGCACCTGTTGTTTCCTGACTTTTTAATGATCGCCATTCTAACTGGTGTGAGATGGTATCTCATTGTGGTTTTGATTTGCATTTCTCTGATGGCCAGTGATGATGAGCATTTTTTCATGTGTCTGTTGGCTGTATGAATGTCTTCTTTTGAGAAATGTCTGTTCATATCCTTTGCCCACTTTTTGATGGGGTTGTTTGTTTTTTTCTTGTAAATTTGTTTGAGTTCTTTGTAGGTTCTGGATATTAGCCCTTTGTCAGATGAGTAGATTGCAAAAATTTTCTCCCATTCTGTAGGTTGTCTGTTCACTCTGATGGTAGTTTCTTTTGCTGTGCAGAAGCTCTTTAGTTTAATGAGATCCCATTTGTCAATTTTGGCTTTTGCTGCCGTTGCTTTTGGTGTTTTAGACATGAAGTCTTTGCCCATGCCTATGTCCTGAATGGTACTACCTAGGTTTTCCTCTAGGATTTTTATGGTATTAGGTCTAACATTTAAGTCTCTAATCCATCTTGAATTAATTTTCGTATAAGGAGTAAGGAAAGGATCCAGTTTCAGCTTTCTACTTATGGCTAGCCAATTTTCCCAGCACCATTTATTAAATAGGGAATCCTTTCCCCATTTCTTGTTTCTCTCAGGTTTGTCAAAGATCAGATGGCTGTAGATGTGTGGTATTATTTCTGAGGACTCTGTTCTGTTCCATTGGTCTATATCTCTGTTTTGGTACCAGTACCATGCTGTTTTGGTTACTGTAGCCTTGTAGTATAGTTTGAAGTCAGGTAGCGTGATGCCTCAAGCTTTGTTCTTTTGACGTAGGATTGTCTTGGTGTTGCGGGCTCTTTTTTGGTTCCATATGAACTTTAAAGCAGTTTTTTCCAATTCTGTGAAGAAACTCATTGGTAGCTTGATGGGGATGGCATTGAATCTATCAATTACCTTGGGCAGTATGGCCATTTTCACGATATTGATTCTTCCTATCCATGAGCATGGTATGTTCTTCCATTTGTTTGTGTCCTCTTTTATTTCACTGAGCAGTGGTTTGTAGTTCTCCTTGAAGAGGTCCTTTACATCCCTTGTAAGTTGGATTCCTAGGTATTTGATTCTCTTTGAAGCAATTGTGAATGGAAGTTCATTCCTGATTTGGCTCTCTGTTTGTCTGTTACTGGTGTATAAGAATGCTTGTGATTTTTGCACATTAATTTTGTATCCTGAGACTTTGCTGAAGTTGCTTATCAGCTTAAGGAGATTTTGGGCTGAGACAATGGGGTTTTCTAAATATACAATCATGTCATCTGCAAACAGGGACAGTTTGACTTCTTCTTTTCCTAACTGAATACCCTTGATTTCTTTCTCTTGCCTAATTGCCCTAGCCAGAACTTCCAACACTATGTTGAATAGGAGTGGTGAGAGAGGACATCCCTGTCTTGTGCCAGTTTTCAAAGGGAATTTTTCCAGTTTTTGCCCATTCAGTATGATATTGGCTGTGGGTTTGTCATAAATAGCTCTTATTATTTTGAGGTACGTTCCATCAATACCGAATTTATTGAGCGTTTTTAGCATGAAGGGCTGTTGAATTTTGTCAAAAGCCTTTTCTGCATCTATTGAGATAATCATGTGGTTCTTGTCTTTGGTTCTGTTTATATGCTGGATTATGTTTATTGATTTGTGAATGTTGAACCAGCCTTGCATCCCAGGGATGAAGCCCACTTGATCATGGTGGATAAGCTTTTTGATGTGTTGCTGAATCCGGTTTGCCAGTATTTTATTGAGGATTTTTGCATCGATGTTCATCAGGGATATTGGTCTAAAATTCTCTTTTTTTGTTGTGTCTCTGCCAGGCTTTGGTATCAGGATGATGTTGGCCTCATAAAATGAGTTAGGGAGGATTCCCTCTTTTTCTATTGATTGGAATAGTTTCAGAAGGAATGGTACCAACTCCTCCTTGTACCTCTGGTAGAATTCAGCTGTGAATCCATCTGGTCCTGGACTTTTTTTGGTTGGTAGGCTATTAATTATTGCCTCAATTTCAGAGCCTGCTATTGGTCTATTCAGGGATTCAGCTTCTTCCTGGTTTAGTCTTGGAAGAGTGTAAGTGTCCAGGAAATTATCCATTTCTTCTAGATTTTCCAGTTTATTTGCGTAGAGGTGTTTATAGTATTCTCTGATGGTAGTTTGTATTTCTGTGGGGTCGGTGGTGATATCCCCTTTATCATTTTTAATTGCGTCGATTTGATTCTTCTCTCTTTTCTTCTTTCTTAGTCTTGCTAGTGGTCTGTCAATTTTGTTGATCTTTTCAAAAAACCAACTCCTGGATTCATTGATTTTTTGGAGAGTTTTTTGTGTCTCTATCTCCTTCAGTTCTGCTCTGATCTTAGTTATTTCTAGCCTTCTGCTAGCTTTCGAATGTGTTTGCTCTTGCTTCTCTAGTTCTTTTAATTGCGATGTTAGAGTGTCAATTTTAGATCTTTCCTGCTTTCTCTTGTGGGCATTTAGTGCTATAAATTTCCCTCTACACACTGCTTTAAATGTGTCCCAGAGATTCTGGTATGTTGTATCTTTGTTCTCATTGGTTTCAAAGAACATCTTTATTTCTGCCTTCATTTCGTTATGTACCCAGTAGTCATTCAGGAGCAGGTTGTTCAGTTTCCATGTAGTTGAGCGGTTTTGATTGAGTTTCTTAGTCCTGAGTTCTAGTTTGATTGCACTGTGGTCTGAGAGACAGTTTGTTATAATTTCTGTTCTTGTACATTTGCTGAGGAGTGCTTTACTTCCAATTACGTGGTCGATTTTGGAGTAAGTACGATGTGGTGCTGAGAAGAATGTATATTCTGTTGATTTGGGGTGGAGAGTTCTATAGATGTCTATTAGGTCTGCTTGCTGCAGAGATGAGTTCAATTCCTGCATATCCTTGTTAACTTTCTGTCTCGTTGATCTGTCTAATGTTGACAGTGGAGTGTTGAAGTCTCCCATTATTATTGTATGGGAGTCTAAGTCTCTTTGTAAGTCTCTAAGGACTTGCTTGATGAATCTGGGTGCTCCTGTATTGGGTGCATATATATTTAGGATAGTTAGCTCTTCCTGTTGAATTGATCCCTTTACCATTATGTAATGGCCTTCTTTGTCTCTTTTGATCTTTGATGGTTTAAAGTCTGTTTTATCAGAGACTAGTATTGCAACCCCCGCTTTTTTTTGTTCTCCATTTGCTTGGTAAATCTTCCTCCATCCCTTTATTTTGAGCCTATGTATGTCTCTGCGTGTGAGATGGGTCTCCTGAATACAGCAGACTGATGGGTCTTGACTCTTTATCCAGTTTGCCAGTCTGTGTCTTTTCATTGGAGCATTTAGTCCATTTACATTTAAGGTTAAGATTGTTATGTGTGAACTTGAACCTGTCATTATGATATTAACTGGTCATTTTGCTCGTTAGTTGATGCAGTTTCTTCCTAGCCTCGATGGTCTTTACATTTTGGCATGTTTTTGCAATGGCTGGTACCGGTTGTTCCTTTCCATGTTTAGTGCTTCCTTCAGGGTCTCTTGGAAGGCAGGCCTAGTGGTGACAAAATCTCTAAGCATTTGCTTATCTGTAAAGGATTTTATTTCTCCTTCACTTATGAAACTTAGTTTGGCTGGATATGAAATTCTGGGTTGAAAATTCTTTTCTTTAAGAATGTTGAATATTGGCCCCCACTCTCTTCTGGCTTGGAGAGTTTCTGCCGAGAGATCTGCTGTTAGTCTGATGGGCTTCCCTTTGTGGGTAACCCGACCTTTCTCTCTGGCTGCCCTTAAGATTTTTTCCTTCATTTCAACTTTGGTGAATCTGGCAATTATGTGTCTTGGAGTTGCTCTTCTCGAGGAGTATCTTTGTGGCGTTCTCTGTATTTCCTGGATTTGAATGTTGGCCTGCCCTACTAGGTTGGGGAAGTTCTCCTGGATGATATCCTGAAGAGTGTTTTCCAACTTGGTTCCATTTTCCCCCTCACTTTCAGGCACCCCAATCAGACGTAGATTTGGTCTTTTTACATAATCCCATACTTCTTGCAGGCTTTGTTCATTTCTTTTTCTTCTTTTTTCTTTTGGTTTCTCTTCTCGCTTCATTTCATTCATTTGATCCTCAATCACAGATACTCTTTCTTCCAGTTGATCGAGTCGGTTACTGAAGCTTGTGCATTTGTCACGTATTTCTCGTGTCATGGTTTTCATCTCTTTCATTTCGTTTATGACCTTCTCTGCATTAATTACTCTAGCCATCAATTCTTCCACTTTTTTTTCAAGATTTTTAGTTTCTTTGCGCTGGGTACGTAATTCCTCCTTTAGCTCTGAGAAATTTGATGGACTGAAGCCTTCTTCTCTCATCTCGTCAAAGTCATTCTCCGTCCAGCTTTGATCCATTGCTGGCGATGAGCTGCGCTCCTTTGCCGGGGGAGATGCGCTCTTATTTTTTGAATTTCCAGCTTTTCTGCCCTGCTTTTTCCCCATCTTTGTGGTTTTATCTGCCTCTGGTCTTTGATGATGGTGATGTACTGATGGGGTTTTGGTGTAGGTGTCCTTCCTGTTTGATAGTTTTCCTTCTAACAGTCAGGACCCTCAGCTGTAGGTCTGTTGGAGATTGCTTGAGGTCCACTCCAGACCCTGTTTGCCTGGGTATCAGCAGCAGAGGCTGTAGAAGATAGAATATTTCTGAACAGCGAGTGTACCTGTCTGATTCTTGCTTTGGAAGCTTCCTCTCAGGGGTGTACTCCACCCTGTGAGGTGTGGGGTGTCAGACTGCCCCTAGTGGGGGATGTCTCCCAGTTAGGCTACTCAGGGGTCAGGGACCCACTTGAGCAGGGAGTCTGTCCCTTCTCAGATCTCAACCTCCGTGTTGGGAGATCCACTGCTCTCTTCAAAGCTGTCAGACAGAGTCGTTTGCGTCTGCAGAGGTTTCGGCTGTGTTTGTTATTGCTGTCCCCAGAGGTGGAGTCTACAGAGACAGGCAGGTTTCCTTGAGCTGCTGTGAGCTCCACCCACTTCGAGCTTCCCAGCAGCTTTGTTTACCTACTTAAGCCTCAGCAATGGCAGGCGCCCCTCCCCCAGCCTGGCTGCTGCCTTGCCAGTAGATCACAGACTGCTGTGCTAGCAATGAGGGAGGCTCCGTGGGTGTGGGACCCTCCCTGCCAGGTGTGGGATATGATCTCCTGGTGTGCCTGTTTGCTTAAAGCACAGTATTGGGGTGGGAGTTACCCGATTTTCCAGGTGTTGTGTGTCTCAGTTCCCCTGGCTAGGAAAAGGGATTTCCTTCCCCCTTGCGCTTCCCAGGTGAGGCAATGCCTCGCCCTGCTTCAGCTCTTGCTGGTCGGGCTGCAGCAGCTGACCAGCACCGATCGTCCGGCACTCCCCAGTGAGATGAACCCAGTACCTCAGTTGAAAATGCAGAAATCACCGGTCTTCTGTGTCACTCGCGCTGGGAGTTGGAGACTGGAGCTGTTCCTATTCGGCCATCTTGCTCCGCCCCTTAGTTATTTATTTATTTAGAGACCAAGTCTCTCTCTCTCACCCAGGCTGGAGTGCAGTGGTGCAATTTCGGCACACTGCAACCTCCGCCTCCCGGGTTCAAGTGATTCTCCCGCCTCAGCCTCCCAAGTAGTTGGGACCGCAGGCACCCGTCACCACTTCTGGCTAATTTTTTTATTTTTAGCAGAAATGGAGTTTTACCATGTTGGCCAGGCAGGTCTCAAACCCCCAACCCCAAATGATCCACCCACCTCTGCCTCCCAAAGTGCTGGAATTACAGACATGAGCCAATGTGTCTGGCCTAGGAATACATTCAACAAGAAAATACAAGGGCCAGGCGTAGTGGGTTATATCTGTAATCCCAGCACTTTGGGAGGCCAAGGCAGGTGGATTGCTTAAGCCCAGGAGTTCAAGACCAGCTTGGGCAACATGGTGAAACCCCTTCTCTACAAAAAATACAAGAATCAACTGGGCGTGGTGACACGCCCCTGCAGTACAAGCTACTCAGGAGGCTGAGGCCGGAGGATCACTTGAGCCCAGGAATTCAGGGCTATAGTGAGCTGTGATCACGCCAATGCACTCCAGCCTGGGAGACAGGGCGAGGTCCTGTCTCAAAAAAAAAAGAAAAAAGAAAGGCCAGGCTTACACATTGAAAGGTATAGAACATCATAAATGATGCCAGACATGGTGGCTCACATCTGTAATCCCAGCACCTTGGGAGGCTAAGAAGGGAGGAACCCCTGAGCCCTAGAGTTTGAGAATAGCGTAGGCAACATAGGAAGATGCTGTCTCTACCAAAAAAAAAATAATAATAATAATTTGCCGAGCATAACAAGCACTTGTAGTCCCAGCTACTGGGGATGCTGAGGTGGGAGGATCACTTGAGCCCAGGAGGTTGATACCGCAGTGAACTCTGATTGCACTATTGTACTTCAGCCTGGGCAACAGACCAAGACCCTGTCTCAAAAAAAAAAAAAAAAAAGATGAAATTTTTCATGTATTCTGATAATGAAATTATGAAAGAAATTAAAACAGATCTAAATAAATTGAAATATCACAGATACATGTATCAGAAAAATGGATATTGTTACAATGGCAGTACCACCCAGAATCTCACTGTCTTGTTTACAAAAATTTATGTCCTGATCATGAAATCCATATGGAAATACAAGAGATACAGAATAGCTTTTAAAAAATCTTCAGGAAAGTAATACTTAAATACTCTAATTTTAACACTTATTACAAACCAAGACTTAATGGGATGCAGCAAAAGCAATGCTGAGGGAATTTTATAGCTATAAATGCTTACATTATAAAGGAAAATAGATCGCAAACCAACAACTTTGTACCTCAAGGAACTGAATTTAAGAGGGAAATAAATGTTCTTACTTTTCAGGTAGACATTTACCTTTTCTGATGTTTTATTTTCTTGAAGAGAATAACTACCTTCCGTATTTATTTCTGAACAGTTCTGCTGATAACAAATCATCTTACTTTTCCTTTTTCTGAAAATGACTTTATTTCACCTTCATTCCCAAATGACATTTTTGGTGAAGATGAAATTCAAGGTTGACTGTCTTTTTTTTTTTCTTTTTAGCCCTCTAAATGTCTTGTTCACTTTCTTCTGGCCTCCACAGTTTCTGCTGAGCAATATGTAATCATTTGAATCACTGTTCTTCTGAATATAATATGTCATTTTTCTTTTTCATTTTTCTTTCTTTTAAATTATACTTTAAGTTCTAGGGTACATGTGCACAACATACAGGTTTGTTACATACATATACATGTGCCATATTGGTGTGCTGCAACCATTAACTCATCATTTACAATAGGTATATCTCTTAATGCTATCCCTCCCCCCACCCCCTACCCCACAACAAACCCCAGTGTGTGATGTTCCCCTTCCTGTGTCCAAGTGTTCTCCTTGTTCAATTCCCACCTATGAGTGAGAACATGAGGTGTTTGGTTTTCTGTTCTTGTGCCAGTTTGCTGAGAATGATGGTTTCCAGCTTCATACATGTCCCTACAAAGGAAATGAACTCATCCTTTTTTATGGCTGCATAATATTCCATGGTGTATATGTGACACATTTTCTTAATCCAGTCTATCATTGATGGATATTTGGGTTGGTTCCAAGTCTTTACTATTGTGAATAGTGCTGCAAGAAACATATGTGCGCATGTATCTTTATAGCAGCATGATTTATAATCCTGTGGGTATATTCCCAATAATGTGATGGCTGGGTCAAATGATATTTCTAGTTCTAGATCCTTGAGGAATAGCCACACTGTCTTCCACAATGGTTCAACTAGTTTACAGTCCCACCAACAGTGTAAACGTGTTCCTAGTTCTCCACATCCTCTCCAGCACCTGTTGTTTCCTGACTTTTTTATTATTATTATTAAACTTTATATTCTAGGGTACAATGATCGCCATTCAAACTGGTGTGAGATGGTATCTCACTGTGGTTTTGATTTGTATTTCTCTGATGGCGAGTGATGAAGAGCATTTTTTCATGTGCCTGTTGGCTGCATAGATGTCTTCTTTTGAGCAGTGTCTGTTTGTATCCTTTGCCCACTTTTCAATGGGGTTGTTTGTTTTTTTCTTGTAAATTTGTTTGAGTTCTTTGTAGATTCTGGATATCAGCCCTTTGTCAGATGAGTAGATTGCAAAAATTTTCTCTCATTCTGTAGGTTGCCTCTTCACTTTGATGGTAGTTTCTTTTGCTGTGAAGAAGCTCTTTCATTTCATTAGATCCCATTTGTCAATTTTGGCTTTTGTTGCCATTGCTTTTGGTGTTTTAGACATGAAATCCTTGCCCACGCCTTTGTCCTGAATGGTATTGCCTAGGTTTTCTTCTAGGGTTTTGATGGTTTTAGGTCTAACATTTAAGTCTTTAATCCATCTTGAATTAATTTTTGTATAAGGTGTAAAGAAGGGATCAGGTTTCAGCTTTCTACATATGGCTAGTCAGTTTTGCCAGCACCATTTATTAAATAGGGATTCCCCATTGCTTGTTTTCGTCAGGTTTGTCAAAGATCAGATCATTGTAGATGTGTGGTATTATTTCTGAGGTCTCTGTTCTGTTCCATTGGTCTCTGTTTTGGTACCAGTAGCATGCTGTTTTGGTTACTGTAGCCTTGTAGTATAGTTTGAAGTCAGGTAGCATGATGCCTCCAGCTTTATTCTTTTGGCTTAGGATTGTCTTGGCAATGCGGGCTCTTTTTTGGTTCCATATGAACTTTAAAGTAGTTTTTTCCAATTCTGTGAAGAAAGTCTTTAGTAGCTTGATGGGGATGGCATTGAATCTATAAATTACCTTGGGCAGTGTGGCCATTTTCACGATATTGATTCTTCCTATCCATGAGCATGGAATGTTCTTCCATTTGTTTGTGTCCTCTTTTATTTCGCTGAGCAGTGGTTTCTAGTTCTCCTTGAAGAGGTCCTTCACCTCCCTTGTAAGTTGGATTCCTAGGTATTTTATTCTATTTGAAACAATTGTGAATGGGAGTTCACTAGTGAATTGGCTCTCTGTTTGTCTGTTATTGGTGTATAAGAATGCTTGTGATTTTTGCATATTGATTTTGTTTCCTGAGACTTTGCTGAAGTTGCTTATCAGCTTGAGGAGATTTTGGGCTGAGATAATGGGGTTTTCTAAATGGATGATTATGTCATCTGCAAACAGGGACAATTTGACTTCCTCTTTTCCTAATTGAATACCCTTTATAAAAAACAATTCTTTCTCCTGCCTGATTGCCCTGGCCAGAACTTCCAACACTATGTTGTATAGGAATGGGGAGAGAAGGCATCCCTGTCTTGTGCCAGTTTTCAAAGGGAATGCATCCAGTTTTTGCCCATTCAGTATGATATTGGCTGTGGGTTTGTCATAAACAGCTCTTATTATTTTCAGATACGTCCCATCAATACCTTATTTATTGAGAGTTTTTAGCATGAAGGATGGTTGAATTTTGTCAAAGGCCTTTTCTGCATCTATGAGATAATCATGTGGTTTTTGTCTTTGGTTCTGTTTACATGCTGGATTACGTTTATTGATTTGCATATGTTGAACCAGCCTTGCATCCCAGGGATGAAGTCCACTGGATCATGGTGGATAAGCTTTCCGAAGTGCTGCTGGATTTGATTTGCCAGTTTTTTATTGAGGATTTTTGCATCGATGTTCATCAAGGATATTGGTCTAAAAGTCTCTTTTTTTGTTGTATCTCTGCCAGGCTTTGGTATGAGGATGATGTTGACTTCATAAAATGAGTTAGGGAGGATTTTTCTCTTTTTTCTATTGATTGGAATAATTTCAGAAGGAATGGTACCAGCTCCTCCTTGTACCTCTGGTAGAATTTGGCTGTGAATCTGTCTGGTCCTGGACTTTTTTTGGTTGGTAGGCTATTAATTATTGCCTCAATTTCAGAGCTTGTTATTGGTCTATTTAGGGATTCAACTTCTTCCTGGTTTATTCTTTGGAGGGTGTATGTGTCCAGGAATTTATCCATTTCTTCTAGATTTTCTAGTTTGTGTAGAAGTGTTTATAGTATTCTCTGATGGTAGTTTGTAGAAACTAAAATTATTTCACTAATTTCTAATCATGCTTGCACCTTCTCCTTTCCCCAACTCAACTTATCCAAAAGCATTTTTATATTTGTCTCCCTATGCCTAATTTTGTTATTAACAAAAATATAATAAGAATTATTATCATAATCATCAGAATAGCCAACAGTAATTGAAGACAGTACAACCAAGGCATTTTGCTTTTCACTAGGAAAGTGACATTCAGAAAAGTAAAGTGTCTTCTTCAATGACATAGAAATAGTAACTAGTAGATCTGCAATTTGAGCTCAGCTCTGTAATACTCCAGAGTACTTGGTTAAGTGTATGACATTGCCTTCTGATTGTTACCTGTGAGGTGCTATTGCCTTCAGTAAACCAGTGGGATAGCATTCCACAAAATATGACCTATGCCCAAGGGTAGAGTACTTAATATGTTAGATAACAAAGATTTGGAGGATTTTTTTTTAAATCATGAAAACATATATTAATTAACTTCTGGAGTGGTCCATTTAATGAAAAATATTTAAGCAGACATTGCTTATAGGCAAAATTTAAGAAAGTGGTTCTTATAGATTTGAGAGGGTCAGGAGTCCCTGATCTCGAATAATGAAGAGAAACTTCACGAAGACAGACAATCTTCAAATCATGTGGCTCAGACTTTGGGTCTACTTCTTGAAACTACACTATACAGAAAGACTAGGTACTCAGGACAGACAACAGAGCAGATGTGTAATAGGTTCATCTTGGCTCCCAATCCAGGGAAATGAGCCAGTCTCCTGTTCCAGCTCAATCTCCTGGGTGGTCTCAAAAGGTAGAACAAAACAGTACAGTTTCCTGGTCAAATCTAGAAGTCCCTAACGTGCAAGAGAAGGGAGTGTTTGGCATATTCACAGTAAACACTGCACTCTTATGTTATTTTATTGTTACTCTCAAAGATTTCAAAGGTCTTAATTTCTCATTAAAATTGTGCATGTAAAATGAGTGGTACAATTAATGAGAGTATTGCTACTCTTAGTGAAAGAGCAAGAGTTTCTCTTCCAAACACATCTTCTGAAATGAACATATGGCCTACTATATGCCAGCCACTATTATTGATTTGTTTTCTCATTTAGTGACTCTTTCAACCTCTGAAGTAGATAATATTTTCCCCATATTATAGGATAGAAAACTAGGGTTCAGATACCATGTGGCTTTCCCCAAAGACCATATAGCTTGAAAGTGAGAAAGCTAAAATTCTTATCTAACTCATCCTGAATCTCTTAATGCAGCCTTCTGTCCGCCTCTCATAGGCAAGCATTGCCTTTTGTGCCTATTCTCATCTCATTCATTCTAGTCATTGAGCATTTGCAGCCCTTCCACTGCTTTCCTTATGTGCCTTACTTCTCGCTTTCTGGGGATCAGTATATCATCCCTGTAATCGTTTGCCTTGCTGGCTATGATTGTATGTTAAGAAAACCACAGAGACAATTAAAAATCCAAGTCAAGACACCGGTAATGTTTTAGGGAATCTTTCCACCCATCATAACAGTAAAGATTTTTCTGTGATGTGCTGTAAGAAAAATTTCTGTTCTCCTGAAACTGTTCATCTAAAACATGTTTCCACATGTATCTCACAGAACTGAGAAATAATTATTTTGGTCTTATTCAATGATTCTATAAAGAACTTCAAAACTATTACATATTGTCTTTTGATAGTAAAAAAAAAAACTCTATAATTGAATATGCATTGGGAGTTAAGTGAAACATGTTATTGTTTTATGAAGACTAGCCAAGAATTACATCATGCTGCCTGTTTCTACATATGAGTCCAATTTTATGTGAAACTATTTAGAGACTATGGCCCATCTGCTTCTGAAGGTTTTCTACCAAGTTGCCAGATTAATAGTGTAGAAACTAGAATCATTTTTATGCAGATACTGATGAATTTACAATCATTATAACCCTTGCCTGACAATTTGTAGCTGTTCTTGTATGTTTTATGAAAAGCAATGTTTTAAAGACTTTTCGTGACCATCACAGGAAATGGTTCAGCAGAAACCACACAATAAACTAGTTTCTTGTATGATTCTGGAAATCATCTATTATTTTCTTTCAGTTCACTAATAAAAGACATACAATTATATACCATTTTGTTTTTCAAAATTACTTTCACATTCGTCTTCCTACTTTCTCTTCTGTATTGTATCACTTTGCAATCCCTGTTTAAAGGTTGAGGAATGAGAGTCACAGAAAAGTTAAGCAACTTACCTAATGTCATGTAATTGTGTGGTGGCAGAGAAACGATGAGTGCCCAGGTGTTTTTTATTTCCAGCTCTTACATCATTTCACAAAGTGACTTCTGTGGAATACTAGCATCCTGATAAATGTGAATAGGCATCCTGGTAAAATGTATGTTTCAAAGTCACTGCATAATTACCTCTAGACTTTCACAAGTCATAAGATATTGAAAGGTCACTAAAGTACTATAATTTAAAAATGTTTAACATAGAGTTTTATCAGTGTATTTGTCCATGAATATCTTGCAAACTCACTGGTATTGCAAAGTAAATAGTTTAGAATATGCTGCACTAAGGTATACATATAAATTTTACTTGGTCTCAGGACTGAATGTAATTCAAGAACATTGACTATGCCCTATAAATTTTATTTCTCACAAGGTCTGGAAAATGCTAGAGCTAAGAGTAGGAACTTAATAAGGATTTATTGTCTGAGTGAAAAATCTATGATATGGGTATTCATAAGTAGAGGTTTAGATGTATAGATGTCAGTCTATTGTAACCACAAACCAGTTTTTTGAATCCAAGAGTGAGGGAAAGAAAGAGACTATCAAAGATCTCTACAAGCTAGAAAAATATATGTTTAATGCATTGCAAATATATATAAATATTAAGAAAGAATGCAGTAACATGGAGAAATCAAATAAATTAATAAATATACATTGAGCATGTATTGAGTACTTACTATCTTCCAGGTACTAAAATGTCCTCTCATTTAATCTACCTTCCCCTTATAATACAGATAACATTGTCATTCAAAATTCAAATCACTCAACAAATATATATCTTAAGTATCTGAAATGTGCTTATTGACTTATCCTTCAAGGTTTAGTTTAAAAGCCAGGTATATGTTGGTGATTAATAAATATGTAGTGAATGAATTAATATACACACAATCACTGTTCTCATTGGCTCATATGTTAGTATTATACTAAGTGGTAGACCTCAGATGCAAACCCTGATCAAACCAAGGCTCTTTCCACTGGACCTCAGCCTTAGGGAGTTATAAGTCTATGCTTCCTATCCTCATTTTCTAACAGCTGGCAATGTGAACTTGGTTATGTATGTAAGTTTTTCTGACTGTAAATGGTTGTAATGATTTTAAATAGAACAGTGGACCAGTTTGTTCAGGCACTAAAGTTTCTAAGGTTCTGCTTTGTGGCCACCCTGCCCCTACCTTTGTGCTGCTTTTATTGGTCAATGTACAGCCATCCTAGTTGGTAAATATTTTAACTATCACCCTAGGTGAGGGAAAACGGCACTGGAAAAAAAAATAGACCTAAAATGTTTTCTCTTAAAATTCTAAATTCAAGAGCCAAGGATCCATATCTCCTTAATTACTAAACAAATTTATTTAGGAAGATGCCTTGAAGACAGACACATATAATAACAATTTGAATCAATCTCTAGAGAGCCCAGTAAAGTAGTTTAAAAGCAAATCACATACCCCTAGTGCCACTCTACTACACAAATTACTCCTCCTCCAGGCCCAAGTCATCCCAAGAAGGTAACAGCACTTGGCAAGATAGTAGAGTTAATATGAACTCAGATAATTTAAGCTTTTACATTTAAAGATCAATGTCAGGCTAAATATCATACTGAGATCATTTGGAGCTCAAAATGAAGTGATGATTTTGGCTCTGAGATTTGAAAAAAAAGTCCCAAAATTTCAACAATGTTTTGAAATGTCACAGTCGTCTTGTTTCAGTTATCCAGTCAATAAATTTAACTAGATGTTCAGGCACCAAAGAATCAGAAACATTTGTTGCTATTCCCAAAATACAGAGCTGTACTCACAGGTGTGCTATGTCAGTTAGGACCTTTTCAACTAAATCAAAGCCCCATGTTCCCTTTGGCCATTCATCATTGACCATTCACAGAGGTAACCCGTGAAGACTGCACAGCTGTTGTGAAGTAACACTTGATTTCTGCCAAGATCTCAGGAGGACTGAATTACTGTGAGTTATGATTTCCCCAGAACTGGTAGAACTATTTCTTCTACAACCAGGCTCATATATCTCAATAACAGCTTTTCTGCCAGGGAAAGTACAGGTAAACTTTGATATCGGAACATTCCTTGTAGTTTGATTTGGCAAAAAGTGACTCATATTCTTCCATCACTTTATTGTATAATTTTAAAATAATTTCCCATTGAAGGAGAGTCATTTGTCCTTTAAATATGCACACACAATAACCTATTGCTATTACTCTTGAAAGTCTAGCCAGTAAAACTTATGACTTCAATCATGACGTTCCATTTCTTTTAAGAGAGAAGCTTGAATAGCATGTTCATGCCTACTTCTAACTTAGGTCAAAATATTTGCTAGGGCAAGGCTTTGTTTCTTTTCATTTCTGAGGTCTGGTCCCACAAGCGATAACAGTGAATTGTGCATGTCTTTCCACTCACATCACATGATTTGCTTGTTTTAATTGCTTATCTAAATGCTGGTTTATCCTGCAGGTTTCAGTTTGAATCATTTCTTTCATGAAGCCTTCTCTGATTTAGGCCAGCCTTGATTGGTCTTTTCTACCTTTGCAGCAATTAAGAGTTATTAGTACCCAAGTGCACTAGGAAAGTTGATATCATGATATGACATCTGGCCCTGCACCATTTAGTCACACTGCTGTGTAACATGGCACAGTGGGAACTATGATTATTTCTGCAAGTTTCTACTGCACTGAGATGGCTAGTAATAACTTAATTATGCATGGAAGTGAACCATATAAATATATTCTGATAAACCATATAAATATATCCTGATAAAAATAAAACAAATGCATCCCCAATCAATTTCCCACTAATTGAATCCCCAAAATACCCATAGCCACTCCAGCATCACCAGACAAAAATGTGAGTGAGAATGGAAAAAGACAATAATCTTAAGCAGTGATGCTTAAAAATATTTTACTATGTCAACTTTATTAAGCAAGAAGCCCTGAGGCTTAGGGCCATTAGATTCACAGCCACATCATCTCTGGTCCTACCTATACTCTGTTCTCCCTGCCACATAGATGCTTCATTCTACTCACAAAAGCTTTCATCCCTACGCCTCTTTCCAAGCCCACTTTCCAATCCAACCTTGTCCTCCTCTAAATTTCCTGAACCTTCTCCCTGCATATGACTCTTCTCAACAGATTTTTTTTTTTAATTCAGAATCTCAAGTTGCCACATCAAGTCCACTGAGTTAGTATTTTTTAAACAAGATCTTTAGAAGCATTTCATAAACCTTTGAGTTTAGGAAGCGTGTCCTAGAAGACATCCCTTTCCTACCTGCTTTCCATGGAACTGGAGGGATCACTCCTTTTACTCTAAATGAATTTTTTACCTTTTTCTAACTCAATACTCAACCAAACCTAGGTTCTTCCCTTGCCCCATGACAACATGCAAATTACCACCCTTTCACATAGCCAAGTCTCTAGGACCAAGGAATGAAGGACTGACCTTCTTTCCCATCCCTGTTCCCTCTTTGGGACATCAAATCAGTTATACTATCAGAGACTAAGCAAGCAGTTTGGTTCAGCCTTGGAAGACTGCCATAACTATCAAGTGTTTCCACAGATACATTTGAACATTTAAGGGTCCAGCACAGATATCATATTTCTTCCCTTACACTGTATCTCACTATTGTCCACACTTTGATGATCTGTAAAATTATCAACCTCCTGTTCTTACTCAACCTATGCCACGTAAGTATTCCTTAATTATTTCAAGCAATGTTCTTGTCTCCCCAATTAATTTTATGTGTCCTGAAGGCAAGGATCACACCAGTGACGTTTCTGTTTCAAGCAACGTTCTTGTCTCCCCAATTAATTTTATGTGTTCTGAAGGCAGGGATCACACCAGTGATGTTTCTGGGTCTCATAGAGGCTAGAACAGTACTTGACACATTGTGGCTTCCACTTAAGTCTTCTGCCTTAATTAGGATATGTTTAAATATTTCTTTGATCACTGAAGAACTTTCAGAGCCTCAGAATGCAGGTATTTTTTGTTTACTCGTTTTTGTTTTTGTTTTTGTTTTGAGACAGAGGCATTCTTTGTCACCCAGGCTGGAGTGCAGTGGTGCCATATTGGCTCACTGCAACCTTGACCTCCTGAGCCCAAATGATCCTTCCACCTCAGCCACCGGGCCCATCTAATTAAAAAAAAAAATTAAGAGACAGGGTCTCGCCATGTTACCCAGGCTGGTCTTGATCTCCTGGGATCCAGGCAATCCTCCCACCTCGGTGTCACAAAGTGCTAGGATTACAGGCATGAGCCACAACACCTAGCCACCACTTTGAACAATTATATTCTTACTGAATATAATAGAGAACCAAATGATTTATTATCATCAGCATCATCAAATATGCATTTCTCGCGATGATGTATCTCATACATTTTTAGTGGAAAGAAGGGATCTTCCTGTCATTGTAATAACAGTTTTACATTGCATTTTAATACAGAACATTTAGGTAATAAAAACAGCATGGAATCTGATGTACTGTTTTCAAGTCCCTGTACAGTCCTTACTAGCTCTGTAATTTGAATATAGCTGCCAACTCTCAATCATCCTGTTTCCTTGTGTGAAATAACCTCATGGGGTTATTACAGATTTAATGAGACAAAGCAAAATCTTAATATTATTTTTTTCTCATTCCGTTATTCTACATTATAATCTCTGTTATGAAAATTTAAATTATTCTTATAAATACTAGTTTCAGAATTGACACAAAAAAAGTCTCAAGTTTGAAATTAGGCCATGATTATATAGCGACTTGTACTTTCAATCCTACAAGAAAATCATGGAAATGGGCAAGTTGTGCAATGATTCTGACTCTGAAAAATTAAAATTCTTTTAAAAAATAATCATTGTATGTAAGCCTTTATTCATTCCTTGAAAAAAAGAGGTCTGTTGCTTGAGGTTCAGAATGATGATGAGGCAATGTTTATTTTCAATTAACCTTAGGCTTCTGGACTTAATGAAGAAAGTTTATCGAAAACTGCATGTAAGACTTTTAGAAGCTGGACAGTGGAAACAAAAACAGGAAAAGGAAGGAAGGGAGGGAAGACAGAAGGAAGAACCAAAGAGACGCAGGTATGAGTGATGAGGCTTGATTTATGTAACTTTTGTTTTATAGTATAAATGAAAATAACCTAGATGGCAAACTATTTAATTATTTGAGCGGAACTTATGAATGAAAGATATGTTTTAGAGCTATGTGACGGAGGGACATTTTAACTTGAACTTTTTAGTGGCAAAAGTAGTGTATAAACTAATGTTAGTATATACGCTACAAACGTGCTTAGTATGGAATATTTTTTAATGTAATTTTAAAAATGAAAGTCTTTTTTTTTTTACAGTGAAGGCAAATAACACTAATTATTTTTATGGGTACAAGTGAATGATTTATTTATTACATTGACATACTTAACTATTAGCATTTTGGGGAAGCTGGATTTTCTATAAGCTTATTTTGAAAAACATGGTTTATTAAATTTTATAATAAAGTTATTAATAAAGACATAGTTGAGTTTTTATAAACACTAAATGTGTATATTTGTTATGGTTTTAAATGTTAAAGAAAAAACTTTGAAAATTAATATTGTGATAATATACATGCTTTGTGGTTGCTATTAAATTTAAGACCAAGAAGAATGCCTAGAATTGTTAAATTCAAGAAAATTGAAATTTCAAGTACCCTCTCAGACTACAGTGGAATAAAACTGGAAATTAACTCCAAAGGAGTCCTCAAAACTACAGAAATAAATGAAAATTAAATAATCTATTCTTAAGTGATCAGTGAGTCTATAATAAAATCAAGATAGAAATTTAAAAATTATTTGTGCTGAACAATAATAGTGGCAAAACTTATCAAAACCTCTGGGATATAGCAAAGGTGGTGCTAAGAGGGAAGTTCACAGTGTTAAATGCCTACAACAAAAAGTCTGAAAGAGTGCAAAGAGACAATCTAAGGTCACGCCTCAAGGAACTGGAGAAACAAGAACAAAACAAACTGAAACACAGCAGAAGACAAAACATAACAAAGATTAAAGTACAACTAAATGAAATTGAAACAAAAAACATAAAAGATAAATGAAACAAAAAGCTGGCTCTTGAAAAGATCAACAAAATTGGTAGACCATTAGTGTGATGAACCAAGAAAAGAAACAGTTCCCAAAGCAAACAGTTCCAGCTTAATTTTTTATACTTAAAATATTGCACATTTTCTGTATATAAGTCATTCAAATTAGTATCTACATAAATTCAGTCAAATCCAACCATAAATTCAAGTTGTTATAGTATATAATCCTATAAAATAAATAAAAATATTACTTTGCTTTTATAACAAAACCCAAAACTGTTTCAATTTGCAAATTCAGCAGTTAAGCAAAAATTCTTAATTCCCAAAGTTAAAAAAAGACAAAATAATTACAAATGCCTTAATGTCACATATTTTTCTCTTAAAGTTATAAAATAAAGTCTCCTTCTTTCCTAAATACTTTATTACATTTCACTTGTAAACCTAATTTTCTGTGTCAAAGTATAATTCTCATGCTAAAGCTCTAGCTGAAAAAGTAAAAAAATAAAAGCTGTCTTTATTTTTCAGATATTCAAAGTGACAAACATTTGTCACTTTAACAAAATAATAAGAAAACAAAATTTAAAATTCAGGCTAAGTAAAATACTGTTTCAATAAGCATGTACCTAAAATAACCCAAAATTAGTAGTCAATGTAGGCATCTAAAAAATCTCAGTTCCCAACAGTGAAAGTATCCGAAGTGGCTAGTGCACCTTAAAAAATATCTAGCATACTAAATAAATAATGTATGTAAAAACCAAAAGCTAAGTAAGCCTTGCCTTTACACTACTCTGTACCTACAAAAATAAGGCCAGCACTTTTAAAACTAATAAGCCTTCATTTATCAGTATCATACAAAGTATTCCCCAACTAAACTTTACTTCCACTGGTTCAGTAGTTACTTATTTCTACCTAAGCACTCACCTTCCAATTTTACCCAAGTATTTATATCATCGATCATAGAGAATGTGCCATGTGCTCCTGAATAGAATGTATACTCTGCAGTTGTTGGGTAGAATGTTCTGTAAATATTTGTTAAGTCCATTTGTTCTAGGATATACTTTAAGTCCATTGTTTCTTTTTTGACTTTCTGCCTTCATGACCTGTCATGTGCTCCCAGTGGAGTATTGACACCCCCACTATTATTGTGTTGCCATCAATCTCATTTCTTAGGTCTAGTAGTAATTATTTTATAAATTTGGGAGTTCCAGTGTTAGGTGCATATATATTTAGAATTGTCATATTTTCCTGTTGGACTAATTTTTTAAATCATTATATTATGCCCCTCTTTGTCTTTTTTAACTGTTGTTGCTTTAAAGTGTTTTGCCTAATATAAGAATAGCTACTTCTGGTTGCTTTTGGTTTCTATTTGTGTGGAATATCTTTTTCCACCCCTTTACCTTAAGTTTGTATGAGTTCTTACGTGTTAGGTGAGTCTCTTGAAGACAGCAGATACTTGGTTGGTGGATTTTTATGCATTCTGCCATTCTGTATCTTTTAAGTGGAGCATTTAGGCTGTAAAATCCCATCTCTACTGAAAATGCAAAAATTAGCTGGGTGAGGTGGCAGGTGCCTTCAATCTCAGCTATTTGGGAGGCTGAGGCAGGAGATTAATTTGAACCCAGGAGGCAGAGGTTGCAGTGAGCCAAGATTGTGCCATTGCACTCCAGCCTGGGTAACAAGAGCAAAACTCTGTCTAAAAAAAATACATTCAATGTTGGTATTGAGATGCGAGGTACTGTTCTATTCATCATGCTAGATGTAGTGGCAAATTCTCTCAGCATTTGTTTTTTTTCTGAAGAAGGGTTTTTTCTGAAGAAGTGTTATTAGTTTTGCTGGCTACAAAATTCTCAGCTGACAATTTTTGTTGTTGTTTAAGGAGGCCAAAGATGGGACCCCAATCCCTTCTGGCTTGTAGGGTTTTGGCTGAGAAATCTGCTATTAATCTGACAGGTTTTTCACATATAGGTTACCTGATGCTTTTATCTCACAGCTTGTATGACTCTTTCCTTCATCTTGAATTTAGATGGTCTGATGACTATGGGTCTTCTTAACAATCTTTTTGTGATGAATTTTGTTAGGAGTCATTTGAGCTTCAGAGAGACATAAGCTCAATTAGAAATGAGATGGGAGCTGTTACAATTGATATTACAGAAATACAAAAGGTTATTCCAGGCTACTATGAACACCTACATGCACACAAACTAGAATATCTAGAAGAGATGGATAAATTCCTAGAAATATACAACCCTCTTAGATTAAACCAGGAAGAAATAGAAACTCTGAACATATCAGTAACAAGTAGTAAGATTGAAACAGTAATTTTGAAAATTGCCAACAAAATAAAGTCCAGGACAAGACAGATTCACAGCTGAATTCTCAGACATGCAAAGAAGAGTTGGTACCAATTTCACTGAAACTAGTCCAAAATAAAGAGTGAACCCTTCCCAAATCATTCCATGTCACCAGTCATTAGGGTGGTATAAGTCACCCCAATACCAAAAACAGGAAAGGACATAACAACAACAACAACAACAACAAAAAACTACAGACCAGTATCTCTCATGAACATAGATGTGGAAATCCTCAACAAAATACTAGCTAACTGAATCCAACAGCATATCAGAAAGATAATCCACCATGATCAAGTGAATTTTATACCAGGGATGCAGGGATGGTATGACATATGCAAGTCAATAAATGTGATACATCGCATAAGCAGAATTTTAAAAAAAATTTACAATCATCTCAATAGAAGTAGAGAAAGCATTTGGCAAAATCCAGTATCCCTTTATGATTAAAACCCTCAGCAAAATTGGCACACAAGGGACTTACCTTAGGATAATAAAAGCTAGCTATTAGAAACCCACAGCCAGCCAGGTGTGGTGGCTCATGCCTGTAATCCCAACACTTTGGGAGGCCGAGGCAGGCAGATCACCTGAGTTCGGAAGTTCCAGACCAGCCTGACCAACATGGAGCAACCCCACCTCTACTAAAAATAAAAATTAGCAGGGCATGGTGGTGCATGCCTGTAATCTCAGCTGCTTGGGAGGCTGAGGGGGCAGAATCACTTAAATCCAAGAGGCAGAGGTTGTGGTGAGCTGAGATCATGCCATTGCACTCCAGCCTAGGCCACAAGAGCAACACTCCATCTGGAAAAAATAAATAAACAAAAAGAAAGAAAGAAACCCACAGCCAACATTATACTAAACAGGGAAAATTTGAAAACATTCTCCCTGAAAACTGAAACAAGACAAGAATGTCCACTTTCACCATTTCTATTCACCATAGTACTGAGTCCTAGCCAGAGCAGTCAGACAATAGAAAGAAATAAGGGGCGTCCACATCAGTAAAGAGGAAGTAAAACTGTCACTGTTTGCCAATGATATAATTATATATCTAGGAAACCCTAAAGACTCATTCAAAAAGCTCCTAGATCTGATAAAAGAATTCAGTAAAGTTTCAGGATACAAAATCAGTGTATACAAATTAGTAGCACTGCTATACACCAATAGCTGAGAAATTAAGCTGAAAAAAAAATACATCAAGCTGAGATACAAATCAATAACTCAATCCCTTTTATAACAGTGGCAAAAAAAATTAAGTAAAATACATACACACATACATACCAAGAATATACCTAACCAAGGAAGTGAAAGATCTCTACAAGAAAAACTAAAAAACACTGCTGAAAGAAATAATTTATGGCCAGGCATGGTGGCTCACACCTGTAATCCCAGCACTTTGGGACACCAAGGTGGGCAGATCATGAGGTAAAGCGATCAAGACCACCCTGGCTAACACAGTGAAACCCCGTCTCTGCTAAAAATACAAAAATTAGCCGGGCGTGATCACACACGCCTGTAGTCCCAATCACTCAGGAGGCTGAAGCAAGAGAATCACTTGAACCAGGAGGCAGAGGATGCAGAGAGCCGAGATCACGCCACTGCACTCCAGCCTGGGCGACAGAGCAAGACTCCATCTCAAAAAAAAGAAAAAGAAAAAGAAAAGAAAAAAGAAATAATTTACAACACAAATAGAAACACATCTCATGCTCATGCATGGGCAGAATCAATACTGTCAAAATGACCTTACTGCCAAAAGCATCTACAGGTTTAATGTAATTCCCATCAAAGTACCATCATCATCTTCAGAGAAGTAGAAAAAAATTCTAAAATTCATATGGAACCAAAAAAAAAAAGCACACGTAGCCAAGGCAAGACTAAGCAAAAACAAATCTGGAGGCATCACATTACCCAATTTCAAACGGCACTACAAGGCTATAGTTACCAAAGCAGCATGATATTGGTATAAAAATAGGCACATAGACCAATGGAATAGAGAACCTAGAAATAAAGCCAAATACCTACAGCCAACTGATCTTCAACAAAGCAAACAAAAACATAAATTGGGAAAAGGACACCCTATTCAACAAAAGGTGCTGAGACAATTGGCAAGTCACATGTAGAAGAATGAAATTGAATCCTCATCTCCCACTTTATACAAAAATTAACTCGAAAAGGACCAAAGACTTAAATCTAAGACCTGAAACCGTAAAAATTGTAGAACATAGTATTGGAAAAAGTTTTCTAGACATTAGCTTAGGGAAAGAGTTCGTGACCGAGAACCCAAAAGCAAATGCAACAAAAACAAAAATAGATAGGACCTAATTAAACTACAAAGGTCTACACAGCAAAAGAAATAATCAGCAGAGCAAATAGACAACCAACAGAGCAGGAGAAAATATTTGCAAACTCTGCATCAAACAAAGGACTAATATTGAGAAATAATAAGTAACTCAAATCAGCAAGAAAATAAATTCCATCAAAATGTGGGAAAGGTCATAAATAAACAATTCTCAAAGCAGATATACAAATGGTCAATAAGCGTATGAAAAAAAAATGCTCAACATCACTAATCAAGAAAATGCAAATTAAAACCACAATGAGATATGACCTTACTCCTGCAAAAATGGCCACAATTTAAAAATCAAGGCCAGGCATAGTGGCTCATAACTGTAATCCGTACACTTTGGAAGACTAAGGTGGGTGGATTACTTGAGCTCAGGAGTTCAAGACAAGCCTGGGAGCATGGAAATACCCCATCTCTACAAAACAATTACCTGGTGTGTTGCCATACACCTATGGTCCCAGGAACTTGGGAGGTTGAGATAGAGGGATCACTTCAGCCCAAAAGGTGGAGGTTGCAGTGATGAAATCAAGACACTGCCCACCAGCCTGGGTAACAGAGTGAGACTGTCTCAAAAAGAAAAAAAGAATAAAACAATATTAAATGTTGGCATGGGTGTGGTGAAAAAGTAAACTTTTACACTGCTGGTGGGAATGTAAATTAGTACAACTTCTATAGAAAATAGTATGAAGACTCCTTAAAGAACTAAAAGTAGAACTACCATTTGATCCAGCAATCCCACTACTGGGTACCTACCCAGAGGAAAACTAAAAATTATTATATGAAAAAGACATTTGCACACACATGTTTATTGCAGCACAATTTGCAATTGCAAATATATGGAACCAGCCTAAATGTCCATCAACCAACAAGTGGATGGAGAAATATATTATATATACACCATGGAATACAACTCAGCCATAAAAAGGAACAAAATAATGGCATTCACAACAACCTGGATGAAGTTAGAGACCATTATTCTAAGTGAAGTAACAGGAAGAGAAAACCAAATTTCGTACGTTCTTACTTATAAGTGGAAGCTAAGCTATGAGGATTCAAAGGCATAAGAATGATACAATTGACTTTGGGACTCAGGGGAAAGGGTGAGTGGGGGGTGAGAAATTAAAGACTACATCTTAGGTACAGTGTACACTGCTCAGATGACAGGTGCACCAAAATCTCAGAAATTATGACTAAATAACTTCTTCATGTAACCAAAACCACCTGTTCTCTCAAAACTATTGAAATTTAATAAAAAGAAGTCTGGGCACTGTGGCTCACACCTGTAATCCTGGCACTTTGGGAGGTCAAGGTGGGTGGATCACCTGAGGTCAGGAGTTCAAGACCAGCCTGGCCAACATGGTGAAACCCTGTCTCTACCAAAAATACAAAAATTAGCCAGGCATGGTCCTGGGCACCTGTAATCACAGCTACTCAGGAGGCTGAAGTAGGGGAATTGCTTGAACCTGGGAGGCAGAGGTTTCAGTGAGTGGACATCGTGACATTGCACTCTAGCCTGGGCAACAGAGCAAGAATCCAAGAAGGAAGGAAGGAAGAAAGGAAGGAAGGAAGGAAGGAAGGAAGGAAGGAAGGAAGGAAGGAAGGAAGGAAGGAAGGAAGGAAGGGAGGGAGGGAGGGAAGGAGGGAAGGAAGGAGGGAAGGAAGGAGGGAAGGAAGGAGGGAAGAAGGAAGGAGGGAAGAAGGAAGGAAGGGAAAGAAAGGGAAATTTAATAAAAATAATGAAGAAAGAAATTTAAAAAGAAAACAAAACCTCTGAGAAATATGAAATTATATAGGGAAACCAAATCTATGCCTCAATGGCATTCCTGAAAGAGAAGGCAAGAGAGCAAGCAACTTGGAAAACATATTTGACGATATAGTTCATAAAAATTTTCCCAATCTCACTAGTCAGGTTTGCATGCAAATTTAAGAAATTCAAAAAACCCTGTGAGATTATTATAAAAGATAACAGTACATAATCATAATGGGCTCAAACCAACAAGGAGACTTAACTATCCAAAATATATATGCACCCAACATTAGAGCACTCAGTTTTTAGAGATCTTCAAAGAGATTTAGAGAACCACATAATCTCCAAGACACGTAGTCATCAGATTTTGTAAGGTTAATGTGAAAGGAAAAATCTTAAAGGCAGTTACAGAGAAGGGGCAGATCACTTAAAAATAAAACCCAATTAGGCTAAAAGAAGGCCTTTCAGTGAAAACCTGACAAGAAAGAAATTGGAGGCCTATTTTTAATGTCTTTTTTAAAAAAGAAATTCCAGCCAAGAATTTCATATATCACTAAATTGAGCTTCATAAACATAGCAGAAATGAAATCCTTTTCAGACAAGTAAATGCTAAGGAAATTCATTACCACTAGACCTTACTTGCCAGAGGTCTGAAAGGAAGTGCTAAACATGGAAATTAAAGAATACCTGCCACTACAAAAATGCACTTAAGTGCATACCTAACTGACACTATAAAGGCAACTATACCAATCAAGTTTACATAACAACCAGCATGTTGACAAGATTAAATTCTCACAAATCAATATTGACTCTGAATATAAGTGGGCTAAAAAATGTCTCACTTAAAAGGCAGAGATAGAGTGGCAAGATGCATAAAGAAACAAGACCCAACTGTCTGCTGTCTTCAAGAGACCCATTTCACAAGTAATGATACTCATAGGCTCAAAGTAAAAGATAGAGGAAGGCAAATGGAAAACAAAAAAGAGCAGGTGTTGCTATTCTTGTATCAGATAAAACAGGCTGTAAACCAACCTTGATTTAAAAAGGCAAAGAAGGGTATTATGTAAGGATAAAGGTCTCCATCCAACAAGAAAACTTCACTATCCTAAATAAATGCCCACTCAACACTGGAGCACCAAGATTCATGAAGCAACTTCTTAGAAATCCATGAAGAGATTTAGACAACCACAATATAATACTGGGGGACTTCAACACCCCACTGACAGCATTACACAGATCATCAAGGCAGAAGACTAACAAGTGTATTCTGAACTTAAACTTTACACTTGACCAATTGGACCTAATAGACATCTAAGGGATATTCAACCAACAATAACATAATAAATACTTTTCTCATGTGGAAGCAGCACATACTCCAAGATCAACCACATGCTCAGCCATGAAGAATGTATCAAAAATTTTTAAAAATCAAAATCATGCCAACCACAGTCTTAGACTGTATTAGTCCATTTTCATCACTATAAAGTATATCTGAGATTGAGTATTTTATTTAAATAAAAGTTTAATTGTCTCATGATTCTGCAGACTGTACTGGAAGCATAGTGGCAGCAATTGCTTCTGGTGAGAGTCCCAGGAAGATTGCAGTCATGGCAGAAAGAAAAGGGGAGCCGTGAATCAAATGGTGAAAGAGAGAGCAAGAGAGGGAAAATGGGGAGGTCACTTTGAAACAACCAGATCTCATGTTAACTAACTGAGAGAAAACTCACTTATCACCAAAAGGCGGGTGCTAAACTATTCATGTGGAATTCAATCCCATGATCCAATTACCTCCCACAAAGTCCCTCCTCCTACACTGAGAATCACATTTCACCATGACATTTGGAGGGTACAAACATCCAAACTATATCATTCCACCTCTGGCCTTCTCATGCCCTTCTCAAATTTCAAAATAGAATTATGTCTTTGCAATAGTTTCTCAAAGTCAATAGCTCCTCAGCATTAACTCAAAAGTCTGAAGTCTCAAGTATCATCTGGAAATGAGTTTCTTTCTTTCTTTATTATTATTATTATTATTATTATTATTATACTTTAAGTTCTAGGGTACATGTGCATAATGTGCAGGTATATTACATATGTATACTTGTGCCATGTTGGCGTGCTGCACCCATCAACTCGTCAGCACCCATCAACTCATCATTTACATCAGGTGTAACTCCCAATGCAATCCTTCCCCCCTCCCCACTCCCCATCATAGGCCCCGGTGTGTGATGTTCCCCTTCCCGAGTCCAAGTGATGTCATTGTTCACTTCCCACCTATGAGTGAGAACATGCGGTGTTTGGAGTTTCTTTCTTCCACCCATGAGCCTGTGTAACCCAAAAAAGGTATTTACTTTCAAGCTGAAATGGTGGTACAGGCATTGAGTAAACATTCCCATTCCAAAAAGGAGAAATTGACCTAAAGGAAGGGCCAATAGGCCCCACACAAGTTTGAAATCCAAAAGGGTCATCATTAAATCTTAGATCTCCAAACTAATCTGTCTTGACACAATTTTCCACATCCCAGTATGAGGAGTAGGCTCCAAAAGCCTCGTGGCTTTGCAGTGTGGTACAGGCTACTGTCACTGGTTGGAGTTAAATGCTTATGGCTTTTCTAGGGAGAGAATACAAGCTGCCAGTGAATCTACCCTTTTATATTCTGAAGGATGGTGGCCTCCTTCCCACAGCTTCCCTAGGCAGTGTCCTGACAGGGAATCTGTATGGGGGTTCCAATCCCACATTACCCTGAGCCTTTGCCCTGGTAGAGCTTCTCTGTTGGGACTCTACCCCTGTGGCAGGCTTCTACCTAGGCTTTTCCATTCTACTTCTGAAATCCAGATGGAAGCTGCTAAGCCTTCTTCACACTCATATTGTGAGCATCTACAGACTCAACACTACATGGAAACCACCAAGGCTTATGGGCTGCACCCTCCAGAGTTGTGGCCCAAGTTGGACCTGGGACTATTTGAGCTGAGGCTGAAGCCCGAGTGGCTGGAATACAGGGAGTACTGTCCTGGGCACGTGGCTTGGCCAACAAATCATTTTTCTCTTCCTCTTAGGCCTCTGGGCAAGAAATGGAAGGGGCTGCCATGAAGTCTCTGAAATGCCTTTGAGTACTTTTCCCTCATTGTCTTGGATTTTAGCACTTGACTCCCTTTTAGTCATGCTATACTCCTTAGCAAGTGGTTGCTCCACAGCCCATTTGAATTTCTCTCTTGCTTTTTGTTATTGTGGCATGGAAAGGTTGCAAATTTTCCAAACTTTTACACTCTGCTTCCCTTTAAGTATAAGTTTTAAGTCATTCATTCGCTCCTGCATCTGAGCATAGACTGGTAGAAGCAGGCAGATCATATTTTGAATACTTTGGAAATTCCTTCCACAAGTCATTCTAAATAATTACTCTTAATTTCAAACTTCCACAGATCTCTAGGATATGGACACAATGCAGCCAAGCTCTTTGCAAAGGCATAACACACATGACCTTTTATCTAGCTTCTAATAAGTTTCTTATTTCCATCTAAGACCTCATCAGCCTAGACTTCACTGAACTTATCACTATCAACATTTTGGTCACAATTTTTTAACCAGTCTCTAAGAAATTCCAAACTTCCCTCATCTTCCTGTCTTCCTTTAAGCCCTTCAGACTCTTCCAATGTCTTCTTATTACTTGTATCAAAGCCACTTCCACATCTTCGAGTATCTTTATAGCAATGCCCCCTCCTCAGTACCAATTTTCTGTATTCATCTATTTTGTGTCACTGTAAAGAAATCGTTGAGAATAAGTAATTTATTTTTTAAAAAGTTTAATTGGCTTATGGTACTGTAGACTGTACAGAAAGCATAGTGCGGGCATCAGCTTCTGGTGAGTGTCTCAGGAAATTTACAATCATGATGGAAGGCAAATGAGAGCCAGCATATCACAAGGCAAGTGAAGGAGTAAGAGGGAGAAGAGGAAGGTCCCAGATTCTCTTAAACAACTAGATCTCACATAAACTAACTGAGCTAGAACTCACCTATCACCAAGGGGATAGTGCTAAACCTCTATGTGGGATCTGACCCCATGATCCAATTACTTCCCACCAGGCTCCTGTTCCAACATTGAGAATCACATTTCAACAGGATATTTAGCGAGAACGAACATCCAACCATATCATGGACAACAGTGCAACAAAAATACAAACCAATATCAAGAAGATCAATTAAAACCATACAGTAACATGGAAGTTAAACAACCTGGTCCTGAATGCCTTTTCAGTAAAAAAGAAAAAAATAAATTAAGACAGAAATTTAAAGGGTTCTGGAAAACTAATGAAAACAGAGATACAACCTAGTAAAATTTTGTGACACAGCTAAATCAGTGTTAAGAATAATTTTAGCACTAAATGCCTACATCAAAAAATTAGAAAGATCATGCATTAACAACCTATGTTGCTCCTCAAGGAACTAGAAAAAAAGCAAACCAACCCCAAAGCTAACAGAAGAAAAGGAATATCTAAAATCAAACCTGACATAAACAAAATTGAGACACTAAAATCCATATAATAATTAATGCAACCAAAAGACAATTTTGATTATTCAAAAGATTAAACAAGATTGACAGACTGCTAGCTAGATTAATAAAGAAAAAAAGAAAGAAGATCCAAATAATTACAACCAGAAATGACAAAAGCAGCCTTAAAACTAACCCAACAGAAATACAAAAAATCATCAGACACTATTACAAACACCTATTGCACACAAACTAGAAAACTAGAAGAAATGGGTAAACTCCTGGAAATACAAAGCCTCTGAAGAATGAACTAGGAAGAAATTAAAAGCCCAAACAGACTAATAATGAGTTCTAATAATAAAAGGCCTACAACACAAATAAGATCTTAGGCCAGATGGATTCACAGCTGAATTCTACCAGATGAACAAAGAAGAGCTAATACCAATCCTACTGAAATTATTCTAAGAAATCCAGGAGTAGGGACTTCTCCCTAACTCGATCTATGAAGCTAGCACCATTGTGATGCCAAATCCTGGCAGAGACACCATGACAAAAGAAAACTTTAGGCCACTATTCCTGATCAACATAGACACAAACATCCTAGTGGGACTCTGTGTGGCATTTGGCCCCTGCCCTGAGATCTGTGGAGCTTTGAACTTGAGAGAGGTGATTTAGCATATCTGGTGGAAGAAATTTCCAAGCAGCAAAGCATTCAAGAGGTGACTTGGGTGCTCCTAAAACCATTCAGTTTTATACATACACAAAGGTATGGTTTGGAATTGGAACTTATATTTAAAAGAGAAACAGAGCATAAATTTTCTGAGGTTCAATTCAAGCTTGTGCAGAAATTTGCATAAGTAATGAGGAGCCAAATGTTAATCACCAAGACAATGGGGAAAATGTCTCTGGGGCATTTCTGAGGTCTTCATGGTAGCCCCTCCCATCATAGCCCTGAAGGCCTGGAAGGAAGGAATGGTTTCGTGGGCCAGACCCAGGTCCTTGCTGCTTTGCACAGTCTCAGGACTTGGTGCCCTGCATCCCAGCCATGGTTGAAATGGGCCATCATGCAGCTCAGGCCATTGTTTCAGAAGGCACCTCATCGAGCTGTGTTAAGAGGACCACCATCCTCCAGACCCTAGAATGGCAGATCCACCAAGAGCTTGCACCGTGCACCTGGAAATGCTGTAGGCACTCAACACTAGCCCATTAAAATATCTGAGAGTCGGGGTCATACCCAGCAAAGCCACAGGGGTGGAGCTACCCAAGGCCATGGGAACCCACCTTTTGCATCAGTGTGACCCAGATGTGAGACATGGAGTCGAAGGAGATCATTTCAGAGCTTTAAGATATGACTGCTCTGCTGGATTTTTGATTTGCATAGGGCCTATAGACCCTTTGTTTGGCCAAGTTTGCCCATTTGAAATGAATGTATTTGGGGGGTGTTCCAAGATGGCAAAATTGGAACAGCTCTAGTCTGCAGCTCCCAGTGTGATCGATGCAGAAGATGGGTGATTTCTGCATTTCCAACTAGGGTACCTGGTTCATCTTGTTGGGACTGGTTGGACATTGGGTGCAGCCCATGGAGGGCAAGCTGAAGCAGGGCAGGATGCCGCGTCACCCAGGAAGTGCAAGGGGTTGGGGGATTTCCCTTTCCTAGCCAAGGGAAGCCATGACAGAGTACCTGGAAAAACAGGTGCTCCCACACAAATATTGCACTTTTCCCAAGGTCTTAGCAACTGGCAGACAAGATGATTCTCCCATGCCCACAGAGCCTTGCTCACTGCTAGCACAGCAGTCTAAGATCGATCCACAAGGTGGCAGCCTGACTGGGGAAGGGTCATCCGCCATTGCTGAGGCTTGAGTAGGTAAACAAAGCAGCCAGCAAGCTCAAAGTGGACGGAGCTCACTGCAACTCAACAAAGCCTACTGCCTCTAGACTGTGGGCAGGGCATAGCTATACAAAAGGCAGCAGACAACTTCTGCAGACCTAAACGTCCCTGTCTGACAGCTCTGAAGAGAGCAGTGGTTCTCCCAGCATGGTGTTTGAGCTCTGAGAACGGACAGACTGACTCCTCAAGTAGGTCCCTGACCCCTGTGTAGCCTAACTGGGAGACACTTCTCAGTAGGGGCTGACAGACACCACATATGGGCAGCTGCCCCTCTGGGATGAAGCTTCCAGAGGAAGGATCAGGCAGCAATATTTACTGTTCAGCAATAGTTGCTGTTCTGCAGCCTCCACTGGTGATACCCAGCCAAACAGGGTCTGGAGTGGAACTCCAGCAAACTCCAACAGACCTGCAGCTGAGGGACCTGACTGTTAGAAGGAAAACTAACAAACAGAAAGGAATAGCATCAACATCAACAAAAAAAAAAACATCTACACCAAACCCCATCTGCAGGTCACCAACATCAAAGACCAAAGGTAGATAAAACCACAAAGATGGGGAGAAACCAGAGGAGAAAAGCTGAAAAATCTAAAAATCAAAGCACCTCTTCTCCTCCAAAGGATTGCAGCTCCTTGCCAGCAATGGAACAAAGCTGGACAGAGAATGACTTTGATGAGTTGACAGAAGTAGGCTTCAGAAGGACGATAATAACAAACTTCTCCAAGCTAAAGGAGGATGTTTGAACCCATCACAAGGAAGCTAAACACCTTGAAAAAAGATAAGATGAATGGCTAACTAGAGTAAACAGTGTAGAGAAGACCTTATGACCTGATGGAGCTGAAAACTATGGCATGACAACTTGGTGATGCATGTACTAGCTTCAATAGCCAATTCCATCAAGTGGAAGAAAGGGTATCAGAGATTGAATATCAAATTAATGAAATAAAGGGAGAAGACAAAGTTACAAAAAAAAAAAAAAGAGTAAAAGAAATGAACAAAGCCTCCAAGAAATATGTGACTGTGTGAAAAGACCAATTCTACATTTGATTGGAGTATCTGAAAGTGATGGGGAGAATGGAACCAAGTCGGAAAACACTCTTCAGGATATTATCCAGGAGAACTTCTCCAACCTAGCAAGGAAGGCCAACATTCAAATTCAGGAAATACAGAGAACACCACAAAGATACTCCTTGAGAAGAGCAACCCCAAGACACATAATTGTCAGATCCACCAAGGTTGAAACAAAGGAAAAAGTGTTAGCAGCAGCCAGAGAGAAAGATCGAGTTACCCACAAAGGGAAGCCCATCAGACTAACAGCAGACCTCTCGGCAGAAACCTTGCAAGCCAGAAGAGAGAGAGGACCGATATTCAACACCCTTAAAGAAAAGAATTTTCAACCCAGAATTTCATATCCAGCCAAACTAGGCTTCATAAGTGAAGGAGAAATAAAATCCTTTACAGACAAGCAAATGCTGGGAGATTTTCTCATCACCAGGCCTGCCTTACAAGAGCTCCTGAAGGAAGCACTAAACATGGAAAGAAACAACTGATACCAGCCCCTGCAAAAGCATGCCAAATTGTAAATACCATCGATACTATGAAGCAGCTACATCAATTAATGGGCAAAATAACCAGTGAACATCATAATGACAGGATTAGATTCACACATAAAAATATTAACATTAAATGTAATTGGGCTTAATGCCCCAATTAAAAGACAAAGACTGGCAAATTGGATGAAGAGTCAAGAACCACCAGTGTGCTGTATTCAGGAGATCAATCTCATGTGCAAAGACGCACATAGGCTCAAAATAAAGGGAGGGAGGAAGATCTACAAAGAAAATGGAAAGCAAAAAAAAAAGCAGGGGTTGCAATCCTAGTCTCTGATTAAACAAACTTTAAAACAACAAAGATCAAAAGAGACAAAGAAAGCCACTACATAATGGTAAAGGAATCAATTCAACAAGAAGAGCTAACTATCCTAAATATATATACACCCAATACAGGAGCACCCAGATTCATAAAGCAAGTCCTTAGAGACCTACAAAGTGACTTAGACTCCCACACAATAATAATGGGAGACTTTAACACCCCACTGTCAATATTAAACAGATCAACAAGACAGACGGTTAACTAGGATATCCAGGACCTGAACTTGGCTCTGCAACAAGCAGACCTAATATACATCCACAGAACTCTACACCCCAAATCCACAGAATATACATTCTTCTCAGCACCACATTGCACTTATTCTAAAATTGACCACATAATTGGAAGTAAAGCACTCCTTAGCAAGTATAAAAGAACAGAAATCACAACTAACTGTCTCTCAGACCACAGTGCAATCAAATTAGAACTCAAGATTTAGAAACTCAAAACCACACAACTACATGGAAACTGAACAACTTGCTCCTGAATGACAACTGGGTAAATAACGAAATGAAGGCAGAAATAAAGATGTTCTTTGAAACCAATGAGAACAAAGACACAATATATCAGAATCTCTGGGACACATTTAAAGCAGTGTGTACAGGGAAATTTATAGCACTAAATATCCACAAGAGAAAGGAGGAAAGATCTAAAATTGACACCCTAATGTCACAATTAAAAGAACCAGAGAGGCAAGAGCAAAGAAATTCAAAATCTAGCAGAAGGTAAGAACTAACTAAGATCAGAGGAGAACTGAAAGAGATAGAGAGACAAAAAACCTTTCAAAAAATCAATGGATCCAGGAGCTGGTTTTTAAAAAGATTAACAAAGTTGATAGAATGCTAGCAAGGCTAATAAAGAAGAAAAGAGAGAAGAATCTAATAGATGCAATAAAAAATGATAAAGGGGATAACACCACCAATCCCACAGAAATACAAACTACCGTCAGAGAATACTATACACACCTCTACGTAAATAAACTAGAAAATCTAGAAGAATGGATAAGTTCCTGGACACACACACCCTCCCAAGACTAAACCAGGAAGAAGTTGAATCTCTGAATAGACCAATAATGGGCTCTGAAATTGAGGCAATAATTAATAGCCTACCAACCAAAGAAAGTCCAGGACCAGACAGAGTCACAGCCAAATTCTACCAGACGTACAAGGAGGAGCTGGTACCATTCTTTCTGAAAATATTCCAATCAATAGAAAAAGAGGGAATCCTCCCTAACTCATTTTATGAGGCCAACATCATCCTGATACCAAAGCCTGGCAGAGACACACACAAAAAAATAGAGAATTTTAGACCAATATCCCTGATGAACATCGTTGTAAAAATCCTCAAGAAAATAGTGGCAAACTGAATCCAGCAGCACATCGAAAAGCTTATCCACCAATATCAAGTCAGCTTCATCCCTGGGATGCAAGGCTGGTTCAGCATGCACAAATCCATCACATAATAAATGTAATCCATCACATAAACAGAACCAATGACCAAAACCACATGATTATCTCAATAAATGCAGAAAAGGCCTTCCGCAAAATTCAACAGCCCTTCATGCTAAAAACTCTCAATAAAATAGATATTGATGGAAAGTATCTCAAAATAATAAGAGCTATTTATGACACACCCACAGTCAATATCATACTGAATGGGCAAAAACTGGAAACATTCCCTTTGAAAACTGGCACAAGACAAGGATGCCCTCTATCACCACTCCTATTCAACATAGTTTTGGAAGTACTGGCCAGGGCAATCAGTCAAGAGAAAGAAATAAAGGGTATTCAATTAGGAAATGAAGAAGTCAAATTTCCCTGTTTGCAGATGACATGATTTTATATTTAGAAAATCCCGTTGTCTCTGCCCCAAAATCTCCTTAAACTGAAAAGCAACTTCAGCAAAGTCTCAGGATACAAAATCAATGTGCAAAAATCACAAGCATTCCTATCAATCATTAACAGACAAACAGCCAAATCATCAGTGAACTCCCATTCACAACTGCTACAAAGAGAATAAAATACCTAGGAATCCAACTTACAAGGGATGTGAAGGACCTCTTCAAGGAGAATGACAAACCACTACTCAACAAAATAAAACAGGACACAAATAAATGGAAGAATATTCCATGCTGATGGATAGGAAGAATCAATATTGTGAAAATGGACATATTGCCCAAAGTAATTTATAGATTCAATGCTGTCCCCATCAAGCTACCAACGACTTTCTTCACAGAATTGGAAAAAAACTACTTTAAAGTTCATATGGAACCAAAAAAGAGCCCACACAGCCAAGACAATCCTAAGCCAAAAGAGCAAAGCTGGAGGCATCACGCTACCTGACTTCAAACTATACTACAAGGCTACAGTAACCAAAACAGCATGGTACTGGTACCAAAACAGAGATCTAGACCAACGGAACAGAACAGAGGTCTCAGAAATAGCACCAAACATCTATAACCATCTGATCTTTGACAAACCTGACAACAACAAGAAATGGGGAAAGGATCCCCTATTTAATAAATGGTGCTGGCAAAACTGACTAGCCATATGTAGAAAGCTTAAACTGGATCCCTTTCTTACACCTTATACAAAAATTAATTCAAGATGGATTAAAGACTTAAATGTTACAACTAAAACCATAAAAACCCTAGAAGAAAACCTAGGCAATACCATTCAGGACATAGGCATGAGCAAGGACTTCATGACTACAACACAAAAAGCAATGGCAACAGAAGCCAAAATAGACAAAAGGGATCTAATTAACCTAAAGAGCTTCTGCATGGAGAAAGAATCTATCATCAGAGTGAATAGGCAACCTACAGAATGAGAGAAAATTTTTGCAATATACCCATCTGACAAAGAACTAATATCCAGAATCTACAAAGGACTCAAACAAATTTACAAGGAAAAAACAAACAACCCCATCAAAAAGTGGTCGAAGGATATGAACAGACACCCCTGAAAAGAAGACATCTATGCGGCCAACAGACACAGGAAAAAATGTTCATCATCACTGGTCATCAGAGAAATGCAAATCAAAACCACAATGAGATACCATCTCACACCAGTTGAATGGCAGTCATTAAAAAGTCAGGAAACAACAGTTGCTGGAGAGGATGTGGAGAAATAGGAACGCTTTTGCGCTGTTGGTGGGAGTGTAAATTAGTTCAACCATTGTGGAACGTAGTGTAGTGATTCCTCAAGGATCTAGAACTAGAATTACCATTTGACCCAGCAATCCCATTACTGGGTATATACCCAAAGGATTATAAATCATGCTACTATAAAGACACATGCACACGTATGTTTATTGCAACATTATTCACAATAGCAAAGACTTGGAACCAACCCAAATGTCCATCAATGACAGACTGGATTAAGAAAATGTGGCACATATACACCATGTAATACTAGGCAGCCATAAAAAAAGATGAGTTCATGTCCTTTGCAGGGACATGGATGAAGCTGGAAACCATCATTCTCAGCAAACTATCACAAGGATAGAAAACCAAACACCGCATATTCTCACTCGTAAGTGGGAACTGAACAATGAGATCACTTGGACACAGGGCGGGGAACATCACACACCAGGGCCTGTTGTGGGGTAGGGGGCTGGGGGAGGGTTAACACTAGGAGAAATATCTAATGTTAATGACAAGTTGATGGGTGCAGCAAACCAACATGACATATGAATACCTATGTGTCAAACCTGCACATTGTGCACATGTACCCTAGAGCTTAAAATATAATAATAATTAACAAAACAAATTGGTACATTTATCCAATATCTGTACTCTCATTGTATCTAGGAAGTAACTAACTTGTTTTTTATTTTACAGGCTCATAGGTGGAAGGGACTTCCCTTGTCTCAGTTGAGACTTTGGACTGTGGAATTTTGAGTTAATGGTGAAATGAGTTAAGATATTGGGGGACTGTTGGGAAGGGATGATTGGTTTTGAAATGTGAGGATGTGAGTTTGGGAGGATCCAGGGGTAGAATAATATGGTTTGGCTGTGTCCCCACCCAAATCTCACCTTGAATCATAGTTCTCATAATGCCCACATGTCGTGGGAGGGACCCAGTGGGAAGTAATTGAATCATATGGGCAAGTTTTTCCCATACTGTTCTTATGGTAGTGAATAAGCGTCACGAGATCTGATGGTTTTATAAAGGACAGTTCTCCTGCACATGCTGTCTTGCCTGCTGCCCTGTGAGATGTGCCTTTGCTCCTCATTCACCTTCTACCATGATTGTGAGGCCTCCCCAGCCACGTGGAAATGTGAGTTCATTAAACCTAATTTTCTTTATAAATTATCCAGTCTCAGGTATGTCTTTTTTTTTTCTTTTAAGTTCTAGGGTACATGTGCACAATGTGCAGGTTTGACACATAGGTATACATATGTCATGTTGGTTTGCTGCACCCATTAACTCGTCATTTACATTAGGTATATCTCCTAATGCTATACCTCCTCCCTCCCCCCACCCCACGACAGGCCCTGGTGTGTGATGTTCCCCTTCCTGTGTCCAAGTGTTCTCATTGTTCAATTCCCAGCTATGAGTGAGAAGATGTGGTGTTTGGTTTTTTGTCCTTGCAATAGTTTGCAACTATGCAGTCAGGTATGTCTTTATTAGCAGCATGAGAATGGACAAAAACACCCTGTTTGTGGATGACATGATACTGTATCCAGAAAACCCCATAGTCTCTGCCCCAAAGCTTTTTGATTTTGCAAACAACTTCAGCAAAGTTTCAAGATACAAAATAAATGTACAAAATTCAGAAGCATTTCTATACACCGATAACATCCAAGCTCAGGGCCAAATCAAGAATGCAATCCTATTTATAATAGCCACAAAAACATTAAAATACCTGGGAATACAAGGAGGTGAAAAATCTCTACAACAAGAGTTACAAAACACTGCTCAAAGAAACAAGAGACAACACAAACAACAGGAAAAACATCCATGCTCATAGATAGGAGGAATCAATATTGTTAAAATGGCCATGTTGCCTAAAGTAATATACAGATTCAATGCTGTTTCTATCAAACTACCAATGATATTCTTCACAGAGTTATAAATAACTATTCTAAAATTTATTTGGAATCAAAAATGGATCTGAATCAACAAACCAATCCTAAGCAGAAAGAACAAAGCTGGAGTCGTCACACTACCAATAGGCAAATCACAAAATCACAAAAATGAATAATAAACATATTAAAATTTTCAATCTCATTAAACAAGCAAATGCAAAGTACATTATAAGATGTCACTTTCTTCCATAAAATTGGCAAAGATGTTTTTGTTTTTTAAGTTAAATTTATTGAGATATAATTTATATATTCATCTTTTTCACCAAAGCATCTAGTCATATGATCACATCACAATTAAGATGTGTAGAATATTGTGATTACCATGAAAATTTCCCTTGTACCACTCTGTAGTCTACCCCCTCCTCCCATGACTTCCAGCCCCTTGCAATCACCAATCTTTATTCTCTCGATATGTAGTTTTGTGTTTTACAAAATGTTATATCAAAAGAATAATACAGTATGTAGCCTTTTCAGTCTGGCTTTTATCCTTAGCATAATGCTTTTTCTTTGTAATTTCAACCTCTATTTTAGATGTGGGTGGTACATGTTCATGTTTGTTACATGGGAATATTGCATGATGCTAAGGTTTGGGGTACAGATCTCTTTACCCTGAGCACAGTACCCAACATGTAGTTTTACAACCCTTGCTCCCTCCCTGCCTCCTCCTTCTAGTCATCTGCAGGGCCTATTGTTCCCATGTCTATATCCATATGTGCTCAGTATTCAACTTCCACTTATAGTAAGTGAGAAACCACAATATTCAGTTTCCTGTTCCTACATTAATTAACTGAGTAATATGGCCTCCTACTGTATCCATGTTCCTGCAAAGGACATGATTTCATTCTTTCTTATGGTTGCATAGTATTCTCTGGTGTATATATGTACTACATTTTCTTTATTCAATATACCATTGATTCTATGTGACAAAGATTTTTTAAAATCTTACTATCTTTAAAGATTAGATACAGTGTAAATTTCTTGGGTGACAAGTCCACTAAAGTCTCAGAATTTGCCACTATATAATTCATTTATGTAACAAAGAAACACTTGTACCCAAAAAGCTATTGAAATAAAAATTTAAAAAACTAAACTAAAATAAAATCTCAATATCTGCTCTTATTAAGGAGTTAAGGGACTATAAATTCTTGTTCTTCTAGTGGAAGAAGAAATTAATATTTTTCTAAGATCAATTTTGAAATATGTACACAAGTTTTGATTATTTGAGAGATTTATCTGAAGGCAATAATTGTCAATGAATACAAAGTTTTGCCACAATAAAGCAACACTGATTTTTTAAAATGCAAAAATTGGATACAGCTTCAAAATTGCTTCTAACATGAGACTAATCAAATAAATCTGGGTTCTAAAATGGAAAACTAGGTGTATTAGCCCATTTTCACACTGCTGATAAAGACATACCCAAGACGAGGCAACTTACAAAAGAAAGAGGTTTATTGGACTTACAGTAGGTTGGGGAGGCCTCACAATCATGGTGGAAGGTGAAAGCCACGTCTCACATGGCAGCAGACAAGGGAAGGGAGCTTGTGCAGGGAAACTCCTGTTTTTAAAACCATCAGATCTTGTGAGACTTATTCACTATCACAAAAACAGCATGGGAAAGACCCACCCCCATGATTCAATTACCTCCCACCAGGTCCCTCTCACAACACGTGGGAATTCCAGATGAGATCTGGGTGAGGACACAGCCAAACCATGCTACTAGACAATCATTTAAAAATGACATTGTGTAAATAGGCATAGAATGGTATATTTTTTAGGGCAGTAAATCTACTCCATATGAAACTACATTGTTGGTACATGTCACAAAGATTTTTCCAAACCCAAAGAATATACAGTACAAAGAGTGAACCCTAATGTAAGCTATGGACTTTGAGTGTAGGTTCATCAATTTTAACAAATTACAACCTCTACCCTACTGGTGGGGGATGTTGATAATGGAGGAAGATACCTGATATAGTCTGGATATTTTTTCTTGCCCAAACCTCTTGTTGAAATGTAATCCCAGTGCTGAAGGTGGGGCCTGATGGGACATATTTGGATCATGGGGACAGATCCCTCATGGCTTGTTTCTGTCTTCACAGTAGTGAGTTCTCATGAGATCTGGTCATTTAAAAGTGTGTGGCATCTCCCCTCTTTTCTCCTGCTCTAGCCATGTGACACTCCTCCTCCTTCACCTTCTTTTATGACTGTAAGCTTCCTGAGGCCTCCTCAGAAGCCAAGCAGCTGTCAGCACCATGTTTTCTGTATAAAATGCAGAGCTGTGAGCCTACTAAACCTCTCTTCTTTGTAAATTACCCAGTATGAGGTATTTCTTTATAGCAATGCAAGAACAGCCTAACACAGAAAATTGGTACCACAAGTGAGGTATTGCTATAAAGATACCTAAAAATGTGGAAGCAACTTTGGAACTGGGTAACAGGCAGAGATTGTAAGAGTTTGAAGGGTTCAGAAGACGATAGGAAGATGAAAGAAAGTTTGGAACTTCTTAGAGACGGGTTAATGGTTGTTACCAAAACACCAATAGTGATTTGGACAGTGAAGTCCAGGCTGATGACGTCTCAGATGGAAATGAGGAACTTATGGGGGAGCAAAGGTCATGTGTGTTATACCTTAGCAAAGTGCTTGGCTGCATTTGTTCATTCCCTAGAGATCTGTAGAAGTTTTAACTTCCATGATGATTTAGGGCATCTGGCAGAATAAACTTCTAAACAGCAAAGTGTTGAAGATGTGGCCTGGCTGATTACAACAACCAATGCTCAGATGCAGGAGCAAGAAACTGACTTAAAGTTGGAAGCTGTATTTAAAAGAAAACCAGAATTTACACGTTTGGAAAATTTGTGGCCTGGCCATGTGAAAGAGAAAGAAAAAGTTTTTTTGGAAGAGGAATTTTTTGGAAGTGGGCTGTGGAGCAACCACTTGTAAGAGATATTTGCATAACTAAAAGGGAGCAAAGTGAAGACACTGGGTAAAAGACCTCAAAGGCATTTCAGAGTACTTTACAGCAACCCCTCCCATCATAGACCCAGAAGCCTGTGGGGAATGATTTCAGGTCCAGGCCCAATGCTCTGATGTCCTGCACAGCCTTGGGACACTGCTCCCCACATCCCAACCATTCTGGCTTCACCTTTGGCTCAAGGTGGCCAGATACAGCTTGCACCACTGCTCCAGAGGGTACAAGTTGTAAGCCTTAGTGGCTTCCCTGTGGCGTTAAGTCTGTGGCCATGCAGAGTGCAAGAGTGGAGATTGCTCTAGTCTCCAACTAGATTTCAGACACTGTATGAGAAAGCCTGAGTGCCACTGCAGAATCCTGCCACAGGGGCAGAGACCCCACAGAGAACCTCTACTAGGTCAGTGCCAAAAATGAAAGTGTGGGGTTGGAACCCTCACAGAGTCCCCACTCGGGCACTGCCTGGTTGAGCTGTGAAAAGGGTGTCACCTTGCTTTAGACCTGAGAATGATAGAGCTACTGGCAGGGTGTACCTTGTGCCTCAAAAAGTCATAGGCATTAAAAAACCTGACAGCATCCTAAGGACCTGAACCTTGCAAAGCCACAGAGGTAGAGTTACCCAAGGCCTTAGGAGCCCAGTCCTTACACCAGTGTGCCCTGGATGTGGGACATGCAATCAAAACAGATTTAGGGGCTTTAAGATTTAATGATGGTCCTACCAAGTTTCAAACTTGCATGGGGCCTGTAGCCACTTTCTACTAGCCAATTTCTCCATTTTGGAATGGGAATGCTTACCCAGTGCCTACATCCCCATTGTATCTTGGAAGTTAATTACTTGTTTTTAATTTTAGAGGCTCATAGGTAGAAGGGATTTGGCTTGTATGAAATGAGACTTTGCACTTTTGAATTAATGCTAGAATGAGTTAAGACTTTGGGGGACTATAAGGAAGGCATGATTGTAGTTTGCGATGTGAGAAGGACATCAGATTTTGGAGGGGTAAGTGGTAGAATATAGTTTGGAGATTTGTCTCACCCAAATATCATGTTGAAATGTAATCTCCAATGCTGGAGATAGGGGCTGGTGACAGGTGTTTGGATCATGGAGGCAGACTCCTTATGACTTGGTGCTGTCTTTGAGATAGTGAGTGAATTCTCATTAGATCTGGTCATTTAAAAGTGTGTGGCAGCTGGGCATGGTGGCACACACCTGTAGTTCCAGCTACTCAGGTTGCTGGTTGAGGTGGGAGGATCACTTGAGCTGGGAGGTCAAGGCCATAGTGAGCCATGATGATGCCACTGCACTCCAGCCTTGGTGACAGAGTGAGACACTGTCTCAAAAAAAAAAAAAAAAAAAGTGGGATTTCACAACTTCTCTCTTTTTCCTGCTCTGGCCCTGTGACATGCTTGCTCCCCCGTCACTTTCTGTCATGATTGTAAGCATACTGGGGACTCCCCAGAAGCCAAGCGGATACCAGCACCATGCTTCCTTTAAAGCCTAGAGGATCATGAGCTAATTAAACCTCTTTTATTTATAAGTTACCCAGTCTAAGATATTTCTTTGTAGCAATGCAAAAACAGCCTAACACATCATGCATGAGGAATTACAGGGGGGTGCATAGAGAAAATCTCTATACCTTCTGTTCAATTTTGCTTTGAAACTAAAGCTGCTCTAAACCTGCATGTTGTGCACATGTACCCTAGAACTTAAAGTATAATAAAATAAATAAATAAATAAATAAAATGACAAAAAACAGAATAAAGTCAACTTTTTAAATGACATTTCAAAACAAAAACTAATGATGTGGAAAATATTTATATTTTAAAAGGTGAAATGCTTAATGTTAAAATAGTTTTTTCCTTTATTTCTTACATTTTGTTTTTCTGTAAAAAATTAACGGTTATTTTTTTAATTTAAAAGTAATAGAATGTTGCAGGAAGAAAGAAAAGAGAACACAGAAATTTTAGGGCAAACCCGGTTGGAAAATGGAGAATAAAGAGCAAAATTTATGCCGTGTGATTTAAGAATGGACATAATGAGGGCATGAGGTAGGTGGATTAGTGTCATTCAGAACTGGTCCATGACTGGAGAGTATCCAACAGGATATCCCCTTACTTGATAACTGATGTGTATGATGAGAAAGCACAACTAATAGGAAGGATATACACAGAAGAAAGTAAGTGGGGCTTCTGTGTTAATTGCAGGTTTTCCCAAAAATTCTTAAGTCAATTGGCTGTAATCCCTTGGAAACCTTAGGATGACATTTACTATTTCAGAATGTACAGTGAGTCTTATAATATGATTATAATATTCACATTTACAGACTTATTAGAGAATTAAATGAGATGTCATATACAAAATACTTAGCACTGTGCTTGCCACAAAGTGAGCAATAACTGATAGACATTTTTAAATTATCATCACCTTATCATCATTAATTATTATCATCAAATTGAAGCTCAAAGAGATTAAATGACTTGCTCAAGGCCACCCAACTAGAAAATAATTCCTGCTTATCTTTGGATTCCAATCTATTTAACTCCCAAGGCTTTTTCTCTTCTGCCTATTTAGAAAGTTTGGGGTGATGGAATGCCACCATCAGAATGCAAAAAATGAAGTGTTGCAACTCCACCCAGTTTGGGAATCTGGAATTGCTGTTCCAATACATTTTTATAGCAATTCCACAGATGTTGTTTAGTGCTGAGCATGAAAACTGAGGGACAGGGTGGCCAATGGAAATATCTTCTGCTGAATAATCATAATTTTCACTTAGGATTTTTTATTTAAAATGCTGTTAACCTGGAATGTAACTAATCTGGCCAAGAAGGTGAAACTCACATTTATGATTTTTTCACTCAACCAATCAATATTTCATGAAAGTATACCATGTAATGGACTCTAGTATTATGAAAATAAATTAGACTGTGATCCCTGCTTCCACGTAAATTAATCTATTACTATTTATTTTTCACCTTTTTCGTCTTGTTCCTCTTTCCTATTTCCGCTAGTTTGGTGAAGCAGCTATTCATTTCCCCTTGTAATTTGAGATTTCCACTGTACTTTTACACCCTATTTAGAGTTACCTTTTCTTTCTAAACACAGTAACAAGACACATTTTAAATTATTTTTTAAATGCTGGAGGCTTGTCCAAGAACACCCCTTGTCCAAGGCGTTCTATTGATTTGCCTTTCTCCAGTGCAGCTAGCCCACTAAAGAGGTTGCCTTTCCCAAATTCCCTCACTCTGGGACGTCTGCAAAAGGCATTTATTTTATCCCTCTTTCTCATGAAACTCTTCAGTTTGCTATTCCTTTGGTACTTTTGGTTTGAGTTTATTATTAGATTTTCACTTACAATTTGTCTTTTCTAGTTTAACAATTCCTGTTTGGGGCTTAAATTCCACATTCCCAGTTACACTCCAATTATCCACTTAGATTTTGACTATAACTATTGCAACATTTATCACCCTTCTTTTCTCTCTGACTCTTATTCTACTATATGGAAGTCTCAATTCTGATCTATTTGCTTTTTGTTTAGTTTATAGAGAAATATTCCCTCAGATGGGGTAACTGAGTGGTAGGTACTCTTTAGTATCTTGAATATCTGGACATATCTTTCTCTCATCATGAAGAACAAATGTGATACTTGGGTTGCAGTCCTTCTGCTAATATTCTGTACAAGTTACTCTACCATTTTTTAGTTTCCAGTGTTGCATATGAAAATCAAATGCTTATTTGATTTTCATTTGTGTAGATATATATTTTTTGCATCAAAAGTTCATGAGTTTTTCTCTTTATTCTTGGAGCTGTGGAATTTTACCAGAATATACTTAGATATGTTTCTTCTCTTATCATCACAATCTAACATTCAGTTGGTACTTTTTAATATTCATGATAAATTACTAATTTATTTGTTGTTTCTCTTCAACTATTCTCTTTCCCTTCTTTGGAAATTTTATTATTTTAACATGGTAAGTATCCTGGATCTCTTCTCCAGGAAACGTTTCCATAATCGTTTCTATTTCTTGGTATTTTTATTTGTTTTGAGATATTTATTCCAGGTCCTAACAGGTCTTAACCATTACCCTTGCCTTCTTCTACTTGTCTACATGCTTTTTAAGGTCCCAAGTCATGTTTATCAACAGAAAAAGGTTGCTTTAAAAAAATTGATTCATTACAGGTAATCTTTTACATTTTAAAAATACGTTATCTCCTCTAGCACTACCATTCCTCTTGAACATGTCTTTTCTCTGTCTTCTAGTTTTTTCCCCTGTTTGTTGGGTTCATTTGCCTGATCAGTAGATTTTAGGTACAGTTGTTGGGGTACCTTAAGTGACAGCAGTCTTTGATTGTCAGGAAGCACAGATGTCCACACATGTGATCCAGGCCAAGCAGCTATCATGAGAATAAACTCTGTTTGATCATCTCCTAAAATAATAATACTGGCAATAGCTGGCAAAGGCTGACACTCTTCCATTGTTAGGAGGAGAGGAAATGAAAGATACCTATTTAACTGACCAGCTCTTGCTACTAAAAGTGTGATCTTTGGACCAGCAGCAGCAGTCAAAAGTAAAAACTTTATAAAGACCGTGAGCTGATCAGTGGAAGCCCTTGATCCCCACCTTGTTTGACTATTAGTCATACAAATTAGATTGGATAGATGCATGATTTTAGTATTGTGTTGTGCCTCAGGACATGCACATAGACTTAACATGATGTATTATTTCTTGTTGAGCCCAACCTACCTAAAATGATGACTATTAAATAGCATGCAATGAGTATAGCACATAGTACACTCAGAGAGCCCCAAGATTATGGAATTGTAACATTCCACAGAAAATTTGAGATTCAGAACTTGCAATGATGCTTTCCAAGATCTGTAGGATTCTAAGATTTATGAGATCTGATAGATTTTTGGGGGGGATGAACAGATTCCTGAATAGAACCAGTTTATATAGCTTTGTCATTATTCATGAAACACATTTCAACTCAAGGTCCCAAGTCAAATTTCATCAGTCATTGCTTTCAAGCATAAGTAAAACTTTATTATTAATAGACTTACAGCATCTTGAGGAGTTGCAATTTGACTGACAATTACCCAATGAAGGCTCAATATTCAGAAATCCATGGAGTTACCCCAAGTAAGTTCCCTTTTCCTTCAATTTTATAATCAGGCATCACATGGCTATATTTTTCATTGTTCTATGATTTCCTTTCTTTTGAAAAGGCCATATAATTTTATATGTAACTTCATTTTGTTTGTTTTAAGGTGTTTTGGAAAATCAAACTGGGATCCTTTTTGATATGAAAAAGTTAAATAGTCTAATATCTTTCATCCAGTGAGGAGCATAATGGAAGAAACTTATTTAAGTAAATTTAAATATAAGTAATATGTTTGACAACATAATGTCGGCTGTGGTAGAATTCATCTGGAGATATTTATAGTCTTTATGAATAAGTGCATTATGTCAAAAAATGTGGAGAGCCCATAAAAAAGTGACAAAAGTACCAGAGAGGGCCTAAAAAGAGACACTTTTGAGTTTTCATTGTTCCTATTTCTCCGGAGCATGCCCTATCACTATTTGTTGTGGGATTTGGATCACTGTGGCAATTGAAAAGAAAAGGTTATAAGTTAGTATATAATTTAACCATAAATGTTAACTACATAAAACTAAATAAAGCTTTACCCCCCCCCCCAAAAAAAAAACCCTTCACACTAAATTTGCTACATTTCTTTGCCTTCTCCAATGAAACTGTCATGTAAAAACATCCTAAGATTTTCTTAACCCACCTTGGTCCATCTTTTCTTTGATATCATGGGATCACAAAAAAGATGGAGTGTAGCAGAGCTCCTGTTGGCAGTAAAAACATGATGTCTCTGAGTCAATCATCCAGTTCCCATTAAATCATGGGGCAAAAAGTATCAGCACATTCCATGCTCTTTGCTGCTCTTAAAATCAAGTACACCACAGAACCCTCACTAGGCCTACAACATTACACCAAATTTTGGTCTCTGATTCTTAGTTATGTTTTATTATTAAGGTACAGAAATCATAGCTTCCATGGGTGGGAAATGAGGAAAGATAGAAAGGCCACATTTTGGTGATACATACTTCCCCCATGTCTCTAATCATGAAAGGTCTTCTTACTCTTCTGTTGTGTAGAAGTAGGTGCTACAAGCAAAGCTGATCTTATATGACCTACCTCATTCTTCTACTTCTTCATTCCTGATCCTCAGGATCTGACACATTTCCCTGACCCCAAATTCCCTCTTTTTTCCTTTCTCACTCTCTACACTCCCTGCACTGTATTTGTTCAAGGTGGAGCCTCAGGCTATATCTTCTAAAATATTGGAGCTGAGAAGAGCTATAGTGCTTACTCAAGTCCAGATTCCTCTTTTTACCTATAAGTAAATTGTAGACCAGAGAGAAAAAGTCATTAGACCAAGTTAACACAACCATACTTTGGCCACAATAGCACTACATTCTAGATCTTCTCATTTTCAGCCAAATCTTCTTTCTATTCCCCTCGTGCCTTGTTGTACAGAAACAACAACAACAAAAAGACTTAACATATGACCTATCATATAAAAGTAATTTTTAATTATGACTTTATAATTTTATAAATTGGAATTTGAGGATCTCATTTCCTGTCTCTCATCTCTGCCCCCTACAAAGCTAGTATAGAAGTTATTAGAAAAGACACCCCCATTATTCATTGATATTTAGAAAGATCTCACCCATAAAGATGCCATTTTACCAGAAATACAGTCGTATCCATTTAGTTATTTAAGTCCAACAAATATGTTTGAAGGCATACTTCAGAATCCAGTCGTGAACATTAGATACATAAACAGTCAACTTCCTAGAAAAGTTAACAACTTGAAAAGAGATGATTTCCTCTAAGGACCCAACTTCTCCTAGTGGAAAATACATTATCTCACAAATAGGAGCTTGTTTCCTGCTTTTTGTTAATAAGGGGAGCCAATGTTAGAATGAAGGCCTCAGGGATAAAAATAAAATGAGTGGAACAGTTCTTGGCAAGGCTGCCTCAGGGATTTGGATTCTTGACAGTGAAAATAGGCCTCAACTATATAAATTATGCAGGTTGGGACAGCCTAAGTCTCAGCCTTCCTTGATGGAGTCATGTGGGAAAGAACGTCTAGACATCAGAAATCAAGTTATTGCTTTTATAACTCCCATTTTAAAAACTGCTAAGAGCAGTACCTGCAATGGACTGTAATGTAGAACTATGTAATGTCTATCAAATTTACTGCAGCAGTCATATGAAGCAGAAATTTGGACCAGTTGGAAATTATCAATTACTCCAAACAGTGTCATCATTTGAAAACATCCTGCTTCTTGCTTTTGGAAAGAACAATTACTTACACTCTTAAAAAACAGTTTGTAAGAGGAGAAATTCAGCAGACAATAGATCTGCATATGCTATTTATGAGCCCCACAATGGTAAACCTCCTTATTGCCTCCAAGGAAAACAGAGACCCTCTTGTAGAGGTTTCTTGCATCTCAATTTGCAGGTTAGAAACACTGTATACAAGAGCAAAGACTTGGAATCAACCAAAATGCCCATCAATAATAGACTGGATACAGAAAATGTGGCACATATACACCATAGAATACTAAGCAGCCATAAAAAAGGATGAGTTCATGTCCTTTGCAGGAACATGGATGAAACTGGAAACCATCATTCTCAGCAAAGTAACACAAGAACAGAAAACCAAACACTGCATGTTCTTACTCATAAGTGGGAGTTGAACAATGAGAACACATGGACACAGCGGGGGGCAGGGAGCATCACACACCAGGGCCTGCCAGGGAGTTGGGGGCTTGAGGAGGGATATAGCATTAGGAGAAATACCAATGTAGATGATGGGTTGATGAGCGCAGCAAACCACCATGGCACATGTATACCTATGTAACAAACCTGCACATTCTGCACATGTACGCCAGAACTTAAAGTACGATGATAACAATAATAATAATAAAAGAAACACTAAGGAAAACAGTAAACCAAACTGTGGGCTGCTATTAGTTTAAAGTGACTAGCCATAATTAAGAAAGGTAGTACGTATTTTGGATAGTTATAAAAAAAATCAAAGAAAATTCAAAATTCTGTAACAAAAGACCAAAAAATGTTAACTGTAGTAAGAATCAGTGGAAAGTTATGTATTTGGGTCTTAAAAGACAATTGCCCAACCACAGCTTGAGGAAGCCTTGGGTCAACAAGAGCTTTACTTGGACTTTCAGTTTACTACAAAAGCAGTAACCTAATAATGTAGTGAAACACCTAAAATAACTAATGAAATCTTTACTTCTTGAGTATAAATACGATACTACATCAGAAATAATTCCACTCTTATTCCTGAACTTGTCTAAACCTATACCTTGTGCATTGAGTTAATTTTTTAATCAAACATTTTACATACATCCTCAATCCCCATAAAAACTATTAGGTAAATGTTATTTTTTACTCCCATTTTACATATAAAGAAATAGACACTAGAACATTAAACACCTTTCATGAGATTATACAGATACTAATGGCAGACCTGGGATTGGACCTAGGTAGACCAATTCTAGAGCCTATAATTGGAAGGCAATAATTTTGATAACAAGTATGAAGACTGAATTATATGAAAAACAGCAGAAAGAACTAAAACATTTTATTTTGATTAAAATAAGTGAAGGACTATAATTTTCTTCAACCTTCTGAAGTAATATTATTTGAAGTAATAGCATGTGGGAGACGAAATTGCTTTCAAATACAGACCTAGGGTCAGTGTGTAAAAGTGATGAAAGTTTAGGTTCTGAGTCAAGGTAATTTTTATAGCAATTTGATTTTAAAATACAGTGACCCAAAGAATTGTTTAATTTAACAGTGTCCTGTCTTGAATTCAGCTTTTTAACTAGACATTAAATTATAACCCTTCATTGCTTCCTTATAATAAGTGCCAAAAGATGATACAAAGTAGTACAGATATTCTGGAAGTAAAAGAATGTGTTTAGTACAATAACCAGAAAACACTTCATGAAGAAGATAATAGTTAATACTTTAGCCTTGACTCTGTGATATAGTCTTTAATTGTTGATATGAGAAATGACAGCCCTGGTAATAGGCGTTGAGATGTGGAAGGAAGGCACTGAGATTTTAAAGGAAGGTAAGATGCAACCATATGATGTAGGAGCTCAAATACAACTGAAACATTTGGGTCGCAGCATAGACATTATCAGACATGAATGCACGAAAGCAAACTCTGACACTGCTCTGCAATAGATTAAGTGACAATGACAAATATTTATAATACCATTAAGGTCGTAAAAGGTTGTCACATACATGTGGCATACTAGTTATGGCTATGGCAAGCATATTAAATCTGCTTAGATCCTAGTAAGAATTAATGCAGATGTGAAGAAGGAGATTCGAGTGGAAAAGCAGCAAAGCATACTGGTTAGGAACAACATCTGTAGCCAGTCAGACTTGGGTGTACATCCCCACGTCGTTACTTACTAGTTATGTGAATTGGCAAGTGGTGCTCTCAGCCTCAGTTTCCTCACAGGTTTAAAAATAACTAACTCATACATACTTTAAGGTTTAAATTACACAATGCATATAAAGCCCACCATATTGGAAGTTCTCAGTAATCACTGGTGATGATGATTAATGATGGGGTGAGGGGAGAAAAGAGAAGCAGCAGGCACAGGGCTTGGTTAGCCGTACAACTTGCCAGATGATTGAATGTAGGGAATAGGGAAAAAATGGCTGCAGGAGCAGTCAAAAATAACTTAGAATATTCAAGTATTTATAGTTGGGAGAATGGTTGTGCCATTAATAGATCAAGGTTGTCAGCTAGTGTTGAATTCAGGTTTGAAAGAGAAAAGAAAACAACTGTGGAAACTTCAAGAGGACATGATCTCACCTCTCCTACACAGAAATTTAGTGCCACTTAATCTATCCAGCCAAACCCAGAGCCCCAGTAAAAATGTAGCACCCCGGTTGTTTGTGGCCTTCTGGTCTCGGCACTCTCCAGCTCCTTGCTTCTCAAAATTGGGATCACAGACTAGAAGCATTGGGGTCCCCTAGGAGCCCCCAAGGAGCTTGTGAGAAATGCAGAATCTCAGGCTTCTCTAAAAACCAACTGAATCAGAATTTGCATTTTAACAGGAATCCAAGGTGATTAGTATGCACAAAAGTTGCTAGAGGACAGTGGGGGCTGGCAAAGGGGATGTCAGTTAATTAGATGACTGAATCTCAATTGTTTACTCTTTAGACTGTAATCTGATTAAAGGAATTTTATTGTGTGTGTTGACTACGTGAATACATTAAAGAATTGTATACCATAGCCTCACTCTGCCTCATTTTGTTCCATTTTAACTTTGTGGGCTCTTTATATGTCTGGAAAAGAAAACACACACAGAAATGTTATATTGTTTGAAGTAAAACAACTGTCGAACTAAAATATTGACTTGTTTGAATTCCATAAAATGATAAAAATTATCACAAAGTGATGGCATTTGCCCTCATAAAAAGAAGTTAGCTTGGTTCTTAGTATTATATTCAGGTTTTGAAACAAAAACTCTTCTATTCAATTACTCAAACCATATCTTATATTTTATTTAGCAAACTTGCCCTCGTAAACCCATGCAGTTTTCTTTTGTATCTTCAGGTGTAATATATCTTAGTGCTTTATATAAAACAAATTATTTTTGACAGTCGTTATTTAGAAGAAGCTTTCATAAATATGCCACACAAAAACATCTGGTATTACTCAAAGTCTATTTATTTTTATTATCACAGTAGATTGTCTCCATTACATATTTTGGAATGCATTCAATTCTGATTTGTAAAAATTACTTCAGAAACAGTTTAATATATTTCCTTCAGCATAAGGAGAATATACATTTTTGAAATGTGGATACTGAAAGTGGGGATTGGATTTTGGGGGGACATACCTGATTAACCATATTTATCATTTCAAATTTTTGTTTTAAATAAAAATCATTACCCACATTCATTTCATATGTAACTGAACTCCTTATTAATTCATTCAACAGATATTTATTAAACACATACTATATGGGAGGGTGTTAGAACCCGTGTGCTGGGCACTAAAAAGACAATGGTGAGAAGGAAAATACACGGTAATTTCCCTAAATGATCTTACAGTAATCAAACAAATAACGTACAATTAAAACAGTGAAACAGATACATGATGCAGTGAGACTGTGAGTCATAGGCTCGTGAGATTTTATGGAAGTGTTGCCCTGAGGAAGTGACAGTACCATTAAGAGACAGAAAGAGGGCAGCTGCAAATTTAGATGCAAAAGGTATTAGAGAGCTCAGGGAGTAGGAAGCAGCCAAATACAGTGAGTTCCAGGCACAAGAAACAACAGAGGCCCTGTGGAATGGCACACTAAGGGAGATAAAAGAAGGCCAGCATGTGGCGGGAGTACAGAAATTGAGAGCAGCTGCTGGGCACAGTGGCTCATGCCTGTAATCTCAGCACTTTGGGAGGCGAAGGCGGGTAGATCACCTGAGGTCAGGAGTTCAAGACCAGCCTGGCTAACATGGCGAAACCCTGTCTCTACTAAAAATACAAAAAATTAGCTGGGCGTTGTGGCGCACGCCTGTAGTTCCAGCTACTCGGGAAGCTGAGGCAGGAGAATCGCTTAAACCCAGGAGGCAGAGGTTGCAGTGAGCCGAGATTGCACCACTGCACTTCAGCCTGGGTGACAAGAGTAAAACTCCATCTCAAAACAAAAAATAAAAACAAACAAACAAAAAAATGAAATAGAGAGCAGCCTGGAATACCCAAGGTTGGCACATCAAATGGAGGTGAGACCAGGCAGGATGTGGTGAGCCATGGTAAGATTTTACTATTCCATCCGCATCATTACAGCAAGCTTGACTTCAGAAAAAAAAAAAAAGTCATATTTGCACTGACAGATTAGAAAAAAGATTAGAAGTAAATGAGAGAAGAGTCCTTAAGAAGCTAATGTACAATAGTACCAGTGAACACTCTAGAATTTAACTACCAGAAAAATTCAGTGTATCAGATGTTCATCTGTGACCCTTTCTAGACAACCTCTTTTTTTTTTTTTTTTTTTGAGACAGTGTCTTACTCTGTTATCCAGTGGAGTGTAGTGGCACAATCACAGCTCACTGCAGTCTCTACCTCCTGCTCTCAATCAATCCTCCAGCCTCAGCCTCTCGAGTAGCTAGAATTGTAGGTGTGTGCCACCACCACACCTGGCAAATTTTTGTATATTTTTGTAGAGATGGAGTCTCCCTGTGTTGCCCAGGCTGATCTTGTACTCCTGGGCTTAAGCAATCCTCCCTCTTAGGTCTCCCAAAGTCCTGGGATTACAGGCATGAGCCATCATGCCAAGCCCCTTCTTTTTATTAATCTCATCTCTAACCACAATCTCAACTCCACAACCATACACTGTATACTTATTCTTCAATGAATTTCACATCTTTTCTTCCTCTGAGTTTTTACATAATGTTTATTCTTCTCAGAATGACACTGTCTTTTCTCTGCTTCTTTCTTTAAAACCTGCCTGAAAGCTTACCTCCTTAAGAAGACCTTGACAGTTTTCCCCAGGAAGAGTTCATTTTCCACCTCTCTGCTGGCACCAACACCTTATAACAACTAGATATATAACATTTATCATATTGTACAGTGATTATTTGGGGGGAGGATTTTTTGCCAACATATCAGATGACTTCAAGCTATTGTTTTAAGCCATTCAAAATTATTCAGTGAACATTTGTGGAAGCCCCAAATATGAAATATAAGTAAATGGTTTTTTCAGCTGAGGCAGTGATAGGGGTTTTATTATCCCTCTAGAATTTCCTCAGAGAAGAATCCGGAATGATCCCAAGTTGGCATCATCTACAGTCTAAAATGATACATTAATAAAATATACATCATGAATTCAGTATCAGTAGAAGTCAAATTACCTCTCAACGCAGCCATTCTTTTCCTATTTTTTTAAAACCTTTATTTTAAGTAAAAAATAAAAGTAAAAAGTTTTTTTTTTTCTTTTTACTTTTACTCAGGGGAACATGTGCGGGTTTGTTATATAGGTAAATTGCACGTCACAAGGGTTTGATATATATATTATTTCATCACCCAGATAATAAGCATGGCACTTGATTGGTAGCTTTTTGAACATCACCATCCTTCCCCCCCTCCAACCTCAAGTAGGCCCTGGTGTCTATTGTTTCCTTCTTTGGGCCCATATGTACTCAATGTTTAGCTCCCACTTATAAATGAGCACATGTGGTATTTGGTTTTCTGTTTCTGCACTAGTTTGCTGAAGATAATGGCCTCCAGTTGCATCCATGTTGCTGCAAAAGACACAATCTCATTCTTTTTTATGACTGCATAGTATTTCGTGGTGTATATGTATCACATTTTCACCATTGCTGGGCATTTAGGTTGATTCCATGTCTTTGCTATTGGCAACACAGCCATTCTAAGATGCTAGAAAGCCATCATCTATTAACTTTGGAGTTTTATAAATATGGGTCTAGCAATATCTCTGTACCCCACAAATTTCAGCATACAGGTAGAAGTCCCTGAATGATTTTTTGGAGCCATTGCTACTTGGCTTAAGAGATAAGATAAGTTTACCTCATCCAACCAGTTCAGAAGGCACTGGAACAGATAGAGCGACGTAGAACATTGCTAATGTCCAAAAGCTCTCTTCACAGGAATTACCTCAAAAAGTGTTCTCCTCCCTCTTGGTCTCTCCAACATCTGAGGTACCATTGAGGAACCTGTTGAACTGAGAATTACAAAACTTATTTTCAATTATTTCCTATGTAAATCTTCATAGGCAATCAACGTCTCACACATGTAGAGGCACTTAGAACTTCTTGTGTCATTATCAGCCTTTGGAGTATCAGCCAACATGAAAACGGAAAGAATCTCATCATATTATTCTGCTAAACATACCTAGCTTATCCCCTGGTATAGATTAAAGGAGAAACACATGCTGTTCATTTTCAGCAGGGTACACTTAAATAGCTTATTTTATGTAGAGTAGTAACATTGTTGGTTCCTTTTAGGTCCTTACAATAAATATAGGTGCTGATCATATGTGCCAGGCAAAGACTAAAACTAAGATGGAGCTTACATTGTATTGTATCTGATTGACAATAATTTGAAAAATAAATACATAATATATTACGGGTGATAAGTGGTCCAAGAAGAAAAAAAAAAATAAAGCACAAGAAGAGTGTAAGGAATAATACAGGGAGAGGGTTACTCTTTAAATTGAGTGATCAGGTAAAACCACTCTGAAAATATATTTGAGCAAAAGCTTGAATAAAACAAGGGAGAAAATCAGGAAGAAAACTTGAGAAGAAACCTTCCCAGCAGGAAAAAAAAAAAAAAAAAAAAGAACACCTGTCAAGTTGATCCCCTTCATTTTTCTTCTCGCCATCTTCACTGTCACTCTTATTTCATGCCATCATCGTTTCTTGCCGCCTTGCTGCAATTGCCTCCAACGTGTTCTCCTTGCCTCTGGTCTTTTATTCTCCAGTACAATCTCCACAGTGATATCCATGTGATTCTAAATTGAAAATATATAGTATCACATAACCCCCAACTTAAAATTTTCAGAATCTTTCAATAATCTACTGATAAGAGTCCAAATTCATGACACAATATGCATAGCCTTTCATTATCAGACTACGGTCCATCTAATTAGCTTCTCCTTTTTACTCTAGTGTGCACTAAACTACTTGCTCTCCTTAAAATGCTCCATGTACATGCTCTCCTCTCTGCTTGAAATATCCTTCACCCTAATTAGCCTTTAAGACTCACCTCTCACTTCCCCTTCTGAGTCTTTATTAGTTCCTCTTACCTACCCGACCAAGCTAGTCACACTCTAGTGTGTGCACTGACAGTACCCTGAATACAGCAACTTTTTTAACGTACTACTGGGTTTGTAGTTGTTGCTTTTCTCTCATTACATTATTTAGCTCCTTGGATATAGAAACTTTCATATGTATATCTTTATATCTCCAGGATCTACCTCAGTGCTTGCCACATTATATGTCCTAAATAATTAACTGATAAGAAATGGTGGAAAATGATATATTAATGTGATAGAATGCCTGAGGGACTGAAACTCAGAAGAATCAGATCAACCTAACTTACAGCATAAATTTGGATACATTTCTTTCACTTCTAGGCTTTCGTTTTCTTGTTTTTAAAATCATGCCTCTTAACTATATACTCTCAAAGGCCCATTCAGCTCTGAAAGTTTCCAAACATTTCTGTCTGAAATTGAACAGTGTTAATGTTGTTCTACTTTTTCAGCAAAGCCCCAAAGCAGACAAAGTCCTCTAGCCACCTGAGAAAGTCAATTATCTTCCAAACAGTAAGCAATATATTTCTTAATCACTGGCAGAAGCACTTCCAATTTTTTATAAATAGAAATCCTTTGGTAACATAAACAACATTGATTGAACCTGGAGATTGAGCTTTCGGAAAATATGAGCAAATCTCTCATCTCCTTTGGAAGATGAGCATGATTTTAAAACGTTTCATCTGAAGTCAGCTTGTACATGAAAATCCCACTTTAGATGTTAATGGCACTCTTGCTTGGAGTCTTTCTGCTTAATCACTGAAGTCATCTACTAAGGTCAAAAGTATTTAGCAAAATAAGTATTTTTTAAACAGAATTTGTACTTTTCTAATGATATTTGGAAAAAAAGTTTTCTTATGGAATATTCATTATTGGCAATTTGGGGTGCATTCGCAAGCCACAAAAATCCTCCACTGATTATAGGCTTTCTCCAATTTTTTATACTGTGTTCTGGAAGCAACTCAATTTGGTCAAACTGGAGCCAAAGTGTAGAGGTCTTATACTGGAAACACACATGGCAGCCAAGTATCATGTTATGCTGCAACATGGCTGAGTAGGAGAGATCATGTGAGACATCTGCAATACAGGAAGATATTTTTTCAACTGCTGTTCAGTCAAAGTCAATATAAAAGAAAAGCTGACATTAAGAGACTATGAATATGATAGCCCTGTGAATTCTACAACTATAATTACATGTGTTTGTGGGACAGAATCAACTGAGTCTCAGGGTAAAGTCATTGATGACGAGTGGCAGAAATTCAGCTTGCAGTGAATGTAATTTCAATCTCTTCTTGCTAAACATAAGCCTTTGTCATCAGAATGTCTGAAACCGACATATAGAAAGAGTTCATGTTATATCTAATACAAAAGCAAAATTGGTGATATACCAGTTTATTTCTCAATGGTGGCTTTAAAAAATAAGCTTAAGTCACAAAGATCCCAATGATTTCAATTTACTTCTGCAAAATTTGTGTTAAAAATAGAATAGATTTAGAGACAAGCACCACTGTCTTTCTCTCCTCTCTCTCTCTCTCTCTCACACACACACACACACACACACACACACACATACACACACACACACACAGAGTAGCTCAGTACTTGACAAGTTTGTTTTTCTGGAATGTACAGTTTGTATTGGCACAAGGTAGTAATTTGACAGAGAGTTAAAGAAGTCGTTTGGTGAGCAGTTTAAACTATAAAAATCCTGTGTGATTAAAAGCAATAAATGACTATTAGGAGAGTTTCTTGCAGTGGTTAATAATCAATGTATGAATTGAGAGAAAGCAATGCTTTATTTTCCTCACTTCATAGTTCTAATAAACTCTGTCCTCCAAATATGCCTTCGATTTAAGAAAAAAAAATGTTTCTTAACTCATGAAATAGCCATCACATTCCAAAAATCTACCACCAGAAACTTGTGCTTTGACACTTAGGTGAAAGAGAAAGAGAAAATTTGAAAATCTCAATTTATTGTTTAACATAAGAGAAGACAGAAACTGCAATGCCACACAAGCTTTTATTGCTATCAAATCAAATCACAGAAGTCTATAAGATTGATTCAGTTTCATCAGAAAAAAATTATATTTTCCTGCTCAACAAAGCAAAGATGCAGAGAATACATTTTTGGACACTAATATCTGTTTTCATTTTTCAGTCTGGGACTTGAAATGAGCAGGTTCAGTTATGAGAATAATTCATTTATACAGAATAATGGCTTTCATAAAGGTATCTAACCTTACAAAGACTGCTGCACATTTCTAAAGAAGCTTAATGCACTGACATACTGGATCTGTAAAGTGATACACATTTCATTTCCAAGAGACTATTAGGCACCTCTACCCAAATAAATACCTATAATTTCCCCCTTTTCTTTCCATAGTGACTTTGCCAAGGCCATGTGAGCCAATTCCTGACTATGTTTACATGTATTATCATGGAAGTAGCCACTGTAACAGCACAAACTTCCTAATGAATCCAATTTGTTAAGATTTCCTGTTAGTGTAGATGATGAGCATAAAAAGAGAAATGTAAACAAGATAAAATTGTTTGGGTTTATGCTTGAAAAACAGAGGAGAATCAATAATGTGGTTAGAGAAAAGGCAATTTTCCCAGGAAGCAAAAACAAAGACTTACTTTTATTTTTATTTTTATTTTATTTCATTTTTTTTTTTCCTTGAGACGAAGTCTCGCTCTGTCACCAGGCTGGAGTGCAGTGGTTCGATCTCACCTCACTGCAACCTCCGCATCCCAGGTTCAAGCAATTCCCCTGCCTCAGCCTCCTGAGTAGCTAGAAGTACAAGCACATGCCACCACGCCCAGCTAAGTTTTTTTTTTTTTTTTTTTTTTTTTTTTTGTATTTCAGTAGAGACGGGGTTTCACCATGTTGGCAGGATGGTCTTGAACTCCTGACCTTGTGATCTGCCTGCTTCAGCTTCCCAAAGTGCTGGGATTACAGGCGTGAGTCACCACGCCTGGCCTACTTTCATATTTCTAGGATGGGAAAACATGTCATATCTTTAATGTTTCCATTCAACTTTGGTGACAGTGATATGAATAGAAGATCCTTCTGTTGAACACCTAGAATTCACCTCTGTGCTTTGGCTCTTAGGGAGTGTGTGAGTTTTACCCTATCTCCCTTTCTGAATACAATATGACTTTGCCCAAAATCACAACATTCACATAGGAAGTGAGAATCTTCTGAATCTTGTGTACTCTACAGGAGCGGTTTCAAACCTGTCAGTAAAGAGCTACCAGTGGCTCTCCGAGCTTTATGGAATTGCTCATTGCATAGTCTGGCTCTCCAAAAGAAGCAGAAGAGACCTTGTGTATAGGTTGAAGGTTCCTGGGAGCCACAACCTGCTCTGCTCTGATGGAGAAATGGGAGAAATTAGTTAACCCCTCTGGCCTGTTTCTACTTTTTCCTCCTTAGCAAGTGCTCACTCTTCCTTTGTAACCTTCCTATCCTTTTCTTATTTCTTGCCTTCTCCCTCTACTTTTTTTTTTCTTGTTCTTTCTCTACCATCTTCTTCCTTTACCTATATCTCTTTCATTTACCTCTTTCTTCTCTACTCTTTTGATATTTATTGTTCTTCCACTCTTTTTTCAGTTTTGTCAGTAGCCCACTAATGTCAGGCACTGTTCTATGCAATGCAAAAATATTAAATTAAATTTTAAAACTTTGCAGATTTGCACTCAAGGAGGTCACAATCTCTTGCCAAAAATGAGAAAGCATGAAACATGTTTTCACCAGTTACAGCACACCAGTGTATTACATTCAAGTTTAAGACTGGACTTATTAATAAATATCACTTAAATAAAATACTGACAGATAATGTCTTTCTCATAATATTTAAAATTGTAAGTGACATTTCATAGGTCACTTATTCCTGGTCTGTACTACTATTAACAAATTAGTTTGCCTGACATCATGGAATATTTCACAGGCATATGGACAAGCAAAATAGCATTGTGTATGAGTGTCTCTGGGGCATTTTCCCAGGAAGTCTTTGCTACCAACCAACCTGACTCTGAGTGTGAAGATTCTCATAGCCCCCTGTGTATTTCCATCTTACAGTATGTACAGACTTGGGAGTGCAATAAACACTTTATTTCCAATAAATGAATTTAATCTGCTCTGGTTTAAACATCTGTCCCCTCCAAAACTCACAGGGAAATTTAATCTCCAATGTGCCAGTATTGAGAGGTGGAGTCTTTAAGAGGTGATGAGGTGATGAGGGCTTTGCACCCACGAATAGATTAACTGATTCATGGTTTAAGAGATTAATGGTTTATCATGGGAATGGGACTGTTCGCTTCATAAGAAGAGGAAGAGAGAGTTGAGCTAGCACACTCATCCCTTTCCATGTGATTCCCTGTGCCACTGCAGGGCTCTGCACAGAGTCCCCATCAGCACGAAGGCTCCCAGCAGATGTATCCTGTCTACCTTGAACTGCCCAGACTCCTGAACTCTAAGAAATAAATTTTGTTACTTAGAAATTACCCAGTTTTAGATTCTTTTATAAGCCACAGAAAACAGACTAAGACATAATTTAATTTACCCATGATCACCCCCACATCCTGTTATCAATATCCATTATCAATATGTTGCAACCATATCCCACAAGGTTGTGAAATTCTTTCTCTATTCTTTGGGGCATCCTTCTCCTCCCAGGGTATCTAGGGTCCTGGATATTTACATGTCTTAGGAGTTGAATTTTCTTTCTACCCAAATTCACATGTTGAAACCCTAACCCCTAGTATCTCAGAAAATGTCTGTGTGGAGATAAGACTTTTAAAGAGGTAATTAAGTTTAAATGAGGCTGTTAGGATGGAATTCAATCCAGCCTCACTGGTATTCTTGTAATAAGTGGAGATTAAAACACTGACATGCACATGCACAAAGGAAAAGCCAAGTGAAGGTACAGGGAGACGATGGCCATTTGAAGGCCAAGGAGAGAGGCCTCAGAGGAAAGCAGCCCTACCATAACCTTGATCTTGGATTTCCAGTCTCCATAATTGTGAGAAAATACATTTATGATGTTTAATCCGTCTAGTTTGTGATATTTTGTATGGCAGCAGCACTGGCAAACTAATATAACATGGATCTCAATGTCACTTCTTAATAAATATCCCATACACTAACTCTACACTCATACATTAACTAACTCATCTCATACACTAACTACCCATCCCATACACTAACATCTCAGGATCTACTTCATGGGGAATCCAAGTTGAGACAAGATTATTTGACTTTTCCTCAGGCCCAGACCTCTAGATGTATGCCTGATTCCTGAACAGAGAGAAGACTGTAAGTTGAGATTGAGAACCAGACCCAATACATATTAGAGCTCAAGCATTATCACTTTTGAAACTAAAAGTCTAACCTAATGGAAAGAATACCCTGCAACTGTAGAATCTTGGGGTCTTTGGGTGCCTGCTAGCAAAGCAGTGGCAGTGTCCACTATTTCATCAACCAGGAAATGGTGGGCATCAACCAGGAACTCATGTGCTTAGTTAAGTAACTTAATGTAACAATACTAATGACCATCCAGGTTCCAAACCTAGATGGTCATCACATCACCTGAGTTTTCTTAAAAATACAGGCTCCTGCGCTCTACTCTAGATGAATTGAATCAAAATTCTCTAAAGGTAGGGCCCAGAAATGTAATTTTTAAATCTTCCCAGATCATTCTAATCATGATGGGTTTAGGAACCAGTGGCATAGAATATACATAAGATATCCATGTGGACTCCCAGAGGTAATGGGAGGACACCTGGCCGGTGATAAGGCAAGAGGATTCAATTGTCAACAGAATGGTGGTCATATTTGCATTTAGAGACTAGTGAGGCCTCAGGAGAAGGCACAGTATGTTATAAGTAAAACCTGTTTGGATGTGGGATTCAGACAAACCCAGATTCAGTTTCAGCTTATCTACTTACTGGCCATGTGTCCCTGGGAAACACATGACAATTCTTATTGTTTCAGTTTCTGCACCTATGAAATAAGGATACAAGCACCTTACTTTAGAAGGTCGCTGTGGAAATTACATTGAATTTCCCATCCCTCATCCCTCCCATTCCTTTCACAATGTCTGGCACCCCAGTAGAAACTCCATGAACATTTAGAAAAGGAGATGTAGAAAGTAAGGATCAGTAACAAATACATTATCTCTTTTCCAATTTCTATAAGAATTCTTTTCTAATTTCTGTAAGATGAATATTTGGAAGGCAGTGGCCCACTTAGAACAATGTAAATGCTTTCTTTTTTCAGAGTTTTTATTTAGGCTGAAATTGGTTTAAGGACAGAAGATGATTCTCTAGTGACATGAAATTTTTTTAATAATGAGAGTAGTTCACTATGTGGGTCATTGGCTCTGCTTACAACAAAATAGTTTTTAACGACTTGGATGAAAATATGTAAGGGAGGCTGATCAAATCTGCAAATGACAGGATCAGGAAGGGAGAGCTACTGCATGACTTATCACACGAGCCTCCTAAAGACCTTGACTAATTATCCTGGTGGGCCAAAATGAATAAGATGCAATGAAACTGGCATAAGAGTAAAGCCCAGTGCTGGGATCCTGGATGGTATTTTAGCAAATAAAAAATAGAAGGGACTTAATAAATAGTTCCTGTAAAAGTCTCCTAAGAGTTTTAACTCACTAGGAAGAACAGAATTTTCTCACATCTATTTTGTGCTTCCATAGAATATTATACCTATCAGAGACTACAATAGCATGTAGAATATTTTGCTGCATCATTCTCTGAGAATCTGTCTCCATTTTAGTCTATGTGTAGTATAAAAATGAGATTATGTCTTGTTTTTCTTTAAATATCCAATATTAATAACAAATCTGGCATAGAGTATATTCTCAGTAAAGATTTGTTCTATGAGTTGAAATATGTGTGAATATAAGAATAACGGTATACATCAATGGGATAAGGTCCTCAAAATCAAGATATGAAAGAAATGGTTGCCTAAGTAGAGATGGAGAGAAGGACTATGTATTTATTAACCAATATTGATGATGTTAACTTCCAGAGATTGACTTTGTCTGCATAACAATTCTGCAAGTGCAGTGTGATAATGTAGCATTTTCTGAGGTATGATCCTCACTTACAAGGGACTCTGAGGAAAAGAAATACTCAGGGTAAGAGGATGGTTTCTGTCTTCAAAATTGGTCACTAATTTCTTAATATTCTAGCACTCTGAGATTCACAGTATACTGTATTATGTTAAAGGCTCTGGGAAGTTCTACTACAAATAAACTTTCTTTATCCTAATTTTCAACCCTGTTGCTGATGAATTAATTTAATCACAGAATCAATTTTGTGTATGAGAGATACCTATTAGCCTCCCAGGGAAAGCACTGGGGGAATGCTATGGGGTAGAAGCTCTGAACTAGAAATCGAGAACTCTAGGTTCTTGTGGTGACTCATCATTACTGACCTCATGTCCTTGGACATAAAGCCATAGTTTCCCTATCTCTGAAATGAGTTGTTAATGCTGGATTTCCTTTCATCTTTATCACTGTCATGCCTTATGATCCGTAGAACTGGGAGCATGCTCTAACAGTATTTGTAAGTATGGTAGTATGGTAAACATTGCTGCATCTCGCCAATACCCAGATCTTTCCTTCCTCTGTATACAGGAGACTATGCTTCCCAGCATTTTGGGGACTGGGGGAGTCATGTGTCTAGTTCTGACTAATAAAAATACTACTAATAATAATGGAATGGGATGTGGCACTTCCAGGCTGAGTCAGTGAAAAGTTCTGCATGATTTTCCAGTCTTTCTCCCCAATGTTCCAGCAATCATGGAGAAAGTCTCACATTGAGATGGTGGCGCCACAAGACCGAGGTGGCATGGATTGCTGAATCACTGCCCTGGCAGCTGCCCTGGAGAGTTGTCTGGACTTCCAGCAGATTTTGTGTTAGTGAGAAATAACTTGAGGTGTTAAATCATTGGGATTTGGGGGTTGTTTGTTACCACAGCATTAGCCTAGCCTCTCCTGACTAATAAAGTAAGGCAACTACTTTAATTCAAAAAACATTGAATCCCATTCTTAACATGAAGCTGTTTTATATGCCTTTGAACCAATGTTTTACATGCCTTTTGGGTCTTGCAATTAAAAGATTACCATAAATAAAGTATATTAATCCTTTTAACTTCAAATAATGTTATTTAGGCCACTATTTTAAATGCCAAATTTCAGTAAGAAAAGCATAATACCATGCTTTGGGTCTGTCACTCCTGACTTCCAAGGAGTTCAGATTGTTTTCACACATGTTATCCAATTTATGCTCCTGCAGTCCAGGGACATAGAGAAAGAAAAAAATATGCCTATTTTACGAAGAGCAGAGTGCAATGCTCAGACAGGGTGCATCATTTTTTTGGTCCACAGAGAAAACAGATTTTATAATCATGCTTCTAACCTCACCCAATACGAGGTTCTACCTGCTCATTTTTTTATTTTGCACCAGTTTGTGCAGTTTTGTGAAATTTCCTCTTTAAATAGCCATAATAATTCATCTGCCCCTCTCTGGTGGCGTGCTTTGTTTATTTAAACTTTATATTTTAACAATATTTATGGCGTTCCTGCAATGTGAAGAATAAGATTTCTGGCAATGAGAGGGGTCAGAAGCTGAGAAACAGAAGCTAGGGGAAAGATACAAATGGAAGTTAGTCTCTTAATTTGTCAGAAATTTATAGCTAAGTAGAGTTTGAGGAGGTCAATGGAGGAAGCACACAAGACATAATAATACAAGGACTTGCATGAAAAACCTAGCAGGCTAAACGTGGAAGTCATCAACCTGCAGGTCCTCATGAAGAACTCTCTTCCAGATTGTGAGAGATACTGCTTTTAAATTTAGTTTATAAAGCCTGATTAGTGGCTTTAGGTCTAAAGCTAATAGGACAGAGGCTTCATCTTCCTTATTATGTCTTACCTAATAGTTGGAACATAGTGGGCACTCAATTAATTAATGAAGAGTGATAGACGAGAAGAGACTGGAGGAAAGAAGGAAGAAAGAAAGAAAAGAATAAGGGAAGGAGGAAAAGGAGGGAGGGATCACTGAATAAAAAAGAAAGAAAAGAAGGAGGGAACGAAGGAAGGAAGGAAGGAAGGAAGGAAGGAAGGAAGGAAGGAAGGAAGGAAGGAAGGAAGGAAGGAAGGAAGGAAGGAAAGGGAAGGGAAGGAAAGGAGGGAGAGAGGGAGGGAGGGAGAGAAGAGAAGGAATAGAGCTTTATAGTGTGTTTACAGTCTAGGTTCAGTGTTTGCCTACAACTTTAACTCTACCCTCACACCTAGAGTGATCAACTAGAGTAAATTCATGGAGATAAGAGAAGATTTTGTATTCATGATATAAAAAGGTGCCAGGTAGAAGACACAGAGAGACAGTGAGAGAGGAGAAAAGGGCAGTGAGAAGAGAAAGAAAACAATCAATAATAAAGATCATTTGGGAATTTGTATGTAATACCAAATAAAAATTAATTAAAATATTCAAAGGTAAGTCAAAGAAATCATTAAGACAGTAGAATTAAAAGATCAAAAAATATTTTTAAAATAAGGGAAAAAAGATAAGACAGTAAAAGGATCAATCAAGGATGTCCAAATTCTACTAAAGGTATCCAGAAAGAGGAAAAAAAAAATACTGAGAAGGAAATTACCAAATAAATTAAGAAAATATCCTCAAATGGAAGGACATTTAACACCAGGTTGATACAATCTAGCACCCACTGCCTGCCCACTCATAGTTGATACTAAAACTATTCAACATCTTGGAGCATGGGCACTGTTTCAAGTTGTTACAGGAAAGCTATTGTCAGACAGATTAACATGCAGGATGTTTTTTATGGGGTGCTCCTGGATTCAGTAGTTGTGAAAAAGAAATGAAGGAGGCAGGACTGGGGAGAAAGGCAAATTGTGCTGTGTCCCAGTGAAGTCCTACATGACTGGAAATCTGGGAATTGAAATGGCCCTTCAGAAGTCTCCCTAACTGCAAGAAGAACAGGACTTTGTACTCAACATTGATCATTCATTGAATACACATTATTCCTGGAAGGGGACATGACTACAAATGTGGCAGTTTTCATTAGCTCAGGCAAGAAAGATCTCAGCTTAGGGCTGTCATCTAGTAGTACTCCCAGAGCCGGAGGAATAAATATTTCATTCCTGAAGGGAAACCTTGGTTGCACTCTACAGCAGTGTTATAGGCACCACGCAATCGTAATAATGAACTTTGACTTATATACTGCATTTTTGTGCGTTGGCTGGATGTTGTCTTTGCCTGCCATATTGAATTGACAAATAATAATTTAAAAGCCATACTAAGGCACAGTATTGGCAATTTTAGAACATCAGGATTCCCACATGCTCCAAGAAAAGAAAAAACAATATATCACATAGACTTCAACAGGAAACAGAGTGGCATGAGACTTTTCAACAACAACACTGGAAACTAAAAGACAGTAGGTCAATGCCTTCAAATTCTATGGGCAGAATTATTTTCAACCTAGACTTTACGCAAAGTCAGATTATCAAGCAAGTGTGTGGATTATGTAAAGATATATTCAGACATGCAAAAACTAAAAAATGTTACTTCTCTTCCCTCTTATTTTAGGAAAATAGTAAAGAATGTTCTTTAGCCATTGAAAAAGCATATCAAGACAAGGAAGATGGTATTCAGGAACATGAACTCTCCCTTGCTGTGATTTGAATGTGTCTCCCAATTTTATGTGTTGGAAATGTAATCCTTAATACAGCAGTACTGAGAGGTAGGACCTTTAAGAGATGATTAGGTCATGAGGGTTCTCGCCTCATGAATTGATTAATGCTGTTATTGCTATGGTGGGTTAGTGATCACAGAAGTGGGTTCCTGTGATCACTAAGGATGATCACAAAAGGATGAGTTAAGTCCCCTTATCTCCACTTTCTCTTGCCCATCCACCATGGAATGACACAATAAGAAGACCCTTGCAAGATGCAGGCTTCTCAACCTTGGAATTCTCATCTTCTAGAACTATAAGAAGTAAATCTCTGTTTTTTATAAATTACCCAATCTCAGGTATTCTGTTATAGCAACACAAAACAGACTAAGGGACCCCCACCACACCCTCCATCAAAAGAAGAAAAGGTAACTATACTAACACTGAAAAGAGCAGTACTCCATCACTCCAAACACTGCAGTCAGGGCTGCAGTCTTATCTGAAGATTCAACTGAGGCGAGCAAGGGGGAATCTGCTTCCAAATTCACTCATGTTGGCTAGTCTTTACTACCTGAGCCTGTTCGCAGGATGACCTCACAATATAGCATCAGATTTCCTTAGAAGTGGGCAACTGTGGCCAGGCGTGGTGGCTCATGCCTGTCATCCCAGCACTTTGGAAGGCCAAGGTGGGTGGATCAGCTGAGGTCAGCAGTTTGAGACCAGTCTGGCCAATGTGATGAAACCTTGTCTCTACTAAAAATGCAAAAATTAGCCGGGCATAGTTGTGGGTGCCTGTAATCTCAGCTACTTGGGAGGCTGAGGCAAGAGAATCGCTTGAACTCTGAAGGCGGGGGGTGCAGTGAGCCAAGATCCCGCCATTGCACTCCAGCCTGGGCAACAAGAGCCAAAGTTTGTCTCAAAAAAAGATAAGGAGGAAAGAAAGAAAGGAAGGAAGGAAGGAAGGAAGGAAGGAAGGGAGGGAGGGAGGGAGGGAGGGAGGGAGGGAGGGAGGGAGGAAGGAAGGAAGGAAGGAAGGAAGGAAGGAAGGAAGGAAGGAAGGGCAAGAGAAATAGACCAAGTGCCTACATTAGAGTTTTCAGTGTAGAAGCCATAGGCTTTATATTGAAAAAGTCACTTTCTCTCACTTCTGTTGCATATTTTTTGTTAGAAGAAATAAAGAATTTCAATCCACACTTGAGGAAAGAGGATTATACAAGGGCATAAATAACAAGAGGAGATCTTTAGGAACTATCTCAGAGGTTGCTTATTACAGATAGAATGACAGTTGCTCAGTATTTACATAGAACAGCCCATCAAGATTTGATTGAAAACAGGAAATGAAGTCTTTAAGAGAAAAATATCAAAATGGAATTGATAATTTGATACACGTACACATATATCAATTTACATAAAAATAGTATCAAGAAGCCTGTTAAAATTGTGTTGCATTTAAAAGCAATTAAAAAATTATAGACAACTTTAGCAAATAAAAAGAAATAAATATAAAATCAAGCAATTAACTTGAGAAGGAAAACAAAGCATACAAGAAAGTAAATAGAATCTGACAGGCGGAGCAAGATGGCCGAATAGGAGCAGCTCCAGTCTCCAACTCCCAGCGCGAGCGACACAGAAGACCGGTGATTTCTGCATTTTCAACTGAGGTACTGGGTTCATCTCACTGGGGAGTGCCGGACGATCGGTGCTGGTCAGCTGCTGCAGCCCGACCAGCGAGAGCTGAAGCAGGGCGAGGCATTGCCTCACCTGGGAAGCGCAAGGGGGAAGGGAATCCCTTTTCCTAGCCAGGGGAACTGAGACACACAACACCTGGAAAATCGGGTAACTCCCACCCCAATACTGCGCTTTAAGCAAACAGGCACACCAGGAGATCATATCCCACACCTGGCCGGGAGGGTCCCACACACACGGAGCCTCCCTCATTGCTAGCACAGCAGTCTGTGATCTACCGGCAAGGCAGCAGCGAGGCTGGGGGAGGGGTGCCCGCCATTGCTGAGGCTTAAGTAGGTAAACAAAGCTGCTGGGAAGCTCGAACTGGGTGGAGCTCACAGCAGCTCAAGGAAACCTGCCTGTCTCTGTAGACTCCACCTCTGGGGACAGGGGAATAACAACCACAGCCGAAACCTCTGCAGACACAAACGACTCTGTCTGACAGCTTTGAAGAGAGCAGTGGATCTCCCAACAGGGAGGTTGAGATCTGAGAAGGGACAGACTCCCTGCTCAAGTGGGTCCCTGACCCCTGAGTAGCCTAACTGGGAGACATCCCCCACTAGGGGCAGTCTGACACCCCACACCTCACAGGGTGGAGTACACCCCTGAGAGGAAGCTTCCAAAGCAAGAATCAGACAGGTACACTCGCTGTTCAGAAATATTCTATCTTCTGCAGCCTCTGCTGCTGATACCCAGGCAAACAGAGTCTGGAGTGGACCTCAAGCAATCTCCAACAGACCTACAGCTGAGGGTCCTGACTGTTAGAAGGAAAACTATCAAATAGGAAGGACACCTACACCAAAACCCCATCAGTACATCACCATCATCAAAGACCAGAGGCAGATAAAACCACAAAGATGGGAAAAAGCAGGGCAGAAAAGCTGGAAATTCAAAAAATAAGAGCGCATCTCCCCCGGCAAAGGAGCGCAGCTCATCACCAGCAACGGATCAAAGCTGGACGGAGAATGACTTTGACGAGATGAGAGAAGAAGGCTTCAGTCCATCAAATTTCTCAGAGCTAAAGGAGGAATTACGTACCCAGCACAAAGAAACTAAAAATCTTGAAAAAAAAGTGGAAGAATTGATGGCTAGAGTAATTAATGCAGAGAAGGTCATAAACGAAAGAGATGAAAACCATGACACGAGAAATACGTGACAAATGCACAAGCTTCAGTAACTGACTCGATCAACTGGAAGAAAGAGTATCTGCGATTGAGGATCAAATGAATGAAATGAAGCGAGAAGAGAAACCAAAAGAAAAAAGAAGAAAAAGAAATGAACAAAGCCTGCAAGAAGTATGGGATTATGTAAAAAGACCAAATCTACGTCTGATTGGGGTGCCTGAAAGTGAGGGGGAAAATGGAACCAAGTTGGAAAACACTCTTCAGGATATCATCCAGGAGAACTTCCCCAACCTAGTAGGGCAGGCCAACATTCAAATCCAGGAAATACAGAGAACGCCACAAAGATACTCCTCGAGAAGAGCAACTCCAAGACACATAATTGCCAGATTCACCAAAGTTGAAATGAAGGAAAAAATCTTAAGGGCAGCCAGAGAGAAAGGTCGGGTTACCCACAAAGGGAAGCCCATCAGACTAACAGCAGATCTCTCAGCAGAAACTCTCCAAGCCAGAAGAGAGTGGGGGCCAATATTCAACATTCTTAAAGAAAAGAATTTTCAACCCAGAATTTCATATCCAGCCAAACTAAGTTTCATAAGTGAAGGAGAAATAAAATCCTTTACAGATAAGCAAATGCTTAGAGATTTTGTCACCACTAGGCCTGCCTTCCAAGAGACCCTGAAGGAAGCACTAAACATGGAAAGGAAAAACCGGTATCAGCCATTGCAAAAACATGCCAAAATGTAAAGACCATTGAGTCTAGGAAGAAACTGCATCAACTAACGAGCAAAATAACCAGTTAATATCATAATGGCAGGATCAAGTTCACACATAACAATCTTAACCTTAAATGTAAATGGACTAAATGCTCCAATGAAAAGACACAGACTGGCAAACTGGATAAAGAGTCAAGACCCATCAGTCTGCTGTATTCAGGAGACCCATCTCACACGCAGAGACATACATAGGCTCAAAATAAAGGGATGGAGGAAGATTTACCAAGCAAATGGAGAACAAAAAAAAGCGGGGGTTGCAATACTAGTCTCTGATAAAACAGACTTTAAACCATCAAAGATCAAAAGAGACAAAGAAGGCCATTACATAATGGTAAAGGGATCAATTCAACAGGAAGAGCTAACTATCCTAAATATATATGCACCCAATACAGGAGCACCCAGATTCATCAAGCAAGTCCTTAGAGACTTACAAAGAGACTTAGACTCCCATACAATAATAATGGGAGACTTCAACACTCCACTGTCAACATTAGACAGATCAACGAGACAGAAAGTTAACAAGGATATCCAGGAATTGAACTCATCTCTGCAGCAAGCAGACCTAATAGACATCTATAGAACTCTCCACCCCAAATCAACAGAAAATACATTCTTCTCAGCACCACATCATACTTACTCCAAAATCGACCACGTAATTGGAAGTAAAGCACTCCTCAGCAAATGTACAAGAACAGAAATTATAACAAACTGTCTCTCAGACCACAGTGCAATCAAACTAGAACTCAGGACTAAGAAACTCAATCAAAACCACTCAACTACATGGAAACTGAACAACCTGCTCCTGAATGACTACTGGGTACATAACGAAATGAAGGCAGAAATAAAGATGTTCTTTGAAACCAATGAGAACAAAGATACAACATACCAGAATCTCTGGGACACATTTAAAGCAGTGTGTAGAGGGAAATTTATAGCACTAAATGCCCACAAGAGAAAGCAGGAAAGATCTAAAATTGACACTCTAACATCGCAATTAAAAGAACTAGAGAAGCAAGAGCAAACACATTCGAAAGCTAGCAGAAGGCAAGAAATAACTAAGATCAGAGAAGAACTGAGGAGATAGAGACACAAAAAACCCTCCAAAAAATCAATGAATCCAGGAGTTGGTTTTTTGAAAAGATCAACAAAATTGACAGACCACTAGCAAGACTAATAAAGAAGAAAAGAGAGAAGAATCAAATCGACGCAATTAAAAATGATAAAGGGGATATCACCACTGACCCCACAGAAATACAAACTACCATCAGAGAATACTATAAGCACCTCTACGCAAATAAACTGGAAAATCTAGAAGAAATGGATAATTTCCTGGACACTTACACTCTTCAAAGACTAAACCAGGAAGAAGTTGAACCCCTGAATAGACCAATAGCAGGCTCTGAAATTGAGGCAACAATTAATAGCCTACCAACCAAAAAAAGTCCAGGACCAGATGGATTCACAGCTGAATTCTACCAGAGGTACAAGGAGGAGTTGGTACCATTCCTTCTGAAACTATTCCAATCAATAGAAAAAGAGGGAATCCTCCCTAACTCATTTTATGAGGCCAACATCATCCTGATACCAAAGCCTGGCAGAGACACAACAAAAAAAGAGAATTTTAGACCAATATCCCTGATGAACATCGATGCAAAAATCCTCAATAAAATACTGGCAAACCAGATTCAGCAACACATCAAAAAGCTTATCCACCATGATCAAGTGTGCTTCATCCCTGGAATGCAAGGCTGGTTCAACATTCGCAAATCAATAAACATAATCCAGCATATAAACAGAACCAAAGACAAGAACCACATGATTATCTCAATTGATGCAGAAAAGGCTTTTGACAAAATTCAACAGCCCTTCATGCTAAAAACTCTCAATAAATTCGGTATTGATGGAACGTACCTCAAAATCATAAGAGCTATTTATGACAAACCCACAGCCAATATCATACTGAATGGGCAAAAACTGGAAAAATTCCCTTTGAACACTGGCACAAGACAAGGATGCCCTCTCTCACCACTCCTATTCAACATAGTGTTGGAAGTTCTGGCTAGGGCAATCAGGCAAGAGAAAGAAATCAAGGGTATTCAGTTAGAAAAAGAAGAAGTCAAATTGTCCCTGTTTGCAGATGACATGATTGTATATTTAGAAAACCCCATTGTCTCAGCCCAAAATCTCCTTAAGCTGATAAGCAACTTCAGCAAAGTCTCAGGATACAAAATTAATGTGCAAAAATCACAAGCATTCTTATACACCAGTAACAGACAAACAGAGAGCCAAATCAGGAATGAACTTCCATTCACAATTGCTTCAAAGAGAATCAAATACCTAGGAATCCAACTTACAAGGGATGTAAAGGACCTCTTCAAGGAGAACTACAAACCACTGCTCAGTGAAATAAAAGAGGACACAAACAAATGGAAGAACATACCATGCTCATGGATAGGAAGAATCAATATCGTGAAAATGCCCATACTGCCCAAGGTAATTTATAGATTCAATGCCATCCCCATCAAGCTACCAATGAGTTTCTTCACAGAATTGGAAAAAACTGCTTTAAAGTTCATATGGAACCAAAAAAGAGCACGCATCTCCAAGACAATCCTAAGTCAAAAGAACAAAGCTGGAGGCATCACGCTACCTGACTTCAAACTATACTACAAGGCTACAGTAACCAAAACAGCATGGTACTGGTACCAAAACAGAGATATAGACCAATGGAACAGAACAGAGTCCTCAGAAATAAGACCACACATCTACAGCCATCTGATCTTTGACAAACCTGAGAGAAACAAGAAATGGGGAAAGGATTCCCTATTTAATAAATGGTGCTGGGAAAATTGGCTAGCCATAAGTAGAAAGCTGAAACTGGATCCTTTCCTTACTCCTTATACGAAAATTAATTCAAGATGGATTAGAGACTTAAATGTTAAACCTAATACCATAAAAATCCTAGAGGAAAACCTAGGTAGTACCATTCAGGACATAGGCATGGGCAAAGACTTCATGTCTAAAACACCAAAAGCAACAGCAGCAAAAGCCAAAATTGACAAATGGGATCTCATTAAACTAAAGAGCTTCTGCACAGCAAAAGAAACTACCATCAGAGTGAACAGGCAACCTACAGAATGGGAGAAAATTTTTGCAATCTACTCATCTGACAAAGGGCTAATATCCAGAACCTACAAAGAACTCAAACAAATTTACAAGAAAAAAACAAACAACCCCATCAAAAAGTGGGCAAAGGATATGAACAGACATTTCTCAAAAGAAGACATTCATACAGCCAACAGACACATGAAAAAATGCTCATCATCATTGGCCATCAGAGAAATGCAAATCAAAACCACAATGAGATACCATCTCACACCAGTTAGAATGGCGATCATTAAAAAGTCAGGAAACAACAGGTGCTGGAGAGGATGTGGAGAAATAGGAACACTTTTACACTGTTGGTGGGATTGTAAACTAGTTCAACCATTATGGAAAACAGTATGGCGATTCCTCAAGGATCTAGAACTAGATGTACCATATGACCCAGCCATCCCATTACTGGGTATATACCCAAAGGATTATAAATTATGCTGCTATAAAGACACATGCACACGTATGTTTATTGCAGCACTATTCACAATAGCAAAGACTTGGAATCAACCCAAAGGTCCATCAGTGACAGATTGGATTAAGAAAATGTGGCACATATACACCATGGAATACTATGCAGCCATAAAAAAGGATGAGTTTGCGTCCTTTGTAGGGACATGGATGCAGCTGGAAACCATCATTCTTAGCAAACTATCACAAGAACAGAAAACCAAACACCGCATGTTCTCACTCATAGGTGGGAACTGAACAATGAGATCACTTGGACTCAGGAAGGGGAACATCACACACCGGGGCCTATCATGGGGAGGGGGGAGGGGGGAGGGATTGCATTGGGAGTTATACCTGATGTAAATGATGAGTTGATGGGTGCAGCACACCAACATGGCACAAGTATACATATGTAACAAACCTGCACGTTATGCACATGTACCCTACAACTTAAAGTATAATAATAATAAATTAATTAATTAATTAATTTAAAAAAAAAGAGTTAAACCTAAAAAAAAAAAAAAAAAAAAAAAAAGAAAATGTGGCACATATACACCATGGAATACTATGCAGCCATAAAAAAGGATGAGTTTGAGTCCTTTGTAGGGACTTGGATGCAGCTGGAATCCATCATTCTTAGCAAACTATCACAAGAAACAGAAAACCAAACACCGCATGTTCTCACTCATAGGTGGGAACTGAACAATGAGATCACTCGGACTCAGGAAGGGGAACATCACACACCGGGGCCTATCATGGGGAGGGGGGAGGGGGGAGGGATTGCATTGGGAGTTATACCTGATGTAAATGACGAGTTGATGGGTGCAGCACAGCAACATGGCACAAGTATACATATGTAACAAACCTGCACGTTATGCACATGTACCCTTCAACTTAAAGTATAATAATAATAAATAAATTTAAAAAAAAAAGAAAGTAAATAGAATCATAATATACTACTGGTCTCAGCAGTATTTACATGGACAATATTTACATGGAGAAAGAAATGTACTTTCCCTTATCTGCAGGGGAAACATTCCAAGACCCCCAGTGGATCCCTAAAACCTAAAATGGATACCTAAAATCAAAAATAATAATAAACCCTGTATATACAGTACTATGTCTTTTTCTAGTCATACATACCAATGATAAAGTTTAATTTATAAATTAGGCACAGTAAGAGATTAACTACAATAACTAATAATAAAGTCCAACAATTATAACAATACACTGTCATAAAAGTTATCTAGTCTCTCTTTCTCTCTCACTCTCTCTCAAAATATTATATTTTCAGTTACCTCATTGACCTGAGGTAACTGAAACTATGCGAAGTAAAACCTCAGATAAGAAAGGACTAGTGACATTTTACTTAACAAAACTGTGATGTAACTATGTTCAAAGGGAGAGTGGAGATTTTAAAAAGTCAGGGGAAATGAAGGTTACACATAAACTAAATTCTTCTCTACCATAAAAGGTTAATAAATCATTTCTAAAGTTGACATCAGGTTAACAGTTTCTAAAATCTATAAATCATGAAAAATCAGCATTAATGTATTATTTACAAATAAGAAATAAAATGTCAGAAAAAATAGTCAAAGTATTTGAAAGTTACTAGAGAATGGAGTTAGAATATGATGGGAGAGAACAGAAAGCTGCTGTTTTTCATTATAAGGCTTGAAAATATCATTTGCTTTATTTTATAAAAATTTAAACCATGAACATGTTAATTTGATAAAAATAAAAATGAGTCTAAAAACAAATATATCAAGTAAAAATATTCCTTAGGCAGTGCCTTAGGTGAGAAGAATACAAAGATGAATAAAGACCATCTCTGACTTAAAAATATTACATTCTAATACAACATAGGACATAGCCAGGATGATTTTTTTAATTGCTTTTTAATTGCTTGTTAGTGTTTATCACTTTCCAGGAAAATAGAAAGGAGTTCTGACTAACTGAATTTTCTTTTACTCCAAAGTATTTTTATTTTAATTTGTGTGGGTACATAGTAGGTGTATATATTTATAGGGGTACATTAGATGTTTTGACACAGGCATGCAATGTGTAATAATCACATCATGTAAAATTGGATATTCATCGTCTCAAGTATTTATCTTTTGCATTACAAACAATCCAATTATACTCTTTTATATATTTAAAATATACAATTAAATTATTATCAGTTATAATCACCCTGTTGTGCTATCAAATACTAGGTCTTATTCATTTTTTTCTAACTGTATTTTTGGATGCATTAACCAACCTCATGTTCCCCCCAGCCCCCATCTACCCTTCTGTGATAACCATCCTTCTACTGTCTATCTCCATGAGTTCAACTGTTTTGATTTTTAGATCCCACATATAAACAACAATATGCAATGTTTGTCTTTCTGTGCCTGACTTATTTCACTTAACATGATAATCTTTAGTTCCATTCATGTTGTTGCAAATGACAGAATCTCATTATTTTTACAGTGAATAGTACTCTGTGGTATGTAAGTGCCACATTTTATTTGTTCATTCATCCATTGATGAACACTTACATGGCTTCCAGATTTTGACCACTGTGAACAGTGCTGCAACAAATATAAGAGTGCAGATATCTCTTCGATATACTAATTTCCTTGCTTTGGGGTATATACCCAGAAGTGGGATTGCTGGATCAGATAGTAACTTAATTTTCAGTTTTTTGAGGAATCTCCAACATATTCTCCATAGTGATTGTACTAATTTATGTTCCCACCAACAGTACAAGGGCTCCCTTTTCTCTACATTCTTGTCAGCATTTGTTATTGCCTGTCTTTTGAATATAAGCCATTTTACCTGGGGTAAAATTATATCTCACTGTAGGTTTGATTTGCATTTGTCTGATGATTGGTGATGTTCAGCACCTTTTCATTCATACATATGCCTGAATGCCATTTGTATGTCTTCTTTTGAGAAATGTCTGTTCAAATCTTTTGCCTTTTTTACAACTGGATAATTAGAGATATTTTTCCTGTAGAGCTGTTTGAGGTCCTTATATATTCTGATTATTAATCTCTTGTCAGTTTGTAAATATTAATCTGGTTATTAATCTCTTGTCAGGGTAGTGTGTAAATATTTTTTTTCCATTCTGTGTGTTGTCTCTCGACTTTGTTGATTGTTTCCTTTGCTATACAGAAGCTTTCTAACTTTATATGATCCCATTTATCCATTTTTGTTTCAGTTGCCTGTGCTTGTGGGATATTGCTCAAGAAATATTTTTTGAGACCAATGTCCTTGAACGTTTCCCCAACGTTTACTTACAGCAATTTCATACTTTGAGGTCTTAGATTTCAGTCTTTAATACATTTAAATTTGACTTTTGTATATGGTGAAAGGTAGGGTTCTAGTTTCATTCTTCTGTATGTGGATATCCAGTTTTCTCAACACCATTTATTGAAGAGATTGTCTTTTCCACACTGTATGTTCTTGGCAACTTTGTCAAAAATAAGTTCACTGTAGGTGTGTGGATTTGTTTCAGGTTCTCTGATCTGTTTCATTGGTCTACGTATCTGTTTATATGCCAGTACCATGCTTTTGTGGTTACTATAGCTCTTTCGTATAATTTGAAGTTAGGTAATGTGGTTCTTCCTGTTTTGTTCTTTCTTCTCAGGATAACTTATCAATTCTGGTCTTTTGTGGTTTTATATACATTTTAGGATTGCTCTTCCTATTCCTGTGAAGAATGTCATTGGCATTTTAATAGGGATTGCATTGAATCTGTAGGTTACTTTGGGTAATATGGACGTTCTAACAATATTGATTCTTTCAATCCATGAACATGGAATATCTTTCCATTTTTGGGGTCCTCTTCAATTACTTCCATCAGTGTTTTATAATTTCCATTGTAGAGATCTTTCACTTTGTTGCTTAAGTTAATTTCTAAGTATTTGGTTCTTTGCGTGGCTATTGTAAATGGGATTACTTTTTCATTTGTTTTCCATATTGTTCTATGTTGGCATATAAACATGCTAGCAATTTTTGCATGTTGATTTTGTATCTTGCAACTTTACTGAATTTGTTTTTCAGTTCTAATCATTTTCTGGTGGAGTCTTTAGGTTTCTCCAAATATAACATCATATCATCTGCAAATGAGGATAATTTGACTTCTTTCCTTACAATTTGGATGCCCTTTTTATCTTTTTCTTGTCTGATTGCTCTAGCTAGGACTTCCAGTATTGTGTTGAATAATAGTGATGAAAATGGGCATCCTTGTCATGTTCCAGATTTTAGAGGAAAGACTTTTGGTTTTTCCCTGTTCAGTAGGATACAACCTGTGGGTCTATTGTACATAGCTTTTGTTATGTTAAAGTATATTCAATCTGCACTCAGTTTCTTGAAGGTGTTTTTACCATGAAGGGATGTTGAACTTTATCCAAAGTTTTTTCAGCACCAACTGAAATAATCATATGGCTTTTGTACTTCATTCTGTTGATATGACCTATCACATTGATTGATTTACATATGTTGAACCATCCTTGCATCCCTAGGATAAATCCCAGTGGGTCATGATGAATTATCTTTTTAACATATTGTTAAATTTAGTTTGCTAGTATTTTGTTGAGGAACTTTGCATCAATATTCATCAGAGATATTGGCCTGCTGTTTTCTTTTTTTGACATATCTTTTTCTGGTTTGGGTATCAAGGCAATACTGGCCTTGTAGAATGAGTTTGGAAGTATTCCTTCCTCCTCTCTTTTTCGGAATAGTTTGATTAGGCTTAGTACTAGTTATTCTTAAATGTTTGGTAGAATTCAGTGAAGCCATTGGGTCCAGGGTTTTTCTTTACTAGGAGACTTTTTATTACCATTTTGATCTTGTTACTTGTTATTAGTCTGTTTAGGTTTTGGATTTCTTCAATTTTTTTTTTTTCTTTTTTGAAATGGAGTCTCACTGTATCACCCAGGCTGGTGTTCAGTGCCATGATCTCAGCTCACTGCAACCTCTGCCTCCTGGGTTCAGGCAATTCTCCCACCTTAGCCTCCCAAGTAGCTGGGACTACAGGTGCACACCACCATGTCCAGCTAATTTTTTGTACTTTAGTAGAGATGGAGTTTCACCATGTTGTCCAAGCTGTTTTCAAACTCCTGAGCTCAGGCAATCTGCCCACCTTGGCCTCCCAAAGTGCTAGGATTACAGATGTGAGCCACTGTGCCTGGCCAGATTTCTTCAATTCTTTAATGGTGCAATATTGGTAGATCATATGGGTCTAAAAATTTGTCCATGTCTTCTAAATCTTCCAATTTATTGGCATATAGTTGCTCATATTAGTCACTATTATTCTTTGGAGTCTTACAATATCAGTCGTAATGTCTCCTGTTTCATTTGTAATTTTATTTATTTGAATCTTTTCTCTCTTTTTTTTTTTTTTAGTCTGTCTAAAGGTTTCTCAATTTTGTTTAACTTTTAAAAAAAACTAATATTTTGTTTCATTGATCTTTTGTATTGCTTTCTTCAACTTTATCTACTTCTGCTATGATATTTGTCATACCTTATCTTCCACTAATTTGGGTTTGTTTGTTCTTGCTTTTCTAGTTCCTTAAAATGCATTATTAAATTGTTCATTTGAAGTTTTTCTTATTTTCTGATGTAGACACTTATAGCTAAAACTTCCTTCTTAAGTACCATTTTGCTGTATTCCATAGGTTTCAGTATGTTGTGTTTCCATTATCATCTATTTAAATAAATTTTTCTATTTTCTTCTCAATTTGTTCATTGACCCACTGGTCCTTCAAGAGCGTATTAATTTCTATATATTTGTAAAGTTTCCAAAATTCCTCTTGTTATTGGTTTCTAGTTTTATTCCATTGTGGTCAGATAATATGCTTGATATTATTTCAACTTTCTGAATGTTTTAAGATTTGTTTTGTGATCTAATATATGGTTTATCCTTAAAAACGATTCATTTGCTGAGGAAAGGAATGTGTATCCTGAAGCCATTTGGGTTAAATATTCTGTAAGTATCTATTAGGTTCATATAGTGCAGATTACGTCTGATGTTTCTTTGTAGATTTTCTGTTTGGAATGTCTATCCAATGCTGCAAGTGGGGTGTCGAAGTCTCCAGCTATTATTGTATTGGGACCTAGCTCTCTCTTTAGCTCTAATATTTGCTTTATATATCTGGGTGCTCCAGTATTCAGTACATATATATTTAAAATTGTTATATCATCTTGCTGAATTGTCCCCTTTATCATTATATAGTGACCTTCTTTGTCTGTCCTTATAGTTTTTGTCCTGAAATCTATTTTTCTGATATAGTATAGCAACTCTTGTTCTTTTTTTGCTTCTATTGGCATGGGAAATCTTTTTCCATTCCTTTATTTTCAGTCTATGTGTGTGTTGATAGGTGAAGTGTGCTTTTTGTAGGCAACAGATATTTCCAGATTGATTTTTTAGCCATTCAGCCACTCTGTGTCTTTTGAATGAAGAATTTAGTCCATTTACATTCAATGTTGTTATTGATAAGTAAGGACTATATTCTTGCCATTTTGTTATTTATTATCTGATTGTTTTGTGGTCTTCTCTTCCCTCTTTCATTTCTCCATGTCTCCTTTTAGTGAGGGTGATTTTCTCCGGTGATATGATTTAGATTTTTGCTTTTTATTATTTGTGTATTCATGGTGTATTGTTTTTTGGTTGGAGGTTACCATGGGGCTTGCAAATAATATCTTAACCTATTATTTTAAATTGATAACAGCTTAACAGCATTCACATAAATAAACAAACAAAAAGAAAACTAATAGACTCTATAACTTAACTTTATCCCCCTCTGCTTTTTAACATTTTGTTATTTCTTTTCATATCTTATTGTATTGTCTATGTCTTGAAAAGTTGTCGTAGTTGTTCTTTTTGATTGGTTCATCACTTAGTCTTTCTACTTAAGATAAGTGCAGTTTACACACCACAGCTACAGTGTTATAATATCTGTGATTTTCTATGTACTTACTATTCTCAGTGATTTTTGAATCTTCATTATTTCTTATTGCTAATTAATGTCTCTTTCTTTCTGATTGAAATACTTCCTTTATCATTTCTTATAGGACAGGTCTGGTGTTGAAATCCCTCAGTTTTTGTTAGTCGAGGAAAGTCTTTATGTCTCCTTCATGTTTGAAGAATGCTTTTACTGAATATACTATTCCAGGGTAAAAGGTGTTGGGGTTTTTTTTGTTTTGTTTTGTTTTTTCCCTTTAGCACTTTAAATATGTCATGCCACTTTCTCCTGGTCTGTAAGGTTTCCACTGAAAAGTCTGCTTCCAGATGTACTGGCGCTTCATTGCATTTTATTTGTTTCTTTTCTCTTTCTACTTTTAGGATGCTCTCTTCATCCTTGACCTGTGGGGGTTGATTATTAAATGCTTTGAAGTAATTTTCTTTGGGTTAAATCTACTTAGTGTTCTATAACCTTCTTGTACTTGGATATTGATATCTCCCTCTAGATTTGGGAAGTTCTCTGTTATTATTCTTTTGAATAAACTTTCTACGCCTATCTCTTTCTGTACTTCCTCTATAAAAGCAATAATTCCTAGATTTGCCCTTTTGAAGCTATTTTCTATATTCCATAGATATGCTTCATTGTTTTTTATTCTGTTTTTTTTTTTTTTCTCCTCTGACCATATATTTTCAAATAGCCTGTCTTCAAGCTCACTAATTCTTTCATCTGGTTGATCAATTCTGCTATTAGAAAACTTTGATGCATTCTTCAGCATGCTAATTGCATTTTTCAGCTCCAGAATTTCTGCTTGATTCTTTTTAATTATTGCAAGCTCTCTATTAAATTCATCTGATAGGATTCTGAATTTTTTCTCTGTGTTACCTTGATTTTCTTTGTCTCCTCAAAATGCTATTTTGAATTCTCTGTCTGAAAAGTCACCTCCTATTTCTCCAGGTTTGGTCCCTCGTGCCTTATTTAGCTCATTTGGTGAGGTTATGCTTCCCTGAATGATGTTGATGTCTGTCGCTAGTAGATGTCCTTTGGTGTCTGGGCATTGAAGAGTTAGGTATTTATTGTAGTCTTCTCAGTCTGGGCTTGTTTGTACCAGTCCTCCTTGGGAAGGCTTTCCAGATTGTCAAAAGGACTTGGGCATTGTGATTTAAGCTGTATCTGCTTTAGGGGCACCCTAAGCCCTGTAATGCTGTGGTTCTTACAGACTCTAGAGGTACTGCCTTGATGGTCTTGGACAAGATGCGAAGAATTCTCTGATTACCAGGCAGAGACACTTGTGTTCTTCCCTTACTTTCTCCCAAATAAATGGATTCTCTCTCTCCATTCTGAGTCACCTGGAGCTGGTGGTGGTGTGACACGAAGCATGATTAGGACTGGGCTGGTTCACACCTGAAGCCTGTGGAGCACTGGGTCTTGCTCAAGGCTTGTTTTAATCATTGCCTGGCTACAGCCTATGTTTGCTCAAGGCCTTGGGGCTCTAAAATCAGCAGGTGGCAAAGTCAGTTATGCCTGTGTTCTTCCCTTCAAGGCGGCATGTTCCCCAGGCACTGAGTTCAAAGCCTCACAAATGCTATAATCTCCCTCTCCCCAGCACACTAAAATGCTCTCCATACTATGTCAGGGCTGCTGGAGGATGGGGGAAAGGTGGCGTCAGTGATTTAAGAGTGTTTTTCCTACCTCTTCAGTGTCTCTTTCAGCAATACAAGGTTAACACCATCTACAGTGTGCTCATCTTTTTTTAGTTCTTATGAAGGTGATTTTTTTCGGTGTAGTTATTAAATGGGCATCCTTGCAGGCAAGATGGTTGGTGTCACCTTCTATTCTGCCATCTTGTTCCACTCCAAAGTCTAACTGAATTTTCTCATTAGCTAGGATTTATTTACTAAAGAGAAATTCTGCCTTCACTTTTGCCTCCCTTCACTTTTCTGTGTAACTTTTCCAGCACTTCAGACTCACCTTCTACTAGAGGCAGAGAAGGGAGAACTGACCCTGTCCTTTTACTAAAAATGATGATCCCCCGAGAAAGCAGTGGGATTCAACTCCAGGTGAGCCTGGAGGAATTAGCCTGAAGGTGACTCTGCAGTTGCCGGCTGTTGTTCAGCAAAATGGTCTCACTGGCCAGGAGTGAGCAGACTGTGCTTCTGGGTCCAAGCCACTGATCACATCTAAAGTGTTATGCTTGAAACCCAGAAAAACAGAGGAATGTACTCGTTGGAAAATATGTTTTCACCATAAAATTTCTGAGAAAGTATAAGCTATAAAATAGTTAACATTTTTTTAAGGCAGCTGGTCAGATATAAAAGTAAGCTGGTGATTGTGAATACTATGTCTGTGTCAGAGAAATCGCAGAAGCACAAACAACTTTAAAAATACTAACAGCTAGCCAGTTAAAGGAGATAACCTTCGCCTGTTATTTTGCTTGGGGCAGCATACAGCCTGGAGTGGAAAACTGTCTGGCAGAAGACAGAAGACCTGGATTTTGAAGCTTGTATATCCACAGAAAATTTATTTATCCAGAAATTTAATGGTTTAACAGCCTGACTTTCGCAACTGCTATAAAGAAGACACCACTAATATTTATATTGCTTTCAGTTTGCAGAGTCCTTTGTAGTTCACCAAGTGTGGTGGAAATGAAGACTACAGATCAGTGGTTCTCACATTAGAAATAGGGAACATAAAAAATACTGATGGCCAGGCCCTACCCATGCTGAAACTAGAATCAGTAGGGATAAGGCTTTGACATTGGTATTTTTAAAACAAGTATCCCAGATAGTTCTAATATGGTTAGCACTGTCTGAAACCATGTTAAAAATGGGAAATACTGTATGATGGAAAAACAACTGAGGAATATGAACACATTAGCCCTCCATTTACAGGCTGAATAGACTTTGGTGAGAAATTTTATCTTTAATTCTCAATTTCTTCATTTGCAAAACAAGGATAAAAATCTTGTTATCCCTTATATGGAGTTTTAAAGCTCAGGAGAGTTTCTCTGAAAACACTTCATAAATTATGATGTTCTGATCAAATGTCAGCTGTGACATTGTTCTGACTCTAGTTCTAAAACACAGAAGGGTCAATCAAAAGAGCTAAGCAAAATTCACAGCCAGCCTGACAGCTAGAGTCACTGGATGGCCAACTTTTCCGGAAGAAAAAAATCTTTAAGACATAATACTATGGTCATCAAATTCTAAATGCCTGTCTCTGTATTGGACTAGCTATAAGAACATAAAATTCCAAGAGTAGAACTTTAGCAAGCAGTAAAAAATAAGAAGATTCAGGAAAAAGGAATCCACAGGACCTCCACGGTACACCTAAAATCCCCACTCAGGAAACATATATTTCATTTCAGTTTAGGCTAGCCCTGTTCTTTGACTACTAAAGTCATGCTATGATGTAAGTAAACTAACTGGAACACAGTAAATGCTTTAAATGCCCATTAGAATACTGTCTAATGTCTCAATATGAAGAAATAGTCTCATAAGGCTGTGTGTCTATGTTCATAGGCACAGTTAAAGAACAAAGCAGCTAAAGAAGGGTGGGTTAGCCATTAAGAATATAAGACCAAAGCTCTGGCCACAAATACTGGATCATTGAGTCATTATTAACCACTCTCTTAGAGACTGTCCATGTGTCAAGACTGTGTCTGCCTAAAGCTCTTTTTACCCAGTGAACCTAATCCCTCAGCCTCTATACACAGTCTACTGGGTTCCTAGCAATCATTACATTGTAACTGGCATTCATGAAACTATAATCACTGTAGGAGCAAAAAGAGATCAGGGAACGCAGGTGGATGCTTTCTGAAGGAGATGAGGTCTCGGCTGAACCTTGAAGGTAGACAGGATTGAACAGGCAAAACAAGAGGACATTTTAATGAAACAAATAGCATGACTCATGGGAAAACTGAAGACAGAAATAAGACAACATTAACTGTAATCTATTTTCAGGTAACAAGGGTCAGATTATATAGGGGTAAAAGTAGTTCCCAGAGAGGTCAATGTAACAGTAGCATTTTTCTCTACCACATTCCTGAGTGTAGATGACTTTCAATAAAGTTGGTTGGAGAGATTCATGGTTTTTAGAAGAGAAAACAAATAGCCTTCTACTGTAAATGCACAAACTTGTTATCCATTCAGTCAAAATCTAGTCATTCTGGAAGTTTTTGTTTTTGTTTTGTTTTGCTTTTAGGATCTTCTGCTGAGTGAGGCTCTGTGCTAAGTATTGAGGACTCATTGCTGGACAAATCACGATTCCTGTCCTCCAGCAGTTTACAACAGTCTTGCCATTTTAAAAACCCAGAAAAGTAAGTCAGACAAGCTTTGTGACCTTGGACAAGTGACTCACCTTGGAGCCACAGATTTCAAAATTTTCAAGTGGGGTAATATTTATAACCACTTCACAGCGTGGTTAAGAGTATTTAATAAAATAATGTTTATAAAGCACTCAGCACGGTGCCAGTCACATAATAAGCACTCTATAAATATTAACTATTATTACTGTATTCTTCTTTGCATCAACAGGCTTGGTCAGTGTAAAGAAAAGGAAGGGATAGGTTATTTTCTAGGGCTGAGACCACTCTCAATACTCAACCAGAAGGCAAATGAACATGCATCTGGCTGGGTGCATGCAGCAGCAAACGAACTTGCATCTGACTGAATTCCACAATTCTAACATTGCCACTTTAGCTTCTAAGTTTCTCTCTGAGAGCTTACTCTCAGAGTCGATAAAATGCAACTGGTCACGCTTACAGTTTAAGCCTACTAGCTCCTTGCAACAAACACTTTGCAACATATGTGTTTCCACTGTAAACAAGTGTGCATGAAAAGAGAAAGAAAGAAAATGACAGTTATTGTCTTCCACTGGAAAGGATGGGGTAACCTACTACAAAGACATTGTCATTTACAAGAAGTGAAAAGAGCTCTTGGATTACTCGTGCTAAAGCATTTCCACTTGGAAATGGCAGCTGTAGGCCAGATGGTCATTTGTGGGCAGATATAGCTGGGAATCTAAGCATGGCTTGTGATGAGAAGGAGAAGCAAATACAAAAACAAAACTTGCTTTCCTTTGGAAAATATTGCCTCAGCCTGCTGAGGGAATTTACCTCATCAGTAACCGCAGTCAAAGTGATTTTGAATATGAAGATGAGCCTCCTATTTCTTATCCTCAAACAACAACAACAACAAAAACCTGTGGATTCCCTGTAGTCCTCCTGTTTCTGGCACTAAACCAGGTGATGAGTTGTCTTCAATGACAAGATAACTCAAAGACAAAATGATATTAGGATTCAAAAGTTTTGGTGTATGAAGATTTGGTTGACATAAAGGAAACATTTTTTAAGAGACTTAGACTTTTTTTCAAGGCTGCAATTGTTGGGCTTACCTTCATGATGCAGACTCCCTTATTTGAGAGTTCCTTAAGGCCAAGCACCCTGTCTTAGTCACTTTTGTAGGGCTGACACTTGCTATGTGTTCAATAGATGGTGTGTGTGTGTGTGTGTGTGTGTGTGTGTGTGTATTGATGAGAGAGAGAAACAACAAAACAAATGAAGAAGGGAAAGTGGAGAAGAGGGCAAGAAGGGTATGGGGACATAGAAGAAGGAGGGAGCAAAGGAATGAAGAAGGCAGAACAGAGCATGAAAGCAGAAGCCAGGTAGGAGCACAGACTTCTCAATAGATGGCAACAGGGGAAAGTTTCAGCCTCCTCAGCAGATGATTAAAGAGCAAATGAACAGCTGCAGCTCTCAGAAGATATCAAGACAGATGACCATTGTATACACATGAGTCCCAGGAACTGTGGAGCACAGGGATGTAGAACAAGAAGAAAGTCCTGAATGGGCCTGAGCTTTATACCTGAATTGACTAAAATTACCTGGAAGTGGCTGGATCAAGTGATCTGTGGCTAGAAGAATGGAGAGTCAGGATAGAAAGTCAGTTATAGGAAAAGGAAAGCAAGTTTTCACATATTTGAAGTTTTAACATGAGCTACATGCTCCACAAAGTGCTTTCAATTTAATTCATTTGGACAAGTATTTGTTCAGAGCCCAATATGATATCTGAAAAGCCATATTCCTATCATGTGTAAAATTTTCTTGCTTTGACTTTGAAATTAAATTGACCAGGGACCCTCTCAATGGTGATTAAGATATCGCTTTTCTAAAGATAGGATCTTCGAGAGAAAACTCTCAAATATTTTCCAGCTATAGGGATAAATATTTCAGGGTTTCTGTGTCATAGTGGTAACATATATCAATACAGTAGGTTGCAACTACAAAGTGTGAAATTGACATTATTATCCCCTTACTAAAGAAAGGAGAAAATGGAGAATAGAAAGTTTAGTAAGTGACTTTCTAAAGACAGTTGCTCTGGGACCCAAACTGTCATTTTTTCTTTAATGTCAAAAGCACTGCCTTTCTGCTCCATCATATCTTTCACTCATGGGTAGTTTATGGACTTAGTTTCACAGGCTCAGAAACTAGATTTTAACAGTTCACTCAGAGACAACTGGGTTCTGGAAAATGGATTTGCTAACCCCACTCACAGAAAACTAACTTCCATTGGGAGGTGGAGAAGAAATCCTTGGTTCCAGAATGACGGACATGTATCTGCTCAGGAAATGCTAGTCATCTGAAAAAAAATGAACTCCTCAGACTATGTTTAGGTTTCTGGACAAAAAAAATCAGAGGCAGTGTGGCAATCTGTGTGAATGTGGCCAATAAGTTTGGAAAATTCTGGTTTTAATTTAAATGAGACTCTTTAACCATAAGATTATTCAGAACTTTTAATATGCTAATGTTACTTCTATAGGAATAAAGCATTTGTAACTAATATGGTTTGACTGTGTCCCCACCCAAATCTCATCTTGAACTGTAGTTACCATAATCCCCACATGTTGTAGGAGGGACCCAGTGGGAGGTAATTGAATCATGTGGGTAACTGCCTCCATGCTGTTCTTATGATAGTGAGCTCTCAAAAAATCTGACGGGTTTATAAGTGTGAAATTGACATCATCATTCCCGCCTTTCCTCTGCACTTCTTGTTGCTGCCATGTGAAGAAGGACATGTTTACTTCCCCTTCTGCCATGATTGTAAGTTTCCTGAGGCTTCCTCAGCCATGCTGAACTGTGAGTCAATTAAACCTCTTTCCTTTATAAATTATGCAATCTCAGGTATGTCCTTATAGCAGCGTGAGAATGGACTAATACATACATTTCAAAATGCACTCAGCCATAAAAACACCATTTCCATGAACATCTACAAATTCTCATTTTTAAGAAAGAAAAACTTAGAAAAGGAAGTGTTGACTATTTTTAAAGCAGTTATTCCATTAAACTATAGAATCCTGATAAGTTGCTGTTCTCAAAAGCCAAAGGTAAGTGCCTAGAAACTACTGTGACACTCTCTTGAAGAAAGTGGTATGTATTTGTATATTTTTATACCTTGATTCTATTTTATATACCATATCAGCTGTTCTTTTAATTCAATGATCTTTTGTGGACAATATGACCCAGCTAAATGGCTTACCATTTTGTTTACATCAATTGCAATCTCTTCAGCTGATGTTAATAATTGTAACATTAAAAATGGTAAAAAAAAAAATATATATATATTGAGAGATTCTATTTCTTGAGTGTTTGTTATTTGCTAAACACCATATCAGGTGTACTTTTTAATGCATTCTTGAGTAGTTACCACTCTTTTCCATTTTACAGAGAGAAACTAAGGCTCAAAGAGGTTAGGTGACTCTCCCAAGATCTCACACAGCTAGGAAGATATAAATTTGAAATTATAATCAAATATATTTGATTTACATACTCTTTTGTTAACTAGGATGATATTCAATCTCTATTTCTCTTGATTACCTTAATTGGACCTGGGAGATGGCCAAATGTTATTGTAAAAGTGGTGGACATACCTATAATTCAAATCTGTCCCTCAAGTTTGGGATAGAGAAGTTTATGAAAATGAAGGTTAAAAGTGTCCATCATGCTGCACAGTGATAGCCAGAATCATTCCCTATAATCATGGAGATAAGGAGCAGAAAAGCGAATGCAGAGATAATGAGTGAATGGCCAAAGCATGCCTCTATAATTAACCAAGCCTTTTCAACACTTAAGGGACAAGGCAAAAACATAATCAGAGACTGGATGCCCCACAAGAAGAGGCCTTCCTTTGATGGGTCTCATCATCTTCATTAGCTTTCTCATTCTCAAACATTGGAGTGGACCCAAATTTTACAGTGACTATATTTTTTAAACCAAAGTTTGGTACAAGTATTTTGACAAACATTTTTGCTCTTCTTGGTGAATTAATATTTTTGAAGTCTATAAATTTATAAACATTTGGTCACACTAAGCATTGTATTTTATGTATATGTATATATGCATGTATGGACGTATTTTTCACACCACCTTTATAAAAGAATTTAAAGCACCTATTTATTTTTTAATTGCAAGTATTGAAAACAATAAAATTGAATGAAATTGAAATCATCATGTTTCTATACTATTTGTAGTTTCCTATAGCATAATGAACATTATAATGCTCTCTTGTTTCCCAAGCATATAAAGTTTATCAACTGACTCTTTTCTTTGACATAGTTTGTTGCTTAAAAACAAACCAAAAAATAAGCAAAATACTCAGCCAACCACTTCATTCATTCTTTCAACATTTGTTGATGGTTAACTATGTAATAGTTACTAAGTGGAAGAAAAAGATAAATTTAAAAAAACAGTGCCTTCTCTCAAGTAGCTCATCATTAACTTGCAAAAAAAAATAAAAAATAAAAACACAAATAAATAGGTAATTACTTCATAGTAGTGAGTACAGTAATAAAGACTGAACACAAAGAATTGTTAGAGCACATGGGAAAAACAAAACAAAACAGTAAACCTAACCTCAGAAAAAAACTAAGAAGGCTTCTCAGAGAATGTGATATCTGTGGGGGGTAATGAGGGTCTAGCATGCCATTAAGATCAGAAACGGAAGTTCAGTTCCCTGGGTTTAAATATTTTGTGTTGTACATACAAGAAAGAGGTGGACCAGTTACTAAAACCCTACCTCTGTAATCAACACTGTGAAAATAAGAGTATTATGAGGGTTAAGTGAATCAAAATCTATGAAGCACTGAGAACATCATCTGCCCAATTGTAAGCTCTCACCAAGTGTTAATTAATAGATAAGATCATAATGGATAAATAGGATCATCCCAATGGGAAAGCACTTTCCAGGGAGAGATTAGCAGGTACAAAGGCCAGGGACATGAACAAATCTGAGACCTTCAGGGACATGCAGGTGATGCAGTTTGTTTAGGACAATAGACATGTGAATGGAAGAAAGACTGGAGAGGAGGGGAAGTGGGGTAGGTGGAGAGCCCAGGATGAATGCTATCTCCTGCCAGAAATGTGGACCCACTAGAGCTAGGTCATAAATTCCTTGAGAGAGAGGATCTGTTGAAGGGTCCTAGTGCTTAATGTCTTAAAAAAAATTCCTCTGAAAATCTAAACCAACCAATTTGACCAAATAGGACATACTTAGCAAATATCACAATCATATGACTATCAGAACTTCTGTAAATGAATAACTTCAATCACATAAGCTGAAGAAAATTGAATATTCCCTTCTCATAGAGTTTTCTTTTTGTCTCTGATAACAATCATTGAGTGCAAGGCCTCTACTATCCCTAAGAAAAAGAAACAACATAGTATTTGGAATATTTCATCTTACACATTTAGATATGATTGCAGCATCAGTAGATTAGTGTCAAAATGTTCTGGGAATATTTACTTAATCCCAGATATTTTAAAAGGATGAATGTATTAGGTTCAGAAATAAGAAGATATCACTGACTTTACAGTTAAGGAAATATGATTAACTATTTTCTTGGTGATGTCTCAATAGTATCTCCATCACCTTTTCTCCTTGCAAAAGTAAAAAATATATGCCCTCATAATCCCCTTTTGAGTGTCTCAAAATGCTAGTATTTCTAGTTAATATGACTCTAGTATAATCACAATTAAATCAAACATTGCCTATGGCTGGTTTTAACTTTATTTCACAAATAATTAAGCCGTGACAAATATGAATAAGCAGACCAGTGTCTCCCTGTACCATGGTAAACAGTATGATAGAACACCATGATAAACACTATGATAGAAATGTTGACAGTATGATAGAAATTCTGACCCTTTCAGTGAGCTATACATGTGACCTATCAATTTGCCTCAATATAAAACAGATAGCTTATCAGTGTCTTGAAAAAATATAGCAGTTGGGCAGAAATGGCTATGGAGATTTTTCCAGATAAATAGCATATATAGTCTATTTGCAAGGATTCAAGAGAATTTGCATGATTCATGAATTATCTTGAGAGCTGGACATTAAACTTTAGATAGAAAAGTCCGGCCGGGCGCGGTGGCTCACGCCTGTAATCCCAGCACTTTGGGAGGCCGAGGCGGGCGGATCACAAGGTCAGGAGATCGAGACCACGGTGAAACCCCGTCTCTACTAAAAATACAAAAAATTAGCCGGGCGCGGTTGTGGGCGCCTGTAGTCCCAGCTACTCGGGAGGCTGAGGCAGGAGAATGGCGTGAACCCGGGAGGCGGAGCTTGCAGTGAGCCGAGATAGCGCCACTGCACTCCAGCCTGGGCGACAGAGCGAGACTCCGTCTCAAAAAAAAAAAAAAAAAAAAAAAAAAAAAAAAAAAAAAGAAAAGTCCAACATTCTTTCCCTTTGCAGAGTCTCCATTTCCGGCCAAGGCCTTCTTTATTTTGCCTTGAAGAGGCTTCTAGAGTTCACTTAATGAGGACCACTTCCAATGGAGTGATACAGAATCCCTGTCATGATGTGTGAGATCACATTGGAATAGGATCAGGAAAGACATAAACAATCTGGCCTCCAGGCAGCAATGTAAAACTCCTATACCCTTGGCAGTGTCTACTTGTGAATCAAGCCCTCCCGTGTATGGCTAACAAAAGGCCAGAACCTTTCATTTCTTGTGGAAATGGAAAACCAGTGCTTCCAGTGTTTGCCTTCAAATGCAGTCTGGAACTGGGAGAGGATCTCATGCATAAGGCATTCTTTTCAGCAGTAAAACATTTGGAGAAATGTCAGGGTGGAAACTGTTTCCAGCTCAAACTACACTTAAATGCTTGTGGTTAAATCATAGATTCAGAAAATTTTGCTTCAAAATGTATAGGCTTGGCTGAAATGGTATGAGCTAAGTTTCTCTCTTTTCTTCCTTTCAAGTTTTTCTATGCTCCTATTGTTCCATTATTTTAAAATTTCTTTTTATCTTCTCCCTCCTTTTTTTTGTCTTCGTTTTTCTCTTTATTTTTTATCTTGTATTCCTTCAATCACTTTTCTCTTCCTTCCTTCATTCTTTTCTTCTCATTATTTTTTCTTTTCTTCATTTATTTCTTCCCTACTTTCCTTCCCTCATATTTAGCAAGTTTAATTGTTGGTAAAATGAAGTTAAAGTCACCAACAGAAAATTTTTATTTAATTGTAATTACACTAGATCTTCATTATCTAGAAAATCTTAAAATTTCAGAATAATCAAAAAAATTTTGGAGAGTATATATTCTTCACTTGCAAGTGGTAAATGGGATGAATATGCCACTGAGACATGAGAAATAGAGAACGAAGTTGTGCATGCTTCCTTAAATATAGTCAGCAATTTTTTCTTCCTCTCTTCCTTTCTGCCTTTCTGACCTCCTGTATTCCTGCCTTCCTTTTTCTTTCCTTTCTTCCTTCCTTCCTCCTTTAGTTTTTTCCTACTATTATTCTCACATTTTTCTCACTATACTTATTCCTCAAGATGAGTATATCAGTTACTGCCACCACATGCTATAGATTAGGAAATTAAAATGCTGAGGGATTATTTATCAAGAATTACTAACAAAGTGGCATAAATTTTTAGCTCTACTTACCTCTTTCATGTGAAAATGGATTAACAAACATTTATATCCCTTCAACACCACCCAGGTGATAGTTACCCAAATTATTCCAACACCTAAGACAAGCAATAGCCTACTATTTGAACAAAAATAATAGTGGAATAATTCCAAAATAACCCCATCATGAAACATAGTTATGCATTCACGAAGTAATTTAAATGTTTACCGGGAGCTTGCTTATATGTGTGTTAGGCATTATGGATACAACACTGGACCAAATGAATTCACATCTAGTTAGGGAATTACAGTTCCAAAGTAAGATTTTTAAATGGAGAAAAATTATGTCATATTGCCAAAAAACATAATTTTTGCAATCAGGCATACCTAGACTCCAATCCTGATTTGGCCTCAAAATGGTTATGTGATTTCAGACAATTACTTAATATCTCTATGTCTTAAGTTCTTACTTCATAAAATAGCAATAATTATTACCATCACAATGGTTATAATTGTGAAAGTAATGTGTTAATCACAGTGCCTGGCAGTGCTGATTCTATTAGGTCAAAAATATATGCAGAACTGAATTGTGGGAATGGTTCCACAATTCTGTAAATCTATTTTACATCACACACTTAAACAATGGATAAATTTTATAATATATAAATTATACCTCAAAAAGGTTTGAAAAGAGATTTATGTATAATGATATGGAAGTTCAAAAGAAAAAAATACTTCTCCAAAAGGAAAAAGGATAGAGGAAAGAAAGGCAAGTAGAGGAAGTATCAAGAGATTCTTAAGAAAGGGTAAGAGCTCTGCAAGCAGCCATGAAGTCACCAGGTGGAGGGAAGGATTTTGGTCAAAACCTAGGAATTAAAGTTTCTGGTGGTGAGTCTTGAATATTTTCCAAAATTTCGGATATAATCCATGAGATAGTGAAAAATTTAAATGTTTCCAAGCCAAATGTGAAAAAAATAGACCTGTGTTTTATTAATATGGACAAGAAGACCAGTTAGAAACAGAAATCTACAGCTAAGTCACATCAGAAGAAATAAGGACCACAGGAACAGAGGGAGCAGCAAAGACGGATTAGATATAAGAGATCACAATGTGTAGGGAGGATGAAATTGTTGGAACGTGTTGACTAACTAGAGGAATGCAGAAGAAAGAAAACTCAAAATGACTCAGGTTTTGAGCTTGGATGTTAAATTTTAAGTAGACTGAATTTGAATTAATGATGGCACATATGGATGGGTATTCAGTAGGGATGTTTAGTACGTTGATAAATTATGAGTCTAAACCTCTGGAGCCAGGGATGATAACTCACTTGAAAAATAGTGTTAGTTGAGCTCTGAGCTGCAAATTAGACCTTAAGTTTGTATTGTGTGTGTATTAGTCCGTTTTCACGCGGCTGTTATATAAAGACATACCTGAGACTGGGCAATTTACAAATGAAAGAGATTTAATGGAGAACTCACAGTTCCACGTGGCTGGGGAAGCCTCACAATCATGGTGGAAGGCAAGGAGGAACAAGTCACATCTTATGTAGATGGTGGCAGGTAAAGAGAGAGCTTGTATAGGGAAACTCCCATTTTTAAAACCATCAGATCTCATGAGACAGCACGGGAAAGACCCACCCCATGATTCAATTACCTCCCACCAGGTCCCTCCCATAACATGTGGGAATTCAAGATGAGATTTGGGTGGGAGCATAGGCAAACCATGTCATTCCACCCCTAACTCCTCCCAAATCTCAAGTCCTCATATTTCAAAACCAGTCATGTCTTCCCAACATTTCAACATTTACTCAAAAGTAGAATCCAAAGTCTCATCTGAGACAAGACAAGTACCTTCTGCCTATGAGGCTGTAAAATCAAAAGCAAGTTAGTTACTTCCTAGATACAGTGGGGTTACAGGCATTGGGTAAATATGGCCATTACAAATGGGAGAAATTGGCCAAAACAAAGAAGCTACAGGCCCCATGCAAGTCTGAAATCCAGTGGGACAGTTAAATCTTAAAGCTCCAAATCTCTTTTGACTCCATGTCTCACATCCAGGTCATGCTGGTGTAAGAAGTGGGTTCCCATGGTCTTAGACAGCTCTGCCCCTGTGACTTTCCAGGGTACAGCCTCACTGCCCCCTGTTTTCATGGGCTGGTGTTGAGTGTCTGTGGCTTTTCCAGGCACCCAGTGCAAGCTGTCAGTGCATCTACCATTCTGAGGTCTGGAGGATGGTGGCCCTCTTCTCACAGGTCCATTAGGTGGTGCCCCAGTAGGGAGTCTATGGGGTGCTCGGACCCCACATTTCCCTTCCTCACTGCCCTAGCAGAGGTTTTTCATGAGAGCCCTGCCCATGCAGCAAATTTCTGCTTGTACATCCAGGTGTTTCCATACATCCTCTGAAATCTAGACAGAGGTTCCCAAACCCCAATTCTTGACTTCTGTGCACTCACAGACTCAACACTACATGGAAACTGCTGAGGCTTTAGGCCTGCACCCTCTGAAGCCACGGCCCAAGCTCTATGTCGGTACCTTTCAGCCATGGCTAGAGCAGCTGGGATGCAAGTCATCAGGTGCATAGGCTGCACACAGCACGAGGACCCTTGGCCCAGCCCACAAAACCACTTTTTCCTCCTAGGCCTCGGGGCCTGTGATGGGAGAGCTTGCTGTGACAACCTCTGACATGCCCTTGAGACACTTACCCCATTGTCTTGGGGATTAACATTTGGCTTCTCATTACTTATGCAAATTTCTGCAGTCAGCTTGGATTTGTCCTCAGAAAATGGGATTTTCTTTTCTATCACATTGTCAGGCTGCAACTTTTCTGAACTTTTATGCTCTGTTATCTTTTTAAAACTGAATGCCTTTAACAGCACCTGAGTCACCTATTGAATGCTTTGCTGCTTAGAAATTTCTTCTGCCAGATACCCTAAATCATCTCTCTCAAGTTCAAAGTCCCACAAATCTCTAGAGGAGAGTCAAAATGCCACCAGTCTTTTTACTAAAACATAGCAAGAGTCACCTTTGCTCCAGTTCCCAAAAAGTTCTTCATCTCCATCTGAGACCACCTAAGCCTGGATTTAATTGTCCATATCGCTATCAGCATTTTGTTCAAAACCATTCAACAAGTCTCTAGGAAGTTCCAGACTTTCCCACATTTTCCTGTCTTCTTCTGAGTCCTCCAAACTGTTCCAACCTCTGCTTGTTTCCCAGCTTCAAAGTCACTTCTACATTTTCTGGTATATTTTCAGCAATACTCCACTCTACTGGTACCAATTTACTGTATTAGTCTGTTTTCATATTGCTGATAAAAACATAACTTACACTGAGCAATTTACAAAGAAAAGAGGTTTAATGGAGAACTCACAGTTCCATGTGGGTGGGGAAGCCTCACAATCATGGCAGAAGGTAAGGAGGAGCTAGTTACATCTTATGTGGATGGCAGCAGGCAAAGAGAGAGCTTGTGTAGGGAAACTCCCACTTTTTAAAACCATCAGATCTCATAAGACTTATTTACTATCATGAGAACATCACAGGAAAGACCCACCCAATGATTCAATTACCTCCCAACAGGTCCCCTCCACAACACGTGGAAATTCAATATGAGATTTGGGTGGGGACACAGCTAAACCACATCAGTGTGTCTAACCTGTTAATCCCCTCGCCTGAGGTTCTTGTGTGATCTCTCTGTAACTCAAACTGCTCATGTGAGAATTAATCTTTTTCTGAGGTGGACATCTGAGGTTTACATCAAATTCTCAAAGAAGGCCAGGACCCCCAAAAGGCTAAGAATCATTAGTGTAACCAATCAATGCCAGTCAAATGAGAAAAATACAGGGATTGTTTTAACTTTTCATTGTCTTCTTCTATCCAAAGGTCTGGCTCAGATGAATTCATAGAGACACACCCTTTGGTCTCCATTTTTGGTTCATGACACCATTTTCTATTTCCATTTTTACATTTTGGCTTCACTCTCATGTTCCAGGTTCCAGATAATTTGGTCATGGTCTGGCTCCTCTCCAAAGAGAAATACATTTTTTAAATGCTCTGCTTGTTCATGTTTGATTATAAAGAATTGTTCTTGAAAACATTTCTGAGCTGGAACATTTCTGTTGATTGCACCGGCACATCGAAGACCAGTTTTCTAGGGTAAAGTATGCATGAGAAATACAAGATGTCATATGAAGAAGACAGATGGAAAGTTTTTTAAAAAAAATTATATCCAGACAGTCATTATTCTGTGTCATTAACATAGTCTTGGAAGGCAAGTTAGTGAAGAAAATTTGAGAACACATTGTTTTACCAACAAGGAAGTCTAAATAGAATAGTTGCAAAATAGCTCATATGCTTTTGTTGACACGGCTCATTTTTCTTTATTGCTTAGTTTTGCTTTTTCTTTGAGAAGATATAAAACCTAGTATGTTGCTGTGTGTAAAAGTCTTTTAACTAGGCTGCATGGTACAAAGCATGGTTCAGTGAAGGCAGCACAGATGTTGGGGTAGAGAAGCACACCCAGTTTTATTGCTTTTTTTTAGCAACTTCTCTGTTCTGTGCCTGGAAACCCTAAGATTAATGCCAGCTGTAAGAACTCAGCCTCCCAAGTGGTTGGGTGAAAGAAGATATCTCCTTCCTGAACAGACCTGAAAAAATCAGGGAGACATCTCTCCTGGAAAACCAGGAAGGCTCAGACTTATTCCATGAGCTTAAGAGCCCACTGTCACTGTCTCTATTAGGAATAAGTAAAGGTGATAAAAATCAGTCAAATGGCTTCAGATGCTTCATAAGATGGTACCATAGATCTGCTGGATTTGAGCCCCCAATTCCTGAAGTTTAGATTTTAGGTAATTACTGATGCTTATCTGCTGTGTGAAGTGCTTGTTTTCTCAAATTCATTTTGATGGCTGAATATTTCCAAGCAGAAAATAGGCACCAAATGTTCCCATGTGGCAATAAGGCCCTGTGTATTTTATCCAAAAAGTAATGTTGAGTCATGTGTAACAAATACTCATATTTGAACCTGGTAAGTATCCTGCAGTTTGAGAATTTTGTAATTTTAGACATCCACCCTTCATGAAGCATATTCAGGAGGGACCTCACCTTCACATTCCAATATTTTCTATCCATCAATCTTAGTTCTGCCCTATGAAAGCACACACAATAAACTTAATCCTGTGGCTACAAGGCAGGCCTTCCGATAAATTTAGACAGCTATCATGCCAGCACTAAGCCCTTTCTTCCCTGAGTAAATGCCTCCAGAGTGCTGAACCAGTCCTTGCATAGCCTGCTTTCCAAGTCACTCACTGCTATGGACTAAATGTCTGTGTCTCCCCCAAATCTCTTTGTTGAAGTCCTAATCCTCAATGTGATGGCATTTAGAGATGGGGCCTTATGAGACAATTAAGTTTAGGTGGACTCAGGGAGGCATAGCCCTGTGATGAGATTAGTGCCCTTAGAAGATGAAGAGATCAGAACTCGCTCTCTGTGTGCAGGCACCATGGAAAGGCCATGTGAGAACGGGACCGTCACCAAAAACCCAACCATGTTGGCACCCTGATCTCAGACTTTCAGCTTCCTAAACTATGAGAAATAAGTCTTTTGGTTTAAGCCATCCAGTCTAAAATATTTGTTATTATAGCCTAAGCTGACCAAGATACCAACCTTGTTCCTCTTCTCTGAATGTGCTCCAGGTTATTCCTATTTCTCCGAAGCTAGTATCAGCTAGAACTAAATATAACATGTTATCAATCCAGGGGACTGCCTCACCCCATATCTTCGAGGTTATGATTCCGCTTATGTGGCTTAAGCCTATATTCTGCCATACTTGAATAAACCTTCTTCTCTTTCCTTGGTCCTCTCATTTTAAAAGATTATCTTTCCATGAATGTGGATGAGAGTTGACTGCTATGTAGTTACTAAATGCTGAGTATAAAGTATACCCTATGATAACACATATATAATATATAATTTATTATATAAATATATGAGAGCTATGTAACATAAATATTATAACATATATAATATAATGAAAAGAAGTAAGGTGCTTCTCTGCCTGAGAGACTTAGAGGCTAGTCTGAGACACAAAGTTGGCTATTTCCAAAGTCAGAGGAATAAGGCAGCTCATAGAGGGGAGATTCTATAATATACTAAGGTAAGGAGGCATCATTCTAGAGAGAAAATGGCACTTGGCAATAGAATTTCTAGCTAAAAAGAAGTCTAACAATTCATTCATTCCACAAATGTTTATTTTTACACTTATTACATTCCAGGAACTAAAAGGAACATTAATTTAATTAGGACTCAGAGAATGTCCTCATGTAATCTATTTTCTAGAAGCATCAAGGAATCCCCAAGTGCTCATATGCTTTTCTAAACAGGCCTTCTGGAAAGCAGATGAGAGTGCCAAAATCAGTTAACACTTCCTTTGCAGTAGTCCACTGAGAAGAAAAAAGACACATGAGAACTTTGCATCCACATCTGTGCCCAATTATGACTGATTTTCACTCTGCTCAGATGCATTTAATATGGATACCCTGTTGGCTTATGTGACTGAGTCATTGGCATTAGACCTGAAGAAAATAAAAGACACTGGTCACTCACAGGATGGTGATTATGCCTGGGCTCATCATGAAAGAACCCACCCATTGCAGGGATCTGTGCATGGTCTGCTCCTCATGGTCACCCTCAGAGACAAGAAACTAAGTCCAAATATAGAAAAAGTCCACCATGGATCTATTAGAATATAACAGAACTGAGAGAGGTTTCAGAAAATATCTAGTGCCAAAAAGATCAATAGCTTTCTTTTGTTTTAATCTCATGTACATTCTTGGCATTGAAAGTACTCCAAAGAACAGAAGTGGCTTCTTGTAGCATCGTGTTGAGATGAAGTCTGACCCTGCAGACAGATTAAATGAAATGTTTTGTAATTGATTAATTATGACTGCCTTTGGCATAGAAGGAATAAGTTGGGAAAGTAGTGTCACATATTTGCAATTTAGTTTAATGCCTTCATTATACAAATGGAAAAACTAGGACCAGAGAGACAATATCTTCCCCAAGGTCACACAGCTGGTGCAACCTATTACCAACACTGGGATCAATAGGTCCTTTTGTCTTCCTACATATCTTCCTTTTTAATTTCAACCTTTGCTTCAGAAAAGTTAATCCTAGACCCCAAGTCAGATGATCTTGAATTTGGTCCTGGCTTTGTTAACTAAAAAGATGAGCAACCTATTAGAATTTCTTACAGTAGTAAATCCTAGAAGAGACCATAAAGATAGCCCAATCAATGCACTCATTCTGTAGGTGAGAAAATGGGTCCAGAGAGGTTTCCACGAATTAGTAGAACAGCTAGGATTAGAACATATTTCCAAAGTCTTGTCCCTGATACTCCTTCACAGTGTTCTTTCTTATTTGTAAAATCTATTTATTAAATAAGCATTCATTGGGTACCTGGTATGTGACATGCATTGGGCCATTGTCAGGGGTGGGGGAGATATAAAGGTAAATTCATGGTTTAATAGGGGAACTGGTTGTTCAAATACTTTTCTTACAGTTTGATGAGTACCAGAAAAAGGTTTGTGTAAAGGTGTAAAGTGTCACATAAAGAGAGGGAAGGAGCACTCAACTCTTCCTGAGTCATGACAACATTCACAAATAAGGTGAATGTTTTGGTGAGTCTTAAAGTATAAATAGGAGTTTCATAAGAATACAGAGTGGGCCAGGGCATTCCAGATGAATGATACCATATGAGAAAAGGCACAGAAATTTGAAGAGGCATGACATAGCTTAACAACCACAAGTCATCTGGAAACTAAAGAAAGGTAGACAAGATCTTGTGCATGACACTAAAGGATTCAGACTTGACCTAGGAAGGCAGTGATGAGTGATTAGCATATCAGATAAAGGAGAGGGGAAGGATCAATTCCTTGTTTTGGAAAGATAATAATATTGTGAACAGAAGAATCAGAAGTTTAGGAGAACAGCTAGGAAAAAATTGCTGGAGACTATATGAGAGAAAATGGCAGCCTCGGTAAAATAGTAATGCTGTAGGAGTGTGTAGAGAACTGACTCCGAGACCATTGCAGAGTTATAATCAATGACCTTGATTTATGTTGGATATAAGAGTTAAGGGAGAGAAAATAACCAAGAAATGAAAATAATGCATTCTGCTTATCTTATAGCATAATAGAAATGAAATAAGGTTGTGGATAAGAAAGTACTTGGAGACAAAAACAACACACAAACTCTTTAATATGTAAGGCATTTTATTATCACAAGATCGTATTACCAAATACTATGTTGCTTTGCTCTCTGGCACGAAGACATGGGTCAAATGTATTTTGAACAAAGAAACATGACAAAAGGAAAAGTGCAATGTATGGCGTTGGATTTATCCATTTGCACCTCCAATAGGCATTGGCAACATTTTGGATTAGGCTTTGCAAAGTGGGAGAAACAGAGAGATGAACCAACCACACTCTCTGTGGAAGCATCAAAGGTTATTGTTTATATTTGCTTTAAGAAACTTACCTATTTCAGTAAAGAAGCACCCTCTCAGAGTTTCTCCAACCAAATTGTATAATAGACTTTTAAAGAGAACTATCTTAGGTGAATGGCAGAAGATGTTTAAATGTGTGAATCTGGTTTAGCTACTCTACCAATAAGCTGCCAAATTGAGCTTTTTGGTAATTATCAGAACATCTGTAATAGGATTAGTGTGTCAGAAACAGCTGCTGCTTTCTTGGTAGGAGAAGGAGGTGGGGAATTGGACATGGACTTCACTTTAGCCCAGATGTTTCCCATTTGGAGAAAGGATAAAGGATAGACACTGAGTCAGTGAGAAAGCATCAAGACAAAAGTGAAAAAGGACATGATTTCAAATCACACTGGCCCTAAGTTGACTCAAGTGCATACCATGGGCATGTGGTGAGCAAAGCTTCCCTGCTCTCCACAGTCCTGGGAGCCAGCCTTGTTTGCCAAAAAATGTCCTAGTAAAAATATTTATATGAAAACAACACAAAGGCAGTGTTAAGAGCACTGCTGACCCCTTACAGTTTGACCTCATCTTTCCACTGCAATAAGAACTTGGAAAATCTCCCTCTCTGTGTGAATGATGCAAGACTCTTGGTTACACTAGGTGGTTGAGTACTTCCTTCTGGCTATGAGCCTTCAAAGACTGGGAGGAGAATGTGGGAAGCTCCAGTGAATTACAGGAATACTTCCATGAAACAGGCTGCTTCTGCTGAGAAAGGTTGTACAAGTTACTACAAAATTCAAACTCTAGCTCTCTACTTGTAGGGTAACCTGGCTGAATCCAGCCATGTATTCAAGTAATCAATGGACAAATATTTATTGAGCACATACAATATACAAGGCAATGTGTCAAATGCAAGGACAGCATGGAACAGGACAGACAAATTTCCTGCCCTTATTTGTCCTCACGGTCCAGGGAAAATATGATTGCTCAAGTAAGAATTTAAATTGCAGTTGTCATAAATATTGCAAAAGACAGCTGACCAATGGATTTAGTCATGTCGTAGTTGTTACAGCTTTAGGCTGTTCTGCATGTGTGCAGAGTGTTGGTCATTATGTTGCAGAATCCAGTAAAACCAGCATGTAATAAAAATGAGCCTTCAACTCCCATTTTTTAAATTAGAACATTATCTTAGGCCCTACGGCTTTGGTACTACCTGTGACAATTTTCTGCCTTCCCTTCTTCCAAAATCTACTCAGCTTCTGACTCATTAGTTCCCATTCTGTGTGCTTTTGTTTTTACTGATGAGAATTCTGGTTTTGCATCCATCATGCACAATGAAACACCCTTCTAGGAGAAGATTAGACAAGGACGACTTCGCTTAACTAATGGTCAGTCAAAGGACAGAGATAGACTCAGAGGGGGCCTTTAGGGATAGGGCTGAGCAAAGCCTTTGGCCAATTACGAAGGCAAGCCTTCTCTTTGATGGCCTGCACCTCCTCGGTAGGCACTGATTCTTCCTGTTCCTTTTCTTTCTTTCTTTCTTTGCTTAGAACAACCTTTTTCCTTATCTCTAGCTTTCAAAATCATATTAGTTCTTCAAATATCACCTTAATTGTCACCCTTTCTGTGGGATTTTCCTGCCTCCCACCTGCCTGATAGGCAGCTCCTTTAAACTCCCTTAGTACCTTGTAGTTCTCTTGGGATATCAGAGCCTGTCTTATTTTATTTTGCTGATATTTTATTTTGCTTCTAACTAAAAGGAAACTATGTCTTATTCATCTCTGTATTCTATGCAGCCAGTGGTACAAAACTTTACATACAGTATGTACTTAATTAGAATACTTTAATATAGATCTTCAAGTTAAAGTAAGCTTATTTTTGAATCTTGACACTGCCTTTTACAAAGAGACAATTCACTTATCTCTGGACCTGCTTATTCATCTCATTAAAAAGTAGAATAACAACAGTGACTTCACAGGGTTGCTAGGAGCAGCAAATGATGTGTCATATGGAAATCCCTAGCCTAGAATATGGCTCACTGGGGAATTCAATAAGTATTTGTTACCTTTTCTTCTCAATATCATTTACTGAATTAAAAATGAATTGAAACTAAGAAAACTGAGTTTGAAAGATATTGAATAACCCACATTTTCCAAAATTTTATAATTCCATTGTTTAGAGCAAGTGTCTGTAGCCAAAACCTATAGACCAAATCTGGTCAAACACTTGTTTTTGCAAATTTAGTTTATTGAAACACACCGTGCATATTAATTTACATATTTGCTATGACTTCTTTCACATTACACCTATAAAGTTCAATAGCTGCAACAGAGATCATATGGCTATGGCTGGCAATGCCTAAAATACTTAATCCCTTAATCCCTAGCCTTTTGCAAGAAAAATTTGCCAATCCATGGTTTCTAGTTAAGTTGGGGCTCTTTTTCCAGAAAACTTCTATGAATATTCAAACATACTATCTCCCATAGGAGATGTGTCAAGTCTCTTGCACTTGTTGGCATATTATTTAGATCAGATTACCAGATGAGATTTGAAAGCGAAGAGTAAGAATTAAGGGAGAAACTCTGGCGGCGGCAATAAAAGAAGGGAAGTACTGGGCCAAAGACGATGACTCATAAAATAGAGAAATAAGCTTTGCTTTGTGAGTAGGAGAGTGAAGAGCTGATAATCCGCCATGAAAGCAATGGTTGGTGAACCCAAAGAAATGAAATCTGAGTAAGAGGAAGAGCATTGGCAATAGTAATACCAGTTACCCATCTTTACCAGAGTTCCCAAGAACACAGAGATTGAGACAAATGTTATATGCTAACTCCCCCCAAATTATTGAGACTGAAATCCCTGAAAACAGAAGTAAAATAAAGGGAGGAATGAGTCATGGAAAGGAGAGTCATTTCAATAGCATGTTCATAGCAAACACTGCTGAATGCTCAGTCCCATGGGGCATCTTGAGAGAACTGCCTGAAACTACTGCACTCTAGAGCTGTCAGGGAGCAAAAAGAAAGCCCAGCTCTGAGCTCCTGTTAGTCAAAGTGTTCACAGGATATTGAGTTCACCTCATCTCAGAATTGCAGCTTCTCACCTGGGGAAGCCAGAACCTGAGGCAGCGGCAGTGACACCCACAGCACAAGTCACGGCATGAGGGGTGAGCCCATAGGTGCCCGCGAGCCTCATCTGCAGCCTGCAACTGCCAGTCTTGCTGACCTGGCTGAGTAAACCAAGGCACCAATGTGGGCACCTCTCAAGGTCTGTTGACCCAGGGGCAACAGGGAAGCACTGACATGGGAAGTCCAAAGTGAGGCAAGCCACTGCCATGTCATGAAAGCCAGCACCACAAGGCAGCGAGAAACTTCCTCACAGTGTGGCTGTTTGGCCAAGTAATAGAGTACCAAAAAGACACAGCCCCCATCATGGAGAGCTGCCATGTGCATTAACCAAAATCCAAACATCCCTTCTGTGGCCTGCAGGAAAACATTTGACATTGGGCAATCTTCATAGAGAGTCATCAGCCACATGGACAAATACTCACAGAATCTGCAGAGGCTCTTAAACTAAGTCCAGCACACTACAGCTTATTAAGCACCTGCTATAGCTAGGCTATCTTCAGACATATATCTATTTTTAATTTTCAGGAGACCACCATGAGGGCGAAACACTAGTCTGCACTTTACATATGAGTAAACCCAGGCCCGGAGTGGTTATGTAACTTGTTCAGATATTTTCACATATTTGGGGCATATGGAAAAGAGACCAAATCCATCTTAGGTGGCCCCAAGGAACGGAACTGAGGCCAATGGTTAGAAATTACTAGAAACCAGTACTTAGAATAGGTACTTTCTAAGAGTCTGAGCCAGTTTTCCAACAATGCTACATACAATCATGAAAGAAAGTAAGGTGCCCACGGATGGCACTAATGAGTACATTGTGGATGTCTCTGGGAGAAAGGCAGGATTCTTTGGTCTGGTGAAGATTGAACTAGATGAAGCCAGAATTCTTCCAGGATCAATACCAACACACTTTTACTGATGTCATTTTAACATCAATGCAGGAAAGAAAAGGTACTTATAAAATAATGATAATATCCATCAGTATTCAGCTTTTAATATTACCAAACACTCAGCAAATAGCTATGTGTATATATATAATTTAGTCTTCATAACAACTATGAGTTAATTAATATCATTATCATCAATTCACAAAAGAGAAAACTGAGACTGGCAGAGGTAAATCACAGAAACTTGCCCAATGTTCCCAGCTAGTAAATGTCAATAATTGACTTCCTGCTAAAGCCAATGCTTCGCTCTGCTGCTTCAAATATTCTGCATTTGCTTGTTGTTGTGAACTCAAAATGTTGGAGCCTGAACACCTCTGAAAGAAAAGTCTTGTGTAGAGACACTAGATGGGTCATTTTGGTAGATAAAGCTGCGTTTCAAACAGCTTTAACATTTTTTTCTGTCCACGTTCTCTGAAAATCTTTTCCCCATGAATCCTTTATTTTTCCATTGCATTAAAACACCTCCCAGACTGTTTGCTGCCATTCAAAATGTTTTGAAAAGCATTTTTGCAGATTTATTCCAATGAAAAACCAACAAAATCATCAAAAGACAGATTGTTCCCCCCTCTCCCGTCCACCAGAGTAAAAATCACATTGAGGAACAACAAGGCAATTGAAATAAGAAAAAATAGCACTGGGAGTAAGACGTTAGTACAACAAAGGGCTCATGACTGGTAATAATTTTAGGTGATTCAGGCATAGTCAAGTCTGCAGAAAATAAAAATAAAAAAGGAGAAAAACTTCAGCATTCTGCAGCCTCTGGCACCAAAAAGCCAGTGACAAGATAGCCTAAAACTGCATCCATGGAAAATCACAGCTGCAGCAAACCACAGGCTGACGGCTAAAAGCTACCGCTGCGTTGTTTCCAATCTCCGCCTGAGACAGCACACATTTATCAGTGGTCTGTAATGCCTCACAGCAAAAAATCTTTAACTGCTTAAACTATATTTTAATTTTGAAAAGACACATCTTGCTGGAATTTATTTTTCTTATTTTTCCACCATAACAGAAATGTTTCGCCTTGAGTTATAATCTAACACTTTCCTCTCTTTGGGGTTGAGAGTGTAGGCTCTGGAATCAGACTGCTATGGTTTCTAATGTTGGTTCAAATACCTGATTTAGAGATGTGACCCTTAGACAAGTTACTTCACCATCCTAAATCTCCATTTTCTCATCTGTAAGTAGGGATGACAGTAGCTCATTCCTTATACAGCTGTTACTTGGAGTAAATGAAATGATGTATGCTAAGTGTTTGAAACAGATCCCAGCACATAGTAAATTTTCTTTAAAAAATTAGCAGTGACTATCATTTTTCATCCCTTTCTGTCCGTGTGAAAGAAAGAGGTTATTTTTCTAAGGAAGTCAAAATCTGACGATAGACCACGTATCAAACTGTTGAGGGCCAAACTTGTAAATAAAGTTATATAAGTTTCAGAAAAAGTTAGTTTTCCACCCCACCTTCCTGTGCCCATCATCTCTTCCAACTTGTCCTTTTAAGATACTCAAAATTTCCACGTGCCTCAGATTCCAGTCCAAGATACATGCCCTCTGGGTGGGATACTCCCATGAATGTTTTCTCCAGAGATAGCTCAACTTCTACTTCTTGCTCTGCCTTCCAGGATAAAGCACCCTGCCTTGACCTGCAACTGTAATTCCTCTTTTTATACAAGGTTCTCATTCTCAAGATAATACCTAGCTAACAGGAATATGAGAAGATTCAATGTGATCAATGAGATGATACATGTAAATTTCTTAGAGTAGTTGCTGGCACATAGTAAGACTGTCAGTTATTAATGTCTAATATTAATACTCCTCCTTTCCCGTTGACAAAAACAAAACTCCTTTATCTGTGTGGCCTCATGGCCCTTCTACTTACTCTCTGGTATATCAGTAGGTTATCCTGCTCATGCAGCACATGACTTTTTTTTTTTTTTTTGAGATGGAGTCTTGCTCTGTCGCCCAGGCTGGAGTACAGTGGCACGATCTCGGCTCACTGCAAGCTCTGCCTCCCAGGTTCATGCCATTCTCCTGCCTCAGCCTCGCGAGTAGCTGGGACTACAGGCACCCACCACCACATCCCGCTAATTTTTTGTATTTTTTAGTAGAGACAGGGTTTCACCGTGTTAGCCAGGATGGTCTGGATCTCCTGACCTTGTGATCCACCTGCCTTGGCCTCCCAAAGTGCTGGGATTACAGGCGTGAGCCACCGCGCCTGGCCAGTATGTGACATTTTAAACAACTCCAATTCTTGGACCACAAAAGGATGAATGACTAATGGTGAGCACTGGGAATCTGACCATTACAGCCTCCTCCTGAAGTCAGGTGTGACTCTTGCCCCAATTTATTCGATATCTTGTCTGTATCTGTATATCCCCCATCACAGCTCTTCTTATACCTAATTGCTTTTGTACGTTCCATGTCTCTCTCTCTCCCAATGGATTATATGCTTCTTAAGGGAAAAACACTAATCTTATTTATCTCCTTTTTTCCAGAACCTCAAAAAGTAGGTATAATATGCTTATTTTTAGATAGAAGAACTCCTTGGGACCAAGTTTAAATCCTGGTACAAAGACAGTTATGTCTGGAGTCTATAAGGGAACCAAGTCATACCCCTTACAAGTTCCAAATTCAGGTATGTTATATATATGGGCACAATTTAAGCAGTTGAACCTGCTTTGCTTTAAAACCTGACACGCTACTGGTATACTACTTTGCTTCTAACCAAATAACTACTGCAGTTCTATCTTAATGGGGCCATTTAACAGAAAATGCAGAGACTATCATAGAAGTCTGTGATTGCCTGTGGCATTTGCCTTTCTCACCCTTGGCTAGGCCTCTAGTCAAGCTGTTCACCATGATGCAGGATCTACTGGCAGCCCTTGAGCCTGGTTGCTTAGTATATTAAGCAATATACTAATGATTATATATGACATTATCTATACTTTGTTTCTGGCATAAAAACTTTTGCTTTTTGATTTTTAATAGAAACCAGACATCACGTCATTGATGTGTCATCAAAAGCAGTGCCAGACTTCCTGTTCTCCCTGGGAAGGATTCAATGGCTAGTGAAAATACATAGAGGAGGTCACCCTGGGGATTCAGCCCAAATATATACATGCCAAGAAAATGCCAAATCCAGGGCCTCAAGATGTGAAATCAGTTTTGCGCAGATGCAACGGGGCAGCTTCTGAACTGAACTGCCAGCAAGCCTTAGATTTTCATCATTGATTCATTCTTTAGTCAAATAGGGATGTTCCAATATTTTATCAATGTCTGTGCTCTAAGCAAGACTCTCAGAGGTGAAATATGTGTACATTTACCCACACACATAGATATGGTACCTTCAAAGAACAAATATATAAATGGTTCAATCTTCCAGAAAAGATTAAAATTGTATAATAATAGAAGTAACAGATGTGTCCTGACATACTGGCGGAGTAAATAAATAGTAGAAAACTGTGTGTGCATTATAGTCTGAGGAAAAATAACTTTATGAAATTCTGGTACAAATCATGTGTATAATTTCTCCTTTTTGTAATATTATGAAATATTAATATTATTGACTATTGTTAATCAAGTTGTACCAAAGCGAGTTACACATTTTTAAGGAGGTTATCTGCATTTTTGCACTGAGGAAAAAATATATAACATTTGAAAACTGCATAACTTAAATGGTCTTACATGCTCACCCTATCAGATGCATTTGGGAAGAGGTTCATTCCTTTGTTAGGGTCTAACATAATTGCCTATGGGATGTCCATTGTACGGTAGCCTTGAGGAGCCACAAATCCCATACTTCAAAATATTATAAAGAAGCTGGTGCTAGGAAGGAGGTCAGAAGCCTGCAGAAACTCCAGTATAAAGCTCAGAAAAAAATATCTGTGTTTGTTCACCCTCAGGGCATTCCTACTCTGGGACAAGGTGCACTTGGAGAGAGTAAAGTCTCCCACCTTCCAAAGGCTACAAGTAATAAGGATAGTATCTAATCATGTTTGATTGTTGTATTTTGGGGGGCAATAATGAGGGTGTGAAACCCTTTGTTTAATTTTTGTGACCTGAATTTTTATTGTCATTGTAAATAAAATAATCAAAGTTCTATTTAACACAGAAAAGAAGTCACCCAGATTGGGGACAGATTCTAAAAAAGAATGGAATGAAGACACTTTCAGGTAAAAAGGAACAGCATTTGAACAGGCAGAAAGCGGTAGTAATACTACTGCTAATAATAATGTGCATTTACTATGTGATTATGCTAAGTATCATGCTTAATAATTTACATGCATTCCCTCAAGGTATGTCCCAAAAGTCTTTCAGTTAGATGTTCCATCAACATTTTGCAAATGATGCAATGAATTGCAAACTCTCAATGAAGCAATATAGCATAGTTGAGGAGCTACAAGTAGTCTGTTAGTTCTGGAGTACAAGCTCCTCTAGGAAAGCAGGAAAAGTAGACTTGTATTTTGTATTCAAGTCTAATATTAATAGTACAATTAGCGTGAACAGTTATGGGACAGAAAAGCTTCTCAATGTTTTTTTCTCCTCCATTTAATACTAAGATGTTTCTCAAGGCGAGACTATTTTGAATGACTATACAGCTACCTACTGGATTTCCTTTGTTCTTTTAGTTCTCCAGACTTTAATCCAGGTTGCAGTCCTCTGAAATTAAAGAGTAAATGGAAAAGATATGAAACATCTAGGGAGTTTTTCACCATCTAAGTATATAAAGTTCTGTAATGTCAGTTACTAAGATGGCTTAGTTCTTTTGGGCTACTATAACAAAATACCAGAAACTGAGTAGCTATAAACGGCAGTCATTTATTTCTCACAGTCTTGACAGCTGCAAGCCTGAGTTCAAAGTGCCTGCAGATTTTTTGTTTGTTGAGGGCCTGCTCACTTTCTGATTCATAAATGGCCCCTCATATGATATTTCTTCACATGGTAGAAGAGACAAGGCAGCTCTCTGGGGCCTCTTTTATGAAGACTTTGCCCTAATGATCTACTCACCTCCCAAAGTCCTCACCTCCTAAAATGATCACACTGGTGATTAAGTTACTTATGAAGTTTGAGGGGACACAAACATCAGACCATAGCATAGGGTTTGCCATGGTACCTATATAGATCCCTCATGATGGAATTAGGCCCCTTATATAAGGGGTTGAGGGCCTGGGTCTGTCTAGGCCCTCCTCTGATGCTTAACCTGCCAGTGCCTTCATCTTGGACTTCTTAGCCTCCAGAACTATAAGACATAAATTTCCATTGTGTACAAATTACCCAGTCTTGAGTATTTTCTTACAGTAGCACTAACAGATAAGAACAAATGTCAAGCTGCCTTGTGAACTTTCTGTGCTGCCAAAAATTAAAACAAAAATTAAGATGTCTCTTCCCTTACAAATTTGCAATGAATAGATTTCTGAGTTTAAACCAGAGTTCCAGAAGATTTTATTACCTTCAATGTAAGTGCAAAGGAGATGTTTATATTTCAAAATGTATGTAACTTTATTATTAGAGTCCATCTAACCTTCAATTTAAAGTAATTAATCTGCAATGTAATGACCTGCTAAAAAGCAACTATCAAGAGAAGAATCTAACAGAATTCCATAAATGATCAACTAACATGGATTAATATCAATATTTGGCAGTATCTTTGTGGAAAAGTGTTTTAAAGATCAAATGTGTTTTACATATAATATTACAGATAAGCATTAACAGAAGCAAATTTGCAGTTGATTTTGTTAAGAGAGAACACCACCTCTGAATTTCAATTAAGAAAAACATTATCCTCCCCAAAAAATTCAGTTTTCTCATTAGTGGATCTGTATCACAAACAACATATTATTATATATAATGTGACTTAGATTATTACATATAACATTATATTGCTATTACTTTTAAAAAAGTAATTCGAAATTTGGAAATTTGGCTTCTTTCTTGTTATAAGTATGAAATTCCCATTTTTGCCTCTTGACTGTTTGCTGCAACAAAGTCTAAAATATTTACTATATGTTCCTTTACAGAAAAAGTTTACCAATCCCAGGTCAAGAAAAACTATGCTGCAGTAACAATGAACCCTGAAATGTCAGTGGTTTAATACAAGAGGGGTTTATTTACTGTTCATGACTCAGCCTAATGTGGGTCCTGCAATTCTTCATGCCCTCCTCCAGTGGTGACACAGGGATCCAGGCATCTTTCATCTTGCAATTCTGTCATTTTGGAGTTCTTTATTTCCACACTTTTATTTGAAAGGGAGAGAATAAGAAAAATTCACAACTGTGTATCTAGGTTGGAATGGAAGTGATGTATCACTTATGATCATATTTGAGAGTCATCAGAATAGGATAATATTTAATGATCTGGTAATGAATGAGATCATATACAAAGAAAATAGACTGAGAAGAGAAAAATCACTCAAGGAACATACCCCAACACACCTTGATATATAGCTGCACAGAAGCAAAGAGGAAAATAAATAGAGAAAGCTGTTGAGAATGACAGTCAGAAGAGAAGGAAAACCAGACTTTGATATCACAAAAGTCCAACAAAGTCTCAAAATGAAAAGAGAGAGTTATAGTCTGTAATATCAATTACTTAGTGTTAAGTGTGACTAAGACAAGTCAAAATTCCCATGAACTGAATTTCCCACACCTGTATAATAATATATTGATAATATCTACTTCAAAAGATCCAATATGAAGATGAAAGGCAACTATATATTTGAAAGTACTATAATTCCTACACAAATTATGATGATAATTATCATTGCAGTCGCATGACAGAGGCACCTCTACTCTGTGCCAAACTTCCTTGAAGAGTTAGAATTCTCCCATAACCTACCTTAACTATTGCCTCCAACTTAACATATCAGATTTTACCAAACTAGTTTGGGTGTGGAAAACCACAGTCTAATTGAAATGCAGTGATTCCCAGCCTGAAGCATTTCAGAGGCAGACCTACCTGAGTATATGAATCTCTCTTTCAGTAGAATGGGAGTGGTGTGTTAAATCTTTACAATTTTTCTGGGACAAAGAACCAACTCAAACTGGCAGCTACTGAGCCACCACAAGGCCATAGGCAAACACAGTAAGCTATAGATTGAAATTCTAGTAAGTAGTGCCTCAAACTGCAGGAAATCATAAAAGCAACTGAATGAAAGCTGTGTCTGAAGCTCTCTGGCCATTAGGTATGACCAACAGTGAAGGTAAAAATAAACAAATATAAAAATATGTCTCTACTTAACTCTAAACTTTCACTTCACAAATTTTTATTCAAAGACATTTGCAAAAGTACAGAGGTTGGTTATGTTTTTCTTTCTTTCTTCTTTTTTATGATACATTGAAATTATCCAACTGAAACCATATGTTGGCTCAATAATTCTCAATTGCAAAATGCTCACTATTTCAAGAGCCAATAAAAAGGGGAGGGACTAATATAGCAAGATAAATACTCTTGGATATGTGGAACCCTGTGTTTCCAATTTATCGGAACAGAGGAAAAGTTGCCTTTTTGATTAATTATGTACAGAGCAGAAATGCAATGCTACTGAGGTAATGATGCACTGATGTATTGGAAAACACATATAATTTGGAGAGAAACAAACCTAGGTTCAAAACCAGCTTTTCTACATTTTCACTCTGTGTTCTTTTAAAGCATTTGTAATCTCACTGAGGCTCAGTTTCATTTCTTGTAATATGAAGCTAATAATGCCTACCTTGCAAAACTGTCATGTGGAACAAATAAGCTTAAGAAGATAAAGAATATATATGTCTGTCATATAGTTGGGCCTTGACAATAAATAAAATGGATGATAACCTGATATGGTTTGGTTGTGTTCCCATCCAAATCTCATCTTAAATTGTAGTTCCCATAATCCCCACATGTTGTGGGAAGGACTTGGTGGGAGGTAATTGAATAATGGGGGAAGTTACCTCCATGCTATTCTCATGATACTGAGTGAGTACTCACAAAATCTGAGGGCTTCATAAGGGGCATTTCCCCCTTTGCTCAGCTCTTCTGCTTCCTGCTGCCATTTGAAGAAGGATGTGGTTGCTTCCCCTTCCACCATGATTGTAAGTTTCCTGAGGCCTCCCCAGCCCTACAGAACTGTGAGTCAATTAAGCCTCATTCCCTTACAAATTACCCAGTCTCTGGTATTTCTTCATAGCATTTCCACATTAAGGAACCAGAGAACAAAAGAAGTTAAATAACTTGGCTGAGGTCTTGTAAATATAAAGCCAGATTTTAAAAACATACTGGAGTCTATAGTTTGTACAACTTTCTGCCTCTGGTTTACTGAAAAAATACAATATCCATGAGAAATTAGGCATCATACTTTTACCAAAATAATATTACTGAGAGGAAAAATTGGAAATTGGAGAACATGAAAACCACTTCTTAATTTGTATCCCTATTTGAATACAGCTGTAGAGTTCAAAAAAGGTGGTTATATGCCTTGTCTCATTTCATCTTTAAAACTCAAGCATGGCATTATTTTAATTTCCAGTTAAAATCAATGCTCAGAATAATGCCTGACACATAACAGGTGTTCAATAAATCCTTGCTGAAGTAATGAACATATATGCAAATGAATGAATTTATTGCCTAGAGCCCTTAGAGCCCTTGCTGAGAAAGATGCACAGCTAAGATAGAAAGCATGTTGTGGCCGGGCACAGTGGCTTATGCCTGTAATCCCGCGCTTTGGAAGGCCAAGGCGGGTAGATCATGAGGTCAGGAGTTCAAGACCAGCCTGGCCAACATGGTGAAACCCCATTTCTACTAAGAAAAAAAAAAAAGTGGCTGGGTGTGTTGGTGCACACCTGTAGTCCCAGCTACTTCGGAGGCTGAGGTGGGAGAATCGCTTAAACCTGGGACGCAGAGGTTGCAGTGAGCCTAATGGCACCACTGCACTCCAGCCTGGGTGACAAAAGGAGATCCTGTCTCAAAAAATAAAAAGAGAAAGCATGTTGTGATTGATTTGTAATCTATGCCATGGCTGTGGTGTGGTCTATGTCACATAATTGCCTTACTTGCACTAGGACATAAGCCTGGAGGGTAGGATTGATTTAGCCTTAAATCTCGTAGCTTCATACTGTAGACAATATAAGGGAGAAAATGCAGTAATAAAATGGGAAAATTGTGTGAATTCATTGGCTTCTGAGAGTCAGATTTTAAAATAAAGACACAAGAGAAAAATTGAGATTAAAATAGGCAAGCACTGGCTTGCATAAAAATTAGATGTGATGGTAACTTACTCATAGTCTCAATCTGAATATTTCAATCAGAGAGGAGGTAGAAGATTGAAGGCTGGTGCACAAAGAACTTAGAAAAACTGTGAGTCAGAATGGCTGTTCTTAAAAGTGCAAGCAAAGCACAGTTCAAGATTGTGCCATGGTTAAGGGTGTGGCCTCTTCAATCCTCTTGTGGCAGGCAAATGCCTAGGTGGAGATGATGTCTCAGCTTAATTAATGTTGGTACAGTTACATATTTAAAATATTTTTAGTTAACTCATCTTGCATTTGGGGTGTGCTAACTAAAGTAAATAAGTATGAAGACTTCTCAGAGTAAATACACGAATAATTTGACATTCATATATACAGCCTTGTATAAAGACAAGGAAAAATAAACTCTACCTTTTGATCATGATAATTCAAGATACAGCCAGTCTTTCCATTTTGTCTCTCTGCTTTCACCATAGCAGGCCCCAATGGCATTCAGACTCTAAATTTTGGGGGATCTACTCTGAAGGGTTCTATGATCAGTCACAGCCTCAGCATCCCTAGGTTCAAATTTTCAAGGGAGAGCAATTCGTAGGCCAGGTGTTTGCTCTTGGCTCATTCCTCTTTTGCCAGTGGGGCAGTGGACAGGACAGGTTAAACTAAAAGGAAAAGTTGACTGAAATGTCCAGCATGAATATGTCATAGCAAGAAGAAGACGTAATACAATCTCACATCTTTAGAGGGTAGCACCAATACCAATAGATACATGAAGCCAGGATATAAAGCTCAGCACAGAATAAGCAAATGATTTCCAATAACTGAGTGAACTGTTTTTTTCTCCATCATTGGAGGAGCTCAAACAGACCTCAGTGACCACTTGCTAGTGATGTGATTGAGAATATGCCTGTATTGCTGGGTGAGAATATGCCTGTATCACTGGGAGTTAGGTTAGACAATATCTAAGAAACCTCCTTGCCAATAGACTCCATGATTCATTGACTCTACAGCAAAACATAAGAAAAATCAAGTTGGTTAGTATTATATCACATCTAAAATCCAAGTATTTCACTATGTTTTTCATAGGGAAGCAAGTCACTCCATGCCTCACAATGTATCTTTCAATGCAATCTGTGCTGTGTATATCCAGAATAGATACTATATACGAGATTCCCCAGAAAAAAAAAAAAAAAAAAAAAAAAAGCAGACAAATGATAACAGAGCATTAATTTGCAGTCACATCCCTGGGCTCTATCAATGGATGGTGACTTGGCTGGGAGAAAGGAAAGAGTATTATCGTATGTGATTCTCAATACAAAGATGTGCATTGAAAAGCAGCTGACACTTCACTTCTTTAACACTGACTCAAAGAAGTGAAAGAGGTGCAGAACCCTCAGGTCTTTAACAAACATCAGCTTCTTGTATCATATCTGGGCCTGGCCTCCCAGAAATGGATGTGGTGTGGTTGGATAGGGATGTAAGTATGAATAACAGTATGGATAACATTGTTGGACACCAGGGGTATTAGAACTTTCTGAACTTTTTCATGCATTCTTAGGAAACTAAGTTCCCATTACAAGATTTTCTGAAAAAAATTATGTTTTTCTAAAACATAATTTTGGTGTATTATGACATTTCAAAAACAGAACACATTAAAGCAGCTTTTTTTCATTCTACAAATGTATATTGAACATCTATTCTCAATCATACAATGAAGTTTCCTTAGAGAGAAAACAGAAAATTTAGAACAAAGATAATGTCAGAGTGGTTACGGAGCTCCAACCTAACTTTGAGAAACTTTAGATTCCTTCATTCCATCAGGCCTTAGGGAAAGGTTAGCACAGTGGTAAAGAGCTTGGGTGCTTATATTAGGCACAATTGCATTAAAAGAGCTCCTCAATTTACCACTTGTATGACCTTAGGCAAGTTTATTTACCTCTATGAGGCTCAATTACTTCATCTGCAAAATAGGAATAAAAAATGATAATTCTGATTTCCTATGACTGTCACAAGAATTAAAGTATGAAAAGCACTCGCCCAATGCAAAATGTTCAATGTTGCATTTCTTTGGCTCTAAGACACACCTTGTATGACATTTTAATACTTCTGTACGTAGGATGTGTTTTATAATAATAACAACTTATACTCTTTGTTGATCATGTAACAGTTGTGAGATGGATGTCATTTTCTGTGCTTGTGGGTGGTTATATTATTTTCATTTAAATTGGTACGTGTACATAGTTGTTTCTATATCGGCTATAATTTAAGTGTATTAAAGAAGGTTACACTATGATTCCACATTAAAATAAAAGTTATTGTATATTCTAGATGTCACAGAAAAAGAGTACTGAAGCATTTAATATTAGGCACACAAATATCATCGTTGCAAAAATCACCAAAATTCCTTATTTTCTGGCAAAGCAACAATCAAGTGCTTAACAGGACCTAAGAAAGAAAGGTACCCACAAGTAAATGATGCTATTACCTTTTGTAACCTAAATAGTTACAAAAATTACCTATTACACACCTAGCTTTGGCACTAAAGAGAGCAGTAACTAGTACTTGGAAGCAGTAAAGCAATGAGAGGCTAATGCTAATGTGACCAATTCATATTTTACAGAGAACAACTGATAAAGTATTAAATAGAAATTTGTGAAAAATCTACATCTGACTTTGAGCTTAAATTCCAAAGATATATAATCAATGAAGAAAAAAAGAAAAAGAAACAAAGGAAGAAAGAAAGGGAGGGAGGAAGGAAGAGAAGGAGACAAGGAGAGGGAGAGAAAAGAGAGGAAAGGAGAAAAAGAGGAAGAAAAAAAGGGAGAGAGGGAGAAAAAAAAGAGGAAGGGAGGAAGAGAAGAAGGAAGAAAGGAAGGAAAGGAGGAAATGAGGGCAGGAGGAAGAGAGAGGAAGGAAAAGTACCATCATTAAAACTTGTAGAATAAGTATAATTGGCTTAGAAGAAAATCCTAGAGACAATAGTGGAACATTGTGTTATGAATTTTTTATCATTTGTGGGTATTAATGATGAGTTCAGAAGTGATTTCGAAGTGGTAGCGTATGAATGGAAAATTTTAGGAAGTGTACAACAAAATTAACTTATTTTATATTTTTCTCGCAATACATTCCCCCAAAATGACAAATGATAAAAACCTGAATTTAAGTCTAAAAGATTTTTTTAATAAGAATAAAATAAAGATTTGAGTAAGATAACCTTCTGTTCTAATCTAATAACTTTTATGTTGTTATGACCAACAAAATAATGGTGCATCTTAAAATTGATAAGATAAAATATCTAAGCGTTACCTATTGCAATATAGCTATATCTCCATAGTATTAGCAAGATTTCTCTCAAAAAATATTTATTGATGAAAAATAGATTCACTTTTCACTTTCAAAGTTGCACTATAGCTGCCAGGGTCTCATTTACAGTATGTCCAACAATAACCAAGCTATTAGACTAAAAAATTTAGCCATTTACCTACTTTCTTCATCTCAAGTACAGCTGTATAATATCCTGGAAACTTTCTCCTGGGTAGCTTTTGGTGACACTTTTGCGAGGTTCAGACACACGGAGTTAACACATCAGCTAACCATTATGATTGACTCAATCTGTCTGTTTAGTCCAAGAAGTGATTCAATCAATTTTTTCTTCAGTGAACTTTCAGCCAGGGCTGTAAGAACCCAACCTTATTAATAGTCCATAAACAAGAATATACTGGAGACAGTTCTGAAGGTCATAACCAAGACAGCCCTTGAGAAATGTTGCCTAACATCTAAATTTGTCTTGAGTGTTACCCTCCTCCCCTATCAGTAACTCATTGTAGGCTTGAGTTACACATGTGCATGTACACACATACACACAACACAAACATACACATGCAGTACTTTCTAGACTTTCAGCTGGCTGTCCAATACCAGAATACAGAAAGTTAAATACAAGCAATATTCTAGGAGAAAATATTTGCACTTCTAGTGGGATGATAACCTGAGTATGGGTGATGCTGTTTGTCCCCTGAAATCTATTAGTGAAAGGATACAATGGAAGAAATGAAGATAAAAAATAATGTAATTTGTGGCTTTAAAGCTCTCAGCAACTCAGATCCTAGCACAAACAATAGGTTTGCAGGAATATTTAGCTAGTCAGCGTTTCCTGCTACAGCGAGAACACATAGAACTTCTATGAGCTACAAGAAACAGGAAGAAAACTTTTGAAGTAACACAATTGGGCAGAATGTGGTAAGCCTACATCTTTTTCACTCCAACTCCTGGAGTGGGAGTAGGAGAAAGTAATAGAACTCCTAATATAAACTCAAATTCAAAAGTAGAAAATTCATAGGCCTTTTTCCTGGGGAAGCTCTGCAAAATGATAGGCAACTAAAAGAAATGTCCCACGCTTCCAAGATCTAGCAGTAGCAGACAGGGCATAGGGACCTGTTGCATCTGAAGGTGTTGGAGGTCAGCAAGACTCTCAGAATGTTTTATGTTACCATAACATATGAAGAAAGAGTAAAGGTTACTACATAAATTATCAATCTTTCGCTGGCTGTAACTTGTGGTGTCCTCATCATATCTGGTTTCTGCTCTAGTGGCATCCTATTGCTGGATTTATCATGTTGTATATTTTGAATTGAGCCATTTACACCATCATGGCAAGAGTGATCTTACTGAATCAGAGCCACTACCATCTCATTTTCTGGCTGCCTCTTTCATGGCTTATTTTGAACCCCTGAGAAAGTAAAAGTTGCTTTGCCAAGGCAAAGAGTGGAAAACTAAGTCTTTCAAGTCTGGATTTTCCAACTACACTACAAAAAGAAAGATTGCTTAACAAATATTTACAATATTGCTCTAGGTGAAATAACATTTTAATAGCTTTATTCAGGTTTAATTGACATGTGATAAGCTATAGTTCAAGTACAAAATACCGTTATCTGACAGACATATGGGTTCACATTTTATATATCTGTGCAACCATCACCACACACAATCAAGATAATGAACATGTTCATAATCCCCAGAAGTTAAATTAAGTTGAATTTCCTAGAATTAAATATAAATGAAATCATACAATATGTACTCTTGTTTATCTGGCTTCTTTCATTCAGCGTAATTATTTTAAAATTATTCCATGTTGTTGCCACTCTCAATAGTTCATTTATTTTTGTTGCTGAATAGTATTACATATTTTAAATATACTGCAATTGTTTTTTCACTTCTTGATGAACATTTCGGATATTTCTTGTTTATAGCATCCCTTGGTGAAGGAGCTAAGCATGCTAGCTCAGATTTATCTTCTTCTATTTTTTTCTTACATTTACCTCAAGTAGGCATTGATCTCATCCTCTTCTTATAAAGCCACCAGTATTGCTGCTATGTAAGCATATTAATTCATTAACCCATAATTCCATTAATTCATGAACAGATTAATCTATTTATGAGGGCAGAGGCCTCATGACCCAACCACCTCCTAAATGTACCATCCCTTGATATTGGCACATTGGGGAATGAATTTCCACATTAGTTTTGGAGGGGGCAAATCTATAACACTAATATTGTAGATCAATTTTTCATATGCATATTTCCCAATATATGCATATAGTTTCTTAGATTACAGGTCTGTTGAAGTCTTTTGCTCATTTTTATTGGATTATTTGCTATCTTATTATCAAATTTGGGGTGTTCTTTATATATTCAGATAGCAAATTCTTTGTCAGATATGTGATATGCTAATAATTTTTACCAGGCCATAACTTTTTGTTTTCTTAACAAAGTCTTTCAAAGAAAGGTTCTTAAATTTGATGAAGTCACCTTTATCAATTTTGTCTTTTGTATGATTTTATACAATATTTAAAAAAATTTTGTGCATGAAACATTTGTGTTAAGTACTTATGTGTGGAATTTTCCACCTGTGGCATCATGTGAGAGCTAAAAAACTTTCTGATTTTGGAGCATTTCAGATTTTGCATTTTATGATTAAGGATGCTCAACTTGCATTCCAATTCCACTTGTTGAAAAACTTATTTTTCCATTGAATTACTTTTGCAACTTTGTCAAAAATCAATTAATGATGAATGTGCAGGTCTACTTCTGGATTCTCTGTTCTTTTTCATTGATCTTTTTTCCTATTTTGATGCCAGTATAGCACTATTTAGATAATTGAACCTTTTAATATATCTTCAAGTGACATAGTATAAGTTATCCAAATGTATTCATCTTTTCCAAAGTTATTTTAACTATACTAGATCTTTTGCATTTCCACATGAATTTTAGAAACAGCTTGCCAATTCACAAAAATGTTTGCTGGTATTTTGATTTTCAACGCCATTTTCTCAATTCAAGGAGGCCACTGGGCTCCACCTGGGCTCCACCTGGGCTCCACCTGGGCTCCCCTTCGCTACACGGGGCTGGTTTCCTATCTCCCAGAAGTCACTGTCCTCTATTGTCTAAAGCCAATGACTTGAAAACTGTCATTTAATATATTGTGTCTGGTATTTTCGTTATTTCAGGTTGGAAGGTATATTCGATCTCTGTTATTCCATCTTTTTCAGAAGTGCATCAATATGATTTTTTGTCTTAACTATAATATTTGGGTTAATATATTCTCATGGTATTTTGGTTTTGCTTATTTGAGATGACATTTCTCAATCAACAGGTCTTCTTCCCCAAATTAAAATACCTAGAAACCTCCTCTTATTTAGGAATCTAAGGCCAGAATTTTAACATATTAAAATATCTGAAGTAAGAGCAAAACACAGAAATATTAACCTAAACATTGCAAAGCAGTTACAATCCCAACGAATCCAAAAAGCCTGATGTTTGGTTTCATATACATGTAACACCAGAATGCTTACTTTTTGTTTTTCTTGACAGCTGTTAAAGTTTATATCCATGAGTGGAAACTACAGTGAATTCACCATTCCACAGCTAATCCCTTTCTTCCCTTCAAGCAGCTTTGGAATGTAGCCATACCTGAGTCAAGGAGAGCTCACAAGGTTAAAAATAAGAAATATTTTCCTCTAATTGGGGATCATTAAAAAATCATTCTACAAGTGGAAAGCAAATTTTTTAATGACAAGTCATATATGGTTGTTTTTAAACTTGCTTATATTATTCCTGACAGAGTTCTTTTTTCTCTTGGGATCATTTTGTCCTTTTTCATTTGGCTTCCATTTTGGAGATAAAACTATTATCAATAAACCATTTGAGGAAGAGACGAAAGGAAGATGATATCCTGGGCAGAAAGCCCCATTTCATCTTAGCCGAACATGTGTATGGACTTCTACCACATACCCAACAGTGAAGTGACTGCTAGTCCTTATACTAATACAATCTAAGAAAAACTGAGAACTCTTATCTTGTGTTCTCTCTATACCAAATATTTGGAGACCTATTATATTACTGTGCTGCCACAACAGTGTTATTATAAATTACCAGTCTTTCCACTGTTTATAAATTATAATTTGTTGTCAGTTTGTACAAGACACTGATCTACTTTGGGGAAAAACTAAAAACAGTGTTCTCTATCTTAGAGATTATTGAGTCTTTCTAAACACCATCAGTTACTTGGCTACTAGGCAGACCTCCCCAGTAGTACATGCTCTGTTTTTAAACATTTTAAAAATCCAAACTTCATTTTTATTTATTTTTTCCACAACTTTGAAAAAAAATTTCAGAAGTTATATTCCACGATTAATGTTAGGACCAAGGAACATTCTGTCATTAAATTCTATTAAAACCTGTCCTCTTTATTTTTCATTTTTGAGAAAGGGAAATTATACCTTTTCCTCTATTTTCTTTACAATAACATTAGCATGTGGACAATCTTACGTCTTCAAACTTGGTTTAAACAGCCCTGAGGGAAAACTTTATTTATATTAAAAGAAATGAAGGGAAAAAATGTGGTATCTATAGATGTGGATCTTAAATTTTTTTGTCATGTACATTGCCAGATACAAATTAGGCTATGAAGCTACTGTAAACCAAAAAATGTCTGAGACAGGTCTCAATCAAAGATTTATTTTACATATATGTATTTATAATAAATTAGAGGTTTATTTTGCCAGGGTTGAGGACATGCCTAAGAAAAAGACACATAAGTTACAGTGGGATCTGTGGCTTGTGATTTTTCAAAAGAGGGTTTTGAAGACTTCAATATTTAAAGGGGAAAAAGTGTCCAGAAAGGGAAAGAGGAAGAGTCAATCATGCATTTGTCTCATGCTCAGCAAATCTGCATTTAACATAAGACAAAGCAAACACACGGTAGAAGTCTAATGTGCATCCATCTTCGGGTGGCTGGAGGGATGATTTCTAGTCTTGTCTTTGTCCCTCACCTGTGAACATAAGCTATTAACTAACATTGTCAGGGTGAAAGAGGCCAACTGGGGAGCTCTGTAACCTTCTATTAATATTTTGCAGCTATCTGTTTAGGAACAAAAGGAAGGTAGTTTTTCTTCCATGACTCTGTCCCCAAGCTTAACTTTTCCCCTCACATAGTGAGTTTAGGGTCCCAAGATTTTATCTCCCTTTCACACTACCTAATATAAATCCCCTCCATTTATGTGATGGTGTGAGGCAAAATCTGGGGAAGCAGTAATTGTCTTAATAAACATACAAGGGACTTGAAAATGAGAAAGAAAAATAAATTTAAATCCAATTGTTCTGGATCATTTCAGTTGACTATACTTTCTGAATTTTAGAGTTTCTGGTTAGCTCTCTGTTACCAGAAAGGGGCACCCAATCCAGGCCCCAAGAAAGGGTTCTTGGATCTCACACAAAAAATAATTCAAGGTTAAGTCCAGAGAGTAAAGTGAAAGCAAGTTTATTAAAGAAGTAAAGAAATAAAAGAATGGCTACTCCATAAACGCAGCAGGGTGTTCCTGACAGTAAGGGGAGGAATGAGCCCACCTTAGCTACAATGCTTGTTTATGTATAAGATAACAAAGCAAAAAAAAAAAAAAAGGGGGAAGATGTCATCTAGTACAAGGCCTCCAGACATAGGATTGTTAATCTTTGTGTAACTGCCGACTTTTGCAAAAATCTATAATATCTTTAAAGGAAAACTAATTTTTAAACTAAAAATGTTTTTGTTCTTGAGTTATCAGGACATCAGGATATTTCCTGGGTCTATGAAGTCCTGGGTCTCTTTAGTAAACATTATTAATCTGCTTCCTTAACCATAAACATCTTATGGCTAAGAATGCCTAGCCTCCTGGGAATGCAGCCAGCAGGTCATTTTACCCAGTCCCTATTCAACATGGAGTCACTCTAGTTCAAACGCCTCTGACACACTAGTTTCATATAGAGAGGCTTTATCACAAAATAACATGCTACAACACATAAGGATTACATCTTTCCTCACCTGGCCTTCCAACCAAACCCCATTTCCAGTAATAAAAATCCCAGCTCATGAAAAACCAGAAACTTAACTTCGAAGTCCACAGTAACGGAACATGCTAATTGTATTTCGACCATAGAATGAATTTATGAGTCTCCTGAATCCAAAGAGCTTGTGTATTGTCTACAGAGCGAAATGGTTTAGAAGACTAACACAAATGAGAACCTGCAGTTTGCAGTCCCAGGACCAGGATGTCAGCGAAGTTTCTGCCTAAAGAATATGAAGTCAGAAGCCAGAGGAGGAGAATGCTTTTAGAATGTGGCCCAAGTTTTTCTGCCCCTCTGTACTATTTCCCTTCTTTTTTTTTTTTTTTTTTTTTTTTTTTTTTTTGAGACGGAGTCTGGCTCTGTTGCCCAGGCTGGAGTGCGGTGGCGCAATCTCCGCTCACTGCAAGCTCCGCCTCCCAGGTTCACTCCATTCTCCTGCTTCAGCCTCCGGAGTAGCTGGGACTACAGGCGCCCGGCTAATTTTTTTTTTCTTTTTTTTTTTTTAGTGTTTCACTTGTTAGCCAGGATGGTCTCAATCTCCTGACCTCGTGATCCGCCTGCCTCGGCCTCCCAAAGTGCTGGGACTACAGACGTGAGCCACCGCGCACAGCCCTAATTCCTTTTGTGGTGGTGTTTCTTTTTCTTCCTAAAATTTATAATATATCCCGTTGTGGAAAATATGGGCAATGCACACCAAATTAAAGACCAGATCAAAGAAAAATATCCGCATTGCCTATAATCTCTCCATAGAAGTAAGCATGCTACATTTTGTCATACTGCTGTCTTGGCTTTGTATTCTTGATTTTGTTGTCGTTTCCTGTATTAAGCATATTTCATACAGTAGTGTATCATAATCATTTCTTACCTTGCTAGAAACATTTTTAAATTTAATTTTCAAAATTTGCAAAATATTTCTAACACATGGAGCCCTGCAATTAAGTTTTGTTTTGTTTTTTTGTTTACTACTTGAGGCACCTTCCTTGTTTCCAGGTTTCTATTCTTAGAAACAGTGCAGCAATGAACATCTTTGCTCACAATATTTTTCATGCATTTCTGCTTATTTCTCTGGCATATATTCTAGAAGCAACATTACTGGGCCAAAGGAAAAGAACTTTTTAAAAAATTTTATTTCAAGTTCTGGGATACATGTGCTGAACGTGCAGGTTTGTTACATAGGTAAACATGTGTCATGGTGCTTTGCTGCACCTATCAACCTGTTGTCTAGGTTTTAAGCTCCACATGCATTAGGTATTTGTCCTAATGCTCTTCCTCCCCTTTCCCCTCACCCCCCGACAGGCCCCAGTGTGTGATGTTCCCCCTTCCTGTGTCCATGTGTTCTTATTGTTCAACTCCCTCTTAATAAGTGAGAACATGCGGTGCTTGGTTCTCTGTTCTTGTGTTAGTTTGCTGATGATGATGGTTTCCAGCTTTATCCATGTCCCTGCAAAGGACATGAGCTCATTCTTTTTATGGCTGCATAGTATTCCATGAAATGAACATTTTTAAATCTCCTGACACAAATAACCATATTGCTTTGCAGAAAGATCAAACAGATTTATAGCCTCACCTCCAATACATAAGAATGTTTGTTTCTCTGTGTCCATATGGTATTAGGATATATATTTCTTGTCACTAAAATATAAGAAAAAAATTCTTATTCTTTTTTATTTTTGGCTTTTTATTAGTCTTAAAGCTATGTGTTAAATAGGTACGTAATTTTCTCTACTGAAATCTGCTTATTTATGTTTCTTGCTCATTTATCTTTTGGGGTGCTATGCTTTTCTTACTGGTTTCAGTGAGCACAATTTACTCTAAGCGGATTAACCATTTCTGGGTTTTCTTGGATTTTTTTTTCCTTTATTTCTTTCAAAAGAAAGAAAAACAGGATATATGTGCAGAACATGCAGGTTTGTTGCACAGGTATATGTGGGCCATGGTGGTTTGCTGCACCTATTAACCCATCCTTTAAGTTCTCTCCCCTCACCCCAACCCCCAAAGAGGCCTTGGTATGTGTTGTTGCCCTCTCTTGTGTCCATGTGTTCTTCCTGTTAAACTCCCACTTATGAGTGAGAGCATGCAGTGTTTGGTTTTCTGTTCCTGTGTTAGTTTGCTGAGGATGACGGCTTCCAGTTTTATCCATGTCCCTGCAAAGGACAAAATCTCATTCCTTTTTATGGCTGCATAGCATTCCATGGTGTATATGAACCACATTTTCTTTATCCAATTTATCATTAAGGGCATTTGGGTTGGTTCCATGTATTTGCTGTTGTGAATAGTGCTGCAGTAAACATACATGTGGATATGTCTTTATAGAAGAATGACTTATATTCCTTTAGGTATATACCTAGTAATGAGGTTGCTAGGTCAGATGGTATTTCTGGTTCTAGATCTTTGAGGAATTGCCATACTGTCTTCCACAATGGTTGAACTAATTTATATTCCCATCAACAGTGTTAAAGCATTCCTATTTCTCCATATCCTCATCAGCATCTGTTGTTTCCTGACTTTTTAATACTCACCATTCTGAGTGGCATGAGATGGTATCTTATTGTGGTTTTGATTTGCATTTCTCTGATGATCAGCAGTGTTGAGATTTTTTTCATGTTTTTGGCCACATAGATGTCTTCTTTTGAGAAGTGTCTGTTCATATCCTTTGCCCACTTTTTGATAGGGTTTTTTTTTTCTTGTAAATATGCTTAAGTTCCTTGTAAATTCTGGATATTAGACCTTTGTCACATGGGTTGATTGCAAAAATTTTCTCCCATTCTGTAGGTTGTCTGTTTACTGTGACAATAGTTTATTTTGCTGTGAAGAAGCTCTTTAGCTTAATTAGATCCCATTTGACAATTTTGTCTTTTGTTGCAATTGCTTTTGGCATTTTTGTCATGAAGACTTTGCCCATGCCTATGTCCTGGATGGTATTGCCTAGGTTTTCTTCTAGGGTTTTTATGGTTTTGGTTTTACATTTAAGTCTTTAATCCACCTTGAGTTAATTTTTGTATAAGATGTAAGGAAGGGGTTTAGATTCAGTTTTCTGCATATGACTAGCCAGTTTTCCCAGTACCATTTACTGAATAGGAGATCTTTTCCCCATTGCTTGTTTTTGTCAGGTTTGTCAAAAATCAGATGGTTGTAGATATGTGGTGTTATTTCTGAGCTCTCTGTTCTTTTCCATTGGTCTCTATGTGTGCTTTGGTACCAGTACCATGCTGTTTTGGTTACTGTAGCCTTGTAGTATAGTTTAAAGTCAGGTAGCATGATGCATCCAGCTTTTCTTTTTTATTAGGATTGTCTTGGATATATGGGGTCTTCTTTGATTCCATATGAAATTTAAAATAGTTTATTTTTCTAATTCTGTGAAGAAAGTTCAATGGTAGTTTGATGGGAATAGCACTGGATCCATAAATTACTTTGGGCAGTATGGCCATTTTCACAGTATTGATTCTTCTTACCCATGAGGATGGAGTGTTTTTCCATTTGTTTGTGTCCTCTCTTATTTCCTTGAGCAGTAGTTTATAGATCTCCTTGAAGAAATCCTTCACATCCCTTGTTAGCTGTATTCCTAGGTATTTTATTCTTTTTGTAGCAATTATGAATGGGAGTTCATTCATGATTGGTTCTGTGCTTGCCTATTGTTGATGTAAAGGAATGCTTGTGATTTCTGCACATTGATTTTTGTATCCTGAGACTTTGCTGAAGTTGTTTATCAGCTCAAGAAGTTTTTGGGCTGAGATGATGGGGTTTTCTGAATATAAAATCATGTCATCTGTGAACAGAGAAAATTTTACTTCCTCTCTTCCTATTTGAATATCCTTTATTTCTTTCTCTTGCCTGATTGCCCCGGCCACAACATCCAATACTGTGTTGAATAGCAATGGTGAGAGAGGGCATCCTTGTCTTGTACCAGTTTTCAAAGGGAATGTGCCCAGCTTTTGCCTATTCAGTGTGATATTGGCTATGGGTTTGTCATAAATAGCTCTTGTTATTTTGAGATACATTCCATCAATACCTAGTATATGGATAGTTTTTAACTTGAAGGGATGTTGAATTTTATCAAAGGTCTTTTCTGCGTCTGTTGAGATAATCGTGTTGTTTCTGTCTTTGGTTCTGTTTATGTGATGGATTACATTTATTGATTTGCATATGTTGAACCAGTTTTACATCCCAGAAATGAAGCTGACTTAATAGTGGTGGATAAGTTTTTTGATGTGCTCCTGGACTTGGTTTGCCAGTATTTTACTGAGGATTTTCACATCAATGTTCATCACGGATATTGGCCTGAAGTTTTCTTTTATTGTGGTGTCTCTTCCCAGTTTTGGTATCAGAATGATGCTGCCTTCATAAAATGAGTTGGGGAGGAGTCCCTCCTTTTTAATGGTTTGGAATAGAAGGAATGGTACCAACTCCTTTTTCTATTTCTGGTAGAATTTGGCTGTGAATCTGTCTGGTCCTGGGCTTTTTTGGTTGGTAGGCCATTAATCACTGCCTCAATTTCAGAGCTTGTTGTTTGTCTATTCAGGGATTCAACTTCTTCCTGGTTTAGTCTTTCGAGGGTGTATGTGTCCAGGAATTGATCCATTTCTTCTAGATTTTCTAGTTTATTTGCATAGAGGTGTTTATAGTATTCTCTGATGGTAGTTTGTGTTTCTTTGGGGTCAGTTGTGATGTCCCATTTATCATTTTTTTGTGTCTGTTTGATTCTTCTCTCTCTTCTCTTTCATTAGTCTAGCTAATGGTCTATCTATGTTGTTAATCTTTTCAATACCCAGCTCCTGGATTCATTGATTTTTTGGAGAGTTTTTCATTTCTCTATCTCCTTCTTTTCTGATCTTGTCTTCTGCTAGCTTTTGGATTAGTTTCCTTTTGCCTCTCTAGCTCTTTTAACTGTGATGGTAGGGTATCAATCGGAGATCTTTCTAGCTGTCTGATGTGGGCATTTAGTGCCATAAATTTCCCTCTTAACACTGCCTTAGCTGTGTTCCAGTGATTCTGGTGTGTTGTTTCTTTGTTCTCATTTGTTTCAAAGAACTTCTTCATTTCTGCCTTAATTTCATTGTTTACCCAGGAGTCATTCCAAAGCAGGTTGTTCAATTTCCATGAAATTGTGTGGTTTTGAGTGAGTTTCTTAATCCTGCGTTCTAGTTTGACTGGACTGTGGTCTGAGAGACTTTTTGTTATGATTTCAGTTCTTCTGCATTTGCTGAGGAGTGTTTTACTTCCAATTATATGATCGATTTTAGAATAAGTGCCATGTGGCACTGAGAAGAATGTATATTCTGTTGATTTGAAGTAAAGCATTCTGTACACATCTACCAGATCCACTTGGTCCAGAGCTGAGCTCAAGTCCTGAATATCCCTGTTAGTTTTCTGTCTCATTGATCTGTCTAATATTGACAGTGGGTGTTAATACTGACAGTGGGTTCCCACTATTACTGTGTGGGAGTCTAAATCTCTTTGTAAATCTCTAAGAACTTGTTTTATGAATCTGAGTGCTCCTGTATTGGGTGCATGTATATTCAGAATAGTTGAATAGTTAACCCTTCTTGTTGAATTGTTCCCTTTACCATTATGTAATGCCTTTCTTTGTCTTTTTTGATCTTTATTGGTTTAAAGTATGTTTTGTCAGACACTAGGATTGCAGCAACTCTTTTTTTTTTTTTTTTTTTTTTTGGCTTTCCATTTGCTTGGTAACTTTTCCTCTTTTCCTTTATTTTGAGCCTGTGTGTGTCTTTACACATAAGATAGGTCTCCCGAATACAGCACACTGATGTGTCTTGACCCTTTATCCAGTTTGCCAGTCTGTGCCTTTTAATTGGGGCATTTAGCCCATTTACATTTAAGTTTAGTGTTGTTATGTATAAATCTGATCCTGTCATCATGATGCTATTTGGTTATTTTGCACACTAATTGATGCAGTTTCTTCATAGTGTCATTTGTCATTATATTTTGGTGTGTTTTTGCAGTGGCCACTACTGGTTTTTCCTTTCTGTATTTAGTGCTTCTTTCAGGAGCTCTTGCAGGGCAGGCCTGGTGGGGGGAAAAAAAAATCCCTCAGCATTTGCTTGTCTATAAATGATTTTATTTCTCCTTCCCTTATGAAGCTTAGTTTGGCTGGATATGAAATTCTGGGTTGAAAATTCTTTTCTTTGAGAATGTTGAATATTGGTCCCCAATCTCTTCTGGCTTGTAGAGTTTCTCCCAAGAGGTCCACTGTTAATCTAATGGGCTTCCCTTTGTAGGTGACCTGCCTTTCTCTCTGGTTACCCTGAACAGTTTTTCCTTCATTTCAACCTTGCAGAATCTGATGATTATGTATCCTGTGGTTGATCTAGCGGAGTATCTTAATGATGTTCTCTGTGTTTCCTGAATTTGTATGTTGGCCTGTCTTTCTAGGTTGAGGAAGTTCTCCCGGATAATAACCTGAAGTGTGTTTTCCAGCTTGTTTCCTTTCTCCCTGTCTCCTTCTTGTACTCCAATCAATCATAGATTCAGTCTTTTTATGAAGTTTCATATTTCTTGGAGGCTTTGTTCATTCCTTTTCATTCTTTTTTCTCTATTCTTGTCTGCATGTCTTATTTCAGTAAGGTGGTCTTCAAACTCTGATTTTTTTTTTTTTTTTTTTGCTTGGTTGATTCAACTGTTGATACTTGTGTATGCCTCATGAAGTTCTCATGCTGTGTTTTTCAGCTCCATCAGGTTGTTTTTTGCTAGCTGCTGCCCCTCCCCCAAGGAGCTCAAATGGCTTAGACAGCAGGCAGCTGCAGCTGGTGCTGGTCACCCCTTCCTCTGGGAGTTCAGTAGGCTTAAGCAGATTCCAGCTGAGAGGCTGTAAGAATCTATTTGTTCCAGGGTTGGAACACTAGGCCTCAGTGGCGTGAGTTCATGAGTGGGATCTTCCAATCTTTGGGTTGCACAGTTCCATGAAAAAAGCACAGTTTTTCATGGAACATAGTGGACTCACTTACCTCCTTCCTTGGCTGGGGGAAAAGGGCATCCCTGCCCTGTGTGGCTTTCAGGTGGGCTGTTGCAACACACTGCTCTTCCTTCTTTCAGTGGGTCACGCCAGCCTTCTACTCAATTTTGGTGAGAGAACCTTGATCCCTTGGTTGTTGGTGAAGGAGCCACATGCTTGTTATGGTATTTTCAATAGGAGACTCAGAGCACCGCTGCTTCTAGGGGACCATTTTATTATTGCAGATTAACCATTTCTTATCAAAACTTGTTGCAAATCTTGTCCCAGTTCCTTTCACTGTGACTGTAATGATTTTTACATACATTTTTAATGAAATAAAATCTATTATACTTGTCTTCTAAAGCTCTTTACACTGTTTTGTTTGCTTTTCATTCTTTACACAGCTGCCATAGCCTGCTAAACATGTGATTAGCTGTGACCCAGACTCTCTACCAACACATCGAGATTCATTTGTCGTAAACAAAAATATTGCAGGAAAATGTCATCAGTGAACGAGTATGTCTCCTCTGTCTCAATAATCCTTAATTACACCATATGTAACCCCTATAGGACAGTGTTGACCACGTGAATGAATTGTGCTATGGTTTGGAGTGGTTTGCCCCTGCCAAAACTCACGTTGAAATGTGATCCCCAATATGACAGTGTTCAAAGGTGGAGTCTACTGGAAGGTGTTTGCTTCATGGGTGAATAGATTAATGCCCTCTTGCAGGAGTTAAGTGAGTTCTCACTCTCTAGCGAATTAATTAGTTCCTGAAAGAGCAGTGACTCCAACCTCTCCTGCATGTCTCTTTGCACACACCTGCTTCCCTTTCCACTTTCTGCCATAAATTGAAGAAGTGTGAAGCCCTCATCAGATGGGCTGCCCAATCTTGGACTTTCCAGCTCCAGAATCATGAGCCAAATAAACTTTATTTTTATAAATTACCTAGTCTCAGGTATTCTATTATAGCAACACAGAACAGACTAAGACAAATTATACCTCAAGTCTGTATCTTGAGTCCTCTTAAGTCAGCAAACTAACACAGGAACAGAAAACCAAACACCGCATGTTCTCATTCATAAGTGGGAGTTTAACAATGAGAACGCATGGACACAGGGAGGGGAACATTACACATTGGCACCTGCCGAGGTATGGGGGGCTAGGGGAGGGATAGCATTAGGAGAAATACCTAATGTAGATGACGGGTTGGTGGGTGCAGCAAACCATCATTGCACATGTATACCTATGTAACAAACCTGCATGTTCTGCACATATATCCCAGAACTTAAAGTATAATTAAAAAATAAATACATAAAAATATAAAAAACACCAAAATTTAAGAAAAATTATTTGCTTAATATTTCTATCAACAAATATTAACTGAGCACCTACTTGAAGTTGGTCAGATTGAAGAGCATCACAGTTGTAACCAAAATTATTCTCTTGAGATTCAATGCCTAAAAAGTATATTTAAGTGATTTCTTACATAGCAAACATCTGGATGAGCTTACTCTTCCACCTCCATCTGTATGACATTTGAAGTTATCAGGGTCATCAGCAATAAAGATCAATTAAGGAGTAGGTAAAGGAAGTGAGAAGTAAAGTGTGCATATTTATTACGCAGGACAAATGAAGCTGCAAAATAAGAAGTGGAGTAAGTTAGTTCCACCCTGGAACTAAAATCTGGAAATAAACTTTCTGAAGCATAATCAGACTTCTGCTCCCAAAGGCAATAATGCCAAGCCCATTTTGAGTCATCTCCAAAATAGCCTGTGTTATCCTCTTCCAACAGCATTTCTTTAGAATTAAAATTGTATTTGGATTAGGATTAAAAAACTAATCAAGGACTTGTTCACTACAGGACAATTTTTAAATCTTCAAGATCTGGAAGAAAGGCAGCCAAGAACCGAGAAACATAACAATGGAAGATGTTCTTGTTTTCTGACAAATAAAAGAAAGATGCTGTTACTAACCTCGCCATATCCTCCACTCCCTAACCCAGCTGATTTCTAATTGTCATCAGTTTGACCATTTTATGGCCTCCTTTACAAGTTTTGTTCAGACTGAAAACAGTATACTACCCGAATTAAGGAGACAGACTGACTCAGATCCACTCTTCTTTAGTAACCTCAGTCAGTGGCTCTTGGCCTAAAAGTCTCATGATACTTTTTCTCTTCCCAAATAGATATGAGCTTTTACTTTCCCAAATCATCATTCTTTGCACATGCTGGTAGGTGCACGTTGTGTGACCCTCACTGTATACAGTCATACATTGCTTAATGATGCAGATACATTCAGATAAATGTGTTCTTGGGCAATTTCGTCATCATGCACATGTGATAGAGTGTACTTACACAAACCTAAGATAGTATAGCCTACTACACACCTAGGCTATACAGTATAGCCTGTTCCTCCTATGCTACAAAATTGTACAGCATCGTGGTACTGTACTGAATACTGTAGGCAATTATAATACAATGATATTTGTGTATCAAGACTTATGTAAACATTTCAAAATTTACAATCAAAGTATACTATTATAATCATATGAGACCACCATAACATATGTGATGTGGCATTGACCAAACATTGTTATGCAGTGTATGACTATACTTCCAACCATTGCATTCATTTGCAGACTCTTTGTATGCCACTCCTCTCCCTCCCCAACAGATTGTATAGATACATCTACTCCTTGTTTCCTTCTGTGGTTGCTGAACAAAGTGCTTGCAGAATTGAAGTGAGACTGGCAGACTCTCTTTCTTATACTCTATCTCTCTGCCTTTTCTCATTTCCCCAGTTCTTTTAAGCCTGAAAATTAAATTGATGAAAAATATAATTGGCTGAATATTTGTGTCCCCATAAATTCACCTGTTAAAATTTAATCACCAATGTGATGATATTAGGATGTGGAATATTTGGGAGGTGATTAGGTTATGAGGGTGGAGCCCTCATGAACAGAATTACCGTCCTTATAAAAGGGATCTCAGAGAGCTCCTTCACCCCTTGCACCATGTGAGGACATAGTGAGAAGACCACCATCTGTGAGTTATGAAGTGGGACCTCACAGACACCAAATCTGCTAGTACCTTGATTTTGGACTTCCCAACCTCCATAACTGTGAGAAATAAATTTTTGTTATTCATAAGCCATCCAGTCTATGGAATTCTGTTATAGCAGCCCAAACAGACTAAGACAAGGAAAAATAAAACACTGCTTAGAGAGGGAAAACAAACAAGGTCTGATTTTTTCTCCAGACCTGCCTGGATCATAATCCAGGATATGCACTTTCAACAGAAGAAAAGTGAAAATTTTTACTGGGCAAGCCACACATTACCCTGCAGGGTGGTCTGATACTTCTCTACAGACCACAGTGCACTAGGACTACATGTACAGATCGCTGCATACTTTACTTAGAATGGGTCAAAAGTCTCCCTTCTGAGTGATACTCCCTTCTGAATGTTCTGAACATTGGAATTCATAGGGCTCTCTTCTTTCTTTCTTGCCAAGATTATTCAGATTGAGTGAGACCATCACTGGCTGACTGTTGGCCAGACAAAACATGTATTCAAACAGACAAATTATCTGACCATTGTTAAATAACAGAATTCCTTAAATTCTACAGTTTAGCCATCACAACAACTAAAAAATGTTTGGCCCTTGCTATATGCTTGGCTCTGTGCTAATCACAAGGAATATAAAAGCAAATAAAATATACCCTTATCCATACCCTTGAGGAACTCTCAGTCTAGTGGGAGAGAGACAAGTTAACAAATATTCCAATACAATGCAATACATACTATAAAAGAACAAAGAAAAAGTACCAGTGAAACACTAACTACAAAATCATCTTGTTGAAACATTAAATAGTAAGTGATCAAGTTTACCTGGGATGCCAACATGTATTCACTGAGTACCTCCTGTGATCCAGTTACAAGGGAATGATGGGGAGCACTAACTAATGTTCAGAAATCAAGGAGGGGCTTTTAGAGGAAATGAAATTACAACGAAGATATGAGAGGTGAGCCAGGAAAGAAATTAGAAAAGGGGGATCCTGGCAGAGAGATAGCATAAGTGAAGACCTTCAGATGAGATGTAAGTGTTTACAGAAGCCTGTATAGCTTGAGCATAGGAAACTAAGTTGGGCGTCCCAAGAGATGGAAATTTAGAGGCTGGGACCAGACAACTCAAGGTCTGGTAGGCCAGCTAAAGAGATTATATTTTTGTCTAAGTATACTGGGAGGCCATTAAAGAGTATAAATTGGTGGTTAAATTTCTCCCAAATAACTCCGAGTCCTTCTTACATGTTTACATGAGCATGATACAGTACTATACAGATAAACAGTATTTGATCCTCTGGTCCTAGAACCAACCTCCTTGTAGCATTCTCCTCTTCTGAATGAACTCCTGCACTCAGATTCAGTGATTACATCTCCTTATTGATGATTTAATTGTCTCCTGTCTCCCCTCTCTGACTGCCCCCACATAACTTACATCTAGTACCTGTGTCCCCAGAATCCCCTTCAGTCAAGCTGATCTGTAGTTTTCTTACTTCTTAGGATGTTTTCTCCCCTCTAGCTTCCTGTAGCACCAATCCCTTCAACCTCCTTCCCTTCCTTCAGATTCTTACTTCCACCTCTTTGACTCTCCCTAGCTCCTGTCTTCTATGATTTGGTGTGTACTGTGTTCGTGGGTGAAGTGGGCAGAAAGGATCAGATTCATTGAATCTGATAATGATAATAAATTGTTTGTAGTCTTTTTCTTTGCTTGTGTCTTCTATCTTGACTGAAAATATGAAATATTTGCATTATTGTAGAATGTATTTCACAACTTATATACTCACTCCCTGTTTGGCATTTTTAGAGCATTTCTAATAGGTATTTTTCCTGCAGAAAAGTGTGGTAGAGACACCTAGTGAACATTCACATCTGGTTTTTCTCTCCTTCTGGGCACATGAAAAGGTAAGACTCCCTTTCTCTTTGCACTGAGGCAGGGCCATGTCACTAGCCTAAGGGCTGTAATGCCAAAGTGACATGGGTCACTTCTGAGCCAATGCATTCAAGTACAACACCAGACTCTCCAAAGCCCTGGTCCCCTGCTGAACCAACCGAGGAGGTCCCACATTGCAGATGGTGCATCAGAGTTGCTACACAGAGGAAAGTTGCTGAGTTACCTTGATCTGCAGTGAACTAGAATTTGATGTTAGCATTTTTGTGACATCTGTTATCATGGCATATCAAAGCATATTCTGATATTCTCACTAATACAGAAAGGTTGTGAGAATTGGTCAGACTGCCTTCCCACGTTATACTTATTTCCTTGCAAGCATTCTCATTGTCTTCATAGGTGTGTTTTATTGTCTATATTTGATAGGAAGTTTGTTTGTGATTATTCTTTTTAATTAATTCTCCCTCTGCCTCTAACCAATGTTCTTGTAGTAAATAATTATATTCACTTCACTGAGTTAACGTAACAAAAAGCACAGACTAAATAATCAAAATTTATTTCACTCTCCCCTTTCTTTTCTACTTTCCATTTATCCTTCCTTCCTCGCTACCTTTTCTTCCTACTTCTTGCTTTTCTTTCTTTCTTTTATCCATTGTTCCCCCCTGTCCTTTCCACCTTCTAGAAACAATGTCGGCTCAGTAAATGCTGATTACCTATTAATTGATTTTTTTAATCCCCAAAGTGCTAAGTACTATGTCCTTCCCCTTATCTCCCCCTCTCTTCTTGCTTTCATCTCTCCTCCCACCTTGGGACGCCTATTCTGGTTTAGAATAGCACTATTTGTTTTTGTTGTGTTTTTTGTTTTCATTGTGTTTTTCGTTTTCTCCTTTGACATGGTTCAGGGACTCAACCTGACAGTTTGAGGGAATCTTGAGAATGAGAACTTTCATCTCCCCTTTGGGTTTCTAGGCTGCATAGTGCAACCTAATCTCCCCAAAACCTCCTTATACTCTTTTCTATGAAAGTTATACTATTACAATAATCAGAAATAGTAAATAGATCACAAAAGCCTTTGACAAGGAGAAGTCGCAGAATTTAAAGATCTGTCACATAGATCTTTAGACTCATAATTCCAACCTAAATTTCTACTTTCTTCTCTAAAGTGATAAATGATCTAAAGAAAATTTTAAAGTACACTGAAAATGATAAAGGATAAGTAATTCTTGAGCTAGTAAATTTTGCTGGCACTGTGTAGTAGTGTTTACACACATATAAGCAGCTGGAATTGGGCAATGATGCTCACCTATTTACTTACACAACTGTGGCCACTACTCTTGAGGTCCTCCTTTATCCTTAAATGCATCCAGTTTCTGTCCTTTAATTTGGTCCCTGGTTTTCAGCCCTAGACTCAACTCAAATACTGTCCTTTGAGTGGACAGTGCTTCTTGATTTTACTCTTCAAGAGGGCTCTTACAAAGTCCTCTGTCTGGCATCTCCATGTTTAGACATTTCCTCTGGCTTTATTCATTCTAGGTCAACCCTCAGAAACCCACCTCAGTTCTAACCTTAGCAGTCCAAGATGGACTTGGGCACGTAGGAACAACATAGAACTAAAAACATTTTAAAAGTGAACATGAAGCGTTTAATCAAAAGGCCATGTTGTGCTACTTTCCAAGTCAGTTGTTAAACATGGACATTATTTAAAAATAAACTGGCTGGGTGCAGTGGCTCATGCCTGTTATCCCAACACTTTGCAGACCAAGGCAGGCAGATTTCTTGAGCCCAGGAGTTCCAGACCAGCCTGGGCAACATCATGAAACCCTGTGTCCACAAAAGAAAAGACAAAAACTAGACAGGCATAGTGGTGCACACCTGTACTCCCAGCTACTCAGGAGGCTGAGGCAGGAGATCACTTGAGCCTCGGAGGTTGAGGCTGCAGTGAGCTGTGATCATGCTACTGCACTCCAGCCTAGGTAACCCAGCAAGGCCATGTCTCAAAATAAATAAATAAATAAATAAACAAACAAACAAACTGTTTAAACTTTTAACTAAGCTATGTTAAAATAAAGGGAATATATATGCAAAACTAATCACTTCTTAATTATTTTACCAGATTTTTACTATTTTTTATTCTTTTCGGGTTACTTGCATCTAATGTATCTGTTTGATGGGAATATTATATAATGGTGTACTACTGTGCTGTCTTCCCAACTTTGAGTTCAATTAGCCACTGTGAGAGTATTTAGACTAAGGAAATCAACAAATACTACAAATCAGGGTGTTTTCCTCCACACACCCAGCTGGTCAACACTTATCAGCAAAGGTGACAGTTTCTCTTGGATGTGGATAATGAAGACAAAACTGTAAGGTAGGGGAATTATTCATGGTTACTTCCCCAGAATGTACTCCCATACTGTTCCTTTCCTTAACAGAACACTAAATCACCTAGCCACATAGTCTGCATGATACCTTGCCTTCAGCTTCAAGCTTATTGTCTTAAGCAAAGTGTTGTAATCCCAAACCTCACTACAGGAAGCCTGGTTTGAAGACATATTCATGATCCAAATCAGGCCAACTATGACCACTGAAGCTGATTTGAGGGAGCTGCATTTGAGCTACCAGGAAATCCAATCTGTCATTCCTGTTACATATGAATAAAGAAGCACACAGCCCTGGAAGACACTGGTAATCATCTTAGAACATAAACAAAAGACTGCCCATGCATGAATATAAGCCAAGGACATAGAACCAAGAAATAGTGAGAGAAAAACTAGGTTGGACCAAGCCTTCCCTGAATATCTAATCTAAGGCTTTCTGTAAGTTAATGCCCTTAGTTAGACTGAGGTGGACTTTTAGTTATTTGTACCAAAATGATTCCTTTCTAATACACAACATGGAGTGTGTATCTTTAGATGAGGTCATTGCAGGAAGAAAGTAAACACTCTTCGCCCGTCCTATGATAACTTTACGTGAGCATATGCCCTACTCTCCCACCACGGAGCAAGCTCTTTGTAGGCTTAAACTTCTTATTGCACATCTTTGTATCTGTAGTTACTTTAACACTGCACCCTGCAAGTGCAGAGCAGGTAGTAAGTGCTTAATATAGGTTTGCTTAATTGAATTTGTTAGTAAGTCAGAGAGAGATTGTGCAAGAAATGGAATGAATCAGAGTAAATTCCTCTTCTCTTCTTCGGCCAAGCAGCCAATATGAACCCATCTGTTGTCATTTCTGAATGTCCCAGAGAAAAAGGAATGAAGCAATGTAGCTCTTGAGTCCAACAGTTCAGTCTTTCAACTGAAGGAAGTTAGTTTTCTTCAGGGATAGAGTGAAAATAGGCCCTGGTCTTCCACTTGGCATAAACATTAGGAAAACTCCTTTGGTCAATGTTTTCATGATGCTAAATATCTGGATAAGAATGAAAATGTGCAGTCAACATGCTTCAGAAACTCTATGCATATGATACCACATCAGCAAAATATCAAGTTACTTAACCAGACTTCTCATTTTCTCTGCAGGAGTCTGGGTTGCTTATATCCATGAAAGTGATGACTATGAGTATAACAGTCCCCGAACAGTGTGGCACTGTGAGTCTGAATGAAGCCAGTCCCTTATTACTCGGGGAGGGAGGTAGGTATGGAACAATGGCAAGTCAACATGAATGTTTCAGTTACATTTCAAGGAAGAAAGAGAAAATACCCATAGAAAGAGGACCGCTGCCTGCTTCTGCTTTCCCATGCTTCCTGTTTCCTTTCTTCAACAGCCCTATTGATGTCCAACATACATCTTATTTATTTACGTATTTCTCTTTTTTTGAGAAAAGGTCTCACTCTGTCACCCAGGCTGGAGTGCAGTGATGCGATCTAGGCTCACAGCAACCTCCCTCTCCTGGGTTCAAGCAATTCTCCTGTCTCAGCTCCCTGAGTAACTGGGATTACAGGCATGCACCACCATATCCAGCTAATTTTTTTGTATTTTTAGTAAAAATGGAGTTTCACCATGTTGGTCAGGCTGGTCTCGAACTTCTGACGTCAAGTGATCCACCCACCTCTGCCTCCCAAAGTGCTGGAATTACAGGCGTGAGCCACCATGCCCGACCTATTTTCACAAATTTAAGTTTTCTATTTCCCAGAATGTAAGCGCCAGGAAGGCAAGGATTTGTCTTTATTTTTGTTCACGGCTGTATCCTCAGTACCTAAAATAGATTTTGGCACACAGTAAATGCTCAAGAAATATTCATTAAACAAATGAATGACCTTTAGAATGACCATTTGCCAATCAGTTCATAAATTAGAAATTAAAATGGCTAGGTTAAAAAAATTGGTTTTTTTCCCCCCAAGTTAAATTAAAAGACCTTGTGACAATTAGTTCTGGCTCAACTATAGTCTAACTGTGTGACTATAATCAATTCACTTAACATTTTGCTCCTTCATTTCTCCATCTGGAAAATGGGCACAATAGTACTGGAAACATTCTTCAAAAGCTTTCAAGAATCTCAAAAGAGGCAACAACTATAAAAGTATTAGGTTCAAGATTCAATGCAGATGCTTAGCATTGTTTCATAAAATTAAATAAGGATCTCATTGTCCTTTAACTTACTAAGCTGGCAAAATTTCATTTTTCAGCTTCTGTTCTTATACATACTAATGACTATACATTAAACAACTTTCTGTATTTTCATTTCATCCAAAGTATAGTTTATATCAATTTTAATTAACCAATCATTTTCAAACAAAACTGTAATTTCTGACATTTTAAATCTGCCTTCAAAGTCACAAACTTTTAAAGATAAAAACAGATATACTCAAAAAATCCAACCTAGCTCATATTTATTGAGACACGTGAAATGGCATTTTTCCAGGGTAATTATTCTTTCCCCTTCCCGGTATGTCGATAACAAACCGCTTTTGTGTGTGTGTGTGTGGTAGAAATTCCATTTATTCTCTTCTCATTTTCTCTTTCGAGCTGAATTCTATTGTAGAGTCTTCCCTTTCAATCTTTAAAAAGTGACCCTGTACCTTTAATAGCGGAGACCTGGTGAGAGGTTTCTTTCCAAACTTGTTCCCTGGCTTCCAAGTGACGAAACCGGCTGTAATTTGAGAGCAGAGAGATCCTCAGGATATCTTTAGCCAAAGGAAAAGCTCCGCATTCCCACCCAGTCCAGAAATTGAAATACTATCAGGGGGCAAGAGGCTTTCTCTCCAGCTACACACTCCATCTCCCGGGAGCAAGGGGAAACTCCGAGAGGAGTGCTACAGAGCCAGCATCTTGCCAGCGCCCCCGGAGGAGGGGTTCCCCGCTACGCCTGTGCCGGAGGAGTTCCAGCCACCGAGCGAGGGGCGCAAGGGTGGGTGCATCCTGCGCTGTGGCGGCCGCGCTACCCAGACGCTGGTGTGCAGAGCCACATGAAGCCTGCTGGGGACTGGGGGCCAGGGAGCAGCAAGCCGGCTGGGACTGAGGCGGACGCTGTCTCAGGGAGACGCTGACTCGCAAAGACACTCCCTTCCTTGTGCCTGGGTGATAAGTCTCCTCCTGGGGTCCCTGGCCATCCTGAATATCCAGAATGGTGTTTCTGAAGTTCCTCTGCATGAGTTTCTTCTGCCACCTGTGTCAAGGCTACTTCGACGGCCCCCTCTACCCAGAGATGTCCAATGGGACTCTGCACCACTACTTCGTGCCGGATGGGGACTATGAGGAGAACGATGACCCCGAGAAGTGCCAGCTGCTCTTCAGGGTGAGTGACCACAGGCGCTGCTCCCAGGGGGAGGGGAGCCAGGCCGGCAACCTGCTGAGCCTCACCCTGCGGGAGGAGTTCACCGTGCTGGGCCGCCAGGTGGAGGATGCTGGGCGCGTGCTGGAGGGCATCAGCAAAAGCATCTCCTACGACCTAGACGGGGAAGAGAGCTATGGCAAGTACCTGCGGCGGGAGTCCCACCAGATCGGGGATGCCTACTCCAACTCGGACAAATCCCTCACTGAGCTGGAGAGCAAGTTCAAGCAGGGCCAGGAACAGGACAGCCGGCAGGAGAGCAGGCTCAACGAGGACTTTCTGGGAATGCTGGTCCACACCAGGTCCCTGCTGAAGGAGACGCTGGACATCTCTGTGGGGCTCAGGGACAAATACGAGCTGCTGGCTCTCACCATTAGGAGCCATGGGACCCGACTGGGCCGGCTGAAAAATGATTATCTTAAAGTATAGGTGGAAGGGTACAAATACTAGAGAGAGGGAATCCAATCAGCCCCGCTTTGGAGGGTGGGGGACAGAAGATGGGGCTACATTTCCCCCATACCTACTATTTTTTTATATCTAGATTTGCACTTTGAGAACAAATCTGAGGTCATCTTTAAAAAGAGAAAAATTGGAGACGAGTGATTTTGTTTTAGTTTTGTTTTTGTACATTATTTATGTGATTGTTACAGAACTGTCACCTGGAAAGAACAATTTTAAGCAATGTCATTTCTAGATGGCTTTCTAATTCTGCGGAGATACCTGTTTCAGCCACATCTAAAAGAGCACAGTTGTATGTGGTGGGGAATGAAACTTCCCCATCCTGCAGATTATGTGGAAATACCCAAATATAATAGTGCGTAGCTCCTTTTAGCCTCTAGCCTTCACTCCTGGGCTCCAAAAGCTATCTGAGTTGCTTGTTTTTCAAATGAGGTTCAAGGTGCTGCTTTGCATGCCTGCCAACCCATGGAAGCTGTTTGTTACTTCTTTTCTCTCTTATTTATTAACCATGGTCTGAGAGTTGTTTTTGTTTTTTGTAACAGTATTGCCACAAAACTATAGGCAAATCGCGTTTGCAGGGAGATTTCTGGTGCCTCTGTGGGTGTGTGTAAGTTAAAGTGGTCACATTTAAGAAGGCCAAGCTTTGTAGTGGTTGCACAGTCACACTGATATGCTGATTTGCTCTTTCTCATTGTATGTCTATGCTTTGTCATCAGTGCTATAGTAAATTACAAAGAAGTAGTCAGATTGTTTGAACATACCCCAGATGCCTATGATTTAGGTTACCAATGTATTCTTTCTCATTTGGGGTTTTGCTTCTGTTTGTTTATTGGAAACTTGTACTTCAAGTAGGGGGAATTCTAATTCTAATAACTCCTTAGCTAAGTTTTATAATTCAGGCAATAAACATGTTTTCATATAATACTGGCTTACTTTGTAATTTACATCTGTAACTTCCATATTTCAAAAAGGGGCCAATGCAAAAGGAGAGAGATTTAAGCCAGTAAACTGGATTTAAGCCAGTTTACTTAGAGTATATGATAAAGAAGGCAGGGGAATAGCCACATGTTTGGCAATTCTCTCCATAGTCACCCAGCATCCTCACAAGAAAACAAAAATCTAGCCATTGCCAGAATTTTAAATTTGATCCCTATAGGTCTGCTTAAAGACTCAAATTTTCTCCATTTTTTCTCATAAACTCAGTTGGAAAAGTTTCTGACAAGGCTCATACCCTATACCCTTATGCAGAGCAAGCATTCCAAACTAAGTTATAAACTACAATGATGTTTAATTTTGAAGCCAGGTCTACATTATTTAATTAATGGCTTTAAAAGGTAGAGATGCACTTTATTTAGTATCTTTCCCTAGCCAATTCTTACTCTCACCTTAAATATGCTTTCTTATTGCATATATGCACAGATACACACACACACACACACACACACACACACATGAAAATAAATAATGTTCATATTCTTCTGTTCAACAGACATTTATTTTCTCCTCTCCCTTGAATAAGAAAACAAGTTTTCCATTCCTATGAACTGTCTAATATCTTTCTATTACTGTAGGGGAAACTGAGGCTGGGAAAGGCTAAGTGACTTATCTTCCGTCAGTTATAACAGCCCCTAGTCTCTTAAATTTAAGTACAGGCCTTGCCCGTACTAATATTTTTAAGAATACTGAGAAATGAGAGAGAGTGGTCGAATGTCTGAAATTTTGCTTAACTTATTGTACTTAAAATCACTTATAACTTCTTTTTGTTACTCAGGGCCCCACTTTTGTTGCTTTTTAGACCTGTGTGTAGAAAGAAGATTAATGATCACTTAAAATAGTTTCCTTCTTTATTCTAAAAAAATGAGGAAAAAATAACAGTGGCAAATAAAATCATATTTGGTACTAAAATGTTTGTAGTTTGAAGTCACAATCATTAATGCCTCAAAACATTATATCACTCACTTCACAGTAATTATTTGGTAGTTCACAGACTTACCAAATGTCATCTCGTTGATTTTCCCAGCTGTAATGGGAGGATATTGGACATGTGATAGTGATGGAAAACTGTTTTCCCTGTGCATGCTAATTTCAATCTATTGGTAATGCTTCCATGCAACGTTATGTTAAGAAGGATTCAAAAGACACAGAAGTGAAGAGTGTCATCCCTAATTAGAGATATCTTCCATGGGTGCAAGAAGGGGAATGGTAACACATCTGCTATAAATTTGAAAACCCTTAAATAGATTATGTATGAGGTTCTTTCCAGTGCTAACATTCTATGATTCCTACAAAACCAGAACGAAATTATCTGGCATCCAATCACTCCACTCAAGCCTAGATGTACAGCCAGTAATCCCACAGAGTCTTATGTAAATGGCCTCAGAGGGCAAATGGGAATTTCCAGGTGGGGAGAGGAAACAATCCTGAACTGCCAGCCCAGAGAATAACATCACAAGGCTGTTCCAAACCTTCTTAGGGTGGGGAGCCAGACCTACTCACATCTTTCCTCTCCACTTCCTCATGATTCTTATTAGACCTTGTTATTCATGCAGTGACAAATTCTCTTTTCAAGCAGTGGTTCTTTTTATTTCTTAGACCATGTACTATTTTGAGAATCGAAAGAAAACTACACACTCTCTTCTCTGCAAAATCTACTTGCAAACGAATCTATATAAGTTAGGATATTAATTGTTTTTATATTTGTTGACCACTTAATTTGTGCCAGGCACTGAGCTGGGTTGTTGGTCATTCTGGGATGTTACAAAGCCTTGGGGCTTCATCTGTAAACCAAGAAATTTAAAAAGCCTCTTAGAGTTTTATTTGGAACAGGAGGCATTTATTATTATTGTTGTTGTTGTTAAGTATAGTAACAATTAAAAAACAGCTAACTTTTCTGAAAACTCAGTATTATTGGTAAGGCCCTGTGCTAAGAACTTTGCCTGGGTCATTTCTCTTAATTCTAACAACAAACTGCATGAGGAAAGCATTTTATAAAATGAAGTAGACCAGGCGCGGTGGCTCAAGCCTGCAATCTCAGCACTTTGGGAGGCCGAGACGGGCGGATCACGAGGTCAGGAGATCGAGACCATCCGGCTAACACGGTGAAACCCCGTCTCTACTAAAAAAAAAAAAAAAAAAAAAAAAAAAAAAAAAAAAACCAAAAAACTAGCCAGGCGAGGTGGTGGGTGCCTGTAGTCCCAGCTACTCAGGAGGCTGAGGCAGGAGAATGGCGTGAACCCGGGAGGCGGAGCCTGCAGTGAGCTGAGATCAGGCCACTGCACTCCAGCCTGGGCGACAGAGCGAGACTCCGTCTCAAAAAATAAATAAATAAACAAACAAATAAATAAAATGAAGTAATACATGTCAAGCACTTAGAGTCGCGCCTGAGACATAGTGAATCCTCAATAAATTTTACTTGCTGTTATTACTGTTTTTATTATTATCATTACTTTTATAGCTGAGGCCTAGAAAGCCTAGGTACTATTTTCAAGACTAAAACTGTGTAATATCTTATATACCTTACTATGATCTCGGTCTTAACTGATGATTCTCTAATGAGATATACAAGCAAATAAAAGAAGAATGTGGAGGATAGGGGATTAAAGGGGCCTCCAGTTGCCACTTTAAATGTCCTCTGCAGTTCAGATTCTTGATAATGTCTGGAAGTCAGAAGCTGGTTGGCTTCCCTGTTTATAGAATTACTCATTAATACTTTCTCTGGGAGATGCGTTGTACAGTACCACTAATTCTTCTCTCAGTCGAACCACATGAAAACATCTATATAACTATTTTGAAGTGTTCTACAGGTATCCATCTGGAGGCTGTTGATGAAAGACACCAGGCTACTTTAGCCTCTGCTACCACCAAAGCCAGGCTCATAGAAGTGGTCAGAAGCTGTAAGAAGCCAGCAGGTGTGTTATGTACAGCAGTACCAAGAAGCTGTCCAATAGTTCACACACTTTTCATTGCCTTTTAAACTCTCATTTACAACTCTGCTAAGGAAATGGGCTCAAAACTTCCCGGGAGGAGCCTTGAAACTTAGATTATAAACTATTTTAGTAAGTTATAAAAATGTCCATGAAACCCACTAATGATATGAAATCATACTAAGGGGCAGTGTGGTCAAATTTCTGATGCATTTTTCAGAGGAGGATTATTAAATTATTTTTTATATGGAATGTAATACTAAATTTCATGTAAAATTGGGATGTAACATTTTATATGGAATAATAATATTGGATAGAAAATAGAAATGCTAAATATGGTTTATGAATATTTTAATATAAAAGAGAAAACAATTGGAGACGTAAGAAGATTTGGTTTCAAATAGAATACAAAAAACTGCAACAATAACTAACTAGTATAGAAAATGGGATTCCTTCAATCATATTAGTGACTGTGGAATTAAAATGGTCCTTAGGAATACTATTTCTAAAGTCAGGATCTCGATGGATATGTCATTCATTAAATATTTTAATATGCCACTATATGAAGTAGCCAGGATAATAATAGCTTATAAATATGTAAGGAAACTGACACCTAAACAAAGAATTCAAGTACAGCAATGTGGGAGATTGGAGTATGTACAAGGTTCTATGGGAGCTCAGCAAGAATTTAAATTAGAACTGTCTGGAAAATGTAGAGTAGCATATCTTAGTCTAATCTGTGCTGCCATAACAGAATGTCTGAGACTGGGTAATTTATAATGAACAGAAATGTATTAGTTAACAATTCTGAAGACTGGGAAGTCCAAATCAAGGTATCAGCATCTTGTGAGAGCCTTCTTGTTATGTCATAACATGGTGGAAAGAAAGAAGGCTAGAGAGAACAAGAGGGGGCCAAACTCATTCTTTTATACTGGCACCAACCACACCCATGAGCATGAAGCCTTCGGCCTGATAACCTCATTAAGGTCTCGCTTCTTAATACTGCTACAATGGCAATTAAATTTCAACATGAGTTTTGGAAGTCCCAAATATTCAAACCTTAGCGCAGTGCAAATAAAACAAAGATTCGGCATAAACACACACTCAAGACACGCAGGATTTTTATTCTTGCTGCTAGTGTTATTGTTGTTTAGCCTTTTAATAACAATTTCTGATTACAAAAGTCATTATCAGCCGGGTGTGATGGCTCAAGTCTGTAATCCCAGCACTTTGGGAGGCCGAAGCGGGTGGATCACAAGGTCAGGAGTTCAAGACCATGTCTTAAACCATGGTGAAACCTCGAACCTACTAAAAATACAAAACTTATCCAGGCACAGTGTCAGGTGCCTGTAATTCCAGCTACTTGGGAGGCTGAGGCAGGAGAATCACTTGAATCCAGGAGACAGAGTTTGCAGTGAGTAGAGATTGTGCCACTGCACTGTAACCTGGGCGACAGAGCAAAACTCTGTCTCAAAAGAAAAAAAAATGTGATTATCTGCTGAATGTTAATAATATAGAAAACACAGTAGCACAAGAAAACAAAATTGTTCATATTCTGAAACTCCTTCTGTCATATACTCACTATTTGCTTTTTGATATACTTCTTTCCATACTTTTCATGCATATCTATGTATATATTTTCTCTTTAGAAAAAGTATTATAATAAATATATTGTTTTGTACCAATGTTTATTTCAGGTGTTAAGAATATTTAATTGCATCAATGTTTTGTAAATGCTTAGATCTATCCACAATGTTTCAGGATGCAGACGTTCTAGGTTCTAGATCTTGCCTCACGATGTATTAGCTGTGTAACTTTGAATGATTCCCTGAAATGTTCTGAAATTCAGTCATTTTGTTTGCAAAATGAAGATAATTATAGCTAGTGTTTATTAAACAGGCACTGTTCAAAGTGTTTTCCACATATTATTTTATATAATCTGGTTAGAATTATATTCTAGGTTGATGTTACATTTCATAAATCTTTCAGATAAAGAAACTAAGACACAAAGAGCTTAAGTGTTTAAAAGTTACCTCCTGCAGGCAGTTAAAGAGCTATGTTTCCTGAAGTAGCTAGACAGGAATGGAGTCAATATTCAAACACAGTCTGACTACCCTGCTTTCCCGATAGTCCCTGAATGACGTTTTCCCTTTCTGAAGGCAGTAGACTGGACACATAATTTGCGAACTGTCTTCCTATTCTAGGATCTATGATAAATGGCGTCTGAAATGAGTATTTCCTTTATATGATCTTCTTAATTGGAAAAATTCAAAACCACATTTTCTTTAAGAAACTTCTTTCTCTGTTTGAATTTATGTTGGGTAAAATATAAATTCCTGATACCTGCATATGTCACTCCATGATCCTTTGCCTAAGAGCAACTGGCTTCTTTTACATTTTCCAGGCCCTTTTACATGCATTATCACATTGACTATAACAATTTTTTATAGATGCTGAACTGGCATAGACAGTTTATGGCATTCACTATTTGGCAGGCTGCAGTCCAGTGTTCACAGCTAGCAAGTTCTTCTGTCATTCTGTTATGCTTTATATCTGAATCCAGATACAAAACGATTTCTTAGGCTGGGCATGGTGACTCATGCCTGTAATCCCAGCACTTTGGGAGGCTGAAGTGGGCGGATCACTTCAGGTCAGGAGTTCGAGGCCAGCCTAGCCAACATGGCAAAACCTCGTCTCTACAAAAAATACAAAAATTAGCTGGGTGTGGTGGTACAAGCCTATAATCCCAGTTACTCGGGAAAGGCTGAGGCATGAGAATCGCTTTAATTCAGGAGGCAGAGGTTGCATGAGCCGAGATTGTGCCACTGCACTCCAGCCTGCGCAACAGACTCTGACTTAAAAAAAAAAAAAAAAAAAAAAAAAAAAAAGGTTTCTTGTCCATACAGGTCTCTGAAACTAAAAGTACATACTATTAGGAAGTGCTATGTACTGTTTTAGATAAGAAGGTTTAAAAAGACCCCTCTGAGTAAGTAGGAGATATCTGAATTGAACCTTAAATCTTAGGTAGAAGCCAAGAATGTGAATGTCAGAGGAAAAACTTCCTGGTAACAGAACAGCAACTACAAAGTCCTTCAAGCAGACACAACTTTATATGCATGAGAAAAAGAGGGAAAAAATAGTGGAATTATAGCAGAATAAATCAGAGAAAGAATAAAAGAATTTGGGTTGAGAGAACAACTGGGGTTTGGTAACAGATGAACTGGATGGCCATAATAAGAAGTTTGGATATTATTCTGATTTCAATGGAAAGTGTCTAAGCAGAGAAGTAGTATTACTTGATTTACACAAAAAGACCACTATGGAAGATTAGTCTACAGGGAGGCAAAAGTGGAAGCAGGAAGGCCACTTGGCCAGGTAGCTCCTAAGATATGCCAATTATAGATGATGGAGGCATGGTCTAAGGTAGTAGTGGTGAAAATGGCAGAAACTGGTGTTTATCTTACACAGATATGTCCTACTGTGGCTTTTTTCCAGAAAAATCTGTGACATTCTTCCCAACCTGCTCCTACATTGATCCAATTTTCCCACTCTAATTCCATTTATCCCCTTTTGGGTTTGATGTTAGCATTGCCTCCCTCTGATTCTTGACCACCTTCCTCTCCTGACTCTCAAAGAAATGTATGAATGGGATTTAGCTTCTCCTCCCAACTATATCAGGTAATATATGGATTCCAGATGACCTCTCTGACTCTAAGTCCCAACTCTGCCTACCAGCCCAAGCCCTGTTTACCCTATTTATGGACTAGAATAGACAGATCTATAAAGGTGAAGATTCAACCACATGCATGCCTCACATATTTTACAATCACATATAAACATTGCATTAGAGTTTAGACATCTTCCCTTTATCAATGATCTCTTGTCATCACTGCATCTATACTTATTCTGCATTTTTCTTCACAAGAGCTATATCTAAATATAAAAATATAAGCTATATCTAAATATAAAAATGCTCTCTTGAGGATTTCCAATGTCTTCAGTATTCTACATTGCCTTGAATTTAGAAGGTCATGTAACATTCTATTTTGACTCTAGTAAGCATTTACTTTGATGACTTGTATATTTTACCATTTCCTCCTTTTGCTTTTCCATGAAATACAGGAGATATTTTGTATGTCAACAGCTTGCTGTTTACTGAAAGGACCCTGACAACTATGATTAATGAGGTAAAGTCTCCATGATCCAGGGTTGGCAGTAATGGCTTGCATTTTCCAGTTGTGAAAAGTTTCCTCCTGCAGGCAGTTAAAGAAATGTGTTTCCTGAATGTCTTCTCTCACTTTGATCTTTTCCCAACTCTCATCCCAAGACCAAGCAAACGGGTATGCTCCACTCAACTTTCAAAATGTAAGCTTTGCTGGCAGTTCCACGAGTTGACCACTAACAATTTCCACCAGATGCTACTATAGATTAAATTATAAAGAGTGGAAAACCTAGTTCGTGAGTTTGCATTGCTCTGAGTTATATTTTTGCCTACCCTTCAAACATCCATTTTCTCCTGCCCCAGTTCCCTTCTCTCCTGTTCTCTCCTTCTTTCTTCTCTTTCCCTCTTTGCCTCCAGACAGTATAGATTTCACTTTTAGAAGCGTAAGAAGTAAAGGCAGAAACTGATTCACATTGTGGCTTTGCAACATATTAGCTGGGGAAATCTGGGCAAATTGTCCAACCTTTTAGAACCTCGGTTTCCTCCACATACAGTGGGGAATATGACACATGCATTGCAGGGTTCTTGTAAGGATTTGATAAGCCAATGTATGGAAGGGGCTAAACATAAGACTGAGAAATAATGTCACTATTTTCACACAATCTGGCAACCTATAGCTCACTGAGGATCCTCTTTTAAGAAAGGATACCTTATATGTTCTTTGGTTGAACAGTTTGTGTTTCAAATAAGCCTTTGGGATTCTATGTATTTTCTGTGAGCCAGTCTTGACCTCCTCTTCCTGGCAGGCTCCTCAGAAGCCAAATATGTGTTTGTTCCCATCCCTATTTGGGCCAAGAAAATGAATGCTGCAGCAGGAGATAACAGAAAATTTTCTTACCCTTTATTTCCAAATGTTAACAGGACCTCTACTTTATGCCGTGCGCATGGGGGTGATGCACACAAAAGTAACTTGGGAATTTCAGGATATAGACAGCAACAGTGAGAGAACTCTTAAAACTTGGCAATAGGCCACGTAGTTAGAGAAAATAAGAATATTAATTTCTAGTATTTACTGAGCAATTAACTCTATATTAAAAACTGGGTAGCCTAGAAAATTCTAGTTTTTAGGCCTACAAGACTGAAGGCTACATCCCAAGTGATCTCAGTATGGAAAACCTTAGGGTGACAGCACACACTTCCTTCTATAACCCCAGACTCTAACTGTATGATTTGGTGTCCCTAACTGCCAGGTCAGGAGATTAGCAGAGCTGGTAGACTGGACTGATTCAAGCCCTGTTGCAGGTCTGGTATACATGAGTTTCACTGAGAGTACCTGTGTACATTTGCATATAACTTTGATGACTTGCTGAAGTGAGACGGCAATTTGGCAATTCTCCAGCTTGCCTGCTTCACCCCATGCAACCTCTACCCAGGCTGCAAGAGAAGAGGCCTTGGCTCAATTGAACAAGGACTCAAGATAGGATATGGTGGCCCCTCTCACAGATGCCTAGAAGAAGCTTGAATTTGCACCCTTTTCAATACAAGAGGAGACAATTGACCCAGTGAATATTAATACATGCATATATTTGGCTATAAATATAAAGAATAAATATGCATATTTCTTTTCTAAATTAAAAGCATTTGGGTTACTTGAAGAAAAAACAGAAAAAGAACAATCTTTCACTGGCTCAAACAAAAACTCATTCAGGCTTAGAAACTGGCAAAGGCAATAATGATGAATACTCATCCCGTAATCATATTTTTATAGGCCCTCTTATTTCCAAGAGTTTTACCATAAAAACGATAACAGTGAAATATCTGGACTGACAGTTCACAATAATGGTATGATATCAACAGGATGTCAGGTTTTACAGTGCTTTCCCATTTCCTCTGTAAAAGTCTTACCATTACCAAAAGATGCAACTACCACTTTTGCCTCTAAATTATTATTTTTTAAAAAAAAAAACTACTTTCCAAAAGGGCTATTTGTTCACTCCTCTGTTCATTCACCACCTATTTATTGAGCACCTACTAAATATAGTTGCTGCACATAGAGGACAAAACTAGTAATAACACAAAACAGATGGTATTACCTACTATATCTATTATTATGTAACACCATTCTGAGCATGTAACATATATTTAACACAGGAAATCCTTGCAACAACCCTTTACGAGGGTTGCTTATAAACTGTTCTACTATCTATAGAATGTCATCTGATGCCTGTACCAACCATCCTCTGTCAGTCTCCTTCTCCAGCCCTGCCACAAGTCCCTTCTCTGGCTGACAGTCTGTCTTGATCTGGCTCACCCTTCTTTATAGTTGAACCATAATTCTAGAAGGACCAGGGCATCTTCAGACTGGGAGTTGGGAATATGTAAAACGAGTTCTTCCTCAGTTATCCCAGATGCTAAATAAAACAAACTTTGGATGAAACTGAGAAAGAAATAAGAGTTAATTAGTAAGAGAAGACCTTGACTTCAGGCTCAAGTTTGCCGGGATTGAGCCAGCAAACCATAGAACAAAACTCAAGATTTCAACATTATGCTAACCTCTGTCAGACTAAAATAGTAAAAAACCATACTTGTAATTATATCCGTAGATATAGTTTTAACCTTGAGAACTACATAGTCTAAGAACATTAGAGTGAGAAATAACCTTAACAAATGGAGAAGCCTAAACAGGTGAAGAAACTGATTCCAGGTCCTATAGACTCCTGGTATTAAGGTCAGGAAGTCACAGAATCACAAAGCCAGCTCATCTTATTTACCTCATCACCAGCTGCCTGAATCCTCCCTATAATAGAACAGCCTTGACAAGTGATTATACAGGCTGTGCTTGAATTCTTCAAATTACGGGTACTCCTTTCTCTCTGGCTAGGGCCAGGCTGGGGGTGGGGAGGTGAGTACACTCATTTGTGGGGGAGTTCGAACTCATTCAAATTTTTTTACATTTTGAACTAAAACCCTTTTACATTTTAAACTAAAATCTTTCTCCATGTATCTTCTACCATTCAAAAACCCACAGCCCCCAATTATTTATCCCCTTTCCACATCAAATTAATCAAATATCTGGTGGCACCTTTTTCCAGCCTCAATATCCCCAGTTCCTCCTACCCTTTCTTATGTAACATAAACAACAACCCAGATCTCCCAGCTGTGGTTTATTGCTAGGAAGAAAAGGTGTATAGTAGTTAAAAGCATGGGCTTTGCAGAAAGACAAATCCCTAGGCTGAATTTCATTTCTACATTCATATTAATATCCAAGGACAATTTACTTAATTTATATAATAGATCTTGATATATATAAAGGTATAATATATCTTTATAAATATATCTATATAAAGATATAATATATCTTGGTGTAAGGAACATGGCTGTGCTTTGGTCAGGAATAGGCCGAAGTAGGATGTTTACATCCTGCATGACTCAGCGAGTTCAGAGTGCAGACATTTAAGTCCACTTGTTATCACAGCCATGTAGCCATAACATGCGAAGGCCATCCCTTGGCCCTAAGTCACTGTTGTCTGTAAAACATATAATTGCCCTGTTGACACTGTGCAGGCGCACTGGTGCCCAGAGAAAGAGAGTCAGAGCTGTCCATCTTTGCAGATGGACAGGAGGGAGCCAGGGCCCTACTAGGCTTGCTCATGCCCAAATACAGAAAGGGTTAAGCTGCTGACCCTGAAGCCAAGGGAGAGCCAACCATGCAGCTGCAGGCGCGGGGGCTGCAGGAGCCACAGAGCTGGAGCAGACAGCTGAGACAGACAGACATAGTGTAAGAAAGCTGTTGATGAGAGCTGCTGCTGAATAAAATCATCTTTCACCTGCCTGCGGCCCCTTGAGTGTTCTTTCTGCTCATCCACCCACTCCCTTTGGACTTCAACATGACATTTGGTGTAGTTGTGAACCTGATACTTGAATTTCTTTAATTTAAATCAGTAATGATGATACCCACTTTGAAGGGTTCTTGGGGTGAGTAAATGAAATAACATATGTAAAATGCCTAGCACCTTACCTAGCATTTTGTAGAAATTCAACGTGTATATTTGAATGGATAAATAAATGAACCCCTAGTTGGATGCTTTGTTTAAACTTGGCACTCATAAGTGAGTTTTGTAGAATGAAAAGCAAACCTGGAGAAGACCTTGTGTAGGGGAAAGGAGCAGAGGGAGAATGAAGGGGAAATAGCCTTAATGAGAACCCAAAGCTGCTATGGCTGATGAACTTTCTATGTAAGGAAACCTCAGCCCTCTCTGTAACAAGTTCGCCAACCATCTGACAGCGGCGTGCTTCACACTCACCTGTGCTCGGGACGGGGAGAGGAGGGAAGACTCTTAAATTCAAGTCCTTTTCAACTAACACTGAGCTTTCTCATAAAGGTCTGACCGCTTGTGAATTTTTGAGAGCCCAAACACTAAGTTATTTGGGGAATGGGATAAGTGGTACTTTATATCTTTTTTTCTTCTTCTTCTTCTTAAAAAATAGCTGAACAGACTTTCCTAACTCTTTCCGAAAACTTCATGTTCAGTTTGAGCTCAGCCCTGGAAGGTCTCACACTCAAGAGGAAGGCCTGAGAAAGTCATTAAAGGCAAGTGAAAGCTCTGGAATGGAAATACACAGGGAAGATGGAAATTCAATTGGCTTTTCCTCTCAGGTGATCCATCTTTCAATAACAGGAAGATGAAACCAAAGCAAACTGTCTCAAGGATAACATCTCCTAAATCATTATAAACTTAAAACATAGCTTAAAGCAGGGCCTTTGGGGCACAGCTTGTCATACCTTGAATCATGGCTCCCCTCATTATATGGGCTGTTTATGACAAACAACTGAAACTCGCTGGGCCTCAGTTTCCTCCTCTGTAAAATGGAGATAATGTCCCTTATTTCATAGGACTTTAAGGAGGAACAAATGAGAGCGTCTAGCTTGTATATGGTCTGGTATGTATGTTAAGCTATTTCACTAGATGTAAAGTAATGTATATATAGCAAACAATCTTTGTCCTATTAACATGAAGGGATCAAATAATTAAAATGAGTCCACACTTTTTCCTCTCTCCATTGCCTGTTTGGCCTCTCCTCTTCCTATCTCCCTCCTGGTTCTTGGTAGAAAGGAAAGAAACGGGACAAACACATTATCCACTTCTCTTCCCAACAAAAAGTTTATCCATGAAGAAGAACCACATGCACTAGGGAAAGAGAATGACATGGAAACAAAAGGGTAGAAGGCTGGGATGCTGCTAAGCATCCTGCAGTGCATATAACAACCCTCCATGACAAAGAGTTATCCAGTCCAAAATGTCAACAGTGTCAAGGTGGAGAAACACTGGGCTATAATATATAAAACATAAGGGAGTAGTGGGACAAATGGAGGTGGCAGGAGTATCTTGGATATCAGGCTAAGATTTCTTTCCCAAAGTAATGGGTATATTACAGGATTCAAGGGATGAAGAAAATATAATTTTAGAATAATTTGTTTTGCAAAGTTGTGTCTAATTTATTGGAACTTAGAGACACCAGGGAGTTCCAGGTAGCCTGATAAAAATTCACGTTTTATATTGAATTGTGGTTATGGTGCCCCAACATCTAGTTGAAAAGTGAAAGCATCGACCATCCTGGCCAACACGGTGAAACCCCATATCTACTAAAAATACAAAAATTAGCTGGGCATGGTGGCACACACCTGTAGTCCCAGGTACTTGGGAGGCTGAGGCAGGAGAATCACTTGAACTTGGGAGGCAGAAGTTGCAGTGGACCAAGATCGAGCCACTGCACTCCAGCCTGGTGACAGAGCAAGACTCTATCAAAAAAAAAAGAAAAAGAGAAAGAAAGAAAAGAAAGAAAAGAAAGGAAGGAAGGAAGACAGACAGAGAAAGAAAGGAAGAAAGAAAGAGAAAGAAAGAAAGAAAGAAAGAAAGAAAGAAAGAAAGAAAGAAAGAAAGAAAGAAAGAAAGAAAGAAAGAAAGAAAGAAAGAAAGAAAGAAAGAAAGAAAAAAGAAAGAAGGGAGGGAGGGAGGGAGGGAGGGAGGGAAGGAAGGAAGGAAAGGAAGGAAGGAAGGAAGGAAGAAGGAGGAAGGAAGGAAGGAAGGAAGGAAGGAAGGAAGGAAGGAAGGAAGGAAGGAAGGAAGGAAGGGAAAGAAAGAGAAAGGTAAAAACATTAGTCAACAGGTTGATTTTATCTCCTTGACTTCAACAAACCAAAAGCCTGGATTTCTGGTTTTCCCATTGATTATGACTTCTTCTGCACTTTGGCAAGACAATTAAAGGGGATGAGTGGAGTTGATTTACTCTAATAGTTTGGCATGATGTAGACAAAACATCTGGTTGACTGGTGCTTTCATTTTTCACTTGGTGGTTTTGACATGGAGGAAACGTAATCATTGTTGGATGCTAACTAGTTATCATTGTAAGCCCAGCTGTTCACAGGGTACAACCAGTCCTAAAATAAAGTATTGTAGGTACATACCTTCAACCTGAAATAATACAGCTTATAAGAAAAATGAACTCTAGAGGTAAAAATGAAGAACTCACGCATAACCTTCATTTATGTCTACTTGCCATTGTTCATGTTCAAGTACCCTCTTAAATATGTCTTACATGCCTGGGAGTTTGTGTGATTCATCAAAGCATTAAGTCAAGCCACATTTCCTAGACCAGGGCTGTACCTTCCTGGAGACAGAAGCTCCTTTTTCTTCACACATAAGTTGTTGTATACACACAAAATCATGTACCTCAAGAGGATGCATTCACCCAGGAAGGGAGTGATATGCTTTGTTATTTTTAAAAATTTATCTGCAAAGAGGAGACTTCTTGTATAAATTCATCTGATGGAAAAATAAAAGCCAGTGAAAGCCTGGGTTCATTTTTTCTGCACTTCTAAATCCTACACATCTTTTTAAGCCTAGTTCTTTCCACCTTCCTAAAGGCTTCCCTGGGGCTACTGCCCATGGTGATGAACATACATGACAATTTTCACTGACAAAGGACTACTTGGATCACTGTGTCAAGCAGATTTTTCAGGTCGTATTAGTATCCCACAGGAAAGAGTTCTGTGATCTATTAGCAATGCCTTTCATGATCATAAGAAAGGGAAGAGGTAACAAGAGAACAAAGTATTTGCTTTCTTCATCCTTTCCTAGCATTTGTTGACACTGTCATTCATTTGGTACCAATGCTAGACACTGGTGTAACAATAGTGAGCAATAATAAACATTATTCCTGCTTTCTCAGAGCTTAAAGGCTAGTGGAAAGTTTCATTAAGCAAATACTCATATATCTGCTGATGAATTAAAGATAGCCACAAATTGTGCTTCATCCATCAGAGGGTAGCCTTTTCTTCCCTCTCCTTGAATTCGGATGGCCTAGTTATTTTCTTTGACCAATAGAATATGGTAAAAATTAGTTGAGAATCCCATGTTTTTATTTCCTCTGTTTTTCATTCTAGGTATATACTATTGAGCAATGATAGTATTTTGCTTAAGGAAACTCACTGCATACAGTTGTTCCCAAGGTACTGTCTTATGCCCTAATACTGTTTGAATATATCTGACTGTAATTGCTTGTTTCTCTTATTTTTATCAATAATGTCTAGCACTATGTTGAACTTTGAGTGTTTAATAATGCTTCCATAAACTAATGATTACATTAACTAAAAAAAAAAAAAAAAAAAAAAAGAATATGGTAAAAATGACCTGTGACAGTTTGGGGCCCAAACTTTAAAAGGCCCAGCAGCTTTCGCCTTTTCTACTTAGATGCTAGCCACTAAGGTGTAAAGAACATTGGGCTAGACATCTGAATGAAAGCACCCACATGGAAAGAGGTCCAAAAAAGGCAGACGTCATGTTGAACACGCTGGAGCCAAAAGATCTCTTAGCTAAATGCAACCACGAGTTAACTCAGTTTTCACAGTGTGGAGCAGAAGAACCAACCAGCTAAACCAAGTCAAGTTAAAAAATTGTAGAAAATTTAAATTGCATTGTTGTAGGCCACAAAATATGAGGGTTATTTGTATGTAGCAATAGATAGCTAAAACACAATTTCTAAAGCAGGCCTCTACCACATCCCATTTTGATCACATTATCCTGTTTTACTTTTTTTGTAATTCTTATTACTACCTAAAATTATTTTATATATTTATCTGTCATCTGTCTTACCCAACAAGAGAAAAACCTGGTGAGAGCAAGTACCTTGCTTCATGCTGTAACCCCTATGTCCACAACAATGCCTGTCACAAAGCAGAAGCTCAGCAAATATTTACAGATTAAGTGACTAGATGGATAGTCGTAACTATGATATATGCGGTAACTGAGAAGTTAATGTTGCTATAACTATAAAAAGATTAGTCCTGGTGAGGGAGGTCAGGAAAAGGAAGGTTGGCTTTGATAAAATCTTCACATGTTATGTCCAGGATGGGAGTGAGAAAACATTTCTTTCTAATTACTTATTAATTTACCATTCTCTTTTAAGCGACCTTATCACTTTAAACTTTCTGTGATGGCAGGGTAAAAGGTTTTTTTCCAAATATTTTTACAGCGACTTGCTGACAATCCAGTTGCTAACTACTTGTTAATTTAGTAGGTAAGGAATCTCCTGAATTATAAGAACATTAATTTTAGAAAAACTGATCAACAAAAGGAGATGTGAAGTCTACTCTATTCCTCTGCTAGAAATCTAGATTAAAGGAAAAATATCTTCTTTCTTATATACCTATATATTTGCAGCTTAAGTTTCTATCTGTGTTTAAATTTGGTATTTAATTAAAGCTTAGTTTTGGCTCTCTTAATAGAAAGACAGATCAATTGTTGGCATGAAAGAAATGAAAATTCATGGTTATAAAAAACTCTGAAATGAGTTTTAACACAAAAATACTATCAGTTAGTATACAGAAAGATAACAAAATTCAGGTCAACAACTAAGCATAGACTCTGGATTAATCCAGACCTTTGTTTGAATCTTTGATTCAATACTCCAAATATTGGAAACCTTATTTAATATTTTATCTTCAAAGATAGGTTCTTTCTATCCAATTTAAGAAATATTTATGGAACTTTCTTTGCTAGGTTCTGAAACTATAGCAGACGGCAAGACAGAGAGCACTTGTTTTCATGGAGTTTAAAATTTAGGGAAAAAATACCTAGAAAGTAAATTTTAAGTCAGTTGAGAGTCCCCTTAAAAGATTTTGATTCAGCAAAGTTCCCTTATAAAGTAGTTGAGATGATTTTGTGATATAAGGCGTATGAAGTCCCTGGAACTATGCTTGGCACATCATACATTCAACAATGTGGAATTCCCCAGCCTCTTGGCATTGAAGCAGATGGAAAGTGGACATCCCAGATATTCCAGATCTGAATGATTGATGAGGGAAAAAAAAAAAAAAAAAAAAACACATATCTGCCTGTTCCCCATTATAATTCTAATGCTTAGGTTGAGTTAGTGAATGACTGAATTGATCCCTCTTAAAGCTTAAAAACAAGATAAACAATCTAAGTGTGCAGCTTTATAGCACTGCCTTCTCTTTAAGGCCCAGAAGAGTGCCTCACTCACCTTTCACAGTCCCGTAGTGATCAGCACAATGCCTAAGAAACTCTAGAAAGTGCAGATCAATGGGAAAACTCTGGACTTGTGAGAGAAAGAGTTCTCTCTCTACCACTTCTCACCTGTAAATCACATAATCTCTAAATGCCAGCATTTCCACTTGTCAAGTGGGTTCTGAAATCCTTGCTTCCCTCAGAAAATAGTCAAATGAGATAATATAAGTGGAAATGTTTTCAAAACTTAAGACACAACACAAGTATAAAGGAGTAGTATTATTAAGACATTTTCATGCTTTAACCCTCTGTAGTCTGCTTTCATCCAACCATCTCTTCACTGGGACTCTTTTCTCAAAAGTTACTTACTGAAGTCATTTGAGACAAAGCAAGCAACAAAGTAGTTTTGTTGCTGGGGAAGATCAGCTAGCTGGCTGCCAAGAGGCCATTTACTTCTGTGAACTCAATAAATGCAGGCTGTGACCCTCAGTCTGGCAGCTGCAGAAACAGCCTTAGCAGTTTTACAGAGTTGATTATATTCAGGATGATGACTCATACTGATTTGGGTATATAAACCAGGGTATGTGTTAGAAAAAGGAAATAGAACTGTTAAACCATCTTTTTCTGTTGTGTATTTCCTACAGAAAAGCTACATGAAAGCCAATTTATCAGAAAATACCTTGGTGGGTAAAGAATTGGTTCTCTTGTTGTTAACACAGGTGACTGGAATGTTTAATGACACTGATGTGTCTGCTTCCGTGATAACGATGCATCTCCCTGAGAAAAAATGGCTGTTTACATGGTCTTATCAGGGCATTCGCTTCTCCGGCTTGTGTTTCTCTGCTTCTCCCTTGCTGGCCAGTATCTCTTCTGAAGGATACATTCTTTCTTTAGATAAGGTAATACCTTCAATAAGGTTCCAGTTCAGTCTCACTGGCCTGGAGGACATTTAGTCTCTTTTATGTATATTTGCCTATTTCTGGCTTACCAAACCCAAAGTGTTCAGTTTACAGTTTAATTCTCATGTGATCATCTTACTTCCTTATTTCCTGTATTCTTAGGGAGTGCTTCATTGTTGCTCCATTTATCACCAACAATAATGAACTTCTAATTCACCTCCAAATCCTATAGCCCCTTCTTGGTCTTCGTTCTCCTGCATGTCTGTTCAGCATGACAACATTGATCTTGCCTACAGCAGACAATGTTCAGAATCCCTTCTAACTTCAATAGTCCCCCTATTTCCTTTTGGAGAATTACCTTCTCCCATTGTGCTCGACCTTGGTGGAAGGGTAGTTCCTGGCTTGTGAATTCCCATCTTTAACTTGGGGAGGCTAGGAGACCAGATTCTGGCTCTGCCAGGACAGGCATGTAACTAGACATGAGATTCTTCTGGAACTTTGAGTGGCAGTCATTCTTATGACAGAAGATTAAATAGCAACAGCATACAGAATGTGGACTCCTGCTAGAAATATTTGCTGAATGGTCCCAGTTTCCTGCATTTTGGATTTTGGGTCTCCGACTTGGGGTGTGTGTGTGTGTGTGTGTGTGTGTGTGTGTGTGTGTGTGTGTAATGTAGATACACGAAAGATGAAGAGAAGAGAAGAAAAAGAAGAGAAGACGAGAGGAGAGAAAGAAAGAAACAGAAAGAAAAGAAAGAAGGAAGGAAGGAAGGAAGGAAGGAAGGAAGGAAGGAAGGAAGGAAGGAAGGAAGGAAGGAAGGAGGAAGGAAGGAAGGAAGAAAGAAAGAAAGAAAAAGAAAGAAAGAAAGAAAGAAAGAAAGAAAGAAAGAAAGAAAGAAAGAAAGAAAGAAAGAAAGAAAGAAAGAAAGAAAGAAAGAAAGAAAGGAGGGAGGGAGGGAGGGAGGGAGGGAGGGAGGGAGGGAAAGCAAGCAGGCAAGCAGACACAGACAGATAAACAGATAAATTAACAGATAGATGGATTCGTTTTTCATTCCTCTCATTCCTAAACCTGGTCTCTGTACTGCCTTTTGATTCTGTGAGGCCCTGAAATCCTGCCATTAAGTCTGTTTGCTTAAAGTAGTCAGAGGCGTTTGTATTGCTTGCTACCAAGAAGTTTTCTTGTCTCCTCAAGTAGATTGAAAGCAGTGAAAATGACTTTTCATCATCTCCCCCAGAGCAGTGCCTCATACACGGGTGCTCAATAAAGTATGCATAATTGAACAATTCTGTGTTGTATATTTAGCAACTATAGCAGAGTTGAATTTAATTCAAATGAACTGAGCAGAACTTGCTCCAGCCCATAGCAACGATAATACTAGAATATTTCACCACCATTCAGAAAATTGGGCTCACAAGATTAGATTTTGGAATCTCAACAGTCAAGATTTCAGCAACTCCTTATTTAAACAATTCTTAGGCAAATTATGTATCACACTCTGTTACTAGAAGCTCTGGCAAGTATCTACAAGTGAAATAGTCAAAAGCAACTGCCTATGTTTATAGGTGGTGTGTCATCAAGAAGTGGCTATAACATGCTGCAGTGTTAGCTCAAGCCTCTGGTTTAACCACAGACCCTGAATCAATAGCATCATTGGTTTGCAGATTCAGATGGAGGAATGCATGCAGAATACGAATTGCAGATAATAGTATGAATTGGGTTTTTTCCTTCTGAAGCTACTTGGTTTCTATAATACCTCCTCTATCCAGCATTAGATCAATTCTATTTGGCAGTTGAGCAGAAGTCTGTTGAATAAAAAAATGAAAGATTGCAGTTGTCTTTTGGGGAAACTCTTCCCCTGTTCAATAAGATGCATTTTCGAAGGGATAAGAATAAACTTTGATTTTTTAAAAATGGTCAGTATTTATGACTCAAAAGTTTAGCAAAACAAGACTATATGCTAACTTTGTCAGGTAAGATTTATACTCATTCCTAAGAATAAACCTATCCCTGGGAAGAAACATCACTGGAAACCACTAGTTACTGCTAGCCACAGCAAATCTGGGTTTCATCAATGAGGCCACAGAACTCACTGAACACCACCTCACCCTTCTATTGGGTACACATATACCACCCAGACAATAGCATCTCAGCAGCCTTCTTACTCTTGACCTAGTATGTCCTTCCCCAACCTTGCAGAAGAGCCTCAAGGTAAAGAAAATACATATGATTAATACACATGCAATGAAATATTCAGTTTCAACAGATGTCTGGAAAATACAAATTACAACATGATACTATTTTAGACTTATTTAATTGGCCACAATGGTATGACAATGTTTAACAACACCAAGTGTTGGCAAGAAGGTAGATGAAGGGGATTGAGAGGTAAAGACAAACTTTTTAAGACCAATCCACTGTGGACTGATCTCTGAAAAAAGGATGTGGCCTCCTACAAAGCTCCATGGAAAACAGGTTTGTTAAAAGACTTAAGACATAGTCTGTGACTATGCAAGATAACTGTGACCTACTCTGTAATAGGGTGAACAGAGGAGATTTTCAAGCAATATTCTACTTCTTATATTGGATGGAGGGTCTTCAAATGTTTCCGTATTGTTGAAAATAAATAACTGTAAACATATAGACAACAAAAAAAGACTATTCATGAGCCAATGATAAGAGTGTGTAATGACTAGAGTCGATGATTAATCCAATCCTCTACTCCTGAGTCAAAACCAAAAGCAAAATGTCAAAAAATAATTGGGATTTAAGATAAGGTATAGGAAGCACCTAAATTAACGTAAATCCCAAGAGTAATTTGTGATGTAGTGTACTGTTTATATACATTTTTAAATTTTCTGTATATTATAATGTTTTGACATCTTAAAAAAATTTTTTTACTGGGGAGAGTTTGCCTCTCCTGGGCTAACCAATTCTTAGATAGCAAAGGGCTCAGCCAGGAGCATGCCTTTTATGTGCAAGCTAATCAATCCAGAGCCTCTAGCCGGCCCATCCTCTATCTGGCCCACACACCCCAGGAAGCAATATTTCCCACTTTCTTTATCCCAGAGCCAGGGACCAGGCAACTAAGGACCACCCCTATAGTTTAAAGTCTGCTGAACTTATTCAAATTAGCCCATCCTAAACTATATACCCTGCCCTGCCTAGCGTTTCCCATGGAAACCCCAATCAAGGCCATTGCCTTCGCCTCTACACTGCCCCTGCCCTTCCTGCCTCCTGGCCCACGTTGCTCTCTGTGGCATTCCATACCTCCTGTTTTAAGGACCTGTGAGTATTACAAATTTTGTTTTCCTGTGGATTCCTTCAGGACACACTAGACTGGCCATCATATAAAAGAACACAGAACATGTAGCTATTATCGTATCTATATTTCACGTAAATCAGCAGGCTTAGAGAAGCTAAGAGAATCAGCACTAAGTATCTAAGAAGAATTAAACATCTTATTTGGACCTAAATCTGTCTGATTATGTACTACCATTAAGCTGAGTTACAGTAACAAATAAGCCCCAAACATTCTGTGGCTTAACAAAATAGATATTTATTTCTTATTCATCTGAAGGTCCAAAGAGCATTATTTGAGTCAGCGGAGTGGCTCTCTTTTATGTGATCATATAAGGACCCAAACTCCTATTTTATGGCTCTGCAGCTGTTCAGATTCTCATCATTGTTTGTAGGAAACAGTATGAAAGAGTACAGTGTGGTGACTTCTACAGGCTAGGTTTGGAATGATACTCATTATTGCTATTCTCATTTTTTTTTTTTTTTTGAGATAGGTTCTCGCTCTGTCACCCAGACTAGAGTGCAGGGACACAATCACAGCTCACTGAAGCCTTGACCTCTTGGGTCCCCCTACCTTAGCCCCCCCCAATTAGCTGGGACCACAGGCATGTGCCACTATGCTCAGCTAATTTTTTCATTTTCATGTAGAGATTGTGGGTCTCACTATATTGCCCAGGCTGGTCCCAAACTCCTGGGCTCAAGTGATCCTCCTGCCTCAGCCTTCCCAAGTGCTGGAATTACAGGCAAGAGCCGCTGCACCTGGCTGCTCTCATGTTATTAAAGTGAACTTAGTCACATACACCAGTGCACTTACCTGGGAGGGTGGCTCACAGAAATGTGGGAAGAGTGAATTTTAATGGACAGCTGATACTTCCACCAGAGGCTCCAAATATTAAGTTCTTTCCAATGTCACAGTATCCTTCTTATGAAGATAAATGGCAAAGGTAAAAAATGACATGGAAATATCACATGATATTGGCAAGCCATGGGTAACAAGTTCTGTGTTGCTGGGGTACATGTGCTCTCTGGACTAATGTGCTGATTTTGCTAGCATATAAAAAAACATACCTCAAGCAAAGTTGTGTGAGGTACTTCCTCATTATGCTGAAATCCATGGATGCCCACTAAACAACTGCCTTATAAAAAGAACTGGTCATCCTACAATTAGTGACTATGAAGGAGGGAAGGGAATGTATTGATTTAGTGAGTATATGTATGCTTTGGAATGAATACAGTGAAATAATAAAATATAAAAAAATCATAACATAGAAAATCAGTGTATTTTGGTTGCTGTTCAATATCACCTTTCCTGGGTCACATTTGATTTTGGCCAGATAGTCACTGTAGTCCAAAATATTGAGGAATAATCAATATGATAGCCACATTCTTCAAAACTAGGATGTATAAAAACACAGGGTTATTCAAACAAAATCAAAAGTTTCTGCATACAGTATGATTAAGTTTTTAAGGGACTGGCAAATATTCCTTACCCAAGCATGTGTCATGTTGACCTAATCAGTTATCTCTTTCAATTTTTAAAAATAATAATAGTAACCCTTTGTAAGTACTTACTGTGTGCTAAGACCTTTATATACATTATATCATTTAACCACAATGATGTTATGAGGAAGTTATGATTCTCAGCTTTAGGATAAAGATATTGAACTTAGAGAGCTTAAACTGCCTAAGGTCACTGAGCTAGAAAGTAGCAGAATCAGGATTACAGTCCAGATATCTCCAACTCCAGCACCCTCATTCTTCCCCATCATGATAAGCAGCAAGAACTCTAGCTCAGAGTCAATAATGTTAATTACAATGTGTCAAAAAAGAATGATGTTTCTTTTTTTTTTTTTTGGTTAGAGCATTTCTGCTAGGAAGACTACAGCTGGTACTATAAATGGATGAATATAAGTGACGTTCTTGCATCTCAGGATGGTTCCAATTTCCCACTCAGTTCTGACCCACCAGGGCACACAGTGCCAGATAGCTAGACTAATATTAGAAGAGATTAAGATGTTTTCTTAATTTAGTCTTTGTAGAAACATTGCTTATCCCTACACTCCCATCTGTTTTGGAATTTTAAGAGTGTGCATTTTTAAACCAGGATGGGACTTTTCCAGAGCACTCAAATTACATCATGCAGAGATAAGAATTTCTCTAGTGGCATGGCTTCTTTTGACTGGAAAACCCAGACTTCTCTACACTAAGTAATATGAAACTGAACTAAGACTTTTCCCATCTCCTTAGAATTGACTGTTGCGACCCAATGCTGAAGACAAAGAGGTATTAAATACCTCCACATTTTAAAAACAGCAGAAAATAAAGATGGGCCAGAGTCTCCCCAAAGCTTATTTCAAAGCAGTGGAACTAGCTCTTCCAACTCTGATCATGTCTCAGCTACTTAAATCATCTTCCTCTCTCTCCCTCTACAACCTCCAGTCTAAATAAAGAGAAAGTTAGAGAGACAAAGGTGTGTGGGAGGAGGGAATCATTGGTCTAGAGTTAAGTGCTGTACCTCCTTCTCGACCCTTGCTTCCTGTGGAAGAGAGAAAGATGTCACCTATTTTCATCCCAAACCAAGTGAGAATGGCACTCAGAGAACCACTTGAAGAGGCTGAGGGTGCCTGCACCCGTGTGGAATTGTCATCTTACTCACTGGATAGACCTGTGTTTAGGTAGCATGAATGCAAATCTGACTTTTATGTCTTTTAGAAGGGGGTAAAGGATTTGAAAGAGATGGCAATGTGGAAGTGGGAGCACCATAGGTGAAGCTTAGCAAAGGTGTGCAAAATGTTCGAAGTTAAGTGGCCATTGCAATAGATACTTAAACAGGCAACATCTTTCTGATAACACATCCAAAAGGGCAGGGCACCCAGTGTGATATCAAGAGCATAAAGAGTCCATGGGGTGGACTTCCAGGAGCACAAGATGAAGGGGTTCAAGAAAGTTGAGCCAAGAAGAATCTCATAGTAGAAAACTGGGCAGTAAGAAAACCTTGAAGGACCCCCTTTCCTCTCACAATGGAGCCAGTATGTAGATGTTTGCCATACAAGGGCATCAGCAGTCAGTCTTAGACATAGACTCAGAGACTGCCAAAGACATGTACAACTGCCATGATCTGCTGAATTAGAGGTGCTTGTCCTATTCTATCTTTTTCAATTCTAGAAAGACCAAGTAAATGAAAAGAAAGAACAGATCTTTGCAGGGGCCCCAGCACTGGGGCCACCCGAAGTTAGATGCAGAAGGCTGAGACATGAGCAGTAAGTTGAATATGACATCAAAGCTTTCCATTCAACTACACTGGATTGGACTTCTTTGTACCTGAAATTTACTGGAAACCTGTGAGATTGAAGGTGTTTTAGATTACTAGATGTTGGTATTTAGATGTCATTAGATTATTTGCAAATAGTCGTTCCTTTCCCCTTGACCTCCTCCAAAAAGGAATTTACTTCCCTGCCCATTTATGTTGGGCTTGGTCATATGTCTTGTTTTGACCTATAGGATATTGACAGATCCCATATAAGCAAGGACTTAAAAAGCACTGTGTGGATTGGCTGGCCCTCTAGCACTCCTGCCTTTTGCCATGAGAAGAACATGCTTCAGGTCATAACTGGTTCAAGGATAATGGGAGGCATGTGGTGCAGACATAAATCCAACTCACACACTGCAGCCAAGCCCACTTAAGAAGAGATGGAGCCCAGGCAACCCGTGTACTTATGAGAAATATATAAATAGATATGTTAGCTTAGCAGTTTCACCATATTGATAGGCATGAGGTTGTTTACCTTTTCAAGTTTTTTAATTCACAGAGTGCTGTAATAAACATCATTTTGCATATATGATTATACATATCAAAAATTATTTCTATAAACCAGAAAACTAGAAGAGCGACTTCTAGGCCAAAATCCTCACAGATGGTTAATTTTATGTGTCAACTTACCTAAGCTAAGGGATGTTCAGATGGCTGGTAAAATATTTCTAGGTGTGTCTCCAAGGGTGTTTCTAGAAGAAATTAGCATTTTTGAACCATTAGATGGAATAAAGAAGATCCACCTTCAGGATTGAGGGTGGACATCATCTAGTTTGTTGTGGGTTCAAATAGAACAAAAAAGGCATAAGAAAGGCAGATTCTCTCTTTCTCTCCCCCTCTGTCCCTCTCTCCCTACTTGAGTTGGGGCATCCTTCTTCTGCTGTTCTTGGACATCAGAGTTCCTGGTTCTTGGGCCTTCAGACTCAGACTTACACCAACACCACCCCTCACTCCCTGCCACCCCAGTTCTCAGATCTGCAGCCTCAGACTGGGAGGATATCATTGACTTCACTGGTTTTTAGACCTTCAAAGTTGGACTGAATTACACCACTAGTTTTCCTGCTTCTCCAGATGGCAGATTGCATATTATAGACGTCTCAACTTCCATGATTGTGTGAGCCAATTTCCATAATAAATCTCTCTCTCTCTCTCTCTCTCCATATATATCTGTATATCTTATTGGCTCTGTTTCTTTGAAGAACCCTGACTAATAAACTGTCTAAGTTCCTTGGAAAAAATATTATAACTTTTTATGTCAACACTATTTACATCCCCATCTACTGGATATAAGAGCACCTGTTTCGCCATGCCGTTCTAAGTCAGGCCTTAACAGTGTTTTAAAATTTTACCAAACTGACAAGTGAAAAATAGAATCTCATTGTTTTAATATCAGCAGTTTAAAATGATAAGGTATTCCTATGTGCATACATGAAAAGGTTTCCACAATAAAAGCAAAATAACAAGCATAAAACTGTATGTATCATGATCTCATTTCTTATTACACACACAAATTTATATGTGCCTTATGTACAAATGTGTGTATGTATGTGTATGTAGGCATACTTTTATGTAAGTCTATATACACATTAAAAATCTGAAAAGATAGTCACCCAATTGTTACTATAATTATCTCTGATAAGTTAGTTTGGGGACAAAGGATTAAGGACAAAACTTTAACTGTGTACTTTATATACTTCTGTATTGTTTAAAATTTTATAATCATGTAATACTTTGTAACAAAAGGAAGTGACATAAATAGAAATACTTCTTTAAGTATAAAACAAAGATCTTCATTATCTGGAATTATGTAGCCATCATCTCCATTTAATAATTTCTCTTATTTCCAACCTTATTGAGATAAATAAATAAATTGCTATATTCACATGAGGTATCACAATTCATGTGTACCTGGCATATTTATCAGTAGTGTTATTTAACTTAGTAATATCAAATGTGGCAAGTTATAAATTGAAAAAATTATCAATATTATTTACTGATAAGGCAGCTAATAAGAATTATCTTACGAATTAAAGAGAAATGAAATAAAAAGAAAACGTCATGCTGCATGTATCTGTGACTGAGCTCATGAAAGTAACCAAGCAATGTTAATGTACTATAAAACAAATGAGTTCCAGATTTCCATTTGTATTTCAGAAGGCGTTAAGTCTCAGAGATCTGTGTGCATCGTTTTTTAAAGCCATTAATGGGCCAGCCTTTTAAGTAATTTATTAGGAGAGCAAAACAACTTTTCCACTGAGATGTTTTCATATATTCAGCTTATCTATCTAAAAGCATCTCAAAATTTAAAAATCACTTCCACATTTGCAAATCAAGTACACATGTCTGGAAGAAGCATTTTTTAGTGGCTTTTGATATTCAACATGACATATTTTCAAGTAGGAAAAGATAAATAGTATTTTAAGGAATTGAGATTTGGCTAGCCAAATAATGAACCCACAAATTATTGTTTTAAAAATGCTTTATATAGAGTGTGCTAACTTTCTTCTCCCACTGTTCAAATCACACAGTGAGTGGAGTCAGGAGTTGCCGTCTCTGTGCCAACAATGCAATCAGAGCCTGGGCAGCCAATTGAAAAATGATCATGAGAGAAAAAAAAAAAAAAAGAACGTTATAGAAGCCTTTACAACTAAGAACAAGCTGGAAACCATCATTCTGAGCAAACTATCGCAAGGACAAGAAACCAAACACCGCATGTTCTCTCATAGGTGGGAATTGAACGATGAGAACACTTGGACACAGGGTGGGGAAAATCACACACTGGGGCCTGTCATGCAGTGGCGGAAGCAGAGAGGGGTAACATTAGGAGATATACCTAATGTAAATGATGAGTTAATGGGTGCAGCACACGAAAATGGCACATGTATACATATGTAACAAACCTGCACGTTATGCACATGTACCCTAGAACTTAAAGTATAATAAAAAGTATTGGGGGGCGGAGCAAGATGGCCGAATAGGAACAGCTCCAGTCTCCAACTCCCAGCGCGAGCGACACAGAAGACCGGTGATTTCTGCATTTTCAACTGAGGTACTGGGTTCATCTCACTGGGGAGTGCCGGACGATCGGTGCTGGTCAGCTACTGCAGCCCGACCAGCGAGAGCTGAAGCAGGGCGAGGCATTGCCTCACCTGGGAAGCGCAAGGGGGAAGGGAATCCCTTTTCCTAGCCAGGGGAACTGAGACACACAACACCTGGAAAATCAGGTAACTCCCACCCCAATACTGCGCTTTAAGCAAACAGGCACACCAGGAGATCATATCCCACACCTGGCCGGGAGGGTCCCACACCCACGGAGCCTCCCTCATTGCTAGCACAGCAGTCTGTGATCTACCTACCTGCAAGGCAGCAGCAAGGCTGGGGGAGGGGCGCCCGCCATTGCTGAGGCTTAAGTAGGTAAACAAAGCTGCTGGGAAGCTCCAACTGGGTGGAGCTCGCAGCTGCTCAAGGAAACCTGCCTGTCTCTGTAGACTCCACCTCTGGGGACAGGGCAATAACAAACGCAGCCGAAACCTCTGCAGACGCAAACGACTCTGTCTGACAGCTTTGAAGAGAGCAGTGGATCTCCCAACACGGAGGTTGAGATCTGAGAAGGGACAGACTCCCTGCTCAAGTGGGTCCCTGACCCCTGAGTAGCCTAACTGGGAGACATCCCCCACTAGGGGCAGTCTGACACCCCACACCTCACAGGGTGGAGTACACCCCTGAGAGGAAGCTTCCAAAGCAAGAATCAGACAGGTACACTCGCTGTTCAGAAATATTCTACCTTCTGCAGCCTCTGCTGCTGATACCCAGGCAAACAGGGTCTGGAGTGGACCTCAAGCAATCTCCAACAGACCTACAGCTGAGGGTCCTGACTGTTAGAAGGAAAACTATCAAACAGGAAGGACACCTACACCAAAACCGCATCAGTACATCACCATCATCAAAGACCAGAGGCAGATAAAACCACAAAGATGGGGAAAAAGCAGGGCAGAAAAGCTGGAAATTCAAAAAATAAGAGCATATCTCCCCCGGCAAAGGAGCGCAGCTCATCGCCAGCAACGGATCAAAGCTGGACGGAGAATGACTTTGACGAGATGAGAGAAGAAGGCTTCAGTCCATCAAATTTCTCAGAGCTAAAGGAGGAATTACGTACCCAGCGCAAAGAAACTAAAAATCTTGAAAAAAAAGTGGAAGAATTGATGGCTAGAGTAATTAATGCAGAGAAGGTCATAAATGAAATGAAAGAGATGAAAACCATGACACGAGAAATACGTGACAAATGCACAAGCTTCAGTAACCGACCCGATCAACTGGAAGAAAGAGTATCTGCGATTGAGGATCAAATGAATGAAATGAAGCGAGAAGAGAAACCAAAAGAAAAAAGAAGAAAAAGAAATGAACAAAGCCTGCAAGAAGTATGGGATTATGTAAAAAGACCAAATCTACGTCTGATTGGGGTGCCTGAAAGTGAGGGGGAAAATGGAACCAAGTTGGAAAACACTCTTCAGGATATCATCCAGGAGAACTTCCCCAACCTAGTAGGGCAGGCCAACATTCAAATCCAGGAAATACAGAGAACGCCACAAAGATACTCCTCGAGAAGAGCAACTCCAAGACACATAATTGCCATATTCACCAAAGTTGAAATGAAGGAAAAAATCTTAAGGGCAGCCAGAGAGAAAGGTCGGGTTACCCACAAAGGGAAGCCCATCAGACTAACAGCAGATCTCTTGGCAGAAACTCTCCAAGCCAGAAGAGAGTGGGGGCCAATATTCAACATTCTTAAAGGAAAGAATTTTCAACCCAGAATTTCATATCCAGCCAAACTAAGTTTCATAAGTGAAGGAGAAATAAAATCCTTTACAGATAAGCAAATGCTTAGAGATTTTGTCACCACTAGGCCTGCCTTACAAGAGACCCTGAAGGAAGCACTAAACATGGAAAGGAACAACCGGTACCAGCCATTGCAAAAACATGCCAAAATGTAAAGACCATCGAGGCTAGGAAGAAACTGCATCAACTAACGAGCAAAATAACCAGTTAATATCATAATGGCAGGATCAAGTTCACACATAACAATCTTAACCTTAAATGTAAATGGACTAAATGCTCCAATGAAAAGACACAGACTGGCAAACTGGATAAAGAGTCAAGACCCATCAGTCTGCTGTATTCAGGAGACCCATCTCACACGCAGAGACATACATAGGCTCAAAATAAAGGGATGGAGGAAGATTTACCAAGCAAATGGAGAACAAAAAAAAAGCGGGGGTTGCAATACTAGTCTCTGATAAAACAGACTTTAAACCATCAAAGATCAAAAGAGACAAAGAAGGCCATTACATAATGGTAAAGGGATCAATTCAACAGGAAGAGCTAACTATCCTAAATATATATGCACCCAATACAGGAGCACCCAGATTCATCAAGCAAGTCCTTAGAGACTTACAAAGAGACTTAGACTCCCATACAATAATAATGGGAGACTTCAACACTCCACTGTCAACATTAGACAGATCAACGAGACAGAAAGTTAACAAGGATATCCAGGAATTGAACTCATCTCTGCAGCAAGCAGACCTAATAGACATCTATAGAACTCTCCACCCCAAATCAACAGAATATACATTCTTCTCAGCACCACATCGTACTTACTCCAAAATTGGCCACGTAATTGGAAGTGAAGCACTCCTCAGCAAATGTACAAGAACAGAAATTATAACAAACTGTCTCTCAGACCACAGTGCAATCAAACTAGAACTCAGGACTAAGAAACTCAATCAAAACCGCTCAACTACATGGAAACTGAACAACCTGCTCCTGAATGGCTACTGGGTACATAACGAAATGAAGGCAGAAATAAAGATGTTCTTTGAAACCAATGAGAACAAAGATACAACATACCAGAATCTCTGGGACACATTTAAAGCAGTGTGTAGAGGGAAATTTATAGCACTAAATGCCCACAAGAGAAAGCAGGAAAGATCTAAAATTGACACTCTAACATCACAATTAAAAGAACTAGAGAAGCAAGAGCAAACACATTGGAAAGCTAGCAGAAGGCAAGAAATAACTAAGATCAGAGCAGAACAGAAGGAGATAGAGACACAAAAAACTCTCCAAAAAATCAGTGAATCCAGGAGTTGGTTTTTTGAAAAGATCAACAAAATTGACAGACCACTAGCAAGACTAATAAAGAAGAAAAGAAAGAAGAATCAAATCGACGCAATTAAAAATGATAAAGGGGATATCACCACCGACCCCACAGAAATACAAACTACCATCAGAGAATACTATAAACACCTCTACGCAAATAAACTGGAAAATCTAGAAGAAATGGATAATTTCCTGGACACTTACACTCTTCCAAGACTAAACCAGGAAGAAGTTGAATCCCTGAATAGACCAATAGCAGGCTCTGAAATTGAGGCAATAATTAATAGCCTACCAACCAAAAAAAGTCCAGGACCAGATGGATTCACAGCTTAATTCTACCAGAGGTACAAGGAGGAGTTGGTACCATTCCTTCTGAAACTATTCCAATCAATAGAAAAAGAGGGAATCCTCCCTAATTCATTTTATGAGGCCAACATCATCCTGATACCAAAGCCTGGCAGAGACACAACAAAAAAAGAGAATTTTAGACCAATATCCCTGAAGAACATCGATGCAAAAATCCTCAATAAAATACTGGCAAACCGGATTCAGCAACACATCAAAAAGCTTATCCACCATGATCAAGTGGGCTTCATCCCTGGGATGCAAGGCTGGTTCAACATACGCAAATCAATAAACATAATCCAGCATATAAACAGAACCAAAGACAAGAACCACATGATTATCTCAATAGATGCAGAAAAGGCTTTTGACAAAATTCAACAGCCCTTCATGCTAAAAACTCTCAATAAATTCGGTATTGATGGAACGTACCTCAAAATCATAAGAGCTGTTTATGACAAACCCACAGCCAATATCATACTGAATGGGCAAAAACTGGAAAAATTCCCTTTGAAAACTGGCACAAGACAGGGATGCCCTCTCTCACCACTCCTATTCAACATAGTGTTGGAAGTTCTGGCTAGGGCAATTAAGCAAGAGAAAGAAATCAAGGGTATTCAGTTAGGAAAAGAAGAAGTCAAATTGTCCCTGTTTGCAGATGACATGATTGTATATTTAGAAAACCCCATTGTCTCAGCCCAAAATCTCCTTAAGCTGATAAGCAACTTCAGCAAAGTCTCAGGATACAAAATTAATGTGCAAAAATCACAAGCATTCTTATACACCAGTAACAGACAAACAGAGAGCCAAATCAGGAATGAACTTCCATTCACAATTGCTTCAAAGAGAATCAAATACCTAGGAATCCAACTTACAAGGGATGTAAAGGACCTCTTCAAGGAGAACTACAAACCACTGCTCAGTGAAATAAAAGAGGACACAAATAAATGGAAGAACATACCATGCTCATGGATAGGAAGAATCAATATCGTGAAAATGGCCATACTGCCCAAGGTAATTGATAGATTCAATGCCATCCCCATCAAGCTACCAATGAGTTTCTTCACAGAATTGGAAAAAACTGCTTTAAAGTTCATATGGAACCAAAAAAGAGCCCGCATCTCCAAGGCAATCCTAAGTCAAAAGAACAAAGCTGGAGGCATCACGCTACCTGACTTCAAACTATACTACAAGGCTACAGTAACCAAAACAGCATGGTACTGGTACCAAAACAGAGATATAGACGAATGGAACAGAACAGAGTCCTCAGAAATAATACCACACATCTACAGCCATCTGATCTTTGACAAACCTGAGAGAAACAAGAAATGAGGAAAGGATTCCCTATTTAATAAATGGTGCTGGGAAAATTGGCTAGCCATAAGTAGAAAGCTGAAACTGGATCCTTTCCTTACTCCTTATACGAAAATTAATTCAAGATGGATTAGAGACTTAAATGTTAGACCTAATACCATAAAAATCCTAGAGGAAAACCTAGGTAGTACCATTCAGGACATAGGCATGGGCAAAGACTTCATGTCTAAAACACCAAAAGCAACGGCAGCAAAAGCCAAAATTGACAAATGGGATCTCATTAAACTAAAGAGCTTCTGCACAGCAAAAGAAACTACCATCAGAGTGAACAGGCAACCTACAGAATGGGAGAAAATTTTTGCAATCTACCCATCTGACAAAGGGCTAATATCCAGAACCTACAAAGAACTCAAACAAATTTACAAGAAAAAAACAAACAGCCCCATCAAAAATTGGGCAAAGGATATGAACAGACATTTCTCAAAAGAAGACATTCATACAGCCAACAGACACATGAAAAAATGCTCATCATCACTGGCCATCAGAGAAATGCAAATCAAAACCACAATGAGATACCATCTCACACCAGTTAGAATGGCGATCATTAAAAAGTCAGGAAACAACAGGTGCTGGAGAGGATGTGGAGAAATAGGAACACTTTTACACTGTTGGTGGGATTGTAAACTAGTTCAACCATTATGGAAAACAGTATGGCGATTCCTCAAGGATCTAGAACTAGATGTACCATATGACCCAGCCATCCCATTACTGGGTATATACCCAAAGGATTATAAATTATGCTGCTATAAAGACACATGCACACGTATGTTTATTGCAGCACTATTCACAATAGCAAAGACTTGGAATCAACCCAAATGTCCATCAGTGACAGATTGGATTAAGAAAATGTGGCACATATACACCATGGAATACTATGCAGCCATCAAAAAGGATGAGTTTGTGTCCTTTGTAGGGACATGGATTCAGCTGGAAACCATCATTCTTAGCAAACTATCACAAGAACAGAAAACCAAACACCGCATGTTCTCACTCATAGGTGGGAACTGAACAATGAGATCACTTGGACTCGGGAAGGGGAACATCACACACCGGGGCCTATCATGGGGAGGGGGGAGGGGGGAGGGATTGCATTGGGAGTTATACCTGATGTAGATGACGAGTTGATGGGTGCAGCACACCAACATGGCACAGGTATGCATATGTAACAAACCTGCACATTATGCACATGTACCCTACAACTTAAAGTATAATAATAATAAATAAATTTATAAAAAAACATTAAATTCATAAAAAAAAAGTATTGTAAATACATCTGGATATGGAAGAAATATGAGACTTAGAATACAGCTTCAAGTAAGCAAAAGACATTAATATACTCTCCCAAACATATACAAGTTTGCCCACAGAATTGCATGCATTGGACCGTGTTGTTGAAGAGATTTCACTGTAGCGTATATTTTCTTCCAGTCACATTCTGAATTCATCTTCTACAGCATATTGTCAAATATTAAATCCATTTGCCCAGTCGTATGTTGAAGTCTTTGATTGAGGTATTCAACAAATGCCCCACAAGTAGAAAAAAGCCTGGAGAGCACTTCACTTGCTGAACAACAAATCAGCCAACAGAATTATCTGTTACTTTATAGAAGTAACTTGTTTGCTTACATGCAGAAAAGATTCATATTGGAGATAGAAAAAGATAGCAAGGAAAGTGCCCTTGGGTCTCACTAGGTTTCATAGAACTGCCTCAAAGAACGAGAGACAATGTTTCACCTTCTGGATCACTTGTACCTTTGCTTTGAGACTCAGACAACACTAATTAATTTCAAGGTGAATCTGTAAGATTCAGACCAATGTTACAGTGTTGATTTGGGCACCATTTGATAATCATAAGAAGGCATCAGTTTATGTTATAAATGTTACCTATGTCCTCAAATTCATAGGCAACATTTATTCTGTCCCATTTCCAAAATTTTGAGTTAACCTCAGCCACCATCAGTTTGTTACACATCTTTTTCTTTTCTTCTTTTACTTTTTTCTTTCCTTTTTTTTTTTTTTTTTTTTTGACAGAGTCTTGCTCTGTCACCCAGGCTGGAGTGGTGCAGTGGCAAGATCTCAGCTCACTGCACTGCAACCTCCACCTCCTGGATTCCAGCAATTCTCCTGGCTCAGCCTCCTGAGTAACTGGGATTACAGGTGTGCACCACCATGCCTGGCTAAATTTTTTTTTTTTTTTTTTTTTTTTTTTTTTTTTTTTGTATTTTTAGTAGATACAAGGTTTTGCCATGTTGTCCAGGCTGCTCTCAAATTCCTGACCTCAAGTGATCTGCCCACGTCAGCCTCCCAAAGTGCTGGGATTACAGGCATGAGCCACCGTGCCTGGCCTGTTACACATCTTTCTGAATGTAGATATTCTAAACACTAACTTTTGGAGGTCTTAGAATAGGCTGAACTCTACTTTACATCATTATTCATTAATAAAGCTATTTGTTGCAATACATGCTTGACATAATTTTAGTCAACACTACAGAAATTCTCCTGCTTTGTGTTCAACAAGTGCTTGAAGGCATGCATATCTAAAACCAAATCGGTATTGTACATCACTGGGTGTTCTGGAGAGTAGAGAGAAAGTTAAAAATAACTGAGGACAGGCATAGCTCTTGGAAAGAAGTATAAAGAAAAAAACTTTCTGTCTTCTTTTTTGTTTGTTTCTTGGTTTTTTGTTTGTTTGTTTGTTTTGTTTTTGTTTTTTTAAGAGACAGGATCTCATTCTGTTGCCCAGGCTGGTCTTGAACTGCTGGCCTCAAGCTATCCTCTTGCCTCAGCTTCCCAAAGTGTTAGGATTACAAGTACATGCCACTGCAAGTCGCTGTCTTTTGAGACTCCTCAACTTTCCCTCCTATACATTTTAATCGAATCCAAGAATAGATGTTGCTCCCCTTTTCATGTGCTACTATCCTCTGCATGATTTGATACCTGCCTGTCTCTCCAACTTCATCTCCTCCCATTTGCACCTTTATCACTATGTGCATTCACAGTGGCCTGCCTGTTCCTCAGATGCACCAAGCTGATCCTCGACCCGAACATTTTTCCATTGCCCTTTTCCCTGCATGGAATGTTTTTATTCTCTCTCTAGCCCTGTTGTTCTCTCTACCTGGAATGTTTTTACCTTCTTCCGAAGGCTGACTTCCACATCATTCATGTCTCAGCTTGAGCATTTTCTTCATTTGAAAAAAAAGCTTTATCTGATCAACATAACTAATTTATTTTTATCAAATTTCTGTCCATCCTATTATACCACTAAAATTAACTTATCAATTAATTTCTGTATTCCTTAACAGAATAAAAGCTCCTTAAGAAACATCTTGAGGAATTTATAGTGGACTAGACATGCTCATTGAATAAGTGAGTAAATGAATATTATCAACAATTTAGTCTCTTCACTTTTACGTAATGATGAAGAGATCAGGTTTTAAAGTCAAAGTTCATTTGAATCCCAGCCTCTTTCATTATTAGCTTAGTAAACTTGGGCAAGTTACCTAACTTCTCTAAGCTTTAGTTTCATCATCTGTAAAGTAGAAATGATAGTATCATTGGGTTTTTTGAATATTAAATAAAGTACAGCATAAAACATTGACTGACATGTCTGCCCTGCAATAAATATTCAGTAAACATTGGGACAAAAGAATCCTTCCTTCACTCAAAGGATATTTGCATCTGAAAAGATTTCAAGAATAGGCTAAATTTTACACAGATGATTCTGTGCCTGGCTACCATGAATGTACTTTGTTTAGGGAGAGAAGAAAGCTCATTAAGAAGAGAACTAGCACTCCTCACATTAAACTTTGAGGATAACATTACTGATGGAGAAGCAAGCAGGAACTATCTGTTGCAGGGTGAGAGATGGTCAGATTTTGCGAAGAGAAGGTCACTTGGCTAGTGAGTAGAAGGTCTTAACCAGTAGCATTTCCTGGATGAATTTACCACAATCAAATATTGGCCATGCAGGTCAAGAAAATATCAGTCTCCCAGGGCTGATAACACTTACTGAGACTGCCTCATAATGTCATATGAACAAAAGGCCATTTGTTGAGTTATAGTAAAAACCTGAACTTTCCAATGTCAAATACTTATACTAGCCTGAGCAGTCCATTCTTTTCTTCTAAGGAAAAAAAAAAAAAAAACACTTGAAAATCAGATTTTGTTGTAAAAATGGTTTTGGCAAGGGAAACGATTTGTAGGTCTCAGATGTTACTGGATACGTGCTGTAGAGACTAATACTTCCATCTGTACTGCCAAATCCTCGAGCTAGCACTGGAGCGATGCTATCAGCTTTCTTCCCCTAACTCTTGTTTGTCAATGTTTCTTCACTTTTCAACTAATCCATTCCCTAGATATCTTAATATCATTTATCTTCCAATGGCTTGGGTCTTACTGGCTCAGCCAGGTGATAGCATATTCTCTAGGATGGAAGAAACTTTTCAGCCATGCAGTTACATGATAATTTTCTAGATAACTTTCTACATTTTCCACAATTGCATTTTCAAAACGTCTTATTTTTTTCTTTTTCCTTTTATTTATTTATTTATTTATTTTTTTGAAACAGGGTCTCACTCTGTTGCCCAGGCTGGAGTGCAGTGGTGCAATCTTGTCTCACTGCAACCTCCGCCTCCCAGGTTCGAGCGCTTCTCCTGCCTCAGCCTCCTGAGTAGTTGGGATTACAGGTGCCCACCACCACACCTAGCTAATTTTTTGTATTTTTAGTAGAGATGGGGTTTCACCATGTTGGCCAGGCTGGTCTCGAATTCCTGACCTCATGATTCGCCCACCTCGTTTTTAAAGTCTTATTATGCCTTAGTGTATTCCATGTTTACTATCTAAGTTTATGTGTTAACACATTGAAAATTGTGAACAACTGTAAGAATAATAAAGATTTGCAACTATTTTGACTGTTCAAAAATATTCCAGTTTTCTTCCTCCCAAGAGCACAGAAGGATTGCAGTCCCTATCTCCTTGAAGGGATGCATGGCCATTGACTTGCTAGACTAATGAAATGAGTGGAAATGATATGTGGCACTTGCAGGTGGCAGTCTTTAAATTCCAGGCATGATTGGCTGTGCTTGCTTTCTCTCTGCCACAGCATTAGGTGATGGTCCAGGCAGTAGAAGTGACATCGGTTGGATGTTTGTTCCCTCCAAGTCTCACGTTAAAATGTGATCCCCAAATGTTGTAGGTGAGCCCTAGCGGGAAGTGCTTGGGTCATGGGAGCAGACCCCAGGGTGTTGGTACCATCCCTGCAGCAATGAGTGAGTTCTCGACCTATTAGTTCACATGAGAGCTGGTTATTTTAAAAAGCCTGGCATTTCCCTTTCTTCCTCTAGCACCATGTGACAAACCCACTCCCCCATCACCTTCTGCCATGAGTAAAAGCTTGCTGAGGCCTTCACCAAAAGTAGGTGCTGGTACTGTGCTTCTTGTAGAGTCTGTAGAACAATGAGTCACAATAGACCTCTTCTTTTTCATAAATTACCCAGCCTTGGGTATTCCTCTATAGCAACACCAAATGGACTAATACAAGAGGCTTCATCAATTTTAATCCCCAAGCTCACTGAGTAGATCCCCCAGGTGACTCATGATGAGCACATCATGTATGTGAGAAATAACTCTCCTTTGTCTTAAGCCACTAAGATTTTGCAGTTATTTATTTACATACCATGACTTAACTCATTACAACTAATATAAAGATGCAAACTTCTAGGCTGTCCTCTGATTATATCCATTTTTGTTTTAGTTTAGAATTATCTCATGTTCATCACCTATAAAATAAGATTAGTGTGTAAGAAAGTGTGAAAGGGCTTCCAAGTTGCAAATTACTATATACTTCTAAATTTACCAATTATTTCCCTAGGCTCTGACTTTAAGTTGATGTCCATATTGACAAATCTATGTTTTCATTCAACAGCCTGTTCTGATGCATTTTCAATACATTTGTGATCTGATCACAGGACTCTCTTTTTGGGAGATCTTTTTGAGAAAGGACTCCTTTTTGTTGGTATAAAGGAAAACTGTAGACAAAACCTTTGCTAATTTTCCTAGGGATTTGAGCTTATAGAAACAGGATTCAGCAAAAGTGACTTTTTGTTAGTAATTAGTAGGGTTAAAAAAAAAGCTATTTGTAGCACTATGAAGCAAAAAATTAAAAAAAAAAAAAAAGAAAGTCTAGCTGCTGAGAAAATATTAAGGAGGGAGAAAATGGCTCATTTAAGGCATGTAACAACACTGAAATACTTTAGGAGAAAGAAAAAGTCCTCGCCAGAGTTAAAACATCTGTTATTATAAATTACTGAGAAAAGAGCAACGCTTATACTGTGTATAAATTACCAACCAATGGAATATATTCACGGGTGACAACTGTTTCAAATATAAATTATCACTCATCATTAAGCTTTATTCAATTACCCAAGCAAATGAGAGAGAAAATGCCACTGAATCTTGTACATGTCTTTATTTCTCATGTGTTCATCTTGAAAACTCAAGACATTCTTCACTGAGGGCAACATATGGAATGACTAAATCTCAAGTATTAATTCAAAGCCATTTTTCTCTCCACTATCCCAGGATACAAAATGCAGCTGAGAACAAAGTCAGAGTATAAAACACAGACTTTCTTCCCCTAGGCTCAGAAAACAGACACGCAGCCAAATGGAATTTTACCAAACTTTCTAAAATGAGTAACACTGTGTGAGCACTGTTCCCTTGGGAACTTTATGAAAATGAGATATCTATCACAAAGGTTTCTCCAAGAAAAAAATTCCTTCAAAAATGGGCATTTGTCATGACCTAGAAAGAACTGTAGAAAATTACAAACACCTAAGAATAGTTTAAACTAAAAAAAAAAACTTGAATTTTCCCTAAATATGATAATAAAAAAAGAAATTAAAATTTATTGAATGTCTAGTACTCATTCTTTCAACAACATTTATTGGTTGTATATAAGATGCCAAGAACCATGCTAGATGCTTTCACATGAACTGTCTCATTTAGTCAAGAACTCTGTAAAATACATATTAATTTATAGATGAATGGCTTGCCTAAAGTCACACAACTAACAGACTCTTTTATGTGAGAAGTATTTAAGGGACTCTACTATATGCTGGCAATTTTTTTTTTTATTATTTGAGATGGAGTTTCGCCCTTGTTGCCCAGGCTGAGGTGCAATGGCACCATCTTGGCTCACTGCAACCTCCACTTCCCGGGTTCAAGCAATTCTCCTGCCTCAGCGCCCGAATAGCTGCGATTACAGGCATGCACCACCACACCCGGATACTTTTGTATTTTTAGTAGAAACAGGGTTTCTCCATGCTGGTCAGGCTGGTCTTGAACTCTCAACCTCAGGTGATCCGCCCACCTCGGCCTCCCAAAGTGCTGGGATTACAGGCATGAGCCACCATGCCTGGCCCCATGCTGGTACTTTCCTGTGCACTAGAGCCCATCACTAACATTTGGGGGACTCAGGATGAGCATACAAATTGAGGTCCCTATACCAGATGTCTAAATTTTTAAAATTATAAACGCTGGTGTGCTGGAGCCAGGTACAGGCCATAGGCCTCTCTTCCCAAATTCAGATTTATTAATGTTGTACTGGTAGCTTGAAATCAGCCATGGTGGGAATATTTAGACCATGGTAAAGGGCAGACACTACAAATTGTCTTTTTGTTTGTTGGTTTGTCTTTAGAGAGCCTCTTTTTAAGCATTTACAAGCACAGCACTTCTTATAACAACCTAACCTTTGAATAAAATATGTTATACTCCTTAATTTTTAAAAATATACCTTCATAGTTACATGGAAGGCCAAGTTTGAATTTAGTCCCAGATTCCTACTTGTTCCACACCAGAATTTGGCAGAGGAGAGAGAGCCATTCCCTAGAACTATGCCCCCTCACCTGCAGGATGAGGCCCTAGCCCTCTCCACTTCTCATCACATCCCAAGTTTCATCACGCACTGGGAAGGAGTTCATGTGAACCCCTGTGGACACTCCAGCACACACATCAAAGCTTTGTCTATCTGTACACCACACACACATAGAAAGAGCTGCCCTAGATCACCTCCCTGGGCCTAGGGGCATATACACCAGGGGTACAGAACAACCTCAGTCGACTGGATGAAGGGAGAGAATACTCACAGATTCTGGAAGCAGACACAAGTCTTTAAAGGTCTGAAATTTCAGCATTATCTAGAAAAGAAGGACGGTGTAGGCTCTGGGTAAGTCCCTTTTTCTTACCAATAAATCACCCCTTAGAGAGTGGTGCAGATGGAAGACACAGGGCTCAGGATAGAGGCCTCTATTGCCTGATCTAAGAATGCTACTAAATACAGAAGTTTCAAAGCCCTCATGGAACTCCTGTTCCACTAAGGTAAGTTATAAAATCATCAAAGTATTTTAAAGATCTAATTGTTTATACTAACACCCCTTTTTAGCTCAAGTAAAATATTAGTAATTACCATTTATTGGCAGCATACTATTTGCTCAGAGCTTACCAAGTTCTTGGAGACTGAATGACTAAAAATTCAGGGCCTAGGTGTTAATTTTGGTAAGCAAAACAATTAGTGATATTTATTTATCACAAAATAATTGTCATTGGAAGAACTCAGAGCAGCTTCGCATTCCATGAAAAAAGTGCTCCTTCTACCTGCCCAGCTGAATCGTTTTGCAAATTGTGGATTAGTTTTGCTCCCCGATCATGGCACATGTCACCATGGGTAATAAGAGCACTTTCATTATTTACCTAAGAATTTAGAAATATACCTTCATAATAACCTGGAAGGCAAAGTGTCAGCAACACTGGCTGTGATACCAATGCTGCCTCTTACATGTTTTGCAACCATCTGTAGTTCATGAAACACTATGGTCTCATTTTCTCCATCTGAAATCTAGAATATTAACATTGTTCACTACTTCTAGGATAGTACATTTAGAGGCTGTATGTGAAGGCAAGCTGAAGCCTGTAAAAAGTTAACATAGAGAAAAGAGAGTCCTCAGGGAAATGCTTTCTTTTTCTTTTTTTCTTTTTTTTTTTTTTTTCAGTCTTAAAGAGGCTTTCACAGCCAGGTGAACCAGCTGCCACCAAGGGACCAAGACAACTGGTGCACTCCCAACAGATCTTCGGAGGGAAGGCACCAAGAGTGGACGGAGGGAAGACACAGAAGCTGGATTGAAGTGGGAGGAAGCTGGGAACCGTGCATGGGGCTATCATGCACCAGGACTCATTCCTGGCCCCCAAAAACCTCGAGGGAATGGGTAAGTTGAACCAGTGAGGAGAAACCCACTCTTGCCATCAGCCTCTGGAATTGCAGTGGGCGGAGACCCCTCAAACACCACAGACACTTGAGTTGGCAGGCAGAGCTGCTTAGAGAAGTGATAGGAGCAGCATGCCAGTGGAAGCAGGGCCTACAGGGTTTGGCGTGGGAGTGTCTGTAGCAGCATACAGCCAGGGAAGCCCATCTTCCTAGGTGCAATTTGCTCCCATAGGAGACTTTAGCTCTAGGAGAATTGTCTCGGACCTGAACTCTGCAGCAATGTCTTGCCCATAAGACTGTGTCAGTAAGACCTAAGCACCTGTTGGACTCATGGCCTCTCCCAGGACCAAACCTAGCCACACCTGCTTGCAGGGCAGCTACAGGGTGCCACGGGGGCTGCATCATAGCTCCTGCACTGGCTGATGGTGCCTGGCCCTCACTGCCGTGCACCAACCTGCCTGCTCCCTCCCCATGCTGCAGCTTACCCTGGGCCCACAGCAACCCCTGATACGGCTTTGCTGGCACATATGTACCTGGGCAGGTTTTGCCTTCCTTGTCCCACACGTTTATGTATGCACCCTGCCTGTTACTAATGGGGTGGGAGTGCACTCTGCTCACCCTCCTGGACCATCACTATAGTAGAGCCTTGGCAGGCACAAAGCCAACCAGCCCCATCCCCTGCTTAGCCCTGGTGCCAACACTACCAAGGGAGTGAAACTATGCACAGAGAACAGCAGACCCTCCCCAACCCTGAGTGACTACTCTTGCCTGTGGCACACAGAAAACACACAGTCTTGCACCTACAAGCACTCCACCCGCATGCTAACCCCATCACCAGTGCCACCACAGGCACGGTTGCCAGCAACACCCCCCACCACCACCACCACCATGAGCCATGCTGCCTTCACGACTGTGGTGAATGCCTGCATGGAGGGAGGCCTGGGCACAACTAAGGAGTATGTACCCACTGTGCTGCTGCCACTGCAAATGAGAATGGATCCTGCTGCTACTGCAGGATGGCTGCTGCCACTTTGGCTGACACCACCCTTTTTGCAGACAAACTCCCCTTTTTGCAGACAAAATAATACTATATCTAGAAAACTTCATAGTCTCAGCCCAAAAGCTCCTTAAGCTGATAAACAACTTCAGCAAAATCTCAGGATAAAAATAATTGGTGTACCAAAATCACTAGCACTCCTATACATCAACAATAGTTAAGCTGAGAGTCAAATCAGAAACTCGATTCTATTCACAATTGCCACAAAAAGAAAAAAATACCTATGAATACAGCTAAAAGATATTTGCAAGGAGAACTACAAAACATTGCTCAAAGAAATCAGAGATGAAACAAATGAAAAAAAAAGTTCCATGCTCATGAATAAAAACAATAAATGTCATTAAGATGGCCATAATGTCCAAAGCAATTTATATATTCAAGGCTGTGCCTATCAAACTACTAATGACATTCTTCACAGAAGTACAAAAAATATTTTAAAATTCATATGAACCAAAAAAGAGCCCTAATAGCCACGAATATCCTAAGCAAGAAGAATTGAGGAGAAGGAACTCCCTCTTCTCCAAAACTGGAGGCATCATGCTACTCCTAACTTTAAACTATACTATGGGGCAGCAGTAACCAAAACAGCATGGTACCAGTACAAAAACAGACAAATAGGCTGGTGGAACAGAATAAAAACCCAGAATAAAGTGGCACACCTACAACTAGCTGATCTTCAACAAAGCTGACAAAAATAAGCAATAGGAAAAGGACTCCTTATTCAATAAATGGTGCTGGGATAACTAGCTAGTCATAAGCAGAAGATTGAAAATGGATGCCTTCTTTATACCATATACAAAAATTAACCCACAATTAAAGACAAAAATGTAAAACTCAAGACTATAAAAACCCTGGAAGACAACCTAGGCAATACCATTCTGAACACAGGAATGGGCAAAGATTTCATGATGAAGATGCCAAAAGCAATTACAGCAAAAGGGAAAATTACAAATGAGATCTAATTAAACTAAAAAGCTTCTGGACAGCAATAGAAACTATTGACAGAGTAAACAGACAGCCTATAGAAATGAAAGAAAATATTTGCAAATTATGCATCTGGCAAAGGTCTAATATCCAGCTTTCATACGGAAACTTAAGCAAATTTATAAGAAAAAACAAACTACATTAAAAAGTAGGCAAAGGACATGAACACTTTTCATAAGAAGACATACATGCAGCCAACAAGCATATGAAAAAAAGCTCAACATCACTGATCATTAGAGAAATGCAAATCAAAATCACAAAGAGATACCATTTCAGATCCAGTCGGAATGGCTACAGTTAAAAAGTTTAAAAAAAAAAAAAAGATGCTGGTGAGGTTACAGAGAAAATGCTTATATACTGTTGATGGGAGTGTAAATTAGTTCAACCATAGTGCAAAACAGTTTGGTGATTCCTTAAAGACCTAAAAGCAGAACTGCCATTCAACCCAGCAATATCACTACTGAGTATATACCCAAAGGAATAATTCTATCATAAAGACAAATGCAAGCATATGTTCATTGCAGCACTATTCACAATAGCAAAGACATGGAATCAACCAAAGTGCCCATCAATGGTAGACTGGATAAAGAAAATGTGATACATATACATCACGGGATACTATGCAGCCATAAAAAAGGATGAGATCATATCCTTTGCAGCGACATGGATGGAGCTGGAGGCCATTATCCTTAGCAAACTAATACAGGAATAGAAAACCAAATATTGCATGTTCTCACTTATAAATGAGGGTTAAAAGATGAGAACACATGGACACATAGAAAAGAATAACAGGCACTGCATCCTATTGCAAGGTAGAGAATGGGAGGAGAGAGGTGATCAGGAAAAATAACTAATGGGTATTAGGTCTAATACCTGAGTAACAAAATAATCTGTACAACAAACCCCCAAGACATGAGTTTACTTATATAACAAAGCTGCATCTGTAACCCTGAGCTTAAGGTTAAAAAAATTAATTAAGGTATAGTTGGCAGGTAAAAATTATATATATTTATGGTGTACAACTTGATGTTTTAATGTATTATATACTATGAAATCATGAAATCAAACGAATTAACATGCCCATCACCTCATATACCTATTATTTTATGTTGTGAGGACATTTACTATTTAGTCTCTTAGCCATTTTCAAGTATATAAGATATTATTATTAACTGTAGTAGAGTAGATCGCCTGAACTTATTAATCCTATCTGACTAAATTTTTGTACGCTTTGGCCATCATCTCGCCACTCCCCTGTCCCCACTCTCACCCCCTGACAACCACCATACTACTCTATGCTTCTATGAGTTTGACTTTTTTAGTTGCCACGTGTGAGTGAAATCATGCAGTGCTCATATTTCTGTGCCTGGCTTAATTCACTTAGTACATGTCCTGCAAGCTCATCCGTGTTGTCACAAATTATAATTCTTTTCCAAGACTGAATAGAATTCCATTACATGCACACACACACATACACAGATGCACACACACAACATATTTTCTTTATCCATTCATCTATTGATGAGCCCAGGTTAATTTCCTTTATTGATTATTGTGAACAATGCTATAATGACATTGGTCTAGGCAATGGTTTTTTGTATATGACACAGGCAAAAAAAGCACAAATAAATGAGGTGGCATTAAAAAAAAAGCTTTTGCACAAACAAAGCAACAGTCAACAGGGTGAAAAGATAATCTATGGAATGGGAAAAAATATTTGTAAACTATCCATCTGACAAGGAGTATCCAAAATATATAAGAAACACTCAACAGCAAACAACTGAATAGAAAAAAAAAATCTGATAAAAAATAAACAAAGGATCTGAATAGACATTTCTCAAAAGAAGACATGCAAATGTCCAACAGATATATGAAAACAATGCTCAAATCACTACTCATCATGGAAATGTAAATTAAAACTCAAACTACAATGAGAAACTATCTTACACTGTTGGAATGGCTTTCATCAAAAAGACAACAGATGAGTATTGAAGAGAATGTAGAGAAAAAGGAATCCTTGTACACTAATATGGTTTGACTCTGTGTCCCTACTCAAATCTCATCTTGGATTGTAATCCCCATAATCCCCACATGTCCAGGGAAGGATCTGGTGGGGGGTGATGGATCATGGGAGAGGTTTCCTCCATACTGTTCTTGTCATAGTGAGTGAGTTCTCACAAGATGTGATGGTTTTACAAGGGGCTCTTCTCCCTTCATTCATTTGCTCTCTCTTGCCTGCCACCATGTAAGATATGCCTTTGCTTCTCTCTTGCCTTCTGCCATGATTGTAAGTTTCCTGAGGCCTCCCTAGACATGCAGAACGATGAGTCAGTAAACTTGATAAATTACCCTGTCTCAGGTATGTCTTTATAGCAGTGTGAGAATAGATTAATACATACACTGTTGCTGGAAATGTAAACTGGTACAACCATTATGGAAAACAGTATGGTGGTTCCTCAGAAAATTAAAAATAGAACTATCATATGATTCTGCAATCCCACCTCTGGATACATATCCAGAGGATATAAAATAAGCATGTCCAAGAGATGGCTGCACTCCCATGTTCACTTAAGAAGCTTCTTACAGTGGAAAGCAGCATTTTGATTATTTGCCTATTTGTGAGAATCGATTCTTTATGTGCAAGTCTGTAAACTTTATTAACAGATTTACTTGTTGGTTTATTTGTTGTTTGTTTTATTTAATCATTCCATTAGAAAACACATATATTCGGCACACTCTTGTCAGCAACTTTCTTAAAGCTGAAACAGAATTTACCTAATTTATTCCAGTAATTGTTACTAAAGTACAAAGTGTAAAGGAAAAATTAATTGTGTGTATTTCTGTGATGTCATGAATTATTATGCTTTTGGCAAACCTATAACTTCAGTTACTGTGGGTTTAAGATGCTGGTCACATTTATGACGGCGACCCACATATACACACCCTCCTCTTATACATGGAAAACAAAACCTGCTGTTGTTTTCACTGGATAGTGTGTGTCAATAATTAGACCTGGAGACTGGGGGGAAGAAAGGAGGAAAGTGGAAAAGAGGTTCCTTTCTTCAGATTCAGGGAAACAGTTTAAATTTTATTGTTAAAGGATCTGACAAAGCATCATTTAGGGAGGGGATTCTGCCATTCTGGAAGGGGAGATTTCCCATAAAGGAGGCCACCAGAGAGTTGGGCTGCATTTTCTTTCTCTGTGGTTACCTCTTATTCTTTTTTCATTGAGTCTCACTCACAGCCCTGTAAATCCTTCGGGCAAGAAGCAACAAGTTGCAGGCTTCTTCTACATCTGCCTAGGAAGCGGGTGTTAGGTGGGAGGAGGGCAGAGGACTCATGCATCTCTCACCTGGACCTTAATTTCCACCTGCAGACTTTCTTTTAATGTAATCTAGACTCTGTTAGGACCTAGCACCTGAGACCAGTCCAACAATCGCTCCCCCTGCACTGGGCACTCTCCAAGAGTATGCCTGGCAGTCAGGCTCTGAATCCTGGCATGCTGCCTATTCTGGCCTTTCCCTTTTGTTGCCCTAAGGGCTGTGTGTTGTGAATCAAATCACTGGGCAACGAAGTACCTTCAAAAGAGCCCCAAGCTCTCTGGCAATTACTGTGTATTCCAGCCAAAACTGCAGAGAAAGGAGGGCATCAAGCTTAGGGGGCCAATCCCTGTCTTTCTACCAGTCCCTTATAACAACTCAAGCTCCATTTAAAGAGGCTCATATTGGAATACTCTGTTGACAAGTAGATACCACTTCACCTCTGCTAGGGTGAGTGCTGGTAGCTCCTCCCTGTTAAATGCACATCTCAATGCCTCTGCCCTAAGTGAGTTGTGCAATAAATGAGCTGTCACACTGAACAGGTGGGAAAGAAGTGAACTGCTTGTTCACTTGCTGCCGTTGCCACTGCTGGTCCAGAAATAGAAGATAAGACAGGTGAGAACTGCTTTTCCTTCTATCAAAAAAGATTCTAAACTGAGGCAATGCTTTGCATTGAGTTCTGGGGTTTTGTGGTTTTGGGAACCAGCAGTAGTCAAAGTATTTTCTCTTGGTAACTCCTTAGGCCATAAAGGCTCTTTTCTTTTTTAAATAAAACAAAACAGCACAAAAAAAAACAAAGACAAAAATACCTTCAAGCTCCCTTCAGTAGTTGCTACACCTTCAGATTGAGACATCCTTCCTTATTTGCAAACCTCAGCTGTGTCCAGGGGCAGGGCCACAGTGAAACTGCCAGGAGCAAAAAGGCTTCCAAGAAAAAGTACCACATCAGACTGGAAACTGGGGACAGATCAATCCTGGGATATGACGGGCATCAGAAGGCTCCCTCTCCAAAGGACTTAAGAACCAAACCTGACAGTTTCTGTACTTGGTAAGTTTTGTGTGGTTTGCTGTGTAAAGCATATCTGAGAACAGGTATTATTCAGCTCAACTTCCTTTTCTCCTTATTGGGAGGGTTTGTGAATTCAAGTCTGTGGACTGAGGTGGTGGGGAGCATCCAGTTAGAACTCTAGTCACATGTAGCTCACAGCCATGTGGGCTGTGCTGGGGATGGTCGATCAAGCATTTGGAATAGACTTGGTTTTTGGAATGCAGTGGATCTGATTGCTTCTTGGCAGCTTCTCTTTCCCAATTACGTTTGGCTTAGTCTGATAGTCAAATTACTTTGCAATCCCTAAGCTGATCCAGAAAGTATACAGAGGAGACAGAGAGAACGCTGTCTAAAAGGAGACTGGGGATGGGGGAAGGAGGATTCTGGTTGGATTTTCACAATGTTCCCTGAATAATCCACAACCCATCCCAAAGAATGGTGACTGCATGTGATACCCTGGCTTTTTGTTAACATGCCTCTTTAAAATGTTGGCCAATTAAAGCCATTGTGCACATTTTCAATTGTTTTGTTCCCTTAATGAAACTCAAGAATGTATATTACAGGTATGGATTTGATTAAAAATGTAAGGTTTCTCATAATGAATGTATGTTCTGGTTCAAATAATTTAGGAGTTTCCTAAAATCTAAACCCAGTACTTTCCATTGCATCAGAAAACAAAACCTTGATAATTTGAGTTCCAATCTGAATATGGTGATTCCACTGAAGTGAAGCTAATGTTTTCCTTTGTATAATTTACAAATGAATTGTTCGCATGAAATTTAATGCAAGCAGAATTGTGAACCTATTTTGGAGAATGGACTGGTTTTTCTAATGGCGTTATTTTTGTTGTTATAGTTGCTGAGATAGGGTCTTGGTCTGTCATCCAGGCTGGAATGTAATGATGCAATCACAGCTAACTGTAACCTCAAACTCTTGGGTTCAAGCGATCCTGCTGTCTTAACCTCCCAAGTAACTCAGAGTACAGATATGCACCACCATGCCTGCCTTTTTTTTTTTTTTTTTTTTTTTTTTCTAGATGTGGGGGAGTCTCATCATGTTGTCCAGGCCGGTCTCAAATTCCTGTTCTCAAACAATCCTTCTGCTCCAGCCTCCCTAAGTGCTGGGATTATAGGCCACTGCACCTGGCCTCTAATCGCTTTATAGAATTCATTATTCACATGAGAATATATTCACAAATTGTTCAGTATCTCAGCCACCTATTAAACCAAGTTTAAAAATAATAATAATGACCATTTTACAATTTTAAAAAGACTTCAAGTTGAAGAGCCTTAGGTAGCAGGTATCTTGAGTAGAGTATGTATGTATTTAAATGATGTTAAAGAGAGGCACTACAAATATTGTCTGGTCAAATTCCATCTTACCAAGTAAAAATTAATTGATTTTATTATTTAAAGGTTGAAATATAAAATAATAACAATATACTTAAACCTCCATGGTGTAATGTCTAGAAAACTTCTTGCCCTCTCTCTCCAAAGCTGAAATGTCAAATGGTGAGGTTAATTAACACACAACAATCTTGAAGGTTAGCTACTAATTTTTTTTAAATTATACTTTAAGTGCTGGGGTACCTGTGCGGAATGTGCATGTTTGTTACATAGGTATACACATGCCGTGGTGGTTTGCTGCACCTATCAACCCGTCATCTACATTAGGCATTTCTCCTAATGCTATCCCTCCATGCTCTCCCTACTCCATGACAGGCCCCAGTGTGTTATGTTCCCCTCCTTGTGCCCATGTGTTCTCATTGTTCAACTCCCATTTATGAGTGAGAGCATGTGGTATTTGGTTTTCTGTTCTTGTGATAGTTTGCTGAGAATGATGGTTTCCAGTGTCATCCATGTCCCTGCAAAGGACATGAACTCATCCTTTTTTATGGCTGCATAGTATTCCATAGGGTGTGCCACATTTTCTTTATCCAGTCTATCACTGATGAGCATTTGGGTTGGTTCCAAGTCTTTGCTATTGTGAACAGTGCTGCAATAAACATACATGTGCATCTGTCTTTATAGTAGATTGATTTATAATCCTTTGGGTATATACCCAGTAATGGGATGGCTTGGTCAAATGATATTTCTGGTTCTAGATCCTAGAGGAATTGCCACACTCTCTTCCACAATGCTTGAACTCATTTACACTCCCACCAACAGTGTAAAAGTGTTCCTATTTCTCCACATCCTCTCCAACATCTATTGTTTCCTGAGTTTTTCATGATCACCATTCCTGGCATGAGATGGTATCTCATTGTGGTTTTGATTTGCATTTCTCTAATGACCAGTGATGATGAGCTTTTTTTCATATATATATTGGCTGCATAAACGTCTTCTTTTGAAAAGTGTCTGTTCATATCCTTTGCCCACTTTTTGATGGCATTGTTTATTTCTTGTAAATTTGTTGAAGTTCTTTGTAGATTCTGGATATTAGCCCTTTGTCAGATGGATAGATGGCAAAAATTTTCTCCCATTCTGTAGGCTGCCTGTTCACTCTAATTATAGTTTCTTTTGCTGTGCAGAAGCTCTTTAGTTTAATTAGATCCCATTTGTCAATTTTGACTTTTGTTGCCTTGCTTTTGGCGTTTTAGTCATGAAGTCTTGGTCCATGCCTATGTCCTGAATGATATTGCCTAGGTTTACTTCTAGGGTTTTTATGGTTTTAGGTCTTGCATTTAAGTCTTTAATCCATCTTTAGTTAATTTTTGGATAAGGTGTAAGGAATGGATCCAGTTTCAGCTTTCTGCACATGGCTGCATATGGAATATGTGCCACAATAGCAAAGACTTGGAACCAAATGTCCATCAGTGACAGGCTGGATTAAGAAAATGTGGCACATGTACACCATACACTATGCAGCCATAAAAAAGGATGAGTTCATGTCCTCTGTAGGGATACTGATGCAGCTAGAAACTATCATTCTCAGCAAACTATCACAAGAACAGAAAACCAAACACCACATGTTCTCACTCATAGGTGGGAATTGAACGAAGAGAACAACTGGACACAGGAAGGGGAACATCACACACTGGGGCCTGTCGTGGGGTGGGGGTACGGGGGAGGGATAGCATTAGGAGATACACCTAATGTAAATGATGAGTTAATGGGTGCAGCACACCAACATGGCACATGTATACATATGTAACAAACCTGCATGTACATGTATCCTAGAACTTAAAGTATAATAAATAAATAAATAAGAAAAATAAGTATAAAATAAGAAAATTTGTTTTGCAGGTGTTATTTAGTTTGCCAAAGAAATCTCACTGATAAAAATTCATCCTGTATAGCTAGGAGCATCTACATTTTTCTTTACTTCAGAGAAACACAGTAGCTTATCATCTAACTAAATTGCCATGGTGCTTCAACTGAGCTCAATTCTAACAAGTCAAGATGGTTAAATTACAAAAACAGATTTCAACAAATCATGTTAACATACAAGCTATAATTTTCAGAAAGTATTTGCTTTTAAATACTGATGATCTGTGATTTTTTTTATTTTTTTTAATTTTCATCACATTTGTCCCAGCAGGCCTTTAAATAATCCAGAAAAAGTTAAAGTGGGAACTTATTTTCCCATTTTGCCCTGCTTTTGTTTTGATGACCTTTCACATTTATCATAAATTTAAGAAACGGATTGTGAAGAGAAGGAATGATCCACCAAGTTTCTACAGAGATACCTAAGTAATTTAACATGAGCAACACCGAAGTCTTTCTAGTTCTTCCACATTCTCCCATGTGCCTTGGGCACCCTCCAATCAGACACTAACCTGACATCACCTCTCTTGGAACACCTTTCTCAGGACATCCATTTGGCAAAATGGGTTGGAGATAATGTTCTCAGGTTCCCCTAATGATTGGAAATGTGCTTCTTCCTCTCTCATTCAAACCTAGTAGAAGAAAAAAATAAAAGATGGAAAGCTCAAAAGAGCAGTCTGAAATGTAATTGATGTTTCCTGGCACAGATGTCTATAGGAGTGGTCAGTCACTTCAATAGTTGGTGTGACATGGGCACAACACCATCTTTAAGCAGAGGAACAATGTTCCTCATGGTAGAAAATGAATCCCTGGACTGAGTATTCATTAAGTATTAGTGTTTCACATTTCAAGTTATATCAAAATACTTTCAGCCAAAAAACTTTCAAACACATGAATGAGTATATTTTTTTAAATGCATTGAGTTTAATATATATATGAGCACACAAAGAACTTCATAAAAATAAATAAGAATAATTTTTAAATGGTCTTATTCCTACAAGAACTTAAGAAAAATCATCTGTGTGCTGGTATTTCCTAGCCTCTTTCTACTTCTGTTTTGTTAGTAATTACAGTAGTTTTTTTTCTTTGGCTTGAAATGAGGATTCAATGAGTTATTATATAAAAGAACTTCAAACACTGAGTGGCATAAAGAAAGCATTCAAAAAATGTAAACTATCATTACTTTTTACTACTACTGCTACCTCTACTACTATTACTACTCTTGTAATCTTACTGTCAATACAATTAAAACTAATAATCTTTTTTCACTTTATGTTGTTATTTTTCCTGTTTTATAGAGGTAAATTGACAACTAAAAGTTGTAAACATAATGGTCAATGTGATGCTTATGTATACATTGTGAAATAATTCCCACAATCAAACTAATTAATATATTCATAACTTTACGTAGTTATCATTGTATGTTGGGGGGCAAGAATGCTTGAGATTACTCTTTCAGCAAATTTCGAGTACACAAGACAGTATTATTAACTATAGTCACTATGTTGTACATTGGATCTCCAGAACTTATTTATCCTGAATAAGTAGTATGCTTTGACCAACATATCCCCATTTCTCCCACCTCCCAGCCCCTGGCACCCACTGTTCTGCTCATGACTTCTATGAGTCTGGCAATTTTAGACTCCTGTATAAGTGAGATCATATTGCACTTGTCTTTCTGTGCCTGACTTATTTCACTTAGCATAATGCCCTTCGAGTTGATCTGTGTTACCAAAAATGACAGAATTTTCCTTCCCTTTTAGGGCTGAATAATATTCAGCGGTGTGTGTGTGTATATATGTGTGTGTGTGTGTGTGTGTGTGTGTGTGTGTGTAGACAGATGATAGATAGATAGATAGATAGATAGATAGACAGATAGATAGATAGATAGATATGGGTTTAGATATATACCACATTTTTAATCCACTCATCTATCAATGGACATTTAGTTGTTTCCATATTTTGGCTGTTCTGAATAATGCTGCTATGAACATGAGAATGCAAATATCTCATTGACATACTGATTTCATTTCCTTTGCCTATATGGCCAGTAATGATACTGCTGGAATGGTAATTCTATATGTTATTTGGGGGAAAACCTCCATACTGTTTTCTTTTTTTTCACTTTGAAAAATATATATTTACAGGAACAACTCCCCATTCTCTGGGACTCTTTAGGGGAAAAAAAGGTCCACTTTGGGGAAGTAAAACAAACAGTAGAGATGAGTGTAGCACCGTCCCCCAAATCACCAACTCCCAGGTCCCGAGGCCTGGGCTGGGCCAGCGCTAACAGGTGAGCCCGGGAGTCTTTTGAACCCACTCTCTCTTGCCTAGAATAGAGACAGGACAGGTTTTATGTCCCCCATTCCTCCCTCCCAACTCCAGGGACATTGAAAGGGTCTTTTGTACCCTCCCGCAGGTAATTGGGGGGCTGGGAGGGAGGGAACTGAAAATACACGTTTGGTATCAAAAATAAACACTTGGAGGAGGGAGGCGGCAGGAAGATTCCCCCCCAAATCCCTTCCTTCCCACCCACCCCACCAAATATAGGAAGAGATGACTCCCTCTCCCCTATTGAAAAGCCCCATTTAAAAATGGATTATACTATCAAAATGGCAGCGGGGGAGAGACAGGGAGACCTGGAGTACTGGCTGAAGGGGCCCCCCAGATGGGGACCACCCCCCCCAAAAAACCCTCCATTGGGAGGAAACAGGCAGGACCCCAGGGAGGTTGGCAGACAAAGGAATGGCTTTTCAGGGGAAAGAAGAACAAAAGTGACATTCCTCCCTGGCCAAAGTTGGTTGAAAAAGGATAAGCTGTCTGAGAGAAAGGCTGGGGAGGTGGAAATTTCTATTCCAAGGGTGTGATTCTTCCTTGGCCAAGACTCCCAACCCATTAAACGGTACAAATTCTTCCTGGACCCCTGAGTATGGCCAGGAATAATAAAACAAACTAACTCTTCTACTCACATCTGAAAATGGAGACAAGGCTCCCTTATCTCCCCAAGGGCAGGCTGAGAAATAAAGAAAGAAACTTCGTTCTCAAGCCAGACCCCGATTGTCTTGTCTTGGGGAAAAAAAGCGGGGAGGTGGGGGAGATGTCCTAACCACCCTAAAAGGTTAGGTCAGGCTCCTCCCAGTGGCCTTCAAAAAATAAATAAATAAACTGTCCCTACCATTGATGTAGGAGACGTGTAAGGGCGACCACTGGGGGACTGACAGAAAACAGAGAAGTTGTGGAAGCTGTGTGATTTCTGTGGAGGAGATAATGAGAATTACTCCTGAGAGTAATTCTTCTCAAGGATCCCCACCCCACCACAATCACAGAATGAGTCTTTCAGTTGAACTATGTTTCTCCTTGAGATGGCTGGCTGGAGAGAGCATGGATGGAGTGACCCCAGAAGGCGGGGGGGGGGGGGGGGGGGGGAGGTGGTAGTCATGGCTTCCGGGGCCCTGGGGAGAGCACCACGGGGGTCGAGAGGCCGTCCACGCTGATGGAAAGGATATGTACCTGGGCGCTGCCACTGGTCGGAAACTGGAAGGAGAGCTTGGCCGGGCTACGGGGCGCAATGGGACTCAGGGTGCTCCAGAGGTGAATGCTGGGAGGCAGCGAGCTGGGTGTCAGCAGCACTGGGGTCAATGTATGCATAGGAAGTAGGGACGGAGTTAGCGCCGGCCCAGGCACCTGGAGGCCGGAGCCAGTTCCCGATCCTGGGGTCCGTTCGGGTCCTGGCCCACCTAGCAGGCTCGGGCTGAGTGGAAGCTCTAGGTCCTGGGGCTTCCGGCCCTTCTGCGGCTGGGAGATCTCAGGGCTGGAAGCCGCGGGGCCGCCCGCCTGCTTTGCGGTGTCCATAACGACCGCCGGCAGCCGGGCTGGCACGCCCTCCTGTGGAGGGATTTCTGGCTCGGCCTTAGTAGTTCCGGCACAAACCCTCCCTCCCCGGCAACTTCCAACTCTTCCTTGGGCCCTTCCACTTTCACTTCCGGGGGCAAAGCCCGGCCCAAACCTGGCTCCACATTCAGCTCTTCCGATTTCAGGTTTGGGGCCTCGGGCGGGGTCAGGATGGTCTGCAGAGGCAAGCCGGCCTCCTCAGCCTCCAGGCAAAAGGGGCTTGGACTGGTGCTCCTGCTCCCCGAGGGGGGCGCTGCTGCTCCTGCAGGAGCTGCGTTAGGGAGCATCACAGCCGGCCGAGGATGAGGGGGTGGCTGTGGCTGCAGAGACTGGATGGTGAAGGTGGAATAGAGGCCCGAGCCCATGTACTCGTTCCGGCGGCTATGTGCCAAACCGCTCGGGCCTGCCCTTCCTGCATCCTTGGGTGTGCCTGGCTTTCCAGAGGCAGTGTCCCCTGGGGCGGCATGTACAGCAGCAAGGGCCGCATTTGGCATGGCGGAGGTAACAGACACCTCTGACTGGGGCGCGCAGTCCTCAGTGGAGCACCCTGCGACCTCAGGATGGGACACAAACTTGTAAACGAACTTCTGGCCGCTCACTTTGCGGATGATATTCTTGTCATAGTAGTACCGCAAGGCCCGGCTGAGCTTGTCGTAATTCATGTTGGTCTTGTTCTTGCGTAGCCCCCACAGCCGGGCCACCTCCTCTGCATCCACCAGCTTGAATTCACCACCATCCCGTGAAGTCCAGGAGATGATGTGGCCATTGCCTTGCTGTCTGAGCAGCTGCAGCAGAAACTGCCACAGCGTCACAGATGGGTCCATCACTGGGGGAGTGCTCACGCCATCCCAGGGGTATCTGTGTGTAGCGTGGCGGTGGCATTGGCAATGTTGGCAGCTCCGGGGGGCTGGGGCTCCATACGCGGCCCCACCGCCCCCCAGGCCTGGGTTCCGAGGAGGCGGTGGCGGTGGTGGTGGCGGTGGCGGCGGCGGCAGACCTAGAAGCCCCATACTGTTTTCTATAATGGCTAAAATAATTTACATTCCCATTAACGGTGTACAAGGGTTTTCTTTTCTCCATATTCTCACCAAGACATATCTTTTGTCTTTTTGATTACAGTCATTGTAACAGGTGTGAGATGATATCTCATGAGGTGGTTTTGGTTTGCATTTACCTGATGATAATTGATAGCATTTTTATATACTTGCTGGCCATTTATATGTCTTCTTTAGATAAATATCTATTCCTTTTCTTTACCTATTTTTAAAATTTTTCTTTTATTGTTTTAGAGGTAGAGACTTTCTGTGTTGGCCTGGTTGGCCTCAAACTCCTGAGTTCAAGCAGTCCTCCTACCTCAACCCCTCAAATAGCTGGGATTACAGGCATGTACCACTGCACCCAGCTGCCCATTTTTTAATTGAGTAGTTCGTTTTCTTGCTATTGAGTTGTTTGAATTCCTCATATATTTTGGATTAACCCCTTATCAGATGTATAGGCCCTGCTGTGGCTTACAGAAGAGTCAGCATGGTTCCATTTGAAAGTGACTTTAGCTTATTGAATGATATAGGATGATTGCTTAACTTACTTGATTAAAATAAGTAAAAACATAGATGGTCCTCAGATGGATACTTTAGAAATATTTTTTCTCATTTTTTAGGCTGTCTCCTTACTTGCTTTATTATTTCCTTTGCTGTGCAGGGATTTAATTCAATACCATCTTATTTGTTTATTTTTGCTTTTGTTGCCTGTTCATCTGGGTTCCTATCCAAAAAAATCCATGCCCAGACAAATGTCATGGAGTTTTCCCATATGTTTTCTTCTAATAGTTTTAAAGTTTCATATTTTATGTTTAAGTTTGTAATCCATTTTGAGTTGATTTTTATGTATGATGTGAGATGAGGGTCCAGTTTTATACTTCTTCATCTGGATATTTAGTAACACTCCTCCATTTGTTGAAGAGACTGTCTTTTCCCCATTTAGTGTTCTTGGGATCTTTGTGACAGATTAATTGACCTTAAATGCACAAATTTGTTTCTAGGCTATTACTTTCTATTGATTTATATGTATTTTTTATTCCAATACCATGCTGTTTTGATTATTATAGTTTTGTAGGCTATTTTGGGATCTGATAATGTGATAGTTCCAACTCTGTTTTTCCTTCTCAAGACTGCTTTGGCCACTCAGATTTTTTGTGGTTCCATATATATTTTAGAGTGCTTTTTAAAATTTATTTGATAAATGTCATTGGAGTTTTGATAGTAATTGCACTGAATCTGTAGATGACTTTGGTAGTATGGATATTTTACTGATATTAATAATTCAAATCCAAGAACACAGAGTATTGTTCCACTTACCTGTGTCTCATTTAATTTTTTTTGTCATTGTCTTATAGTTTTCAGTGTATAGATCTTTTACTCCTTGGCTAAATGTAATCCTAAGTATTTTTAGTGATCCTGGAAATTGAATTGTTTTATTGATACCTTTTTCAGAATGTTAGTTGTTATTATACCTAAACGCTACGAATATTTGTATGTTGATTTTGTATCCTGCAACATTACTAAATTTATTAGTTCTAAAACAATTTTTCTGTAGTCTTTAGAGTTTTCTGTGTATAAGATCATGTTATCAGAAAACAAGGACAATTTTACTTCTACCTTTCAGATTTGGATGCCTTTCATTTCTTCTTCTTGCCTAATTGTTCTGGCTAGGACTTCCAGTACTATAACATTAGAAGTGGTTAGAGTGGGCATTCTTATCTTGTTCCCAAACTTAGAGGAAAAGTTTTCAACTTTTCATCAGTGAATATGATGTTAGCTGTGGGCTTGGCACAGATGGCATTTATTATGTTGAGATACATTCCCTCTATACATCGTTGTTGATAATTATTATCATAAAAGGATGTTGAATTTTATCAAATGCTGCTTCTGCATCTATTGAAATGACCACCTAATTTTTATCCTGAATTCTGCTAATTGTTGTGTCATATTTACTGATTTGTGTGTGTCGAACCATCTTTGCATCCCAGAGATAAATCCCACTTGATTATACTGTATTTTCCTTTTAATGTGTATTGAATTCTTTTTGCTAGTATTTTGTTAAAGATTTTGCATCTATGTTCACCAGGAATATTGGTCTGTAATATTCTATTCTTTCAGTGTTCCAGTCTGCCTTTGGTTTGAGGGTATTGCTGGCCTCATAAAATGAGTTTGGAAGTATTACCTCTCTGTCAATTTTTGGGGAAAGTTTAAGTAGAATGTATGTTCATTCCTCTTTAATGTTTGGTGGAATTCACTGGTGAAGCCATCAGGTCCTGGAGTTTCCATGGTTGGAAAGTTTTTGATTACTGACTTAATCTTCATACTTATTGTTCTGTTCAGATTTTCTATTCATGATTCAGTCGTGGTAGGTTGTACATTTCTAGGAATGAATTCATTTCTTCTAGATTATTCAATCATTGGCATATAACTGTTCATAGTAGTCTCTTACGAGCTTTTGTATTTCTGTGGCATCAGCTGTAATGTCTCCTCTTTCATTTCTGATTTTGAGTCTTCTCTCTGTTTCTTAGGTTAGTTAATGGTTTGTCGATTCTACCTTTCAAAAAAGTTTTAATTTTTTCTTATCTCTATTTCATTTATTTCTCCTCTAATCTTTTTTATTTCCTTCCTTCTGATAACTTAGGGATTAGTGTGTTCTTCTTTTATCTAGTTCCTTGAAGTGTAAAGCTAGATTGCTTATTTAAGATCTTTTTTTATATTTTATGAAGGCATTTATCACTATTAACTTCCCTCTTCAAACTACTTTTACTGCATCTCAAAAGTTTGTTACGACGTGTGCTATTTTTGTTTGTCTCAAAATATTTTTAATTTCTCTTTTGATTTTTTCCTTGACCCATTTGTTGTTCAGGAGTTTGTTGTTTTGTGAAAACTGAAAATTCACAGGAGTTTTTCAGTTTTTCCCCTGGTATTAATTTGAAGACAAAGTCATTATCTTTCATAAAATGATATTTCATATAATAGCCAAGAGAATAATAAAACTTTTTGTGAGAACATAAACTGCAGGCAATTTAAAGTATATCTTTGGAACATAGTTTACATGTATCCTCCCATATATGTTTTTACTCCCAAGTTCTCATTTCTTCTAGACTAAATTTTTATGACAGCTCCATACGATGTATCTGATTTTAGCCCTTTAACCTTCTTTCAATATACCATACACACTGTCATCAACTTCATTGTCAAATCTGCTACCTGAAAAAAATATATAAAAATTCCCTTTCATAATAGAATGAAACCCAAACTCCTTATCTTGCTATGCATGGTGCTTCATGATCTGGCGTCAACATACCTTTTAATCTCTCTCAACCACCATTTCCCCTTATAGCCTTTTGTCCCAGCCAAACAACATGTTTTCTTTTTTTTTTTTTTTTTTTTGAGATTTATTTATTTATTTATTTATTTTTATTTTTTTTAATTATTATTATACTTTAAGTTCTAGGGTACATGTGCATAACGTGCAGGTTTGTTACATATGTATACTTGTGCCATGTTGCTGTGCTGCACCCATCAACTCGTCAGCACCCATCAACTCGTCATTTACATCAGGTATAACTCCCACTGCAATCCCTCCCCCCTCCCCCCTCCCCGTGATAGGCCCCAGTGTGTGATGTTCCCCTTCCCGAGTCCAAGTGATCTCATTGTTCAGTTCCCACCTATGAGTGAGAACATGCAGTGTTTGGTTTTCTGTTCTTGTGATAGTTTGCTAAGAATGATGGTTTCCAGCTGCATCCATGTTTCTACAAAGGACACAAACTCATCCTTTTTGATGGCTGCATAGTATTCCATGGTGTATATGTGCCACATTTTCTTAATCCAGTCTGTCACTGATGGACATTTGGGTTGATTCCAAGTCTTTGCTATTGTGAATAGTGCCGTAATAAACATACATGTGCATGTGTCTTTATAGCAGCATAATTTATAATCCTTTGGGTATATACCCAGTAATGGGATGGCTGGGTCATATGGTACTTCTAGTTCTAGATCCTTGAGGAATCGCCATACTGTTTTCCATAATGGTTGAACTAGTTTACAATCCCACCAACAGTGTAAAAGTGTTCCTATTTCTCCACATCCTCTCCAGCACCTGTTGTTTCCTGACTTTTTAATGATTGCCATTCTAACTGGTGTGAGATGGTATCTCATTGTGGTTTTGATTTGCATTTCTCTGATGGCCAGTGATGATGAGCATTTTTTCATGTGTCTGTTGGCTGTATGAATGTCTTCTTTTGAGAAATGTCTGTTCATATCCTTTGCCCACTTTTTGATGGGGCTGTTTGTTTTTTTCTTGTAAGTTTGTTTGAGTTCTTTGTAGGTTCTGGATATTAGCCCTTTGTCAGATGAGTAGATTGCAAAAATTTTCTCCCATTCTGTAGGTTGCCTGTTCACTCTGATGGTAGTTTCTTTTGCTGTGCAGAAGCTCTTTAGTTTAATGAGATCCAAACAACATGTTTTCTACTGCTCAAACACTGTACTTTCATATCGTTGTTGTTGGCTCAGCCTGCACCTTAAATGTGGAATGACCTTTCATAAATCTTTCTTAAATCCAACTTATCTGTACCCAGATGAGCTAGCAAATAAAGGTTTAAATAAGTAAGGAATTTAATTTTTATCATGTAAAAAAGAGGTCCAGACATGACCATCTATTGCTGGTAAAGTGTTTTCACAGAACCCTGGGGAACTCTGACTTCTTTTAGATTTTATACTTATGCTTCTTGCCTCATGGTTCCAAAATTACTGCTTCACCTCCAATACTACATTCACATTCCAGAGAGGAAGTGGAAAAAATAAATAGGGAAAACAGCATATCACAGCAAGTCTTATCACCTTTTTAAAAATTTCCCTGCACAGTAACTTCCAAATATATTTCATTGGGCATAATTATAACTAATCTTAGCTATAAAGAAAGCTGACAAAATATTTACTAGTCAGAAAATGTTGTACTAGTGAGGAAGGAAAATAAGGTGAAACCAATATGCATTCAGCAATGTTGGCCTTATTATTTGTTTGTTTTCATAATTATCTTTTCCTGGTTGTCTGGAACTTCAAAGTCATCTTTGTACCTTCTACTGCAGCATGCACTAAGAAGATACTTATTATATATTTGAGTAAGTTTAACTTTATAAATGACAAGGGAAAGAAAGCCATTTTCTGCATTTAAGCATGATTGTATTCCATTGTAATGAAAGCATAAACTTAGATAACTTGATCAAGAATAAGCAAACTACTGCCTGGGGGCAAAATGTGGCCTACATTGTTTTTGTGCACACCATGAACTAAGAATAGCTGATACATTCTTATAGTGTTTTAAAAAATAAAAACAGGAATATGCAGCAGGGACTGTATATAAACTGCAAAGCCTAAAAGATGTGGCATCTGGCATTTTACAGAACATATTTGCCATCCCTTGATATAGGTTAACATGTACTACATTTCTTTTTTTTAGTGTTAAGGATTTAATTGTATTATTCCAGGGTCATTGAAGCCATCTTTGTCTTTTGAAACAATGTATGTGAGAAAACTTGCCAGCCAACCCTTTCTCTTGTCAGGAAACTCAAATGTCCTATACCCATTCCACAGAGAAACTGATGTTAGGACTTCTGTAATGATCCTCACTCAGACTTATGAGCTAAATTTTCAGGTTTGAAAGTACATCATAATTTTTGATGATTTTTAAGTAATAATGTTCTCCTATGACTATGCAAATTTTAAGAAAAAAATTATGGTTCTGAAGCAGAAATAAGCATGAGAACCAATTAATTGTATTTCACCCATGCAATTGTTGAAGAACTCTATATGTGAGGCTAAAGCAATCTTTTTCCTATTGACTCTGCTCCATACCTTGACTAAATTATCCAAGCCAGTGATTTGAGGAAGCGTATGTGAAACCACCTTGAAGTATTTTACTTTCATGTTGTGCAAAGTATATTTTAAGTTATCTTAATGTTGCATAAAGTCTTCCTGTAATCTCAAGAAGCAGAGGGAGCAATTTTATCTTACTTGTCACTAAATCCCCCAGTGCCTATTGCAGTGCCTGGCAGGGAATTATAAGCTCTGTGTGTTTGTGCGTGCACACGTGTGCACGCATTGCTACCTCCCCTTCATCTCAAGGCAATGAAGTCTTGTTTCCATTATCACATGTCACCTTCTGTTAACGATGAGCAATTCATTACATGGAAGAAGTTAAGGAGTTCTACTTCTCACATATAAATTCTACTTTTCCTGTGTAAGTTCTACTTCATCCTTGTAAGTTTAGAGTACTGGAAAATAATATATGAAGAAAGTAAAATGTAGAACATTGGCATGGCTTCTGAAGGTCAAATATACAGTCACTAATGGAATCAGGATCAACACAGATGCTCAAGCATAATACCATGGTGTCTCTGTTTCACTAAATTTCCTCTCCTGTAAATAGTCCATGTCCTTAAATTTGCTGGATTTTTTAATAAAAAGTAAGTCATGCAATCCCACGTAATATGAAGGTATACACAAGTACTCCAAAAAGTTTCAGAATAAAGTAACTAAAGTAACAAGGCACACTCTATTGATATGTAGTAAAACAAAAAATCTCCAGAAACCAAACGAGTTTCTTGCAGAACCTAAGGACTTCTGTATTTCATTAAGAAAATGTATTGTAAAGGTAAAAAAGCAAATGATAGAACAGAAACAGCACAATATTCTGAATTATAGTGGCCTTTAAGTAAATAATAAGCATTAATATTCTCTTCATAAAAGCAAGTTTACTAATTTAGTATCATAAAAACATTTTTTTCAAAAGCCATGTCCAAGGGGGTGCCAGTTAAAATAGGACAGGGATGATTGTAACACTTTCAATTTGTGGAACATTTTTCTTCCTTAAACATTCCAGAGCTTTTATGCAAACATAATTATTAAAGTGCATATGTCATTGGTTCTGAACTTATTATCTGAATTTTCTGTGAGAAAAACAAGGAATTCTTTTCATTTGGATCCTGACTCAGCACTTATGTCTCATTTACTTTTAGTCACTGTGTTTCTGCTTACAGTATGTGAAATACTCTCACCAGAACAAAGGTCCCAGCGTCAATAAGTCAAATCCCAGACTCTGACAGCTGAGTGAATAGCAGAGGCCAGAGTCCACTTGAAGTGTTCACACTTCCAGAGACCAAGTTTAGATCTTATCTGCCTGAGAATCCTTTTAACACTGATTTGTCATAGCAGGTAGCTGACAGAATTTAATCCTGAAGACCGGAAACATGGCTTGTACCATCCAAAAGGCGGAAGCACTTGACGGGACTCGTCTGATGCAAATCCTCTGGCATGATGAGGAAGAGTCTCTCTACCCAGCTGTATGGTTGCGAGACAACTGCCCGTGCTCTGATTGCTACCTGGATTCTGCAAAAGCACGGAAACTTCTAGTTGAAGCTCTTGATGTGAACATTGGAATTAAAGGCTTGACATTTGACAGAAAAAAGGTAATTATCTCTAAATTATGTCTCCCTTCTTTCTCACGTTCAATAATGGGGCTAGTCAACAATAATTTAGATAAATCTTTTTTATTTGGTCACACATATATAACCACATATGGACCCAGGTTTGTATAGTACTTGGTGCAAATTAAGTATACTCAGTAAATGGAAGCTTCAGCTATTATTATTACTATTATCATTACTACTACTATTTTTAATAAAATTTGCAGTGTTACTTGTCACTCTTTCAATGAGTGGCAGCCTTGAAAACACAAACTGTCTACAATAAAAGTAATGCTTCTAAGCCTCAGTTTATTCATTTGCAAAAAGGAATACTAAAAGAACTTGCTCATAGAAATGTGAGGCATCACTGGGATAATATGGATAAAAATGTTTAACAGTGCCTGGCATACAGTAAACACTAAAAAAAAAAAATGACATTAACTAATGTCTTTTAGTCAAATTAGTATGTAGAGATACAAGCCTTGCTCTTGGATTCCCAAAAGCACAGCTCTCAAAACTACAAACCAGAGGCAGCCACCATTCCATGTTTCTCTCTTCCAAATTTACTAGGATTCTTATTACGCTCCTGTCCACATCCCGACTTGAGGACTTTACTCCCAGATTTCACTGCTTGCTAACTAGATAGAAATGTTGTTTACTCTTACATTTCTCACCTGAAAAAAATGCGAACAATAGTAGTATCTTCCCCCTAGAGTTGTAAAGATTAAATGTGTTATGTCTATAGTACTTGTTATAAACACTCAAAATAGTGTTATTTTTATTATTGCTGTCGTCCTCCTTATCATCACTACTATTTTTGTTTTTCTTTTTTGAGATGGAATCTTGTTCTGTTGCCCAGGCCGGAATGCAGTAGGGCGATCTCGGCTCACTGCAACCTCCGCCTCCCGGGTTCAAGCAATTCTCCTGGCTTAGCCTCCCAAGTAGCCGGGATTACAGGCACGGGCCACCATGCCTGGCTAATTTTTGTATTTTTAGTAGAGACGGGGTTTCACCATGTTGGCCAGGCTGGTCTCAAACTCCTTACCTTGTGATCTGCCCACCTTGGCCTCCCAAAGTGGTGGGATTATAGGCGTGAGCCACCACACCCAGCCGCATCATTACTATTTCTAATATTCTTGGCAGGAATCTTAATTGATAACTAGCTTCAGTTATCACAGAAAGTTTGGGGATCCCAGGTTTAGAGGATGTAGGTCAAGAACTGTAGATCTATCCATGCTCTATTTCTTGAGTGCTATTTAAGGGCTTCAGACCTCAGATGTATTACTTTGGCTTCCTTGTTTTCCAAAAGCTTATGCTTAATCTCTATCTTAAAAATTAAGCTGGCCAGGCATGGTGGCTCACGCCTGTAATCCCAGCACTTTGGGAGGCCGAGGCGGGTAGATCACGAGGTCAGGAGATTGAGACCGTCTTAGCCAACATGGTGAAACCCTTTACTAAAATACAAAAAATTAGCCGGGCGTGGTTTTGCTTGCCTGTAATCCCAGCTACTTGGGAGGCTGAGGCAGGGGAATCACTTGAACCTGGGAGGCAGATGTTGCAGTGAGCTGAGATTGCACCAGTGCACTCCACCCTGGCAATGGAGCGAGACTCCTTCTAAAAAAAAAAAATAAATTAAGCAAAGCATACTTGGATTCCCTGATTATCTTAAACAGCATTCAAAAACAGCAATAGTGGAGAACGGAAATAAAATCCATAGAGGTGAAATTTGCTTTTTGTGTTATAAGGTGTACATCACATGGCCCGATGAGCATTACAGTGAATTCCAGGCTGATTGGCTGAAGAAAAGATGCTTTTCCAAGCAGGCCAGAGCAAAGCTCCAAAGAGAATTGTTTTTTCCAGGTAACTTTGCCAAAGTCTTCAATGTCTTTTTAAACCCTTACAGTAAAGGATTTTTATTAAGAAATTTGCTCACAGAAAATTCAAACTTTTGTGCTTTGATTAAAATATGTGATGTGTAAATTATGTGACGTGTTTAAAGTTTTACCAACAAAGATCATTTGGGTAGAGATGAAAAAGAGTACAGAGTAATTCTAGACATTCTATAGAGAAAGGAACAAAATAAGCCCAGCAAACTTGTGTCTTTGTCATCTAAAGCAAAACCTGGCACAGCACACCACAGACACTCCGTAAGTGCTCACTACAAAGAAGCAGGATGAACTAGAGGCAGACTGGCCCTTTATAAAAATGTTGTCTAAGACCAGAACAACACAAATCAACAAAGCAAGAATTCTTAACCTGGTCTTCACAGATGGAATTATGGGATTTACCAACCCATGAAATGGTATGCATAGCACTGCACATGCCTGTGAATGTGGGACAATTTGTGTGTGTGCATGTACACACGTGCACGCAAAGCCACATTTGTCTAGGAAGAATTTATATGGGTTTTAAGGGGATCTGTGAACAGAACAATGTTCAGAAAGACTTCGAGCGTGGATTCAGTGGATAAAGAGGGCTCCATTGCTGAGCAAAGAGGCAAAATAAATACTTAAAACAGGTGGAAATATTTTTTAAATATAAATTTTAGGAGATATACAGTAATAGAACTCAAGCAGAGGAACTGGTAAGGAGTGAGGGGTGTTTACAATTCATTCCCTGACTATTTTGAAGATTTATTGCATGAAACTATGTGCATCAAAGATAAACTGAAAAACAGTTCTTGCAAGATCTAGTCATTTAAAAGTGCGTAGCACTCCCCTCTCTCTCTTGCTCCTGCTTTCCTCATGTGACCTGCCTGCTCTGCCTTCACCTTCCATCACGATTGTAAGTTCCTGAAGCCTCTCCAGTAGTTGAGCAGATGTCAGTGCCATGCTTCCTGTATAGCCTGCAAAGCCATGAGCCAATTTAACTTCTTTTCTTTACAAATTACCCAGTCTCAGGTATTTCCTTATAGTGATGCAAGAACAAACTAATACAAAAAATTAGTCCTGAGAAGTGGGGCATTACTATAAAGATAATTAAAATTTAGAAGCAGCTTTGGAACTGAGTATCAGGCAAATGTTGGAAGGGTTTGGAGAGCTCAGAAGAAGACGGGGTAAGTTTGGAACTTTGTAGAGACAAGTTAGATGGTTGTGACCAAAATACCGATGGTGATATGGACAGTGAATGCCTGGCTGATGAGGTATCAGATGGAAATGAGGATCTTATTGGGAACTGAAGCAAAGGTCACATATGTTATGCCTTAGCAAAAGAACCTGGCTGGATTGTGTCCATGCCCTAGGGATATGTGGAGGTTTGAAATAGAGAGTGATGACCTAGGGTATCTGACAAAATAAATTTCTAAGCAGCAAAGTAAGTGTTTAAGAAGTAACATGACTGCTTCTGACAGCCTGTGATCAGATATGGGAGCAAACAAATAAGTTGGAACTTTCATATTTAAAAGGAAAGCAGAGTGTCAAAGTTTGAAAATTTTGTAACCTCTTCATGTCTAGGCAGAGAAAGAAAAAGCTTTTACAGGAGAGGAAGTCAAGCAGGCTGTGGATCAACCACTTATTAGAGATATTTGTATAACTAAGAAGAAGCCAAGTGCTCATAGCCAAGACAACAAGAAAAAGGCTTCGAAGGCATTTCATAGATCTGCACAGCAGCCTATCCCATCACAGACCCAGAGGCCTAGGAAGGAAGAATGGTTTCCTGGGCCAAGGGCTCCACTGCCCTGTGTGTAGCCTTGGGACGCAGCTCCCACATCCCAGCTGCTCCGGCTCCAGCCTCGGCTCCAAGGGGCCAGGTACGGCTTGGGCCGTAGTTCCAGAGGGCATAAGCTACTGTAAACCTTGGTGGCTTCCATGTGGCTTTAAGCCTGTGGCTGCACAGAGTGCAAGAGTGAATGAGGCTTGATGTTCTCTGCCTAGATTTCAAAGGATGTATTATGTTGGTGCAAAAGTAATTGTGGTTTTTGCCATTAAAAGTAACAGCAAATATAAGAAAGCCTGGGTACCCAAGCAGAAGCCTGCTGCAGGGGCAGAGCCCTCTCAAAGAACCTCCACTAGGGCAGTGCAGAGGGAAAATGGGTTGGAGGCCCCACTTAGAGTACCCACTGGGGCACTGCCTAATGGTGCTGTGGGATGAAGGCCACCATCCTGCAGACCCCATAATGGTAGATCCACCGTCAGCATGCATACTCGGCATGGAAAAGCCACAGGCACTCAACTACCTGTGACAGCAACCTCTGGAGCCAAATTTGCAAAGCCATAGAGGCAGAGCTGCCCAAGGCATTGGGAGCCCACCCCTTGTACCATTGTGTCCCGGAGGCAAGATATGGAGTCAAAGAAGATGATGTTGGAGCCTTAAGATTTAATGACTGCCCTGCTGGGCTTTGGACTTGCATGGGGCCTGTACTCCCCTTTCTTTTGGCTGATTTCTCCCTTTTGTAATGAGAATGATTACCCAATGCCTATAACCCCATTATATCTTGGAAGTACATAAATTGTCTTTAATTTTACAGGCTTATAGGTGGCAGAGACTTGCCTTGTCTTAGATGAAACTTTGGACTTTGGACTTTTGAGTTAATGCTAGAATGAGTTAAGACTTTCAGAAAGTATTGGGAAGGCACGATTGTATTTTGCAATATGAGAAGTACATGAGATTTGGGGGGCCAGGGGCAAAATGATATGGTTTGCATGTTCCACCCAAATCTCATATTGAACTGTAATCTCCAGTGTTGGAGATGGGGCCTGGTGGGTGGTAATTGGATCACAAGGGTTGATTTCTCGTAAATGGTTTAGCACCATCTGGTTAGTACTATCCTCACAATAGCAAATGAGTTCTTTGAAGATCTGGTTGTTTTAAGGTGTGTAGCAACACCTCCCTCTATGTTTCTCCTGCTTTTGCCATGTGACCTGCCTGCTCCCCCTTTCAGCTTCCATCATGATTTTAAGTCTCCCGAAGCCTCCCCAAAAGCCAAGCAGATGTCAGCACCATGCTTCCTATAAATCCTGTAGAACAGTGAGCCAACTAAACCTCTTTTCTTTATGAATTACTCAGTCTCAGATTTTTATTTATAGCAATGCAAGAACAGACTAATATACCAGCCTTGCTGAGTTTTGTAATACCTTTCCTGGAAATTCTTAACCACATACCAAGAGAGAGATTTTACCTTAACTCTTTTCAAATCTGAAATTCTTAAACATGTGTGGTAACTCTCTGTGGCTTTAAATGAGACTTATGACACTTTACTATGTATGAAGATGTTGCTAATCAACTTGAACCAAATAGCTTCACCATTTCTTCTGGTTATCAATAATAGGGTATGATATTGTCCCCTTCCTCTTTAAGCATAGACCAGCCATGTCAAGAATTTGGTTGCTCCATTTCCTTAGTCTCACCATTCTGATGACTGACAAGGTTTTGTTCTAATGCTTTCTCTCTAAACTACCAGTTCATTTTTCCCTTTATCTAGCTGGTTAAATCTAGATGGATATTCAGGGAAAGATGTTTTTATTGCCTTCCTCCAATGAGTGCACTGCTAGATTCTTCAAGGAGTCTCCAATTACATAATTGAGTACCAATTGTCTGGGTCACATCGCAGTATCAAAACTATATTTTTTTATTTATTTTAGATTTCTTCTGGTACTCAAAATATTTTTCCTTAACTCTGTTCTAATTTTGTAATCCTATTGGATTTTACTTTCATTTCCTTCAAGTTCTTCTTTTGATTTTTTTCAGGAAATACATGCCAACTTTTTATTATTACAGCTTAAGCTTTTAAGTATTGTGAAAGGATATGGACATCCTCCTCCATTAATATTTCTTGATGAGTACAGTTTTATAGCTTACATTTTTCAGTACTATTGGGCAGTAGCAAAATGGAAATGATACTACACTCAATTAAGTAGTGGAAAAAACTGGTCACAATGACAGGCTGCAATCATGAATAATATAAGAACTGGCTGCTATTTAGACACTGGAAAATATTTTAATAGTTTAAAACAAGATCAGATTTTTAAAATATATTCTCAAGCTGTGCAGTTGGTGGGTAAAAAAAGAAATTAATGAGCCATTTTTGGAATATTGGTTCTATGGCTTTTTGCCTGTAGAACTTGATCCCTTATTTCATTGCCATTGCAGATTTTCAAACATTTATATTCCAGAGCATGCAAACAAACTCAGTTACATTTGTGAAAGGATTTTGTTTTTTAGTCCCAGTGGTAATGTTTTCTCTTCTGCAAGCACAACCATCGGAGTGAGGGTTACAGAGCTTTTAAAATCTGGAATCAAGATGCAGACAGTTTTTCCTTGATCTTCCCCTGGCACTTGCTGTTGAACTAAAAAATGACAAGACAAATGATCATCATCCAAAAAAACTTTTGTCATGGGACACAGTCCTAGCTGAAAGGAAGACATGGATAGTGATCACTCCCTCATAAATTTCTATTCAGTTGTGCATATATTGGGTATCTATTTTGTGCCAGGACCTCTGTAAGGAAATATCAAGATTTTTTTAAAAGACATAGATTCTCTCCTTGAGGACTTATCAAGTCTGAAAGGGAACAATAGCCACGAGAAAATAAGTATAAGACATTACTTGAAGTACATTAAAACCACACATAGAAAGTTAATGATGACACATAGGAAGGAACTTGAAGGGATGAAAGAATGATTCTCAGAAATGAGGTAATACTTGAGCTGCATTTTGGAGAATCAATCAGTTTGTCAGCGTAAGATAGATAGAAAGTAAGGAAATTCTCAACAAAGAAAAAGGCAGGTAGAAAATCATCAAAGGGTAAAATGGTAGGATAGGTTTAGAAAACTGCAATTAGTTTAATATTGGTGAAGTTAAAATTGTTAGGCAACAGAGAAGAAGGAAGGGGCCGAACCATGAAGTCACTTATATGCCCTGCTTGGTCCTAAACCTGTAGGCAATTAAGAGTTTTCCCAACAAGGCCTCCGATACACCATACCATTAGCTTCTCCAGACTGATGTTCTTCTTTTAAAGCCAGAGAAATGAGTTTAAGATCTGCATAAGTTTAAGAAGATGATTGCTTTCATTTTTTCATCTGTATTTTACATTTTCCGAGTTATGTATTTCTGGTTTTAGTCAAATGAACATATTTTCTCAAATGCCTACAAGTTTGTACATGTCTCCTACTCCCTTTTTTTTTTTTTTTTTTTTTTTTTTGAGACAGAGTCTTTATCTCTCGTCCAGCTGGAGTGCTGCAGTGGGACGATCTCAGCTCACTGCAACCCCTGCCCCCGGATTCAAGTGATTCTCCCACCTCAGCCTCCCAAGTAGCTACAGGTGCTGCAGGGACTACAGGCATGTGCCACCACGCTCAGCTAATTTTTGTATTTTTAGTAGAGATGGGGTTTCACCATGTTGGCCAGGATGGTCTTGATCTCTTGACCTCGTGATCTGCCCGCCTTGGCCTCCCAAACTGCTGGGATTGCAGGCATGAGCCACTGTGCCCAGTGGGCTTCCTTTTTTCTGCTTGCATTCTCCCCTCCTCCACAGTGCACCTGCCTGGCTCTTGTCTTGTATTTACCCCACAAAAGAGAGTGAAGTAATCAGATCTGTGTTGTAGAAGGGCCTTGATCATGGCTCTGAGTTTGGATGGACCAGCATAGGGAGTGCCTGGGGTCAGGGTGACCATAACACGACCTAGAAATAGTCCTGTAAAAGACAACGAAATTTTGAGAGGCAGGGAGGATGGAGGAGAATGTAGAATCTGTATTCAAACGGAATATACACGACCTGTAGGACAGAAAGTTGCTGGCTATATTCTCCAGTCTCTATCAACTGAAATCCGAACACTCCAAGCCTAGCAGGTACATGTTTCCAAACATATGGGTGAAAATGAAAGACTTTAAATTATACTAGAGACAAGATTTTTATGTACTAATTATAATTTAGCTCTCGTGTGAAATTTTGACATAATTATACTCTCATTTTTGTCACTAACTTTAATATGCAACATTCTCAACATATAACTGGCAGGACCAAAATGGAGAAAAAAAATCACTGTATAGTTTGATATACATATGAACCTAAATATTTGTTCTTTTATTAATCCTCAATATCAGAATGATAAATGCTTGCTTTATCTCTTTGAATTGGTACTGAAGTATTTTTGTATTAATCTCTGACTTTAATAATATTTCTTATAGAAAATTGAGATTTAAAAAGCTATAACTTGAAGAAAATATTTTATTTCCGTGGAGACAGGCTGCTCAGTTTTCTCAGTAATCCAGGGATGGAGTACGTTGCACAGCCAAAAAAAAAAAAAAAAAAAAGAATATTGCCCCACAATTCTTTATGCTTCTCTCATGGCAGTCTTTACCACCTACTTAATCAGATTACAGCCCTTCAGTCTAAAGCTATAACGCACTTTTTTGTTTCAAAGGAAACATTCCACAAGAGGAAGTGAAAACTCACAAGTAACTGTTGGGACCCTCTAAAATCTATTCATCTTGTACATGTCAAGACAAAGTAGAGAGTTCTTCCTTTCTTGCAGAGAGCCATATATTTACTTGAAGATGGAGATTTTATGATGGTGCAAAAAACAGATTTGGTTTGGTGCAGAGGCCATTTTTACAAAGCCTTGTCATAAAGCAAAAATTGTGTGTGTTTTTCTTAATTCAAGTAATGTGCAAAATAAATATGCCTCACCCATGTGACATTTTGCCCCCCGTTCTAAGCCTTGCTACATCCATTCTTGAATCCTCAGAGGTGGGAGCCTGCGATGCAAATCAGAGATGGGGTGAGTGTAGTTGTTTCACTATTTCTTGGTAATTATAAAAAGAACTAGCAAGATTTGGTGAGTTGTTTTTTTTCAAGCTGTGTTAGGATATCCCAACAGTATTAGGGCTGCCAGGTCAGAATGGCTTCCAAACAGCCCTGTCAAAACAGCTGCCTTAGAGCAATTAAGCCACCACCACATCATCTTCCGAAATGCATTCTATGCCCAAGAGAGACTAAGTTTCCTTCCCTAAGGTCACCCAAATTCATAACTCATATACACAGGTGGGAGAAGAGCTCACAGGATTTATATGTTTAAGAAGCATGTCTTTGTTCTGTTTTGCCTGTCATATGCAAAATGGACCTATTGACTTGCAGAGAAATAGCTCTGGGGTTTTTGTGAAATGAATATAGCTATCTCAAATGCATATGACTTTACTGTAACTGCCTGAGGGGTTCTTCCTGCCTGCTGCTCAAAGAAAGACTATGGTATTACAGTAAAAAAAGGAGTTTAATAGACATGAGGCCAGCCATGCCACGGGGGAGATTGAGTTAGTACTCAAATCAATCTACCCAATGCTCATAGGTTAGGAGTTTTTCAAAGGCATTTTGGGGAAAGGAGTGCCAGTGGCTAGGCTTGCTGCTGATTGGTTGGGGCAGAGATGAAATTTTAGGGGGTCAAAGCTGTCCTCCTGTGGGCTAAATTGTTTCTGGGTGGGGGTGGGGCCACAGGGGCAGCATTGGAGGGTCCAGGTAGAGCCATGGGGTCCAGTGGAACCATAGGTGTCAGACATGAAAAAAAAACCCAAAAAACTGAAAAAAAAATCTCAAAGGCCAATATACAATAGTGGTGTTACCTGCAGGAATGGCTGACAATCTGTTTCTGTGCCTTAGCAGAATCAGGCTCCTCTCTTTCCCCTAACCTGATGGTCTTTCATTCGTTTGGCAAAGGCCATTGAGTTCTTGGGGAAGGCCCATTCCCATTTAAAACTATAAATTAAATATCTCTCAAAGACAGCTTACCCTAAGCCCAGGAATGATTAGGGGAAAGGCAAGATGGGGGAGGTGGATTAGATCAGTTCTCTTTCATTGCCATAATTTTCTCACTGGTATAATTTTTGCAAAGGGACCTATTGACTTTCAGAGAAATATCTTTGGGGTTTTGATTAAGTGAATACAGTTATCTCAAATGCATGTCAATTTATGAATGTGTACCTTGCTTCATTTTTCCTCTGTGCCATATTGATGTCTTTCAATGTGTCCTATTCTTTCCTGAATTATATAATAATAGATTATTCTCAATTTCTGCACTGCGCTTGGTAAAATCAGGCATAACATCTAAAGAGTCTAATGTACCTATGCAAGATGAGGCTACCCTTGTTCTGACTGTAAACCCACCAGGGGAGACTTAGAACCTGGGAAGCACACTGCAGTGCCCTGTGCTTTTCGTAGGTGCCACTAATCTGCAGGTTGCTCCCACAAAATCTGCCTAGTTTGGGTTTCATATGTCAACTCCAGATAAACCTATCTTCCTCATTCCTTTTCTAAACTCCACCTATACTTCCAGCTAGAAAACACATACCACATGTTCAGATATAAATGTTAAAAATAAGTTTATTTTACTAGATGTATTAAATAAATTTTTTAAAAGCCTGTATACTACTACATCTATTACTTTTTTAAATGCTTGAGTAAGAGGTATATTAATTATATTCTTCTTCAAAAATTATTTTCTCATTACTTAACAACTTCATAAAACAATGTTAGTGCTAGACAGGACCTTGAAAAGCTGGTATTTTAAAATATTTAAAAAGCCATGGTAAAGTTTGAGGGTATTTTTGAGAACCTATAGTAAATATATTTCCAGAAAGAATTATTACAGTCCCTTCCCTTTTTATACATTTTTAGTGTAGTTGCCACATTGAGAATTAAGGAAAATATTCTAACTTTTTGCTCATGGAAAAATAATTTTTTGTAGTTATACTAAAATAAATGTATTGCTTTTTAAACACAGAAAACAAAATAGAATGGGTTTTCCTTAGTGAATGATGAGCTTCCATTTCTTACAAGCTAGGTTTTTTTGTGTTTTTGTATGTGTGGTTTTTTGTTTTTTGTTTTGTTTTGTTTTGTTTTTTGTAGCCCAGGAATAAGTTTTATAACATTGGCAGTTGGGCTACAAGTTTAGAATTTATACATTACTTTCTACACTGGCTTCACATTTACCAAATGTATACATAAGGGATAAATTTAGCCTGCCAATTTTGTTAGTGCCTATATATCAGCAGATTCACCAGACAATAAAAAAGAGAACAATTGATTCACAAACCATTACCTCTCATTTCTGGTTCCACTTTGCTTCGAGATGGCAAAACATAGAACTACACAGCGTTAGGTTTGGAGTTGCAGTTATCTTCAGCACACTTAAGTTTCTTTTGTGTTTAAATAATCTTTATTTATAAAATACTATACTAAGAACTATAATTCCATTAAACTTCAATTTGAGAAAAGTGTAATCACTTAAGTAACAGCAGTTACTTAAACTGAAAATGAGATCAGTCTAAATTACTTTTGAATAGAGCAAAAATATTGTCAGGTTTCTTGCTGTGGTTCTGGATGTTCAGTAGCAGGCTCCTTTGAAGGCAGAATCAACCCTGAAGGGAACTCGCTTCTACCTTCAGAATGTGAGGGTGAGGTAAAAATCCAGGTCTTGGGTGATGGTAAGGAGGAAAACCCCTCGGTGGATAGATGTTTCTCACTGCAAATGGAGCATGTGGTGGACCTGGGAAATCCGCTGGTGGATAGTAACCTCGAGAAGCTCCAAACATGGTTCCTGGAGGAGGTGGGGGGAAAGGAGGTCCTCTTCTCATGAACGGGCCCCTTGTATTCACTGAAAACAATGGACCTCTGATTGGAGCTAGAGGTGGAGGCACAAAGCCAGTGCCAGTTGCTTCATTTTCAGCAGGGAGAGATGAATCAGGCATATTTAAATCACCAAGATCATCTTGGGCATCATTTCTACTGGATTCCATTTCTGAGGGCATTGACCCATCCATTTTATCCAAAGAAGGCATATTAAAACTTCTGAGTTCTGCTGGCCCAGACAGTCTATCAGAATTAGAATAAAATCTGTCTTCCCTTTGTGGAGGAAGACCTGAATCAGGATATGATTGTCCTGGTGGAGGAAACATCATCCTTTGTTCCTGATCCCACGGAGATGACAGGGGCCCAGTATCAGAAGGAGCCCTGTGAGGATCAGTTAATGTATCACAGCTTGGTTCTCCTCTTTCATTGGTAATCTCATGGTCCAGAGGATTCCCTGGGCCTCTTGGGCCTCTTCTTCCTCTCCCCGGAAGCACAGGTGAGAGTCTGAGTGGACCCTCCAACAAAGTTTGAGGAGAGAGAAAAGCTCTCGTTTCAGATGAAGGCTGACCCAATGGTGAGGGACCATATGGGGAATGCTCTCTGTCAAATGCTGTATTTGAAACATCAGGTGCAGAATGATCTTTTTCTAAAAGTGCAAATTTAAACCCTGTTTCAGTTAATTTTTGTCTGTTGTTAGCATTTTCTTTCCTTAAATCACTGAGGTTTCTTTCAGCAGTCCGAGCTGCCAACCAATTATCATGTCCTTTTCTCTCATAGGAAATAACCTGACTTTGATAAAAATTAATAGTTCTCTCCAATTCTTCTTCACGATCTTTGGCTAGCTTTCTATAGGTCTCCAGTCCTTCAGTGGTATGACTGATCTTTTTTTCCACTTTAGAAAGTTTCTCTTCTTCCTGTATCTGGTAATTTTCCTCTACTGTCAATTTCTTGTGGAGTTTCATTTCATTTTCTTGATATAATTCAGTCATTATTTTAAGTTTCCGTTGAAGTTTCTGATTCTCACTTTCAAAACACATGTTTTCTGACTGCAAAGATGCTTGTTGAGTCTGAAGATTTTTAATATGCTCTGTAAGCTCGTCCTTTGTTTTGTCAACTTCAGATAACTGAATAATAATGTGGTTTCTTTCTCCTTCTAAGGCTTTTAAAGAAACATTTAACTTAGCAGCATGAATCAGTTTCTTCAAAGCTCCTTTTGGAGGATCATCTGAGTAAGCACCATTTTCCGGTTCACCGTTCACTTCTAATTCCAAGTTATCATCATCCGTTATGTCCTCTCCAAGCACAGCAGCCCAATCTTTCATCTTCAGCAAGCATCCAGTCAGAGTCTTGATGTGATTTTCTTTATCATTTAGAACTTGTTCTGCATGTACTTTGGAGTCTTCAAATGTTACTTTCTGTTTATTAAGCTCACTCACTTGTTCCTTCCATACTTCAGCTTCTTGCAAAAGCTGCTTCTGGCTTTCCTGAAGTTGAGAATTTTCACTCAAAGCATCTTTTATTGCTATCTCCCATCGTTCTTCATTCATTTGAAAAATCTTGAAAATGATTTTGGCTTCAGCTATTTGTGATTTGAGAGATTTTGACTCATCTTGTACAGACTGTATCGTTTTTGAAATATCCGCCATCAATTCATCTTGTTGAGAATGTTTAGATTTCTCTTCTTTGAACTCTTTTTCTAGACAGAGGATTTCATCCTCAAGTTCAGAATTGAACCTGTTCAGCTTTTCACAGGTTGCCTCCAAACTTCGTGCTTCTGCTGCCGCCTTCTCAAAGCTGACATCCTCTAAAGATGACTCTACTTCATAGTCTTCGTATTCTTTTTGAATAAGGCTAAATTTTTCAAGTAGTTTACATTTTTCTTCAATTAGTCCAGAAAGCATTGCAGCAAGTATTTCTTCTCTTCCCACATAAAGCCGACTCCTAACCGATCTAAAACTTCTCCACAGAAAAAGGAGAATGGCAAAAAATCCAACAACAGCTGCACATACCACCAATTCCCATGGAAAATCATAAGGATCCGAATCTGGTCTCCTACTTTCAGGTAGTGCTGCCACAACCCTGCCTAGCTCCTCCAGGACCAATCCCAAATAGGGCTGAGGGGTAGCGCCGGGCTCCTCCATAGCGCCAAACTGCTCTGGGATCACCGCAGTAACACCGGCCACAACAAACGGTGGAGAACAGGCAGCCTTGGGTCTGGAATCCGAATCCGCAGGCGGCAACCAACTGGAGTGGACCACTGCGGAGCCGGCTGCCGGGGCCGCTGGGGAACGCGGGCACCCCATAGGCCTCACAGACCCATGCTGCGGCCCCCCAGTCCCCCCCTCCCCGGCCACCTTGTTACACTTTACATCCTGAGGCAGCGCAGGTCCGAGCCCGACCCGCCTTAGTTCTGGCAATTTTCACATCACATATTTTGAAGCTCTGTTGTTTGGTGAGTACACTTTTAAAATTGCTGTCTTCTTCACAGATTAAACCTTTCATCATTACATAATCTCTCTGTTTCTGGTAATTTTCTTTGCTTTATCTGATATACATACAAGCACTCTTGCTTTCCTTGCATTAATGTTGGTGTAATATATCTTTTTTCATCCTTTTAATTTGGCCTGCCCTGGATTGGTAAATTTCAAGTGAGTTTCTTGTACACAGCATACAAGAAACATATACGAAAGGGTCATACTTTTAAATACACTCTTCTATTATCTGTCTCTTGATAGACCATTCATAATTAAACTAATTATGGATAATTTAGTGCATAAGCCTGACATTTTTTTCTGTATCAATTTTTGTTTCTCTGCTTGTTTTTCTTTTTCTTTTTTTTTTTTAATTATACTGTAAGTTCTAGGGTACATGTGCACAACATGCAGGTTTGTTACATATGTATTCATGTGCCATGTTGGTATGCTGCACCCATTAACTCGTCATTTACATTAGGTATATCTCCTAATGCTATTCCTCCCCCTCCCGACTCCCCACAATAGGTCCCGATGTGTGATGTTCCCCTTCCTGTGTCCAAGTGATCTCATTGTTCAATTCCCACCTATGAGTGAGAACATGCAGTGTTGGTTTTTTTTTTTGTTCTTGCAATAGTTTGCTGAAATTGATGGTTTCCAGCTGCATCTGTGTCCCTACAAAGGACAAAAACTCATCCTTTTTTATGGCTGCATAGTATTCCATGGTGTATATGTGTCACATTTTCTTAATCCAGTCTATCATTGATGGGCATTTGGGTTGGTTCCAAGTCTTTACTATTGTGAATAGTGCCGCAATAAACATATGTGTGCATGTGTCTTTATAGCAGTATGATTTATAATCCTTTGGGTATATACCCAGTAATGGGATGGCTGGGTCAAATGGTATTTCTAGTTCTAGATCCTTGAGGTATCGCCACACTGTTTTCCACAATGGTTGAACTAGTTTACAGTCTCACCAACAGTATAAAAGTGTTCCAATTTCTCCACATCATCTCCAGCACCTGTTGTTTCTTGACTTTTTAATAATCACCATTGTAACTGGTGTGAGATGGTATCTCATTGTGGTTTTGATTTGCATTTCTTTGATGGCGAGTGATGATGAGCATTTTTTCATGTGTCTGTTGGCTATATAAATGTCTTCTTTTGAGAGGTGTCTGTTCATATCCTTTGCCCAATTTTGATGGGGTTGTTTGTTTTTTTCTTGTAAATTTGTTTGAGTTCTTTGTAGGTTCTGGATATTAGCCCTTTGTCAGATAAGATTGCAAAAATTTTCTCCCATTCTGTAGGTTGCCTGTTCACTCTGATGGTAGCTTCTTTTGCTGTGCAGAAGCTCTTTAGTTTAATTACATTCCATTTGTCAATTTTGGCTTTTGTTGCTGTTGCTTTTGGTGCTTTAGACATGAAGTCCTTGCCCATGCCTATGTCCTGAATGGTATTAGCTAAGTTTTCTTCTAGGGTTTTTCTGGTTTTAGGTCTAACATTTAAGTCTCTAATCCATCTTGAATTAATTTTTGTATCAGGAGTAAGAAAAGGACCCAGTTTCAGCTTTCTACTTATGGCTAGTGTGATGGGCTTCCCTTTGTGGGTAACCCGACCTTCCTCTCTGGCTGCCCTTAACATTTTTTCCTTCATTTCAACTTTGGTGAATCTGACAATTATGTGTCTTGGAGTTGCTCTTCTTGAAGAGTGTCTTTGCAGCGTTGTCTGTATTTCCTGAATTTTAATTTGGCCTACCTTGCTAGGTTGGGGAAGTTCTCCTGGATGATATCCTGCAGAGTGTTTTCCAACTTGGTTCCATTCTCCCCATCACTTTCAGGCACACCAATCAGATGTAAATTTGGTCTTTTCACATAATCCAATATTTCTTGGAGGCTTTGTTCATTTCTTTTTGCTCTTTTTTCCCTAAACTTCTCTTCTCACTTCATCTATTTGATCTTCAATCACTGATACTCTTTCTTCCAGTTGATCAAGTCAGTTACTGAAGCTTGTGCATTTTTCATGTAGTTCTCGTGTCATGGTTTTCATCTCTCTCAGTTCATTTATGGACTTCTATGCATTGATTATTCTAGTTACCCATTCTTCCATTCTTTTTTCAAGGTTTTTAGTTTCTTTGCACTGGGTACGTAGTTCCTCCTTTAGCTCTGAGACGTTTGATCGACTGAAGTCTTCTTCTCTCAAGCACAGTATTAGGGTGGGAGTTACCCAATTTTCCAGGTATTGTGTGTCTCAGTTTCCCTTGGCTAGGAAAGGGAATTCCCTTCCCCATTGCACTTCCGAGGTGAGGCAATGCCTGGGACTACTTCAGCTCTCACTGGTTGGGCTGCACCCACTGACCAGCACAGACTGTCCAACACTCCCCAGTGAGATGAACCTGGTACCTCAGTTGAAAATGCAGAAATCACCCGTCTTCTGTGTCACTCACACTGGGAGCTGGAGGCTGGAGCTGTTCCTATTCCTAAATTTCTTCTTTTAGGTTTTTTTTTTTTTTTTTTTTTTTTTTTTTTTTTTTTTTTTTTTTGAGACTAAGTCTGGCTCTGTCGCCCAGGCTGGAGTGCAGTGGCCGGATCTCAGCTCACTGCAAGCTCCGCCTCCCAGGTTTACGCCATTCTCCTGCCTCAGCCTCCCGAGTAGCTGGGACTACAGGCGCCGCCACCTCGCCCGGCTAGTTTTTTGTATTTTTTAGTAGAGACGGGGTTTCACCATGTTCACCAGGATGGTCTCGATCTCCTGACCTCGTGATCCACCCGTCTCGGCCTCCCAAAGTGCTGGGATTACAGGCTTGAGCCACTGAACCAAACTTCCAAATGTGCCCATCCGTGGAATAGCTGTGGGATATCCCTGTAGGGGGAAAAAAAAAAAGATTTTAAGAATTTGTTGATGTTTACATTCATACATAGTATTGATTTGCCTAATTTCTGGCTTAGCAAATTAAATAAAAATGTTTGAGTTCTACTCTATCCAATAAATCCTCTCATTTTTCTTTCTTTTTTTCTTAAAATTTTATATTTTTCTCAATCAGTAACTTTGTTATTAATCAATAAGAAAGTAGGGTACTGAAATTAAGAGTGATTTTGGCCCTAGGCCTTGCTAAGTCTGTGATTTTGAGCAACTTACTTAACCTTTCTGTGCTTCGATATCCTTATCTGCACAACATACATAATAATAGTATATACTTAACTTCTCAATCAGTGCAATATTGGGTGAAGGGTAGTGTTGCACAATGCGTATCAACTCATTATTTTTTTCAAAACATTTCCTTGAAAGTGGTTGTAAATAACTATAAACAGCAACTCTGAGAGTTTTCTTTTTTGTTTTAAAATAGGTTTATTTCTTTTTTTAAATTTTATTTCAATAGCTTTTGGATAGTAAGTGGTTTTTTATTACGTAAATGAATAGCATAGTGGGGAAGTCTGAGGTTTTAGTTCACCTGTCACCCAAGCAGTGTACGTTGTAACAAATATGTCATTTTTTATTTCTTACCTCTTCTCACGCTCCCACTTCTGAGTCTCCAAAGTCCATTATACCACTCTGTTTGCCTTTGCACATAGTTGAGCTCCAGGCCAGGTGCAGTGGCTCACATCTGTAATCCCAGGACTTGGGGAGGCTAAGGCGAGTGGATCACCTGAGGTCAGGAGTTTGAGCCTGACCAATATGGTGAAACCCCATCTCTACTAAAAATACAGAAATTAGCCAGGCGTGGTGGCACACGACTGTAGTCCCAGGTACTCGGGAGACTGAGACAAGAGAATTGCTTGAACCCAGGAGGCAGAAGTTGCAGTGAGCCAAGATTGAGCCACTGCACTCCAGCCTGGATGACAGAGCAAAACTCCATCTCAAAAATAAAAAAAAACCATAGTTGAGCTCCCGCTTGTGAGGACATACAATATTTGGTTTTCCATTTCTGAGTTACTTCATTTAGAATAAAGGCCTCCAGCTTCATTCAAGTTGCTGCAAAATACATTATTTTATTCATTTTATGGTTGAGTAGTATTCCATGGTGTATATATACCACATTTTCTTTATCCACTCATTAGTCGATGGGCGCTTAGATTGGTCCCATAACTTTGCAATTGCAAATTGTGCTGTAATAAGCATACATTTTCAGGTGTCTTTTTTACATAATGACTTCTTTCCTTTTAGGTAGATACCCAGTAATGGGATTCCTAAATTGAAAAGTGGTTCTACTTTTAGTTGTTTAAGAAATCTCCACACTGTTTTCTGTAAAGGTTGGCCTAATTTACATTCCTACCCACAGTGAATGCTTCCCTTTTCACCACATCCATGCCAACATCTGTTGTTTTTTTATTTTTTAATAATAGCCATTCTGGTGAGGGTAAAATGGTATCTCACTGTGGTTTTAATTTCCATTTCACTGATGACTAGTGATGCTGAGTATTTTTTCATGTTTGTACATCTTCTTTTGAGAAATGTCCATTCATGTCATCTGCCAATGGGCTTGTTTTTTTCTTGCTGATTTGTTTGAGTTCCTTGTAGATTTTGGATATTAGTCCTTTAGGATGGATAGCTTGCAAATGTTTTCTCCCATTCTGTGGGTTGTTTAGCTCTGGTAATTATTTGTTTTTCTATACAGAGCTTTTTGGTTTAATTAGACCCCATTTATTTTTGTATTTTTGTTTGTTACATTTGCTTTTGGGGTGTTAGTCATAAATTCTTTGCATAGGCCAATGTCCAGAAGAGTTTTTCCTAGGTTATCCTCTAGAATTTGTATTATTTCAGATCTTCAATGTAAGTCTTTAATCCACCTTGAGTTAATTTTTTTATAAGGTATAAGATAGGGACCCAGTTTCATTCTTCTATATATTGCTATTCAGTTTTTCCAGCATCATTTATTAAATAAGGTGTCTTTTCCCCAATTTATAGTTTCATATGTTTTGTCAAAGATCCATTAGCTACAGATATTTAGCTTTATTTCTGGGTTCTCTATTCTGTTCCATTGTTCTATGTGTTTAATTTTGTACAGTACCGTGCTGTTTTGGTAACTATAGCATTATAGTATAATTTGAAATCAGGTCAGATGATGCATTCAGATATGTTTTTTTGTTTAGGATTCCTTTGGCTATTTGGGCTCTTTTTTTTTTTTTTTTTTTTTTGTTCCATATGAATTTTGGGTTTTTGTTTTTTTTTTTTTTTTTTTTTTTTTTACTAATTCTGGGAAGAATAGTATTGATATTTTGATAGGCATTGCCTTGAATCTGTAGATTTCTTTGGATAATGTGGTCATTCTTAAAATATTGAGTGTTCTAATTCATGAGCATGGGATGAGTTTCCATTTGTTTGTGTCATCTATGATTTCTTTTGGCAGTGTTTTGTAGTTCTCCTTATAGAGATCTTTCATCTCCCTGGTTAAAAATATTCCTAGATTTTGTTTTGCAGCTATTGTAAAAAGGACTGAGTTCATGGTTTGATTCTCGGTTTGGTTATTGTTGGTGTATAGTACTGCTACTGATTTGTGTATGTTAATTTTGTAACCTGAGACTTCACTGAATTTGCTTATGAAATCTAGAAGTCTTTTGGAGGAATCTTTAGAGTTTTCTAGGTGTACAATTGTATCATCAGTGAACAGTAATAATTTGACTTCCTCTTTTCCAAGTTGGTTGCCCTTTATTTTCTTTCTCTTGTCTAATTACTCAAGCTAGGACATTCATTCTAGAAAATGGATGCCCATTTTCTGGTGAAAGTGGGCATCCTTGTCTTGTTCCAGCTCTCAGGAACTGAAACTTTTAACTTTAACCTTTTAACTTTTGCTTTTAACTTTTAACTTACACTTTTAACTTTTCTCCATTCAGTATGATGTTGGCTGATGGTTTGTTATATATGGCCTTTATTCACCTCCTGGCATTTTGAGGTATGTTCCTTCAATGCCTAGTTTGTTATTGGGGGTTACCTAAAGAGATGCTGAATTTTATCAAATGCTTTTGCTGCATCTATTGAACTGATTATATGGCTTTTGTTTTTAATTCTGTTTATGTGATGTATAGTAGTCAACATCTGTATCACAGAGATTTTCATAACTTGTGTCAATATTGTCATTTATTTCAAAGAATTTTTTAATTTCCATCTTGATTTCATTGTTAACCCCAAAATCATTCAGGAGAAGATTGTTTAATTTCCATGTGTTTGTATTGATTTCAGGGTTCCTTTCGGAGTTAATTTCCAGTTTTATTGCACTGTGTTCTGAGAAGGTACTTGACATAATTTTGATTTTCTTAAATGTATTGAGACATGTTTTGTGACCTATCATATGGTCTATCTTGAAAAATATTCCATGTGTTAATAAGAATGTGTGTTTTGCAGTTATTGGGTAGAATGTTCTATAAATATCAGGTCCATTTGTTATAGAGTATAGTTTAAGTCCATTGTTGCTTTATTGACTTCCTGTCTCAGTGATCTGTTTAGTGCTGTCAGTGGGGTATTGAAGTCCCCACTGACAGCAACACACTATTGAAGTCCCCAATAACAACACACTATTATTGTGTTGCTCTCTGTCTTACTTCTTGGGTCTAATGGTAATTGTTTTATAAATTTGGGAGCTCCAGAGTTAGGGACATATATATTTAGGATTGTAATATCCTCTTGTTGGATTGATTCTTTCATCATTGTATAATGACCTTCTTTCTTTTTTGTTTTTAATATTGTTGCTTTAAAGTCTGTTTAATCTGATATAAAAATAGCTACTTCTGCTCACTTTTGATTTCTATTTGCATGGAGTATCTTTTCCCACTCCTTTACCTTGAATTTATATGAATTCTTATGTGTTAGGTGAATCTCTTGAAGACAGAAGATACTTGGTTTGTGATTTTTTTTTCCATTCTGCCAATCTGTATCTTAAGTGGAGCATTTAGGCTGTTTACATTCAATGTTCATGTCGAGATGTGAGATACTTTCTCAGTCATCATGTTAATTGTTACCTACTTTATTTTCTTCATTGTATTATTGTTTTATAGGCCTGTGCATTTTATGCTTTCAAGAAGTTCTATTCTGGTGCATGTCAACCTTTTGTTTCAAGATTTAGAACTCCTAGCATTCCTTGTAGGGTTTGTCTAGTAGTAACAAATTGCCTCAGCATTTGCTTGTCTGAAAATGACTTTATTTCTCCTTCATTTTTGGAACTTAGTTTTGCAGGATACAAAATTCTTGCCTGACAATTATTCTCTTTAAAGAGGCTAAAAAGGCTGGGTGCGGTGGCTCACGCCTGTAATCCCAGCACTTTAGGAGGCCAAGGTGGGCGGATCACAAGGTCAGGAGATAGAGACCATCCTAGCTAATACAGTGAAGCCCCATCTCTACATATATATATATATATATATATATATATATATATATATGAAAAAATTAGCCAGACATGGTGGTGGGTGCCTATAGTCCCAGCTACTAGGGAGGCTGAGACAGGAGAATGGCGTGAACCTGGGAGTCAGAGCTTGCAGTGAGCTGAGATTGTGCCCCTGCACTTTAGCCTGGGCAACAGAGTGAGACTCCGCCTCCAAAAATAAAATGGCTAAAGATAGGATCCCAATCCCTTTGGGCTTGTAAGGCAACATGGTTTGGCTCTGTGTCCCCACCAAAACCTCATGTCAAATTGTAATCCACACGTGTGAGAGGAGAGGGCTGGTGGGAGGTGATTGAATCGTGGTGGCTGACTTCCCCCTTGCTGTTCTTATGATAGTGAATGAGTTCTGATGAGATCTGATGGTTTAAAAGTGTGTGGCACTTCCTCCATTGCTCTTTGTCTCCTGACACCATGTGAGAAAGATGCTTGCTTTCCCTTCACCTTCCACCATGATTGTAACTTTCCTGAGGCCTCCCAGTCATGCTTCCTGTAAGCCTGTGGAAATGTGAATCAATTAAACCTCTTTCCTTCATAAATCACCCAGTCTCAGGTAGTTCTTTATAGCACTGTGGGAATGGACAAATACAGAAAATTGGTACTGGGAGTGGGGTACTGTTATAAAGATACCTAAAAATGTAGAAGTGATTTTGGAAATTAGCAGAGGTTGGAACAGTTTGGAGAGCTCAGAAGAAGACAGGAAGATGTGGGAAAGTTTGGAACTTCTTAGAGGTTTGTTGAATGGCTTTGACCAAAATGCTGATAGTGATATGGACAATGAAGTCCAGGCTGAGGTACTCTCAGATGGAGATGAGAAATGTATTAGGAGTAAAGGTCAGTTTTTAGCAAGAAGAAAGATGGCCTTTTACCCCTGCCCTAGAGATCTGTGGAACTTTGAAATTGAGAAAGGTGATTTAGGGTATCTGGGAGAAGAAAGTTCTAAGCAGCAAAGCATTCAAGATGTGACCTGGCTGTTTATAAAAGTCTATTCTCATATGTGTGAACAAAGAGATTAGCCAAAACTGAAAGTTATGTTTAAAAGGGAAGAAGAGCATAAAAGTTTGAAAACTTTACAGTCATTATATCTTAGCACTTTAAAATGATCTCCTTTCACGCCATATCTCATATTCAGGCCACAAGAGGTGGACTCTCAAGGCCTTGGGCAGCTCTGCCTCTGTGGGTCTGCAGGTTATATAGCCCCTGTGGCTGCTTTCACAGGCTTGCATTGAGTGTCTGTGGCTTTTCTAGGTATGTGGTGCAAGCTGTCAGTGGATCTACCATTCTGGGGTCTGGAGGACAGTGTCTAATGTGATACCTTGGGGATGTTATAGAACCCTGTTTTTTCATACTTGCCAGGATTATTTTTCTGGTTCCTTCTAATTTGGATAGACTGTTTCTTTTCGTTATTGTTGACTTCTTTTTATTTGACTGTTTTATGTCTTTTTTCCCCTGAAGGATGTGACTTTAATGTTTATAGTTTATTGCAGCCTTATTTAGCTCTTAGTGCTTTCAGGGGTGAAGACTCTGTAAGAATTTCTTGTTATGGTCTTTGTATGATGGCTTTCTCAGATGCTGGCTGTAGTAATGATGTGCTTGGTGTGTGACTAAGTTCACTATCTCTTATTAGGTTGGAATAGCAGAGGTCTCTTGAAGCTTATCTCATTCCCCCATGGGGTGCACATTTTTGTTTATTTTTCCCTAGTAGGAGAGGTGTCCCTGTGTAGAAACCAGTTGTGGCTGAAGCAGGTGGGTAAATGCAACACCCAATAGTCGGCAGAAGTCCCAGTCTTGACAGAGGTGGCCAGGGGAGCTCTCAGTGAGCACTGAGATCTTACCAGGGGGAAGAATGGCCTCTCCCTTGACAGGCCAGCAGGAAAGCAGTCCATCTCCCAGTCACACTCCTGATCTAGTGCTACAGCTATTCAAATCAGACAGGCATCTCTTTTCATCTACAGGAATGAAATTCCAAGTAGAGTTGAATACTTGATATTCCAAATAGAGATGAATTGTGACACTACCCCTCATGCAAGCCTGAACCCAGAGGGCACTCCTCCTGTGGGGATTCAGTCACCCTGAAGTGTTCCAGAAAGGCTGCCTATAGGTGGACTCATGCTGAACTCCTATGGGAGAAGCCCTAGCTGTGTCTTCAGTGATTGACAAGAGGGGAAAAGAATTCTTCTTCTCCAAGACCGTTTGTGAGCACAAGGGCTGCCTCACAGTTGGGGCAGAGCTTCAGACTTTCCCCACTGAGCCCAGCACCGTATCTGTGCCTCTGCTGAAAGAAACTTCCCACCAGCAGAAAGTTCTGGGATTCAAGGCCTGCCATCCAGACTCATTTATCTCTCAAGGTGTTCTCTTAATGTGGTACCTTCGCTGTCCGCCTAGGAGTAGGAGTTGCTGAGAACCAGACTACTGTGAAGGCGGCTGCTCCTCTGGGTCTAGCCACCTAGTGGGGCTGCCACACTCCAGGCTGGTGCTGGGAAATGTCTGCAAGGGAACCAGTGATGTGATCTGTCCTCAAGTCTCCCAGCTCTGATGGAGATGGCAGGGGAGTGACGTAAACTCTGTAAAGTTCCTTGGTTATAAATAACTTTAGTATGTTGGCTTTCTCAAATGCTGGTAGAAAAAGTAATGAATTGGTCACACGGGCAAACTCAAGACCTCCTGGTTAGCCATGGTACTGCAAACAATGGTGATAACTGAGGTAACGCACACATGTTCTTCTTCCTGAGCACTGTGTTATTCTACCTGCAGATGTTGTAATGGACTGTGTCAGTTGACCTCCAGCCAGGAGGTGGCACTTGCAAAAGAGCACAAACTGTGTTAGTAGCAGTGGGATTTGTGCTTGCTTTGTTACCTAGGGGAGGTATTCTGTATTCTCGGACAATGAGTGGGGCCATAAAGCTCCCAAAAGTTTCTGTCCATTGTGTTAAGTTACCAGGGTGGGTGGAGGGGCAAAGCCAGGTAGCATCTGGGTCAGACAGGGCCACACTCTGACTCTCCACATGCAGGACAAGCAGCAGTTTTTGTGAAATTGGAGGGCAGTTCTCTTGCCACTGGGGTAGTGTTCCAGAGAGAAGCACAGCTGTCTCTGCTGCACAGAAGAGTTTGTGCAGGAAGTGAGGAATAGCAGGTGGCAATAAACCCCACCCAGCTCCCATTCACTTGGCAAGGCAGGTCTCACACTTGCAGTGCTCTCCACTAGCAGCAGCTAGCTAAGTCCTAAGCAGTCTATGCTCAGAACTCCCCCAGAAGATGCTACCATGGCTTTCAGACCTCACCCCTTCCAGTCCACCCAGAAAGCCAGAACACCCGGCTCCTGCACCTGTGGCAGCAGCACATTTCCCACCTACCCTTAAGTTCTGGCCAACGGTGTTTGTCCGCACTTGAGATTATATCCTGAATTTCAGTTGGGAGCCTCTCTCAACCTGTGACTGCTACCTGCATTAGCTGACAGACTTCTGTAAGACCAAAAATGGCTTCCCTCCATCCATGCTGGAGACTGGGAATGCACAGAACTCTTCCCGCTGCTGCTCCTACTTTTATGTTCCCTACCACTCCCTCAATCAGCTCCAGTGCTGGGTAGGATTAAGGCCTTCCCCCATGGGCTGTATTGCCAGGTTCCCCAGTGGGAGGGTATATCCTGGAGGCAGTTTATCTGCCCTCGCACTCTGGGGACTTATAGTTTTCCACCTGGCTTACAATGAAGACTGCAGCCTGCCACTTATTTCAAAGGGCCTGTGGTTTCTTTCAGTTTTCCTGTTAAGTTCCTGTGTTGCTTCTTGGAAAAAAAGTTCACGGTGTGAATCTCTACACACTGTTTTGTCTTTCCAAAAGCGGGAGGCATACTAACAATGTCTCCAATCCACCGTAAAACAAACAAACAAAAAACAGTTTTATTGACCCTCTTGAGCAGAATACTTGTTTTTGAAAAATGTAGAATATTATTATTAAAATTGCTTTCTCGTCTCCTATTGGCTTTCGATTATATTACGTATTTGCTGTTTGCATAGAGATGATTGATATTTAAGTTAGGTTTATGGAGGGAAAGATTATATAGATTGTCTTTCTTGCCAACAGCTTAGTTGGAGCCTTTTATCATCCCATGTCTGTATGACTGACATAACATGGCCTCTCTGTTCATACCCAGCTTGCACAATTCTAAAGGCAATCCCCCTGAGGCTCACAATCATCTCTTATCCCCCTTGCTCATGTGTCTCATTGCCTAAAGAATAAAAGTATTCACTGGGGCTTTCCAATCATCCCACAATCTGGTACGCCCTCCACGAGCATGTGGACTCCCTTTTTTGTCCAAGTTCTGCTTGCCTCCTGCATGGCTTATTCTTCTCTTTCTGACTGGTCAAGCTTTACCTACCCATTCTACAAGGTTTACTCACATCCTAATGAAGACCTTCATCAATTATTCCACCCTACATTCATATTGATCCCTAAACCAAGCCACAAATATCAATAGGAAAGAAAGTAAGCCCAGGAAACAGCCATCATTTCACTGGTAACATTCAAACAGCAAGGCTTTCATATACAAATGGAAACATACACATTTTTCTTTTCTTTTTTTTAATTATACTTTAAGTTCTGGGGTACATGTGCAAAACGTGTAGGTTTGTTACATAGGTATACATGTGCCATGGTGGTTTGCTGCACCCATCAACCCATCACCTACATTAGGTATTTCTCCTAATGCTATCCCTCCATTAGTCCCCCACCATGGAATACTATGCAGCCATAAAAAAGGATGAGTTGATGTCCTTTGCAGGGACATGAATGAAGCTGGAAACCATCATTCTCAGGAAACTATCACGAGAACAGAAAATCAAAGACTGCATGTTCTCAATCATAAGTGGGAGTTGAACAAGGAGAACACATGGACACAGGGAGGGGAACATCACACACATACACATTTTTCAAAAAGAATTTTATTAGAATTTCTAGAAGAGAAGGTGAAAGAGTCCAGTATATCAAGAAAGCTCTTCACTCATGAAATAACATGGTGTTAACAGAAGGAGCACACACTTTGGAGTCAGAAGAGCTAGTTTTGACTTTTTTCTGTGAACTTGACTTAGTTTCATAAATGGCCTGAGCCTCACTTTTTCCATATTTAAAAGAAGTGATGCCTATTAGCCTTGGGAGATGAAGAATAAGTGATAAACTGTAAGTACTTAGCACAGTGTCTGGCACACTGTGGATGCCCAAAACCTGTTAGATCCTTCCTGTCTCCCCTTTTCCTTCCAGTTAAAGCACCATAAACGTAAGAGCAAAGGCACATTAAAGAACATTTGGGAAAAAGACAGGAGAGTAGAAGAGTGCCTTATAATATCTAATGTTTGAGCTCCCCTTACATGAAGAACAATCATGTTCTATTCCTGATTAAACACATGAGAGTATCTCAAAGGTGGACAATTGCCATTTAGTCACACATTGGTTTGATTCCTAGCAAAAGTTTACCTACCTGGTAGATAGTTTCATTTAAATAGAATTAAAGAAGGCAGTGAAAGGACTGGTCAATTATGAACCTAATTCCAGTCAAGAGTATAGAAATGTTTGGTGAAGCTGGAATGACCAGCACACTTGGAAGAAAGTGATCCTGTGTTATCTATTACTTAGTCAAGAATAGTTACAGATGAAAATAACAGCAATCATCAGCTACATTATATGTCACATATCTGCTAGATACTTGAAAAAGAAAAATTCCAAACCAAAAATCAGTACAATCTCATCACCATAGAAAAGCAGATCTCAATAGGGAATATAAAAGAAAAATATCTAAAGAAAACAATGTGCCCGTATAATGAGGAACCACAGTCTTTAAGCTCGAACTTCAGTAAGGTGTAATAGGAGTTTCTAGCCCAGAATAAATTGACCAATCAAGATACATGATGGGAAACCCTAGAGGGGATTAATGAAGTTATTTACTTGGAACAATAAGAAACACACTGAGGAAAACCAGAGGGAAAAATGAACCCGCTGCTGGGAGCAGGTGGTCTAAGATTAATTCTGCTCCACATACAGCATTTTCCATCTCAGCTGATGGTGGCAACTCCATCTCTCCAGTAGCAGGCTTATCCTTGACTACTGTTTATCTCTCATGATACCCATTCAACTTATTTAAAAGTTCTATTAGCTCTATCATCAAAATAATTCAGAATCCAACCATATCTTGCCGCTTCCACTGTTAACCTTCTGTCCACACTACCAACATCATATGCCATTCTTCTTCCTCCTATAGCTTATTTCCTATTCCCGTCCTGCTCTTTCTTTTTAAAAAATGCTTTAAAATCATTTTCCATGTTAGAGTCACTGAGCTCAGCACTTAATATTTATTGCCCTGTTTAATATTAGCAATAACTCCCAGGCAGCATTATTATTGTAACCATTTTATACACAAGAAAAATTGGGCTGATAGAAATAAATAACTAGTTTGTAATCAAAGAGAGATGAAGTGAAAGAGCCAAGGTTTGATTTAAGAGCATCTGCACTATTAAATACCTTCTATTTTCTTCCTCATCTATGTACTCACAGCAATTTGTATGGATCCTCTGTCTGTCACTACAATTACTACACCGAATGGTCATTATCTATAATATTTGACTCTCTTTCACAATAGTCAGTTGAAATATAGAGAAATAACTAATATTAGTAACATATATCATTACTGAGCACTTTCCATGGATTGTGCATTTATTCATTCATCACACTTAATGAATATCTGCTATGTACCAGGCACTGTTCCAGGTACTAGGGAATCAGTGGTGAACAAAATAAGAAAAAAATCCTGCCCCTTAGCAGTTCACATTTTGGTAGAGAAATAGACAAATAAATGTACAAATATACCTATAATATATCAAGTAATGATAAGGACACAGACTCAGGCAGGTTGATGGGTATGGTGGTAGCAGTGTATGGAAATTCTCTTGTGAGTTCTTCTGTCTTTTCACTGAAGTAAGAATCAAAGTCACCAGATGAGTATAAATATGAGGAGGAAGTGTGGAAGGTTTGAGGATAGAAAACATACGAAACAGTCAGATAGGACTATGTAAGGTATAGTTAACTAGAGATTTCAATAAAATCAGTCATCCTCGTGTGTTTTCCTCCAGCCACACTCAGCTGCTTTGGTTCAAGTGAAGATTTAACCGGACAGCAGGCACATCATGTTAAATTCTTGATAGATATTATCTCATTCAAATTTTACAACTCTGTAGGTTGTTCTCATCCTGTACTTTCCAGATAAGGAAACTGAACTTAGAGAATTTCTCACTTTCCAAATGTCATGCAGATGGGAAGTGTTGAAATTAGGATTTGAACCCAGATTTTTCACCTTCAAACCTTGAGTTGTTAAATTTAACAAATGACCATATCAGATGTAGTCTTTATTCTCATCTCTGTATGTGCTTAGTAAGTTATTTTTCAATGAACTAGCTTCAGAAATAAAGTACATGAATCCAGGAGACAAATACTTGGCTAACAGGCAATTCTTACATGTTCTGGTGGACTGAAAAGTTAATATGAGTCATCAGAGTTGGGACTGCCAAAAAACACTAATTAGATAAGGGCTGCATTAGTAAAAAATATAGGAATGAGCCCACCCTGCAGGCATAGACCAGACTATACCTGCAGTATTATGTCCGATTCAAGATGCCAGTGCTGTCATGGGGCATCAGTAAATTTAAACATGTCATCTGAAGAAAAGCAGAAAGGTTAGTGGAGTGCATGGTACCCAGAAAGCATGAAGAAATACTGGGGAGGAAAGAGACCACTTACCCTTATAAAGAAATAGTTAATGCAGTAGTTGTCTTTATGCACATCTTCAAGACTGCCTGTGTTAGGCTGTTCTTGCACTGCTCTAAAGAAATACCTGATATTGGGTAACTTATTTTAAAAAGAGGTTTAACTGTCTCAAGGTTCTGTAGGCTTTACAGGAAGCATGATGCTGGCATCTGCTCAGCTTCAAAAAGGCCTCAGGAAGCTTACAATCATGGCAGAAGGTGAAGAGGGAATAGATACATCACACATACAAGCAGGAGCAAGAGAAAGAGAGAGGTGACACAGACTTTTTTATTATATTATTATACTTTAAGTTCTGAGGTACATGTGCAGAACGTGTCATTTTGTTTCATAGGTATGCACGTGGCATGGTGGTTTGCTGCACCCATCAACCTTTCACCTACATTAGGTATTTCTCCTAATGTTATCCCTCCGCTAGCTCCCCACCATCTGACAGGCCCCAGTGTGTGATGTTCCCCTCCCTGTGTCCATGTGTTCTCATTGCTCAACTCTCACTTATGAATGAGAACATGCAGTGTTTGGTTTTCTGTTCTTGTGATAGTTTGCTGAGAATTATGGTTTTCAGCTTCATCCATGTCCCTGCAAAGGACATGAACTCATCCTTTTTTATTGCTGCATAGTATTCTATAGTGTATATGTGCCACATTTTCTTTATCCAGTCTATTATTGATGGCCATTTGGGTTGGCTTCAAGTCTTTGCTATTGTGAATAGTGTCACAATAAACATACGTGTGCATGTGTCTTTATAGTAGAATGATTTATAATCCTTTGGGTATATACCCAGTAATGGGATTACTGGGTCAAATGGTATTTCTGGTTCTAGATCCTTGAGAAATCACCACACTGTCTTCCACAATGGTTGAACTAATTTACACTCCCACCAACAGTGTAAAAGTGTTCCTATTTCTCCACATCCTCTCTAGCATCTGTTGTTTCCAGACTTTTTAATGATCACCATTCTAACTGGCATGAGATAGTATTTCATTGTGGTTTTGGTTTGCATTTCTCTAATGACCAGTGGTGATGAGCATTTTTTCATATGTCTGTTGGATGCATAAATGTCTTCTTTTAAGAAGTGTCTGTTCATATCCTTTGCCCACTTTTTGATGGGGTTGTTTGTTTTTGTCTTGTACATTTGTTTAAGTTATTTGTAGATCCTGGATATTAGCCCTTTGTCAGATTGATAGATTGCAAAAATTTTCTCCCATTCTGTAGGTTGTCTGTTCACTCTGATGATAGTTTCTTTTGCTGGGTGCCACAGACTTTTAAATGGCCAGATTTCTCAATAACTCACTCACTATTGTGAGGACAGCACCAAGTAGATGGTGCTAAATCATTCATGAGAAATTCACCCCCATGATCCAATCACCTCCCAGCAGGCCATACCTCCAATACTGAGGATTACAATTCAACATGAGATTTGGGTAGGGACAAATATCCAAACTATATCACTATTCTGCAATTCTGGAGCACAGAATTAGGGTTTAAAAGGTCTATTGTGCCTCAGCAGAATAAAGAAGCTGTGACAATTGGAGCTGTTTGAAACCCGCTGTCCCACAGGGAGGTGTGTGGCATGTCGTTGAAAGGGATGAAGAGGGCCTTCTGTGACCTTTTTATGGATGTCATAGAGGAGAATCACAAAGACAGAGAATAAAACTGAATTATCTGTCTTCCCTGCCAACTCTAAGGAAGTCTGGGATAATAATCCTTCCTTTTGACATCCTTTGGTGCATGTTTTCCTTCACCATACAACTCTTTTCCCATTGTCTTCAGTCAAATTGTGTGGGAATCCCAAATCTGACACATATTGTCTGATGCTCAACAAATTTTCTAAGCTCCTTGTGCCTGTCTCCTCATCAATAAAAGAAGAAGAGTGATAGAGCATCTCTTATGGGATTGTTGTGAGATTTATATAAATTAATCCATATAAAGTCCTTAGAAGGGTGCTTGAAAATATAAGTGTTCAATAAATGTTAGGGTCCATTGTTTTTTGAATTATTTATCATACACTGCCATTTACGATTTCTTTATTATTTTATGTGTAATTCTTGTTTTCTTCAGCTAGATGATCTTTCTGGTCATAGGACTGAGCATACAGAATATGTCAGGTTACTAACAGTCCAACATGAAAATGTGTGTCTCTCCTTTCAAGCAGGTTAGACTTGTTTAGAAGCCCCATTTGTACATTCTCAGCAATACTTTCAGAGTTTTATGGGGTTACCACCTAAATATTTTATGAATTTCTTCGTCTTTTAAAATATAAAAGTGTACTCAGTCTCAATCTCATTTTTCAGGGGTTGCTGTAGCCATCATTAGGAAATAAGCAAAGATTTGTTTTGGATATGGACCATAACAGTTTTCGGAAAACCTTCAGTGTTGGACTATACAAGTTGGGGAGGAAGGAAAGGAGCATTATTGGTGAAAACACAGATAAGTGACATGATCCTCATAGGTCTTGAGGAACTTACAATCTAGCGGAAGAGACTGAGTCTTGCCTGACCCAGCCCTTTCCTGCTTTTCTACCTCATCTGGTACATGCCCTCTTGCCCCAGTTCTAGCCTTGATGACTGAGTTTTTCAAACAAGATGATTCCCATCTTCCCACTGTCCCTCCTACCTGACACTCTTTCCCCTGCCCTTTGCATGACTGTCTTCTCTCACCCTTCAGGATTTGGCATAAATAGTTTCTCTTTAGCTTGGTGTTCCTTAATCACCATGTCTAAATAAATTCCCTATTCCAATCCCAACATTCATTTATTATTGTTATACACCCCTTTTGTTACCCTCATAGCACTTGCCAAAATTTTTGTTTTTATGAATTAATATTTATGTGTTTGCTTCCTTGTTTTTGCACCCTTTATCCCCAACAAGAGAAGTGATCATATCTGTCTTTATTCACAAATGCGATCTCTTTTCCATAGCAAGGATTTCAACAGATGTGTTGTGTGAGTGAAAGATGTCAACATAACATCATGAGCACTGGGACTGACGTGCTGGGGGGCCAGAGAAGTCAGGCATCCAGAGCACCATTAGCAGTTGCAGGAGATTTCCAGAAGGGCATTGCAGAGGCTGCCAGTGCCCTGCCATAGCCCCTTAGCACTTGTCACATACATGCCAGCACATGTTGCAAGACTGCCAATCTCCCCTCTCTGCCTGAGAAAGCACGCTTGGCCAGCACACAAGAAAGGCCGAAAAGACCCAGGAGTGGATGCCCAGAGGAGCAGCTCTCAACCAAAGAGGGGTAGGCATGGGTATCCTGAGCACCTGAGTGTCCTTTCCCCAAGTGTGAAACCTCTAAGGTATACCCTACAGTGTCCCTATGAAGTCTAGTGGTGCTGAGCCCATTGCCAAAGCAGTAACCTGTTCATTACAACACGTTCCAGAGGTTTTCTTTCCTGTGTTAATTCCCTATCTTCTATGAGTGTTTCCAGATAGACTGCCTCAATAAATTTCTTGCATTTAAATCTTCATCACAGGGTCAGCTTCTGGAAAAATCTCAACATAAAAGAAGTGATCAGAATCTTGAAAGACATGTAGAATTCACTAGACAAGAAGTTAAAAAAAAGAAAATCTGAAGAGGGCAGGATCCCCATAGTGCAGGAGAAGAAAATCAAAGCTCTATTTTCCACTCAGCTGCCTTTCCTCTAGGAGGGATCAGACTTTGTTTTTGTCAGGGTCCCTAGAAGGTATTTACAGGAAAAGACAGTAAGAGATTGGCTGATCTCCTGCATATTCGATAAGCTATTTCAGAGCCAACAGCTCAGTTCAGTGCAGGTGGACAGAAGGTCTTGAACTCTTGAAATAACACATTGCAACCTAGCATGCTGTGTTCATGAATCTTTAACTAAAGAGCTTCTTTGTGTCTTTTCCTTTTTTGAAATACAGCTCAGGATCTAGGAATGTGATGCTTAACCCTGAAAAGGAAACCTTGTACAAATGGTTCCTTGAAAACCAGCATGTAGCCTGTTCATAAATTTTATGATGTGTGAAGCACATGTTCAAGGAAGTATTTATTAGTAAGACCATAAGTTAAATTAGGAAGGGTGGTTCATACCTTAAATATTCCATCACTTTCTGTACTGTTTATGTACCCAGACCCAAGTGTGAAACTTAAATTTGTTTTTAATGTATTCTCCTGACAAATGATTTACTCTAGTCAAATGTATTTTCTTTTGGTTCCCTGGATAGTTAAGTTTTACAGTTGGGGGAAGATAAGAAAATGCTTTTAAATTACTCTTTCAACACACGCAAAGTTAAAATTTCTGTGCTGATATCATAGAATAATTTTCCTGCGGGATTTAATAAAATGTAGTGTGATTTCAGGTATATTAGTACAGGCATACCTTGTTTTATTGCACTTCACTTTACTGAGCTTCACAAATATGCGATTTTCACAAATTGAAGGCTTGTAGCAACACTCAAGCAAGTCTATCGGCGCTATGTTTCCAACAGCATGTGCTCGCTTTTTGCCTCCGTGTCACATTTTGGCAATTACCTTAGTATCTTAAACTGTTTAATTACTTTCATATCTGTTATGGTGATCTGTGATCAGTGATCTTTGAGCTTACTACTGTAATTTTTCTGGGGTACCAAAACCAGCACTCATATATGACAGATAATTTAATAAATGTATGTGTTGTGACTACTTTACCATCCAACTTTTCCTCCCTCCCTCTCTCTCTCTCTCTCTCTTTCTCCTCTCTTTGGGCCTCCCTGTTCTCTGAGAGACAACAATATTTAAGTAAGGCAAATTAATAACAGCACAATTACTTCTAAGTGTTTTAGTGAAAGGAAGAGTTGCATGTCTCTCACTTTAAATCAAAAGCTAGAAATTATTATGTTTAGTGAGAAAGGCATGTTGAAAGTTGAGGGAGGTCAAAAGCTAGGCCTCTTGCACCAGACCGTCAGCCAAGTTGTGAAGAATGCAAAGGAAAAGTTGCAGAAGGAAATTGAAAGTGCTACTCCAGTAAACACATAAATGATAAGAAAGCAAAACAGCCTTACTCCTGATGTGGAGGAAGTTTGAGGGGTCTGAATAGAAGATCAAACCAGCCACATTTCCTTAAGCCAAAACCTAATTCAGAGCAAGGCCCTAACTCTATTTAATTCTGTGAAGGCTGAGTGAGGTAAAGAAGCTATAGAAGAAAAGTCTAGCGCTAGCAGAGGATGGTTCATGGGGTTTAAGGAAAGAAGTTTTCTCTATGACATAAAAGTGCAAGGTGAAGTGACAAGCGTAATGGAGAAGCTGCAGCAAGTGATCTGGAAGATCTAGTTAAGATCATTGGTGAAGGTGGCTACACTAAGTAGCAGATTTTCCATGTAGACAAAATGCCTAATATTGGAAAAGATGCCATCTAGGATTTTCACAGCTAAAGAAGAGAGGTCAATGCCTAGCTTCAACACTCCAAAACACAGACTGATTCTTTTGTTACGGACTAATACAGCTATTGAATTGAAGTTGAAATCAATGATCATTTACTATTCTGAAAATTCTAGGGCCATTAAGAATTATGCTGAATCTGTTCTGACTGTGCTCTATCAGTGGAAAAACAAAACCTGGATGACCATACATCTATTTACAGCATGGCTTGCTGAATATTTGTTCAACATCTGTTGAGACCTACTGCTCAGAAAGAAAAGATACTTTTCAAAATACTACTTTTCACTGACAATGTAGTCATCCAAGAGCTCTTATGAAGATGTCCAAGGAGATTAATGCTGTTTTTATGCCTGCTAACACAGCATTCATTCTGCAGCCCAGGGAGCTGGGCTTCTTATCATTTAAGAAACACACACATTTTGTGTCTTTTCCTTCTTTGAAATACAGCTCAGGATCCAGAATGTGATGCTTAACCCTGAAAAGGAAACCTTGTACAAATGGTTTATCATTTTTCTTATCATTTAAGAAACACACATTTTATAAGGTTATGGCTGCCATAGTCAGTGTTTCCTCTGATGACTGTGGGCAAAATAAATTGGAAACCTTTTGGAAAGGATTCACCATTCCAGATGCTATTATTAACATTTTTCATTCATGGGAGGAGGTAAAAAATATCAACATCAACAGGAGTTTGGAAGAAGTTGATTTCAGCCCTCATGGATGACTTGGAGGGGTTCAAAACTTCAGCAGAGGAAGTAACTGTAGATGTGGTGAAAATAGCAAGAGAACTAGAATTAGAAGTAGAGCCTGAAGATGTAACTAAATTGCTACAATCTCATAATAAAACTTGAATGAATGAGGAGTTGATTGTTATGAATGGGCAAAGAAAGTGGTTTCTTGAGATGGAATCTATTCCACTCCTGATAAAGATGATGTGAACATTGTTGAAATGAAAACAAAGGATTTAGAATACTACACAAATACTGTTGATAAAGTGGTGGCAGAGTTTGAGAAGATTTACCCAAATTTTGAAATAAGTTCTACTGTGGAAAAATGCTATCAAACAGCATCACATACTACAAAGAAATACTTTGTGAAAGAAAGAATTAATCAATGGAGCAGACATCACTGTTGTCTTATTTTAAGAAACTGCCACAGTCACCCCAGCCCTCACCAACATCCACTCTGATCAGTCAGCAACCATCAACATTGAGGCAAGACCCTCCATCAGCAAAAAGATTATGACTCACGGAAGACTAAGATGATCATTAGCAATTTTTAGCAATAAAATATTTTTTAATTAAGGTATACATATTTTTCAGATGTAGTGCTATTTCATACTTACAGACTACAGTATAATGTAAACATAACTTTTGTATGCATTGGGAAACCAAAAAGTCTACATGACTCACTTTATTTAGCTATTTGCTTTGTTGTGGCAGTCTGGAACCCAACCCACAGTAACTCCAAGGGTACGTCTGTATCCCTGAAAATTAGAGCATTTCACATTCAGGCCACTATGATGAATTTGAAAATTGGTTAGTCACAGCAGCGTCTGTGAAAGTCATATTTAGCGTAACCAAATTTAGGAGAGGCTCACATTGGGACACAGGTTCTAATGGGCTATGGCCCTTAGTCTCTGATTTCAGCAAAACTCCTAACTAGAGCACTTCAAAATGAGAGCTATGGTTGAAAAAGTATAAACTTTGAAGAACTGAAAAACCATTGTACCACATTGTGATGGTAAACTCCTGTAAAATCAGAATTATTTATACTACAGGCTATGCTGCCTACTGTATTGATAGCTGTGCATTATCCTGGAGTCTCTTTGTATGAATATGGTTAACTTTACACATTTAAAGGATAACATATTTTTTTAAAGAATATAAATCTTTCTGTATTTTTAAAACAAAGAATATTATGTGAGAGTGTGTGTGGGTGCTATTTTATAATGGGGAAAAAAAAAAAAGCTCATATAGAAACAAAAATTCATTGAAACATGCTATGGAAGTATATAGTGTGTGCCCTAACCAGATGCTTCTTGAATCAACAAAGTAGTCAAAATATAAACTCAACGTTTAAAGAAAATTCATCTTGTGAAAATGATTTTTCAATCACTGTGTATTATATTTCCCTGCCACATGGTCACACTGAAACTCTCTGGAAAGTAATAGTGACCTTAAGTAAAACCAAAAAGGTATGGATCACTGAAATATAGTGATGTATACTAAAGAAGAGAAGCTAGCTGATTTTTCAGTGTGCAAAGCCTTGGTTCATTTCACCAAAGGTGAATAGCAATGTTGTTTCAATGTTGTGCAATGAAACCTGCTCATAGTGTTTTTCCTGCTTTTAAAATTCTGAATAGAAGCCAAGGTTTATCTTTAAACACCCATGCTTGAACAAGTTCAGACAAAATGTTCCTAATTGTAGCTTGCTCTGCTTTCATTTTTATCTAGTAGATTTACTTTATGAGGGACAGACTAAGCTATGAACATTCAGATACAGGACATAAAAATACCTATGATTATAGTATTTCAAGGCATCAAATGTTTATTTTATATGCAGTTGTTAAAATCAGTCACCTGGATTTGACCAAGTAGTCCTGTAAATCATTAGCTGCATGATTTAGAACTCTGTTCCCTTCTCTATAACACAGCAACACTGCAAGCATCTATTACATACATTTGCTGTGGAAATTAAAAGAAATAAGGTACAGAAGCATCTAGCACTCGTAGAAAGTATTCAGCAAATATTAGCTATTATTATTGATACTATGGATCTTCTATATGCCAGGTACTGTACCAAACTCCTTTCATAATATCATTACATGGTCACAAAAGATCTACAGAATAAGTATAACTGTCTCTATTTTATAAAAGACTGAGACACAGAGAAGAAGCCAAGAAATGACAGCATCTGGTAAGTGGCTAGACAATGATTCAAACCCAAGCCTCTTGCCTCCATGCTCTTTTCTTCATGAATGACCTATCTAATATAGTACCAGTCACATATGGCTATTTATTTAAATTAATTAAAATTAAATAAAGTAAAAACTTTAGTGCCTCTGTTTCACCAGCCAGATGTCAAATCTCAATAACCATGTGTTTCTAGTAGCTATGATATTGGACAGCACAGATATGGAATATTTCCATTATTGCAGAAAGCCCTATTGGACAGTACTATAGTCTGTACCACTATCATCTCTCTAGGCTGGTTTACTCTCAATAGGAAACAATACATTTTTCTTAAAATCTTAATAAATGCTCATCAATAAATTACTTAAACAGCTGCAGTAAAGGCAACACATTTACTATAGATAATCACGTAGACCATACCTAATTCCATACAACAGTCTACATAGGAATAGAAAATACATTTTTGGACCAATTACCACAGTGCCAGAAAACTAGAATTTTCATCTGCAATTTAGGCAAATGTTTTGTTCAGCGATAAGAACAAACAGTGATGGGAAATCTAAAAACCAATACGAAATGCTAAGTGAGTCTTTAACATCCCATCCACTTCTAATACTCCATGAGCCCCTGATTTCTAACAAGCTTAAAGCTGTTTTCAATAAATCTTTTAATGTTCTGGACATGGTCCACCTAGGTGTGAGCTTTGGAAAGAGGAAATGGTGATTTGTTATTTATGCCCTTAACACTGATGTTTTGGCCAGTAAATTTTTCTTCTCACTAAAACCCAAATGACCTTTCTAGTTAGGCAGTCAGTAGGTAATTTGTGTAACATTTATCATCCTCTTCCTGCAAACCTTTTTAATTGGTGTCAGATGTTACAATCAGAGGACTATAAACACAATGAGCAAATGGGAGTGACAAAGCAAACAATCACATAATCCAATATTCAAAACAAAGCCACATCTATTGCCTCTCTGAGAAGAGGCTCTTACCTATGAAATCAATCCCGTTTTCTTTTGGAAATAGTTGAAGTCTGAGGGACTGCCCTGGGGAACTTCATGAACGTGAAAGGGTAGCTGGGCATTAAGAAAGAGCATTAGACAAGGGATCAGAAAATTTGATATCTATTGGGAGAACCCACCCCCAGTATTTCAATTTAGAGTCTTTCTATTTTCCATAAGTGTCAGCTGGCTGAGAAATAAAGAGAAACACTGCAAAGAGAAGAATTTTACAGCTGGGCCTCCAGGAGTGACATCACATATCAGTAGGACTGTGATGCCCGCCTGAGTCTCAGACCAGCAAGTTTTTATTAAGGGTTTCAAAAGGGGAGGGGGTGTAAGAACAGGGAGTAGGTACAAAGATCACATGCTTCAAAAGGTGAAAAGCAGAACTACTAGTAAGGGTCTAACAAAGATCACATGCTTCTGAGGAAACAGGACAAAAGGCAAAAGCAGAACTCCTGGTAAGGGTTTAACAAAGATCACAAGTCAAAGGGCAAAAGCAGAACTACTGATAAGGGTCTATGTTCAGCGGTGCATGTATTTTCTTGACAAACATCTTAAACAACAGAAAACAGAGTTCGAGAGCAGAGAACTGGTCTGACCACAAATTTACCAGGGTGGAGTTTTTCCCCACCCTAGTAAGCCTGAGGGTTCTGCAGGAGACCAGGGCGTGTCTCAGTCCTTATCTCAACTGCATGACATTCCCAGAGCAGCCATTTATAGACCTCCCCCCAGGAATGCATTCCTTTCCCAGGGTATTAATATTAATATTCCTTGCTAGCAAAAGAATTTAGTGATATCTTCCCTACTTGCATGTCCATTCATAGGCTCTCTGCAAGAAGAAAAATATGGCTCTTTTTGCCCAACCCTGCTGGCAGACCTTATGGTTGTCTTCCCTTGTTCCCTAAAAATTGCTGTTATTCTGTTCTTTTTCAAGGTGCCCTGATTTCATATTGTTCAAACACACATGTTTTACAATCAGTTTGTACAGTTAACACAATTATCACAGTGGTCCTGAGGTGATGTATATCCTCAGCTTATGAAGATAACAGGATTAAGAGATTAAAGTAAAGACAGGCATAAGAAATTATAAAAGTATTATTTGGGAACTGATAAATGTCCATGAAATCTTCACAACTTATGTTCCTCTGCCATGGCTCCAGCCAGTGCCTCCATTTGGGGTCCATGACTTCCCACAACAGATACCTTCTTAGTATCCCGAACATATCTCAACTATAGCAATGACTGTATTTTGTTTTAATTGCCACCTTCCATGTCAAATTCTCCTGTAGACTGTGAACTCTTCAAAATCTACTGCCTATCACCATGCCTTGTGACATGATAAAATATTAGCCTTATTAAAAATATAAACCAACAAATGACTATTGATTAGGTAGCTCATATAATCAAGAAATACCAAGAAACTGTATCAAACCATCCTTCCTCCCTCCCCCGAAATGTAAAACCATCCTGAAACCTTCACACCTCATTGTCTGTTATTGATCTAACCAACTTGCTCTGGTCTAATAAAACATAGCCCATGTGCTGACCTGTTTCTCTTTGCCAAAGTGACTTGATTAATATTAAATTCTAAAGTTTTCTCAAATATCAGAAGCACTTGAAAAGCAATGCTTAAGGAGCTGGAAAGACTGTGGTTCTTTCAGTTCTGGTTACCCCTCACAGAGAGAAAAGAGTTAAAATTAGGAATTCAGAACCAGTGGCTGGATATCAGCTCAACTTTCAGAGACAATACAGTAGTCACTGGGGCCTGTGGAATGTGTTCAGTACTAACGAATATTAGCATAGTAAAAAATAATTAATGCACCTCTAGGGAGGCCTAATTTACAGTTTGCAATTTTGGTCTGGAAATTCTGGCTCATCATACAAACTGCTATGCTTAATAACCCAGAAACTTTGGCAATATGTGCATTTATAGCCTAATTAGGCTTTCATACATACACACACCTACTAACTTCTGCCAATGTCTTTATGCAACTAGCTGGTGGAAGAGCAAGAAGTGGCTCCCTGCACCTGCATGTATCTTTTTACTACTAAAGCCACTGACTCCTACAAAAACTCCTATTTCTGCAGAAACAGCTATGCTGACATCAAAGAAGCAATGATTTCCAGTCCACAACTACTACAAGAGGCACTGACCCATTCTTCATTCTTAAACGGGGGCTTTATTTTGTTTCTATAAAATGACACATTCCCCAGCTAGAAAAGTAAAGCATTGCTCACGATGATATTGAGATCAGAAGTTCTCATTCTGTCACTTTTTAGGAAGGCTTACCTTCCTAGGGCAATTTTCTTACCAAGGAAGGAAGAAATCAAATGGATTAGCTAGAGTCAGGCTTTTCCTGAATTCAGTTGGTGATATCTGTGTTATTTTCATTGGCAAATTTTCATTTCCTCTGTGTTCCACTTCCTTTGGGAGAGCCCGGTTTGCAAGCCAATTATTTTTTACATTTTTCTTTGTTTTCTCAGTTAAGCGTTTTTATGAGCATTTAATCATGAAGAATGAGAGAGCTAATGGAAAGCATTTGACCTTATCTGTGTGGCACTCCCACCAAAAGGTCTATATATTCCAGGAATATACCTTCATCTTTTTTTGCTGACCCCAAAGGATGATCTGATCCCAGAGGTTGCTTCTTATCAGGTGAAATAAGAGGAAAGAAGAGCTGTAGCTACCATGTCAAAGCTCTCCTCAGCCCCCAGCCCCCAGCCCCCAGCCCCCAAGAATAGACATATTCTGTTCTAATCTACCATTTTGATTTTATCATCTATTTGGAGTTGAGCAATATAACTTGGCCATTAACACATACAGTATCTCAGAGTTATTTCTAAGCAGTGTCCATGCAGAGAAGCCCTTAGAACATACAGATCAAGAGCCATTCATCAGCTAAACAATATTCCCTTAACAAATGGGACATATTGAATACCTGCTATGGGCCAGACACAGTTGTAAGCAGGAGGCATATAACAGACTGGTATGGCACCAAGGAAGAAAGGCCTAGTGACTTGAGCATTTCTAATATGAATAACATTTCATAAACTCCATTATAAATCAACAATCAACTTTAATGAACTAGCCCTTTCTCTAGGTTATCATCCTATATAAAAAGAATGTAATCCCATCTGGTTTCTTCATTTTCTTAATTCACAGAATGTCAATACTGGGGCTCAGAGCTCCAGCTACCCACTTTGGATTTTGAAGATGTTTTAAGATATGACGAACATGCATACAAGTGGCTTTCCACCCTCAAGAAAGTAGGCATCGTACGACTCACCGGAGCATCTGACAAACCAGGAGAAGTTTCAAAACTTGGGAAAAGAATCGGTTTCCTCTATCTCACATTTTATGGGTGAGTCACCAAATGGTTTGTATTCTGCCATCACAGATAAAATTTGAAATACTTCGCAACTGAGGAAGACCCCCTTGATTGAAGGTACAGAAATTTTCATAATGTCTTGAGCAGGAAGCCAGATAAAAAGAAAAATCTAAAAGTAGTATTTTGCTGAGAATTATAATTTTTTAAGAGCCTAAAAGCCCAAAGACACCAGGCACCAAAGACATCAGGCTGGTTATAAGTGGTATATGTAGTCTGCTTGGGCTGCCATAACAAAATATCACAGATCAGAAAACTTAAACAGCAGAAATTTATTTTTTTTATAGTTCTGGAAACTAGAAGTCTAAGATCAAGGTACTGGCAGGGTTGGTTTCTGGTGAGGCTTACATTTTCTGGCTTGCAGATGACTGCCTTCTCACTGTGTCCTTGCATGACCTTTCTTCAGTGCATAGCACACTCCTGCTGTCTGTTCTTCTTCTAATATGGACACCAGTCTTGTTAGCTTAGGGCCCAAGGCTCTATCTCCAAACATTGAGGGTTAGGCCTTCATCATATGAATCTGGGGGGACATAATTTATTCCACAACAGATGTGATGAAAGACTGTGTTTCTCCAAGACTTTACAACATATTAAACTTTATGTTAAAGTTTCTTAAACTTTTACCTCCCAAGAGTTGGCTGAAAATTAAAGTTGGGCCCTGAGAAATTAAAGTCAGTCACAGATATGTTAAAAAGATAAAACTAACATTCATAAAATTAGTCCTATGTGCTTTAGTTAGTAATAGGGAGATATAATTGATTTTAACTTTGGAACAAGAGGCTGTTTGCATAAGAATTTCCTTGGAGGTAACATTAATTACGGATAGTGAAACACAACAACAGGAAACACTTATGTAGACATGGGAGTATAACTATATTTCTTTAGAGTGAGCCCCTCATGTGACATTAATACAATTATTCTTGGGCTCATAGAGTAGAGAGCATTGAAAGTGAAAGGGACCTTCCAACTCCAAAGGTTGCAACTGGAAGCACACGGGCTGTATTCAGATATTTGGTTTGGCCCACATGATGTTGAAAGGAAAACGGAATTAGTTGTCAACACTTAAAAACTGGGAGATTTTACATTACATGTGGACCTGACTTTTCTTGAAGAATCATCTCTAGCAACAACAGAGCCTAAATCCTTGCATGCAAACAATCTGCTGGATACAAATAGAGGCTGCCTTTGAAGAGATCATAGACTCACTCTCCAGTTTGCCAAAATCCTCCACCCTCTCCAGACCTGCAAGTGTCCTGCTACTCTTTAGGTTTGCCACTCCTAAACTAGAGTAAGACTTGGTCTGTAGATAAACAGGAGACTGAAAATATTCAATCACTGAAAGACTGCCATCTCTGCCATGTTTAGACTTAGACAACCCAGTACCTACTCTGACTCCGAAACTTACATTTACCATTAGTGGATTTGTGTTGGATAAAATTTGTATCTCCCTTACACCTGCAAGAATTTGAGCTGCCCTAGAGATTACAGCAACAACAGACAAAGGAAAGAGGGGGAAAAGTCTCAAAATTATTAAGAGCCTCAAATGTATTATGTTTTGTTCATTTAATTCTCACAACAACTTTCCGAAATGAATATTATCCTTCAGTTCACTGATAAGGAAACTGAAGCCCAGAGAATTAATTTGTAACCCAAGTGCCCACAGATAGTAATAAAGGAACCAGAGTCTGTCCTATCTATGGACTTTCTACTCTACCTTGCTGCCAATAATATGAAGAAACCACACGGAAAAGAAGAGCTTTTAGCCACTGGTGTTAAATAGGACACTTCGAAACGAATCTCTTCTAAGTCGTTTCACTTAGTTTTTATTTGCTGACAACAAACTTTTTGTATCTATTCCAAGGTATTTCACAATTTAATAACAGTGGCCAAATTTTGGGCTCTTTGTTAGAGTTCTCTAAACTACCCCCCAAACCCATCATGCTAGGGGTCAAATCTAAGCTTGATTTATTATGTGTGTCTTGTTTTGTTTTTGCAGGTTCTATAAAAGGGCTTAATAATTTGGCCACTGATCTAATATTGTGAAATTATTGGAATAAATACTAAAGGTCTGTTCTCAAAACAAATCAGACCTCCTACTACCATTCCATGTCCTTTATGGACCTTGCCATATAACCAGATAAGTTAACCTACCACATCCTACCTTCCTTAGATGATCACATTTCTTACCTGAATCTCTCAAATTATACACATGCCAGAAAACGCCTTTCTTACCACCTTACCCCTTACTTCCACCACTAGTTATCAAGATCTGTCCATATATTTTTTGACAATTTTTAATTCTCTACCTCAAGAACTGACAGAACAGTTTTGTTGTTTTTGTTATTGTTGTTTTATTTGCTTTTTTGTTTTTGTTGATGTTGTTCAGAGAATATGAAAAATAAATATTTTCTCTAATATTGTCCCCTTTTTCCATTTCTCTGCATAGTAATGTGCAGAAGTGATACTGAAGTCTGATATTTAAAAGAAGAAGGAATACTTAGAACAGTGATTTTCAGCCTAAGCTGCTTATTGGAATAGCCCATTTAGAAAATACTGAAATCTGCATCCCATCTCCACAGTGCGTTTTCCTTTTTTTATTTTTTTTTAACAGTACTGGTATTTGGCCTGAGTATCAGAACTTTTCAAAACTCTGCAGGTGATTCTCATGTACAGCCAAGGTTGAGAACCTCTGGCTGAAAGGAAGGGAGACTTCAATAGAAGGCAGGTCTCCATTGGGATAGAACCGGGGTGCTTTACATCGTCTGAACTCTCACAGTGATGTGCACTAAATGGCATTTACCACGTTATTCTTTCTACTTTGGTTGTGCCTGGACATGACATCTTCAGAACAGACTCAGTAGCTGCCTTAAACAATGTCCCTCTCTTTCATATCTTTGTTTCTGCACTGGAAAAGTATCTCACTCTTTATTGAAAAATAATTAGTTGGTGAGTGAGTGAATGGAATGAATAAATGCACACAATAAATAATGGAGAAAAGAGATTAAACAACAGAAGAGGGATAGAGAAAGGAAAGTGGAACAGATTAAAAGTAAACTTTGCTCTCCATGCAGATTTTTCAAGGAAGCTTATGACTGCTCTTGGTTAGATGCCTAAAACAATAATAGCTTGCTGATGGTGCCACGTTAGTGTACCCACCTCACACTTTTCCATTCAAGTAGGGTTATTAGTTTCAAAACTGTTAAATGCATGAGTCTAAAATGAAAATGAGAATGCGAATAGCTATTTTTGGTTCTTGGCTGTCATCTCAATTGTTAAGTGGTTGGTTGGATGAACAAAAAAACAGTAGATTACAGCATTTCATGTTGTCTTCATATACAGCAGGCAAGGAATAAATGTTTAATGAATAAATCATGCCTAAATCTTTGTAAAGGACTATAAACCAGCAGATGAATGCAATAATTATTAGAATCTTTCACCATTATAAACTTACGTTCAACTAAATCAAAATGGCAATAACTTTCAGGACAAAAGTGCATGTCATTTTCCACATCTGTATTTTCTCAGATGCTTGTCATTATTTTGTCAGCACATCATCTAGACAATATTTTTTATGCAACCATGTGAAATGCTCAGTAACTTAATGACTTGATAATGATGAATACTTTCCTGGTACAAAAGAATAAGAGTAGGTAAAGAAACTCTCATTGTCAATTTTGTCAAATACATGTAAACATGGAGCAGTATGTAAAAAGACAATCTTTTGAGAATTTAAACCTTTGATTTAGGACAATGCTTTTACAGACCAGCGCCAAAATGCCTCATCTCATGTCCTTTCTCCCCCACCAAAAAAAAGAAAATCAATGAAAATAATTTTCTGGAGCCCTTTTGGGAAAGGTGATATTATTGAAGAAATGAATTTTATGACATGACTTAATACATTGGGAAATAGTTATTGTAAACTACATTCTACCATACACTGTCAGTTTCAAGGATTATACCAAGTTATGATGTTTTTTCAGAATGTATCCTACAAAGTAAATCCCAAAGAAAGCACAATTTCTATCCAAACAGAGTATCTTTCTTGAATACTGATACGTGCATGGCACTGTACTAGGCATTTTGTTGGGTTTAGATTTGGGTTTCTACTTTATGAAAAAATATCTTTTGTAATTGCTGTATGTGGGTAAATGTAAATATTTGAATTGGCTTCCTTCAAGTAATCTAAGCCAATAAGAAATTCTGTAAAACCAAGGAACAGACTGAAAAGTAACCCCGGACTTTTGGCATTCCAACTGAGGGAACATGACAGTCAATATATGCCAACAGCAGTTCAAAGAGGGTGGATAACAGGAATGTGATCCCCAGGATGATGCAAATCATGGTCAAGATGGGGAAATATTCATCTACCAATATGATTTTCAGACAAAATGAATCCACTTCTCAAAATTTACACAGGATACCATTGTGTAAAAAGGTGTGGTAAGATAATATAAATTTAATTAAGATTATGCAATGCTGTGCAGCCCTTCCTCCCCATCCTAAGCTAATTCAACTCGGACACATGCCATTTCTATGACATGCCATTCTTCCCCATTCCTGGCCATCCCCTCAATCAGTCCCTTTCTCACTTGTTTGTTCAGGACTGCTTCTTTCTCTTCCTGCTTAACCTTTTGTTTGCTGCATGTATCTCTCTTGCTTTTATATCTCCTGGACCTTTATTCTGCCTACAGACAACCTGTGCCAAGTCTTCATGTCTTTTTGGCTGCTTTTTGGCCTTTCCTGCCCTTCTCAGTTGACTTACTAATATTTTTCCTCTTCCCTTCCAACCACCACACCTGCTACATCCTCCCAGCCTGGCATCCTCTGCATCGCTCCAGTAGAAATTCTCTCCCAGCCTCTGTTCTGTGAAACCACTATCAGTACCTCATCCCCAAGCCCTGGCATTATAATAAAGCAAAATAATTATATGCTCCTCACTCAAATGAACCAGTTTCGCACTCTTGATGGCCCACCAGGAAAGAGAAGTGGAAATTTCCTCCCACAAATTCATAACACTAAGTAAGGCAATTTCTATTTTTTGTTGCAGATTCTATTTTTAGTAGTAATACATGCACTATATTAATAAAAGAAAATGAACAGCACTCATGTAAGATGTCACTACTGTGTTTTTGTTTTGTTTTGTTTTGTTTTGGCTGGACTGTACCAATGCATGGTCTTTTCATACTATAATTCTGGTAAGATAATATTGAGAAGTTCAGACAATCTTCTCTAAAATGGCAAAACTCAAACCCTGAAAATTACTTTTTTAATGAGTTGGACAACTCAATAAACTGGAGAGGCCAGGGAATTATTATTTCCATAAGCTCATCTGTGAGTATGTGTGTGTACATGACAGAGAGAGAGAAAGAAAGACTTGGTGGGAAGAGTACAGTGTCATTTTTAAAAATATTTGTCAACTATATTTTATATTATTAATTAACTATCCTGCTTGTAACTCTACCAGTCAAAAATAACCTTTGAAAACTAAGAAGGCATATATCATTGCCATTGCCACTGTCATGTTGAGCTCCTTATAGGCATAAATGGTGGCATAATCAGGGTTGTATCTTTACTGTTAACTCAGCACCTGACACACAATTATCTCTCAGGAAATTTTAATGAAAGGAAATATGTGTGAAGTAAGATATTGTGGACGTCCATCTGAACAAGACAACAAAAACTCTTTGACAACATTGTCAAAATTTGTCAATCCATAATTTAAAAATTAACCTCATGGGCAGCTCAGAGTGACTCTTCTTCCTCAAAAAGTCAAGCAGAAGAGAATAACAATTCTAACCTTAGCTAGCAAGACATCCTTCTTTTTAGAACTAAGCCCAGAAGTTCAGATTTGTTTTTTTTCTAAGAATGTTTTATTTGGTGGCACCAGCAAATTGCATTAATACATGTAATAAGGGTTACACTGGTAAGAATAATGGGATAAAACTGGAAACAAAAATCTGAGATATAAACTTCAAGGAATGAAATAAAGAAGGCAAGAGGCAATAGGAAAAGGAGATAAATGTGGATCTTGGTGGTAGTCAAATTTTATCTTGTATAGCATTGTATGGAAGCTATATAACTGCTGAATAAAACTTGTAAGGCCACAAGTTTATAGTAGAAAATATAAGTAATACTTTGGAAACTTTGTGCCCAAAAAGTTTAGGAAGAATTGGGGACCCAGTGCCCCAGAGCATCTGTACTGGATTACTTCCTCTAGCGTTGCTCATAGGATCAACAGGGAAGCAGTCTAATCATGGCTTCACCATGGGCTCTTTGTAAGTGAGAAGTGAATCTGAGCTTTTCATGTAATTTCCCAGATCTCTCTGATTCTCCTCTACTGAGGACTTGCCTCACTCTTTCTGCAGGGGTGTTTTAATACTTGCTATGTCCTTTGAGGTCCCTGGGTGAAAGTTTGTTGGAAACATGTAGAATGCTACTACTACTGCCCAGTGTTATATCTTCATGAGTTCCTTGCATGCAAGCTTCATTGGATAAACAAAATAAGGTCAAATAGAAATGTTTCTAGTGAGCTGTTTATCTAATTCACCACCCAGACCAGTTAAGGATTTGCAATATTGAAATGGCCTCTGGGAAGTACAACCATAATATATAGCTTTCCAGCATCCACTAGACTTCTGCTCGCATTTCTGAAAGATGTCTTCTAAGCCAACCCAGCAGCATTTCACACATTAGATTGTATTCGAGGAGGTACAAGTGAAAAATATTACTATTTCTTGGCATCTCGCCCCTAAGAAATTGCTCCTACCATAAGTACTGCCTCCAAATCTGACTTTGAAACAGTTACTTGTTTGAAATACTTATTACCAGAAAACATTTGTGAAGTGTGGGGATCGGAGAAAGAAAAAACAAGTTTACCCATTTGTTGATGTTTCTAATTAGGAAATTGTTTGAGAAAACCACACAGCCCTTTTTGAATAAAAATGGCTTCTGGGTTATGAAAAATCAACCGAGAAATAATTCAAACTTGAGAAGAAGACAAAAAAAATTGCCAGAGTTCTAAATTTAATTGTAATCCCATTCTACTTTTTAAAAATTTACACTGGGGCCGGGCGCGGTGGTTCAAGCCTGTAATCCCAGCACTTTGGGAGGCCGAGACGGGCGGATCACGAGGTCAGGATATCGAGACCATCTTGGCTAACAAGGTGAATCCCCGTCTCTACTAAAAAACACACACAAAAAAACTAGCCGGGCGAGGTGGCAGGCGTCTGTAGTCCCAGCTACTCAGGAGGCTGAGGCAGGAGAATGGCGTAAACTCGGCAGGCGGAGCTTGCAGTGAGCTGAGATCCCGCCACTGCACTCCAGCCTGGGCGACTTAGCGAGTCTCCGTCTCAAAAAACAAACAAACAAACAACCAAAATTTACACTGGGACTCCTTAATAACTTAATGTGCTAATTATAATGCTTTGGTAGAGGGACAAAAAAACTCTTTAAAATGTGTATTCTAGTAAGTATTAGGGTTTCTTAAGCAGAGTAACAAGCTATGTTCTTTGAGCCATTGTGAATCTCAGCTTATGTTATCAGCCAAGAGCCAGTCTCCAGGGTTCCCTTTGTAATATTAAGTTTCATAGTAATTAATACTGCTGCCAACAAAACCCCTTGAGTATGAAGTCATCTCATGAATGAAAGGAAAAATAATTTCTGTGTCTCATGCTCTTTTAGAAATCACTTGAGGAAATGCATGAGATAACCAATTAAGGCAATTGCTTTTCAACAGGTCCTCTGATACCCCACCCCACACCCAACACACACACATACAACCTTCCTTCCCTGCTTGTACTCTGTGCAGCCAGGACAGGTGGCTGTTATTGAGATGATAGAAATATTTTTTTAGTAAGCCCCTTTTATGTACTAAGTATTGAGCTCAGCAGTTTACTGCTCAGCACCAAACTTATGTCAATGTAGCTATTCATTTTGGTTGTCTGAGGTCCATTCTTAGCAACAGAATAGATTCTTTTGAATCTTCACAATTCTGAGAAGAATCATTAACCCATCATCCCCAAAAAAATGAGGCGGAAGAATCAGGCTACAAACCCAGGTTTACCTGACTCAATAGCCTGCAGTCTTTCCTTTATACCATGCTACTGTGGTGGTTCATTGTTATCTAACATTTACCTCCTAATTTCCAATGCCATAATAACTGTTGATTGCTCAGATGCAAGGAGATAATCAGACAGCATTACATAGAAATTTATCAAATTAAGTCAGAATGACAGCACCAGAATATTCATTGCTTTCTCCTAAGTTAAAATTAGCACCAACCATTTACATAAAGGGAAAATGGCAATTGATACAGAATCAAAAAACATTTTATTCAATCTTTCCCATTAAAAAATCAAAACTAAAACCCAATTCTTGTTGTAATAAAATGTATTAAGTAAAATTTGACCGCCTCCAACTCAAAAAGAACCCTACTAAATGTATTTAATGTGGAATTCTCATTAATTTTTTCACTTTTTTGCAATGCACTACATTATTTGTTTTTTTATAATGAAGCCTTTGGGGCTTCCTTTGGAGCAAATTGCTATAACTTTTTCTTTATGTTTTTACAGGTGGTTGTCATCCTTCTATCACTACCTGACTTCATTTTTATTAATGGCAGTATTATTAACCTTTAAAAATAAGTGTACAACAAAGATTTCTTTTTTCAATTTTATTTATTTTATTTTTAAATTACTTTTGCAGGTTTATTGAGGTATGAGAGACAAAAATTGTATATATTTACAGTGTACAACATGACATTTTGATTGCCACGATCAAACTGATTAACATATCCATTCTTTCACATCGTTATCTTTATATTTTGTGGCAAAAAGACCTGACATCTACTTTGTTAGGAAATTTCAAGTATACGATACATTATTATCAACTATTGTCACCATGCTATTCTTTAGGTCTCCAGTACTTATTCATATAATAACCAAAGATTTCCACCCTTTTGACAAATATCTCCCCTTTTCTCCTACTCCCATCCCTTGTAACCACTGTGCTATTCTGTTACTAAGAATGGACTTCAGACAACCAAAATGAATAGATACATTGACATAAGTTTGGTGCTGAGCAGTAAATTTATGTTTACGTGAATTAAATTGTAGGGGAGGAAAAAAAAGATATTGAACAGCTAAAAAATAGAAAAAGCAAACTACAGTGCTAAGGATGCATGTGGTTGATAATACTCTAAACCAGGAAAGAAAGGAAGTGAACACCATAAAATTTAGGAAAGCTGTTACATTTGGGGAGAAAAGTGAGGTTTGTGTTTGGCAAAATAGGTTTCTCATGGTAAAATATAATACAAATATAGAAAATCACATAAAATAAATGTATAGCTTAATGAACTATCATAAGGCAAACACCCTTAAACATCAGCCAGGTCAAAAAATGGAACATTGCCAGCCACCCCAAAACCCATTGACACATCCCAACCAAGCATAAACCTTGCCTTTTTCCCAAATGTAACGACTTTCCTAAGTTTTATGGTGCTCACTTCCTTTCTTTCCTGGTTTAGAGTATTATCATCAACATGCATCTTTACCACTGCAGTTTGGTTTTTCTACTTTTTAGTTTTTCAGTATCTCTTTTCCCTCCCCTACAATTTAATTCACGTAAACATAAATTTACTGCTCAGCACCAAACTTACGTCAACGTATCTATTCATTTTGGTTTTCTGAAGTCCATTCTCTCCTAAATTCCTAAGGAAGGCCTCACAGGGACAGTATTCTCTAAATTTGTGCATATTGACAGCAGTTTTAAGGCCTTTATACTTGAAAATTGGCTTGGCTAAATATAAATTCTTGGCTCACAGCATCTTTAATATGTCACTTATGGTTTTATTGGTAATATGATTTTCTTTTCCTTAAAAGTAATTTAATGGCCGGGCACCGTGGCTCACACCTGTAACCCCAGCACTTTGGGAGGCTAAGGCAGGCGGATCACTAGGTCAGGAACTTGAGACCAGCCTGGCCAACATAGTGAAACCCTGTCTCTACTAAAAATACGAAAAAATAGCTGGGCGTGGTGGTGGGTGCCTGTAATCCCAGCTACTTGGGAGGTTGAGGCAGGAGAATTGCTTGAACCCGGGAGGCAGAGGTTGCAGTGATCATGCCACTGCAGTCCAGCCCGGGCAACAGTGTGAGACTCCGTCTCAACAACAAAAAAATAGTAATTTGACGTTTTTACCTGGATTTTGAATTTTTGTTGTTGTTGTTTAAATGTCCAGTAATTTTATAGACTATGTCTTGATATTGATTGTTCTGGGACAGCTTTTTCTGGGAGGATATGATTTGTTTTAGGGCAGCTTTAATTACTTTTTTTCAGAAAATGTTTCTTGAATCACATTTTTTAGTATCCGTTCTGTTCCTTTGCTTTGGGCTTCTTCTTTTGAGGACTCTTATGCATATCTTAAGGCTTCTTTGCATGTCCTTTTGTTACTTTCTCTCAAATCATTTCTATTGATTTCTTTTAAATTGTTCTCCCACTTATCTCCTAGTTACCTAAAGGCTTGTTACACTTATTTGATCTTGCATTCCTTCTAATTTAGTCGTTGTTTAAGGACTTTTTAAAGATTTTTCCTTTCCTAATACATCAGTCCATTTTCAAGTTTCTAATTCTGATGTTGGTTATTCTTTTACATATTGGACCATTTTGACAAAGACTTTTGGATTCATTAGAAGTGGTTATTTAAAAAAACAGAAGTTAGAAAAAAATAATATTTTATCTTTTTTATTGGGGGTGGCCTGTCCTTCTGACATGTACTGCCTGTCTGTAGGTATGCTATTTTGCTACTAATCCTGAGTTTTTCTCTTAAAATAATTTTGAGTTTAAACCTTGATTTTTGTTGTTGTTGTTGCTAATTTTAGGTGAAACTTGTTTCCCTAACTGTTAAAAGGAGATATGATTCAGAAACCTTATTTAATTTATGGTTTTAAGCTATATTTCAAAACTGGCTGACAGCTTTCTAAGACCTTCTAGTTCCTCTCCTTTACTTTTATGAGGACCTTGTTTTTTTCTTTGTCTATATTGTTCCTGTACCACTCAATATGCACTCTTCTCAGAAGGAAGGTCATGGAAGGGAGATTTATCTGGTTAGTTTCTAGAATTCATGAATTCCAGACTATTCAGATCCCTTACCATGGACCTTAGGTACTCAGCTATACTGGAATGTAGAAATCCCCTCCCAAGTTTAACTGCCATTCTCACATTGCCCCACTGCACTGTCCAGTAAACACCTGTTAGCGATTTGGGAATGTTTTAGATCCATGATGTACCCAGTTGCTTCTCTCTGCTTTCTCCTGCACAGTTGCCAATATCATGTAGGTCTTGTGGTTTTGAAAGGTTTGTCTCTATCCCCTCCTATTTCCTGGTTCGTGGGAATATCTTGTCACTTAATTTTTGTTTAGATGTTGTCATTGAATTCTTGAATTTTCACTCTAGATGTTCTATAGGGATAATTCAGAGAGATTCTTTTAAATTATGTCACCACTATCATTTAAGAAACCTCTCTCTTTACTTTATATCTTTAGGTCTTGTGGAGATTTTCGTATTAGTTTAATGGATTGAGTAAGAGCTATTCTAGAGATCAGAAAGGTTATCTTTGTTTCCCTAGTTTGTGTTTGGGGATACTAATTCTCACCTTAAAAAATAGCATGAATCATGCAATACCCATTTATTATACTCACATAACAAACCTACCCTTATACCCCCAGATCTAAAATAAAAGTTGAAATTATTTTTAAAAAGGCATAAACTCTTTCTTTTTCAGGGATGGATTAAATGTCAATTAATGTCTATAATGAAAGAAGAACTCAAAAGATAGTTACTTTTTAAAACACAACTCTTGAAATTTTGCCAAACATTGTTTACAAATAACTGTAAGCACTTCTCTCTAGAAGTAAGGAATAAAAACTGTTAATGGCCAAAGTATTCATTATTAGAATGTACTTAAAATATACAGTGTAAACCAAAATTAAAGTTTATAGTCAATCAGGAAATAGCACAATTTATTATTCTAGAATCCACGTCTTTACTCAACAAACATTTTTGGCACTGGGTTAAATGCTATGAGACAAAGAATATGTTAGGGCTGGGCACGGTGGCTCACATCCCAGCACTTTGGGAGGCCGAGGCGGGCTGATCACGAGGTTAGGAAATCAAGACCATCCTGGCTAACATGATGAAACTCCGTTTCTACTAAAAATACAAAAAAATTACCCGGGCTTGGTGGCCGGCACCTGTAGTCCCAGCTACTCGGGAGACTGAGGCAGGAGAACGGCATGAACCCGGGAGGCGGAGCTTGCAGTGTGCCAAGAACAGGCCACTGCACCCCAGCCTGGGTGACAGAGCGAGACTCCGTCTCAAAAAAAAAAAAAAAAAAGAATAGAATATGTTTGAACTCAGTTTCTCAAGGAATGAGATTTTTTTGAGACTTTACAGGACAGCAGAAGCAGAATTTGAACAGAAGCTAAGGATAGCCATAGAGCAAACCCTCCCCACTCTGGCCCACATTGAACTTCGAGTTCCTCTCGTAGGTGATGTTCTTTCCCTCCACTGGGCCTTCCCACATGCTGTTTCTCCTTCCTGCAATGACCTTTACTCTTCTCTTTGCCTAGGTAAATCCTGCTTAATCTTCAGGTCTACATTTAGTCTTTATTTCCTACTCTCATAACATGGTGTACTTTAGCTTTGTAAGATAAATCATACTAATTCATCCTCCCTGTAGACTGTAAATTCCGTGCGGTACAAGTACCACGTCTATTCCATTCGTTTCTGGACCATTGTAGGTGTCTAATAAATGATAATGGAAAAATAAATATATGGAGCTCTGGTGAGGGACTGCATCTAGGAATTCATACATGGAAGTGCTGTAACTAGAGTAAGCAATATAGTATTCCTTTGATTAATTAACTACAAAATGTATTTTTTGCTTTTTAGCTAGGAGATCATATTTGATATTGAAATTTTACAATATAAACAATATATGGGCATTGTATTTTGGATCCAATGGGATGAGTAATAATGTTCAAAAGAAGGCATTCTTACATAATCTGATGAAGAGAGCTTGCAGCAAGTGGTTACAACTGTTAGTAAAAATAAATCCAGGTTTGCACTCATAAAACATCCTTTCGTATAAAAATTACTTTTAAAAAGGAAAAGTTTACAAATTAATCCAGCATGATTTTCTATGTGTGAACCATTAATCAAAAGAGTGTTGGCTAGGTGATGGGATTCACACCTGTAATCCCAGTGCTTTGGGATGCTGAGGCAGGAGGATGGCTTGAGGCCATGAGTTCAAGACCAGGCAGGACACCAGAACAAGACACTGTCCCAACAAAAATAAAAATAAAAGTGTATTAGCCCAGGCATGGTAGCACATGTCTGCTAATCAGGAGGCTGAGACAGAAGGATTACATGAGACCAGGAGTTTGAGGTTTCAGTGAGCTATGATCATACCATGGCACACTCCAACCTGGGTGACAGAGCAAGACCCTGACTCAAAAAAGAAGTGTAAAACTTATCACCAAAGGTATAAGGAACAAATCCCATGACACTGCATTTTTAAAAAATAAGACATCACCAAGATATAAAGAACAAATCCAGCAAAAACAATATTCAAGTATTCCACAAGCACTGAAGGAACCGAATTTGTCACAAAACATTATTAATATCTTGATTATCTATGAGCAGTCATCTATGTTTGGGCAAATTTAGTAAATTAGCATTCAACTCAATCTCATGAAATAGTCTCTAAAAGTTATTTAAAGTACAGGAGCTTTTGACAAAAAATATTGAATAGACAATAAAATGTAACGGAGAGTTTAGTGAAATGTTGAGAATGACACAAATGGCTCAGTGGAAACACTTAGGTTTGTTTAAAACAGCATCTTTGATAAAAGCAGGATAATTTGCAGAGTTTCAGTCACTCACCCCAGCACAATAGTAAACAAGTCTATACCACTGGATTAAGATATTATGTTGAGCTTGCCTCTTCAGTTTTAAAAGAATCTGGTCCCATACCTCTACTTCAGTCACGGCCATTCTTAGTAATCTGCTTGAGTTGTTGCCTTACTTGGAATAGCATTAGAATCTGTCTCGAATGAGAAGGACATGTAAATACACCTTCACCTCACCAAGGCCTCACCATTAGGTTTTTTAAAAAGTTCCTTCATGACCAATGAATCACATTTGCACCTGTTTCTCCCATCCAAGTACTAACCAGGCCCAATCCTGCTTAGCTTCAAGATCAGGCAAGTTCAGGGTTATATGGTGCAAATATGTTTGCGTTTGATTTCTGCTGTGTTTTCTTGGAGATGTGGATTTGGGATGCATAAGAAAGAACTTAGTGTCCTCAACTATCAGTAGCAGACTTCTTGGCATGATTCATTTCTATGACAAGGTAGAAAGGTAAAACAGATGACATTTCTAGGATTTTCCAGACTTGTGCTATGACCATTAAGAGAATGTTTATGATTGGAATTGGTGAGCTCCTTTCATGGGATTTATCATAAGATGTGAGCATAGACTTTTAGGCTACACATCCTATACCGCGCCTAAGACACTCTAGGTCTAATAAATGTTTTATCATTCCCTACCAGTTAGCTCAGAGGGTCAGAGAACCGCTCTGGTGAAGCCAAGTCACAGACCCCCATCCCTGTAGAGGCCAATTAATGTCAAAGAAAAGATCTGTTCTCTGGCTAATGCTTACACCTTGAATCTCAACCAGGTTTTGGCTGCAGTAAAATTCTGTCAGTTTACCCTTGATCATAGAAGGAACCAGGAAAAAGTATGTAGGTGAATCAATGCAAAACCATCACCACTCTTGAAAAAGAATCCAAGTGGTCATTTCCTGTTGATCATGTCAACAGCAGCATTTTCTTAGTCAGAAGATATGCATTCTGCACCTTGATGAAATTACCTTTTTGACCTCCTTAAATCTCTTCTCACATGTTGACTATTTTTCAAATGCCAGTGTTGACAGTCATCTGGATCTGTATTTTGTATGGTCTATGGAGTGACATGAACTTCATAGAGAACAAGTATTTCTTGGCGACTCTCACTGCAATATAATGGATTGTCTGACTCATGTTTGAAATGAGTTGCAGCAGACTGTAATACTCCTCATCTTTTTTCACTCAGCCTGTTTCCAGTTCATGGCCACATATGGATGGCTGCTTGACCCTTAGTGAAAGATCTATCAGGTGTTCTACCCTAATTTTAAATGAGAAACATAGAGCAAAATAGTCAATTTTATCTTCAATCCCAGGGAACAGGTAAGGAACTATTTTTCCCATTAAGAAAAATATCTCCACATGTGAGAAGAGATTATAGATTGTATTCCCACTCTCCTCCTGCCACTACCACCCTATTAATACCCTTTACTATATACCGTATGAAAATGAAAGCTCATAAAAGTCACCCCCTCCCTGCTTACACTCATTCAGTCAAAATGTATTGGTTCCCTGCTTTAGAATTGGCACTGGTTTAGTTAATGGTAGGAGATCAAAAGTATTTGTTGTACACTAAAAGAGTTTACAGTCCAGAAGAGGAAGCAGAATTATGTATTTGTATATTTAAATGAGCTTAGACTCTTTAAAAATTATAACCATCTTCATAAAACACATAGATCTGAATAAATGAGATGAATAATTCAGATCTAATAAATGAGATGAATAAAACATGCTTATGAGAGTTCTGAGTGTAGGAGTAAATACTGGGTAATTAGGAGAATGAGAGGAAGGAAAAGTCCTATGGGGCATCTCCTGTGTGTCAGACATAGACTTTCTTATTTGTTACAAGTTTTTGAAATACATTATTGTTCTATTTTCCAAATACATAATTTGAGGCTCAGAAATAATAGATGGATTGTCCAAGATTATATAGTCGTGAATTAGAAACCAAGGCTTTGAAGCCAGTGCAGTTTGAACCTAAAGACCAAGAGTTTTTCTAGAATTGAGATTATGAAATAGTTGGAACTTGAGCTAGATTTTCGTTAATGATTACAGAGATGGGGAAAACAACAGAAAAAAAGGGCAGAAAAAGAAACCAGAAAAAAAGGCAGGAAAGTGTGTAGTGCTAAAATCAACATGATTAGAACAGATGACTTAAATATGGCAATAGTTGGCAAGGTTAGAAAATTGCATTGGGTTCTTGAATTCTGGATCAGCAGCACTGAATTATATCCTTCTGGGACTCAAGAATCAGTAAGAGCTTCTGACAGAGAAATGGCAAAGTGAGCATGAAGCACTAGGAAGGTTTGCCTGCTTGTAGTATATATTGTATAGGGTTGTAGTATGTATTGTGTGGGGGAATACCAGAGGCAGAGTAGAATACCAGCCTAGAGTGACTTTCTGGGAAGCTAAAACATCCAGACCAAAGGTCATCTTTTGTGTGCTCATTTGTCCATATGTGAATGGAGACTTTTTAAAGCACTTATTTAAAAGTTTTTTAAATTAGGTGAAGCAAACTTCCTCCTCAACCAGATAATAAATTGTTATATAGTGAATCTCAATAAATAGGACCTCCCTCACCTGGTTTCTAAAGCTGAAAACCTTGGCATCATTCTGGACTCCATTTCTCTCATATCCTACATCCAATTTGTCAGAGAATCCTGGTAACTCTACCTTTCAAGATCAAATGCAATCATTCTCTCCTATGCATGTAGCCATGGTTAGGAGAGAATCATCATGATTCCCATGTTTAGGAGAGAACTGGTTGCCATTATCTCTCCCTCCTCCCACCTTTTTCCCAGTACCATCTACCCCTTACTCAGAGGCTAGAGCAATTCTTTGAAACGACAATTCCAATGTATAATTTACGTAATGGAAAACTACAATGGCTTCCCATCACATGTAAACCAAAATCTCAAGTCCTCATCCTAGACTCCAAAGCCCTTTGGAAACTGGCTTCTCTCTGTGCATCTGGTACATTTCCCACTCTTGATTCCCTGGTGACTGTGTCTCAACCATGCTGCCCTTGTTCTGCCCTTGTTCTTCCACAAACACGCTAGACATACTCCAAACTCAAAACCTCTTCACTTTGGGTTCCTCTGCCTAAAATACATCTCCCAGAAATTCACATTTCTCCTTCCCTTATTTTGCCTGGGTTTCTGTGGGGAAAATGTCACCTATTCATAGAACACTTCTCACAGCATCATCTCTGTAAAAATACTTCTCTGGCCCCATTCGTTATCTCTTTACCTTGCCTCATTTTCTTTGTAGAACCTATCTCTATTAAATTTAACAATTACTTTTCTGTCTTTTTGTTCCCTGCTATATCTCTGATGCTAAATCAATGACTGAAATAAAAAAGGTGTTCAATGTTTATTTATTCAAAGATAATTTGATGCATATGAATATATATTAATAGACATTATAACAGCAATCAAATGGCATGTATATATAGTGGACATTTTTCAAGCCATATTTGGTCTATTTTTAAACATGGCCTCCTTTCAATTACAAATTGTCTGGATCTTCCAAGGATAATAGCTTACAAAGTCTGAATAATGGTTTGTTTTCTTGCTACAGAGTTGCAAGTAACCTTAGTTCTTTTTTTAACTCATCTTTTCTTTAGCTTTTAAGCTAAGGTATTTTTTAATTTGGGTAAAATGTATCATGACAATAAAATTAATCATTTTGTGGTACATAGACACCATGGAATACTACACAGCCATATAAAAGAACAAAATCACAGCCTTTGCAGCAACATGGATGCAGCTGGAGGCCATTATTGTAAGCAAATTAATAACTGAACAGAAAACCAAATACTACGTGTTCTCACTTAGAAGTGGGAGCTAAACATTGGGTACTCATGGACATAAAGATGGCAACAATAGACACTAGGAACTACTAGAGGCAGGAGAGAGGGAAAGGGAAAGAGCTGAAAAATTACCCATTGGGTACTATGCTCAGTATCTGGGTGATGGGATCAATCTTACCCCAAACCTCAGGATCATGCAATATACCCATCTAACAAGTCTGCACATGCACATGTACACCCTGAAACTAAAAGCTGAAATTATTTAAATAGCCATTTTAAAGTGTAATTAGCTTTATTTAGTATATTCTGCTGTGTGTCATTTAATACATTCACAATTTTGTGCAAATATCACCTCTATCTAGTTTAATATATTTTCATACATCATATTTTTTAAACTATTCAATTTGGAATGATAGGAAACAAATTTGTTATATTACAAATGGTAAAGAAAGAGAAAGAATCAAATATTTATTTCATCATCCCTCTGTAAGCTGTTATACTGAGTAACCAAATAGTGGATGAGGAAAAGTGGCTCCCTTTAAAAGTATTCTGAGTGATAAATCTTTTTAAAAAGAGTATCAGTTTGATATTTCATTGTTTGAAACCCTTGATGAATTAACGAATATAGCCATTGATCATGAACAGTACAAACATCAAAAAAGAAACACAGCCAGGCGTTATGTGTCTTGCAATACAAGAACATACTGCTATCTGTGGCTTTGCCAAAGAATAGAGACTGTCGAAGACTCTGCATTTCGCTGCCAGTTTCCCAGAAACTGCACCATGAGTACGTACTCAATGAAGTCCAGACTGTGGGAAACTCTATAGGTCAAATTCCCTAAGTTCTTCAACAATTGTAAGGAGCACAGTTTGAAGGAAAAACTTGTAGATTAATAGACTTAAAACATATAACAATTATTATTAATGAGCAAGTTCATAGTGTCCTTGGATGAACATTTGGGTGATAAAATTGTAAAGAAAAGCAAGGAAATGATAACTATAGAAGTCACAGTCATAGTTACTTTGGAGAAGGCAGAAGTGTCTGCGACTGCGATGGGGCATACATAGGTACCTAAAGTTTTATTTATTGACCTGAGCAAAAGTTTCGAGAGTGTAATTTGAAAATTGAGTTTCTCAGATAAATACACAAATGGAACAGAATAGAGATCCCAGAAATAATGCTACACACCTACAACCCTCTGATTTTCAATGAAGTGGACAAAAACAAGAAATGTGGAAAGGACTTCTTATTCAATAAATGGTGCTGAGATAACTGGATAGCCATAAGCAGAAGATTAAAATGGGATCCCTTCCTTAAACCACATACAAAATTCAACTCAAGATGAATTAAAGACTTAAATGTAAAACCTAAAACTATAAAAACTCTGGAAGATAACCTGGGAAATACCATTCTAGACATAGGACCTGGCAAAGATTTCATGATGAATATAACAATAACAACTGCAACAAAAACAAAAATTGACAAATAGGACCTAATTCAACTAAAGAGCTTCTACACAGCCAAAGAAACTAACAACAAAGTGAACAGACAACATACAGAATGGAATAAAATATTTGCAAAGTATGCATCTGACAAAGGTCTAATATCCAGAATCTATAAGGAACTCTAACAAATTTACAAGCAAAAAACAACCCCATTAATAAGTGGGCAAAAAACATGAACAGACACTTTTCAAAAGAAGATGTACACACAGCCAACAAGCATATGAAAAAGTGCTTAACACCACTAATCATTAGAGAAATGCAAATCAAAACCACAATGAAATACCATCTCATACCAGTCAGAATGGCTATTATAAAAAGTTAAAAAAATAACAGATGCTGGTGAGGTTGTGGAGAAAAGGAACACTTATTCACTGCTGGCGGGAAAGTAAATCAGTTCAGCCATTGTGGAAAGCAGTTTGGCAATTTCTCAAAGACCTTAAAAACATTACCATTTGACCCAGAAATCCCACTATTGAGTGTATACCCAAAGGAATATAAATTGTTCTACTATAAAGAACACGTACGCATGCATACATTCATTGCAACTCTATTCTCAATAGCAAAGACATAGAATCAACCTAAATGTCCATCAGTGATATATTGAATAAAAAAAAAAAATGGTACATCTACACCATGGAATACTATACAGCTACATAAAAGAACAAGATTATGTCTTTAGAGCACCATGGATGGAGCCAGAGGCCATTATCCTAAGCAAACTAACACAGGAACAGAAAACCCAATACAGCATGTTTTCACTTAGAAGTGAGAGTTCAACACTGAGTACACGTGGGCACAAAGAAGGGAACACTAGACACCTGGGCCTTTGTGAAGGTGGAGGTGGGGAAGAGGATGAGGATCAAGAAAACCGCCTGCCAGCTACAATATATGTTACCTGAGTGACAAAAATACTCTGTACACAAAACCCCTGTGACATGCAATTTACCTATATAACAAACTTGCACATGTACTCCTGAATCTAAAAGTTAAAAAAAAAAAAAAAGTTTCTCCCTAAGAGCAGAAACAAGACGAAACTGTTAGCTTTCACCACTGAGTTTCAACATTGCACCAACATTTCCAGCCAGAGCGATTAGACAGAAGAAATAAAGGCATCTAAATGAGAAAGGAAAAAGTAAATCTATCTCTATTCACAGATGGTATGAACTTACATATAATCCCATAAAATCCACCCACAAAAAAAGCTACTAAAGCTAATGAATGAATTTAGCAAGTTTCAGGGTACAAAATCAAAACACAAAAATCAGTTGTCTTTATATACAGTAGCAATGAACAATCTGAAAAGGAAATCAACAGATCCATTTACAACATCATCCAGAAGAATAAATAGGAATAAATTTAATCGCATAGGTGAAAGACTAGTACAATGAATACTATAAAACATTGCTAAAAGAAATTAAAGAAAACCTAAAGAAATGGAATAGCATCCTGTATTCATGGATTGGAAGGCATAAAATTGTTAAGATGTCAATACTCCCCAAAGCAGTCTGCAATCCCTACCAAAGTTTCAGTATCATTTTCTTATTTTAGAAATGGAAAAGCCAGTATCAAATTTATATGAGATTGTGGGGGCCTCCAAGTGGGCAAAACAATATTTAAAAAGAAGACTGAAATTAAAAGACTCACACTTCCTGATTTTGAAACTTAACTACGAATCTACAGTAATCTAAATAGCATGATATTGGCATAAAGACAGACAAATAGATCAATGGAATAGAATTTTGAGAGTCCAGAAATAAACCCACACATCTACGGCCAATCGATTTTCAGAAAACATACCAATATCATTCAATAGAGAAAGAACAATCTCTTTAACAAATTGTTCTGATGCAACTGAATACCCACATGCAAAGAATTAAATTGGACCCACAACTCATATCATATGCAATAATTAATTCAAAATGAACAAATTATCTAAATATAAGAGTTAAAGTCATAAAACTCTTAGAAGAGAACATAGAGGTAAATCTTCATGGCTTTGGATTGGGCAGTGGATTCTTAGATATAACATTAAAAGCATGAGCTTACTATATAATTCCATTTATGGTAAATATCTAAAATAGGTAAATCTACAGAGACAGAAAGCAAATTAGTGATTACCAATGTCTTGGGGAAGGGTAGAATGTAAAGAAACTGCTTTCTGAAATAAAAGGTTTTGATTTGGAGTAATAGAAACGTTTTGAAACTAGATAGGTAGAGGTGGTGGTTGCCGACATTGTGAATTTACTAAATGCCACTGAATTGTTCGCTTTAAAGTGATTCATTTTCTGTTACGTGAACTTCACCTCAATAAATCACTTTTTAAAATGCATTAAGCCAGTAAAACGATAACCTACAATTCCATATATACTTCTTTGCAAACTGTAAAATAGACTGATGTATAAAAGTACTCTCTTGTTGAGAGGAGAGGAAAAATGAGGAGATGTTAATTCTGAAATAGTGACTTTAGACAGAGAAAAGTCAGGTTCCTTTTCTCGCTCATAGTCATTATGGTAATTATTTCAACAAATGAAAATTTTCCATTTCTCCCCACATATCAAATTCATTCTAACACATTTCCTCTGGCTTAGTGACAACCTGTTTAAACATGTGTTTCTTGCATTTTACAGACATACTTGGCAAGTGCAAGACAAAATCGATGCAAACAATGTGGCTTACACAACTGGGAAGCTAAGCTTTCACACTGATTATCCAGCCCTCCATCATCCACCTGGGGTAAGATGAGCTTCAACGTATTTTCCACAAAGCAGGCCAATGACCGATATCTTTTTGTATTTTGAGTCTAGAAGATTACATATTTCACCAGGTAGTTTGTCTTACATAAATTTTCTTTCTCCAAACACAATCCAAGCTCACAAAATCTCGGTACCTAAATCCTAAATATCTTCACCTTCCTAAAGGAGAGAATTTCATACATTTAAAACAACAATAACAACAACAACATTTCTTTGTTCTTCCTAGAAATTACTATTAGCGTTTTTTTTTTTTTTTTTGCTTTGCTAAGACAGATTTTAAGGTAGTAGTAAATCTTGAAGTCTTTCTGCACATATATTTCTAAGAAAGTTAAGAGAGAAAATGGAATCAGTAAACAAAATGTAGGGTTTCCCTCCAAGTCACATGGGCATCATTCATACCCATTAACTCCTGCTGCATTAAAACTCATTCTACTATAAAGACACATACACATGTATGTTTATTGCAGTACTGTTCACAATAGCAAAGATTTGGAAGCAACCCTAATGCCCATCAATGATAGACTGGATAAAGAAAATGTGGCACATAAATGCCATAGAATACTATGCAGCCATAAGAAAGGATGAGTTCAAGTCTTTTGCAGGGACATGGATGAAGCTGGAAACCATCATTCTCAGCAAACCAACACAGAAACAGAAAACCAAACACCACATGTTCTTGCTCATAAGTAGGAGGTGAACAATGAGAACACATGGACACACGGAGGGGAACATCACACACTGGGGCCTGTCGGGGGGTTGGGGGGATAGGGGAGGGATAGCATTAAAAGAAATACCTAATGTAGATCACAGTTTGATAGGTGCAGAAACTACCATGGCACCTGTATACCTATGTAACAAACCTGCACATTCTGCACATGTATCCCAGAACTTAAAGTGTAACACAAAAAAAATAATAACTCACTCCCTAACTTGATGACTTAAGAAAATAGCCCTTTACTTAGCCCTTGTCTTTTCAATTTGGGCTGTATTCAGCTAGGCAGCTCCTGTCTTCAGTCACATACCTGCAATCGGTTTCTAAGTTGACTTGGGACCGACTGACTTTCACTGAGATGGCTGGTTTCTGCTCCACTTGGTCTATTGACCACCAGTAGGCTAGCCCAAGTTTAATGCATATGGCAACTGGAAGAATTTTCAGACAGCTGCACAGCTTCTCAAGGCCTAGGCTAGTCACCTCTGCAATGTTATATTGGTCTAAGGAAGTAATCAATCTAGCCCACATTCCGGAGGTGAAGAAATAGACCCCTTATGGAGGAAGCTGCAAAAATGCATTACAAACTGTGTGACTACAAGGAACAGAATAACAGTGGCTATTTTTGGAAACCATCCAACATCCCATCTATCAGATTCCTTGTCAAGGAGGGAAATGCTCAGTGTGAAGCCACAAATCCCCAGGAGAATCTCTGGGTGGACATTCCTTCTCTACATTTTTACAAAAGTTTCATTTTACTAAATGAGCTACATTTTTACAAAACCTTCATTTTATTACACCAAAAATAAGTGGTTAGGAAACTACCTTCCTAAAGATATGCCATCCCTATTTTTAGAGCTAAGTTCGACTATGTGAAATAACCACATAGAAATCTGCATCTTTAAAGGTAAATGAAAATTTGGGCAGTTCTTAAGTTAACAAAGGAGAAATGGGCCAAAATCACAATTAGCCCATTTTTTTCATTATCTTCACTGAACATGTTTTATCTGCACCCTTGTTGTTACCGATTGTTTTTGCCAGTATTGGCTACGCTAGTCTAGTATTTGACTTTACATGTTTTAAATTATTTTGTTGATTGTAAAACACCACATGATTTCTTTGAACTAAGTGGCAGTAAAATGACCCCTGTAGACACTTTTTGGTGTAAGGGTTGGAGGCAGGAGACATACCACGTGACTTTATTCTAAATGTGGCTCAGATTTTTCTAAAACCCTAGGGTTAAGAGTCAAATTAATCAGCTCAGCTCATCTTCCAAAGATAGATTGAGGGAGTTGGATGGAATAAGGACTAAAGAATGAGACTAGAAAACTAAAAGTTTTGTTTGAATTTTTAAGTTATCTTCTGTCTTTTAAGAATTTAAGTTTTGTTTCTGGGTTAAAATTCGAAGCCTAAGGAAAAGTGATCAAATGGCTTCATAAATGTTCCTGAAGAACAATAAAATGCGTGACTTTTTCATAGCACATTATACTATTTCAAAGCAGTTTTACTTTCATTATTTTATCTGACTCTTCTTGATATTCCTTTAAGGTAGAAACACAAGATTCAACACCTTTTTTTTTTTTTTTTTTTTTTTTTTTTTGAGACCGAGTCTCGCCCTGTCACCCAGGCTGCAGTGCAGTGGCGCCACCTCGGCTCACTGCAGGCTCTGCCTCCTGGGTTCACGCCATTCTCCTGCCTCAGTCTCCCGAGTAGCTGGGACTACAGGCGCCTGCCATCTCGCCCAGCTAATTTTTTGTATATTTAGTAGAGACGGGGTTTCACCGTGTTAACCAGGATGGTCTCCATCTCCTGATCTCGTGATCCGCCCACCTCGGCCTCCCAAAGTGCTGGGATTACAGGCGTGAGCCGCCACCCCCAGCAAGATTCAATACTTTTATAGGGTGGCATTTGATTAAGGAGGAACTTGGACTTGAACCCAGGCCTCTATATAGTTTTCTGTCACACCACACAGATCCTGAGCTGGAATTTCCACTTATTATAATTTATGTAGTAAAATAGAATATTTATAGATTTTATCATACTTTACAAACTTCTTAAAGACAAGAATTGACTCACAGTTCTTCGTATCTCAATACTTTGTATCTCAATACTTACATGCACGTTGCATGTAATACAGACGTCGTAGATATGCTATAAAGAGGCAAAGAAGTGCAACAAACTTGTACTTGTGTCCAGTAAATAAAACATTCAAACTAAGTGACTTGATAGGAGATTTTTAAACAATAGATGATTCCTAAAATGTCTAGATTCTACTAGAATAATAAAATATAGGCAACCTGTTTGTACTATTGTTCAAATTTCCATTTTGAATTATTCCAGGGGAGTTGTGCCAAGGTTTGATATTTTCAATAACAAATAGAACAAACCAATATATTTTTCTGTACAGATGAAATAATCTGGAAAATGAGTTACCTGTTGAGAGTTCAGTTTGATCGATTTGGATTATGTGGGGCAGAGATAAGTCACCATATCTTTAATGAAACAGAGATGTTGCTTCACTCACTGTCTTTGCAGAAGTCACATGCTGCATTAAGTAACATTTAGAAGGAAAATATTTTGGGTTCTGAATGACTCACATGAAGTAAAATTGGGTTTTATACATTGACAGGCATATATTTGCCTTTTAACCTAGCAATAAAAGTTTTATCAGGCTCCATCATCTTTTTCCTATTGGAAGATTGTATTAAAAGTGTAACTGTACAAAAGAAAGTATTAATGGGCTTTGATATATGTAAATAACATCAGCTAATCTTTTTAAAAATTAGCATTTGAAATATTCTGTCAGTTCATGATGGCAAAATCTAAAAGGATTTAAAGAACACTGTGATCCTCCAAAAACAGTTATGCTATTGTTTTGCTACTCTGACCAGTTCCTTCCTCAAAAAAAAAAAAAAATCATAATCCTATATAACACCACTGGCCTAATACTTTGCAGCTCAGTTCCGACTACATTACTTTCGTATTCAAAAGGCTTCAGTGAATTCCCTCTATGCACAAGTACAAAAGCCCTTCATCTGATATTTAAGACTCTCCATCATGAGGCCTCAAATTGCCCTTCCAACCTGATTCACTCTTTCTATTTATGGCCCTCTGCTGTAGCCAGACTTTTTATTACCCAGTGAACTGTGCATTTTTGCACATCATTATTTCTGTCACCTGATTTGCTTTCTCGTTCTATTCTGCATAACCCAAATCTCATCTATCCTCCTTTGTCTAACTTACCCGCCTCTTCCCCTGGAAATCCTTCCCTGCCTACTCTAACATCAAGTGCTCCATCTCTGCAGCTCTTACAAGCTGTGCTTTTTGTTTGCTAATGAGCATTATCATGCCTGCATCTATGTCTTCAACTGTAACATGTTTGAACTATACAGTATTGATTATAAGCAACGTTTTTCTTCCCAACTGTTTTCCGATAACATAAGAGAGACAAAAACAAAAAAAGGTTTGTTGGCTTTGGTTTATTCATAGCCTTTTGAATCTTTAACACAGTATCAAAAAATGGTGCATGCGTATTATTTTATTTTATTGAAGATTATTTAATTCTAATAATTAAAATTTAATTTAGTATTTATTTAATAATGCATATTTTCTTTTTGTAGGTTCAGCTTCTTCACTGCATAAAGCAAACAGTCACAGGGGGTGATTCAGAAATTGTAGATGGGTTTAATGTGTGCCAAAAGCTAAAACAAAATAATCCTCAGGCATTTCAGATTTTATCCTCTACCTTCGTGGACTTTACAGACATTGGAGTGGATTACTGTGATTTTTCTGTACAATCAAAACACAAAATTATAGAGTAAGTACTACTTATAAATTTCCCATAGCAATAAAACAATTGACAGCAAAACTACATTAATCTAAAGTTTAAACAGAACAAAACTTCAGTGAACTTCAGAGCTTTATTTTTATTAACATTTAACCCAATTTTAGAGTGATAGTATTTTCACTATAATATTTTTTATCAAATTACATAAAATTTATTCCTAACTAATATTAAAGGAAAAGTAACTAAGATTTCATGTATACTTCATTTTTTGAATATAAGTTCTACATAGCTATAATCAATGTGATCATACTAGTCAGAAAGCTTTTGGCCAGAAGTGAAATAATATAACTCAAAATAGGTTGATCCGAGAGTTAAACAATGTCACCTGATATTGGTCCCTTTTTTCTTCTCAGCTTTGCAATCTTCTATGTTAGCTTTATTTTCAAAGATGATCAGCAGAAGCTCCAAGTTTTCATTGTCCTTAGAGCTAGTAATCACACCACAAAGAACGCTTTTATTTCCCAATACCTACAATAAAGCTAGATGACCCACTCCCTAATTTCTGTCCAAGTCTATCCCTGAACCAATCATCATGGTCAATGGGTTAGAGAATCCTGATTGTCCATGCCTGGATCACATGTTCAACTGTGGAGCAGGGTCAGCCTCATTTGAACCGCACGGACTGAGAATGAAACAGGGAGACTCCCCAAAGAGATGCTAAGCCAACAAAGATCATATATTACCTACACAGAACATTTTGTGTTCTCCCTTTCTTTTTATTAAATATTATTTTATCATGATTTTTCCAAGTACCTACAAAGGCCACAAATTTATCCTTTTATTTGCAAATTATCTTACATTTTGTTTCTACAACAGTTTATTTAATAATACCTCAATTAATTTTGGTAGGGGGGTATAATTTTAGAATTGAGTTTAAATTTTTCCATTAAGAGAAACAGCCAAATGGTATGAAAATAAACTCATTTAGAAAATAATTAAATCCCCAGTACATTAATTTATTCATTCAACAAATATTTATTGAGACCAGCCACTTTTCTTGGTACTTGGAATACATCAGTGGACAAAACAAAGATTTCTCCCCTCATACAGCTTATACTCTAATGGGGGAGGGAAATTTTAAAGATTTTTAAACAGATGAGCATATTATAATAAATGTTAAAAACTGTTAAGTGCTTAAGAAAAAAAAGGAAAAGCATAGCAAGATAAGGGGAATCTGTAGGGCTTAGCAAGGATGGAACTTGCATTATTAAACAGTGTGGTGAGGGAAAGCTTTACTGAGATTTGAGCAAACACTTAAAGGAGTGAGGGAGTTTTCAAAAGAGAAGCAGTTTCCCAAAACTGCAGGAATAAAAGTTCTAAGAGGGTCCTAAGAACATGTCTGCGGTGTTCAAGGAACAGCAAGCAGACCAGTGTGACTGGAACAGAGTGAAGGAGGCAAGTATTAGGGGAGGAAGTCGGATGGGGACAAGTTCCTGTAGAGTCTTGTTAGCAAATTATAACGGTAATATTTACTCTGAGTGAAATAAGAAGCTGCTGCAAGATCCTGATCAAAGGAAAAACTTTTATATTTTAAATGGGTCACCCTGACTGCTAGAAAGAGCAAGGATAGTAGCAGGAAGACCAGCTAGGAAGCTAGTGCATGACTCCAGACTAGCAATGGTGGTGCCTTGAACATGAGTGGCTGGAGTGACAGCAGTGGTGGTTTGGAGAAGGGTCAGTTTTTGGTTACAATTTGCATGTATAAACAGATCGTTTTCCTGAAAGATTGGAGGAAGCGTCTGAGAAAAAGACGCCAAGAATGAAATTCTAGTTCAGAATAAACCTGAGACATTTTCTGAGAGTTCACTCATCAAGGTGAAAAGGAAATAACTGGAGACTCTTAGTTATAACGTGACAGGTTTTTATGTTTTTTGTTTTTTTTGTATTTTTTTTGAGACGGAGTCTCACTCTGTCGCCCAGGCTGGAGTGCAGTGGCGCGATCTCCGCTCACTGCAAGCTCCGCCTCCCGGGTTCACGCCATTCTCCTGCCTCAGCCTCCCGAGTAGCTGGGACTACAGGCGCCCGCCAGCACGCCCCACGAATTTTTTTTTTTTTTTTTTTTAATTTTTATTTTTAGTAGAGACAGGATTTCACCGTGTTCGCCAGGATGGTCTCCATCTCCTGACCTCGTGATCCGCCCACCTCGGCCTCCCAAAGTGCTGGGATTACAGGCGTGAGCCACCATGCCCGGCCAACGTGACAGTTTTAACTAGTCAAATATTACCTTAAAATTCATGACAAATCAAAATTTTGTTGAGACACAATACGATTACAGATTCTGCAAGGTTAGTGAACAGAGATAAGAAACATAGCTATAGATTAGATTAACTGAATGACCACCGTGTGGCTCATGACTTGACTTTGATATTTTCTGAAGTAAAATTTCAAAATTCGGCCATCTGTGAGGTCTCAGGAATAACCCCCTGGAGAATAAATATCAAGTGGTTAACATTAATTCACTTAAAAGTATATTTTCAACAACAGGAAATGAAACAAAGTGTTCTCAGTTAACAGAGGGCCTCCATCTCCTAAGTGTTTGGGTTAATTTAATTTACTTTGCAATTAAATTTTTAAATTTGTATGTCCTAGTACAAAAATGTCTTTTATGTTGCTGACTGAATTAGTTATAATTCAGTACAAAGAAAAATAAACCAATAAAGAAACAAGCAAAAATAATGACGGTGAGACTCAACTATCCTATCAATTACAAATTCAATCACGTAAATTCAAGTCTTTTACCTGCCAGCTGTGTAATCTCTTATGTGATTATTTACCCGTGCTGATCCACAGTATATTTTCCAGTTAAAAAAAAAAGAAAACAAAATATACTACCACACATGATTGAAGTAGGAATTGCAGAGTTAATATATGGAAGCCCCTACTATTGCGCCTAGTTTAGAAAATGCAAAATAAATTTTAGCTAGCTATAATATGCATGAAGTCCAACACACTCACTGGGGAGAGATTTCTATTTCAGGTCTGAGTTTCTAGAAACCAAAGCAAACAGAATATAATCAGTTACAAGGCAAGATGCTTTTGAAGTCTGAAATAAATTTTTCCTGCAGATTCTCATAAATTACGACATGGTAGACAACACCGTAGTGGCATTCCCATAACAAATGCAAGTTCCATAAAACATTGTATCTATCATTGAGGCAGAATGCTGCCACTAGTGAGGAGTACTCACAACACAAACTGTAGAAGATCATTTTAAAGTCCTTTCTTTGGTTGTTTTTTGTTGGCATCATTGATAATGTTTTGCTTTTGCTGGTTCGCAGCCACTATGTTGTTGGTTTAAGTTTAATTAATTTGTCCTTTATGTATAGCTAATATATAGCCAGTTACTCCCATCTTTTGTGGCTTTTTACCTTTCCTCAGCATGCAAACTTACATTAGACCCTGTTGTTCTGTTATTAGGCATCAAATTTCTTGCTAACATTCAATTTTGCATTGTAGGTTGGTCTTCAAGGTACCAGCTACCCATCTCCTCTAACATTCTTCAATCCTCAGAATAATGTCCCCTCTATATCTTATAACAAAATTTGCTTTCCATTCCTCTATTATTGCTGAGAATGCTAAATAATAAAATTGTGTCTTGTTTTCTCAGGTAAACAGTAGGTAAAAGAAAGCAGGGACTGTGTTACACTATAAACACAAAAAAAGTTGATTACTTTTCTATATAGGTAAACTCTTAAAAATGAAAACCTAATCTAGTATACCATGAGGCATCCAATTCTGATTGTCATTACATTTATTAATCACAAAATTCCTTTCACTGATACATGAGGATATACCCAAGGACTCTAGAATAGTTAGCTCAAAATTAGCATAACTATTCAAATCAAGGAGCTATGGTAATAGTGGGAAAAAAATAAAGCAGATCTTGAGGGTGACTGAAACAGATGACCCCCCAGAAGTTCCAAAGTCATGACATCCTTTGGTGGATGACACAGACGATAATATTATATGTACAGAACACATAACAAGAACCAAAAAAAAAAAAGAGGAAAAGTGGGTCAGAAGCCGTAAGGCTAGAATCTTGAAGGTAATATCAACAGGCAAATGGCCTCAGATACCGTGACAGAGGTCTTAAACCAGCAGCATGAACTCTAAGAGGGTAATTGAAAGGTCGTGTACTCTCTGTTCCACTAAATCCTAGAGGTCTTTTCTGCTGACTTACCTTCTATCTGATTCTTTGTACATAAAGCTGTATCCAAAAGGCTCAAAATTCTTGATTTATGTGAAAGCATGTGGAAGCGGGTAGGGTCATGCATTACCTAGTGAGTCACATTTGTATTGTTATTAATACATGTAAATTTACGTTTTAAGAGTCTAAGAGCCTTTTTGAAAGCCTGTTCCTTCCTTTTACTTTCTTTCCCAGTGTGGATTCAATAGGTAGTTTTCAGGCCTTACCCAGTAAGCAAAAAATTGGTGCTAATCACCAGCTGTTGAGTTTACCATTACAATTGCCATTTGGCCCAGAGCCACCATGCACAAGGGGCCCTGATAGTCACAATTTGTACTTCACTGTCAATGGCATCTTTCCCCATTTGCTGATAATATTCACTAAATCTAACCCAGACCCCAAACCAAGGTCACCAAACCCAGGTATATGTGATAATGTGTTTGGTCTGACTGACCAAGCCTGGGCCCTGGTAAGTTGTTGGTTCTCATTACCACTTCCTGCACTTGTCCTTCTAGGATGCTGCTCCCAGGAGTAATCCTAGGCACTTTGCCACCATCCTTGACCACCTTCAGTTTGCATGCCTTCATCCTGTTTCTACCTAAAGGAAAGATAAAGTTGATCGACACTTTAAAACTGTCTGAAGGTCCACCTTCCCAATAAGCTATAAAACAGTTTCCTCTTTTTGCCTCTGTATCTGGGTGATGTTCATGTCTTGCTAATTATAACCACCAAAGCTCAAATCTAAGAAATAATGTTCTTTCCTTATTTATTTATTTATGTATTTATTTATTTTTGAGACAGAGTCATACTCTGTTGCCAAGGCTGGAGTGTGGTGGTGCAATCTTGGCTCACTGTAACCTCTGGCACCTAGGTACAAGCAGGTGCCTGCCACCACGCCCAAGTAGGTGGGATTACAGGCATGTGCCACCATGCCCAGCTTTTTTTTCTGTGTTTTTAGTAGAGACAGGGTTTTGCCATGTTGGCCAGGCTGGCCTCGAACTCCTGACCTCAACTGCCTTGCCCACCTTGGCCTCCCAAAGTGCAGGGATCACAGGTGTGAGCCACCGTGCCCGACCTTCTTTCCTTTTATTAAAAGCTGTATTACCTTACATTGGCATGGCGATAATCCATATTTTAAGAAAGAGAATAGAGATCACAACATTAAGAGCTCTCAAATTACTTAAAAACAAAACAAAACAAAAACCTTAGTGCCCTCCCAAGGTACTAAAAAATATAGAGAGTGACATGTGCAACAAATATTTATTAACTGCCTGTTATGTCCAGGCTCTATGTTGAATGCTAGGAATACAACATTAAATGAGATATGGCACTGTCTTCTGGAAGCCTCAATACTAAGATAGGTAGGATGAGTAAATAGATGGAAAGAATATACCTCAGGCTAGTCCCTTCTTTTCTCATGCTTCAGTTTTCCCACCTGTAAACTAAGGATTGAATTAGAATCATGCATTTCAAACCATTTTAAAAATAGAATTTTCTTCCCATCATACCCCCCAAATAAAACCATCACACTTAGAACCTTAATAAATGAAACACATAGAACAATTGACCTATAAATTTGTGACATGAAAGGATTTTAATACCTGTTTCGAATAACAAAGAGTGAATGACTTTAACCAAGCATGAAAAAATTTTTAACTTGACTCTCTCAGTAATACTTATTTTAATTTAAGTTGAATTCTCCTGGCACTGAAGTAGTAAGATTTAGAAAAAAATCTAAATGAATGAATGAAAAAACAAGGAATACACTGTACCACAGGTAGCCTTAAGATCTTCTGTACATGTATTTGGATTTTTTAATATGGTGTTTCAAAAATATCTTTGAAGAGGAATTGACCCTTATCAATATAAATAGGTATTTCATGAATTATATATTAACTTTTTCTCTTAATAAAACAGGTTAGATGATAAAGGCCAAGTGGTTCGCATCAACTTCAATAATGCAACTAGGGACACAGTATTTGATGTGCCTGTTGAAAGAGTTCAACCTTTTTATGCTGCTCTGAAGGAGTTTATTGACCTCATGAACAGCAAAGAATCCAAGTTTACCTTCAAGATGAATCCAGGTCAGTGAATACATTTTCTCAAACAACCAAAAGCATGGATTTTCTTCAACCTTAACCATCTAGAATTATATCCAGAGCAGTTTTTCTCAGGTATCACATAGAACACCGACAACAGAATCTTGGTGAGCAACTGACTTGCTTAAGTAGTAGACTCCTGGCCCTCATTGAGGTTTATGCTTAATTATTCTATCATGATAAACAAATAAAAATATCCTCATGATTCTTATTCTTTTTTTTTTTTTTTTTTTTTTTTTTTTTTTGAGACGGAGTCTTGCTCTGTCACCCAGGCTGGAGTGCAGTGGCCGGATCGCAGCTCACTGCAAGCTCCGCCTCCCGGGTTTACGCCATTCTCCTGCCTCAGCCTCCCGAGTAGCTGGGACTACAGGTGCCCGCCACCGCGCCCGGCTAGTTTTTTGTATTTTTAGTAGAGACGGGGTTTCACCGTGTTAGCCAGGATGGTCTCGATCTCCTGACCTCGTGATCCGCCCGTCTCGGCCTCCCGAAGTGCTGGGATTACAGGCTTGAGCCACCGCGCCCGGTCGATTCTTATTCTTAACACACACAAGTAATGCTTACTCATTTGGCTTACTAATGGAGACAGTACTACCTGAAATAAAGTAGTACCTAAGTATTCCAGTTATTTGAAATTAAAAAAGCAGAAAGCATTATATTTTTTCTGGACCATCTCTACTCAGTAAAGTGCCATCAAACCTGAGGCTTTTGGCATCTACAGTAAAAGGCATAATCTCACTCTGCTGTTGATTTGGCCAAATGGAAGATTCTTTTCCTTTGTATATACTTTTAATTGATCTTTGGTATAATAAGTTAATATGAATCTCCATAAATCCATTGCCATGCAGTCACAGCAGGTTAATTTTAAAAATGGCAACATATAAAATGAAAACATTATGGGGGGAAAAAATACAAAAAAATACAAGTTAGAATCCAAGCTTCAAATATTTAATGGCAGTGTAGTTTTGGGTAAATTCCTCAATTTTTAAAAGCTTCGGTTTCTTCATGTGTGAAAAAGATGAGAGAATACTTTCTTTTCAGGATTCTTATAAGGCTTAGAAATAATGTTACCTAAAATACCAGGCACACAGAAGACAAACCAAGAATGTCACTCTCCTTTTTATTTTCTGAAGCTGTTAAACTGAGAAGAAACATTTCTTTTTGTTTTCTTCTTTTTTTTGGTTTTTTTTTTTTTTTTTTTGAGACCGAGTCTCTTTCTGTCGCCCAGGCTGGAGAGCAGTGGCCTGATCTCAGCTCACTACAAGCTCTGCCTCCCGGGTTCACGCCTCAGCCTCCCCAGTAGCTGGGACTACAGGCACCTGCCACCACACCTGGCTCATTTTTTTCGTATTTTTAGTAGAGACAGGGTTTCACCGTGTTAGCCAGGACAGTCTCGATCTCCTGACCTCATGATCTGCCCAGCTCAGACTCCCAAAGTGCTGGGATTACAGGCGTGAGCCACCGCGCCGGCTGAAGAAATATTTCTAATCAGGTATGGATCAGTCAAAAAGATACAGATGTTTTACACAGAGATAATATTTTAAGTAAGAATGATTAAAGTACCTTCAGGAGACTACCAGGCTAGGTAGTTGAATTGTCATAAGGCCTAAAGCAGTTTGCATCCAGTGGCCTGATTTGTATGGAAAAGTAAATGTGCAGTTTCATGTAAAGAAATAAGCGATAATTCTTGATGTGAACCAAGTAGCAGCTGTGTTTTGCATGTTACATTTTCTAGCTCTGTAAGTCATTTAAAACACAATTATTCATACTGAAAAAAATCTTTTCTTTAGGTGATGTGATTACTTTTGATAACTGGCGCTTACTTCATGGCCGACGTAGCTATGAAGCAGGAACTGAGATATCCCGCCATCTAGAAGGAGCTTATGCTGACTGGGATGTGGTCCTGTCAAGGCTTCGTATCTTAAGGCAGAGGGTCGAGAATGGAAACTGAAGTCTCCCGTAGATAATTTTAGGAAGATTCCAATGAGTATATTTTGTAAGATATGACACATTATTCACAGACCATGATTTTGTCATTTACATATAATTTCCTTAACAATGAACATGTAACTTCTCTCACAAGAGTACTCTTTACTTTGTAATCATATACAATGTCAACTTTTTAGATGTTTCACCACTCTTTTGCAAATAAAGCATCTTTTCTGCTCTGTTGCATGCCTACTCTAATTTCTTTTGCCCATATATGAGTATCTCCAGAATGTCTACAAATAGTTTTTGTAGCAAATGAAACATTTCTTCAAATAAGCCTTTCGTTTCAAATAAAACTTGTCTCAAAACATGCTTTTACCCTGTTGCCTGTAGGATCTCAATTTGCAAGACTGCATATGACCATGTTTAGCATGCTTGGAAAAAGGGTTTATATTTCCAAAGATCTGTTGTATGCACTTTTATTATAGAATTATATTATCCAAATTTCCAGACCTCACCAATTTAGTGATTCCAACATTTTCTTTTACTACCTAAATTATGACATCGAAACATGACTAATAAAGAGAAAATCTAGTCTCACTAATTTTTTTTTTTTTTTTTTTTTTTTTTTTTTTTGAGACAGAGTTTCCCTCTTGTTGCCCAGGCTGGAGTGCAATGGTGCGATCTCAGCTCACTGCAACCTCCACCTCCTGGGTTCAAGCAACTCTCCTGCCTCAGCCTCCCAAGTAGCTGGGATTACAGGCGCTTGACACCACGCCCAGCTAATTTTTTTGTGTTTTTAGAAGAGACAGGATTTCACTGTGTTGGTCAGGCTGATCTCAAACTCTTGACCTCAGGTGATCCGCCGGCCTCGACCTCTCAAAATGCTGGGCTTACAGACGTGAGCCACTGTGATCAGCCTAGTCTAATTTTCTCTTGTCCCGAATAAATACTCCCAACCACTGTCAGTATTGCTTCCATGTAATGTGTCTATGAATCAGATCTCCTCATTTCTTGTTTTTGACTAACAACTGGAAAAGGAAAAACTAAGAGATATGTACTACTTATGAATAACATGATGTCTGCAAATCTCTGGACATCTTTACCTGTTGGTCCCAGCTTCCTCCATAGTCACTGCCTTGCCCTAGTGATGGAACACAGGTGTCATTGCCAGCAATGGAAGTCCTACTCTTATTGAATCCAGTCTCTCTCTACCCCTGCCAAGAAGACTTAGCATTACCATTTGCTGAAATCCTGGTAGTTCATAAATTTTTGGACCTAATCAAGCTTCCTGTTCAAAAAGTCTTAATTATTGCCACCATTGCAGAGCTCTCTACCTGTTGCCTCAAGACCAAGTGAAAACATTACTTCCATTGTTGTTTTGACTTTTGCTCCACATCCACTTCAATTTCCACAAAGTGTGCCCATTGCATGGGGAGTCTAGATGAAAACCACCTTTATCCCATGTGGGCACACCACTCTGACACTTTGAATTCTGGTATGAAGTCCACATCTCCAGTCAAGACTCCTCCTTCCCTTATAACACTGCCCCTTTCTGGGGTCCTCATTGTCCTTTTCTATCATCTGGTCTTGATTTGGTCTACTGTAGTATATCACGCATTTGATTCCTTTGAACTACAAAGGGAATGAGTTGGGTTCTCAACCCTATACCTCCTAAAATGCTCCTAGAATAAAAACAAGTAAATTCAAGAGGCATGGCCTGGTTCTAAAACACAACATTCAATACCTAAAAACAAGTAATTTTCTGGAGTGACCCTAGATTCATCCATTCATAGCATCTAAACCTAAGGCACTTGCCCAGCTAAAGTGACTTCTTATACTTCTACTTATTTGACAGATACTTATCACATATCTGATATATGTCAGGCACTCTGCTAAAAGAAGAATACCAAAGGACTTGAAATGTACCTTCTTAGAGTCTGGTAGGGGAACAGATGAGGATATAGATTATAATGTGCCATGTTAACAGAATGACCTCCAGGAAGGCAACCAAACCAGACTGGGAATGCTAAGAAAACCTTCAGTCTGATTTGAATTATAAAGGTTCATAGTAGTTCTCCAGGCAAAGATGGTGAAATGACTCCAAGTTAAAGGGCAGAAGAGGCACAGAGAATTGAGAGTGGAAACATGGCACGTGTTGACTTACAAGTGAAAGAAATAGATTACGATGTAATGTGAATTCTGGGGTTGTATGCCTAGGTTCAAACCATAATAATGAATATTTGGACAAATAACTGTTACTGTTCCCCTTAAGCCTCATTATTTCTATCTATAAATGAAACTAATAACAGTTCTTATCCCATTACATTTTTATGAGGATTAAATGAAAGTTCATGTAAAGTAGTGTTTTCTCAAATTTCTCGGCTGATAACTCATACCCATGGTGCTTTTGTAAAAAATACATCTTCCCAGATCATTCCCTGAGGATTATGATTTAATGGGTCTGGAATGAGGACCAGGAATTATATTTTTAGCAAGGATCCCAGGTGATATGCATCATCAGTGAAGTTTGGAAAATACTGATATAAAACATTTAGCATAGTTCCAGGATGAGGGTTAGTACTCAATAGACATTAACTATAAATTAGTTATAAAAGCAGAGTTTGCAGAGGAAGAGGGTGATTTAGGATGAAAAGGGATATATGAAGGTAGAAACAGAAACAATGATCAAGTCATGAAATGTCTAGATGCATGTTGCATTAAGGAGTTAGTATTTCATCTTGAAAGCAATTAGGAGCCATTTAAAGGTTTTTAAGCAGCAAAGTGCCTTGATTAGATATTCATTTCTTAAAGATTCATCTAGCTTCATGGTGAAGGGAATTGTAAATGGGCAAGAGAAAAGGCCATAAATCTATTTATGAGGTTACTACAGGAAGCCAGATGCAAAATTAAGGAGCACTGAATTAGAATACTAGAAGAAGGAGTAGAGAGATACTTAGAAGGAAAACTCTAGAGGACTTGACCCACTGCATGTAAAGAATGAGGGAGATGTCTAACTTGTTGTCCTATCAGTTTATAGTTAGGAGAAATGGGTTGTGCACAATAGTAGGACCAAGTTTGTTCAGCAATAAAATCAATTTTGAACAAGCTGAGCTTGAGTTGCCACTGAGCTATTCCATCTGACAGTTGAATATATGTGCACATAGACTACCGAACAGAAATCTGAATTAGACATCTACACTTGCAAAGTATATAGATGGTAGTTGAAATCATCATTTGTTTTCATGGAGACATTTAGTGATGTGACCAAAGTCACCTTCCTAATGGTTTGATGATAAGCTAATGATATTGGCCTAGCTTATAGAATCAGTTAAACTCAGAATCAGAGAAGGTTTATATTCAAAATCAGATAAATCTCTTACATATTATATTTTGTCTCTAAAAAAAAACAGCATTCCATTACACTACCCCATGGCCTGGCTATTTCCTTCTGTATCGCAAATATTATTTCTGTCCTGGAAAAGAGAGACAGAAGGTTTGGATGCAGTTAAACAATTTCTGAAGTGTTATATAGGACATGACATATTATGGGCTACAGCACCTGGTGCTAACTGAAGATGATTAGGTTTCCTGGATATAATTGTCTAAAGATTTGACTTCTCTCCAAACTCATAATAGACCTGATGTAAGTTGGATTAGAATTTACCTCTATTTGGCAGTATGGATTCTTACTCTCTGTTCCATTTCTCTGATTTGACTTGGAGAATGTTAGCTACTTGGCTAGTTCATCAAAATAACTCCACAGGTTACCAGAATTACATGTCACAAAGTATTTTCATTGGTCTCTACTTCTCTCCCCAGTCAACCATTAAAGGGCCGGCAAACGAATATTGGTATAAAGCATTTAAACAAACAAAAAAAAAGAAATTCTATAGAAAAACAGGGTGATGCTGAGGGTAATTGCTCTTCAGGAATTTAAACTGTGAAACAAGAGGTATTTTATAAACAAAAATATTCCTTTATGTTAAATAACATTTTGAGGAGGGATGTGAACCAAAATTTCTTGCAATGAAAATGTAATTTGGTTGGACTTTATGGTTTGGAGCATACCTCTGAGTCTCTGCACATTTTTTCCAGCTGTCTGGAATACCCTGCTCTACCACCCTTTATGCCTGAAAACTCCCCTTCTTCCTTCAAAGTTCAGCCTAAGATTGGTCAGCAAGATAATAAAGCAGGAGGTTTCCCACTCATATTCCTCCACAGCAACTATAATTTGGCAGCCATCAACAGACAAAAGTGCCTTTGTAGAAGCTTTGGGAACCAGGTAGGAGGTTTGAAATCCAGTGAAGCTCAAGACCAAAGAGGGCTGTTTTAAGAAGGCAAGTCTACACCCAGGTGTAGGGCTCACTGACCATGGTACTAGCTAAAGACCCCAAAACAGTCCCCATCTTCCTATGGACTTAGATACACACCTGTTTCGCATTGGTCTTGCCAGCAGTACCATCTGCCAAGGGACCCAGGAGAAGTCACACCCCCCACTCCATCCCTTAGATAACAGGCCTGCTGACCACAGTCAGCTGAGGACACCGAAGCAGCCTGTGACCCAGCTCCAGTCTTGTGACCCACCAGGACCCATGCCCCTGGAGGCAGACTTGCCCACCTCAATCTCATAGCAGATCTTGAAACAACCCTGCAACTTGACTCCAGCCCCTCTCAGTTGCAGACCAAGAATGGTCCCCATCTGCAGGGACCTGCCAAAAAACATACCCATTCATATCCCAAGAAGCAGGTCTACCAACTTCAGTCAGACTGCAGATCCTGAAGCAGCCCTAGAAAATGGCTCCCCTGAGCCCAGCAAGTGGCATACATATCCGTACATCTGGAGGCAGACATACAGGCTACACTCTCAGATACAGACTCTGAAGCAGTACTATAACTTGATTCCAAGCCACCCTGTCCAGGAACCCACCCAGAAACTTACCCAGTAAACTGGTAAAAACCATCCAAGGGGCCTGGCAGGAGCCTCAACTGTCTGTCTGTAAACCAGATAGCATGCCAGCTGCCCACGAACCTAACTGTTGCAGACCCTGAAGTAAGTCCTGTCCCAGCTGCAATCTTACTGACCCAGGTCCTGGAGGCAGTCCAGTCTACCCAGGGACCAGACAGGATCCATATCTGACCAACCTCTGGTAATAGGCCTACCAATCACTGAATCCACGATAGACCCATCAGCAGCCATGCAAATTGACCCCAATCCCACACAACTGTGATCCTACAGGCAATCCCATCAGGGCAAGGACCTAACAGGAAAAGGTCTTTACCTGCCAAACAGTCTGTAAGGTAGCCTTATAAACCAGTCTATAAAAATTGGAAAAGGCGTTTGCTCCTTCAAATGCACAGACACCAATACAAGGCTAGATGAACCACAGTGAATGGAGGCAAATATGTTATCACTAAAGGAAATTAAAGTTTTAGTACTCAACCCCAGAGAAATGAAGATCTATCAATTTTCTGATAAATAACACAAAGTAATCATCTAAAAGAAGCTCGACAAGATGCAAGAAGATAGGATAGAAGACTAAACAAAATCAGGAATAAAATACATGTACAAAATTAGATGTCTAATAAAGAAATGGAAACCATAAAAAAGACTTAAAAAGAAATCCTGAACTAAAGAACACAATGACAGAGTTGCAAAAGCAACAGATAACTTCACCAGCTAACTCAATAGTGCCAAAGAATCAGGAAACCTGAAGACAAGTCATCTGAAAATAGCCAATGAGAGGAACAACAACAACAGAAAAAAAAAGAATGAAAAAGAAGGAAAGGAGCATATGGGACTTAAAGGACAGCATCAAGCATATAAACATATGCATTATGGGAGTCCAAGAAGGAGAAGAATAAGAGCAGTAGAAAGCTTATTTAAATAAATAACGTCTTAAAACTTCCCAAATCTTGGCAGGGATATGGCTATCCATATTGATGAGGTTCAAGCAGCATTAGCTCAAAGAGGATTACACCAATACACATTATAATCAAATTGTCAAAAATCAAAGACAAAGAGAGAATCTTGAAATCAGCAAGAGAACAGCAACTACAGCCTACAAGGGAACCTCCATAAAGCTATTAGCACACTCCTAGCAGAAATCTTACAGGCCAGGAGAAAGTGAGATGATATATTCAAAGTGTTGGGGCTGCCAGGGGTGTGGGGGAGATATCAATCATGAATATCATACCCATCAAAGCTGTCCTTCAGAAATGAAGAAGAGATAAAGTGAATAGAAGCAAACATGACATTCCTAGACAAACAAAAGCTGAGAAAATTCATCACCACTAGACCAGACTACAAAACGTGCTAAAGGGAGATCTTCAAGGTGAAATTAAAGGATACTAAGTAACAACATGAAAACATAAGAAAGTACAAAATTCACTGGTAAAGGCAACTATATGGTCAAATTTGGAATATTTGAATACTATAAATAGTGGTGCATAAGTCATTTTTAAATCCAGTGTAAAAGTTAAAAGATAAAAGTATTAAAAATGCTTATAGCCATAATGATTTATTAATAGATGCAGAATATTTTTTAAAAAACATATCAATAACATGAAATGTGAGGGGTAAAGTAAAACTGTAGAATTTTAATATGTAATTGAAGTTGTTATCAGTTTAAAATAAACTGTTATACCTGTAAAATACTTAATGCAAGCCTCATGGTACCCACAAAGAAAGCCTCTAGAATTTAAGCGTACACCTATAGATAATCAACACGTCACAAAGGAAGACAGAAAAAGAGGAAAAAATAACTACAAATAGAAAACAATTTTTTAAATGTCAGTCGTTTTTTACCTATAAATAATTACTTTAAGTGTGAATTGATTAAATACTCCAAAATACATAGAGTTACTGAATCAATTAAATAACAGGACCCAACTATATGTTACCGAAAAGAGACTCAATTTACCTTCAAGGACATATACAGGCTTTAAGTGAAGAGATGACAATAATATTACACGCAAATGGTAACCAAAAGAGAACAAGGTTGGCTATACTTAGACAAGATGAAAAAAAAGTTAAATTGTTTCCTTGTGTAAATGAGATGATCTTATACATAGAAAACCCTAAAGACTTCACATAAAAATTGTTACAACTAATAAACAAATTTAGTAAATTTGCAGGATACAAAATCAGCATACAAAAAATTAGTCACATTTCTGTACACTAATGATGAACTATCTGAAAAATAAATTAAGAAGATAGTCCTATTTACAACAGCACTAAAAATAATAAAATACTTAAGAATGAATTTAACCAAAGAGGTAAGAGATCTGTATACTTAAAACTGTAAGACATTGATGAAAGAAATAAATATTAAAGAAGACACAAACACTAAAAACAATCCTAAAATTCATAGGTAGCAACAAAAGGCCCTAAATAGCCAACGCAATCTTGAATAAGAAAAACAAAGCTGGAGATATCACACTTCCTGATTTCACACTCTATTACAAAATTATGTAATCAAAACAGTATGGTACTGGCATAAAAACAGACACATTGATAACAGAACATAACACAAAGTCCAGAAATACACCCAGACACATAAGGTCAACAAATCTTTGACAAGGACCCCAAGAACATACATGGGGAAAGGATAGTCTCTTCGATAAGAGGTGAGTCATCTACGGCAGAAATGTTGGAACTATTAGACCAGGAGTTCTTTTATGATTAATATGTCCTTGTAATAGAAAAAAAGTAGGCAGCATGCAAGCACAGATGGATAATGTAAAGAGAGAGATGGAAATTCACAGAATCAAAAAGAAATACTGGAGATGAAAACAACTATAACAGAAATGTATAACACCTCTGATGGGTTCATTAGTAAACTGGACATGACTGAGGAAAAAATCTCTGGGTTAGAGGACATAACAATAGAAACTTCCCAAACTGAAAAATAAAGAGAAAAAACTTATTTTAAAAAATAAACAGAACAGAATATCCAGGAACTGTGGGACAACTACAAAAGGCGTAATGTGTAACAGGAATATGAGAAGGAGGAGAAAGACAGAAAGGAACAGAAGCAGTATTTGAAGCAATAATGACTAATTTCTCCAAATTAATATCAGTTGCTAAACCAGAAATCCAAGAAGTTCAGAAAACAAGCCGCATAAATCCCAATAGCAACAAAAACTATACCTAGGCATATTATATTCAAAGTTTGAAAATCAAAAATAAAGGAAGAAACCTTGTTAGAAGTCAGAGGGAAGAAAACTACCTACAGAAAAGCAAGGATAAGAATTACTTTATACTTATCTTCAGAAATCATGCACACAAACAAGCAAGAAGACAGAGAAGTGAAATATTTAAGTGTGAGAGAAAGAAAAACATCAGCCTAGAATTCTGAACCCAGAGAAACAATCCTTTAACAACGAAAAAGAAATAGAGACTTTCTAAAACAAAAATTGAGGGAATTTGTGGCCAGTAGACCTGCCTTACAAGAAATGTTAAAAGAAATTCTTCAGTGAGAAAGAAAAAGATGTAGGCCAGAAACTCTACATAAAAATGAAGAGCACCAGAGAATAAGTAAGTGAAAGTAAAATAAAACATCACTATACCTTGAGCGGTAAGTAGGTTCTCAAGTGTTTGGTTACATGAATCCATCAGTCAATGTCTCTGATGAGAATCAGCTTTTGCCAGCTTTAGTTAGAACATGAACTAACTTGATCAAGTCACAGGACTTCTTTCTTTCATCTAATGTCAGTAGATAGTACTGTTTTCCATGTTTATAATGTTAATATCAGGCTACAGTATTACCATGTTGGTATCAGACTGTAATCATTGTAATAAAACCAGAGGATCTTGCTCTCTCTTGGGATTCTAGGCTCAGGCATTTGACTTTAGAAAGTTCATGAACACCTTGAAATTATATGTACTATGTGTTGATGCATGTGATATGTATCACACATGTTTTTCTGAGTCAAAGGATTATTATTTCATCAGATTTTTATAGGTAACTGAGATCCCCTGAAAAAACAAACAAACAAACAAACAAAAAACTATTTTTATACAGTTCTTGTTGAGCCCTTGGATTAAAAAAAAAAATCACGGCCGGGCGCGGTGGCTCAAGCCTGTAAACCCAGCACTTTGGGAGGCCGAGACGGGCGGATCACGTGGTCAGGAAATCGAGACCATCCTGGCTAACACGGTGAAACCCCGTCTCCACTAAAAATACAAAAAAACTAGCTGGGCGAGGTGGTGGGCGCCTGTAGTCCCAGCTACTCGGGAGGCTGAGGCGGGAGAATAGCGTGAACCCGGGAGGCGGAGCTTGCAGTGAGCTGAGATCTGGCCACTGCACTCCAGCCTGGGCGACAGAGCATGACTCCGTCTCAAAAAAAATAAAAATAAAAAAATAAAAATAAAAAAATAAAAAATAAATAAAATAAAATAAAATAAAATCAGTTGGGTTTTTGCCTTTTACAGCTTTTCAAAAACACATTCAACCCATTCATTTGCTTATATTTATAACACGTCTCTGAAATAGGCAAGGTTGTTCTGCCCTTTTTCCAGTAGATGAGACAGTCTTTTCATTTTGTTTGGTAGAACACTACATCAAAATGAGATGAGTTTATGTTCATCTTTACTTCAATACTGCTAGTGGACAAGATTAGTCAGTCTCACAGAAAAAAAAAAGGATAATCGAAACTAGCTATTACTCTTTACATTATTAGTGTTTGCGATAGCTAGTTTCGATTATCCTTTTTTCCTACTGAATTAACCAATTATTTTGTTAACATGTATTCAACCATAATAAATGCCTTTAGTGATGATCGCTGTGGCAAGTCTTAATGGAAGCTGCCCCTTCCCATCATTAAGATAAGCAGTGTGAACGGGTCAGTATAAAACCCAACAGTACAATCTGAAATTATTAGGAAGTATCTCTTTAGAAGGAACCACCCTCAGATTCATTACTGCAAACACCTACCTCCCAACTTTCCCCATCCTCACTACCCAGTAACCTAAAGAAAGCACAATGAGTATACTGTGAACAGACTTGGAATTTTATTTCTGCTAAAACTAAATTTTTTTCTAATTCCAATTTAGTTTTAAAGATTTGAAAATAGAAACAGATGGGGTTAGCAGATGTTATTAAGAAAAATATTTCCTGCTTAAATGCTACATACCCAATGTAAGCATTTAATTAAATATTTGAGCTGTATTTAAAAGCCATTTTTAGAGGAAGAGGAAAAGTCATTATTTTTCTACAACTTTTATTATGAAATTTTTGTCTGATAATCACCCAGCGTCGATTTTTCAGAAATTTCTTCATAAACTTGGATTCCCCTTCCCTCTAGAAATAATGAAATAACCTTTTGCATTACACTCCAATAAATACTTAGATCTATAAAACATAAAATCATCTTAAATGTCATTAAATTCACTATTCCCAAAAGTATAACAATATCATTAGCAATAGATAGTTATTTTAAAATTTTAGAATTAAACTTTTTTTAATGTTTAATTGTTATATATTTCATAGTTAAAATTTTCTAATTATGGTAAGTGATGTTGATTTTCCACTTATGATAATGACATAAAGCTCCTTTTAAAATTAAACTTAAGTAACTATTAAAAAAATACTGCTAACAGTGCAGGTGGTACTATTTTGAAGATAGTACCGAACTGACTGAAGATTGGAAAATGCTGATCATTTTATGAACAAGCAAACAGAATCATAGAAGAGAAATTACTTTCCATGGCTATACATAGTGAATGACAGAGCCAGAATTCAAACATAAGTTTTGGATTCCACGTTATTTCTCATTCCACTGTTTCAAACTGTGAGGATTTCAATTTCATGTGGAATTAGCTTGGCTCCATGCTGCTTCCAAATGTCTGACCAATGGCTTTACTTTGCATTTCCTTTGAAGCAATCCCAGAACTGATTCAGGAACAAACATGAAGGGGCAAAGAGGTCATTTGAGGGTCTAATATTTATGAGAATCTAAATCAGTGCAAAAGCTCTAAAATTGCAGAACACATTAGAATCACCTGGGAAGCTTATTTAAAATGCTGACCCCTAGGCCACCCCCATTCAGATTCTGCTGACCTAGGTCTAAGAATCTGGATATTAAACCAGCATCCAAAGGATTTGGGTGTAGGTGGTCCATGAACCATACTTTAAGAAATAGCATTCATATTACCTGGTCCAAAAGAAACATTTCATTCTGACTGAAAAGTCCTGAGGGATTTTAATGTCCATGCATTGTCTGTACTTGTCTCACTTTCCTCAGGCAAAGATTTCCCTTAGTTTCCTTTGGTATGTCAGTAGCAAAGGAAGGCATCAGGACAGGGTATGCTTACCGTATTCGATGGCATTAGGGATTGATAACTAGATCCTTTTTTCAGCCATAATAAGTCATACTTCTTCCTCAGCCTCTCACCACATGCTCTCCTTATAACCTAAACTTTTCCTTGGAAGCATTTACCACAGCTGTAAGCAAAAGGTTTTCTGCATAATTAATGATCCAGATTTTTTTTTCCTCCCTAGACAAATATGATGGCATTGGCACAGTTATATTAACAACACATGGCATACCTGGAACCCAGCAGACATTCAATAAACAGTTGCTGAATAAATAAGTAAAGTATCACTTTTGAGTGCAGAATTTTTTTTTGGAAATAATCCAAAACTCACATTTGATAGGTGGAAGAGAAGACATTTTCCCTTCCTTTTGTTTTTAGAGAAAGTTGCATTTATAATTATGATTCCATTATGTGGCTGGGAAGATGTTGATTATAACTGCTTTCAAATTACTGAAATCAATATAATAATAAAACATTTATACTGAGCTCAAAATGAATACTTTTGTTTATTTGTATATGATGTAAGTAGAAGCCCTGACCTAAGCTTGACAATCTCTGCAAGCCATATGGAAAATATCATTGTCACTGATGCTTCATGAGTCCAAATATTGCTATGATTTCTCTCCAAGAAATATCAGTATGCTGACCCAGATGCTTAGTTTTCATTATACATATAAAGATATAAATCACAAGGTTTCCTTTTTAATACACTCATGTAAAATTGCAGAATTTGTCACCTGACTGTTCTGGGTTAAGTCATATACAGAGAGACCAATTATTCAGCTGGCGGTAGGGCAGCAGGGTGCAGAAGATGCAGTGAATATAGATATGCTGCTTCACTTTAAGACATAAATCATAACATTTCCTTTTTTAATACACCTATGTGAAACTCAGTTCTTACCACCCTAGTTGTTTGAGTTAAGTCCTCATTCTCAGACCAATGGTGGGACAAAGGCAGATGAAGAAAAAGGATGCAATGAATATAAATATGCAAGGGGAAAGAAAACTTATTTATAAGATTTTATTTTTCCCTGCATAATTTGCTTTCAAATTTTAGCCAGGGTCCTTGAAATATCGGATTCAACCAGAATTCAAATGAAACTCTCATGAAAGCTAGCATTTAATGATCTCTGGAATGTCCTATACATTTTCTTGAAAACAGCTGAAAGTTCTAGTCATGATGAATAATGGACTTTCTCAGCAATCAAAGGGAGACCCAGTCTCAAGCTTGAAAAAGCTCACATCTGAAGCCATCACTAAGTTGTTTGCCACTGGGATTATTGGGTAAAAAATTGAATCAGGGTCCCCCTGAAAATCTTTTAAGTTAAGACAATCTAGGATGCCACTTAACTTTCCTTTAGCAGCAACGCAGACCCTAGAGTCACTGTCTCTCCATGCATACCTATTCTCCCAGTTCCAACTTCATGGTTGGTTCAGTTTGTATCACCATCTCAATCACTGGAGCCACAACCACTGTGGGCTGGCTATCCTGTGCCCTGGACCCTATGGCCACTGTCATTCTACAAGTGTCTATGCTCCTAACCCCAGCTCCATGGCTGTTCTGTGTGCACTTGCATGTCATACGTGAAGCTATCACCACTGCGGGCTAGCAACTGAAACAATGGGCTGTCTAGCACAATACCATCTATGAGCTGGACCTGGCACCAAGAGGAATCCCATCAGCCATGAAATCCCCCATGAGAAGCAAACAACAGCAAAAAGAGACCAGGAAGTCCTTAGCAGCCTTCCACCAATTACACCAACAGCTCTTGCTGCTACTGAAGATACCCAGAGCCTTGGCCATTGAGGACTCCTAAAATCTTCAGTGATGCTGGTCAGAGATGACAGAGATGCACAGATACTATATCACTGGGCCTTTCCCAGAACTATAACTGCCACACTCCACCCAGCTGGCACCTTCTTATCTACCCAAAGATAAAGGTCCTTCCCCACCAAAACTAGTCCATAAAATCTGGAAGAGGTAATTGGATCCATCAAATGTACAGACATTAACACAAGACTATAACAAAAAATTGTTTTAAATCAAGAAAGATGACAACACCAAAAAGACACAATAATTTTGTAGTAACAAACCCCAAAGATGAACATCTAAAATTTCCTGGACAAATAATTCAAAATAATTGTTTTAAGGAAGATCTGTGAGCTCTAAGGGAAGATAAGCTGATAACTCAATGAAATCGGAAAAATAATAATGAAAGAATATACAAACAAAATGAGAAGTTCAACAGACAGAAATCATTAAAAAGAACCAAACAGAAATTCTGAAGCTGAAAAATACAGTGAATGAAATGAGAATTGCAATAGAGAGCATCCACAACAGACTTGATCAAGCAGAAAAATTTTTGAGCTTGAAGACAAGTCATTAGAAACTATCCATTCAGAAGTGAAAAAGAAAAAAAAAGGAAAAGCAATGGAGAAACATATGTGAATTACGGGACTCCACCAAAGTAAACAATATTCAAATTATGAGAGTTCCAGAAGGTATAGAAAAGGAAAAAAAAGCAACAAAAAAAAAACCAGAAAGCTTATTTTAAAAAACATAACTAAAATTTTTCCAAGTCTTGGAGAATTATGGACATCCAGGTTCCTGAAACTCGTATGTCCCCATACAGGGTCAATTCAAAAAGAACTTCATAAGGCACATTATAATAAGAAAATTGTCAAAAATCAAAGGCAAAGATAGAATTTTGAAAGCAGCAAGAAAAAAAAAAAAGTCATCTCACACAAGGAAACTTCCATAAGGCTATTAGCAAGCGTCTCAGAAAAAAACTTTGCAGGCTAAGAAAGTGTGGGATGATATCTTTAATTATTAAAATGAAATAATTGTCATCCAGGAATAATTTACACACACAAAAATGCTGCCCTTTAGAAACAAAGGTGAGATAAAGACTTTCCCAGACAAACAAAAGCTGAGGAAGTTAATTACCAGTAAACCTGCCTTACAAGGAATGCTAAAAAGAGTTCTTCAAGTTAACCTAAAAGGATGCTAACTAACCACATGAAAACATGAGAATATAAAAGTCCCTATAAAGGTAACCATATAGTCAAATTCAGAATACTCTAATATGGTAATGTTGGTGCTTAAGTCACTATTAACTCTAATATAAAAAATATAAAAAAGTTAAAAGATAAAAGTATTAAAAATAACTATAGCTATTATTAGCTACAATAATTTGTTAATGGGTATACAATATTAAAAAGTATAAATTATGGCATCAATAACATAAATACGGAGGAAGAGGTAAAAGTGTAGTTTTTGTTAAGTGTACAGTGTCTAGATGAAGTTATATATTATCAGCATAAAATACTGGTATAATTATAAGATACTTTATGTAAGCCTCCTGGAAACCACTAAGAAAAAACCCGTAGTACCTTCAACTAAAAAGAGAATTAAATTGAAGCATAACACTATTTAAAAATTCATCAAATCACAAAGGATAACAGCAAGGGAGAAAGTAAGAAACAAAGAATGTATAAAACATTCAGGTCCGGGCATGGTGGCTCACACCTGTAATCACGGCACTTTGGGAGGCCTAGGTGGGCAGATCACCTGAGGTCAGGAGTTTGAGACCAGCCTGGCCAACACATTGAAACCCGTCTCTACTAAAAATACAAAAATTAGCCGGGCATGGAGGCGGGAGCCTGTAATCCCAGCGCCTTGGGAGGCTGAAGCAGGAGAATCACTTGACCCCAGGAAGCAGAGGCTGCAGTGAGCTGATGGAACCATTGCACTCCCGCCTGGGCAACAGACCAAAAACTCCATCTCAAAAGAAAAGAAAAGAAAAGTAGCCGGGCATGGTGGCTCACGCCTGTAATCCCAGCACTTTGGAAGGCCGAAGCAGATGGATGTCCTGAGGTGGGGAGTTCAAGACCAGCCTGACCAACATGGAGAAACCCTATCTCTACTAAAAATACAAAATTAGCCTGGCGTGGTGGTGCGTGCCTGTAGTCCCAGCTGTCAGGAGGCTCAGGCAGGAGAATTGCTTGAACCCAGAAGGCGGAAGTTGCAGTGAGCTGAGATTGTGCTACTGCACTCCAGCCTGGGCAAAAAGAGTGAAACTCCGTCTCAAAAAAAAAAAAAAAAAAAAAAAAAAAAGAGAGAAAATATGGTGGAGAAAGAAGCCCTGATTGTGGTCTCTACAGAGTGAGCAAGACAGGAAAATTTTGATGAGACTTCAAAACTTGGGCAAAGAAATTGGAATGGAAGGGGTTTTTAATTTTTGTTCCTTTGGCCTAAGGACAAATTGCAATGATAACATTATGTAGGCAGATTAATTCCCTGAAAGAAAGCCTTCCACCAGGCAGGGACTGAACAATTGAGCCTGGAGAATTCAGTCACCAGAAAATGAAGAGGCAGTCTTAGAGGGTAGAAATCTAAAGAAGTGGGCTCCAAATGATGGGCAAGAATTCTGAAACAGGCTGGGCGTGGTGGCTCATACCTGTAATCCTAGCACTTTGGGAGGCTGAGGCAGGCGGATCACCTGAGATCAGGAGTTTGAGGCCAGTCTGGCCAACATGGTGAAACCCCGTCTCTACAAAAACACAAAAATTAGCCAAGCATGATGGCGGGTTCCTGTAATCCCAGCTACCTAAGAGGCTGAGGCGAGAGAATTGCTTGAACCCAGGAGATGGCCAAGATTGAGCCATTGTACTCCAGCCTGGGCGACGGAGAGAGACTCGGTCTCAAAACAAAACAAAACAAACAAACAAACAAAACAGAATTCTGAAACATATGTGCTGGATATACTCAATAAACAACCCCTCTAAAACTAAACTAATCTGAGCTCTAAACCTCCACTGCAAGTGAGACAGACTTTCACTTTCTAATCTGAGTTTAATCAAGTTAAGTGCCTAGTAATACAAAAACATCAACATTCTTCAGATGATGAAAACATACGTAGTGTCCTGACACATAAATTCACAACATTCAGGAGACAATCCCAAATTCCCCAAATTATAACAAGCTAGGAAAGTATGAGCCATTCTTCCCGTGAAGAAACACAAACATTAGATGTCAACCCAAAATGACCCAGATTTGGAGATGATCAGACAATGACTTTAAAGAAGCTGTTAAAACTATGCTCACAAGTTGAAGAAAAACATATTTAAATGAAACAAAAGAGTAGAAATCTTGGCAGAGAAATAGAAAATTAAAAGTAAATTGGAATTTTAGAACTAAAATGTACAAAATCTGAAATAAAATCAGCTGAATGGGTTTAAAAACACAAATGAACATAATGGAGGAAATATTCAATAAATCAATACAAATTATTCGGTCTGAAAAAGAGAGAGAGAAGATTGAAAAATAATACACAGAAACTCAGGAGCCTGTGGGGAGATCTCAAAACATATAGAATATGTGTAGTTTTTGTCCAAAAGAAGAAAAGAGAGAACAGAGAAAGACTATTTGAAGAAAGAATAGCTGAAAAATCCCAAATATGGTAAAGGACATGTATACTGATTCACACATTCGAGAACTTCAGCAAACACTAAGCAGGATAAGCAGTAGTAAAATCACATCTAGGCATATCATAGTTAAACTGCTGAACCCAAACACAAAATGAAAAAAAAATGAAAACAACCAGAAATAAGCATATTGCAGAAAGGGAACAAGGATTCAAATAACCATGAACTTTTCAGAAATTGTGAGATCCAGAAAACAGTGTGATTTACTTTAAATTGCTGAAAGAAAACTGTCAGCCTAGAATTCTATATCCCTTACAAATAAAGGTTTAAAAAAGTCACTTTCATATAAAATTAACTAAGAGAATTTATTGCCAGAAGATCCACACTAAAAGGCATGCTAAAAGCAAATTCTTCAGACTAAATGAATTTGACAGAGTTACACATAGATCTTTTTAAGAACGAACAAAAAGCATCCAAAATAGTAAAAATTTGGTTAATATAAGAACCAATTTTTTTTTGAGACAGGGTCTCACTCTGTCATCTTGGCTGGTGTGTGGGGGTGCAACCATAGCTCATTGAAACCTAGAAATCCTAGGCTCAAGTAATCCTCCCATCTCAGCCTCCTGAGTAGTTAGGACTACAGGCACATTCCACATGCCAGGAGAATTTTCTCTATTTTTTGTAGAGATGGGATCTCACTATGTTGCCCAGGCTGGTCTTAAACTTCTGACCTCAACCAATTCTCCCACTTCAGCCTCCCAAAGTGCTAGGATTACAAGAATGAACTACCATGTCCAGCAATTTTTTCTTTCTTAATGTCTTTAAAATAGATACAAATACTTAAAGCAAAAGTCATATTATATTTACCATGTGATCCAGCCATTCAACTCATGGATATATGTACCCAAGAGAAATGAAAACATGTCCACAAATGTTTACAGCAGCATTATTCACAATAGCCAATGTCCAAAAACTGGATGCATATAAATGCTTACCAAAAAGTGACTAGATAAATAAAATGTGATATATTTATACAACTAACTACTACTCTGCAAATAAAAAGGAACAAATTTGTGATGCATGAGCCATGCATGAGTATAAAAAAAAATTAAAGAATACACAGTGTGTGTGACTCCATTTATAAAAAAAAATTCTAGAAAATGTAAAATAATCTACAATGACAAAAACAGATCAGTGAGTTTCTTAGGCTGGGGCAGAGGGATGTTTGGACTGCAAAAGAGCACAAGGAAACTTTTGAAGTGATGGGAATGTTCTGTAACTTGATTTTGACTGTGGTTTTCCTGATGTCAAAATTCATCTGTGTACTATATACCTCCAATGGTTGCAGTTTATTGTATCTAAAATATTATTCAATTAAATTGATCAAAAAACTTCAAAGTAAAAAGATAGTAGGAAGAAATGAGTTAAGAAACCAAGCACAAGAGAGGGTGGTAAAAATGAAAAGTGTTTAAGGGTTTGTAAGAAATAAAATGTGGTGGCTTACATATGCCAACAAATGAGACTAAAGTGCATTTTAGGAAGGCTTCCTCTTTCCCAAAAGATAATTTTAAATTGACTGCCACACACTTACAGGTTGATGTGTTCCTTTTCCCCTACCTCTGATCCATAATCATCAAATAGCTATTGTCTCAGGAGAAAATTTCCTGTTTAAGAATATCCCAGTCATTGTAGAAAACCAGTATTTTGGAAGTTGAAAGATTCTGAAACACTTAATCAAAATTGCATATATTTGTAAATTTATAAAAAGACATGGAACCAACCCAAATGCCCATCAAGGATAGAACGGATAAAGGAAATGTGGTGCATATACACCCTGTGCAGCCATAAAAAGGAATGAGCTCACGTCCTTTGCAGGATATGGATGAAGCTGGAAGCCATCATCCTCAGCAAACTAATACAGGAACAGAAAACCAAACACCACATGTTCTCACCCATAAGTGAACCACATGTTCTCACCCATGAGAACACATGGACACAGAGAGGGGAACATCACACACCAGGGCCTGTCAGGGCGTGGGGGGCAAGGGGAGGGAGAGCATTAGGATACATACCTAATGCATGCGGGGTTTAAAACCTAGATGATGGGTTGATAGGTGCAGCAAACCACCATGGCACATATATACCTATATAACAAACCTGCACATTCTACACATGTATCCCAGAACTTAAAGTAAAATCAGAAAGAAAAGAAAATACTTTATAATTATGTTTAAATATTTGATATAATTGTATTTAAATATAATTTAAATACTAAATAATTTGAATATTAAATACAATTATATTTAACGTCTATTCCATTAAATTATTTTGGATGAGTTAATTTGCCTCGAGTTATTGCCTCATTGATTGAAGAGCACTAAGTATTTCTTAGATTTTTAGAAAGTAAACTAACACATGATTCAGCAATTGCACTCCTTGGTATTTACTCTGATGAACTGGAAACTTACATCCACACAAAACCCTGCACAAGGATATTTATGACAGCCTTATCCATAACTGCCGAAACCTGGACACAATCAAGATGTCCCTTGTAAGTGAATGGATAAATAAACTATGGTACATCAGACAATGGAATACTACTCAGCACTAAAAGGAAATGAGCTATCAAACCAGGAAAAGACATGAAAGAAACTTAAATACGTATTACTAAGTGAAATAAGCCAACCTTCAAAAGCTACCTACCATATAATTCCAACTATATGACATTCTGGAAAAGGGATAACTATAGAAACAGTAAAAAAAAAAAAAAAAAAAAAAAAAAAAAGAAAGAAAGAAAAGAAAAAGATCAGTAGTTGCCAGGTTTTGCTGGGATGAAGGAAAAATTGGTGGAACACAGAGGATATTTAGGGAACTGTATGATACTATAGTAGTAGATACATGCCAGTAGACGTTTGTCAAAACCTATAGAATGTACTATACCAAGGGAGAACCCTAATGTAAACTTTAGGTGATGATGTGGCAATACAGGTTCATTGATCATAACAAATGTACCATTGTGGTGTGAGATGTGGATAGCGGAGTAGATTGTATGTGTGTGGGGACATGGGCTTTACGGGAACTCTCTGCACTTTCGGCTCAATTTTGCTAAAACTAAAACTTCTATAAAGATAAAGCTTCTTGATTAAAAAATAGTAATAAAACTGTCTCTAAAAGCACACTTACTAAAATGACATTGGCTTTAGATCTAATGGAAAGACAAAAACAGCAAGCTCTAGTAATGTTAAAATTACCAGAAGGATTTTGTTTTTAATGTTTCATTCTACTCCCTGAAGAGCTCCTAAGTTTGAGCCAACCACTTAAATAAAAAAGAATTTGGACTGAATCAGAATCAAAATTTTATTGGAAAAGTTCTGAACAGTTTTCATAATTTGATTTTTTAAAAATAAATGTATTACTTAACCTCTCTTCTATTTTCTATTTTGGGAATAATAGGCAGAGAAATGTGTTTAGGCTACTGTATGATAATCAGTTCTTACTAATATGGGAAGAAGGAAGAGAAGGATGAGGAAGAAAAGGAAAAAGATGACAGAATGTGGAAGGAAGAGAGGAGAAGAAGAAGAACAAGCTCTCTTTTTATAATTTTGTCCTGTGCTTCTTATCTGTATTGTCCTGTCAGAAAATCTCTCTCTGTAGAATCATAGTAAATGGAACCAGCATGTGTTGTGTTTTATGTGGTTTATATGATTTATTTTGAAGGGACAAAAATTTTTAAAAAGTAACTCAATAGAATCAGAATGGAAAGGTTTTATTGTGATTTTATGTGATCTTAAATGCTACATAGAAAATCTGGACCTAAAATAGAAGAGAAATAGATTATACCAGAAGGTTCCAAATTTAATAAAATAGACTCCACATACAGAAATTCTGGCAGACTAGCAGAAAGTGACTTAGAAAACAGTTATGTCCCCATCACAATATGCAACCCTCCAAGATTCCTGAGCTTGGCTTGAATAAAACAGGCCATTTCTGTATAAAGGGACTTCTCTTTCCTGGGATACCTAAGGCATTTACTAAGTGTATTAGTCAGTTCTTGCACTGCTATAAAGAAATACCTGAGACTGGATAATTTATAAAGAAAATAGGTTTAATTGGCTCATGGCTTCTACAGGCTGTACAGAAAACATGATGCTGGCACCTACTTGGCTTCTGGGAAAGGCTCAGGAAACTTAAAATCATGGTAGAAGTCCAAGAGGCAGCAAGCACTTCACATGGCCAGAGCAGGAGAAAGAAAGCAAGAGGGGATGTGCTACACACTTTTAAACCACCAGATCTCATGAGAACTCACTCACTCTCATGACAACAGTACCCTGGGACAACTCTGCCTCCATGATCCAATCACGTCCCACCAGGCCCCACCTCCAACACTGGAGATTACAATTGAACATGAGATTTGGGCAGGGACATATATCCAAACCATATCATTCTGTCCCTGGCCCCTCCCTAAACTCATGTCCTTCTCACTTTTCAAAATCCCTTCTCAACAGTCACCCACATTCTTAACTTATTTCAGCATTAAATCAAAAGTCCAAAGTTCAAAGTCTCATCTGACACAAGGCAAGTCACTTCCACTTATGAGCCTGTAAAATCAAAACCAAGTTAATTACCCCCAAGGTACAATGAGGGTATCAGCATTGGGTAAATATTCTCATTCCAAAAGGGAGAGATCAGCCAAAAAAAATTTTTTTTAAAAAAGGAAGGTTCCTGGCCCCATGCTTGCCTGAAACCAAGCAGGGCAGTCACTAAATCTTAAAGCTCCAAAAGAATTTATTTTGACTCCATGTCTCATCCCGGGCACACTGTTGCAAGGGGTGGGCTTCCAAGGCCTTGGCCAGTCCCCCCCTGTGGCTTTGCAGGATACAGCCCCTGCAGCAGCTCTCAAGGGCTAGCATTGAGTGGTTATGGCTTTTTCAGACTGAGGGTATAAGCTACTGGTGGTTCTACCATGCTTTATCATTCTGGGGTCTGGAGGACGATGACCCTCTTCTCACAGATCCCCTAGGCAGTGCCTCAGTGGGAACTCTGTGTGGGGGCTTCAACCCCACATTTCCCCTCTGCAGTACCCTAGTAGAGGTTCTGCATGAGGGTTCTACCTCTTATTCAGGCTTCTGCCTGGACATCCATGCATTTCCATACATTCTCTGAAATCTAGGTAGAGGCTCCCAAGCCTCAACTCTTGCATTCTGTGCACCCGCAGGCTTAACATCATATGGAAATAGTCAAGGCTTATAGCTTGCATCCTCCAGAGCAGCAACCCACGCTTTACCTGGGCCCCTTTTAGCCATGGCTGAAGCTAGAGCTTCTGCGACACAGGAAGCAGGGTTCTGAGGCTGTGCATTACAGTAAGTCTTGGGCCTGGCCCACAAAACCATTCTTCCCTCAGGGGTCTCTGGGCCTGTGATGGAAGGGGCTGCCAAGATGGTCTCTGAAATGCCTTCAAGGCTTTTTCTCAGTTGTCTTGGCTGTTAGCATCTGGCTTCACTTAGGCAAGTTTCTGCAACCTGTTTGAATTCATCCCCTAAAAATGGGCTCTTCTTTTCTACCACATGACCAGGCTGCAAATTTTTCAAATTTTTATGCTCTGCTTCCCTTTTAAATACAAGTTCCAGTTTCAGGCCATATCTTTGCTTATGCAGATGAGGATAGGTTGCTAGAAGCAGCCAATCCACATCTTAAACACCTTTGCTCTTTAAAAATTTCTTCCACCAGATACCCTAAATCATCTCTCTCAAGTTCAAAGCTCCACAGATCCCTAGAGCAAGGGCACAATACAGTCAGGCTCTTTGCTAAAGTATAGCAAAAGTGACCTTTACTCTCACTCTCAGTAAGTTCTTCATTTCCATCTGAGATCTCCTCAGCCTAGATGGATTTCATTGTTCACATCACTATCAGCATTTTGGTCACAACCATTCAACAAGTCTCTAGGTAGTTCCACACTTTCCCTCATCTTCCTGTCTTCTTCTGAGCCCTCCAAACTGTTCCAACTTCTGCCTATTACCCAGTTCCAAAGCTGCTTGCACATTTTCAGGTATCTTTATAGAAATGCCCCACTCCTTAGTACCAATTTTCTGTATTAGTCAATTCTTACACTGCTATAAGGAAATATCAGAGACTGGGTAATTTATAAAGAAAAGAGGTTTAGTTGGCTTACGGTTCTGCACGCTGTACGGGAAGCATCTGTTCAGCTTCTGGGGAGGCCTCGGGAAACTTACAATCATGGCAGAAGGCAAAGGGGGAGTGAGCCCTTCACATGGCTGGAGCAGGAGAAAGAGAAAGAAGGAGGAGTTGTTACGCACTTTTAAACAACCATATCTCACAAGAACTCACTCACTATTGTGACAACAGTACCAAGGAAGAAATCTGCCCCCATAATCAAATCACCTCCCACCAGGCCCCACCTCCAACATTGGGGATTACAATTGAACATGAGATTTGAGCGGGGACAGATATCAAAACCATATTACTAAGCAATTAAAGGGAAGATTCCAGAGGTAGAGCAGAAGGTCCAATCCCCCAACCAGAGTTAATTTTACATCTTCCTAACATACTCCACACTTACTTCTTCATCCTGTCTCCTAAGAGTTCCACTATCCATCCCATTGCTGAAGTCAGTAACCTATGAGCAATCCACACTTCTTCCACTTCCTCACTCCAGATATCCACTCGCCAAATCCCTTTGGTCCCATATATACAATGGTACTAGATTCTGTATACGCTACTCCATTCCCACTGTCAGTTTCCAAGTAGAGATCCTATTATCTCTTCCCTAGACTAATATAATACCCTCCTCCCTAGCCTCCCTCTAATCTTATGGGAATGACTCCCATCCATTCTGCCCTTGACAGCCAAATCAACTTCCAAAACACAAATCCTGCTGATCCTTAGCCAGTAAGTACCCATATTGCCACACAGTTGTTTAAGTCTGTGTGGTTAATATATGTAGCGCCTGCTAAATATTAAATATTATCCTGGGAGTTGATCTTGCCACTCTCTTCCTTAAAACCACTCTCTTATTTAAAATGTATTGTTTTCAGGACATAATTTAATGCAAAGCGGGAGAGATAATTTCATAAAATACCATTTTTGTTTGTTATCTCCTTTATTACCTAATGCTGCTTCCAAACTGGTGACCAAGCTTTGCAATTCTTTGCCCTAGAGATTCTGATGGAAGAAAATTAGAAACTGAGGTCTTTTATAAATATCTACATCATTTGAAGACTTAGACAGTACTTAGATTAGACAGTACTTAGATTAGACTTAGACAGTACTTAGACAGTACCTGGAAGAAGAGGAGACAGAACAGATGAAGTCATAGAAAATAATTGTAGGACATTGGGGGTGAAATAGAAAAATGTATGCACAATAGGAATCTAAATGCTACACCTCAATAGTGCAGTAGAAAGGTGGAGAGTCCTCAGAATAAAAGGCGGAACGGTCCACCCAGAGAATCTAGATCCTAGGCACTAGAGTTCCCACTTCAACAAAGAGTCTCATAGGTGACTACCAATCCACAAACCTGCAGGAATCAAAAGGGTATGAAGGCTGGAACAATGGGCTCTCCGTGACAACCACTGTGGTCAGATGATTGATGCGCTAAAGGGTCTCTCTAAATGTGTGAACTTTGGAGCATGGGAAGCTCCAAGAATAATGAAAGTGTTGTCTGTCTCATGAGTGCCTAAGGCATCCTATCATGGATCTTATTATGCTCAATATAGCTACCATTTTTTGTTACCATTTTTGGCTACCATTTGTCAGCCCAGGTGATGGTAAACTTTTTCTGTAAAGGGCCAGACAGTAAATATTTAACCCCAAATTGTGACCAATATGGTCTGGCACAGCCACTCAACTCTACTGTTATATGACGAAACAGCCAAAGACAATATGTAAATGAATGGGCACATCAGTGTTCCAATAAAACTTTATTTGCAAAAACAAGCAGTAAGGCAGATTTGGCCCAAGGGCTGTAATTAGCCAACTTCTAGTCCAACATATTAAATTACAAGCTCACTGAGGTCAAAGATCATATCTTTTACTAAACCAGCAAAAAACTATCGAGAATTTACCATCAAAATCCCTGAAAAGCTGGCCATCAGGACTTAGTAGTGATTAAGACAAAATATGTTCTCTAATGTAGCTTAGATTCTACCACAAAAGGGGAGATAGCACATAAATAACATTAATATCTGAGAGCAAGCAATCTTATTCACCGATGAGTCTCTACTGCCCTGCACAATATTCACTCCCCACCAAGTACTGAGTATAAATTTGCTCAATGAACATGTCTAGTACTGTAACACTTTTGGCCAACCCTCAGCTCCCTCCTGCCTAAGCAGTTAGAGGCTTAAGCTGCTGAAACTTCCAAGAGGAAGTGGAATCACAGGTTAGTCTGAAAGCAGCTGGCTCAATCACTCATTATTTTTAACGAAACCACAAGCCAGTGCCTGACTCCAGTTCCCACCAGGAGCTGAAGAACATCTTCAGTGTGTGCTCTCCTACAAGGACACATGTGCTGAAATGACAGGGAATGAACAGCTCTTGTGGTAAGCTGAGTAATGCCCCTCAAGGATATCCACATCCTCATCCCCTGAATCTGTGAATGTATGGTCTTACATGGCCGAAAGGACTTCGCAGCTACAATAAAGTTAAGGATTTTGACATGGCGACAGTATCCCATATGATCCAAATGAGCCCAATATCATCACAAAGGTCCTTATAAGAGTGATACAGGAGAGTCAAAGAGAAGCAAAGGTAAGAGGGGACGGGGTCAAGGGGGAGATTTGAAGATGCTATATGGCTGGCCTTGAAGGTGGAGAAGGAAGTCATGAGTCAAGGAATGTAAGTGGTCTCTAGGAGCTAAAAAAGGCAAGAAATATATTCTCCCCTAGAATCTCCAAAAGGAATGCACCCTGCTGATATCTTGATTTTAGCCCTTGTAAGACTCAGTTCACATATCTGACCTCCAGAACTGCAGGATAATGAATCTGTGATACGTGGTGACTGCAGCTAATAGGAAACTAACACAGTCCCTCGCTGCAGAGCTGTCGACAACTGAAGAGACCTGCAAGCCTTCTGAGTCTTACGGTAGATGCCTTGACCTACCTGCACCACCTCTGTGTTTGCAGCTCTCTTTCCAGAGGCAGCCTTGCAGAGATCCCCAGGCACCATCTGGGAGGCTGAGTGAAGCTGGGGCAGCCCAGGATTGTTGCCCACTCTGTTCCTTTTCCCCCTTCATGGGCCTTCACCAGCTGCCACATCAAATCCAGGCAAGGCTCTAGAAGACTACCCTCCCATACTTTCCACCTGTGCCTCAACCTTGATTCACCCCAGGCCAGCAGAGCTGTTTGTGTCTTTGGAAGAAATCACTGTTCTCAGATACTTCTCTACTGTGCAACTGGATACACCCAGACAGCCTAGGGAGTAAGCTCCCAGAGAGGTCAATGCCCACCTAGGACACATCAAACACACCTGTGTCAATTCCAAACTTTGAGCACAAAAAAAAAAAAAAGAATTACTCAAGAAGGTGCTGATAAAACTTTAAATGTATAGGCCTCCCAATCAGAATGTGCTGCCAAGAACAGTTCCCTGTGGCTCTACCTCTCTCTACTCCCATCACTGAAATTGCACCTTTTTCATCAATGTAGGCCTTAGTTCACAGATCTATAGAAAGAAGATTGGACTAGATAATTGTTCTAAGGAATCATCTATTGCACCATGACCTGTGACCTAAAAAAGGGTTTTCTTAATGGGTTTAAGCTGCTTTCCAGCTTTTACCTCAGAGCACCAAGGGTCCTCTGCCCTAGAGTTCGTTCCACAGAGTCCTGCAAGGCCTCCAGAATTTACAGGTCTGGTTTAGCCAGTTAGGCCAAAATTGTTTTCATGTGATGGGCTAAAATATAGAATTCCTAATATTGCTAAGTATGCATTCTCTTTAATTGATTTGATTTTTATAAACCTAAACCTGTGCCCACTTTTGTATCATTTTAGCTGCATTTATTCTATTCTTTTTGTAATAACTTTTCTACTGTATTTTCTTTCTTTCTTTTTTTTTTTTTTTTTTTTTTTTTTTGAGACAGGGTCTTGCTCTGGCACCCAGGCTGGAGTGCAATGGCATGAATTCTCAACCTCCTGGGCTCAAGTGATCTTCCCACCTCAGCCTTCCAAGTAGCTGGGACTACAGGTGCATGCCTCCACACAGAGCTAATTTTTTAAATTTTTTTGCAGAGATGGGATTTTGCCTCATTGCCCAGGCTGGTCTTGAACTCCTGGCCTTAAGCAATCTTAACACCTCAGCCTTCCAAAGTGCTGGGATTACAGGTGTGAGCCATCACGCCTGGCCTTTTACTCTATTTTCATTGTTCTTAGTTTATTTTGCCTCTTTATGATTATTGATACTACTTTCTTACTTCCATTCTTCTTAGGGCTTTATCAAGTTTCCATTTTACTTGTTTTATCCTGTTTTTATTCTAATCTCAGTTGCTTTAGCATTTTTAAATTTTTCTAACTAGTTAATTTTTATTATATCTTTTCTGGTTATTTAAATTACATAACTGAAAAGCACAGAGATAATCTGCAGGAATAGCTCATAATCCAAGCAAGAGAAGTAGAATGTTTTCCTCTTCAGAAATCTACCAATTTGTTCTCTTGGTAATTCATAGACATTAGTAAGTATTATTAGTAGTCTGTGGATTGGGAAACTATAACAAGTACAATTCGGAGTCTCTCTGAGCACCAGAGGCTTAAATCTCCCTGCGGTAAGCTAAGATGTTAGTAGGGGTTAGAATAAAGGGGAGTACGAGATAAAAGCTTAAGTACTTCAACCGTGGGTATCCCCGGGGAGCTCAAAGTCAGTAAAGAGCTCTTCTAAACCTAATATGGAAGGCTTCTTGGTCTTAATATGACCCACTTCTTACTATTTCTTAATAATGTTAAATGTATTTGCTGACCAACAAATTGTGTTTTTATTACAAGATAATAAAAACTTCACTGTATTGACCTAGAAAACGGATCAATTTAAAAAGTAAAATAGTTTTTAATTATTTTTATTTTATTTATTTACTCATTAATATTTAGAGATTGAGTCTCTCATTCCATCTCCCAGGCTAGAGTGCAGTAGAACGATCATAGCTCATTGTAACTTCGAACACCTGGACTTAAGTGATCCTCCAGAGTAGTTGGGACTACAGGTGTGCACCCTCATACCCAGCTAATTTTTCTATTTTTTTTAGAGATGAGGTCTCACTATGTTGCCCCGGCTAGTCTCGAACTCCTGGGCTCATGAAATGCTCTTACCTCGGCCTCCCAAAGTGCCGGAATTACAGGCATGAGCCACTGTGCTCAACTAAAACTATTTTTAAATATCCATTTTTAAAAGTTAAAACAGCATAGGTCCATATACATTAAATAATCTTTAAAGCTTATTTAAACTAATAATGTGAACATTAAAAAAATAGCTGAGTAGAGTATTTTAAAACATATCTGAGTCTAAAACTGAATCACTGTTATGCTTCTGAAGACTTTCTTTACATAATCTTGTTTTTAAATTTTTTCATAAAATTATCTGCAAACTTCAAAGTTTTATTTTATGCTTAATAAATATAAAATTAATGACTTTTCTCAGTTTAATTGACTTTTCTCAGTAGACCATTATAATATTTAATTAGAAAATACTTTTTGCAGGTGCTGAGGTTACTGGAAAATTCAGGGCAGTTTCTACTGAATTAAAGACATTAGCATTTTTTTAATTTGGGGGATTAAATGTATAAAAATTTAACCCAAGTATACCCAAAATAACTCTATTTTTGCCTCTTTAAAATATTATTATTTAGTAATATTATATTACAAAGCAACAGTTATCAAAAAAGTTGTCTTAGTGATTCTTTGGAATGTGTCACCAGATTTAGATGTTACTAAATTATAGGCATTTCTGTTTTCATTCCATTTTGTAACAGAATATAAGCATTCCTAATTAAAATTAGGCACTTCTTCAAAAGAATCTTTCCTAAATCAAGATATCCTTTTGTGATTTTATCTCTTATTTGGAGATACAGTCGTATTTAGTAATTAGTATCTGGGCACCATTGGTGGATTGGAGAGCCAGAAGGGGTATTCCCCTTCCAGCTCGAAGTCAACGGCATCTCAGGTAGAGAATGTATCTTTCCGATGGCTTCAGTTGCTGCTATCAGGCCTCCTGTGGTTCCGGTTTCTGACTGGTGATCCTAGCCCCTGGGCTCAGGAAACACCATATACTCTTTTTGTCCCTTCCAGCCTAGGAGTCGTATTGACGTCTTACTATTGCTAATCTCTGAGTTTCTTGACTGCCCCCTTAGGCTTCTCAGCTCTTTCATCACTCATGTTTTAATTCTCTGCATTAAATAGTCTATGTTTACAATACTTAAAGTAGTATTATCCTGGTTAAACCTGACAGAATCACCCCTGGTCCAGTTAGCTGGGAGGGTAGGATAACATGACCCCCTTCCCAGACTTTTGACCAGGGATATACGCAAGCAGGCAAACTGATAAACACATCCCCTGCTCCTGACTGCAAGGGGTGCAGAGATGAAGGGAAGCTGAACAGTGGCAGGGGCCCTAACAGAATGTGGAGAACACTAGAGAGCCTCCAGTGTTCTTTCTGCAACCTTTACCTTGGCCATCCTAGAAAGGATGGACTCAGGCTACTCAGTATCAAACTTCCCCAAAGCTAACATTAGTGTAGCCCAATTCTTCAACTGGCTAAGCTAGAAAACAGGTCATTCTTTGTCAAATGCAAAGTTTGTTTTCTTTCTTTCCTTTTTTTTTTTTTTTTTTTTTTTTTTTTTTTTTGAGATGGAGTGTTGCTCTCTTGCCCAGGCTAGAGTGAAATGGCACGATCTTGGCTTACTGCAACCTCCGCCTCTCAGGTTGAAGCGATTCTCTTGCCTCAGCCTTCCAAGTGGCTGAGATTACAGGCACGTGCCACCATGCCCAGCTAATTTTTGGTATTTTTAGTAGAAACGAGGTTTCACCATGTTGGCCAGGCTGGTCTCGAACTCCTGACCTCAGGTGATCCACCCTTCTCAGCCTCCTAAAGTGCTGGGATTACAGGCGTGAGCCACTGTGCCTGGCCGAAAGTTCTTGCTTTCCTATACACAAAAGAAATGCAGATAAACTCTGTGAATTGTTGGCTGACTTGCATATCTCAAGTGTGAAGATTTATTTGATGAAAATGTTAAATATTTGTGAGTTTATAGCTCATGAGGTGCAGCTATATGTTTAAATTAATGGAGTTTTATTGGCAGAGTAAATGTACACTTGCTTCTAATAATCCACACAATAAAAATTAGGCCTGTCCCAAGTGCCTTAGCTATGGAGTAATCTGTATCAGTCAGAAAAACTTAACTCCACCCCCAGAAAGAGAGGTTAGTTACCTTCAGATTGTCTCCGTTTATTTACTATGTAGACTCTAAATCACATACTGGGGAGATTACCCATGTTGTCAAGGTTTCCTTTCAAGAAACACAAACTCTTCACAGGTCAGGTAGCACTTAAAGCTCATGCAATGGAGAATAAATACAAAGTTGGCCATTCTGGCATTCAGAGGGGAAAAGTCTTTAAAGAATGAAAAACATTCCTATAGTTAGTTGTATAAGTGTACTGAACCATGGGGCATTGCATGAGCCAATTTTGAGGCAATTCGTGAGTAAGAGAATTGATAAAGTGGTTAGAAAGGAGGCATAGTCCACACCAAGACAAGATTACAGAGCCCTTTGGATAAATTAGGATTTCACCTGTTGCCCCCAATTCATGTTTTTTTGTTTGTTTGGTTTTTTGTGTGTGTTTTTTGTTTTGTATTTTTAGTAGAGACAGGGTTGCACCATGTTAGCCAGGATGGTTTTGATTTCCTCACCTCGTGATCCACCCACCTTGGCCTCCCAAAGTGCTGGGATTACAGGCGTGAGCCACCGCTCCCGGTCCCCCAGTTCACGTTTTTATCTGGAAGGAGGAACTTGCAGATTGGAGTGACTCATCCTTCAAGTGTGTTCTTTAGGCAGGGACTCCATCTAGTGGTTTGCCCTGGAAATTAACCCACAGCCTTTATTAAATACACACTATTTCTTTTCACAGACTTTATGAAAATAGAAAACCAGAGCTCCCTCACGTAGCATGGCTGAGGAAAATTTCCCTCCTGAACCCACTGAATCCTGTCCTTTCATTGCTTGCTGAGAACTGCAGCATTCTTAACCTCTAGATTTTGCCATGCCCTCTCCATTCATGGAGATTTCAACCAGTGTATCTCTTTGTACATAGAAGAAAACTGTGATTTCTAACGACCGAAGAAACAAAACTGTGTGTGTCTGTGTGTGTGTGTAGAGTGTATAGACTGTGCTAAGAAAGAGCTCAGCTGTAGAATAAACAACAGCAATTGGTAAAGGTATGGACATAGCATATGTATTAGTAAGAACAACAGGAGAATGGAATAATGTTAATTGGACAATGAGATAAAAGCAGTTGCACAAACTTGCAAGGGAGGAACACCACAGTGCCTCACAGGACCAGGACCAGGAAGCAGAATGGGGCCTAAACAAGCTGAATATCAGCTGGGACATACATAGTTCAAGGCCCTGAATCAGTGACGTCAGATTTCCAGAGCTCTCCTGCTCCTATATGCAACTTTGAGCAAGTCCTTCTCCAGGTGAGCTTCTGACATTTTATCACTGGATTTTTTTTTTTTAAACAGAGTTTCACTCTTGTTTCCCAGGCTGGAGCGCAATGGTGTTATCTTGGCTCACTGCAACCTCTGCCTCCTGGGTTAAAGTGATTCTCCTGCCTCAGTCTCCTGAATAGCTGGGATTACAGGCACGTGCCACCATGCCCGGCTAATTTTTTGTATTTTTAGTAGAGACGGGGGTTCACTATGTTGGCCAGGCTAGTCTCAAACTCTTGACCTCAGGTGATCCACCTGCCCCGGCCTTCCAAAGTGCTGGGATTACAGGTGTGAGCCAGCACACCTGACCTTATCACTGGATCTTAAAGCCGCTTTAGGCCACATACCCCTTGGCAGGTCCGATAAGCACTATGGACTCTCTTCTCTCACTTACATTTAATTTTTGTACACAATTTTTATGATTTAAGGACATCCTTGATTCCTATTTTTAGTATTTTGTAGAAAATAGGCCCGTGACAATTCTTAGCACTGGTGCAGTTTTTTCCTTTGTTTGATATTTCCTTACTTTCACTCTTAAACATTTCTGAGTCCCTTCTGTGTGTGCTCTCACATATTATTCAGTGCCACTGACTCTGTTTTCCCCAGCGTTGTTCATTTTTCCTTCTATTTTCCATTATTCATTTGTGTCATCTCTCTCCGTTTATGTGCTTTCTTTATTAGACATGTCTTTCTTTATTAGACATGTCTTCTTTCAGCCACACGAAGAGCAAAGAGCCCACTTAAAGAAAATCTTTATGTCCCTCAAGAGAGAATCAGAAAACATGACATGGGAAAGCAGATGAGTGATAGTAAGAAAGAAATTCTAAGAAGTCATGACAGTGAAAAATAAAGGAAGAAATGTACAGAAAGACACCAGATGAAGACCCTTCCAATTTAGGGCAGGAGCTTTCAGTTTTTATGAATGTGTGGCATATTTTCAAATGCTAGAAATCTTGGGAGCATACGTGAATGTGTGGAGGATATTTTTCCCCCAAAGATGCTCAGAACAATGACTTTCATCCCAGAGACTCTTGTTAAAATGCAATTTTGGCATCCTGCCCATTGAGAGGGGTCTGTGTCCCCTCCCCTTGAATCTGAGCAGTCTCTAACTCACTTATAACAAATAGATTGCAGTGAAAGTAAATTCTAAAGTGAGGTCAGAAAGGGTGAGGGTCCCATGGAACACCTGCACTGAGGTCTTTAGTTCCCATGTGAGCACTCCAACTGCTCTGAGGCTGCCATGCTGTGAGGAAGCAAGCTAATTTACATGAGGAGACAACATGGAGAAGCCCTGAGACTATCTGAAGAAGAGATATAAGTGAGAGAGATCTAGCTGTCCCCAGCTGCTCCATATCGCTACTGTTATAGCTGTAGCCACCAGCTCACTGAAACTTCATCCAGAACCATCCAGCAGAGCCTTTCCCCAAATCACTAACCCACAGAAACCAAGAGATGATAAAACAATTGTTGTATTAAGCCAGTAAGTTCTGGAGTAATTTGTTACACAGTGGTAAATAATTGGAATGAAAAGAAAGCATTGAAACAATTCTAAAGAAGTCAGAGATCATTAGAATATAATCACCACTGCAGAATAATTGTGACTCACACTGTCTATAAAAACATCCTCGATTTCTTCCACAGACTCTCCTCAGCAACGTTCCCTTCTGGGTATACTCAAGCTCCAGTAAACACTCTCATTCCGTGACCCTGGCTTGATATAACTATTCTATACCCTGTCCTGCAGTGCCTCCCTGACCAACTCATCTCAATGTGTCATTTCACAGACACCAACATAATAGCAAAAGTATTTGGATCAAAATCTAGTGGTTCACCTAGTACCCAGAACTTGATGTCTAATACTATTTTTCAATATAAGGAACCAGGGATCCTTGGAAAAATGGCTGATTCCAGAGCTGGAGCATGGAAAATACAAAGTGAGCCCGAAGTATCTTTCAGTGCTAGAAAGTAAAGAAGTATTCAAAAAGCAAAAATAGGAGTCAAACTGAAAGAGCACCTGACGGCCAAAGCTAAAATAATTTGAAGAAAAAAATAATGTAATATTAGATTATTATCCAAAATACAAATAAATATTTATCCATCTCCCTTTTATAGATAATATTTGGAAAACAATTATAGCGGACAACAATAATTACTTACATACATTACTACATGATAGGTCCTATTCTAAACACTTTGTATATATTAATTATTTTAAGGTAAATACTATTGTCGTAATCATTTTACAGATGAGAAACACAAGGCTTGTCATGTCAAGGCACAGATCGAAAAGAATAACATTTGTACAGCACATTGTAGGTCCTGGCAGGCATAAGAAACCATCTGTAGGGGCACTGGCCACCTCAGGCCCTATCTAGCCACCCAAGAGTTGAGACTACTAGTGAATTGTTTCAAGGCACACCAAGAAGCTCTGGTATCATTTTCTCAATGTACACAGCCTATAACTTAAACCTAGGTCTACCTAGGTCACACCAAAATGTGACCTCTTGAGCTCTCTGCCCTATAACCAAAATAGTAAATTCCAACACTGTGCTAATAACTATATTAAGATTATATGATCATACTGATTCAATGTAGAGTCTCAGAAGCTGTACAAACTCTTTCAAGGCCCTGAAGAAAATGTAGCTATTAATCTATTGAATAAAAAGTAAAGTATCTGCCCAAGCAAGACACCCAGGACTAACCTGCTCGATGGAGAGACACATTAAAACCTCTCAAGCAGAACACAGCTAACCTGAACTCTCTGTTCCCACAACTTTAGCTGAGTCTCACTTCTAGGGGGAAAACACACACACACACAAGGGAACAAGCTGATTTATTTCCTTGACCTAGAACAAAAATCACAACATCTAGGGATTTTTTGAGGTCAGAACAAACTCAAGGTCCAGCCTCCACCCTCTTCCACTATAGGAACATTATTAGAAAAGGGAATAATGGCACTGTAAAAACAGAGCAGAGAGCAGACAGGGGAGGGAACAAGGGAGAGGGTGGAATATTCATTACAAACACCTGCTACGTGCTAAGACCTATGCCAGACACCATCTAGCATCACTTCATTGCTTTTCAGAGCAACAGTTTGAGAAAAGTGTCATGAACTCCATTTTACATGTGAACCCAAGGTTTAGAGAGGTAAAATAATTTGCCTAAGATCAGCTAATCAGTGATGAAGACAGTATTTGAGTACAACTGTGACTGGCTCCAAAACCCATGTCTTGGATAATTAAAGGGATAGGCAGACCCCTAAGCTCAAAGGAAAGCTAGGCCCTACAGAGGGAGATCCAGAAAGGTCCTCATGACGCTGACAGAATGCAGGTCCCAAACTCCATGTTTGTTAAGAAGGGATAAATCTAAAAACAGAAACGAATGGCATATCTACCTTAGTACAGGTAGGTATGACAGTGGGAAATGACTCAATAGGGATACATCAGGGTGTCATAGAAGGCGGGATTACAGAGGCAGGCTTCCTGTCTCACAGAAGCAGAGAATGCCAACCATAAGCTAACATTTATTAAGTGATGCTATAATCTAAGTGAGTACCCCAAAATTCATGTGTTGGAAACTGAATCTTCAATGCAATAGTGTTGAGAGGTGAGGCTTTTTGGAAGATATTTAGGTCATGAGAGCTTCTCTCTCATTAATGGATTAACACCACTATAAAAAGGGCTGCAGAAGTGGATCCTCTCTCTTCTGTTCTTCTGCGATGTGAGGACACAAGGTTCCTCTTCTCCAGAGGATGCAGCAACAAGGCACCATCTTAGAACCTGAGAATGAACCTACTGGTGCCTTGCTCTTAGACTTCCCAACCTCCAGAACTATAAGAGATAAATTTCTGTTCTTTACAAATTACCCAGTGTCAGGTATTCTGTGATAGTAGCCCAAAATGGACTAAGACAGATGCTTACAATATGCAAGATGCTTTTCTTAATAAGTATTTTCTTACTTAATTCTTGCAGCAGCCCTATGAGGAAGACGCAAATATTATCTCCAGTCTACAATGTGAAACTGAGAACTAAATTGCTTACCTAACTAACCTAATGTCCCTTAGAAAGTCAGGATAGAGACAGGAACTCTGATTCCAGAACCCAAGTTCTTAACCACGAAGGGGAAAGAAATTAAATTCAAATACTAAGGTTCATACTATATTATTCAGTCTAATTAGAGTATTAAGTTGTATTGCTATTACAATAATGAATTTTACTTTTCTCTAGTAATGAATTTTATTAGCATTAATTTTTATTACCACAGTTTTGAATTTTAGTATTACTATAACACTTGGCTTAATATTAATAATGTATTGTATGTATTATTTTAGTACTGGGTTTTATGGTGATGGTTATTATTGTCACAGTTCAGGATTTTATTATTGCTATAATATTTAGTGTGTTAATAATTACTTTTGGTCGGGCCCGGTGGCTCACACCTGTAATCCCAGCACTTTGGGAGGCCGAGGCGGGTGGATCACGAGGTCAAGAGATCGAGACCATCCTGCCCAACATGGTGAAACCCCGTCTCTACTAAAAAGACAAAAATTAGCTGAGCATGGTGGTGTGTGCCTGTAGTCCCAGCTACTCAGGCGGCTGAGGCAGGAGAATCGCTTGAGCCCGGGAGGCAGAGGTTGCAGTGAGCCAAGATTGCGCCACTGTACTCCAGCCTGGTGACAGAGCAAGACCTTGTCTCAAAATAAATAAATGAATAAATAACAAAATAATAATTACTTTTAAGACCTATATAGAAGAGGGGGTGGGGAATGACAATCATGGTATGAAACCAATCTCATGTTTGCATGTGTCAAATGAAGAATGGGTAAATGCAGCACTCTGTGGCCAACGCTGCAAATTAGATTATCCAACAAATATTAAAAGCCCTTCTAATGTGTATTCCTGTACTATCGCTCCCAGAGAAGGGGGGAAACTACTTTTCCCACAGGCCTTTGCTGCTAGAATACTCCTATGACTTATAGTCTGTGAGATCTTGCTGGGTTTCTTCTGCATAGTTATGATTAAGGTTCTGGCGTCACAGGTGATAACAGGTGGACATTATAGGCAATGGGATTTCATAATGCTGTTGAGGGTTTCTCCTTCCTGTGTTGTTCTATAATGTGGTATTAAAACAGGTTCCCTGGCCCTCATTTAAACTGAATAAACTGCCGGCACAGTGGCTCACTCCTATAATCCCAGCACTTTGGGAGGCCAAGGAGGGCGGATCACTTGAGGCCAAGAATTCGAGACCAGCCTGGCCAACATGGTGAAACCCATCTCTACTAAAAATACAAAAATTAGCCGGGTGATGTGCACACCTATAATCCCAGGTACTCGGGAGGCTGAGGCACAAGAATTGCTTAAACCCAGGAGGCAGAAGTTGCAGTGAGCCGAGATTGCGTCACTGCGCTCCAGCCTGGGTGATGGGGTGAGACTCCATCTCAAATAAATAATAATAAAATAAATTAAATTAACTAAGTAATGTCCTGTCATAAATCCCTGTTCTAGAGTGGATTCTGTTTTTCACCGCTAAGAATCTTGGCTAACACACCCTTCTATTGACTGACAGACTTTTTAAGTGGTAAAGAATATATAGAGGCTAGCAAGTCCAAACTAACTTCTAATGTGGGAGACCTTTTTATTAATCTTGATACTCAGCCTCACTTTTATCTCTTCTAAGGAAAGAGGATTCACTTTTGTTACTTGAAGTCCCTTGTAGCTCAAGATGCTTTCATATGGCATTTTCTAAAGTAGCCTCCATGGAAAAATGTTTACATACACAGACTTAAGATTCTGTGGTGGCTGGGCACAGTGGCTCACTTCTGTAATCCCAGCACTTTGGGAGGTCAAGGTGGGAGGATCACTTGAGCCCAAGAGTTCGAGGCCAGTCTGGGCAACATAGGGAGACCTCAGCTCTACAAAAAATAAAAATCAGCCAGGCACAGTGGTGCGCACCTGTGCTCCCAACTACTTAGAAGGCTGAGGTGGAAGGATCACCTGAGGCTGAGAGGTCGAGGCTGCAGAGAGCTGAGATTGCACCCCTGCACTCCCTCCTGGGAGACAGAGTGAGACATGTCTCAAAAATAAAAACAAAATTAAGAAAGATTCCCAGGTAATAAATTTGGGGAATAAATGCTAGGTAAATAAAGTTATTTATATATTTTTTTCCACTGCAGGATTTCTCAAGTCATTCATCTGCTAATGTTTACAGGTAATCTTCAAGAAGTAAACTTTCCAATTGTTTCTCAAACATTAAACAAAGATTTTTCATTTGTGGTGGATCTCCCAATATTACTATTACACTAGATACCCTCTATGGTGCTTGCCTTAAATTAATGGATTACCTAAAGGATGGAATTTCAGGTTTGAGATAGATAAGTGAAAATGTTGTTTGGTAAGCAAAGACCTGATGACCCTTTCAATAACGTCGCAGAAAAAGCTACCAAAGTCTCAATCATGGGATCAGTCCTGTTTTCCAAGAGCCCCAACCCAGGAGAAACTCTGCAGGATTATCTGAGCTGCTGCCTCTTCTATGGACTTTCCAGGAACCTACTGCTGCATTACCATCACCCTGAAACTTGGTGGCTTAAGACAACCATGACACAATTCCTCATGATTCTGGGTCAGGAATTCAGGGAAGGCTCAGCTGAGAAGCTCTTCTGCCCCACATGGCGTAGATTGGAGTCACTCACTGACTATATCCAGAAAGCCAAATCAGGCTGGTTGATCCAGAAAGGTTATACTCACACGTGTGGCACCTCAGTGCTCCTCCATGTGGCCTTTCTCTCTTTAAGGCTAATTTTGGCTTTCTTTCAGCACAGAGATGTCAGAATGATCAGACATTTCCATTTTTTTTAACTTTTTATTGTAAACTAATTTTAGACCTACATAAGAATTATAAAAAGAGTAGAATTCCTGTATACTCATCACCCGGGTTTCCCTAATGTTAACACCTTAGACACCTTAATACACGACAGCTAAGAAATTAACATGGTACAATACTACTAACTAAACTACAGATTGTACTAAATTGCACCAGTTGATCTACTAATGATCTTTTTCTATCCCAAGATCCTATTCAGCATCCCACATTGTACTTAGTTGTCATTTCTCCTTATTCTCCTCCAATTTATTGCAGTTCATCAACTTTGTCTTCATGGTCTTGACACACTGACAAGAACGAGTCAATTACTTTATAGAATATCTCTCAGTTTGGTTCTGTCTGATGTTTTCTCATAATTGGATGAAGTTCTGGTCAGACTATTCACATAATGGCTGGCTTCTAAGAGGGAAGACAGGAAGCTACCTTTCCCCTTAAAGCCTGTAGCCATCAACATTTTGACTGCCTTCTGTTGGTCAAAGCAAGGTATAGGGCCAGCCCAGGTTCAAGGGGAGAAGCCATAGATTCCTCTTTTGGATGCAGAAAGGAAGTAATAGATGGTCACCATCTTTGAAGACTATCACAATTGGATTTACAAAACTACTTGTAAAAACCTACCCAGTAAGACAACTGTGAACCCTAGGAATCTGCCATTATCACATTGATTATTTTTAATTATCTGAAACTTCTTTAAAGTTGAGTTAATAGTTCTTGCTCTGCCTACTTCACAGGATGTGGCAGCCATGAAGGATTGCTGCTAAGATCTCCCTTAAAAAAGAAAAACTGGCCTGGTGCAGTGGCTCATGTCTGTAATCCCAGCACTTTGGGAGGCTGAGGTGGGTGAATCACTTGAGCCCAGGACTTAGAGACCAGCCTGGGCAACATGGTGAAACCTCATCGCTATCAAAAATACAAAAATTAGCTGGGTGTCGTGGTGTGCACCTGTAGTCCCAGCTACTCAGGAACCTGAGACGGGAAGATCACTTGAGCCTGGGAGGTCCAGGCTGCAGTGAGCTGTGATCACGCCACTGCACTCCAGCCTGGGTGACAGAGTGAGACTCTGTCAAAAAAAATAGAGAGAGAGAGAGAAAAAAAAAAAAAAAAAAAAACTTGCCAGAAGAGGATAATTAGCCAAGAGCTTCCAGCTGCTGCATTTTGGGGATCTGCTACAGCATTCATGCTAGGACCACACCGTCCACAGTTTGCTTTTCCCTAGTGACTAAGTATGGCAGTAGAACAAGAACCAAATCATTTCTGCTTGTCAAGTTCCTCTAGCAAGCCCTCTTCATTCAGAAGCTCCCCATCAACCTAGTAGAGACTTAAAGCTACACTGCAATCTAAGGCTTTTTCTACCCAGTTTTCCCTCTTCTTGTCCTTCCATGCGTGTCAAACATGCATTGAACTTGGAAGCCATCCCTTTCAAGTTCCTGTTCCCCCTTCCCTTTATCTTTTTCAATTCATTTTTTGTTCTATTTTAAAGTGAATAATCACATATTTATGGGGTACACTGTGATGTTTTCATACATGTATACACTATGGAATGATCCAATCAGGTACTAACTAGCAAATCCATCATCTCAAATATTTATCATTTTTAGTGGTGAGAACATTTAAAATCCTCTCCAATAGCTATTTTGAAATATACAATAAATTGCTATTAACTATAGTCACTATACTGTGCAATAGAACACCATAACTTATTCCTCCTAACTTAAACTTTGTAACCATGACCAACTTTACTCTAGTAATGAAGTTTATTAGAATTAATTTTTATTATCACAGTTTTTAATTTTAGTATTACTGTAAGACTTTTCCCATCCAACCCCACCACTACCTCCACTCCCACCCCAGCTTCTGGTAACCACCATTCTACTCTCTAGTGCTATGAGTTTAAAAAAAATGAGACCATATGGCGTCTGTCTCTCTGTGCCTGGTTTATTTCACTTAACATATCATCCTCTCTAGGTTTATCTATGTCATCACAAATGACAGAATTTCCTGGTTTTTTTTTTTTTTTTTTACATGACTCAATCGTATTTCACTGTGTAAATATGCCACATTTTTAAAAAAATTCTATCCCTTCCTTGATAGACACTTAGGTTGATTCCATATCTTGGCTATTGTGACTAATGCTGCAATGAACATGGGAGTATAGACATCTTTTTGACACACTGATTTCAATTCCTTTGGGTATATACCCAGAAGTGGGATTGTTGGATCATATGGTAGTTTTATTTTTAGTTTTCTGATGAACTTCCACACTGTTTTCCAAAATGGCTACACCAATTTACAATACCAACAGTGTACAAGAGTTCCCTTTCCTCCACACTCTTGCCAACACTCAATTTTTATTTTAGATTCAAGGGATACATGTGTAGGTTTATTACATGGGTATACTGCATGGTGCTGAGGTTTGCAGTACAAATGGTCCTGTCACCCAGGTAGTGAGCATAGTACTCAGTAGGTAGTTTTTCAGCCCTTCCTCCCCTTCCTTACCTCCCCCCTCTAGTAGTTCCTAGAGTTGTTTCTTTCTGTCCATGTGTATCCAGTATTTAGCTCCTGCTTATAAATGAGAACATGCAGTATTTGGTTTTCTGTTCCTGTATTAATTCACTTAGAATAATGGCCTCCAGCTGCATCTATGTTGCTACAAAGAATGTAATTTTGTTCTTCTTTTATGGCTGCATAGTATTTTGTGGTGTATATGTACCATATTTTCTTTATCTAATCCTCCATCCATAGTCACCTAGGTTAATTCTATGTCTTTGCTATAGTGAATAGTGCTGTGATGAACATATGAGTGTATCTGGGGTTTTATGGTAGGACAATTTATTATCCTTTGGGTATATACACAGTAGTGGAATTGCTGGGTTGAATGGTAGTTCTATTTTAAGTTCTTTAAGAAATGTCGAACTGCTTTTCACAGTGGCTGAACTTACATTCCCAGCAACAGTGTATAAGCATTCCTTTTTCTCCACAGCCTCACCAGTATCTGTTATTTTTTTACTTTTTAATAATAGCAGTTCCTACTGGAGTGAGATGGTACTTCATTGCGGTTTTGACTTGCGTTTCTCCAGTAACTGGTCATGTTGAACTTTTTTCATGTTTCCTTGCCACTTGTATGTCTTCTTTTGAGAAGTGTCTGTTCATGTCCTTTGCCCCCTTTTTTAATAGGATTATTTGTTTTTTCTTGTTGAATGTTTTAAGTTCCTTATAGATTCTGGATATTAGACCCTTGTCGGATGCATCGTTTATAAAATATTTTCTCCCGCCGGGCGCGGTGGCTCAAGCCTGTAATCCCAGCACTTTGGGAGGCCGAGACGGGCGGATCACGAGGTCAGGAGTTCGAGACCATCCTGGCGAACACGGTGAAACCCCGTCTCTACTAAAAAAATACAAAAAAAACTAGCCGCGTGAGGTGGCGGGCGCCTGTAGTCCCAGCTACTCGGGAGGCTGAGGCAGGAGAATGGCGTGAACCTGGGAGGCGGAGCTTGCAGTGAGCTGAGATCCGGCCACTGTACTCCAGCCTGGGCGACAGAGCGAGACTCCGTCTCAAAAAAAAAAAAAAAAAAAAAATTTCTCCCATTCTGTAGGATGTCTATTTACTCTGTTGCTAGTTTGTTTTGCTGTGCAGAAGCTCTTTCATTTAATTAAGTCCCATTGGTTAATTTTTTGTTTTGTTGCAATTTCTTTTGAGGACTTAGCCATAAATTCTTTGCTAAGGCTGATATCCAGAATGGTCTTTGCCAGGTTTTCTTCTAAGATTTTCATAGTATGAGGTCTGTTTAAATCTTTAATCCATCTTGGGTTAATTTTTATATGGTGAAGTAAGCAAAGGAAAAATGACTCCCTATTCAATAAATGATGCTGGGATAACTGGCTAGCCACATGCAGAAGAATGAAACTGGACCCCCTATCTTTCATCATCTTTTTGAGAATAACCAATCTAACAAGTTTGAAGTAATATCTCTTTGTGGTTTTCATTTGCATTTCTCTGATGATTAGAGATGTTGAGCATTTTATATATATTTGTACATAATAATGCTTATTTATATATCTTCTCCTTTATCTTTCACTGTCATTTCCCGCAATAACTCTCTTGCACTTTTCATTTTATTTTAGCATCTGCTTCAAGGAGGACCTGAGATTACACAGGAAGATGCTGTGAGAATCAAATGAAATCATGAATACAAACATTCTTTGAAAACCATAGAATGAGAAACAAGTATTAGGTATTAATTATTTTTAAAATACAGGGGCAAATTGTTTTGACAGCCCAATAACAGCCTTCAGAAATGCACTGCACTGCCACCAAGTACTTTAGTTAATGCTAATATTCTTAAATATAGTCCTCAGTTTAAAAATAGATATATTTAATAGCCCCCAATGTAAGAAGGCATGTAAATTTGAATTGAAAGAGATTTTCACTAGAAAGAGAATTTAGTTTTTAAAGAGATAAGTTTCTGTTATCTGGGATATTCATTCAAGGTGAAAAGCTAGCAGTTTTTCTGTGTTTAATCCTCTGCCTGAGACACCACATGTTCTGGGAATCGGGTGGGGAGCTGGCTACCCTAGAGAAGTAATCTTTATGGCTGAAGGCCCCACTAAGAGCTCCTAAAATGATTAACATTCTGTCTCCTTTTTATAATAATAACCCACAAAGCAAGAATCCTCTAAAACCTGCCTCTTCTCTGAATCCTCTAAATTTTATTTTGCTTCTATTCTATCTATTCTACACTCAGCAGCAAGGGTTATCATTCCTCTGGTTACTCTCCATGTTAGCTTAACAAATACTTTGTGGATAAGTCAAAATGCCTTAAGATGTTTGAGCTGATGATAAGCTACAGATTACTCACCTCACCCTGCCCACTGCAACAACACACACACATGAGTGTGTACACACACACACACCCTCTCTGCTTCAGCCACATTCCATTATCCTTGAAGATGCACAATGTTGACACATCCTAATACTGCTGAGATTGAGATTACCTGGAAATCACTGTAGAACAAACAAAAGAGATTTAACTAATTGTTGTGGCTTTGCATGCACAAACATAAAAAGCACCAGCTTCAAAACTGTCAGAATGAATGTTTGCTTGGAAGAAAATCTCAGAAACAACACTGGACAATCCTTTTAATCTCTAGGAACCAAATGGGGAGTTGGTGGTGGGCAGCGAAGCAGAGGTGTTTAGCAACACTACACAAGTGGGAATCAAAAGTAGGTTCATGCCACATACTCACAAACCCAGCTTAAAAGCCAAGTCCTGATGGTTTTCAGATCTTCCATAAATTCTGTTAAGAAATGCTGCCTCTGCAGTGCTCTTGCCCATATTGTGTGGAAAAGCATGATGTCAATGCCTCTGAATCAAGTCTTTCAGAAGAATCTGATTCTAAAAGTGAAGTTTCAGGAATACTGAAAGCAAATTATTTCACATATACTTTTATTTTGCCATATTTTATATTTATTTTGTTATATTTGATAGAGTGCCGTATAATAACACGCATGTCCAATTGAGGATAAAAAATGCTCTTTCAGAAAGTATTAAAACTCTAAGTGATAAGAAAATCTTGTGCCATAGTTTAACTGGCAATGTTTTTTCTTTCTTATGGGTATATGAAATGATGGTGTATCTTGAAATCCATGATATCTCGAACTAGACTAAATATAGTGGAGTCACCTTATTCTCTTGCTTTCTCTGACCTCTGATTTTCATGTATTCTGTTCTCCCTTCCTAGAACACTTTTTTCTCTCTCTTTGCTTGGGTAACTATTACCATCCTCTGGATTTTGGTTTAATCAACATTTCTCAGAAGGCTTCCTTAACCTCTTCACCTCCACCCCCAAACTATGTGAGTTACCCCTGCTTTCCACAGCACCCCATGCTTGAACTATCATAACAATTATCATCCTTTACCATAACTACTTGTTAATTTTCTGTCTTCCCCCACAGGCTGCAAAGTCTTTGAAAACAGAGAACTTGTCAGTCTTGCTCACATGATGCCTGGCAGAGCTGGCATGCAATAAATATTCACCCATCAATGAATAAATTAAATGGATTACTGTCTCCATTGCACAGCATGTAAATAAACTCATTTCTGTTTTGAAAGGCAAAGGAATAAGAATTTTATCTCACAGATGAGGAAACTGAGGCACGAAGAGTCTAGTTTATGACAGAGCCAAAACTAACATTTCTCAAGGTTCGATGTAAGATTAGCAATAAATAACTTAACATTTATTGGGCATTTGCTAGGCACATGGCACATTCTAACTTTGGTTATATGGATAATCTCGATTCTCACAACCCTTTTAGGTTGATATTAGAATCCCCATTTTATGAAAAGGAAAACTGAGGTGCAAAGCGGTAAACAAAACTTCCTAAGAGGATAGAGCTGGTAAGGAGTGCAGCTGATATGCAATACAGGCATACTCTAGAATATGCACCTTTAACCACATCCTTACAGGTGCTGGTAAATTGAATCAGAATAGTTAACAATAGTAAATACTGTTATTTACCAGCAGATCACTTCTTAAGAATGTGGTTTTCAGAAAACCAAATACCACATGTTCTCATTTATGAGTGGGAGCTAAGCATTGAGCACATATGGACCCAAATATGGGAACAATAGACACTGGACTATTGGAGGGAAAAAGGAGAATGGGGTGGCTTAAAAAACTACCTATCAGGTACTATGCTTGCTACCAAGGTGACAGGATCCATACTCCAAACCTTAGCATCACATAACATTCCCATGTAACAAATCTGCACACATACCTCCTGATCTAAAATAGAAGTTGAAATTTAAAAAAAAAAAAAAAAAAAAAAAAAAAAAGAATGTGTTTTCAAGTTGATCCAAGACAAATAGCTTTATTTTAGTGGATACAGATTCCAACAGAAACAGAATTAAACCTCATACAGTTGAAAGGGCACTGTAATATGAGGTAGGAGCCCGGGGTTCTCTACAGTCCATTTTCAAGCAGCTATATAATCCTAGGTGAATCACTTCACGTCTCTGGGGTTCAGTTTCTTCACTAGTTAAAAAAGAGGTGGACTAATGCATACAAACTCCTAAAATCCTCTGATAGTGCCTGTTGCATTATCTCAAAGCTATTAACAGGTACACCAAGTGGGAGAAATCACCTATGCCAAATATTGAATTTGAGGATGTAACTTAAACTCCAGTGTTTGTTCTACAAAATTCAAATAATGTTTGGCAAGGTAAAGGGCTCTTGATCCTCCATCTGAAAACATAGGTTTGCGAATTTCAGCCATCACCTCGTTCTCCTTTCCTTCTATTGACAGTGTTTGCTTTAGCGGCAGAAGGAAGCCCAGACTTGTGTTGACAGAGTTTGACTGTTGGGGAAAAGTACATACCTGGAGGGAGAACAGTGTTTAACAAGAAACAAGGCATCAGTCTTCGCCTGACTCATTCCAAGCTGGGCCTCCCTTCGCCGTTGCTTTGTTCCAACACTGGATCAGAGGCTCATGTAGAGACTTGCTGAAGTCGAACACTATCAAAAAACTCCAGCCTAGCCATGCTGAGGAGAAAAACAAAATTCTCGCCAGATGAGTGTTGGAGCCAAGGCTACTGGGAAGAGTTAGAGACTCACACCAGGGCTCCAGGGAGCGCAACCGGCCCCCAGCCCCGGCCCCCAAATCATTCCTCATGCTTCAGGGTCATAGGCTGCTGAAACTTTTCTTATGTATCCAAACCTTTTGGGAATTGCCTTTCTAATAGGCGGTGGTACACATTTTCTTTTCTTGGCTTGGTAGGCCATGGAAGGTTATAAGATATTCCCAAACTGTGCCTCCAAGGCTATATTCACATTTCATGTTGGCAGATAATTTTAGGTTTCGCGATTGCATTTAGAGCTAGATAAATTTGAGTAAATTGCTCAACCTCTTAAAGGTTAAGTTCACTCACCTGTAAAATGAAAATAATACCCACACTTGAGGATTAAATGAGACATCACGTACACCTGACAAATACCATGTGCTTAATAAAAGAGAGCTCGGCTGGGTGTGATGGCTCAGGCCTGTAATCCCAGCACTTTGGGAGGCCAAGGTGGGAGGACTGCTTGAGCACAGGAGTTTGAGACCAACCTGAGCAACGTAGTGAGACCCCGTCTCTACAAAAAACTTTAAAAATTAGCCAGATGTGGTGGCGTGTGCCTGTAGTCCCGGTTACTCAGGAGGCTGAGGTGGAAGGATCACTTGATCCCGGGAGGTCAAGGTTGCAGCATAAGGTGATTGTGCCACTACACTGCAGCCTGGGCGACAGAGTGAGACCCTGCCTTAAAAATAAACAAATAGGGAACTCTTCTATCATTCCTTTCACGAAGCTCACCCAAGGACAATCATTCTTAGACCCACTTAAACCAACCGAATTTTGGGAGGAAGTTTTCCTACTAAAATATTTTCTTAAAGATGGTTTTTCTGCGGCTTAGACAATTTCTTCACACAATTGGGACCTTAAAAAATATCAATAGAGAGAGAGAGAGAATGCATTCCAAATTAAATATGCATGCATTCAGCAAAAATTTTAAAGTACCAGGCTTGGAACAGGGTAATAATTGCTTCTATTTTAAAGCACTTTTAGCTTATAATTTTGTTTTCACAAACATTCATTCATTTGATCTCCCACCACACTCTGAGGAGAATAGGAATGGATCCTTATTCATCTCTTATAGGTGGGATTGACAGTCATAATGAGCAGTAGAATGAGTACAAAAAAAGCATAGTCCTTGATGTTAGAGAGACCTGGGTTTGAGGACTGGTCTAATATCAGCTGCATCTCCTTGAGCAAGTTACTTTTTGCATCTCATTTGTGAAATGGGAATAACATGCCTATCTCACAGAGTTATTGTGAGTATTAAATTAAGTGGTACATATAAGGTACTTATTACATATACAATCTCACACTCAGTTTAACACACAATATCAATTAGTGACCATCAGGATCATTACAGTTTTTAATTAGTGTTCAAGGTCATGTAGCTGAAATGGCAGAATCAGCACTAAAACTCCTGTTTGCTGACTTCCAATACAATCTTTTCTGCCATACTGAAAGTTTCCAAACATTTCAAAGGATCAAAATCCCTCTTTAAGGAAAGAATGTCTTTACATGGCACATCAAGATGTAACACAGTAGAACTTCCCTTGTTACAGGTGGCGGGGGTGGGGGGGTGCCTACAACACCTTCTGCCCACCCTACTTCCCACTGCCACAAATAAATGTCTCCCCACATGCCCCCCACGCACTCCATTGCTACCAAGGCAGCTGCTGGTGGTCAGCATTGCCTGACATTCACCAGGGACTTGACCTCAACAAGAGGAAAGCTGGACAATGATACTTCCATTTGCCTTGTTAGTACCATGTGTTCCTTCTCTTGTTTGTCTTACCTTGCTCCTTATTTCCTGTCAACCTCCCCATCCTTTGACCAGCCACCTTTTTGTGGCTAAGGGATTCCATAAACTTTATCAGCTCCTAACTGCCTTCTAGGACCTGAGTCCACCCCCACCCCCCCATTGTTTTCCGCCAACCAGAACCTGTGTCCTTCTGGTTCATGGAGGTTCCCCCAACTTTTCACCCATTGCTGCCTGTCATCACAGGATGACAGACCTCCCCACGTCATGCAGACTTCTGCCACCCCTTCCTAGCTCCTGCCCTGACCTTTCAAGAGAGGGAAAGTGACTAATGTGGTTGATCAAAATTCTAGAACATTTTTCATGTCACATTTTATTTGCGGGCAAGATTGCTATATGTTAAAGGCACAAAGCTATCTGTCCTATTATCTTCACACGGCTGGGAGTATACATCCAGGTAGGCCAAATATATTATATCTCCATATGCATGCCTGAGCATGCTGCTGTTTGCCACTATATAGAATTGAGCTGGTTAGAAGGATTCAGATTCAAGTCTTTAGTGAGATTTAAAGCCCAACTTAGTCTTCAAGCTTAAAACAGCACTTTTCCCAGCATTCTGCATTGAGGGCTATTGGGTACACGTGGGACTAATTAGATCTCCATTTAGATTCTATTCCTTGACCCTATTTTCATCAAGAAATCAACTGGGAAGAGAACTGACTGGTGGAGTAGATCTAAGCCTTCCCAGGTCTCTGGGCATAAATGCATTAAAAACCTCATCTCAATTCCTAACACCTCTCTGACCTTCCTCCCTGATGCCTGGTCCCCTTTCCTCTGTTGTCAGCCATTCACAGGTTCCTCACCCTACGGATATCCCCTGGTGAAACAGAACACACAAGATAGGCTTGTGCTCCTTTGGGCCATGACCTCGGCATGCTTTTCCCCTGCTTTCTTCTATCTAAATCCTACTGTCCCTCAAGGCCCACCCCAAATCCCTCCTCCAACTGAAGTCTTCCATTTTCCCTGTCGTGATCCTCTGGTTCACATAGCACTTAATTTTTCATTCAGTTATGGCGTTTATTTCATTCTGCCTCATGTTCCAAAAAGTTGTTTACAACAGGTCAGTCTTTTCCACAAGACTGGAAGCAATTCAAAAGCAGGAAGCCTGCTTTAGTCATTTCTGATGCCCCCACCTCTACCACAGTGCTTTGCAAACCACAGATACACAATCCTGTATGTATATGGGTCAAGTTGAATTGTTCAAAGAACCCAGTATTAGAAATTCCAGGAGCGCTAGACATCATGTGGGCCTTCTGAAGCACAAACGGAAAACACTTTGCCCAGAGTAGGAAGGAATTCATCAGAGCACCCTCATCCTGGGCCTGCCTGTGGGTCCACTTGTTTTCCTCATTTTTAATTACAAACAAGCTGCCTCATGTGTTTTCTTTTTCTGCTACCAGAACACACTGTCAATGAGCTTTGTTTTGGTGCAAATATTGACGCAGCAAGTGTTCGTCAGCAAGTCTGAGCCCTGGTTCCAGCAGCATGTTGAGGGATTCCAACACCTTGGGCCAATAGTCAGACTGCGTTATGTGTTCCTGCTCCTTTCCAAAGGCCTGGTGGGGCCTGTAGGATGTAGTGGAAAGAATGCAGAGTGCAGAGACTGAAGATCCAAGTTTCAGACCTCCCACTTGCTTTTTATTTGACCTCATGCAAGTTCCTTGAGGTCTCCGAACCTTGGTTTCTTCATCCATAGGTGAGTTCATATGAAAAAGCAAGTATGGAAATATTTTCTAGACCCTAGATCTCTGGAAAGTAAGGTACTATCTTGTATATCAAACAACTTGGTCTGCTAAAGGAATAAATGTGTCCCTCCCAGGCAGAAAACTGCTGTGGCCCAGTTCTGGGTGAAAGTTAAGTAATCACTACTAAAAGATGGCTATAAAGAAAAGGTCAGCTATTGTCTCTTCTGGGAACTCATCAAAAACATAATTGCTCAATGACTGGAAAATATGCCTGTTTGTAAATGGGTGGCTGCTCTCTTCCAACTCTTTGCCAAGACTCTGTCATCATCAGCTTGACTGTAAGGAGAGAAACTCCAAGCAAAAAGGAGTCCTGCCTCAGGGTACCTCTGGAGAGACTGCCATATTGCTGTTGACTCCTTTGCCAAAGATATTCTGCCGAGTTCAGTTAAGGAGCCCCAGACAGTATGGCTGTGTTACCACACAAGATTTCTGCACTTGCCATATGCAGGCAGGTCTGCAGAGCCAGCAGCCAGCAGCTGTGTTTACAATTTCCCATCACCCTTGTTAATTAATGAATTCATTTTGGGCCTATTGCTTACCCTGAGTAGGCTTCTGCAGCATGGGATGGCTGCGGGTCATCCCTGCAGGAGAGCCACATGGCATCTGGGTACTGTTTATTGTTGTTGTTGTTTTTGAGACAGAGTCTTGCTCTGTCGCCCAGGCTGGAGGGCAGTGGTGCATCTCGGCTCACTGCAAGCTCCGCCTCCCGGGTTCAAGGGATTATCCTGCCTCAGCCTCCTGAATAGCTAGCGTTACAGGCGTGCGCCACCAGACCCGGCTAATTTTTGTATTTTTAGTAGAGACAGGGTTTCCCCATGTTGGCCAGGCTGGTCTCAAACTCCTGACCTCAGGTGATTCATCCACCTCAGCCTCCCAAAGTGCTGGGATTACAGATGTGAGCCACCATGCCCAGTCTGGGCACTGTTCTTGATTGGAGGCAGTGCAGGGTACATCCTGGGGATGGGTAAAAAGGTGGTTGAGAGAACATAAAGCCATTTTTATGCACCAGGGCTAAGCATTGCCTTCCTCCGTTATTAAGACCCAGTCAGCTTTAAAGAGGCTCTCAGCTTTCGTTTCCATGATTTTGAAGATAATGGTTTCCAAATGTCCAATGTGCCGCACATTTCAGATAAAATCCCAAACAAAATGTCTGTGAGGATATGAACTAAAATCATAACCACTTCCATTGAAATATTACTTATTGCCTGCACTGTAAAATTTTCCCATAAACCTGATCTCAAGGATATAAAGAAGTGGCTACCAGATCCCATGGCAATTCCAAGGGAGAAGAGAATCCTGTCTTATTTTCTAATCAGTCCTGCTTTGTATTAGACTTTATTTTTAGAAGGCTCTAAAATGGGAAGCAGGGGAATAGGGAACTAGGAAATGGATTTAGTCTTTCACAGTTTTACTCTCTGGAAACAAAAATGTCTATTTGTGTGGTTGTGATGGTAAATGAGTGGTATCCTCAAACCCGGCTGCTCTGCGGGACCAGAATCAAACAAAAAGAACAGAAAAGGATTACCATCAAAATATTCATGAGGTTATAAAAAAAAAAGTACCATGATTAGACAGTCTTTGTTTATCATAAGGGACTATTCCTGTCTTTTAAAACAAAGATCTAACAAAGCCTTTGTGATTATCTAATAGAAAAATTTTTTTTGCAATACCAGAGGCTTAGTGAGCAGAACTGAGCCCAAAGTTTTGCATTCTGATTCTGACTGTAGCACCAACCATCTGTGTAACCTTTGACTACTCCTCTCCCCTTTGGTTTTTACATTTCTCGTCTGCACAATAACAGTAAAAAGAACTGGGCTCCTTCCCTTTCAGGACTCTTGATTTCAAACAGAGGATGGAGGGGAAACTGATTTATAAACACAAAGGATGGCTATGATAATGAAGATTATATTCTAGGGCATAATTGTTTTTAACATTCTGTTTGTTGTTTTCCTTCTTTAGAAAGATTTCTATAAAGCTATTTGTTTCAAAACTTAAAAAAAAAAATGTTAAACTTTATCCCATTGTATAATGTCTGGTGGATTGGGGTAGGTATGTATTTAAGTTTTCCATCCAAAACATGATTTACAAAGACGGGTAAGGAATACATCCTTTAAAATTTTTATTTTATTATTTTATTTTATTTTATTTTGATGGACTCTTGCTCTGTCGCCCAGGCTGAAGTGCAGTGGCTCAATCTCTGCTCACTGCAACCTCCGCCTCCTGGGTTCAAGCAGTTATCCTGCCTCAGCTTTCCGAGTAGCTGGGATTACAGGCGCCTGCCACCATGCCCAGCTAATTTTTGTATTTTTAGTAGAGACGGAGTTTCGCCATGTTGGCCAGGCTGGTCTGAAACTCCTAACCTCAGGTGATACCCCCGCCTTGGCCTCTCAAAGTGCTGGGATTACAGGCATTTTATGAAGCACAGCAAAGACCAAGTAACAACAGATTACGTGTGCCTAGGAAGTAAACTCCACATACACTGTCACACCTAAATGAACATAGACACCCTGGAGGGAATATATTGATATATTCCTAGAATCATCTAGCCTCAACATTTATGTCAGTGAAATTCGCATTTTTCTATGGAGTCACAGAATGTTACTCTACAGTATTTTCTTTATAGCTGGGAAAGAAAGAAAGAGACAAAGAAAGAAAGAAAGAAGGAAAGACAGAAAGAAAGAAAGAAAGAAAGAAAGAAAGAAAGAAAGAAAGAAAGAAAGAAAGAAAGAAAGAAAGAAAGAAAGAAAGAAAGAAAGAAAGAAAGAAAGAAAAAGGAAGGAAGGAAGGAAGGAAGGGAGAGAAAGAGAAGAAGAGAAGAGAAGGAAGGAAGGAAGGAAGGAAGGAAGGACGGACGGACGGACTCAGTTATGAAAGTTATTATGCTGAATGAAAAAAGCCAGTCTCAAAACGTTGCACACTGTACAGTTGCATTTATAATGACATTGTAAAAAAGACAAAATTATAGTAGCAGAGAATTGATAGTGGTCAGCAGGGATTAAGGATGGAAGCAGGTGTACCTACTGAGGAATAGCACTAGAGAGTTTGGGGGCTTATTGAACTGTATTGCATTGTAATTGTGATGGTGGTCACACAAATCTATACATGTCTTAAAATTCATAGAACTGTACAGCCAAAAAAAGTCCATTTCATTGTATGATAACTAAAAATAAAATTAACAAATGTGATAAAATGCAAAAACAATCACATTGTTGAATTATATGCAGCAGAAGTCCAGCCTTGACCTCTGATATGTCACAACTAGATTTGTAAAAAAAAAAAAAAAGCTTTACAGTGGCTCTTTTCTAACTTTAATAGGCACATAAATTCCTTGGGGCTTTGGTTAGGATGAAGATTCTCATTCAGTGGGTCTGAGATGGGGCCTGAGTACAACAACTAGGTGATGCCCCTCTGTGTCTGTAGACAATACTGAAAGATGTGTAGGCTTTGTATTATTTAATTCATTTAAAGTAATTATGGCAAATATGTGTCGTTTAGAGCAATTATGGCAAATATGTGTCATATGCCAACCACTCCCTATCCCTCACCCATAGCAGAGATCACTCATTGTTCAAACATAATTTCCTCCTGAGCCTAAATATGCCCATTAGATAGAGCACTGTAGAGGGCAGCTGCTGCTTGTAGGAGTGGTCATGTGAGGTGAACTATGGAGGACTGATGTTAGTCCCATCCAGCAGCATTTACAGAGAAATCCACCAAGAGAACTCACGTACTTTTTGGTGCCTTACTGTCCTGTCTCCAAAACTCTGTGTGTCCTAGACAAATTAGCTATAGTCAATAACAGATATATCTTTCCCTCCAGCTAAGATAAGCAAGCTTGTCTTTCTGACCAGGCTGTCAGAAGCCTAATTTAAAAATAAAATTAACAAATGTGGTAAAATGCAAAAATAGCCTAAATGACTTGAGGGCAGGGACATATCATCTACTTCTTTTAGTAACTCCCTTCTTACTACTTTGAGCCTCAGTTTCTGCATTTATAAAATAAAAATAATAATCTTATCTCATAGACTTGTTGTGAGGATTAATAAGATAATCAACATGAAGCTCTTAGAATAGTACCCAGCACAGAGTAAGACTCAGTAGTATTTGGCTCCTGTTATTCCCCCAGTAATGGCCAACATGGTGCCATGCTCATTGGGAATATTCAAAAACAGGCTGGGCACAGTGGCTCATGCCTTAATCTCAGCACTTTGGGAGGCCGAAGTGGGTGGATCACTTGACGTCAGGAGTTCTAGACCAGCCTGGCCAACATGATAAAACCCTGTCTCTACTTAAAAAATACAAAAAATTAGCAGGCCATGGTGGTACCCGCCTGTAGTCCCAGCTACTTGGGAGACTGAGGTGGGAGAATCACTTGAACCTGGGAGGTGGAGGTTGCAATGAGTCGAGATCATGCCATTGCACTCCAGCCTGGGTGACAGAGTGAGACTTCATCTCAAAAAACAAAACAAAACAAAACAAAACAAAAAAACAGCTACAGAGAAGCCAAGAGAATGAAGCCAACACTAAATTTGAGCCAAAAGACAGAGACCATAGTATCAACCTTCTCCCTACACCTCTCTGAACTTCCGTTTCTTCTTAAGTATAATAAAAATTGGACAGAAATTTTGTGTTAATTTCAGCTCTGACATTTTGTGAATTGATAAAATCCTATAACACTCTTGTGAAGCATCCAAGCTGTTTTTAAAAGCCTGTATAGAATCCTGAATATCCAGTTGAGAGCAAAAGAAAAAAAATATAATACTTCCAAAAATTAGTTGCAGCAAAAATTGAGTTAATTACCACTTGACTTAGTGGTTTTCTGCCACTGGAGGGCGTGCAGTACTTGTTTGTAAAATGTCCTTCTGGGTTTTAGCTCTCTTGCACACTTCAATTTCAGACCGTTGAATTGGAATCAAAGAATCAAAGAAACCACCTCCTTCCTTTGACAGAGTTAATAGGTGAGGAGGTGCAGCCTGCAGAGACATTGTGAGTTAGAAAAGTCAACAGAGAGAAGTGTGCTTAATCTGCCTGATGCCAATTCTACTACCTTCATTTCTCCATAATATTATCCCTAAACAGCCCTTCATGCCACATCCTCTCTTAACTTTTTAAGAGAGGAGCTCTTAAGAGATTTTGAGCCCATCTCTTCTTCTCCTCACTCCTGCACATGGCTTCTCCGAGTTCTCTTGTTTTTTTCACAAACCTCCAGCAGAAACCAGGGCCTGGGCCTCTTTAATATGGCCCTAGCAGACTGAATGGGGTTAGTATATAAACAGCCAGGATCCATATAATGGGCTCTGGCAGATTCCCTTCATTCTTGATCTGGGATGTGAATGGTGCAAAAGGTAGAAGAGAAGGTGCTTTCCAGAGAGTCATTTTTTACTGAAACTTATTGTCCATTAGCCTCGAGAAATGGAAATGGGTGGTATAATGGAAATGAGAGATAGTTCCTTCATTTAAAGAACTCCCAAATTAATTAGGGTGACTAAATATAAAAGTGAGGGGTGAGAAGGGAAAAATCTTGAAGGGCCTTCAGAGATCAAGTTTTAGGAACACAGATTTATTCTCTTTTGCTACATGTTATCAATTCCCTGAAGTTCTATGTTGAAATCAGTCGGGATGCCTCTTCCCAATTAAGAAAGAATGTGTGTTGCAATGAATCATTCATGTCTGCCAGGAGCATACAACGGAGTGGGATATGCATGCATGTACTAACCCTGACCTCTAATCCAGGACCCACTATTTTTTTTTTTTTTTTTTTTCAGATTGGGGAACTAAGGCCCAGAGAAGAAAAAGGAAGTGGTCAAGGTCATTCAGCTAAGAGACAAGGGGTGAATTTTCAAAACATTGTAACCCTGAGGCAGCTCAGTTTAGGGTACAGGGTCAACAGACAAGGAATACTCCTGTGTTTTCTGTTCTCAAAGTCACGGGTGATTCTCTCACCTCAGCTAAGTAGTCCTGACACACTTTGGACCAATTTGTTTATCTTTCTACAGATATTTTGTAATTCCTTCTCCTTTTTTAACTTTTTTCTTATAAAATTGTTGTTACATAGAAAACAATGTGTGTAGCACACAAAGAAATAAAGCATAAAAATAAAATAAACACCAATAATCCACCCCTTAATTTAAAAAAAATAGAAACTACACATGTGCTTCCCTGACCCCACTCCCTACCTCCCTGCCAAGAGGCATCCACTCTCTTAAATTTTACTTTCTTCATTCCCTTAGTTTCTCTTTTAAGCTTTAATACATATGTGCATATCTTTAGACATTGAATTTTTTTGTTTCACTCATTTTTAGATGTTCTACAAATGCAATCCTGCAGTTTGCATTCTTCTGTAGTTTGATTTTTCACTTAAAATTATATTTCAAAGATCTCCAAAGTTGTAGCTCATTCATCTATATTACTGTATAGTATTTCATTGTGTAAATATTCCATAATTTATGTATCCATTCTACTATTGATCAACATGTGAATGGTTTCCAGGGTTTTTTAATTGTTAAGAATTTTGCTATGGTTTTTTTTTTTTAATATTTCCTGGTAGCCATGTGCAACAGTTTCTCTAGAGCGGTGGTTCTTCATCAGAGCAATTTTCCCTCTCCAGGGACATTTGACAATATCCAGACACATTTTTGATCATCACAACCAGAGGGACCCCTGGAGAGAAGGGGACAGAGGGCTTCTACTGGCTAGAAGTTAGCAGCCAAGGATGCTGTTCACCAGCCCAGAACAGCCCTGCACAACAAAGAATGATCCAGATCAAATGTCAGCAGTGCTGAGTCTGAGAAACCCTGCTCTGGACGACACACATGGGTTGAAATTTCTAAGTTATAAGTGTGTCAACTTCAAATTTACAAGGTAGTATCACACTGAGTGCCAAAGTGGTTGTACCAATTTCTACACCAACCAGGAGTATGTAAGTCTCATCACTCCATATTATATCCAACACTTATTACTGTTAGCTTTTAAAAATATATATATTGGCCAATCTAGTTGGAATAAAGTGGGTGGAATATAGTATCTACTACTAATGAGATGAGCATCTTTTATATAACCATTGGCTATTTATGTTTCCTCTTCTGCGAATTGCCTGTTCATGTAATTTTTCCCATTTCTCTTTTAACTATATTTGTTTGCATTGTTCATATAGATTTCTTGGTTTTTAAAAATATTTTGTATATTAATCACAATTAATTATATCACACATACCTTCTCCCAATTTGAGGAATTTGAGGCTCATCTTTTTTTAATGGTGCCTTTTGATGAACAGAAATTAATTTTAATTTTGATGTGGTTGACTTTATCTATCTTACATTAAGTACTCTATGAGTCTCATTTAATAAATCGTTTCCTACCTCTGGGTCATATGGTTATTCTTCTATATTTTCTTCTAAAATGTTTAAGGTTTTGCCTTTCACATTAATGCCCTCTGGAATTGATTTGGGCTATGATGTAAGTAAGGTAGAACGGAATCTTTCAGAACTGTCCTGCGCCTCCCTTTGTCTAACTCAATTTTCTAGGCTCATTCACTAGGGCAAACTCTTTTAACTATAGGCTTTACCCAAGGACTTCAGGGGAAGAAGAATCTAATTGGCCTCCTCTACTATTCTTTTGGAGGCCTCACTAAATGAGCAGATTGTGAGAAATGAGCACACTGACCCCGAACTATCTGAGTTCCTTAGCTCCTACCTATGCCTGTTCAGCTCAAGATCTCTCTCCAGTGTGCCAAACAGGCCCACATCAAAATGCTGGGAACTTACTGCACCCAATCCATGAACTCTCAATTTCTTAAAGAACTTCAGAAAGAAAAGGAAAGAAGTATTTACTAATGGTAGAAGTGCAGGCACAGATAGAGGCAGTGGGGGCTGTTTTAGAAAGGTCCCACCGACACACACTCCAGAAAGAATAGGAAGGAGTCGCCTACTTGTAAGGAGGAAGGTACACCTCTCCACATGTCCTGTGACTGTAGAGGAGAGTGTCACAACTGAGTCTGGTTCCACTCTACTCCTTGCTATGGCTTCAGCAACCCAGTTCTCAAAGTTTAGTATAGTAGCCAGAGCCAGCAATGGATGTGAGGAAGGTGCTCAGTGGTGGGCTGGAGTCAGTAGCACAGGCTCTAAGGAGTCAATTTTATGTACCCCCTTCCCACTTTGCATCACCTTGGCAGCTTGAAATCAACAACTGTGGGATCATTTGCAGTGTTTAATTGGCAAACACCACAAATCCAGCCTTCTACCTCCTCCTAGTGCCTGCCGTTAAACATTTACCAACACACCACTGAAAGCACTGCAATCCCACTCACTTGTAGCCCCCAGTTATCAGATCCCCTGTGATTAGCTCTGACCCTGAGGCAACCCCAAGTGCAAGTCGGTGGCTCCACCTATTCAATTCTCTGCTGCCTTGGCCAGTCCTGATGCACTTCCTCCAAAACCTAGAACTTCATGCAACCTATGTTGAACACTCTAAGTTTTCCCCCAGCTCAGACACTAAATTGCAGTGCCTTTAGTTTGTGCCCCTGTCATTTCGTCCTTGCCTGGACCACCATTGTAATAGATTCCTAACCCATCTCCATATCCACTCTTCGTGTCCTTCAATCTATTCTCCTCATTCTCTTCAGTGTGTTCTTTTACCCTACACCACAACACTCTTTTACTCAAACCCTCCAAGGGCTTTCTATTTCACTTAGGACAAAATTCAGACCTTTATCATTGGCCCTCAAGGCCCTAATCAGTCTATTCCCTGAATATTTATCCAAACACATTGTCTACTCTTCTCCTCCTTTCCACTAAGCTCCAGCCACATGGACTCTTTTCATTTCTCAAACTTCCAACAGTCTTGGCAGTTGCAGCTTTGTAAGCCTGATAATTTCCCTCTCCAGATCTGTATATGGCTGGCTCCTTCTTATCTCAGTACAAAGGTTATCTTCTCAGAAAAGCCTTTCTTGATCACCAGTAAAACTCTACCATTCCCCAACCCCACCCCAAGGCCTTCTCTATCCAGCACTCTTTGAGCTTGTGTTTGTTTTCTTTCCATTCCTTATCACTAACTGAAATTATATTATTAATTGCTTTTTTGTTGACCTGTTTATTGTCTGTGTTTACCTCTAGGATCTAAGTACCAGAAGGTCAAGGACCCTGTCTGCTTTGTTTCAATCTGTGTCTCTAGCCTTCAGCACAATGCCTAGCACATGATAGATACTCAGTAAATATTTGTTGAACTAATGAATGAACTTAATGTTGTTATCTTGGCATTAGTGGCAGCACCAGAGTCCAATCAGACCTAGCAGGGACATTCACAAAGGCTGCATTTTCTTAATGTTTTTATCCTTCAGTGAGAGGGTTCTCTTTGGTGTATATATACTGCTGTCCCCTAAAAGAGACATTAACTTCACCCTGGACTGACTCAAGGAATTCAAAGAAACTCAAATGCCCCTACACTGCAAATAAAACCATCCATGTCCTTAACTCTTTTCTTTTCCAGGTGCATTATTTTCCTGATTTGTAGGATACTAAGAAGGATCTGGGACCTAATTAGAAAGACGTTGGTCCTCCATAAATAAAGCTACTCTCATGGGAGAATTCTGGCGTGTGATCTCTTCCCCACAAAATCTCACTCTCCAGTTCCAGTGCTGCGAGCTTCTCTCTGTGATCTGTGTCCTGTTCTCTGTCTCCCTAACTGTGCATGTGGGTCCTTCTGGTTCTCTGCAGTGATTGCCAGAAATCTGTTAATCTCCTTTGGATATAAACTCCTGTTCTATTTTGGTCTTCAAAGTTTTTCTTTTCTTTCTTTCTTTTTTTTTTTTCTTTTTTCATTCTCAAAAGAAGCCTAAATTTGGCAAAGCAGGTTTGATCAGTTTATTTTCTTTCTTTTGTTTTTTTTTAAGATGGAGTTTCGTTCTTGTTGCCCAGGCTAGAGTGCAATGGCTCTATCTTGGCTCACCACAACCTCCACCTCCTGGATTCAAGCGATTCTCCTGCCTTCTACCTCAGCCTCCCGAATAGCTGGGATCACAGGCATGCACCACCACACCTGGCTAATTTTGTATTTTTAGTAGAGACCGGGTTTCTCCATGTTGGTCAGGCTTGTCTCAAACTCCTGACCTCAGGTGATCCGCCCGCCTCTGCCTCCCAGAGTGCTGAGATTACAGGCATGAGCCACCTTGCCTGGCCCAAATCAAATTTTTTTTCAAATTCACCTGAAGGGAAATATTGATGCTTATCAGATTAGAAGATAACAGTCTTCTTCCTGCACTCCCAAAAAGAACCCCAGTCCCTAGTCAGGACCCCAAAAGCAAGATCTAGTCTTTAAAGCCTAATATGATCTTTGGTGCCCTCAAGATCCCCCTGTCGGATCTTCTGTCAAAAGATACTGTTAATGACGATGAAAAAGGTACCTGATAACTCTGCTGTGACCATCAGGTGATGGGTGCACCAAAATCTCAGAAATCACCACTAAAGAACTTATCTATGTAACTGAACACCACCTTGTTCCCCAAAAACCTACTGATATTTAAAAAAAAAAAAAAAAAAAAAGGAGCTAAATATCAGGAAAAAAAAAGAAAAAGAAAAGAAAAATGTGCCTGGTAACTCTTGCTGTGACCATAAAGGCAATACACTCTGTCCTGTCCACACGGCTCTAGATTTTGCAAAGAGAATGTTCCCTGAATTCTCTCCCTCCTTACTTAAGAAGCACTTTGATAAGAACTTTGTGCTCTGTGTGAGTTGTCCATTAGGGAATATCAACTGGAAAAGGAGTCCTAACTTTGTCCCAAGTCCTACCCCCACTACACCAATAACCTGGCTAGGTTGAGAAGTGTTTTAAAGGGCTTTTATATTCTATAAACTAGCAGTCAATCCTTACTGTTTGCCCAATATATGTCCTGAGACTTTTTCAAATCCTTAATTTTGCGACTACCCAAGGCATATAACTTTCCCTAGTAAGTGCATATTTAACCTTACAATGTAACCCTCGTCTTACTTGATCTCAACTGATGTAACTGACCACTCCCTCCTTTTCTTTTTTTTTTTTTTTCTTTTTTTTTTTTTTTTTTTTTTGAGATGGAATCTTGCTCTGTCACCCAGGCTGGAGAGCAGTGGTGCGGTCTCAGTTCACTGCAACCTCCAACTACCAGGTTCAAGTGATTCTCTCCTGCCTCAGCCTCCTGAGTAGCTGGGATTACAGGCCCCTGCCACTATGCCCAGCTAATTTTTTGTATTATTAGTAGAGACAGGGTTTCACCATGTTGGCCAGGCTGGTCTCGAACTCCTAACCTCATGATTCACCCGCCTCAGCCTCCCAAAGTGCTCTGATTACAGGCGTGAGCCACCACGCCTGGCCTCATTCCCTCCTTTTCAAAGTATCCTTCCTTTGGTCTCCTCCTTGGTAGCTTTCTTTCCATTTCATTTATTGGCTTCACTTCCTCCAGTAAATCGCTAAATATTGGAATACTCAAAGCACACCTGTGCATCCATTTTTCTTCTCACTTGACATTTTAACTATAAGGCTCTTCCTCATTCCCAAGGTTTCAAAGACTACCCACATGCCAATGATTCTCTTCAAGATACTTGCTTTGACTTCCTAATCGATACCTCCAGCTACTTATTGCATGCTGCGCTCGGATATCTGCTTAACATATCCACAATTGAACTTTTGATTATCTCCTTCAAGCTTTCTCCTCTGGCAGTCTTCTCCATCTCGACGAATGTCCCATTATCGATTCAGTTACTCAAGCCAAAAACCTGGAGTCATCCTTGACTCTTTCTTCTTTCTTGCCTTCCCACATTCAATCCAACACCAAATCCTGTAATTCTTATTTCCAATATATCTCAAATCTATCCATCAACTTTTCTCCACCTTTATTGCCACCACCCAAGTCCAAACTGTCCTGGTCTTTCTTGTCCCCTTTCAATGCATTCACTACACAAACATTAAGTACACAAACCAGCCAGGATGATCTTTTTAAATTTTGCATCAGATCATGTCACTCTCTGGCTTCAAATTCCTTAGTGGCTTCCCTTTGCACTGTAATAAAATCCCAGATTCTTGGCAGGGCCCACAAATCACACTGTGAGCTGGTTCTGCCACCTCTGCAGCCTCATCTGCCTCCCTCCTTCCTTTCACTCCACTCCAGCCACCCTGTCCATTCTGTTCCTTGAAATGTACCAAATACATACAGAGGAACCTTAATGAACTAGAATGCTGTCATTAACTGAGGAATAAGCAAGACAAGGTTCATGATTCTACTATTTTCAGTTGAAGCTCTTTCCAAAAAGTATGAAGCCACTGTAGTGCTCTGGAAGTCCAAGTCAGCAAACATGACAGTAATGTTCTTTGTAACCTGGAAATCTGATGGGGCCTTGGCACCATTTTCACCAGTAACAACATTCAGTTGTTACTGTTCAGGGCAATAAGTGGAGATGAATAAGGTATGGGATTGAGTCTTGACTGTTTTCACAAAATTCACTGAGACTGACTTGTTCATTATTGTTTTTGAGAAAACCTATGCTATTTACTTGTCTGTCCACTAATTGGCCTCTAGATCCTAACAGTGGAGTATGGAGATTCTCATTGGCTTAGTCATATAATTCATCCATCCCGTATGCATGTGTATTTGTATATGCAGTTCTGTGCCACAGGCAAGTTATTTAAATTCTCTGACTCTCAGTTTTCTCATCTGTAAAAGGAGATGGTACAGTCAAGGTTGTTGCAAGTCTTTGCAAAGCATTGAGAATTGTAGGCCCTCACAGTGATAGTTGTTATTAAGAAGTGAGGAGGGAATATTCATAAAGAAATCTCCCTCCTCATATGTAATCTCACTTTCCCCACAACCAAGATTATCTTACTTTGTTATTACCAATTGTTAAAATTTTAGAGTCATAAGTACTATATAAATTTCCTTTTCCCAAACACTTTGTGGTACTCTCCAAAATAGACCTTCAGGGTTAAGCAATGGTAAGGAAGACCCAATTAATGCCACAAAGGCCATGCTGTGGCACCTTGCTAAATTCCTCTTTATGGATGTAAATGCTTTAAAAACAGTGTGCTGTTATCTCGAGGCCTGGTCCCTGGGTTTTAGATAAACTGGGACTTTCCATCGGTCTTCTTTCTACTCATGGTAAACATCACCTTTCTCAGAGGTGCTCTGTCTCTATTGTAATGCTCCACACAGGTCAGATATTCAGACAGAAGGCTCCTGACACTGCCATGAAGAAGGATGGCTCTAGGAGGGGTTTTCCGTGTTATACTAGTTTCGAAGGCCAAAAGGTCAGCTCTGGGCAACTCGGGTCCTCCATCAATAATCCCATCTAGGACAGGACCATCAATTCCCTTCTTCTCAGCTGAGACCTCACATCCCACTATCAGAGCCTAAGCCAATGACCTCTTCTAATCTAACACTCTTTCCCCTTACTAGGTTGGCCTCAAGTGGGACATCAGGGGCCTATCCAAAGCCAGCAGGGTTTAAAGAAAGTTGGGGAGTTTCCAGCTGTACATAGAAAATAACTTCTTTTACAGTATGAGGGATTAAAATGTGGGGGAGGGGTAGATCTCTTCAGAAAATTTATTGAACTTTTGGGTGTTTTGTTTTGTTTTGTTTTTGAGACAGGGTCTTGCTCTGTCTCTCATGCTGGAGTGTGGTGGCACCATCTCATCTCCCTGTAACCTCCACCTCCTGGGCTAAAGCAATTCTCCCACCTCAGCCTCACCAGTAGCTAGGCATGCACCACCGCACCTAGCTAATTTTTGTTTTTGTAAAGACGAGGTTTCACCATGTTGGCCAGGCTGGTCTCAAACTCCTGACCTCAGGTGATCTGTCTGCCTCAGCCTCTCAAAGTGCTGGGATTGATTACAGGTGTGAGCCACCATGCCTGGCCTGAACGTTTTAAAGGAGTGATGGCTGAGAGGTTCAAATGTCTAAAGCAGAAGCCCAGAAAAGAAAATTACCTGGATATTTCTTTAATTTTCTTTTTTTTTTTTTTTTTTTTTTTTTTTGAGACAGAGTCTCGCTCTGCCGCCCAGGCTGGAGTGCAGTGGCCTGATCTTGGCTCACTGCAAGCTCCGCCTCCCGGGTTCACGCCATTCTCCTGCCTCAGCCTCCCGAGTAGCTGGGACTACAGGCGCCCGCCACCTCGCCCGGCTAGTTTTTTTGTATTTTTTAGTAGAGACGGGGTTTCACTGTGTCAGCCAGGATGGTCTCGATCTCCTGACCTCGTGATCCGCCCGTCTCGGCCTCCCAAAGTGCTGGGATTACAGGCTTGAGCCACCGCGCCCGGCCTTCTTTAATTTTCATAATAAACTTATGCTATGTATCTGCGTAAATAAATGCCATAAAACAACAGTGCAAAAAATGACCCTTCCATTTCTACAAAATGAGAGGTTTATGCTAACACATTATAGGTCATTGACCACACAAAATGTTGGCCCTTTCAGAAATTCTTGAATAGAAAGATAATGTCATTCCTGTTTATATTATTATTCATTTTTAAATAAGAGGCAATAAAACTTCCGGTCAACATGTAAGATATTGTAAGAACAATTAGTAAACATTATTTTTACCAAAATATGAGTAGACTTGGTTTTAGCTACTGGCACGGGGCGGGGAGGTGGAATGCACACATGTGAAACAGAACAAGTATGGTCTATATCTCTGGAAGAACTGGAAATGGATATTTAAGAAAAACCACTTGTCATCTGCACAGCAAGATTAGTGCAACAAATACCACTTAGGATTCATTCTGCATTGGTGACAATGTGAGAGAGATGGGGTATGTTACCAGGAGATTTCTGTGCTGGAAATAGATCGCCGCTTCACTGAGTCATGTGTGTGTCTCAAATGCATTATGTTAAACTAATCTAAAAACAGAAAAAAAAAAAAAAAAAACCATTTTTTTAAAAAGGTGATAATGGTAAAGAATTTTTTTTATCCTTCAGAACACTCCCATATCTGTTATCTTACGTCTTCTCCGGGGTCCAGGAGTAAAGATCAAAAGTGAATGAGGCTGCAGGTTTTGGATACACTCTGGCCACATGTCATGTCAGAGAGCAGAATTTTATGGCTCTTGAGTTGCTTTCTATATGATCTCAAAGAAGGGAATACAAAGTTACAGATACCAGGACTTAATGTGATTATGAGTTTGCCATAAATTTCCATTTGCTTCTAACAGATTATGCAGAGAGGTAGAAAAAAAAATTCTGCAGGGAGCCTGTGCTTCAAAAAAACGACTTGAGAAAACATGCTCAAGTTTTCCATTTCTCTTCTTTCTTCCTTCACCTTTTCCCCTTCCTTCTTTCCTTTGAGTTGCTCTTTCTTCTTTCATATCCAAAGCTAACTCGTCAACCTTTCAAATGCAACATTCTTTGCAGAACTGGATGACTATAGTATTGATTTATCTTTATACATAATAAAATACATAATATTTAATTTCCTGAAATATTGGTCAAGCTATTTTTTAGTTAACCTTTTTAAATGATGAGTTTTTGACTATAAATAGAAAATGTGCCTTTTTAAAGAAAAAAGCTAAATGAATAATTTTTCCAAAATTAATCTTTTTTTCAGTTCTACAACAAAAAAGAAGTGGAATATGCTATCAATTTTGCATTGTGAGGTGATCAGCGCTTCTAACCAGCCCTCTGTTTTATTCTTAAGCTCTCCTAGTTTTCCACATGGACACCAACACAACAAGAAAATTCCTCTGTACGGGACCTGGAATATAATCCCATAAATTATCACCTTTTATGACTGGAAAATATTTGCCAATGAAGAAATGGTCTGTAGGTATTTGTCTTAAGATTTTGGGCTGTTTAATAAAAATATAACTTTATTTTTTAAAAAAGAAAATTCCTCTGTACCCCCAACTTTCAATTTTAAGAAGTAAATAATCCATGCAGACAAAAACAAACACGAATTTTCTCAACCCTCTCCTCTTGCTTCCTAAAGGAAGCAAAAGCAAACAGGTGATAAAGAGGTAAAGGGCTAAGAAGAGAGAGAACTAGAAAGATTTTTCAAAAAAATCAAATCTGCTCACAACATTCCCCTTCTCACAAGCTTTCATGTCTTTCTGCGGCCAACAGAATGGTCCAGCTTCTTAGAGAAGTCAAGGGTCCCACACTCACCCTTCTTTCCCCATCCTAACACCATCTTCTTACGCTTTGCTCCTGCCACGTCACTCTGCCAGCATTTCTCCAGACACACTCTGCACTTTCACGTCTAATTCTATGGATACGCAGTGGGCTTCTTGCAGACAGTGGCTGGTCTTAGTGGTATTTGTGTTCTCACCAGCTTGCAGGATGCCTCACTACTTATAGTCTATAAGTGTTTCTTAAATTGAGATTTCCGAACATATTTAAAGTCTCCAACTTTGTCAGTTTTCTTAACATGAAGTTTTTAGTAGGCTAAGAAGTCTCTGGGTAAGCACAGGCACACACGCAAGAAAACAAGTCTCTATGATCAGACTAAAGGACAGGGAAATGCACACTCATGGATGAAGCGTAAATTAGTATAACTTTTCGAAAGAGGGATTTAACCATACCTTTTCAGAAGTAGGAATGCCACTCTTGACCTAGCAGTTCCACTTCTGAAAATTTCATCTGAGAAAGGAATCCTGTATATGTATAAGCAAGTTTATCACAGCGACGTTTACAGTTTCAAAATATTGTAAACAATCAAAATTCTTAACAATGAGAGTTGTATTAACTAAATAATGGTTCATTCACATAATAGAATGAGAGTGTATGCTCAATAAATGTGAGAAAAAGAAAGAACCATATTATAGAAGTATTTGCAGCCTTGGAACAAGGACAATGTTATACTAACAAATAAAAAATATGGTGCGCTCTCATAATCAAATTTTTAAAATAAATGTTTTCTTTATAGAAAATGTCTAAAAGAACATGTGATTATTTTTAATTATTTGAGTGACTATAAAAGTTTAAAATGAGAAAAATAAGACAATGTGAAGTCAGGTAAACACTGCGTCTTAATAGGAACATGTCAAACTGCCCTGGGCAAGCTTCGTTCTTCTGAATGAAGTAATACAGAAAAAGTCCATTAGTTTAATGTGTTAGTTTGCAAGCCACTGAAAAATCTTAGCCATGTCAGTGAATTAACCCAGACACATACTGGAAGACGCCCCACCGTGGAAAGCTGAGATGCCCACATTACATAAGCAACATTGTCCTCACATCAGCTAACATATTTTTAAAGAACTGAAATTTTTATTGCTTTTTTTTTTTTTTTTTAGAATTCCTCCTCTTACTGCACCCATCTCACCACCCACATGCTCAGCTCAATCATCTCATCAAAGAGAGAGTGAAACTGTTTTTCTATAGCCTCCCCCATTCCCATCTGAACAGAGTTCTCTTGAAACCCATTCATCAACCAGAAAAAATCTCAACTAGAACATCTTAAAAACACACAGAGAAAGATAAACAGAAAACTGAATTACACTTTCTTGGACATTTCAACCCCCAGTGGGCTTTCAAATTCCATTTTGGGTCATTATTGGGTAGCTTCATTGATTCACTACCAACCAGTCACCTCGTGGTTTCAAACAGAGCTCTCAGTCTGCAAGAATGAAGATGTTATCACCGAGAAAGTGAAGGGCCTGGGAGACAGCTGGTTGCTTTTACAGGGACTGACGTATCTGGAACAAGAATCGGCCTGGCTTCTGAATATAAATAGGAATTAGTAAGGTAGACGCAGAACAAATAAGCACAGTGATTGAGAGACGTTTCCCACAAAGCAAGTTCCCATAGAGGAGGGGAAAAGACCAGACACCTGAACCCTCCGTAGGATCTCTCCCAGACTCAGAGTTAAAAGGAAAACAGGCTTTGGAGTTGACAACCCTGATTAAGCATGTTGGTTCGGCCACCTCATAATGGTATGTGCCAGGCAAGTTACAAAATGCTGAGTCTCCATTTTCCTGCTGGGGAAGTGGGTGCAGTAACACCTAGCTCACAGAGTTGTTGGGTGTAATTTGAACTAACACAGGAATTCATGTCTGGCCAATCTTGAGGACTAAATAAATGGTGATATTCTTTGAGGAGGGGAAGACAAGCCAGGCAGGATACAGTGAACATTTTTAGAAGGGAGATTTCCAAATATTATCTTTTAATCCCAGAGGATCAGGCAACATCCACCAACCAGAGCAGGACAGACCAGTTGAATTCACTGTCTAGCTGTCTCCATCCAGCTAGAGGTCAGGGTTACTCTGGTCTTTCCAAGGAAGAAAGCAAGGATCCTGTTTTTAGATCAGCCTATGTCCCTCACTAGCCTCATGCTCTTTGGCGTCTTTTTCTACAATTTTCAGGATAAGTAATGTAGATGATTACCCATGAGGGTAAGCGTCTACGTGTCATCAGAAAATTTGATTAAACACCCACCCATGACTGTGGTTTGAGAGATTTTGAGGCACAGACCAGAAAATAAACAGGGGAAGGGATTAAAAAGAACAAGAATTACCAGTTGGAAATGGCATCCTTCACGGATGGTGCATTTGAGTTATTGGCGTTTAATCATAAACCCATCATTTGGAAATGCAAAACTCACTGATGTGCAGGGCTTGACATTTTTCAGCTGATGTGCTCCCTGCCAAATGAGATCTCACTTGCCTGAGTGGGGCAAACAGGGACACCAAGGTCATTTCCAGGGGCCTCCCTGGGTCATTTCCCATCACTTTGCATGCCAGCACACTTTCTGTCTCTCTTTTTCTGTCTCTCTTTCTTTCTAGTGATACACACACACACACACACACACACACAAACGCACACACAGCCACAGATTCCCGTAAGAATGATAAAAGCAATGGCTAAAGCAAACTGACAAACAGCCTTCCCGAAGTAAAAGGCTCATTGGCCCAGAAGGAATCTCAGACATCATGTCCCCTATCTGTCTGATAAGATTTCATCTAAAATCTTTCCTGGCTGAGTGGAGATCAGGCCAGTCCAAAAGATCACCATAAAATCGATTCCCACATATTCATTCATTCATCCATCACAACAACAGATACGTATTAAATGGTAAAGATAATAATAATAGAAGCATGCATTTATTAAACCCCTACAGTGCACCAAGCATAAGGGTGAGCAAAGCAGGCACTTTGCACAGAGCTAAAGACCTTCCACAGGAGGAAGATATTAAATAAATAACTGCAAATAAAAATGGATAGTTACAACCTCTAGCAAGTGCTGTGAAAGACAGGAGGTTCAGAGAACTCTAAGAGTGGCCAATGTGGAGACCTGCCTATATCTAGGGATAATCTTGGTTTGTTCAAGGAACTAAATGAAGGCCAGGGTACTCAGAGCAGGTGGAATAAGAATCTAGAGAGATGGGCAGGAGCTAGACAATACTGGTCTCCCTGAGCATAGGAAGGATTTTATTCTTTATCCTGAGAGCAGTAGGAAGGTTATCCATGGAATTAAATCTTAAATAAGGAGGACAGCACAGGGCTAGCTTACATCCGCTTCATCAGAGCATGGGCCTCTGGAGTCCAGGGTTGCAGACTTAGACCCTGTTAAAGCTAAACAGTATCACAGAGAGAAAACATTCTCTATCCATCCCCCACACCAGGCAGACGCCCTTTCTCAGAGGCTGTTTATGGGTTACAATCATTTGAATTTGACACATTTATTGAGTTACCCCCACCTCTACCCAATGTCTGACCTAGTGTTGGCAGCTGGGAAGACGCAAGTAGACACAGATAAATAAACCAAAATCTAGGACAAAATATTACAGGTGCTAATAAAGGACGTACTGAAAATGCAGCCAAGAGGGGCAGCAAGGTTTGACCAAAAGATACAGGGCCTGGACCCTGGGCTGTAGTCATGACTGTGCCACTTATGAGCCGTGTGACCTTAGGAGGACACCTCTTTGAATCTAAGTCATTTTGTGGCCCTGAGAGCAAGTTTTGTGCATTGAAAAGACTAATGAGGAGTTTATCTTGAATTTTAATAGTCAATTTACTAAAGTTATAAATTTAAAAACTTATTTTCTCTTTGGGTTTCACATTCAACTTATTAATCTTTATTTTCCCTTACAAATGGAACAAATTTTAATGTCACCTTCTTTAGTCACTTTTAAAGAGTCTTTAACCAATGCTTGATTATATTTGCAAACTTAGGTAATTACATTTCTTCAAATTGTCTAAACTACATTCAGAAATTCAATTTCACTTTCAGGGCCCCAATTGTCTGATCAATTAATGTTCCCAAATACTTAATCTAATAATATGCTTATAAATATGATTGATATGAATTTCCATTTAAAGTTGTATGGCAATAATTTATTAATATACATTTTAAATTAGGATAACATAAATATTGTTTTATCTTAAATATTACAAGTATATAGAAATGCCAAATATGGTCTGACTCTTAGTACAAAAATGTTTATATGATGCTTTGAATCATCATTTATATATATAGCTAAGATTTCCAGGAAATTAAAGATACTTATCCAGTAAGAAACACAAACATCATCTTTGTTAACTGAAATTACCTTTCAAAGAGCTGTTAGGCTGGACATAAGATTTGGAGATTCAGACTTCCTTGTGATGGCTTTTACAAAAACTAAGAAAACTATCAAATCATCCAAAGAAATGTGGGGAGTTGTAATTGTCAGAGATGTTGGTGGCCTTGATGTGACAACTGAACTCTATTTTTAGTGGTTATATCAATGGTTTTATAACTTCAAAGGCGGCATGGTCAAATCACGGGACTCAAGTTATACGAAACCCCTGATTCAGCCATCTAGTCACAGATACCTGAAACTCCAGCCCAGCTCAATCTCTTGATTAGACTACATATTTTCTTTGGTTCCTAAGATCTCTGTATGTCTCTTCTGGCTCATGTTATAGACTCTTGAATGCAATAGAATCTAAAAATATGTGAATGTCTTTTCAGTCTAACTCTAAAGATCTTTGTGCTTAATGGAATCGTGCATTGTTTCGCTACTGAATTTTGGATATCTCACATAACTTTGTCTGACTTGTAGCCACAATGTATGAAGTCAATCTGCTTACAACTTCTTGTCTCTGGGCTCTGTGTCTCTTAGGTGCTGAGAGTTATAGAATTGTTAAGAATTAAATGAGAAAATGCACGTGAAAGTCACTTGTGAGCCATAAAGCACTGTACAAATATTAGCACCTAGCAGAGAGTGAAGCACTGAATGGGCATTTAAACATATGGATAGATAGATGAGATAGATAGATAGATGATAGAGATAGATAGATGATAGAGAGAGATAGATAGATAGATAGATGATAGAGATAGATAGATAGATACATAGATAGATAGATGATAGATAGATAGATGATAGAGAGAGAGAGAGAGAGAAATATGATGAATGCAGAATGAGAACATGTGGAAATGAGAGATTACTTCCAGCCAGGCATCCAAGGAAAGCTTCACAGAAAATAGGGCATTTAGATGGACCCTGACAAATGGGTAGGATTTTAACTGACTGGCAATAGACGGGAAGCCTGCAAAAGTCCATTTGGAAATATGTACAGAAGGCACACAGCATAAAGCTGGCACTGAGTTTAAGAGTCAGGGCTCCTCAGGGCACACTATATTCTTCTATTCACGACCTTTCTGACCCTCCTACACTTCTCACTTCCTGTATTTTAATGTGGTTTTAATTCTACATCTTTATTACTTAGGTAAGAGTATTTTCTCTTACCATATAGAAAATACTCCAAGAGGGTGCTGAGGGAGGCCCAATGCTCTCTCCTAAGTAGGCTGACAACATTGTCTAAATTGTTAGTTCTGTCCATTATAAGGGGTTCCCATAACTTCAGGTATAAGGACTTCTGAATGATAAATTAGACAAATTTGCATGAAAGTGGTACTGGTCCTAGGTAAGAGAAAATCATCTAAGAAGCCGTCGCAAATGTATAATGACACTTTGGGGTACATTTGAACTTCAATCCAGATGATTCAGGTATACGGGCAGACTACTTCTATTCCTTGACATTTGTAGCAAATTACAAAATACATATATGCCAAAATAGTTTTTGAAATTATGATATGTGTTAAATGTTTATATTTAACAAAGGTATACTTCTAATGTTAAAAACTACAATGCAATATACTTAGGTTATTCAAAAGTTAATTTAGGATTTATGTAATATGTTAATTCACAGTATACTGTAGGCATTTTGTTCAGTAATGGCATATCAGTTTAATTATGAACATCTTCCTCTTTCAAACCTATATGTGCATTTCTAGACAATGTTAAAAGCCTAACTTTGAAAGCTTTAGGTGTCTGTGCAGCTCAAAGCCAAATGACCTCCCTAACTCCCAAGGTCCCTCTAACTCTGATAGGCCCTAAGCAAGACTTTCAGTGGTCAGCAGTCTACTAAGTGGAAACATTATTCATTCATTTTTATCGCAAGTGTTGTTCATCTGTCTAGTGAAGCTTAATTGTCATTATTTACAAAGAATAAATGACTGCTTGGGAGCTCTGTGTACCCCTGTGAGCCTTGGACTGACTAGTAGGCTTCCCTGTAGGATGATCAATCAGAGGGATCCCCCAAGTTCCTCAATGGGGAATTCATTTGTCTAGGGCCATCCAATTTCTTTAGAGAATAGCCTTTCAATGTGCCTGCCTTGGGGATAGAGCCTAGCTCCTAGAAGTTCCATTGCAAAGGTGGAGGGCCACCTGTTCAGAGAGCAGACATTAAACCTCTTGTTTCCAACACCACTCTTTACTCCTACTGCTACTCCTTATACCTTTATTTTTTCATTTCCTGATCTTTGCCCACGTTCTAAAGGAAAGATGAGCCCTCTCTCAGTTGAAGTGTCTAAGCTATAGTTTCCTGTCTCTTGTAGCTTCAGCCTTCCTTACACCTTCTAGAAATGTGTTCTCTCTCTGCCAGGAACATGCATTCCCAGAGATCTCATGACTGGTGCCTTCTCATCATTTAAGTCTTAGCTCAAACGTCACGTCCTCAGGAAGGTCTCCTATCTAAAGTAGCTCTCCATCCCGAGCCCTTTCCACCTCCACCTCCACACCCTGACTCCTGTTTTTCATAGGGCATTTGTCACTGTCAATTACATCTCGCTCATTCATTTGTTGATCCTCTTCATCCCCCAACCAGAATTCATTTTCCATGAGAACATAAATTTTGTTTGTAAAGTTCTGCATTATCATCAGACTTTAGGCACCTAGCAAATAGTAGGTACTCAATAAATGCTGGTTAAATGAATAGAATCACTCATTTGTTCATTCAACAAACATTCGTCAAAAGTGTATTTGGTACCAGGAGTTGTGCCTATAAAGGAGAATTTCATTCATTTATGCAGTGTCTTCCTGCTTCCCTACGTCTTCCTGCCTCCTCTGCTCATACTCCCCGTCAGTCCACGCGCGCACACACACACACACACACACAGAGGCTGGCTCTGTCTTTGCTGCCAAGTGGCTGGCCCAAAATAAAGAAACCCAAAAATGGGGTGACCTTGTACCCATGGCCAACTGTAATGCAGAGCAGACAGTGGCAGCCAGCCAGACAATGGAAGCTGAATGTTTCTTGGGCTCAGCCTAGTAAATATTCAACTCTAATAAAAGCCACGGTCCAGGGAGCAATTAGAGAAAGAGGCCCAGGTGTCACTGGAGAGGGTTGTTCTTATTTACAAGAACACATGGAGCCTGGTGAGCAGGCAGCCCTCCTCCTTGGCCTTGACTTTATCATAGCAAACAGGCCTGACCAAGAGCTTTCCTCCAGACACTTGCAGCTGGCTGGGAAATGAGTGTGATAGTAAACACATGTTGCTTCGCTTGTGACCTGACAAATCAGATTACCTGCTTCAGACGCACGTAGGGGCTTTATGGTGAGGCTATCTAAAAATCAAGCTTTCTGAATGTACAACTGGTTTGTTGTTTGTTGGGGTCTGAAATTGCTCAGAACGCCTTGCAGTCACGTGGAACAGAATATATTTTATTTTATTGTCTCCCATTCCAACGGAGCTAACACCAGCCTTGTTTGTGTCAAGGAGCCCAAACATTATCATTCAAAGGCCGTATTTACAAACGAAGCGGGATGGCCATAAAACTGATGACCTTGCTGCTTCTGGAATCTCATAAAAAGTTTCCAAGCTGCTCCTCCCCAGAGCAAATAAGGGTGTTGCAGTTGCTAGTCCCCTGGCAGGGTTCCAGCTGGGGCTATTACATTCCTCCCTCATAAATACAGACTTGTCTGCCTGACAGGGTGCTTAACTCTAGAGGTGCTGCTGTGTTTGGAGCATTTAAACCCAGAGGCAGGGGCGACACAGAAAAAGAAACAAAAGGTGTCAGAGTTGTGGGAGAGCAGGTAGGGAATGGTGAAAAGAGGCAACGTTGATTGAGAAAGTGTCATGTGCCAGGCACTGTGCAAATGATTATTTATGTATTTTCTCATTCAAACTTTGTAACTTACTCATAGGCCAGCCCTCAGTGGAAGCGTTAACACATGTGCCCATGTATTGAAGGTCAAAAGACACATGCCAACTACATTTGGCATTTTTGTTGGGGTCGCAGTGGATATTGTTTATTAACTGGGTGTGTTTTCCAATGGTCTTTGTGGTAGAAATGGCCCATTGATACAAATGCAAGAGTCAATGGGCCATGTGTCTGGGTAGGGCTTCCAGGAATCTACTGTTTGAAGCTCTTTGAATGAGGATGATGTGAATCTTAGGAGAACCATTTTATAATCAAAAGGGTGGGGCAGGCGTGGTAGCTCACACCTGTAATCCCAGCACTTTGGGAGGCTGAGGCAGGCAGATTACCTGAGGTCAGGAGTTTGAGAGCAGCTGGCCAACGTGGTGAAACCCCGTCTCTACTAAAAATACAAAAATTAGCCAGGCATGGTGATGTGTGCTTGTAATCCCCGCTACTTGGGAAGCTGAGGCAGGAGAATCGCTTAAACCCAGAAGGCAGAGGATGCAGTGAGCCGAGACCACGCCACTGCACTCCAACCTGGGCAACAAGAATTAAACTCTGTCTCAAAACAAACAAACAAACAAACAAAAAACAGAGTGAGAAATGGCAAAACAAACAGAAGAGCCTAAAATATGGATAGCACCGTGGATAAGTTCCCTCACCCCAATCTGCCCATGCTGGGCTCCTCGTCACCATAAAAAAAATAAACCCTTCCTTGTTGTGCCGGACACTCTAAGGCGACCCCCATGATCCCCACCTGCTGGTGGTCATGTCTGTATGTGCTCTATTCCCCTTGAATATGGGTAGGGCCTGTGACTTGCTTCTAACCAGGGTGGCAAAGGGGATGGAAAGTGACTCTGGTGCTTGCGTCATGTTATGTAAAGCTTCTTAGCAGGCTTACTCTCGAGATTCTCCCTGCTGACTTGATGAAGTAAGCAGCCTTGTCGGGAAAGCCTACATGGCAAGGAACTGCAAGTGGCCTCTAGGAACTGTGAGTGGCCTTTAGGAGCTAAAGTTAGCCTCCAATCAGCAAGAAGCCAGGGCACTTAGTCCCACCGCGGCAAGGAAATACATTCTTGCCAACCATTTGAATGAGCTTGAAAGTGGATTCTTCCCAAGTCAAGCCTCCATATAAAAATGCAGCCCACCTGACACATTCATAACAGCTGGTGAGACCCTGAGCAGAGGACTCAATTAAACCATGCCTGGACTCTTCATCCACAGAAACTTCGAGACAATCAATGCATGTTGCATTAAGCCATGATGTTTGTGACAATTCGTTACGCAGCAATAAATGACTAACACACTCCTTTACACAGCTCTAGTCAGCTTTTCCTTATGTGCAGCCAAACTGATAGAGTTGGTGGATACACAGATGATCATCTAGGGAGACCTCCCAAAATGGGAGGAATGGTAACTGATGCTTAGAGAAGGTAGAAGAGCAGGGATTGTCAGCAACTGAAGAGACAGCTGCAGTCTTAGAGATTTTTCTCCCAAGAGAAAAATTGAGTATTCTCATTCAGAAGGCCTTTAGCTGCTAACTATGTAGATGCTCTCCAAAACATCATAAGTGATTAAGAAATAGGAAAAAGAAAGTTTGTTTGATAAACCTGTGGGGTAAGTTTTTTCACTGACTAAGGTAGGAGAGTAACAGTTTTCTTTTGATATTCAAGCCTCTTTGTAAGCAATTGGCTGCCTTCCATTCAATTATCAAGATGTGCCATAATTTACCAAGTCCTTCCTCTAATCACAGACTATTTGAGATGCCTTCCATTGCTAAGATTTTTCTTTTTTTCTTTGAGACAGAGTTTCACTCTTGTCGCCTAGGCTGGAATGCAATGGCGCGATCTCGGCTCACTGCAATCTCCGCCTCCCAGGTTCAAGCGATTCTCCTGCCTCAGCCTCCCAAGTAGCTGGGATTACAGGCACCTGCCACCATGCCTGGCTAATTTTTAAAATATCTTTAGTAGAGACGGGGTTTCACCATGTTGGCCAGGCTGGTTTTGAACTCCTGAGCTCAAGTGATCTGCCCGCCTTGGCCTCCCAAAGTGCTGGGACTACAGGTGTGAGCCACTGTGCCCGGCCCCATCTCTAAGATTTTTAGATTTGTTGGAAATAGTTTTGAAATCCAAACATAGCAATACAATACCAGCTGGCATCTTGTGAGCACTTACTCTGCAAAGTGCTGTGTCAAGCCCTTCACTTGGATTATCTCTTTCATGCTCACATCCATCTTGCAAGGTAGGAATGATTATTAACCCCACATGACAGAAGAGAACACTGAAAGGTTCAGCAGCCAGCCAGCAGGGGGCAGGGTTCAAACACAGGCAGTAGCCTCCATATCCAAGGTGTTTATACACTAGGTTATTCATTCAATGTAAAAAATGGAAAATAGAGAAAAATAGTAATAAGAAGGGGAAGGAAAAATTTTCCTTTACCCCAAACACCCGAGAACAACTACAGATAACTTTCTGATATATTTCCTAATAACACAGAAATTAGACTAAATATACAAATGTGTATCCTGTATCTATTTTTTTTTTCAGTTACTGTAATGCCTTCAAGGCTCCTCGTAAGCATTGACCACCTTCTATTCCATTGTCAAGATGTGCCATAATTTGCCAAGACCTTCCTCTAACAGCAGACAATGTGAGATGCCTTCCATCTAAGGCTATTACTAATAATGCTGCACCAACCATCTTTGTGCATAAAGTTTTTTCCACATTTGAAGTTTCCATATAAGGGTAGAATTCCCCAAGCGGTATGATCGAGTCAGAAAGGATGAGTACACCCTTAAGGGTATTGACACTCCCTGGTCTGGATGGCTCCAGCTCAACGATGCCACAAGAAGTTTGGGAGACAAGAGAAGGAAGACCTGCGTCTCTCAAACAGGAATGGGCCCTTCCCATGAACATTCCTGTCTTCAAAAGGGACATGAGGGACTATTCACCTTTAGAAGGCCAGATTTTTATTGTCATCGGGAATACAGTGCTTCTTCCCGACGCTATAAAATTCAACCCTAATATTTGGTAAACTTCCCTAGTGTTTGTGTTTCGTAAACTGTCTCCCAGCTGTAGCCTCAGCTCTCTTTATATGTTCCTAAATAAACACCAGGTCCTGCTCACTGCCTTCTGGTCAGAGCAGAACTCTGCTGTCACCCAGCCTCTTGGTTCTCATTGGTACCCACCATATTTTCCATTATTTTCTAGATGCTCAAAAGAACAAAAGGAGTTTTTAACCGTACAGGCACAAAAATGTGCTTCGTGTTTTAGGGAAAATAAGTGAAACTTAAAAAAAAAAAAAAGAGTTTATTGTGATGGCTAAATGAACCAGGAAAAGCAGTTCTCATTCCATCTGTTGCAGCTCTGTTTTAAATTAGGATGATAGAGCCAGCTATTTGAATGGAAAGGGGCCCTAGGACATCTAATAATGAAAATACCTAGCATTTCCTGAATGTTTACTATGTGCCATGCACTAGGCTAAGTATTTCGCATAGACTGTGTCCCATAACCTCAGCACAACCCTATCAGCTAAATAGACTAATTTTCCCTGTTTTACAGATACTGAAACAAAGAGATGGAGAGATAAATGACATTCCAAGGTCCTACAGCTATTTGGGCCTTTCATTAGAGCCACAATACATTTTAGAGACCAGTGAGGTCTTAACTCTGCTCTAGGGCTTCTAGGACTACTGTAGGCACAAGCGCTGTCCAAAAAGGGAGAGTCAGAGAGAAAGACTCCCACCCATCTTACTTTTCTTTCTCCCTGTGGTAGACAGAATAATGGCCTTCCAAAGATGCCCATGTTCTAACCTCTAGAACCTGTGATATGTTATCTTACACGGCAAAAGCAGCTTTGCAGATGTGACTAAGTTCAGGACTGGGAGACAGCGAGATTATCTAGGATTATCCAAGTGGGCCCAATCTAATTACACAGGACCTTGAAAATACAGAACCTTTCCCAGCTGTGATCAAAAGTAGTTGTGATTGTGGAAGAATGATCAGAGAGATGCAATGTTGCTGATTTTGATGATGGAGGAAGGGCCATGAGCCCCAAAACTGGAGTTTCTAGAAACTGGAAAAGGAAAAAAAAAAAAAAAAAAGCTGCTACCACAGAACCTCCAGAAAGGAATTCAGTCCTGCCAACATCTTGATTTTAGCCCAATGAAAGCCATGTGACTTCTAACCTGTTCAACTATAAGATGATAATCGTGTGTTTTGTTTTGTTTTGTTTTCTTTTGTTTTGTTTTGAGACCAGAGTCTGACTCTGTCTTCCAGGCTGGAGGGCACTGACACCAACTTGGCTCACTGCAACTTCTGCCTCCTGAGTTCAAGAATTCTCGTGCCTCAGCCTCCCAAGAAGCTGGGACCACAGGCATGTGGCACCATGCCTGGCTAAGGCTGGTCACGTTGACCAGGCTGGTCTCAAAGTCCTGGCCTCAAGTGATCTGCCTGCCTTGGCCTCCCAAAGTGCTGGGATTACAGGTGTGAGCCACCATGCCCGGCCCAATAGTATGTTGTTTTAAATGACTTAATTTGTGGTCATTTGTTATGACAGAAATAGCAATTTCATATACCCCTGTGTTAGGCAAATCATCTCCACTATGTTTTTGAGATTGATTTTCAGTGTGATCTTTTATTTGGGAAAGAAAACAAAGGGGACTTTTCCTGTTTTTTTTTTTGTTTTTTTTTTTTCAAAGTTGAAAACTAATTCCTCTTTTTTTCCCCCAGAAGAATAATGCTTATGCCTGGAGACAGAATGGGCTTTTTCTGTGGTCACTCCATGACAGGCCATCAAGTCCAGTGTTTACTTAACTGCAGCACCACTGAGTGCTCAGGAACCTCCCCTTCTGAGTCAGGGCTACAACTATGGGGTCTGATGCATAATCTAGCACTAAATATTTGATGAAAAGCTTTGTCACTCAGCCATTCAACAAAAATCCCTCAGGATGGATCAGACAGTATACCATGCATTGGCAATGAAGGGATGAATGCACCTCAGTCCCACCACTGGGAAACTCAGGCACTTACATTACAGTGACTACAATTATGATATGCAGGGCAGGTTCTATGGTTTGTTTGACCCCTCTAAACCTCATGCTGAAATGTGATCCCCAGTGTTGGAGGTGGTGTCTAATGGGAAGTGTTAGGGTCATGGGAACAGATCCCTCTCAATGGCTTGGTCCACTCCTCATGGTAATAAATGAGATCTTGCTTTATTCATTCCCCCAAGAGCTGGTTTCTTAAAAAGATCCTGGCACCTCTCACCTCTCTCTCTTGCTTCCTTTCTCATCATATGATCTCCGCACAGCCATCTTCCCTTTCCTTTCCTCCATGATTGAAAGCTCCCTGAAGCCCTCACCAGAAGCAGATGCTGTTGCCATGCTTCTTGTGCAGCCTGAAGAACCATAAAGCCAAATAAACCTCTTTTCTTTATAAATTACCCAGCCTTGGGTATTCTTTGACAGCAATGCAAGCAGACTAAGATGGCAAGACAGATCATAGACAAAGGCTACCTAGCTCAGTCCTACCTAGCTCATTTCCAGGAAATGACATCTAAGATAAGGCGTGAAAGATAAGTGAAAATTGACCAGGCATAGAAGAAAAGAATATTGTTTTGTGTAGTAGGAATAGCAGGGAAAGAGAGAAGAAATGGATAGCTTCCATGAGTCAAGAGAATGGTTGAAATACAGGTTTAAGGAGATGGTGGTCAGGATAGTTGAGATAAGAGAAGTAAACCAGAGTGGGCACAAAAGGCCTTGTGAGCTAAGTTTAAAATTCTCTCGAGTTTACTATCCCTGAATGTCCATTACCTGATGACAAGGGGAAGCCATGGAAGGTCTACTGTAAACTGACACAGAGAGATACCAAACACAGGGCCAGGACAGAATAGGGACACAATAAATACCTGTTGATTCTGAATTCAAGTTGGTGATTCATATAATCAAGGTGTGTGAAAAGTGCAATGGGAGCAAGGAGGAGGGACGGGCTAGCTCTACCTGCAAGGGATGGGAAGATTCATATGCAGGCAAAGTTGGCTTGGGCCTTAAAGGGTGAGTACCACAATGGGTGTGTTAAGTGACTTGTTATTTTTCTCTGCTATCTTTAATTAGCACACACTGACAGTCTTTGGAGTCCATCACATTCTCAAAGACCTTCGTGCCTTGAAAATCCTGCAAATTCACACCTCTATTTCTAGTTTTTTTATTTTGTACTAATGATGTGTCGTCATAGTATAATGTTGGACTAGCTTTCCAAAGGCATGTGGTAGAAACTGTCCCCATCCCCAACAACCTTCTTCCTTACCAACAAAACATTATTTTTATTCAAGACAGAAAAGTGCCAGCCCTGGGTTGGTGGGGGTTAAATCATGATTGACCTAAGTCAGCCATGACTATTTCATTAACTTGCCAGACATTTTTCCAGGCTCCCTTGCATCTAAGGGCAGTTATGGGACCCAGTTCTGGTCAATAATATTCTGGTCATTTAGATATAAGAGTGAATCAGCTGGGAGGGCTTCTGGGATACTTTTGTTTCCTCACTGATAAAATGACATAGTCATTCCAAGAAAAGGATCTTTTGCCACGCCACACTCCTACTCCTTGTCACCTCTCTACTTTTGAATACTGTTGTGATATCTGGAGACATGGCAGCCATCTTGAAACCATGAGACAACAAGAATCAATTACTTACATAAATATGGAGATTAAAAAGTGTCTGTCAACTCAATAATACTGTGGAACTGCTGTTCTCACTTTAGACTACTCACCTCCAGACATCCTGTTATGTGAGATAATCAAGCTGATATGGTGTGGGCCACTATCAGTCAGGGTTTTATTACTATAGCCAAATACATTTAAAATTATATAGATGTTTCCAGAAAGAGGACTACCTTTCTTCTCACCAGCATTATGTAGCTCTAAGACTATCAATAAAGTGGCCAACTAGCCACATGAAGATGCAAGATATTGTTTTCCCAATCCAGAAAACAGAAAAATTTCTTCCTTTAATCTTCCCTTCCCAATAATGACTCTTCCTTGGCTAAGAGGAGATGTTTGCACTTCAGATTTCATACTTTCAAATATCTCCTATTGCTTCATCGCCCTTTATATTTGGCCAGGCCTTTATTCATGGTGGTCATTCTGGAGACCCCAGCTGGCTAAGAAAATTGAACTTGTCAAAAAATCAGAGTGAGATTCTCCTTGGCAACCTCAAAGGTAAGCTGTCACCAGCCCTGTCAACAGTCACAGCAGAAAGAGAGCTATTTATTCATCTAAGACCTTCATGAGTCACAGTCTAAACATTCTGCAAACCCTCCCTGGCAAGTCATACCCTGCCCTAGTCTCTGGGGAGAATGCTTCCCACCCAGAGCCACTTCAACACAACAGACTCTTGGCTTTTGGCTGTCTAATCTTTGGGCTGCACAAGTGGTCGTGTTATTAATGACTCTGAGTCATCATATAGGGCATTTTATCTGGAGTGTGTGTAAAGAAGAGGAAGATGGAGGCCTACTGTAGCCCAGACAAGAAGTGAGGCTTCCCCTTGCTATGCCTCTGCCTCACTGTGTGCCCTTCGAAATGCAACCTATTTCCTGCATTATAAGGGTTCAAATCTCTCCACTTCTTGGTTACCTCCTTTTTTTTTTTTTTTTTTTTTTGAGATGGAGTTTTGCTCTTGTCACCCAGGCTGGAGTGCAGTGGTGTGATCTTGGCTCACTGCAACCTCTACCTACCAGGTTCAAGTGATTCTCCTGTCTCAGCCTCCCAAGTAGCTGGGATTGAAAGCACCCACCACCAAGCCCGGCAAATTTTTAGTAGAGACAGGGTTTTGCCATGTTGGTCAGGCTGGTCTCTAACTCCTGACCTCAGGTGATCCACACGCCTTGGCCTCCTAAAGTGCTGGGATTACAGGTATCGGCCACAACGCCCACCCATGACCTCCCCTTTTAATGCCCTCTTGTTTGTCAGTGTCAATCAGCATTCAAAGAACTGAACAATACTCAAGTGGGTTCGCACAGTGCTGAGGTGAGAGAGATGGTAGACAAGGGCTCTGTTTTATATATATATATTTTTTTTTTAATTTTAAGCCTAGATTTTTAATTACACTTTTTCATTTTTGTTTTAAATTTCTGCTCCATGCCAGTGTATACAGTGAATATGACCATCCCCTTTGAATCTGAAGCCTTGATGGCACCTTCCATGCAAAGCTTGACTCCGTGTATGTGGTTTAGTTGTTACTTCTTTCAGGAAGTCTCTTCTGATTTATTTAAGTGGTGCTCCATTTATGAGTCCCTATAACACTTTCTACTTCTTTAACAAAAGAGCTTATCATACTGGTAATCTGGTCACTCTTATGATTGCAAGGTCTGCGAGAGTAGGGTCTATCTCGTGACCTATGTCAAGAACATTTTCTGACACATAGTGGGCACCTCAGGTAACATACAGTGAGTGAATGGGTAGAGGGGCCACCTTCTACAGCCTTCTACAACTGAGCAAATCCCAAAACTGGCCTTCAGGCCCCCAAACTTGCACTAAGCTTGCTGGAGAAGATGGGGAGAGGACTGATCAGAGGGATGTTTCTGACATTCTATCATTCTGTGGTGATGGCAACATCAATACCTTGTGGATATGGACCAAGGCTTATACTTTTCTGTGCAATAAAAGAGAATCTGGCTGGCCACAGTGGCTCAAGCCTGTAATCCCAACACTTTGGGAGGCCCAGGCAGGAGGATCACTTGAGCCCAGGAGCTTGAGATCAGCCCAGGTAACATAGTGAAACCTCATCTCTACTGAAAAAAATTAAAAGTCAGTCAGATGTGTGGGCATGCTCCTGTAGTCCCAGATACTGAGGAGGCTGCGCCTAGGAGTTCAAGGCTATAGTGAGCTATGATCGCACCACTGCACTCAGCCTGTTCAACAGAGTGAGACCTTGTCTCAAAGGAAAAAATATATATAAGATGGAAAAAATTGGTCTTAATATTATAGGCTTGCTGCAGAGATTAAAGGAGATTGCATGCTCACAGTCTGTGGCACATAGTAAGCGTTCTTTACATGCAACTGCTCTATTATAAGCTAAGAAGGGACTAAAAATCAAAATCAATTTTTCTTCCTGTTATAACATATCCCTCCCACCTGAATGTCTGCCCCAGTGTGCTGTTGCCAGGGGATGCTAGGTTTTATCTGGCTATCTTTCAATGCCTAATATGCCACCTAATTTGAAATCAGCTGGCACTCACACACACAGTGTACCCTCTTTTCCATAAATTCAGATTGTACCTATTTACCTGGACTTACCAAGAACTTGCACTGTGACCTTTTCCAGATGCAGTCCAGCTTTTAAGATTTTATGTGTAATCCCCATCTCTCCTGACCTTACTGGACTTTGTATCTGGACTCTCTGGAGTATGAGTCCAAGCAGCCCTCATAGACTCTGGCATGGGTTTGTCTGCTGACTCTCCTGGCTCCCCATTTCCTCAGCTGAGACCACAGTCAACTAGCCAGCTGGCTTCCTGCCTGAACAACCAAACCCCCTGGTTCCAGCACAGAAATGCTACCCAGGAAAAGTGTATGGAATCCAGTGTCCTTGTGTTTCCTGTCCATTTCCAGCTCATGACTGGGATGTGGCTGAGACCCTGTCCTCAACAAGGATAAAACCTCCTTGGAAATGGCTATATGCCCCACACCAAAGGACCAGAAAATTGTCCATTAGTAGACACATGTGAGTGTGGGAGTGAACCCCAAGAACCTATCAATTACCCTGACCTGAAAAAACACTATCAACGTAAAATGCAGCCCAGAGAATAAACATATCCCAAATCAGTTTCAAAGTGTGATTGACACCAAATACATTCATTTTCGGGGAGCCATGTTAAACAGGAGAAGGGGGAAACTCATTGAGCACCATATGCCTGACATATTCTCACATAATCCACACAACATCCTGTAACCTTGATAGCTCTGTCTTTAAGGTGAGCTGTGAAACTCAGATCGGATTAGTAATTTACCCTAAAAGTTACATATTAAGTGGCCAAACATGGATTCAAGCCCATATCTGTCTCCAAGCCCAAGGTCTAAGCACTCTCATTCTCCCATACTAGACATAAAAAGGTAAAGCTGACCTTCTGGAGACGATTACCAAAGAGACATAATGCCTCCCCTTGGTAGACACTCTACCCTTCTCCTTTCCCCTGCAGACTCTCTGTTGAGATCCTGCCCAGTTAGCCAGCAGGCCTTATTCTTCGTAAGGCCTTTAAGAAGGCCCTCTCTACTTAGAAAGACAGTAGCATAGAGTACAGTCATTAAATCTGGTTCCAGAGCCAGGTAGCCTAGGTTCAAATCCCGGTGCCACTACTTATTAGCTGTGTGACGTTGGACAAGGTGTTTAGAGTGTCTGTGCCTCAGTTTTCTCTTCTGTAAAGTAGGGACAATACTAGTAATCTAATCTATCGCATGGGTGGTTGTGAAGATTGACAGAGTTCATATGGGGCTGACACATATTAAGTGTTCAATGAGTTTCAGCTACCAGTATTACAAGTTAATTTTATAAAAATTTGACAAGGTGTTTTCAAACTCATTGGGCAGATGAGGGAACTGAGGCAGAGAACAGTTAATATCGTGTCCATGGTCACACTGCTTATCACAGGGAAAGACAGGATCGGTTAAAAAGAAAAGGGGGGGTCTCCCGATTCCTTACCCAGGGCGCTCTCTCCTCCTGCTCACTTAACCAAGAGGCAGAAAAAGCAATTTACCTGTTAATGCAAGACATAATCTCCCCTCCCTGAAGTTCTTCCTGTCACATGAACCACAAAGAAGTCACCACCAACATCCATTTATTTATAAACCTACAACATTAGCCTCTTCACTTAAAAGCCTCTTGGTAACTTGCTGGTTAAAAGCGTTTCAGATTCTGTCAGAGAAACAAGCTCACACTGACATCTTGTCTCCATATGCCTTTGAAAACCTGCTGAGAGTCCCTTAATCCCTCGCTGAGGAACGTTCCTCTGCACTGTGTTCTAAGGTTTCCACCGTTGGGTGTGGGTATTTTCTGAAAGCTCTCTCTTTTGAAAAATTCCCATGCTTTGAGTCATGCCAAAATCAGAGGGAAATGAATGCTGCCAAAAGTCCCAACATTTACATAAGCTCTTAATCAGCCCTCTAGTTCATTACAGTGTGACATATCAGTTACACTGCTGTTCAGGCAAAGAAATGGGGTCTCGGAATCTGCAGAGGGCCCTGGAAAATTGTGTTCTCTGAGTGGAAGTGGAGCAGGTTCCAGCTTCTCCCTTTATAAAAGTTCGATCTTGGCTGCATTTGTGTTGACGTATTTAGTAAATATGTATTGGTTTCTTAATATGGGGACCATAATAGTGGATGGAGAGACAATAATAAGTAAAAAAGATATGACCCCGACTTTATGGAACTTATAGTCCAGATGGACAACAGACACTAATCAAAGTAAGGGATACTGTGAGAGTGTGCAGCGGGGGACATAAACTTGACCCCATCTGGGGTTCAAGAAAAGCTTCTGCTGGTAAACGACGCTTCACCTGGAATCTGTAGGTTTGGACAGCAGGAATGTCTAGGCAGCGTAGTACAAAGCTGGGTAGACGAAGTAGAGAGAGCAGAGGAAATGAAGATAGATGAAGCCAGTGAGCTAAATATGTCTTTATTTTAGAGCTGTGGGAAACCGCTGAGAGCCTGTAGCCACCGTGTCTAAGGGCGTCACCATCCTGATTATAACAAAATATTCTCGCTGTATTATGGTTATTTCCCTGTCATTGGCATAATAGCTACTATTTTGCCAGCACTATGTTTATATACACACATATATATATTTACATTATATGTGTTTTTATATACATAGAGACTATATATACATACACACACATACACAAACACACGGTCTCACCAATCCTTGCCCCAACTCTATAAAGAATATACTATCATTATGCCCATTTTACCGATGAAAAGAAGAAGGCTCAAAGAGGGTAAATAATCTGCCTATGACTACACAGATTAGACAGGTTGGAAGGCAGATCTCTCTGATTCCGAGGTCCAAGTTTTTAACAAATCAATACTGCAAGTCCCCTGCAGTCGGGAGCTGGGTCTTTCTGATTCTGCTTGGTTCGCTAATGCCTGGCCCACAGGCATTACAGGTGTATGGAATTAACTTCGTTGCTTGTCCAAGCCTCCTGTCCCCTACTCCTCACCTAATGATAGGTGACACTTCTAAAGCCCTTACTTACTGCATGCCAGCTATGGTTCTAGTACTTCATGCATATTTTCTCATTTTCATCTTTGCCACAACCTATGAGGTAGGTACTATTATTTTCATCCTCTCCATTTTTCAGACAAGAGAACTGAGTTACAGAAGCATTAATAGCTTCACTAAGGATACACAGTAATAGGTGGCCCAACAAAGATTCTAACCCAAGCAGACTGGATCCAGAGCTTGGACTGCTAACAACTAGAGATTATTGTTCCTCTCGCAATCCAGCCACATGAATCTCCTTTATGTTTGGTGCAAAATATGCATTGTTATTCACCTCCAGCCTTCACAAATGTCAATGTCTCTTCCTATGCATTCTCCTACCCACCTAACCTCACTTTCCCTTGGGTTCCCTCCTATCCATCCTCCAGGACTCTTGGTCAGTGTCAGGTGCCCCTCCTGTGTGTGCCCCCCACATCACCCTGTGCTTCCCCTTCCCAGCACTCAGCACATAAACTGGGTATTTCAACTACAGGTTCACTTGTCCACCTCCCACCCTTGACTTGAAGCTGCACAGGACAGGGTCCCAAGCTGCCCAGGCATTTCTATGTCTACAAAGCCTGCAGCTTGGCAGGGGCTCTAGCATTACTGTGAAATGACCAGATACATTTATAAATAAGTGAGTAAATATTGAATAGTTTTTTTGTACCCTAAAGTGGTTAGCACATAGCAGGCCTCATTCAGTGTTGCTGAATGAAGAATCAAGTGTATAATGTTATTTCAGAATTGAATTTTTACTTGTGGTTTTCTTTTTCTCCCTCTTTGTTTTCAAAGCCCAAAGAAAGACGACAGAAGAACAAAGATGAAGGATGAGGCCGCTGGTTTACAGGAAGGGTAAAGGAAAACGACCATCCAGATTTTTCTTCCAAGTTTAAGAAAAAAAAAAACCCTGAGGTCCTCCTAAACCCTAGGCATTTGAGCAGTCTGAGCGGTGGCCTCCTGGACTCCTTGTCTACCTGTATCTCCTGAAGCTTGGAGCCTGCAACAGCAGGCACAGGACCTCCACTGAGAGTGCTGGAGGCTCTGAAATGGAGCGCGGAAGCTGCCGTGAGCTGTGATTGTTCCTGAGCCGCAAGGACAGTGGCTGTTCTGAGCACTTCAGGAAGTACTTGCTCCAAGGGGCCCTTCCAGCTATTGTTGTTAGTCCTGAGCATGCTTGGCTGGCACCGGGACAGGCTGCCCTCTCCAGGCCAAGGGTTGGTCCAGGGCACCAGGGGCAGGAAGGCAAAGTGAGGAGGTAGTGGGGGAGGGAGGGATACACAAACTAGGAAGGAGTCTTGGGCCTGGGCTTCTCTTTTCTTCAGGCCATTAATGCCAGGAGCCACCTGCCTCTAGGTTTATTTCTGTCTCCTCTGGCCATATACTGCACAGATTCATGATAAACCAGATGCTGCCAGTGATATCTTGACTGAGTCCATAAGAACTATCGAGTGCCGTGAAAGGGACATGGGTTTTAGAGTCCAACACTCTAGCTTGCATGCTGGCTCTGCCTCCATGTGTGCCCTTGGGCACATCTGAATCTCCTCTTCCTCTTCCTTTTCCTCTTCCATAAAAAAGAAATGATAACCAGCTTGAGAGGTCATAAGGATGAGATAAGCTAAGATTAATGAACTTGTCAGGTATACAATGGCAGTGGGAAAATGCTAGCTTCCTCCCTTCTCCTGAGCAGCTGGACAAGGAAGGGGTGGGTGTCGGGGGAGCTTGGGCAGCAGATGTCATATTTCGATGTGTTCCTCCCTAGCTCAGGCTGCAAGGCCTGGGCACTGAGCCCACTCCAGCCTGAATTCTCCCAACAGCTGGTCAGCTTCTCTGCTTGTCCTTGCTCGTGACTCCTGACTGAACCAAGAAAAGCCTCTGCTTTGCTCCAGTGACAAAAAAATAAATAACAAGAATGATGTAACACGTGTCTCTCAAGGCCACCAGCCACAGAGAAAGTCCAGGCATCCGGATCTGTACCCCAAATCCATACCAGCATTCCAAACCAATCCCCTGCTGTCCCTCGATTCTGGAAACTCCTGTGTTAACCCTCTACCTGCGGGCAGCACTGCCTTCCCATTGTCTCATGACCAAGGCCACCAACTCTGTCACTGAGGCACAAAATTGGCTGGAGGCAGGAAATGAGTTCCTAAGCACTAAGTCTTTGCAACCTGATCTTTAGTAATAATTTATTACTATATTATACTAGTTTAATTAGTAATAGCTAATTATTAATACAAGGTAAATTACTGGTTTATTCAGCAATAAATAAACACTTACTGAGCACAATATGCCAGACGCTCTTCTAAACTCTTTATGTTAACTTATTTAATCTTCACAAACACATTTTGAAGTAGGTACTGTTCATAACCCCATTTTACAAAAGAAAAAACTGAGTTTTAGGGAGTTTAATTGCTGAACCAAGGCCCCAGAACTGGTAAGTTGCAGGTAAAATTTGAACCCATTTCTTCAGATGTCAAGTTGTGTTTTTTTGTCTTTCCATCATGCTACTGACTCCCAAACCAAATGAAACTGGCAGCCTGGATTCTTTCAGAGAGATGTTGCAAAAGAGTTCCCCCAGCAACCTCACCTGTTAAACGCCCAAACCAAGTCTGAAGAGCAAAGCAGGAGTCTGACTGCTCTTCAAAGGGAGAGATGTCAGGAAGCACGATGCAGTGAATCCTCTTTCTGCTAGGTGCTAAGAGTGTAATCCTGGACCTGTCAGCGGCCCTCTCTGGTATTCAGGATCCTCATCTGTAAAAGGAGAAGATAAAAGTAATTTGGCTTCAGACAAGATTCCTTCCAACCCTGACATTCCATAATCCTATGAAACAGCTACCATTTATTATTTCCTCTGTGCCAGATACTGTGCCGAGTATTTCACATAATCGCAAAATCATCGCAGCCAACAAATAGCTGCGATGGAGCTGCGACTGATGGAGCACTGGTTATTTGCCAAGCTCTGCTGTATGTACTTCCCCCTGTATTATCTCATTTAATCCTCAGAACAACACTAAGAGGAAGGTATTATTATCCCCACCACCCTCAAGGATCTAAGGCTCAGAAGAATGATACAAATCTACTCAAAGTCTCCCAATCATTAACTGCTGCTCTTGGGGTTTGAACTCAGATTTTTCTGACTCCATAACCCGTGCTTTTAACCACTGTACTACTTCAAGTGCCCCCTCAACATCAGGCAAGGACAGACACCAGGAACAGGTTGTGTTGGTTTTGATTATCCCACTGACTCTCCATCTGCAGTTGTTTTCCTTCCATTCTGATCATCAATCATAGTGTGACTTAAATGGGTCAGAGAAGGAGTCCCCAGCTGCCATGCACAGCCACAGCAGCCACCCCACAGTCCTTTCTGTGGGCTTTCTGGGCAGCATTCGTGGAAAGTCCGATCTGTAAAAATAAACTAACAAGGTTGGGGGCGGGGTCCCCTTATTTATTTAGTCATCGCTCCCCAAGGCTAAACTGGTGGCCTGGCAACAGTGAGTATTTTCTCTGAGCTCAAAAGCCAACTCCAAGTGCTCAGGGTGAACAGGTTGGGAAACTTGAGAACCACACAGACATCAGGAAAAATTCCATGAGTGGTTGTCTGTGGTCAAAGGATGATATGGCCCTGAGTTTGCTCTCCCCAGGAGAACTTGGAAGCTGTCCCCTTTTCCACCTCCCACCTCACTTGGAACTAAGTAAACCAAGAAATTCTAGGAAGCAGCCCAACCTGAAAGAGTTGGCTTCTCCAGGAAAGGAGAGAGGAGGGTGAAGAGGCCCAGGGTCTGTCCGTCTCCAAGGGATGGTGGGTCACAGAAGTCACTGACCAGCACTGCAGGCCAGATCTTGCTGGTCCGGCCATGGATTTTTCTAATCCTGTGGGCTGAACTGCACCCAAATGACTGCAGATGGAATCAGAGATGGAGGTCTCACCAGTCAGAGGAAAAGTATCCAAGTATCAGGAGAGATGTTGAGGCATAGTTCCAGGAGGAGCCATCTAAAAGCAGGCAGAGTTTGAATTGAAAGAAACTTCCAACTTGGAAAAAAAAAAAAAGCATTTCTGTGCGGTCACTCCCTATGAGGCAGGAGAATAGGGTCTGGAGGCAGGGAACATAAGGCCGATTCATGCTGACTTCCTAGAACTAAATCAAATGGAAACACTTCAGCTATGACAGGAAATATCCTCTCCATTTACATAGAACATACACTGAGTAAATGACTTTGTAACTTTTTTGTAACTTTACTTCTTCCTCTTCATTTACATAGGATGTACACCAAGTAACCAATGGAAACCTCTAGAGTGTATTTACACCCCAGAAAATTCTGTAACGGGGGTTTTGAGCCCCTATGCTTGGCCTGCTCCCACCCTGTGAAGTGTACTTTCATTTTCAATAAATCTCTGCTTTGGTTGCTTTATTCTTTCCTTGCTTTGTTTGTGTGTTTTGTCCAATTATTTGTTCAAGATGCCAAGAACCTGGACACCCTCCATGGTAACAACTACAACCAAGGTCATCACATCGCACTACCTTACTTTGCTCCCCAAAAGCAGTTGTTAGCATTTATTCAGAATGTTCTCTGGTCTCTCAATTAAAAAAAAAAACCTAGTAATTTCTGGAACAAAATCACAAATATACTCACTTTCACAAACAGTGTAGACATGTCAGGAATTCCATTTCTTATCCACAGGAGGACTAGTCTTGCCCCTTTACTCTGTGTTTTTGATTGCACTGGTCACTAAGTTTTTTCTCAGTGAAACAGCACCATATCAATACATCACTGGTATAGGTTGTTAGCTTTCAATCAGAGTGGTGTCATTTTATTCCTGGGCCCTAAGGGAATTTGGGGTCACAAGGATCTGATTTCAAACTTCAGCTCAGCCATTTTATTTCTTCAAGATCCTAAACAAATAATCTATGCTTTTTCAGCCTCAGTTTTCCCATATACAAAAATTGAGCTAGTCCTAGTACTACCTACCTCAAAAAATTATTATAAAGCTCAAAAGAGATAATGCATACAGAAAGCATCTGGAAACATAGTAGGGGCTCTATACATTTAACTACTTTCCCCCAACTCCTCACACTAGGCACAGGAAATATTACAGTAATTAAAAAAACAAAAAACCTTGCATCCCAAACTCCACTCCTCTACGTCTGTTTCCTAATCCCACCACCTATACCCCAAATCCCCACATTCTGGTCCCCTGTGCTAAGAAAATATCTGAAAGTCTTCTCCTTCCCAGTGTTCATCAGGGTAGCTCCCTAGGTATATTCAAGCACAAGGCTAGGGGACCCACATTATCAAGACCCTGTGAATGCATTCACCCATAGGTCGATGCTTTGCTCCATCCGATGTCTCAGACTCCAGGCCCTGCAATGATGCCCCTTCCCCCAGATGTCACAGTAGTCCTTATCAATGACGCCAGAGCAGTCATACCACTTTGGATGACCATTTGATAATCTCTCAAAGAGGATCTTATCTATTTCTGCCCAACTTCACTCCTTACCCCTGGAAAGGCATTAATACCACGAATAATGATATTTTTTAGCAAAAGCGATTAAGAGTTCAGGCTCTGAAATGAAGTAACCTCAGTCTGAATCTTGGCTTTGTCTCTCCCCTGCTTGACCTTGGCAGTGCTACCTAACCACACCGGGAAGAATCATGTCTTCCATGGGATGAGGGTACTACAGTGCATACTCACAAGGCTACCATGAGGATTTGTAAAAATCATTCACTTAAAATATTTAGCATAGTACCTGAAACACAGTAAATTCATAGTATATGTATTAGTCTGTTTTTGTACTGCTGACATCCCAGAGACTGGGAAGAAAAACAGGTTTAATGTACTCACAGTTCCTCGTGGCTGGGAAGGCCTCACAATCATGGCAGAAGGCAAAAGGCACTTCATACATGGCAGTGGCAAGAGGGAAGTGAGAAAGTAGTGAAAGCAGAAACTTCTTATAAAACCATCAGATTGGCCAGGCACGGTGGCTCACGCCTGTAATCCCAGCACTTTGGGAGGCCGAGGTGGGCAGATCACGAGGTCAGGAGATTGAGACCATCCTGGCCAACATGGTAAAACCCCGTCTTTACTAAAAAAATGCAAAAATTAGCTGGGTGTGGTGGCACGTGCCTGTAATCCCAGCTACTCGGGAGGCTGAGGCAGGAGAATAGCTTGAACCAGGAAGTCGGAAGTTGCAGTGAGCCGAGATTGTGCCACTGCACTCCAGCCTGGTGACAGAGCAAGACGCTGTCTCAAAAAAAAAAAAAAAAAAAAAAAGCATCAGATCTCGTGAGACTTATTCACTATCAAAAGACCAGTATGGGGAAAACTGCCCCCATAATTCAATTATCTCTCACCAGGTCCCTCCCACAACATAGGAGAATCATGGGAGTACAATTCAAGATGAGATTTGGGTGGGGACACAGAGTCAAACTATATCAGTATATAATTGTGTTATTGTGACCTGACCATTGAAAATGTATAGACTATTAGCATTTGAAAACCCTCTCTCAAAAAAAAGGGACAAGGTTGATAAAATTTAGAAAGAAAGAAAAATATTTTTAACAATTTTTTTAAAGAAAAGCGAAGCACATAAATTGGTTAGGTTCTGCTATACATACTACACATAAACTCTCATTCAACCTTTATCATGGGGAAATACTTCCCTCAACAGAGGGCCAAATAGAGGCATGGTTGGTAACATACCACCTGAGTGTGAATGTCAGTTGTGTTACCTGGGGTAAGTGACTTAATCTCTCTGGGCCAATTTCTTTGTCAAGTAAAATGAGAATAATGATACCTATAAGGTAGTAGTGAGGATTAAATAAGTTAATATATATAAAGCAGTAAGAAGAGTATTATGCACATAGTAAACACTCAACACATAATGTGTGCTATTATCTTTTACAGAAGCTGAAACTGAGGTTCAATGAGGTAAACTGATTCATCCAAGCTCACAGGCTTGTAAGCAGCAAGAGTAGAATTTAAATCCAAGTCAGTTTGACTCCAAAGTCAATGGAAAGTTTCTTCCACTACTCTTTATCACCTCGTAAGAAAATATCCAGACCTTTTTCAAGGCAGAAAAGATGGGACCAGAGAATGTGGATCCTGGGCGTTAGAGAGAACGATGGGGTTTCTGGCAAAAGAAAGAAAGATCAGGAAAAGAGAACTAGTTTGGGGAGAAAGGTGATCGATGACATTATGGCATCAGAAACTAACTCTGCAAATCAAACAACAAAATTTTAGGTGATATTGCTGCCTGTGAGTACAGCTGGCATCCACACCAATTTGAAAAACTTTTTGGGGGAGAGTTCCAGTCACACTTTTTAAATTTTAATGAGGGGAGGGGCAGGGGGAGTCATGGTGGCTGTATGTTTCTGTGGAGCTGGTTTTCCTGTGCACAGACCCTCCCTGGGGTCCAGACCTCGGGGAGGCATCTTTCCAAAGCACTAAAACAAATATACTGGTGCCTCTCTGCCAGGCCCAATGCCTTCAGTTCACGGAACGTGAAATCCTGGAGAATGGGAACGACAAAAAAGCGAGGAAAGGCAGCAAGCTGGGAGGCCATAGCAGGGTGGGGTATTTATTCAAAGACTTCATGTGACTATCATTGGCTGTAGGATTCACTGTGATTCATTTTCCTCTTCAGTGTTTGCTTGAGTATTGGGCCTATATTGCTTTGGTGATTAGAAAAGAAGTTGTTGAAACAAAACAATTAAAAAACTACAAGTGGTCATCTCTCGGTTGTGAACTTACAGGATGATTTGTGTTGCTTTGTGTGTGTGGTGTTTTGTTTTGTTTTGTTTTGTTTTGCTTTACTATATTTTCTTGTAGTAAAGCTATAAGCTTATGCTTTGAACACGTAATGCATTCGGGTTTAAAAGAAAAAAGAACAAACGTTACTGAAACCCAAACAAGAATGATTTCACATGAATGTGGTAACTGCCTAGGCCTCCCTGGCTCCTGTCACAACATGTTGAAGGCGAAGTTAGGTAATGTCCTCCCTCCCTCAGTGAAAAGGAAAACCTGCCAAGACGTGGTGGCTGCTCTCCCCGGAGTGCCGGACACAGGTAATTTATTCCATCAGCACCACTAAATTAAGGCACCAGTGCATTTTTTTAATTGTTGTTGCAGTTTAACTGACTAGCCTGATTATTTTTTAGCAAATGAAAAAAAAATGTATTTCCACCTGACACAAAGCTATGTTGTATCAATTAGCTCCATTCTTCAAACTGGGAAGGAAACATTCACATTCCCTAGAGAAACCTTTGACGGCTGTTGATTCAAATGCAAACATATATGAGCTCTTCAGGGGTATAATTTCTGCCAGGAAAGAATAGACTGGCCCAAAGTCAATGCTGTCATTTTTTGTGTGTGTTTATTTTCTGGAAAGAGAGTGAGAGAAACAGGCAAGGAACAAGTTATGAAAATCAAGAAAAGTAGTGTCAACAATTAAAATGCAATGATAATACCTAGGACAAAGGGGCCTAAAAATGGCTTTTTCCACCCCCTTCATTTTCCAAATGAGAAAGCCAGGCACAGAGAAATTAGGTAATTTGCCCATTTCAAACAGATATATGATGATAGAAGCAAGAATAGAAGCCAAATTTCCCAATTCCGGGCCTGGCCCACTTTCAACTCTATACACTCTGCCTTCAGGTGCAGGGAGGTGTGTGTAACCTACCCCATTCTTTACAAAGGCCTTGACATTTAAAGGATTAAACATTTGGATGAGGCCTTGGGAGTATTTCTTCAAAGATAGTTCTCTCAAAAGAGATGGATCAAAGAAGGCTGGTAACAAGAGGGGTCTGTATCAGTTAGGGTGCTTTCACGTACCAGCAACAGGGAATCTGATTCAAACTGGCTTAAGTCATAAAGGAAATTCTGTTGAAAATGCACCAGTATGATCACCTTCAGGGGATGCTTGTTCCCTTGGCTAAATCAATGATGATCCAGTTTGTCTCCATCTCCTTGCCCTGCCTTGGGCAGTGGGATCTTCCTACAGATACTTTGTGGCCTTAACTCAATAACTCTTGAGACAAATTACTTCCCTTCCCTGGACCTCAATTCCCTAATCTGTAAAATGCAGGGGTTGGTCACTAAACGAGTCTAAGAGCCCTTCCACCTGTAACAGCATTTCTTAAAAGGTAGACTACAGACCACTTGCATGAGAACAGTTACTTAGAATGTTTGTTAAAACATGCATTCCTACACCCTAGCCCAACCCCACGAAATCACAGTCTTCTGAGAGCACAGGAATCTGGGGTTTAAGATCCTTGTGCTTCTTGAAGTTTCATAAACATTTGTTTCCAAGGCAAGAGAGCCTAGAATGGGAGCAAATCACAGCTGGTAAGCCAAATCTTGCATGAGCATTAAGAATGGCTTTTACATTTTTAGTTGTCTAAAAAAAAAAACCTCATACACAGAATATGGAACAGAGACCTTATATGGCTCATAACGCCTAAAATATTTACTATCTGACTCTTCACAGAAAAAAGATTGCCAACCTCTTGTCTAGAATAATGAGGTCATTGGATGGTGGAAAGAAAGGCAGGGGGTGGATCTGAAGAAGTTATAGGGCTGATGAGGCCAAGAATTCCTGGGAGCAGGAGTTTTCAATGTTCCATCAGCTCCATGGAGAATCAAGCAAATAAAAAAAAAACATGCTCAAGTTCTGGCATTTAGCTTAGAAAAATCTTTTCCAGGGTATCTCCTGGCGTCTCTGGCTGGTCCATCCAATGTTTAATATTGACATAAAGGGCACCAGGAACACAGTAAAGGCTAAGGAAGAAGCGGGTCAACCTGCACTCTCTTTGCCCTGAAAGCCACCAGTCAGCTGTCATTCATATAAGAGGGAACAGTTTGAGGGCAGTCTGTTGTGGCTTTTCTCTATGCCTTCCCTCCAACCATACTGATCAGCTAAGGAAGAGGGTTCTCAGAGAGCCATTCTGGTTCTATGAAGTAATTTCATAGGGACTTGGCCAGAAAGGGATCCCAGCTGTTTTCAGACAATGGACAAGAATGGCTCTACATTAGGAGCAATAGTAGAAAAGACCATAGCTCATGAGTCAGACAGACCTAAGGTGAAGTCCTGCCCTTGAACCTACTTGTTCTATGAATTTAGACTTGCCCTGCACATGGCTATTTACACTTAAATTCATTAAAATTAAATAAAATTTAATATTCAGCTCCTCCATCACACTAGCCACACTAGTCAACTCACTATCTGCAGACGGCTAGTGGCCATCATATCAGACCATACAAGTACAGGACATTTCCACCATTATAGAAAGTTCTACCAGGCAGGGTGCCATGGCTCATGCCTGTAATCCTAGCACTTGGGGAGGCTGAGGTGGGCAGATCACTTGAGCTCAGGAGTTTGAGACCAGTCTGGGCAACATGGCAAGATCCTGTCTCTACTAGAAATACAAAAATTAGCCACGCATGGTGGTACACCCCTGTGGTCCCAGTTACTTGGAGGGCTGTGGTGGCAGGATCGCTTGAGCCCAGGAGGCAAAGGAGGCAGTGAGCCGAGGTCATGCCACTACACTCCAGCCTGGGTGACAGAGCAACACTGTGTCTCAAAAAAATAAAAAAAGAAAGTTCTACCAGACAAAGCTGCTGTAGACAATCTTCCAACAGTCTGTTCCAGTCTGCCCTCTGCCTTTCTTTCTACCACCTAATTGTCTCATTACTCTAGGCTCCATTGCCTTGAGAACAAATGGTTATTAAACGTCAACATAAGCCTCAATTTTCTCAGTTGTAAAATGGGCATAATAATGTATCTCTCAGGGTTGCTGTGAGGATTACAGAAGCTAGGGCAGGTAAAATAATAAGCACAATTGCCGGTGCATAGAAAGTGCTCAGTAAACGTCTCTTACTGTTATTGGGCACAAAATCTCAAGCTCAGTTGCTGTTGATACTCTCCCAACCTTCTCTAGGCCAGTGGTTCTCAAACTCTGACATGTGTAAGAATCACATGGGGGCTTATCAAATTCCAGATTGCTGGAATCTTCCTCCAGAGTCTCTGATTAAGTCAGTCTGGGGATAAAGCCTGACAATTTGCATTTCTAACAGGTTGCCAGGTCTTGATGAGGTAGCTCTCTGAACCACCCTTGGAGAACCGCTTCTCTAGGCAGCTCTTCATAAGCCTTTACTGTCTCTTTGTTGGGGGAAGTTATTTCTTTGTGAATGTTGCTCTTTCCTAACCTTACCGTTGTTAACTCATCCCCCTCACCGTCCTCAAACAAGCTATTTCCTCTAATCCCCAAGAACCCCCTTTGTCTGCCAATTTTCCAGCCCTAACTCAGACTCTGATCAACCTGGCCAACAGCTTCCTCCTCACTCTCCACCCCCGAGGTTGTCGCTGGTTTTTTCTCTGTGCCGCCTCTTCCACCTTGCTTGTTGTTTGTTTGCTGTAGTGTAACCATTGTTTCCCTGCATTTCTCAAAAGGACGTGCTCCCCTGTTGGACCTGAGGCACGTTTTTGTGGAATATCAATAATTTTGGATGATAACAGAGAAACAAATGACACCGAAGCACGTGGTAAGGAAGTTTATTATTTTCAGTTCTCTCCAAACTCTACCGATTACACTAGGAGAAAGCCTCAGTCTGGAGCTGATGTGTCTTTCTCCTCTAGCTAATAACCCTCCAGCTCAGAGCCTGAGTCAGGTAATTCCATCATCACCATCATCATCATGATCATAAAAAAATAATGTTACTTGGCTGGGTGCACTGGCTCACACCTGTAATCTCAGCACTTGGGAGGCCAAGGTGGGCAGATTGCCTGGGGTCAGGAGTTTGAGACCAGACTGGCCAACATGGTGAAACCCCATCTTTACTAAAAATGCAAAAATTAGCCTGGTGTGATGGCTCACACCTGTAATCCCAGCTACTCGGGAGGCTGAGGCAGGAGAATCACTTGAACTCAGGAGGCAGAGGTTGCAGTGAGTTGAGATCATGCCACTGCACTCCAACCTGGGTGACAGAGTAAGACTCTGGCTCAAAAAAAAAAAAACTTAAATTCACACAGTGCTTTCTGTGTGCCTGGCAGTGTTATAAGCGCTTTACATATATTTACACATATTAATTCACTTAGCCTCACAACTCTACGAAGTAGACAGACTCATTCCTAGTTTAAACATAAAGACCCTGAGGCACAGAAGAGTTATGTGACTTGCTTGTGGTCACTTGGCTGGAAAGTGGGAGAACCCAGGATTCAAACCAAGCCAGTGTATACAGAGCAGGTGCTCTTTAACCACAATGATGCTGTGCTGGGGTTTAGCAATACTGTTTTGTTTTCATGTGATTTGTTGTTACCCTCTTCTTATATTTTTGGCAAATGTCTTAGTCTATTTGGGCTGCTATCACAAAATATCATAAACTAGGTAGTTTAGAGACAACCGAAATATATTTCCCACCATTCTGGAGGCTGAGGCATCCGAGATCAAGACACTGGCAGATTCACTGTCTGGGGAGGGCCCATCTCCTGTTTCATGAATGGCACCTTCTCACTGCATCCTCATAGGGTGGAAGAGACAACCTAACTCTTGAGGTGTGTTTTATGAAGGCACTCATCCCACTCATTAGGGCTCTACTCTGATGACCTAATAACCTCCCAAAGGCCTTACCTGCTGGGATTTCAACATACAAATTTGGTAGGACACAAACATTCAGACCATGGCAGCAAGTATATTTATTTCCTGCTTAGTTGGTGACAAAAGTCCTCTCTCTCTCTCTTTCCCTCCCTCTTTTTTTTTTTTTTTTTTTTTTGAGATGGAGTTTTGCTCTTGTTGCCCAGGCTGGAGTGCAATGGCGCGATCTTGGCTCACCACAACCTCTGCCTCCCAGGTTCAAGTGATTTTCCTGTCGCAGCCTCCTGAGTAGTTGGGATTACAGGCGAATGCTACCACTCCCAGCTAATTTTTGTACTTTTAGTAAAGATGAGGTTTCATCACATTGGTCAGGCTGGTCTCAAACTCCTGACCTCAGGTGATCCGCCCGCTTCAGCCTCCCAAAGTGCTGGGATTACAGGCATGAGCCACCGTACTCGGCCCCTTCCTTTTTTTATCTGAATTAAATAATCTATGGTTAAAAAGTTAATCAGGTTAAGCAGAAGTGTTAAATGCATAGTAATAGTAGAGCTGGTTCTTGGCTTTAACAGCTGTGAAGATGGTATGTATCTGACTAGTGCTTGGGATAACTAGTCTAAGTAGACCATAAATTTCTCAAGGCAGCTTTCTGTCTGTGTCAGTAGGGTCCAGCCAGGGAACAGATAGCACACTCAAAGGGTTAACTGGAAAGGATGTAACAAAGGACATATTTATAGCGGTCTGGGCAGGCAGCACAAGGGAACAGCAGGGGTAGCGGCTTGCCAGGGACTAGCCACAGAGGGAGGCTCTTACCACCCTGAAAGGGACAAAGGGAGAAAATGTTATTACCAGATTGTGACAAGAGCTATAGCCTGCTGTAACAGTGGAAGAGGGGTCTCCCAACAGAAGTTTTAGCCAGAGCAGACCAGCTATACAATTAGTCAGGTGGCACCAACCTGTTTCTCCTATGACCCTCCAATCTCTTTCTTGCCAGTACTTGCCAGAGATGGACTCCAACTGGAGGCCAGAAAGCAGAAGAGCCTGGAAATGCCATCCATGAAGGTCAGCCTTTGAGCAGCCCAGAGAAAAGCAGAAATGAGACTGGGATAGCCAAGAGTGAATAACCAGCACAGTAGCTGACACAGTGTGGTACACAAAGGGCATGCTTTCAGTAAGACCTCGAGGCCCATGTGCTGCTTTGAATTCAACTGAACCGAATGGAGAAACTGGTTGCAAGTTAGGGGTGCTATGTGGTAAAGGCAACTGGACCCTGGACCGCTAGGGTTTCACTCCCAGCTTATCTAGACAAGTGAATCATCAGATTTCACTGCCCTCTTGGGGCTTGAATCACACATGTGCGGGAGGAGCTGCATTGCTGGTGCATGTGAAGTGTTTCAAGCTGTAATTATATCCTTCACCTCCTCAGAGTGTCTAGACTAGATTACGAAGGCTGGGAAAAAAAAAATGACTGCAGCTTTCTGTGGTTCTCAAACAAGTGGGAATTCCTGGCTGGGGCCCTTTTCCCAGAGTACACAGGAGCAAATCCCCAGAAGCAGCAGCAGCAGCAGCCTTGGCTTGAAGGATGAAGATAAAAAGGGAAAAGAAGTACCACCGCCTGTAAAAGTCTCCATAGGAAAGAGACTCTAGTCAAGCACCAGCAGTGGAAATGTGAAGCAACCCTGCTGATGCTCTGCAGGAAAAGTTTTTAAATAACTTTTTATTAGTAATATTAATATTAATGATAATACTGAATCTTCATAGCACATTTATTATATACTGAACACTATGGTAAGCATTTTACATACTTTGCTGCATTTAATCTCCACAATCGCCCTGTGAAGTAACATTAACCCTATTTTTAAAAACAGAAAAATGATGCCTAGAAAAGTAAACAGAATATGGTCTTAGCTGCAGTTGATTGAACATTTATTATGTGCTTACTGTAGGGCTGGGTATCCCAGCAGTTCTCAAAGTGCAATTTGTGGACCTCTCTGGGTTCCCAGCACCCTTATAGGAGATCTACAAGGTCAAAACAATATTCATAGAAACAATAAAACAGTGTTCACCTTTTCCATTGTATTTACACTTGCACTGCTGATGGGAAAGCTGCCAGCACCATAGAACAAATCAAGGCAGTGCACCAAACTGCGCTAGTAGTCATTGAATTCTTCAATGCCACCCACTTGTGGTAGAAAAATGTGGCTATTTATATAAGCATGTCTTTGATGAAGCAGAATCATTTTTAATTTTATTAAATTTTAACCCTTGAGCACGCAAACATCTTTTTAAGATTCTGCATGAGGAAACAGGAAGAACTCATAAGGCATGTCCAATTACCATGGTTGTCTCAAAGAAAAGGCACCTGCACAGTTGTTGAGTTGCAATCTGAACTAAGCTCAGTCTTCATAGATCACCATTTCTACTTGAAAGAACAAAAGAGAAACTATAGGTGTTCAGACTCTGGTAGTTGGCAGACATGTTCTCAAAACTTAACTAAGTGAGCCTCTTACTTCAAAGAAAACAGCTTAGCCGGGCGCAGTGGCTCACACCTGTAATCCCAGTACTTTTGGAGGCCGAGACGGGTGGATCACAAGGTCAGGAACTCAAGACCAGCCTGGCCAACATGATGAAACTCCGTCTCTACTAAAAATACAAAAATTAGTCGGGTGTGATGGTGCATCCTGTAGTCCCAGCTACTCGGGAGGCAGAGGCAGGAGAATCACTTGAACCTGGGAGGCGGAGGTTGCAGTGAGCTGAGATCACGCCATTGCTGTCCAGCCTGGGTGACAGAGCAAAACTCCGTCGAGAGAGAGAAAAAGAAAGAAAGAAAAGAAAGAGAGAGAGAAAGAGAGAGGAAGGAAGGAAGGAAGGAAGGAAGGAAGGAAGGAAGGAAGGAAGGAAGGAAGGAAGGAAGGAAAATAGCTGACCATGTTTGTTGCCAATGGTAACATCTGAACTTTCATGTGAAAATTAAAATTTTAGAAAATATATATGTCACTGTTAACTCACCAGTTTCCTAATATATTAAGACTTTTCTGATTAGATCTGTGCTGGCATTAAAGAATGTGATCCTTTGATAGTATATAAGGATCTGTATAATTCAGTGAACCAATATTTTTTAAATGTTCACTGTATCATATTGCAAAATCACACACAGGTAAACGTTGATTCAAAGCATAACATGGCCAGTGACTTTTAAGGTAACAGTATGAAAATTTCATTTGCATAGTTTCAGATTCTATATTACAACTACCTTTAAGAAAACTGGCAGTCAAGTTTTGATGTAGTATCAAAAAAAAAAGTCTATTAAAACGCACCTCTTTTTTCCAAATACATACCTGCATGAAGCTACATTTTTTTCCTATACTGCAACCAAAACAATCTATGGCAACGCATTGAATGCCAAAGAGATTATGAGAATCTATCTTCTGTTAAGTCACACATTAAAGAGCTTTATAAAAATGTTGCTGTTCTTACTACAGTTTTGGGAGGAAAATACAGTTATTTATCATTAAAAAGTTAATTATGTAACATGCAGTCAGCTCACTAGTAAATAAGTGATTTTAAAATTTCTCAGTTATAATTTCTACTACAATAAATGCTGACAGATATAACCCATATTTAAAAATTTTTTAAATTAATCTTTGAAGTCCACAGTAATTTTTAAATCTTTGGAATCCTCAATAATTTTAAAAGGGTCCTGAAGCCAAAATCTTTGAGAAGCACTGTTTCATCAAAATTTCATCAGTGCAATGTGATCCCAGAGCTAAGAGCTTTTCAGGGGCTTAGAAAATATATAAGCCTCAGGTAGAAAAATAGTTGTTGGCTCCAGAACTACAAAAGAAAACAATAAAAATTAAAATGAATAAATGTTTAATTAAATGTCTACAAAAAAGCACCAACATGCCAACTTCATTAACTGTTAAAATTTAATATTCATAAAGACTTCTTTATATCTAATACAATTTATAGATTCAATTTTCTCACTTCACACATTCCCCTAAGTACACACAGTGATTGTTGGGAACTCACAGCCGATCATAAATTAAATGAAAGTTACATAGAGCCAAGTAATTTCTAAAGCACAAATATAAAGGCCCTTACAAAAAGAATTTGAAGCCAAAAAGTATATTTAATGTGGGATATGGGTGTCGTTAGCATGTTTGATATGTGGTATGGTAAGGCCTCCAAAAGTCAGAATATGTAGGGCTCATGGAGGCCCTGCTCTAAACACAGCATCTTATTGCCTTTAAATTACACCCCTCCTGAGAATGATTCTGGTGAAAGCAGATATCTTCACTAGGCTAAGGAGATATCTTCACCAGGGAAAACACTTCACCCTGACCTTTGGCAGGCCTGGGGAAGAGAAACACATAAGGTAAATACCATAAAGCCATCAGAAGAGCAACAACATCATGAAGGAAAGGCAGGTCAGATGCTGTTCTTTTGGACCCAACAATAGCACAGCCAGCCAGGTGTCTGTCTCCTAGGCAGAAGGGGTTACCACAGCATCTCACACCCAGACTGTCATCCCTGAGCAAAGCAGGACTGGTAGCTTAGCAGAGCCCAGGACATCTCACTAGGGAAACAGAATGTTGGACAAAAAAGTCTGGGGGTGCTTTCTAAAGGCTAGCCAGCTTAAAGCAAAAAGTCCCCCAGTGATCCTCCCCATCTCTATTCTGGGTCCCTTGCCCTTGCTGGTACCTCAGGACTAGGCTCCCTTGCTGACCAGCAGTGCCCAGGATCATCAAGACCTCTCTCAACTTCATTCCCTTGCAAAGTGTCTTCTCACCTTCCCCTCATTCTCTCAGCCCCACTGACCAGAGCGAAGCAGTGTTGTCGCCACCCAACTGTGAGGTGTCAAGACTCTGAGACAATGTGGTTGCCTTTTAGAAGGGCTCCAGGAATGGGATATCCCACAGTATTGCAGGTTGCTTATTTTCTTTCTCATCTGATTTTTCTGTAGTTTCCACTATAAATGCATTTGCTTTCTTGTAAACATTTTTTAAAAGATATGAGTAAAGTAACTGGCTCATTATAGGTCTTTGATAAATAGTAATCACTATTATTTGGCAATTCATCACAGTGCTCTAACTTCTCCTGCATGGAAATCAGGAGATCTTCCCTGTCAAGAGTGAATAGATTCACTTTCATTTCCTGCAGCTGCCTAGTTTAGTAAAAAATAAAAATAAAAATAGAAAAATGGAAAAACAGAGTTATAAAATGTGCAATGTATTTGAAATGTTTCATTTAACAAGCCAATGCTTTAATTACGCATACACATGCGAAACCAAAATACAATCGAATTGTGCAATTGACAATATAATTTCAAGATTTATGGAAAGCAAATAATGGATTGTGAACACATCGTGTTGGCAAGATCGCCTAGTAAGGAGAAAAAACTGTAGATCTCTCCGATGTACACCTTCCTTCAATCCTTTCCCTGAAGCTCTGTGACTCAGTGGCATCATTTGGAGATTAAAAACAAGTCTAAAATTGAGATTTGTTGCCAAATTGCTTCCCGTTAAACACCTTCTTTTATCACCACCAATAGGTTCTGATTGCACCATTAGCCTTTATTCCTTGTATTATTACTGACATTTTTCCATGCAAATGTCTGGGCTTCCCAACCAGACTAAAAGGGTCATACACTCTGCTATAACTTCTCATGCTTGTAACAGACATGCAACATATTAATTGAATTGCTGATACTTTTTTTAAAAAAAAAAAAAAGAAAGAAAGAAAGAAAGAAAACTAGGTAACAAAAAATTTATCTCTCTCCAACATAAATTCATACTTTTTCTTCACCATCCCAACTCATATACATCCTCCTTGTCATGCCTACTCTATGATATGGAAAAAGAACTCTCAAATCAATGCTTTCTCTTTGCTTTCTGTCCAGACCCTTTTGAGTAAGGACACTATCCCTTCCTGTTACCCTCTCCCCAGAAGGCAAACACGAATCTTCTGGCAGCTGCTCCATTTATCCCCCCTGAGGCAGACACCGCCTTTCATTGTTATTTCAGTTGATCCAGTTGTGAATAGGGCATCAGATGCACTTTCTCTGAACATTCAACCTCTGATCACTGAATAGCAAGAAGTTTGGATGATGTCTCTGGCAAGAATCCTCTCCCATCTGCTTCTAGTTTGGGGCCCACTTTTGACAGCCCTCCATCCATGACTCTAAGTGGTGTGGAAACTGCTCTGGTCTCTGGCAAGTTGATTTGGTCCAGGGGAGTCGTTTATTTTTCCTAGCAAGACGGAGGAGGGATTTTCTGTCTCAGCATCATGCAGACTAAAGCTTATCGCCAGTTTCTCCAGAACAGGTGTGTCTCATTTTGACAAAGGGAAGTTCTGTTATCAGATGCAAAAGGCCTTTTAAATTATGATTTTGCTCTAAGGAAACAACAGTAGTTTTTAAAGATAGAAGCAACCAGCATCTCCAGATCTCCCTGGAGGACATCATGAAAAGATGTATCCCATCCTCACCATTTCCTCATCCCACGCCCTTTGGTGGAAGCCAGTACTTATTGTCTAGAAAACAAAAATCACTTCCTAATTGTTCTACCTGCCTCCTTTGTTGCACTTGCCATCCATCTTCTACTTGCTACCAGACTGGTCCTTTTGAAGTCTGAGCATGACTACTACCCTTGCTCAAATACCTGTAATAGTTCTGCATTGTTTATAGGAGAAAGTACATGTTTCTTAGCAAGCATACCAGGCTCTCCATAATTCCCCACTACCTATTCAGCCTCAAGCCCTTCTCCCTTACCTTCTCATACCCTCTCTACCACTGTAACCACAAGTGATGCTCTCTGGCCTTAGCTAAGAGTGGCAAACTCAGGTACCTACAAGGACCAAGCCAATGATAACAAGTGTGAGAACTGGAGGAGATAAAACAGTAGGAACTAGTAGAGTCTGTGAATTGAGTTATCTCTTTTTTTTTTTTTTTTTTAAGAGAAGTTAGGCCAAACCAGGCATAAACATGGTTTATACTTGGCCCGTGGTGACAGATGAAGACTCTCCCTCCAGGTTTTCACTCATGCTAAAATCCGAGTGCCTAAAAAGGCCTCCTGTGTCCCTTACCACTGCTACTCCTTCACCTAGCTCATTATTTATCTCACAGAGCGCGGTTCCAATGCCATCTCCCCAGAAATCATCCTGGTATTCATTCTGGGTTAGTTGTCCTCCTCCAGCTCTCAAAGCTATCTCTGGCCCCTTTGTGACAGCAGTAACCACACTGTTACTTGCCTGACACCATTGCTTACCTGACTCCTTAAAAGACCAGGACTTTCCTTGCTGAAAGTGAATGTCTTACTCTCCCTGAGTAAGTACACAGTGTAAATCCTTATAGCAGACATATGCTTTGTCTATACAGGACCTCTTCTTCCCTATTCATGGAAATAGCAGCTGCTACTATCCTTTAAGGGACTGTCCTTTCTCTGCTCCTTGTGGTTTAGGCAAAGCTACTAAACCAGAGGACTCCATCCCTATCCTAAGGGAGGGCATATGACCCAAGATAGACCAATCAATTTTTTTTTGTACCCAGGAATGAAGAGGATTCAAAAAGAATAAAAGGCAACTGGAGCTATGTTACCTGGTGGCAGCACTCTAGGAGAGCTACAAGTGCCCTGGTTCCTAGATTCTATTCTTCTCAAGGTTTTGTACCAGTGAGTGTTTGCTGTGTAACAAATAATCTCAAAACTTAGTAGTATAAAATAATATCTATTTGTTTGTCTCAAAATTTTAGAGACCAGCAATTTGAACTTGGTTAGGCTGGGCATTTCTCTTGTCTTGGAGGGATTCATACATGCAACTATAACTGACTGTTGGTGAACAGGAAACTTGCTGGTCTAGGGTGGCTTCAGCTGAGTCTTGCTGTTTTCCAGCATTCTAGCCTGAGCTTATTCACATGCAGCTGGGCAGATTTCCAAGAAAGGGAATAGAAATACACAGGACCTGTTGAGGCCTAGGCTCAGACTGGGTATATCACCATTTCCACTGCATTCTTTTGGCCAAAGTAAGTCATAGGACCAGCCTAGATTGAAGAGGGTGAAAACTAGGTTCTCCTTCTTGATAGGAGGAGTTGTAAAGTCATGTTCCAAAGGGTGTGGATGCAGAGAGAGTGGAAAAATATGGTCATATCTGCAAACTATCACAGCTTTGTTATTCAGTTCCCTGTTAATTTTCTACTACATCCCTTTTTAATTTTAAGTTAATCAAAGTCAGCTTCTGTTGTTTGCCATTTAAAAATCATAATTTATAACTGCTTGAGAATGAATGAATAAATGAATGGATGGGTGAAGATATTAATGGATGGATCAAACAACCCAAGAGAGAGTGTTGAACAGGGCAATGTAAAAGGGTGACAGACCTTATCATGGGATGAGGGAGATGTGGAATATGCTACATGTTGATTGCCTATAAGCGTCTCAGAAGTTAGGACACCACTTTCCCCCTCCTACTTTTTGACTCACTCTGTAGTCACAGTTACCAATAGCTTGAAATCCCCTTAGGAGCCACACACTAAACAATAAACCATTCACTTGGAACTGCTCTCTTACCACTACTTAAATTTAATTCCAGAGCCTGACTGGGTGTTTGTTTTAAGTGACTATCCTCCTGTGTGTATTAATGTAACCACATATTATACTCTAGACTGGCTTACATACAGGACATACATTTTTAAGTAAAGGATATTTTGAACAAGAGAAATTCGGAAGACTGCGAGGATCCTATGATATGGTCCAATATTTCCCAATTCAAGTCCTTCCCACCCCAAATCTCCACCCCACTCCTTTCTGATAAAAGTTTCCAATCCCCTAGGGGCCAATTCTCAGAAGGATGATAGGAAAAAAAAAAGCAGGTTATATAATTAAACAAGACTGAAGCATGAATGATTTATGTCTCATGGACTTCAATTTAGAGGACAACTTATAATTTTTGAGAGATTTCTTAATTTAGAAAAATATTCTGTGAGTAGAATCTTGAGAAATACAAAGGAGACATTTTTATGCAACTATAGGCAGTGTTGTTTTCTGTGCTGGCAGTGGTGGTGGTGTAAATAATAAAAAAATAGTATCTAGGTATAGATATGACATTGCATTTTTGTGATATGTAGAATATTCATGCTTTTGGTCCCTAGAATTTTCCAGATGCTAATCATTATGGTAATTTATAACAAAGCAATACTGATGAAAATGGAAAATTCCTCAAAGTTTTTGCAGCCTTAAACCTGACATTTGTGTTTTATGAAGCGCCCTCGAATAAAACAATGCTCATTTGCTGCCGTAAGCACTTCTCACCATGTGTAAACCACAAAACCATCACTCAAAGTGCTGAGATTCACATCTTTGTGGGTGAGACAAGGAGGAGCCATATCTGCTCTCACCATGTCTCAGACTTGGGACACATGCCAGGGCAGCCAGATAGGATCTCCAGGGCTGAGCAAGTTGGTGTGATGTTCCCCTATGTGGGAGGCCTCCCAGGGAGGCAAGTGGTGACCTCACTGGGAAAATGAAAATGGTTCAATAGAGAACACTTGTCTTGGAAGTGATCTTCCTGAATTTGAGACCAGTGAAGGGATTCGGTTTCCAACACCCTTTCAAACAAACAAACAAACAAAGCTGTTTTCCATTAATGGTATTAATATATGGGGGAAATATCCTACAGCCTGCTTCTTGACTGAGAGATCATGATTCAGGTATAAAGGATCTCAACTCCAGCTCTACATAAAGACACAGTCAGGGAATCACCCCTTAAAAGAACCAATTACAAAGTTTTCCTTCTAAAACCAGGGCAGAGATGTGTTCCTAGGAAGTACAGTTCTTGGGAGGACCCAGCCACATAAGTAACCACAACTTTTGGCCTCTGATACGTTCCTCCCTTCTAGGATTTCTTTCATGATAATTCCAATGCCACCCATGGAGATTTAACATGTCCTTGTCTCTGCTGCTGCAATGCAGATGAAGGAACAAAGGTTGCACATTTCAAAAGGACCTCTACCTAAAATGCAAAAACATGACAGGGAGATTAACCAAAAAAAAGTCAAAGTAAGCTAGAAGCAGGAGCAAGCTTCTGACTTTTCCATGGTTGACTTTCTAATTCTGTTCTGCTCTGAGCCCTGTTCTAGCCTAAAGAGATCTCTTTGCGATTCTTAGTCCCCCAGCCCTTGAATGTGTGTGTTCCAAAAGATTGGGAATACCAGCTCTAGTGACAGGCAGTTTGGTGGGGATTTGTTATTCTATCACCATTAACACAAACTTATCACGTTTTCAAGTGATATATATATAGAAAATGAACTTAGCCAGACACACTACAGTGGGGAACATCAAAGAGCTATCTTTTCTCTGGTTCATAGCAGGTAGACCCATGATCTTGGTTTAATTAGTAAGGGGCTCTGGCTAGCCCTTTCCTCTCTTAATGTTATCTCTTTGCCAATTTTTGTCCTATTCCCAATTATGTACTTTTGTTAGACACCCACACTTCATTTTTTTTTTTTTATCAACTCAGTATCAGAAAGTATCTGAAACTTGAAAAGCAATTATGGAATATTCTCCCAGTACAGTTCTGGTCTTTATTATATAAGCTATTTTAAAGCTCTCCTGGAACATTTTTATCCAGTAGAGATGGAAATAATTTCCTTCCCATGGAACAGATAATCTTTTTTGTTTTGTGTTTTGGAAACGGAATCTCACTCTGTTGCCCAGGCTGGAGTGCAGTGGTGCAATCTTGGCTCATTGCAACCTCTACCTACCAGGTTCAAGCAATCCTCCTGCCTCAGCCTCCTGAGTAGCTGGGATTACAGATGCATGCCACCATGCCCTGATAGATTTTGTATTTTTAGTAAGGACGGGTTTAACCATGTTGGCTAGGCTTGTCTCCAACTCCTGACCTGAAGTGATCCACCCGCCTTGGCCTCCCAAAGTGCTGGGATTATAGGCATGAGCCACTGCACCTGGCCTGGAATAGATAATCTTATAATTTGTGGTTTATGGTTCTGTTGGACAATAACCAGTTATGTATCTGATCTAGAACTCCTACCCTAATATTAGATACTTAGCATCTCAAATGCTCTTTGGGCTGGTTTTAATATCTTTCAGTTCCCTTCAATACTTCATGAGTTAAACAGAATCTTTGACACATCTTATATTTGTATGAGAGAGATTTTTTAAATACTCTTGAAAAGTATTGCTGAATAACAGGATAAGTGGACAACACCATATATTTGTCAAAAAATTATAGAACTTTTCAACACAAAGAGCAAACCATAATGAGTCCAAATTAAAAATAAATCATTTAGGAAATCATGAGAATCCCAGATGAAATGCAAATAGTGACAAAAGAATATAATTGTACTGCAAAAGCATGAAGCAAACCTCACTGAACGGCATACTGGGGAAAAGTGCCAACCTAGTAACTAGAAATGAGTATAGTCTGTAAGACTAAGGGAAAAAGGAACTATATATAACACTGTACTATAATTGATAAAGTTGCTTTCCATGGGTGTATGAATTAATTCTGCAACCACTCTACATATGTACTAGAATTCACAATTAAGTAAGTGGATGGAAGATAGTAGCATCCAGGTTTCTTACTTTTGGAGGAAGAATTTACCAATAAGCAAGGATGGGAAGCTGGACTAGAACCAGAGAAATTGGGACAAATTCATGTTTGACATAATATAGATGCAGATATTAACAATAGGAATATTAATTGATACATAGGTTAGTATACACACCTATATTTCCTTGCTCACTCAGTTGAGAGGGCTAGAAAAATAACACCCCAATAGCAATGAGCACTCCTAGTACCCAAATCTTGGTTTCTAATACCAGTCTCTAATAAAAAAGAGCCAGAGCTTCATAGAGAAATGACTGATTTCAGAATTTGGGCAGGAATTACACAAGATGAGTTTGAATCATCTTGTAGTACCAGAAAATAAGGAGTGAAAAAAATCAATACAAAATGATGGACCTACAGGAGCCAAGTGACAGAGCTTCCAGTGACCAAAGTTAGAACAATTTGAGCAACAGAATAAAGTAGTCTTGAGTTATAACCCAAAGTATAAAATTAATGAGTCTACTTAGATATAAATAAATGATCAATCAATAAATAAGTAGGAGAGATAATACAAATATTACATGTGAAATTTTCCAAGTAGTATATTTAGATACTCTGCCCTCAAGGAGGTGGAACATGACTCTTCACTCCTTAAAAGACATTTTTATAAAGATTACAGGATAAGAAAGATGACAGAGGGAGGAGTGACTTTACAATGGAGAAATCTGATGAATAATTACTTCAGCCAGGGTACATGGTCAACATCAACAATGATAAATAATGATAATATGTACCCTTCATATGATGTAGTAAGAATGGCACTTTACCTCTGTAGTCTTCCTACCAAACAACCATAACCCCAGTCTTATCATGAGAAAAACATATGATGAATCTCAATTAAGGGACATTCTACTAAATACCTTTCTAGTTCTCCTCAAAACTGTCAAGGTCATCAAAAATAAGGAAAGTTTAAGAAACTGTCACAGAACACAGGAGCCTAAGGAGATATGACAACTAAATGTACATTACATTTAGTAGCCTAGGTGGGATTCTGGAACACAAAAAGTGCTTTAGGTAAAAAATATATGTATAAGAAAATATTTATAAACTATAGAGTTTAGTTAATAATAATGTATCAATATTGGTTTACTAATTGTGATAAATATGCCATAATAATGTAAGATAATGTTAAGAATAAGGAAAATGGATGTGGGGTGTATGGAACTCTCTGTTCTATTTTTGCAATTTTTGTAAATTTATTTAAATAAAAAATTTATTTAAATAAATAAGTGCATTTTAAAAAACCCAAATAGAGATACTTTCTGCAATGTATCTTGTCAGTGCCATGAGAAACTAAGAAAAACTCAGAAACTGTGATATTCTGGATTGGACCCCATAACAAAACAGATACTAGTGGAAAAACTAATGAAATTCAAATAAAGCATGTAGTTTAGTTAGTGGTATTGTACCAAAACCAATTTCTTAGTTTTGACAAATGTACCATGATTGTGTGAGATGTTAGGGAAAGCCCGTGAAAGTATACGGAAACTGTCAGCGCTTTCTTTCCAACTTTTCTGTAAATCTACAATTGTTTGGAAATTAAAAGTTTCAAAAAAAATTTTGTCTACATACTATATGATTCTAACTATATAACATTCTAGAAAGGGCAAAACTATGGTGACGGTAAAAAGACAGAGGCTGGGAGAGAAGAGGAATAAACAGGCCAAGCAGAGAGGGTACATGTCGTCATATACGTATACAGAACTAATAGGATAGATACATATAAAAAGAGGAGTTTATTAAGGAGCATTCACTCACACAATCACAAGGTCCCATAATAGGCCATCTGAAAGCTGAGATGCAAGGAAGCCAGTCCAAGTCCCAAAGCTGAAGAACCTGGAGTCTGATGTTCAAGGGCAGGAAGCATCCAGCATGGGAGAAAGATGTAGGCTGGGAGGCTAGGCCAGTCTCGCCTTTTTATGTTTTTTTGCCTGCTTTATATTCTAGCTACACTGGCAGCTGATTAGATGGTGCCCGCCCAGATTAAGGGTGGGTCTGCCTTTCCTAGCCCACTGACTCAAATGTTAATCTCCTTTGGCAACACCCTCACAGACACACCCAGGATCAATACTTTGCATCATTCAATCCAATCAAGTTGACATTCAGTGTTAACCATCACAATACATTTGTCCAGATCCATGAAATGTACAACACCAAGAATGGACCCTAAGTAAACTTTACCCTAGGTAAACTGTGGTTGATTATGTTGTCTTTTAAAGTTCATTAATTGTAACAGTTGTACCACTCTGGAGGGGGATATTGATAATGAAGGAGGCGATGCATATGTGGGGGCAAATCTCTGTACCTCACTCTCAAATTTGCTGTGAACCTAAAACTACTCTAAAAATGTAATCTAGAAAAAAGTTGTTTTAAAAAAAAAAAAATATGTGAACCATGAGGAATAACAGATATGTGCAGACTGGAAGCAAAGAATACCACTGTCATTTGCCCATTGGAAATATAAAGTTGGCATCACTGAAATTGACATGTTTTTAAGACGGAAATGATCACTCAGAGCTTAAGCAAGACTGCTTGAATCATAATGATCCCCTAATGGGGATGGGGAAGTACAAGAATCCAGATAATACATCCTATATTAGCATTTGTCTGGGCACAGTTCAAGCAAAAGCTCAAGGAATGCTGCTTTTCTTAGAACTCTTGGTGACAAAATACACCTCTCTTAACAATCTCAACATGAGTTGTCTATCCCAGACATTGGCTATTAAAGATATGGACACAACAGTTAATGAGATCTCCTTCAAGTTTTATTCACTCACTCTTCAGAAGGCCAACCTCTACAGAACAGTCACAGAAAGCAGGGATTCTGTTGGGAGTGGGAAGAGCTTCTGATCCTCGCTTGGCTAAGCTTCTTCTCCAGGGTTTTCCCCAGGTAGCCAGAAAGAGATTTCCTGGAATTATTTATGAGGATAGCAGAAGGTCAGCCAGAGTACGCAGTCCTGACAGTCATTCATTCCGCTTCTCTTACTGGAGTAATAATACCATATGTTGCTTCAAAAGAGCTACTCATATACTGAACACCTGGTATGTGCCAACTATGGTGCTAGATGATAGGGAAGAGGGAGTGAACTCAGATAAAAACAATAATGCTGATGATCATGATAAATACGCGATAGCATGTGTTTCTAACCAAGCACTATTCTACAAGCAATGATGCATTTAATCCTTACAATAACTCAGTGAAATTGATCTTATTATTTCTACTTTACTGATGAGGAAACTAATTCTCCCTCCAGGAAGCTAAAAATCATAGTAGCTTATTTAAGGTCAAACAGGAAGCATCAAGGTGTTTAAGAGCATGGTCTTTGAAATCCAGCAGACAGAATCAAAGCTTAAATCTGTCTTATTAGCTCTGTGACCTTGGACAACAAATTTCACCCCTTTCTCAAGTAGTCAAAAAGTAGAGGATAAAATCAGCCCAACTCTATTAAATGCTTTGTCCATTAATATTGTCTGCCACAAGTTTGAGGAAGGGGCCTCACACATGCACAGAATTTGCCAAAATGTGCCAAGTACCTTAAAGATATGAATTTGCTTTATCCTTAAAACACAACAAAAGATAAGATTTTATTATTTTCTCCATTTCACTAATTAGGAAGCAGATATTCAAAGAAGTTTAATTAACTTCCTGAAGGTCATCCAGCAAGGAAGTGGTCCAGCTGCAATTTAGGTCCAGCTGTATCAGGTCCTAGTACCTTGAATCTAAATCACTCTGCTCTGCTCACTCGACATTACAGAAATGCCATCATGGGCTCAATTCCTTCTAGGTAACATATTTTTCATTTTAACTGGGGGTCTAACCTGAAAGTTTGTTTGTAAGTGGTATAACTTTTGGGCTGGAGGGGCCTCAATTGGACTGGGTGAACCCTTTCATCACTAATACTGGGATTCTCAGTAGCAGGCATCTTAGAAAGCAGAGAGCCTCCCCTCAGAAGCTATAATGATACATTTTGAAGAAGAAGAGTGGAGGCAGATGGGAGAGAGAAGAAGGAGGGCACAAGAAGCCTGAAGACGTAGAAAGGAGGTTCTTTTGGATTTGGAAACAAACCTACAATAGACCCAATTAACTGTGGCCCAGCCCCTACCAAGAAGGCAATGCCTTCTGAGTTTTAGAGCAATTTAGGGTAAGGGCAAGGATGCTAAATAGATTCCAACCCCTGCACCAACATTGCTTCCTGGTGATAGCTGCTGAGAGAGTTCTAGTAAGAAGAAATGTGAGGTTTTGCCCAGGCTTAGCTGGAAACGTTTAAAAAAAAAAAAAAAAAACACAAACCTCTGCCCGTTAGTAAGATCTGCCACAAGTTTGGGAACCACTTGCCTGCCCAGAATTTGCTGTTCCTGCTTAGGGGATGTCACAACCTGGACATAGTCTGCAGGAGGAGTTAACTGGTTCAGGTCCAGCCAGGGAGCCCCAATACCCCAACAGAACACTGCTTCCGCCAACCTCACAAACAAAGGCAAAACGGCACTGACAATGAGAAAGGCTCTCATTTGAATTTCTTTGGTTTTAATTATTTTGAAAAGACAGGCAGGCCACCAATGCCAAGACCCTTTAGGAATAACTAAAAACCAAAAAGATTCAGGCCAGCTGGAGGGGGCAGAGGAGGGAGTTCCAGCCAATTAGCCTTCCTTTGTGACATGACGGCCCTTCATTCCACCCTCCGGAAGACTTCATAACACTCATGTGTCAACAGGACCTTAGGAGAGGGGAAATAGCAGTGAGCCAAACCTCAAGAGTGAGGGGGGAAGAAAAGTAAAATCTGGAATTGCAGCTCCAAACTGGACCCTTGAACATTTAGCTGCTATCATTATTTTTTATAGAGCCTTTCCTGGGCTTTCCTGACCACCGAGGACCAGGCCTCAGGGCTCCAGAGGCCTGGTCTTCCCTCTGTAGCCTTGCTATCACCTTGCCAAACAGGCTCATCCCACCCTCTCAAACTCTGCAGTATTCCACCTCCGACCTCCCCAAATGGATCAAGCTTTCCATAGCTAGGCTATTAAAGGGAAAGCAGTCCTACTGTTTCCTTTAATGAGCAGCTTTTACAAGGTGCCAAATGCCCTTTAAGGAGCCTAGAAACCCAAAACAGTCTCTTGGGTTCCAGAAACCCCAGCCTAACCCAGAGTCAGTGGGAGGTAGAGACACAGACCCAGACTCCAGTCAAATTAGTCTCCAGGGAATCTGCTTAATCCAAGCTGTCGGGAGACGTGTGAGATGCTGGAGTTACCATTAATGCTGATCTTAGGCTCTGCTAGGTCCTTGCAGGAATAGATCCAATCTCTCCAGGGCACTGGCTCCAGAGAAGGTAGTACAGGAAATCTCTAATGTCTTCTAAGGATGGTGGAATCTGTTAAATGGACACCTCTGTTGCTCTGTTGGGCACCTTGATGGATTCATGTGCACAAAGGTGGGCATGAAGCAGAGTATGAAATGAGAGAACACTGAATGATCCTACTTAATAGAATAAGGAAAATTTAGAGTTTGAATAACCATCCAGGACAGAAGGGAAAGGTGACCAGGAGAGGAGATGGCCTGAGGCTAGGGCCAAGCACCCAATACAAAGTCCTGGGAATAGGAGAACCTGAGGTTCAACTTATAGTTCATTGTTTTTGGGCAATATAAACTGTTCTTTTACCCCCTAACCACATTTCAACATTTCAGTAAAATCTAATAAATACATACATGGCTTTGTGTGAGTATGGCCTTATGCAAACCCCAAAAAAGGCCTGAGTTTCGCTTCTAGGTCAATATGGAAAAGAGATAGTTGTGTGTGTTGCTAAACTCAGGTTGTAGGGATTAGGGATCATAATGATACTGGGTTCAACCCCTAAGAATTGGCTAAATTTTCTAGTGGTTTCTCCCTTTTATTCTAAGTGAAAAGTGAATTGAATTGATAATTTACCTTCTACCTTTTTCAATTTTTTTCCATGTTTGAGACATATTAGGGCACTACGGAAAAGTGGTAATGAATATAAATTTAGGATTTCAACAAATATGGGTCTGTGTTCCAGGTCTATGTGATTCTAAGCTTCAGTTTCCTAATTTATTAAGTAGGAACCAATGACATATTCCTTTTAATGATCATTCCTTATAAAGGATCAATGAAACAATCTATGTGAAATGTTTGCCATGGTAACTGACACAAAGTAATGTAGCAAGACAAGCTGCTGACAAAACTCCTCAGACACCAAATTAAAGAAGGAAGGAGTTTATTCAGCCAGGGGCATCAGCAAGACTCCTGTCTCAAGAGCTGAGCTCCCCAAGTGAGCAATTCCTGTCCCTTTTAAGGGCTCAAAACTTTAAGGGGTTGGGCGTGAGAGGGTCGTGATCGATTGAGCAAGCAGCGGGTATGTGACTGGGGGCTGCTGCATGGGTAATTAGATCAGAACAAAACAGGATAGGGATTTTCACAGTGCTTTTCTGTACAATGTCTGTATTCTATAGACAACAGAACCGATTAAGTCAGGGGTCGATGTTTAACTACCAGGCCCAGGGTGTGGCACGGGGCTGTCTGCTTGTAGATTTCATTTCTGCCTTTTAGTTTTTACTTTTTGTTTCTTTGGAGGCAGAAATTGGGCATAAGACAATATGAGGGGTGGTCTCCTCCCTTAGTAACACTCAATAAATGGTGGTTGCTCTCATCCACCTGTTAGTGATGATGCTGATAATGATGACAGGCATACTGACAAGGACAGTTCCTGATCATAGAGCTCCTGTCATTGGGGAGAGGGAAAAAAAGGATGGCTTAAAAAATTTTAAGATAAAGGGAAACAAATTTGGCAAATCTGTTCTACTGATCTGTATTGGTCTATAAGTGAGCCACAAAATAAGCTTTACTGTGCTTGTCTTGAGATGTAAAGATTGTTTCTTATCACAATTAGCCTATGTGTGCTAATGCAGGCACCACTACACACCGGCCAGGTTTGGCGGGGATATGAAAAGAAAGGAGGGCTGGACGCGGTGGCTCACACCTGTAATCGCAACACTTTGGGATACCTAGGTGGGCAGATCACTTGAGCCTAGGAGTTTGAGACCAGCCAGGGCAGCATGGTGAAACCTCGTCTCTACAAAAGATACAAAAATTTAGCTAGGTATGGTGGTGCACACCTGTAGTCCCAGCTACTCGGAGGCTGAGGTGGGAGGATCACCTAAGCCCGGGAAGTCTAGGCTATAGTGAGCCATGATTGCGCCACCACACTCCAGCCTGGGCAACAGAGTGAGACCCCATAAAAAAAAAAAGAAAAAGGAAAAGGAAAGGAAGTTGGTGAATTGGATATGTTTTATACAGACTCAAGTGAATGATGACCGCTGTCCAAAACCTCATAAAATCAAATGTGTTAGGCTTGGCTTTTCTCCCATGCCACCAAATCTTTCTTCTATTTATTTTCAAGTGAATTACTTTTCTTCCTGGGAGAATCTTCATGTAATCTCCCAGGAAGAAAAATAATATATATATTCATAATACATACAAATTTATATATAAATAATATATATTCACGTACTCAATTTGAATGTAATTGATTACTAATTTCTACTCTCAATGTGCCTTCTTGTAGAGAAACATTGTTCCTGACAGCTCCGGCCAATCTCCTTTCTAACACAGCTGCTTTACACTTCCTCTTTCTGGTCCAGCTGCCTTAGGGGAGACTGTTGGACAGAACTTGGCATGCACAGATTCCCGAGTTATCTTTGTCTGGAGCCCATCGTTTTGTTTTCAGTCTGAAAAATAATGCCTCCTTCATGCTGTAGAAGCCAAGAAGAATTTGTTTCCTTCCAAAGAGGTTTCAGGAGATCCTGTATTACTGACTTAGACAAATCCAACTTGATTACATGCATTGTTTCCTTGTCTTCCCTTACACAACACAAAACCTTCTAAAGGAAGGTTTAATGTGAAACTGAGACTTTCCAGTTTCACTTTTTCCATTCTACCTTCAGTACAAAAGCCCTACCTTGGAAAATGAGAGTGAGAATTATTTGGTTAATCACAGGATTTCAGATTTTTCCAGTGGGCAATAGGGAAGATGAAAATAGTCCTTTTCTAGAATCCATGTTTGAGGACACGAAAGCATCCTAAAAGGGAAAGGCCCCTGAGGCCAAAGAAAAAATCAATTGGCTTAAAAAATAAATAAAAATAGAAGTGAAAAGCTCTTTTTGAGGAGGGAAAAAGCCATTTTTCATGGCATGATTGGCATGACATTGATCAATGTTCTTTTTACTGTCCAAAGTCATTTTGAGGAGATTGGTTTCTCTAAAAACAAATCTACTCCATACTCCATCATCACTTAGAGTGTTTCAGTAGGGCTTTTTTTTTTTTTTTGCTAGCTATTAATCTTACCATTTGTTCTCTGCCCCTTAACTAGAAAAGAAATCTTATTTAATGCAATGAGATGACAAATAACTTTTAAATCAGACTTGGTTTTTGAATCACAACGCTGTCATCTAAATTTTATTATGTCTCAGTTTCCCCATATATAAAATAAGAAAATGCCTACATTATTTCTAGTTTTAAAGATTAAATAAGAAACTGGATTTATAATAGTAGCTAACACTTATTGCATGCAAAGTATCTTATATATGTTAATTAATCCTACAACAGTCAATACCCTATGGTATACACTATTATCAACTTCATTTTGCAGATGAGAATGCAGAGGCACAAAACAGTTAAGTAACTTGCTCAAGATCGCTCACTGCAACAGTCAGGGAGTACAATGGACTGAAAGTTTATGCTCCTCCAAAATTTATATGTCAAAATCCTAACTTCCAAGGCAATGGTATTAGGAAGTGGAGCCCTTGGGAGGTGATTAGGTCATGTGGATGAAGTCCTCATGAATGGAACTAGTGCCCTTATAAAAGAAACCAAAGGAAGACCACTTGCCCACTCTACTATGTGAGGACACAGTGAGACGGTACTCTCTAAGAAGTAGCAGGCTCTCATGAGAAACAAATCTGCCAGCGCCTTGATCTTGGACTTGACAGCCTCCATACCTGTAAGAAATACATTTCTGTTTTTGTTTTTGTTTTTTTTTTACAAGCCACCCAGTTTAAGGTATATTTGTTTTAGCACTTTGAACAGACTAAGACAGGGAGGCAGACATGTTCAAAGGGTGAACTGAGAATGTTTGATAGTGACTGATATGGTTTGGCTCTGTGTCCCCACCCAAATCTCATCTTGAATTGTAATCCCCATAATCCCCATGTGTCTAGGGAGAGACCTCATAGGAAGTGATTGGATCGTAGCGGCAGCTTCCCCCATGCTGTTCTCCTAATAGTGAGTGAGTTCTCACGAGATCTGATGGTTTTATAAGTGTTTGACAGTTCCTCCTACACATGCTCTCCCTCTCCTGCCACCTTGCGAAGAAGGTGACTGCTTCTTCCTCTTTCACCTTGATTGTATGTTTCCTGAGGCCTCCCCAGTCGTGCAGAACTGTGAGTCAATTAAATCTCCTTTTCTTATAAATTACTCAGTCTCAGGTAGAATCTTTATAGCAATATGAAAACCGACTAATAAGATGGCAGATCCAGGGACTACCGAACAGAGTCATTCTCACCTCTCAGCCAGAACGAACAAGAAGAGAGACCAGTATAGCTGAAACCAGGTGAGAACTGTACACATGGGAGAGACGGTCATAGAGAAACCCAGCCACTGCCAAAACCACATCTTGGCAAGAGAGAAGAAAGGAGATTCATATCCTGACCTCTCTTTTCTCTTCACCTCTAATCTTCTGTCAGTACTTCTCACAGATCAAACTCAACTGGAAGTCATAGGTCAAGGGATCCCAGGTGACATTGGACATAGAGGTCAGCATCCCAGGACACAGAATAAGGCCCAGAATGGACCAGGACTTGCAAGTGGAGAAAAACTAAAACACAGTAGAGGTAGGATTCAAATCCATACTATTAACCACTCACTCCATTGCCTTTTGAGAGTAAACCAGTTAGCTTCTCTCCTCCATATCTTCAAAGCCCTTGGTGCCTCAGTTCCATGTCCACCTTGAGAGCAGACAGCACTTTTGCTTAAAGGCATGACTTTCACCAGGAGGATTCACTAAACAAGGAGCACAAATGATTTACTTAAAAGAGTCCCCATTAGGCCAGATGCAGTGGCTCAGGCCTGTAATCCCAGCACTTTGGGAGGCAGACGCGGGCAGATCACCAGAGGTCAGGAGTTCGAGACCAGCCTGACCAACATGAAGAAACCCTGTCTCTACTAAAAATACAAAATTAGCTGTGCATGGTGGCACATGCCTGTAATCCCAGCTACTTGGGAGGCTAAAGCAGGAGAATCGTTTGAACCTGCGAGGCAGAGGTTGCAGTGAGCCAAGATCATGCCATTGCACTCCAGCCTGGGCAACAAGAGCAAAACTCCTTCTCGAGAAAAAAGAAAATAAAAGTCCCCATTAGACAAGTCTTATTCCCAAGTCGCTTCTCCTGGTTCTAGCCATGTGGTGCCAGTTCTTTCCTCACCCTTCATGTATAGCAGGCTAGTATCCTCTGTCAGCTCCTTTTGCCCCACTTTCTACTACACAGAACCCTATTTTAAACCTGCCCCGCCCAAGCCCCAGAGGTTTCCTTCTATACCTCGGTGGGTTGAAGAAACTAACTTTTCAGCAAAAAAAAAATCTCTCTCCACAAAGAATTCTCACATCATCTACTAAGAAAACATTTTTTTCTTTATCAATGCATATGTATGCATAGGGATTTGCATAGTGCTTGCACAAAAGAGGACTCATTAAATGGAAATTACTATTATTACTATTAGCATTATTATTGTCACTTTGCCTAAGTGAGCTTAAACAGAAAGCTTACAGTGACTGTAGAGAATGACAAAAATGCAGAAGGGCCAGGTTCTAGGCAAGAGAGACAATGCTTCTGTGAAAACACCCTGAAATATTCCCAGGAGATGCACAGCTACCTCTGACACCGAGTGCATTTCTCCCCAACCTCTTTACTGAGGATTTTGAATTGCTGTTCTCCAGAATCACTCTCCTAGGCACCTTCATCAACAAGAAAATATTTTTTGACAAATTACAGATGTTCTTTTCCTGAGAAACACCCTAACACATATTGTTTTTCAAAATGTTCAGTTTCATGCCATGAAACTTGTGTTCCTGGCCTTGCGTTAGCATGATACAAGAAACTTGAATAACCATGACCAATGCAGGGATAATCTTTTGTTTTCTGACTTTTAAACAGACATTTTTGACATTTCCCATAAGTCTTCTACCCTTTCAGACATTTATCTAAACCAAAATGCATTTTCCTGTCCAAATATATAGCAAGTTCAAGCTTGTTCCCATTACTTCACCTTCCTTTGCCTCTACAGTCTATCAAATATATTATACACAGAAGACCTCTAAGGCTACAGAGACTTGTTCATGGGTTCTTGAATCTTTTTTCAATTAATTAATTTATTTTTGCTGTATATATTTAAGGTATACATGATGTTTTGATATTCATATACATAGTGCAATGATTAGAGTCAAGCAAATTACATATCTATCACCTTTCATAGTTACCTTATTTTTCCTTGTGGTTTTTACTCTTCATTCATCACTGTAAGTGTTAAGTTTTGATGTTCACAAAATGGGTAATTGTGTGAGTATGAATGAGAACACAGCTATGGAATGAAGACAACATCTGATATGGTTTGGCTGTATCCCCAACCAGATCTCATCTTGAATTTCCACGTGTTGTGGGAGGGACTAGGTGGGAGGTAATTGAATCATGGGGCAAGTGTTTCCCATGCTGTTCTCATGACAGTGAATAAGTCTCATGAGATCTGATGGTTTTAAAAAGAGGAGGAGTTCCCCTGCACAAGCTCTCCCTCTTTGCTTGCTGTCATCCTTGTGAGATGTGACTTGCTCTTCTTTGCCTTCTGCCATGATTGGGAGGCTTCCCCAGTCACGTGGAACTGTAAGTCCAATTAAACCTCTTTCTTTTGTAAGTTGCCCCGTCTCAGGTATCTCCTTATCAGCAGCATGAAAATGGACTAATACAACATCATAGAGGCAAGTAACTATGAAATTAGTGGCCTGCCCTCACTGTAGAAATATAGATATTTCTATTCCAGTGCAAATTTTCACTGAGTAATTTGAATGTAATCTGATGTATCAGTCCATTCTCACATTGCTATAAAAAACTACCTGAGGCTGGGTAGTCAATAAAGAAAAGAAGTTTAATTGACTCACAGTTCTGCAGGCTGTACAGGAAGCACAACTGGGGAAGTTGTGGGAAGCCATGGCAGAGGGGAAAGAGGAAGGAGGTATGTCTTACATGGCTGGAGCAGGAGAAAGAGAGAGAAGTAGGAGGCACTACACACTTTTAAATGACCACATCTCATGAGAACTCCTCACTATCAGAAGAAGAGCAAGGGGGAAATCTGTCCCCACCTCCCACCAGACCTTTCCTCCAACACTGGGTATTGCAATTTGACATGAGATTTATGCAGGGACATAAATCCAAACCATGTTACCTGGGCATCTGTCCAGTCCTTATCACCTTCCCTCTGCCATCCAACTCCAACCTCACATCATCTCGCATGCCACCAGCTTATCTATATTGGATACTTCTTGCATGTAACTGGCCTTCACTGAGTCTCAGATGCTTCACAGAACTCCTGCTTCTGTCACTGCTGTTTGAAATGTGGGATGCCTATGGGGATTGCTCAGTCATTCTACTTCAGTCTGCCTCATCCCTCAGTGCAAGGGAATTATCCCCATGGGCAGCCTGGACCAATGTGGGGCAGGAGCTGAGCACATCAGAGCTGTATTCCCACCCTACTCCTTAGAGGATCTCCAGTGGCTCAGAGTCCTACAGAGTTTATTAGCATCTTCCACCCCACCAGATTGACTTTGCCTCCTTTCTTGTCTAACACTTCCCTTTCCTTCACTTCTATTCCTTCAATAACTTCCTAAAATAAACTGCTACACACAAGCTCTTGTCTCAAGCTTGGTTTTGTAGAGCAACTCAGGCTACAGCAGCCTCCTAATTTCCCCCAGGAATCCCTTTTAATCTTCTAGAGTCAGTTCTACAGCAGCCAGAGTAGGTTTTCTAGAATGTAAATCATAACATGCCATTCTCCTGATCAAAAACTTCTAATTGTTTCCATCACACACAGAATAAAATCCAAAGTACCTTCAATGACTCCTGAGGCTCACCATGATCTGGCTACTGGCCATTCCCTGATCCTATCATGGTTGACTCCATACCACTTACCATCAGGTGACATGATATTGTATGTTTGTTTATCTGTTTATGGACCATCTCCTCTACTGAAATGGAAGCTCCATGACAGCAGGAACGTGTTTGTCTTATTTACCAGTATATCCCCATTGCCTAACTCAATGCCTATCACTAGGTAGGCATCAAAAAATATTTGTCAAATAAAGGATGGGACATGTGATTTTCATTATGCACATGATTATAATGCTAGAACTAACATTATATAAGACAAGGAGGAAAAAACTTGCTCTCAGCTTCTTTGAGTGGCTTTGTGATATGTTTATCCAACAATGGGTAATAAATGTGATAAAAATGACTAAAAAGCTTTGTGCCAGTGATAGTCTTGGGAGGATAGAAAAACAAAGGCCATTCCTCTTGATCAAAAGCGAGATGTAATCAAGGCTGGATTTGCCCAGGGATATTTAGCTTTATATCTATAGACTTAAAGCTATAAAAACACCAGTATTATTGAAATGGCTGCAGGCAAAATTATTATTGTGAGTTGAAATGGCCCATCCCCAAATCCCCTATTTACTCTTTGAAATAATTATTTTTAAAGTGATTTATATAAAAAGACTTCTCAGGAATGCAAGTATAACACTATAGCACAGATTATACTCTGCCTCAATGAATAAGAGAGAGAAAAGCTGAATCTAATCTATAAGAAAACTTTTCTTGACATACAAAGGAGAGTATTAGAAAGAGTAAATTATGGCAAAGCCTCAGAAATCACAATTCTAATCTTAAAAGGAGATAGAGGCCCAAGGAAAATATCCCCGTTGAGATCACAGTTACTAAATTTAAGAGTATGCGACAATTCCAGTGTGCCATCGGCATATCTTTGGCAGCCACTAAGGAGACAAGACCATCCCTTGTGTATAGCCCAAGATCTATCACTAACTAACTAAATGACCCTGAATGATTTGCTTAAACTTTACGTTAAATTCCCTTGGCAAGGACTGTCTTGTTCACAGTATATCCCTAACATCCACCACAGCACCTGGCACAAAGGACGTGCCCAATGAATAGGTGCTGAATGAGTGGGTTTGCAGAAATAGGTGAGGCATAATTTGAACTTATAAAAGGTTGTGTAACTTTTAGCAAGAATCAGTAGGAATTGCATCTATATTCATTTTATGATATCCATTTGTATTTTTGCTAGCATCTTATCTGCATTCCCTGGGCTAAGTTAGTTTTTAATTTCCATGGCCAACATGACTCTCCTTAGGATATTTTGATTACTAGTTCATATTATAAAAGAATCCCATCCCATAAACAAGGATTGTTGTGTGAGTAGATAGAAACTTCTATGTGTACATTGGATGTTATGACATGATTTTGATCTGAAATTCTCTCTGAAACTGAAGATATTTTCATGGCTCTTCATAGAAAAGGCATTGGATGCTGAATCCAAAGATCTAAACAAGTAATTTTGGAAAAGTTACTTACTCCCTCTGAGCCTCAATATTCACATTTTTAAAGCAAAGGCATTTGAAGAGATGAATGATATTTTCCCAGGATAAATAAGAGCTGTGACTATTCTGAACACCAATATATTTTTGGTGATACATCATGCGATGCTTCCATTTGGTCTGTCCATGAGTGCTGGAGGAAGGGAGAAAAGAGGTTATGTAGCCATTGTATATTGCTACGTAAACAAAACACCCCAAAATTTAATGTCTTAAATTCCACAAGTCTGTGGTTGCCTGGGATTAGCTAGGTGGTTTATCTGTTTCATATGGTATAGCTGAGGTCACTCAGGTACTGCATTCAACTCTGAGTTCAGCTGAAGTAGGAATGTCCAAGTTGGCTCTTATCCTTCAGTCTCTTTTCGCATGGTCTCTCATCATTTAGTGGACTGTCCTAAGCTTATTTACAGCATGAAGCCTGGAGTTCAGGAGGAAACTTTCCAAGAGGACATGCTCCCATGTGCACGTGTTTATCAAGTCTCTGCTTGCATCACAATTATTAATATTCCATTGGCCAATGCAAGTCACTTGGTCAAGCCTACAATCAAAGTAGGAGGATGAAGACTACACAAAGGCATGAATACCAGAAGGTGTGGTTCATTATAAGAGCGAGAAATGCAAAATGAAGACAGGACTTTGAAGATTAAGAAGTTTCTGCAGAACCTGGTAGTATTAGCCCATTCTCCCACTACTATAAAGAAATACCTGAGACTGGCTAATCTATAAAGAAAAGAGGTTTCATTGGCCCACAGTTCCACAGGCTGTACAGGAAGCATGGCTGGGGAGGCCTTATGAAACTTTCAATCATGGCAGAAGGCAAAGGGGGGAGCAGGCACATCTTACATGGCCAGAGCAGGAGGAAGGCTGGCGGGAAGGTGCTACAAGCTTTTAAACAACCAGGTCTTATAAGAACTCTATCACAAGAACAGTTCTACAAGTATGGTACTAAACCACTGGAAACCACCCCCATGATCCAATCGCCTCCCACCAGGCCCCATCTCCAACACTGGGGATTACAATTTGACATGAGATTTGGGTGAGGACACAGATCCAAACCATCACTGGTTTTCTTCTCCCAAAGAACCTATTTGCTTGATCCACAAAATCTACTAGACACTAAAGGTCATTTCTTCTGACTGGGCAGATCAACATCTTAAAATAATTAAGCATTTTCCCCCCAAAATACATGTATGACATAAGTGGCAATTTCATCATTAAAGAAGTTATCTGACATTTTTTATACATGAAATAATTTTGCCACCAATAATTAAGTTATTTGCAATAATTTAGTGAATAATGAGGAAGGGTGCATGGTCTAAGAGGCTAGAGAAAGAATCAAAGGAATAGATTTCAATTCTGCCCCTAGAACAAAAATACAGCAACAGCATTTATTGAGGCCCTACAGTCTTCTCAGACCTATACTGGGCAACTAGACTACTACAATATAAAAGTATAATACAAATTTCAACACATCGAATATAACTAAAAGTAGTCCTAATTTACTGGCATTACATACTAAAAATAACAATAATAGCAGTTATTACTGGGCTTACTTCTACTATTGCTACCATTTTACTTTATAAAAACCACTGTACTCTGGTACAGAAACAGATACATAGATCAATGGAACAGAATAGAGACAGAAATACAGTTGCACACTTACAACCATCTGATCAAAAAAGTTGACAAAAGCAAGCAATGGGGAAAGGACTCCCTATTCACTAAATGGTGCTGGGATAACTGGCTAGTCATATGCAAAAGATTGAAACTGGACCCCTTCTTTACGCCATATACAAAAATCAACTCAAGATTTAAAAACTTAAATATAAAACATAAAATATAAAAACTTCTGGAAGATAACCTAGGAAAAACCATTCTGGACATAGGACCTGGCAAAGATTCCATGATGAAGACGCCAATAGCAATTGCGACAAAAATAAAACTTGACAAATGGGACCTAAACTAAAGAGCTTCTGCACAGTAAAGGAAAATATCAACGGAGTAAATAGGCAAACTACAGAATGGGAGAAAATATTTATAAACCGTGTATCCAACAAAGGTCTAACATCCAGGATCTATAAGGAACTTAAATTTACAAGCAAAAAAAACAAAAATAAAATAAAATTAAAAAGTGGGCAAAGGACATGAACAGACACTTTTCAAAAGAAAACATACATGTGACCAACAAACATGAAAAATGGTCAACATCACTAATCTTTAGAGAAATGTGAATAGAAACCACAATGAATAGATACCATCCCATATCAGTCAGAATGGCTGTTATTAAAAAGTCAAACAAGAGAAGCTGGAGAGGTTGTGGAGAAAAGGGAGCACTTATATACTGCTGATGAGAATTTAAAATAGTTCAGCCATTGTGGAAAGCAACCATTGTGGAAAATTCCTCAAAGAACTTAAAACAGAATAACCATTCAACCAAGCAATCCCATTATTGGGTATATACCCAAGGGAATACAAATCATTTAGACATATGCACATGTTTGTTCACTTTAGGACTATTCACAACAGCAAAGACATGGAATCAACCTAAATGCCTATCAACAGTCGACTGAATAAAGAAAATGTGGTACATATCCACCATGGAATACAACACAGGGAGGCCATTATCCTAAGTGAATTAACACAGAAACAGAAAATCAAATACCGCATGTTCTCACTTATAAGTGGGAGCTAAACATCAAGTACATATGGTCACAAAGAAGAGAACAACAGACACTGGAACCTACCTGAGGGTGGAGGATGGAAAGAGGGTGAAGAGCAAAGAACTACCTATCGGATACTATGCTTATTACCTGGGTGAGGAAATAATCTGCATACCAAATTCTCACAACATGCAATTTACTTACATAACAAACCTGCACAAGTGCCCCTGAACCTAAAATAAAAGTTTGTTTAATGTTAAAAGGAAAAAAAAAAGAAAACACAACTAAAAGTACAGAAAACATACATACAAAACCCCACTGTACTCTATATTTTACATGCATTAGTGTATTAGTCCTTTCTCTCATTGCTATAAAGAAATACCTGAGACTGGGTAATTTATTAAACAAACAAGCTTTAATTGGCTCACAGTTCCACAGGTTGTACAGGAAGCATGATTCTGGCAACTGCTGGCTTCTGGGGAGGCCTCAGGAATTTACAATCATGGTGGAAGGCGAAGGGGGAGCAGGCACTTCACATGGCTAAAGCAGGAGCAAGAAGAGACAGAGTAGGAGGTGCTACACACTTTTAAGCAATCAGATCTCACAAGAACTCACTCACTGTCTATCGTGGGGACTGTACAAAGGAGATGGTACTACACCATTCATGAGAAATCTGTCCCCATGATTCAATCACCTCCCACCAGGCCTCACCTTTAACACTGGGGATTACAATTTAACATGAGATTTGGTGAGGACACAGAGCCAAACTATATCAATTAGCTCATTTAATCATCACAGAAATCCTATAAGGAAGGTACTAGCACCCCATTTTACAAATGAGAACACTAAGGCTCAGTGAGGTTAAGCGACTTTCCAGGGTCCCTCAGGAAATTAGAGGCAAAGGCAGAATTCAAATCTGTGTACTTATTCATCCAGCCACCAGAAATTTATTGAATGCTTTCTATGTTTCAGACTCTGAATCTTTATTTTATATTTTCACCCATTAATGTTTAACGGTATCATCTCAATCACATACTCAGAGGAGTTCCAAAGAGAACAGATGACTTGATGCTGGGGAGGGGAAAGAAAAATTATAGTAAAATGTGTTTTTACCTCTAGTCAAAAGTTGAGTCTCTGGGATCCAGCATCACAAACAACCACCCTTTGCCCTATGAAAAATTGTACAGGACTGACACTCCTTCAGGGAAACTTAATGCATTGACTGCCCTAATCTGGGCTCCTGGTGCCCTGCTATCTTTCCTCATCACATGAGTAGCCCTGGCCATAACTTTGAGTTTCTCTTGTCTTACCAACACCATCTTTCATCCTCCCTTTCAACATCACTTCTATTGACTTGGACACCTCAAGTGATGATGACTGAAGGTTGTCTTGGGAATAAAGACTGAAAGAGATTATGAAACCTTGAATCTTATATTCTTGCTTTAAGAGTAAGATTTTTGGAAATGAGAACCTTTGCCCAGAATACTGAATCTACAAGTTCTTTAAAAATTATGGAAAGTTCATGATATTCTCTAAACTTTATTATGGAGACATAAAAGAAGAATCAGTTATCTTGCATACATTTTGAAGAAAAAAAAAACTCAGATTAGTTTTTTGGTTACTCACATTTATAGTAAAGTGCACCAGCCCTAAGCCCCCTGAATCATTCTGATTAAATGAGATTTTTCTACGTAAGGCCCAGAGCTGGCCCTTTGAATCATGTCTGGGTGAAAGGCTGACCTTCTTTCTAAGAAACAACTAAGGAAATATACAAGGCTGGAAAGAATCAAGCAGAATAGACAATGAAATATAATAGGAATTTAGAGAAGACATGGACTAGCTGGGTGGCCTGTCCCCAATAAATAGCACTGGAAGCTGGAGAACTGCCTAGGAGTGGGAAGTGAGGACTGAGATAAATTATTGAATGAAGAAATAAGGGAAGAGTATTACGTTGCATTTTCTCCACATGGCAGCTTGAAGAGAGGATGCATTTCTAAGAAGATGGAGTAAGTGGCTGCTTACTGGTCTCATTTGAAGAAGGTGAATAGCTCCTTCTTCCTGATCTTCCTAAGAAAATTCTCCTGCAACCTCATTACGGGAAATAAAATGTCCGCCAATAAGCCACTCCTTCCAGTACAGGAGTTTAAAGACCACTATTCATTTAGAGTAAAAAAGGGACAGGAGAGACTAAGGCATTACCATCCATAAACATTTTAGGCCAAATTGAATTCTTATATGTATCTTTTAAATAGAGAGACCTTTCCTGATCTATATTACTTTTGGAGTAGGAAGAAGTAGGAATCAGAATAGGTAAACTTTGATGAAGGTCAGGAGAATTAAAGAAAGAATTCTGGGATTAAGGTGGGTGCTATAGTGGGGATAGCATGAAATCAAGGTATCTGAGGACTGAAAAAAGGTAAAGGAAAAAGGGAAATTAAAAAAAAAAAAAAAACTGTCTTCATTTCACAATTTTTCCTAATAAGTTTCATAGAAAAAAAAGTGTCATTCAAAAGAAAGGAGCCACAAACTTACAAAATGGTATGTAGGTACAATTTTAAGCTCTCTAAGTGGTTAAGATACAAGGGAATTGATTCTCCCAGTCCCTAAAAATTCGTATCCTTGTATTTCCTAAAAAAAAAAGTCCCGATTCCTATTTCTATGAGAAAGCAAGACTCCTTAGTAGAAAGTACTGATTTTTACAAGAGGAATAGAAGTAGTTTTCCTATAAATGTATGTTTTTCATTATAAATATGAAAAACACATATTTCAAAATAGAGAAGAAAATTCGCTCATAATTTGGCATTGTACTTTTTCCATTTACCATGTATCACATAGCAGAATCATTATTCTATATTGCTACATAGTCTTTATAACCACCATTTAAGTGGCCACTTACTATTATGTATCTTAATTTGTTTCTTTTCAAACATGTTAAGTGTATGCAGCAGGCAAGAGATCCAATTGGAAATGTCATCTAGACAGCTCCACAAATAATTTGTTTCTTGGTTGAAGCATTCAATTCTTTGCTTTCTATTTAATGCAATGGTCTCTGTAATTTTTTCCATGGTCATATTAAGTTATCATTACCTGAAGAAAGGACTCTAGGGGCATTCAACATATTTGCTTGTGAATTGAATGAGGCCTTAGCCAGCATATTTATCAAATTTGTAAGTGGCCTAGGAGTTGAAAGTCATAACCATTATGGTAGATGACAGATTCTGAATCCAAAGAGAATTTGATAGGCTGAAAATACAATACAATGAATCAAACAAGATGGCATTTCACAGGGTAAGAGTTGAAAGAACTGAGGATGTTTTGACTAGAGAAAAGATGTCTTAGAATGGACAAGATAATGGTCTTCAAATATCTGAGGGATTTTTATTATGAAAAGGGAATTCTAAAGAGAACTGTAACAAAAGGTAACCATGACTATAAGATTCAAATTAAGAAATTACTTCATAACAAATGGAGCTGTTAAACAAAAAGCCAGCCACTGTCATTTGTCCATTTATTCCATAAATATTTATTGAGCACACCTGCTATGTGCCAAGTACTATGTGCTAGCAGGGAACAAGGCAATCATGCTCAGCTCCCCTCTCAGGATGCCCACATTTTAGCCAGAGACACAACTGAAACAAAACAATCAAATACACCAATTAAAACTCACAAGCCAGGCACAAGTGGATCACATCTGTAATCCCAGCACTATGGGAGGCCGAGGCAGATGGATCCCTTGGGGTCAGGAGTTCGACACCAGACTGGCCAACATGATGAAACCCCATCTCTACTAAAAATACAAAAAAATTAGCCGGATGTGGTGTCGCATGTCTGTACTCCCAGCTACTCGGGAGGCTGAGGCAGGAGAATCGCTTGAACCCAGGAGGTGGAGGTTGCAGTGAGCAAGATAGCGCCACTGTACTCCAGCCTAGGCAACAGAGACTCTGTCTTAAAAATAATAATAATAATAATAATCACAAATTGTGTGTCATAAACAAGAAAAGGGCCTGAAATAGAGTAGTGAGAGTGACCACTACAAACAAATAGTTGAGAAAAACTTTTCCATGTAGGTGACAATTCAGTGGAGATCTAAAGAATGAGAAGGAGCCAGTCATATAAACAGCAACAAAATATTCCAGGGTATAGCTTAGAGGCAAAAAAAAAAAAAAAAAAAAAAAAGAGCTTATGTGTTTGAAACAGTGAAAGAAGGGTAATGGTGCCGGAGCATAGTGTGAGAAGAGGAGAATGGAGAGAGAGAGAAGGTTGAGGAAATAAGCAGAAAACAGCACCCTATGGGCATAGTAAGGAGTTTGAATCCTAATTCAAAGGCCACAAGAAGTGGAAACTGTTGAAGAAGTTTAAGCAGTCAAGTTTAATACTTGACTGATTTTTGTTTAAAAAATGGTCACTGACTTTGCTATGGATAATGGATTCGAGAGGCTGTAGTGGAAGCAAGGAGGTCTGTTAGGAGGCTATTGCAGTGATCTAGGTGAGAGACGGCAGCTTGGACCAAGGGGGTGGCAATGGAGACAGAGAGAAGAGAGCAGATCTGGGATAGAGTCCTGGGAGGGAGTGTGGTCCAGGTCCCTGGAAGAACTTGGATGACCCCTTCTCAATAGGCCATCCCTCAAGAGAACTGGGATGACCACTTCTCTACAGGCCATCCCTCAATATCCCTCAAAGGGAGGGTTTCAGATCTTTTGAAGCCCCTTCTGAGTCGATGACTCTATGGGAAGCAGAGAAGAGATTCTGGAAGAGACATAGACCCCTTGTGGGTTTGAGGCACTGTTCCCACTGATTTACATGCACAGACCCTGTTTTCTTGCATATTGAGCAATGAAAGACACTAGATCGGACTAGATTTCCCCAAAGAGTTCATTACTGGCCTGGCCTCAGGAGGACTGGAATAAACCAGGAGCATGTGGAAGGCATCAAGCTTACATGAGCAGCACTAATGGGAGCAGTCCACTGCCAGACAACATCTCCATAATGCTACAAATTACCAGAGCCTCTGGAATCCAATTCTGCAGCTGCTGCACAGATGTGTGTGGAGCACTGGGCTGGGAGCAGAGAAGGGAAAGTGGCACATAAAGAAAATCCCAAGCCAGGTCTCTCGGCATATAAGGAAATAACTACTATTCCTGTCTCCACAGCATAACCAGAAAGATCTATTCAAAATACAAATGTGATCATGTCTTCATTCATTCTCATCCCCAATCTTGAACCTTGCAGTAGCTTAGCATTGCTTTTAGGATGAAGACTAAAATCCCTAGCATGTTCTATAGGTAAGGTGTGCATATGTCCTGGTGTCCCCAGGGTAATTGGAGTTTATGCCTGTTTGGGTTTGCCCCTTTATTTTACTCTCACAAGTGTTTCAGTTTATATGGTAAGTTATGTGGCCCCCCTCTTTTTAATGTCCCATGAGGTTTTTTCATCACAGATGTCTCCATCCTTATCTCCTACTGTGCTCTGAGCAGTAGCCCCACTAGGCTTCTTTCTGTTCCTCCAACTCCCTATTATCCTCCTATCAGAGACTTTACATAAGGTATCCTGTCTGGCTGGAAACCTTTTCCACTTCCCTCGTTTTCACCAAACCACTCCTTCTCCTCCTCCCTGGCCAGGGAGCTCTGCCTTAGACTGCTCGTTAGCTCCAAGGATGCTTCTCCCCTCCACAACCCTTATCACAGTGGATTTTGGTTATTTGCCTGATTCTTTAATCAATGTTCAACTATCTCTCTCATTTGAATGTGGGCAGGAACCATCTATTCTACCATTGAAAGCTGAACAGTAGGCAGATTTCGACAGAATAAATGAATAAACAAATCGATGATGGATGAATACATAATTGGTTACCTACTGTCTTCTCCTGCCAAAAAAAAAAAAGAAAAATTATATATGTATTAATACATTTAGAAAATGGTAGGAGGTATATAAAATGGTAGGAGGGCACCATTAGGTGCCCTTTATAACATAGTTATAAATATATATAATATGTGTGTATACATACATATATATATATAAGTTTTTGAAATACTGACTTTCATACTGTTTTCCTCTTAAAGCTGGACCCTTTTCCCAAAGATACAACAATTCAGTGTACTTTTTTTTAATAGATTGACCTATTTTTGGACACTTCATATAAATGAAATCATACAGGCTGGGCACAGCGGCTCACGCCTGTAATCCCAGAACTTTGGGAGGCCAAGACAGGTGGATCACGAGATCAGGAGCTCAAGACCAGCCTGGCCAAGATGGTGAAACCTCATCTCTACTAAAAAAAAAATACAAAACTTAGCTGAGCATGCTGGCAGGTGCCTGTAATCCCAGCTACTCAGGAGGCTGAGATGGAGAATTGCTTGAATCCAGGCGGTGGAGGTTGCAGTGAGCCGAGATCGCGCTACTGCTCTCCAGTCTGGGCGAGAGAGCGAGATTCCATCTCAAAAAAAAAAAAAAGAGTCATACAATATGTGGTCTTTTGTGATTATTGGCTTTTTTTCACTTAGCATAATGTTTTCTTTTTTTTTTTTTTTTTTTTTGGTATACTTTAAGTTATGGGATACATGTGCAGAACGTGCAGGTTTGTTACATATGTACACACGTGCCATGGTGGTTTCCTGCACACATCAACCCATCATTTACATTAGGCATTTCTCCTAATGCTATTCCTCACCTAGCCCCCACTCTGCGAAAGGCCCCAGTGTGTGATGTTCCCCTCCCTGTGTCCATGTGTTCTCATTGTTCAACTCCCACTTACGAGTGAGAACGTGCAGTGTTTGGTTTTCTGTTCCCGTGTTGGTTTGCTGAGAATGATGGTTTCCAGCTTCATCCATGTCCCTGCAAAGGACATGAACTCATCCTTTACTATGGCTGCATAGTATTCCATGGTGTACATGTGCCACATTTTCTTTATCCAATCTATCATTGATGGGCATTTGGGTTGGTTCCAAGTGTTTGCTATTGTGAACAGTGCTGCAATAAACATATGCATGCATGTGTCTTTATAGCAGAATGATTTATAATACTTTGGGTATATGCCCAGTAATGGGAATGCTAGGTCAAATGGTATTTCTGGTTCTAGATCCTTGAGGAATTGCCACGCTGTCTTCCACAATGGTTGGACTAATTTATACTCCCACCAACAGTGTAAAAGCATTCCTATTTCTCCATATCCTCTCCACCATCTATTGTTTGCTAACTTTTTAATGATCACCATTCTAACTGGCATGAGATGGTATCTCATTGTGGTTTTGATTTGCATTTCTCTAATGACCAGTGATGATGAGCTTTATTTCATATGTTTGTTGGCTGCATAAATGTCTTCTTTTGAGAAGTGCCAGTTCATATCCTTAACCCACTTTTTGATGGGGTCATCTGTTTTTTTCTTGTAAATTTGTTTAAGTTCCTTGCAGATTCTGGATATTGGCCCTTTGTCAGATGGATAGGTTGCAAATATTTTCTGTCATTCTGTTGGTTGTCAGTTCATGCTGATGATAGTTTATTTTGCTGTGCAGAAGCTCTTTAGTTTAATTAGATCCCATTTGTCAATTTTGGCTTCCATTGCCATTGCCTTTGATGTTTTAGTCATGAAGTCTTTGCACATGCCTATGTCCTAAATGATATTGCCTAGGTTTTCTTCTAGAGTTTTTATAGTTTTAGGTCTTACATTTAATTCTTTAATTCATCTTGAGGTAATTTTTGTATAAGGTGTAAAGAAGTGGTCCAGTTTCAGTTTTCTGTATATGGCTAGCCAGATTTCCCAACACCATTTATTAAATAGGAAATCCTTTCCCCATTTCTTGTTCTGTTTGTCAAAGATCAGATGGTTGTGGATGTGTGGTGTTATTTCTGAGGTCTCTGTTCTGTTGCATTGGTCTATATATCTGTTTTGGTACCAGTACCATGCTGTTTTGGTTACTGTAGCCTTGTAGTATAGTTTGAAGTCAGGTAGTATGATGCCTCCAGCTTTGTTCTTTTTGCTTAGGATTGTCTTGGCTATACGGGTTCTTTTTTGGTTCTATATGAAATTTAAAGTAGTCTTTTCTAATTCTGTAAGAAAGTAAATTATAGCTTGATGGGGATAGCATTGAATCTATAAATTACTTTGGGCAGTATGGCCATTTTCATGATATAGATTCTTCCTATCCACGAGCATGGAATGTTTTTCCATTTGTTTGTATCCTTTCTTATTTGCTTGAGCAGCAGTTTGTAGTTTTCCTTGAAGAAGCCTTTCACATCCCTTGTAAGTTGGATTCCTAGGTATTTTATTCTCTTTGTACGAATTTTGAGTCGGAGTTCACTCACAATTTGGCTCTCTCTTTGCCTGTTATTGATGTATAGGAATATGTGTGATTTTTGCACACTGATTTTGTATCCTGAGACTTCGCTAAAGTTGCTTATCAGCTTAAGGAAATTTGGGACTGAGATGGGATTTTCTAAATATACAATCATGTCATCTGCAAACAGAGACAATTTGACTTCCCCTCTTCCTATTTGAATACCCTTTATTTCTTTCTCTTGCCTGATTGCCCTGGCCAGAACTTCCAATACTATATTGAATAGGAGTGGTGAGAGAGGGTATCCTTGTCTTGTGCTGGTTTTCAGAGGGAATGCTTCCAGCTTTTGCCCATTCAATATGGTATTAGCTGTGGGTTTGTCATAAATAGCTCTTATTATTTTGAGATACGTTCCATCAATACCTAGTTTATTGAGAGTTTTTAGCATGAAGGGGTGTTGAATTTTATTGGAGGCCTTTTCTGCATCTATTGAGATAATCATGTGGTTTCTGTCACTGGTTCTGTTTATGTGCTGGATTACGTTTACCGATTTGCATATGTTGAGCCAGCCTTGCAACCCAGGGATGAAGCTGACATGATTATGGTGGATAAGCTTTTTGAAGTGCTGCTGGATTTGGTTTGCCAGTATTTTATTGAGAATTTTCACATCGATGTTCATCAGGAATATTGGCCTGAAATTTTCTTTTTTGTTGTTGTGTCTCTGCCAGGTTTTGGTATCAGGATGATGCTGGCCTCATAAAATGAGTTAGGGAGGATTCCCTCTTTTTTTATTGTTTGAAATAGTTTCAGAAGGAATAGTACCAGCTTCTCTTTGTACCTCTGGTAGAATTTGGCTATGAATCTCTCTAGTCCTGGGCTTTTTTTGGTTAGTAGGCTATTAATTACTCACTCAAGTTCAGAACTCGTAATTGGTCTATTCAGTGATTTGACTTCTTCCTGGTTTAGTCTTGGGAGGGTGTAAGTGTCCAGGAATTTATCCATTTCTTCTAGATTTTCTAGTTCATTTGCATAGAAGTGTTTATAGTATTCTCTGATGGTAGCTTGTATTTCTGTGGGATTGGTGGTGAATTCCCCTTTATCATTTTTTATTGTGTCTATTTGATTCTTCTCTCTTTTCTTCTTTATTAGTCTGGCTAGTGGTCTATTTTGCTAAGCCTTTCAAAAAATCAGCTCCTGGATTCATTGATTTTTTGAAGGGTTTTTCGTGTCTCTATCAACTTCAGTTCTGCTCTGATCTTAGTTATTTCTTGTCTCTGCTAGCTTTTGAATTTGTTTGCTCTTGCCTCTCCAGTTCTCTTGATTGTGATGTTAGGGTGTCAGTTTTAGATCTTTCTTGCTTTCTCCCTTCTCCTGTGGGCATTTAGTGCTATAAATGTCCCTGTAAACACTGCTTTAGCTGTGTCCCAGAGATTCTGGTATGTTGTGTCTTTGTTCTTAATGGTTTCAAATAACTAATTTATTTCTGACTTCATTTTGTTATTTACCCAGTAGTCATTCAACAGCAAGTTGTTCAGTTTCCACGTAGTTGTGAGGTTCTAAGTGAATTTCTTAATCCTGAGTTCTAATTTGATTGCACTTTGGTCAGAGAGACTGTTTATTAAGATTTCTGTTCTTTTGCATTTGCTGAGGAGTGTTTTCCTTCCAATTATGTGGTCAATTTTAGAATAAGTGTGATGTGGTGCTTAGAAGAACGTATATTCTGTTGATTTGGAGTGGGGAGTTCTGTAGATGTCTATTAGGTCCACTTGGTTCAGAGCTGAGTTCAAGTCCTGAATATCCTTGTTAATTTTCTGTCTCGTTGATCTGTCTAATATTAACAGTGAGGTGTTAAAGTCTCCCACTATTATTGTGTGGGAGTCTAAGTCTCTTTGTAAGTCTCTAAGAACTTGCTTTATGAGTCTGGGTGCTTCTGTATTGGGTGCATATATATTTAGGATAGTTAGCTCTTCTTGTCGCATTGATCCCTTTATCATTTTGTAATGCCCTTCTTTGACTTTTTTGATCTTTCTTGGCTTAACGTCTGCTTTATCAGAGACTAGGATTGCAACCCCTGCTTTTTTTTTTTTTTTTTTTTTCTCTTTCCATTTGCTTTCCATTAGCTTGGTAAATATTCCTCCATCCCTTTATTTTGAGCCTATGTGTTTCTTTACATGTGAGATGGGTCTCCTGAATACAGCACACCGATGGGTCTTTTTACTCTTTATTCAATTTGCCAGTCTGTGTCTTTTAATTGGGACATTTAGCCCATTTACAGTTAAGGTTAATATTGTTATGTGTGAATTTGATCCTGTCACTATGATGCTAGCTGGTTATTTTGCCCGTTAGTTGATGCAGTTTCTTCATAGTGTCAATGGTCTTTACAATTTGGTATGCTTTTGCAGAGGCTGGTACTGGTTCTTGATTTCCATATTTAATGCTTCCTTCAGGAGCTCTTGTAAGGTAGGCCTGGTGGTGACAAAATCTCTTAGCATTTGCTTGTCTGTAAAGGATTTTATTTCTCCTTTGCTTATGAAGCTTAGTTTGGATATAAAATTCTGGGTTGAAAATTCTTTAAGAATGTTGAATATTGGTCCCCATTCTCCTCTGGCTTGTAGGGTTTCTGCAGAGAGATCCACTATTAGTCTGATGGGCTTCCCTTTGTTAGTAACCCAAGCTTTCTCTTTGGCTGCCCTTAACATTTTTTCTTTCATTTTAACCTTGGTGAATCTGACGATTATGTGTCTTGGGGTGCTCTTCTCAAGGAGTATCTTTGTGGTGTTCTCTGTATTTCCTGAATTTGAATGTTGGCCTATCTTGCTAGGTTGGAGTAATTCTCCCGGATAATATCCTGAAGAGTGTTTTCCAACTTGGTTTCATTCTCCCTGTCACTTTCAGGTACAGCAATCAAACATAGGTTTGCTCTGTTCACGTAGTCCCATATTTCTTGGAGGCTTTGTTTGTTCCTTTTCATTCTTTTTTCTCTAATCTTGTCTTCATGCTTTATTTCATTTAGTTGATTTTCAGTCTCTGATATCCTTTCTTCTGCTTGATCGATTTGGCTATTGATACTTGTGTATGCTTCACGAAATTCTCATGCTGTGTTTTTCAGCTCCATCAGGTCATCTGTGTTCTTCTCTGAACTTGTTATTCTAGTTAGCAATTCATCTAACCTTTTTTCAAGGTTCTTAGATTCCTTGCATTGGGTTAGAACATGCTTCTTTAGCGCAGAGGAGTTCGTTATTACCCACTTTCTGAAGTCTACTTCTGTCAGTTCATCAAACTAATTCCCTGTCCAGTTTTGTTCCCTTGCTGGTAGAGTTGTGATCCTTTGGAGGAAAAGAGGCATTCTGGCTTTTTGAATTTTCAGGCTTTTTGCATTGGTTTTTCCTCATCTTCTTGGATTTATGTACCTTTGATCTTTAATGCTGGTGACTTTCAGATGGGGTTTTTACGTGGATGTCCTTTTTGTTGATATTGATGCTATTCCTTTCTATTTGTTGGTTTTCCTTCTAACAGTCAGGACCCTCTGCTTCAGGTCTGCTGGAGTTTGCTGGAGGTCCACTCCAGACGCTGTTTGCCTGGGTATCACCAGTGGAGGCTGCAGAACAGCAAAGATTGCTGCCTGTTCCTTCCTCTGGAAGCTTCGTCCCAGAGGGGCAACCACCAGATGCCAGCCAGAGCTCTCCTGTATGAGATGTCTGTTGACCCCTGCTGGGAGGTGTCTCCCAGTCAGGAGGCACAAGGGTCAGGGACCCAAATGAGGAGGTAGTCTGTCCCTTAGCAGAGCTTGAGCGCTGTTCTGGGAGATCTGCTGCTCTCTTCAGAGCTAGCAGGCAGGAATATTTAAGTCTGCTGAAGCCGCGCCCACAGCTGCCTGTCCCCCAGGTGCTCTGTCCCAGGGAGATGGGAGTTTTATCTATAAGCCCCTGACTGGGACTGCTGCCTTTCTTTCAAATATGCCCTGCCGAGAGAGGAGGAATCTGGAAAGCAATTTAGTGTACTTCTAAAACACCCCTTTGGAACTTGCCTGGAAAGTCTCAATATATTCTTTTTGATTTCCTCAATAATGGCAAGATTACGACCTTCAGAAGGAGGGTTTTTGTTGTTGTTTTGAGACAGGGTCTTGCTCTGTTGCCCAGGCTGGAGTGCAGTGGCATGATCTTGGCTCACTGCAACCTTCTCCCAGTCTCAAGAGATCCTCCCACCTCAGCCTCCCAAGTAGCTGGGACTACAGGGGCATGCCACCATGCTTGGCTAATTTTGCATGTGTTTTTGTAAAGATGGGGTTTCACCATGGAGGCTGGTCTCAAACTTCTGGGCTCAAGAGATCCACCTACCTCGGCCTTCCAAAGTGTGAGGACTACAGGTGTGAGCCACTGCACATAACCCAGAAAGAGGTTTTCATTTCTGGAAAAGCCAGCTGGTATTCAGTGCCAAAGCTAGTGAACAATCCTGGAGATCAAGCCAGAGATGGATGTTCAGGTCAAAGCTAAGGTGAAATTTTACAGATACCAAATCTATCACATGTCTTCTAACTGGCTCTGGATACCATTGCAAACACTCTCTGAGCCCAGGCACAAATGTGGAAGAAGGAAACAAGCCTACAATGTGATCATTTTGAAAGATAAGCCTTGTTTGGTCATTTGAAAACATGTGTGAAAAATCAACCTCCAGAAACAAATACCCCACCTCCCAGATGTGTAGTCATTTTGAGCTTGTAAAATGCTTTCGCAAAACTGATTGGGGATGTCCTTTCCAACTAGTGTCCACTCTAACAGACTTTGCTCTTTTTATTTTGGAGAGCAAAGCTAATAAGGTTCAGGAGGTAGGAAAATGGAACCTGAGCTTACCTAGGGTCATGAGTAGTGAAGGCTTTGGAGAACTCTAACAGCTCCCAGGAGTATGCATGGTTGGAAAAAATAAATCCCAGCTCCCCGAGACACACCACAATGGGTTCCACTTAAGTGTACACATCCTGTGGAGCCCACCTCATTGTGCTCTTTCACCCCAAATCTGCCAGGGCCTGCCCTAGGATTGACAAACAAAACTCAGTTCTGAAATTTCATTAGCACCACCAGAATGTTTGCCTCACAGCTTCCAGGTGGGACAGGAGGAGAAAAGGTATTTTCTGAGCCCCACCTTAAATATGCAAGTGCCAAGTTCAAGAAGGAGCTATAGAGCCTAGAACTCTAAATCGTGTGACTTTCTCCACAGCCCTTGAAATACATCAGGAAGTAAAAGGATAAATATACTGGGGGATCCTGGTAAACCTGTGCCTTGAGGGCTTTCCATCTTCCCACTCTTAACCATCTGGTGTCAAATTCAGTTTCAATTTCAGAATGTCAGTGCAAAAATAAAAAAAAGGTCTAAAAATGTTTTGCTTCCTTGCTAGCACTTGTAAATTAGTCTTCAACTTCCAACCTAGAGTGCAGACATTTCAGCTATTTGGAGCACCATCTCCTCTGTCCTAAATATGAATCAGGAGACACAAAGAACAAAGAAGCCATTAAGTGTCACGGAAATGCACACTTCACTGTGTCACAGTGGCAACAGAAGTCCAAGGACATTGCAAACACAGTCTGGTCCAGGATGCAGGTAGCATAACCAGAAAGACAACCAAGACTGAGGGAGTCAGAAGTTAAATCAAGATGATAGAGTATGATCTTAGGACGGGCACCAATCTGGGAATTGCTCAAAACATGCTAGGTGACCAAAATGACCCCAAATATCTAGTACTAGGGCCATTGATTGAAAGGGGATCTTTTTCCTGGCCCTGGACCTCAGCAACAAATAAATTCAGGGAAGAAGCAGCTCCATCCCCACTGCTTATACCACAAGAGAGTTCTTTCTATGCCAATGGTCTATTGCACTGAAAATCTCAAGTTCCTTCATTTTCACAATCTTTGGCCAATCACTTAAACCCGTAGCATAGAGTCCTCTAGTCTATCAGCTTTCAAACCTTTTGGTCATGGCTCACCTGAGAAATACATTTTATACTATGACCCTCTAAACATACTCTCTCTCTCTCTCTCTCTCTCTTTCTCTCTCAATCCAAGTGGAGAGAGAGCTCTAGGCTCTATAGCTCCTCCTTGAACTTGGCACTTGCATATTTATGGTGGGGCTCAGAAAATACCTTTTCTCCTCCTGTGCCACCTGGAAGCTGTGAGGCAAACATTCTGGTGAGTGCTAAAGAAATTTCAGAGCTGAGTTTTGTTTGTCAGTTAAAAGTACAGATAGTACTTTTAATGCATGCAAAATATTTCCTATTCAATTCAATGTCATTCCCTAAGCAACTCATTTTTCAGTTAATCAAACTGCAATCCCGATAAGGGAAGGCACTTGCTTAAGGTGTCTTGCACCTTGGTTAGCCTTGCATCAGGCTAGTTGTGAGCAGGATGGAGACTGATACCTAAGGCTTCAACCTCACTCTCCATCTATTTCACAGCCATTGTGCCTTGACTGCATTCACTGACAATGCAAATTCCAGAAATGAACTTAAAGGCAAGAGCTACCTAGCCAAGATTAGGGATTAGAGCCCTTATAGGGAGAGCTCACAAGACAGATAATCTCTTTCTCCACCACATGAAGACACAGCAAGAGGGCAACCATCTACAAACCAGGAAGAGAGCCCTCATCAGAACTCAACCACGCTGACACCGTGATCTTTGGACTTTCAGCCTCCAGAACTATAAGAAAATAAATGTTTGCTGTTTAAGCCACTCAGTGTATGGTATTTTTGTTATAGCATCCAGAACTAAGACACCATGGTATTTATTATGTATTAGTTTTCCAGTTTAAGATATTGGTTAGCTCCAACACTGACTACTCCTGTCTCTGATCTCCTGTCATAGCAAGTCTACAACACACAAAGGAGCACCCAGGTTCCCTCATCACTGCAGGGAACACATGCTTCTCCAGCTGGATTGTAATGATGCTGAAGACCAACGCCCCCTTATCCTTCCTGGTAGCACTCACAACACTAAGCACAGGACAGGCACATGGTAGGCACTCAGTAGCTACTTATTATGGGCTTTTTGGTCATAGTATTTATGTATATATTTGTAAAACTATTTGATTAATGATTGTCTCACCCACTGAACAGAAGGAAATTAATGACTTTTGCTTACCATTGAATCTCTGACACTTACCTCAGGAGCTGATATATGGTAGGTGCTCAGTAAGTATTTCTTGATTTAAAAATACATGATTGAGTGAACAGACCAAAGGACAACCGAGGATTCATATTATTTCCATAAATTCTCCAGGTTCATCTTACCTTTCCCATTTAGACTGAATAGACAATTATCCAGTAAATTTTGTTTCTGCACACACTGAAGCATGACCTCGTCTGCCCCTTTCTCATAGGCCAGCAATTCCATCACAGAGAAGATGTTTAGAATTTCCTTGAAAATTTAACTGTTTGGAAAACAATCACCTTTTTTCCCCAAAACAAATAATTTCCAACATTTATGTCATTTTTTTAATTTAAAGTTTTATGCAGAGAATAAAAAGAGTTGCAACAGTACGTTAACATTAGATTTTTTGGTCCAAGATCTTGAGTTAACTAACTCCTCTCCAAAAGGGTTGCCAAGTTGGTAAGCTTTAATATAGTTTGGGGAGAACTGCCTCTGAAATTTTGTAAAAAACAAAGAACAAACAAACACTGAAGAGGACTATAATAAATAGCAAGAATGGTTAGCTCTATGTAGTAGGATTACAAGGGATTTTTATTTCCTTTTCTTCACTTTTTGTGCATATTACAAATTTTCTAAAATTGGTATATATTATTAAGATAATTATGGAAAAGGTTTAAGTTATTTCTTTTTGCCCTCCCATCCCCAAACTGCTCCTCCTCCTGGGTTTCCTAGTTCAGTGAATGGCACCATGATCTTCACATTTTTCCAAGCCCAAAACCTGGGATCGTGTTAGTATCCTCACTATGTTTTATCTTTCAGAGTCAATGTGATCTACATACTGATATGATTATTGCTACTTGCCTTAGTCAACTCAGACTGCTATAACAGAATACCATAGACTGAATGGTTTAAATAACAGACATTTATTTCTCACAGTTCTAGAGGCTAGGAAGTCCGTGATCAAGGTGGCAGCAGCAGATTCAGTTCCTGGTAGGAGTTCACCTCCTTGTCTGCACACAGCTACCTTCTGGTTGTGTCTTCACATGTCAGAGAGAGATAGAGAGAGAGAACACAAACATTCAGTCCATACTACCATTACCTCCCAAAATGTAGTGCCTCCAGACATTTATTATTTATCCTCTTTGTTCTGTGGGTTAACTGGGATTCGCTGGGTGGTTCTTATTTGGGGTCTCTCATGCAGTTGCAGTCATGTGTCAGCTGGACATCCAAATGGCTCATTCATACAGTGACAGCTGATGGTGACTGTCAGCTGGAAGCTCAGCTGGAGCTGTCAACCGAATTGCCTATGCATAGCTTCTTCATGTGACTTGGGCTTCTCAGGGCATGGCAGTTGGATTCCAAGATAAAGCGACCCAAGAGCAAGCATTCCAAAAGGCTCAGGTGACAGTTAAGTGACTTCCATATTTCCTGTACTTTGACAATTAGATATAGAATATTGATGAGATCCAGATTCTATCTTTTGGAAAGAATATTTCCTATGGTGGTATTGTGTGCTTCCATTGGGAGGCACATAACACATGATGTTTGTCTTTTTATGATATTAACAGCCACTGAAGATCAAATGCCTAGATAAAATAATTCATCAGAAGTTTAAATTTTCAAAGATCATTCCAACTATAGGACAAGTTATCTTAAAAAGGAATAACTGTAATAGCTCTTTAATTAGGTGCAACCTCATGAGAATGACAATCAAAATCAAGTTCTAACGATACGAATATTTATTGGGTACCTCCTGCTGGTTTGATAATTTTAATAGTCTGTAAAAATAAGTAAGTTGAAAGGGAAAGAAAACAGGAATAAGTTGTTTTGGCATTCTCTTTCACTGATGCTGTTCAACGATTTCAGAAAGATTTTTATTTTTTAAAAAAACTTCTGAAATAAAACAATAGCCCTTAAAGATTAACAGTAAATTCATTTGCCCCATAACCAGGATAAATAACTGGAGTACGAAAGTAAACTTTTGGTTTGCTCAGATGATTACTTTTGATTTCTTTCTCCTCTGCTCTCTTTTCTTTCTCTACTCCCTCTTTCCTTGCCTCTCTCTTTTTTCCCTCAGGTAAGAAAACAACTTGAGTTTTTCAAAAATAAAGGCAAAAAATCAAAATGTAAAAAAATTACAAACACTGTGGTTAAAACTGTTTATAATTCAGAAGTTCCCTGAGCTGAGGAGTTTGCAACCCACTGTAGGAGCAATGCTCAGGCTTCTTACAAACAGATCAGACTGCATTTCAGCAAAAACTCAGACCCTACCCGCATCCACCAACAGAGGAGGCAGAGCAGCAAAGAGGACAGAACGTGGTAGACCTCAATTGGGTTTCTAGCTCCACCACCTTCTGTATCATCTTGGCTATGGCTCCAAGTGGAGTGGTGCATCTCGAGCTTTAATGGGTGTGCCACACACCTGTGGATGTTGTTGGAATGCAGAGTCTGATTCAATGGGACTGGAATGGAACCTGAGATTCTCCATCTCTGATAAGCTCCCAGGTGATATCTATGCTGAACTGTGCACCACACCTGGAGAGGTGAGTCTCTAGAATCCACAGGAGCCACTATCTCTGCCCAGAAAGACAGTCAATCCTTTTTAAGTTTTCCTATGTGGAATAATATTTTCCCTATAAGACCATGAGCATATCGAGTGACATTGCTACTGCCTTAATGATCCCTATTAGTTGAAAATATTTCCCAGCTAGCTTTATAATAAATGGTATCACTTACTCCTTGACCACAGGGTATTTATGGTAACTCACTCCAAGTAATGTTGCATGTGAAAAAAGACACCAAGAACTGCCCTATGCAACGAACAGACAGTAAGAGGGTTTGGAAGCCCACCAAGAGGCAATACTCTTGCCTTTGTCCCAGAGACGCCAAGATGTTACCACAGGGCTGAAGTCTGGGTGGCCCTTTGGGTTTCCAGTCTAAATCCGAGGCAAAAAAAAAAAAAAAAAGAAAAAAAACACATGACTTTATGATAATTGGCCTCCACAACATGCTTTCAAGGGAGGCATTATCAGACTTGTGTTGTAGGTGGAGAAACTATAGCCATGGGGATGTTATTTTGCCCAGCCAAGGCCACCCAAAGTGTCAGGGATAAAAACAAGGTTAAGAACCAAAAATATGGGTAATCAGTCCTCAACATGAGCCATGAGACATTTTCTGTGAGGAATGTTTATAATGCTAGTGAAAATGTCCATGTTAAAAATAAAAAGTAGGAAAGCACAGAGAGCTCTAGGCAAAGTATTTTGATATTGATTGTAATTTGTTACGATTTGAACTTATTTATTTGACACAAATACTTTTCACAAAAATCATTGCTTAAATGTCTTTTATTATTATGCCCGGACACATTATTTAACCTCTCTGTGCCTCAGTTAATCACCTACGAAAAACTAGGATAATGATAAGACTTTGTGAGGATGAAATGAAATAATACATGCAGGAAACTTTAGCAGGGTCTGGCATGTGGTAAGCATTATTTAAGTATTAGTTATTATTCTCTACACAGATAACGCAATGCATCTTCTCAATCATGACACAAGTTTTTCTTTGGCAGGAGCCATGGGTTTCACTCCCCTTCTGTTCTCCACAATGCTTAGTGGTGCTCAACTCAGAGTAGACTTAAATAATTTCCTGTCTGAATCCCAAAAGCCAAGCTCTGTATGACTCAATTTCCTTCCCATGTTTCATACTTTACAGATATACCCCTCTTTCCCAGAATATTTACCATTATATACACGAAATGCTGTTTCTAAGAAGAGTTTTTCTTTTTTTTTTTTTTCTTTTTCTTTTTTTTGTGTGCGTATGAGACGGAGCCTTGTTACCAGACTGGAGTGAGTGCGGTGGCACGATCTTGGCTGACTGCAACCTCTGCCTCCCAGGATCAAGCCATTCTTGTGCCTCAACCTGCCAAGTAGCTGAGATTACAGGTGTGTGCCACCCCACTCAGCTATTTTTTTTTCTTTTTTTGTATTTTTAGTAGAGACAGGGTTCATCCATGTTGGCCAGGCTGGTCTCGAACTCCTGACCTCAGGTGATCCACCAACCTTGGCCTCCCAAAGTGTTGTGATTACAGGCATGAGCCACTGCACCCGGCTCTAAGAAGATTTTTTTCTACATTATCATGATTTTCTCATATTTTATAATCCTCAAAGTCATTACACAAACATCAACTCACTTAAATTTTGTAGCAATTGGCCGAAAGAGGCAGAATTTCAATGTGCCCTTTATATGGTTGGGGAAACTGAGACCCTCTGAAGTAAAGTAACTCCATCAAGGTCATACTGATTAATAATAATAACAGCCATTACTACTAACATTTTTGAAGACTTATGAAGACTTTTCACATTTTTGAAGACTCATGTGAAGAACAAATGAAACTGCTGATATTTTATCATTTAACCTATCAGGAAAGGTAATTTTACATTGTTCAACCTAAACGCTAAATGCATTGTGTAAGTTAATCTTCCTATGAAGCCTATAGGATAAAAACGTGTATTTTATCAACAAGGAAAATGAAGACTTAAAAGTGAAGACATTTACCCAAGGTCCAAGAGGGGAGCCAGGATTCCAACGTAGGCCAATATGATTCCAAAACCCAGACTGGCAACAACTCTACCGTATGACCTCTCTAGTGTATGGCTAGAAAGTGGCAGAGTTTGCACTCCTGCTCAGCTCACTGACTATGGATACAACATTTTTAGTATTTAAAACTTGGCATGTTTATACTTACTCCCGTAATAACCACCTAAAGGAGAAAAGAGCATCCCCATATTAAAGATGAGAAAGTTGAGACTCAGAAAGGTTTAACATCTTGGTCAAAGTCACACAGTTATTAAGTGTTGGGATTGGGATTAAAGATGAGAAAGTTGAGACTCAGAAAGGTTTAACGTCTTGGTCAAAGTCACAGTTATTAAGTGGTGGGACTGGGATTCAAACCAGGGCTGCACAACATCAAAGTCTGGGGTCTTGACCACTGTATCATTGCTTCCCAAATCACCCAGGAATCTTTTAAAACGTCCTAACTTCAGGTGGCCAATTGAGTCACAGCCTCTTGGGGTGGAACATGGGTATTTGTAGTTTCTAAAACTCTCCAGGTGATCCCATTGTGCAGACAAACTTGGGAACCACTGTACTTCACTCCATTCCTCCCCACCCAGTCTACCACCTTTCTCCCATATCAAACCAACAGGCTGATAACATCTGGCCTTGAGGTCTCTGCTGTCAGTTTAACCCCACAGTAGTGTTCTTAATCATGCTTTATGCAGAGTGAATATCTATTTCCCAGACACATTTTGCAGAGAGCTAACAGCAGGAACCAAAACCAGCCCCAGCAATGAGACAATCACAGTATCTCTCCATTGAGAACAATCAGCTGCAACTGAGGCTGAAATAGAAAATGTTTCATCAAGGGAGGCCCTCAGCTCTCCTACGTATTTAGCTTTTGGCCTTAGTAAGTACTCTGAACTGAGGTACTCACTAAGCTGAGCTGTGCTGGAGTCTGGACGGAGAGCAAGGACAGAGGCCCTGGCCAGTCTGGCCAAGTGGGACAGCCCTCTGCCCTCGCCATTACTCACATTCATCATGTTGGGGTCAGGGCCGTGCTACTGAACATAAACTGGGAGGCCTGCATTCCCTCCAACTGTGTCCAGTCATCACCAGTTCAGAATACTTCATCTTTACAAACTTTGCTTATTTTAAAAAATGTTTCTTTGATTCCTGCAAGCCAAACCCATGGAAAAATAACGGAAACCAAATGCCAGGGAAATAGAGCCAAAGCAAACACATGTGAGCTCTGAAATAACAGGAGATACTGTGGTCACGTCTGACCTTCTGAACTGTGCTATGGGTTGAAGCAATAACAGCTCTTGCTGCTGCTTAAGAGGTGCATGGTAATAGTTTATTTGTAATGCGGAAGAGCTTGGGTTTAGAGAGATCACCATTTTAAATGGTAGGGACTTGGCCACAGAGCCAGAAATAATATCATTTTGAGGAAAGACTTTTTCTTAAAAATGGCCACCCTTCACCTCCAATGACCAACACTAACCCAGGATCATCTGATTTTTATCTTTTGAATGATGAATATCTATTAATAAGACCTCCAGAGCTTCTACAAATGTTTATCTTCTAATTACACCAATATTTTGGTGCAGTCTAATATAGAAGCAGGAATGAAGTTCACTTGTTTATTTCAGCAGCCTGCAAAAGACAAATGGAGAAGGGCCCAGATGAAAATGTAAAATGATGACCCAGGGTCAAAAGGGAAAACAGAGAAGACTCCTGGTTTTCACGCTAACCAGTTCAGTCCCCAGCAATATGGCAGCGTCAGACCTGCTGGGGGCCTGCCAACAGTTACATTCCTGTGAAAAGCCAGTGGTTGCATTTTTGGGCACACAAAACAAGTCACCAGGAGAAATTTGCTCCATGTTAACATTACCAAGAAAAGACCACAAGCTACAGAGTTTATGCAAATGACGACTGGTTCCCATGGAAGAAATGCTTGTATTAAAATTGGCAAGTTTGCCTAAGAGTAAAATACTCATTTTCATTAACATGAAAACATGTTTTTCAGATAATAGTCTCTTCCTTTAGTTGCATCATTAGATGGAGAGCTAGAAGGTACATTTTTTCTCCCTGACGGAGAAAAGAAATACATTGTAAAAATAGCTTTATTGTAATTATTGTGGGGGAAAATAACCTATACGTGAAGTAATAGCAAATACCTAATAGTCTTTACTGTGTGTTCAGTCACAATGAAGCTTCACTGCTCTCCATGTATTAATATGTTTAGTCCTCACAAACAGTGATTGCTATTTTTGTCCAGAAGTTTTATTTTTATTTTAAAGGAGTCACATTTATCAATCATTTCGGCTGTTCCTTCTCTTTTAAGAATTTTTTTAAACCCCAAAAATCAAAATAATTCCTCCACATTTTCTTCTACAAGGTTTAAATATTCAATTTTTATATTTAGGTATATAAATTATCTGGAACTTATTTTGGATTAAATAATGAGATAGCAATCTAATTTACTTTTTCCCACGGAGAATAAATTTTCCCAGTCTCACTTATTCCCACTACCTCCATTCTTTCCACATTGGTAATGCCATGTTTTTTGTATGTCAAGTTTACATATCTGTGTGGGTTATCTGCTGAGCTCTGTTCTTTCTATTCCTGTTATGATATCCACAATCTTAATTACTACAGCTTTGTAATGTGTTTATATTTGGTAGGACAACTCCAATACCCTTCCCCCTCCATTTTATCTATCGTGTTTTTTGACATTAACCTTTGCCCTTTATATCAATTTTAGGATCACTCAATTAAGTTCTAGGAAAAACCCTATTGAGATTTTTGTCATAATCTACAAGGCAATTTGGGGATGGAACTGTTATCTTCTTGATACTGAATCATCACATTAATGACCATGATATGTTTCTCCATTTCTTTAGCTTTTCTTAAAACTTTTTGAGAAAAATTTCTAAAAATAAAATTTTACCATGAAATGTTGTACATTATTTCACACACATCCTCAAATGCACTAATTTTTATGCTAATGTGATGTGTTTTTACAAGATATTTTTCTAATTGTTTTATAAAAATTCAAATGAAGTTTGTATATTAATAACTTATCCAGAAATCTTGCTGAGCATTATTAGTTCTAATAATTTATAGATGTCCTTGGGTTTTCTATTGAGATAGTCATATTGCCTGTGAATAATGATAGTTTTTTTCTTCTTAAATTATTTTATACTTTCTTTTGCCCATCCACATAAGGAATCTTTGTTTTGTTCCTTATTTTGGAGAAAAAGATTTTAACATTTCATCGTTAAAGATGATTGCTGTCCCACAAAAGAAATAAAATGATGTCCTTTGCAGCAATATAGATGAAGCTGGAGGTCATAATCCTAATTAATGCAGGAACAGAAAACCAAATACTACACGTTCACGTTTATAAGTGGGAGCTAATCACTTTGGGAGGCCGAGGCGGGAAGATCACAAGAGATAGAGACCATCCTGGCCAACATGGTGAAACCCTGTCTCTACTAAAAATACAAAAATTAGCTGAGCATGGTGGCACCTGCCTGTAATCCCAGCTACTCAGGAGGCTAAGGCAGGAGAATCACTTGAACCCAGGAGTCAGAGATTGGAGTGAACCAAGTTCGTGCCACCACACTCCAGCCTGGTGACAGAGCGAGACTCCGTCTCAAAAAAAAAAAAAAAAAATCTATTGGGTACTATGCTCACTACCTGGGTACAAGGTACAATATACATGTAGCAAACCTGCACATGTACCCCTGTGTCTAAAATAAAAGTTGAAGAAAAGAAAGAATATGTAAAAGTAAAGAAAAAAAAAGGTCACTTGAGGTTTTTAGTACCTATCTCTCATTTAGAAAGACTCTTTTTATTCCTATTTTGTGAGGGGTTGGTTAAGAGAGTTTTCTAATCATGAATAGGTATTGAGTTTTGTCAAATGTTATTGAGATAATCATATGGCTTTTCTCATTTAATCTTTTTAACATAAATCTATCTGTGCATTCCTATGATGAATTTAATTTTATTTTAATACACTTATTAACATTCTTGTCTTTTGTTTAGTTGTACATATACATTTATAAGTAAGGTTGATTTGCAATCTCCATTTTTTTATACTCTATTTGTCTGAGTTGGGGAATATTCCTTTGTTTTCTATTCTTCAGTTAAATGGACACCCACATGAGATTATCTGTTCCTTGAATCCTCAGCCAAACTCATCTGGGCCTATGTGGGGGGCAAGAGTAAGCTTTTTAATAGCTGATTCCATTTCTTTAATGGTTAAGGCTGTACTCCTGCTTCAATTTCTTCTTGAGGTAGTTTTGGTAAATCATATTTTCCTTGGACATTGATCATTTCCATCTTTTCAAATTTATTGGTGTAATATCTTCTTTTTCATCTGTATGGCATCAGTAGTTTTGACCCCTTTTTCATTTCTGATATTGTTTGTAAATGCTGACTTGTTTTTTCAAAAAGTTTGGCTAAATGCTTGTCTATTAGTTTTTTTTCACAGATTCAATTAGAATAGACTGCTTTAGTTCCATCCAGATTCCCTAGGGCTCTTTTATTCCTCTTCCAAATTCAGGGTGGTTTCCCTTCCCGTGGCCAGCACCTAAAGCTTTTTTTTCGGAAGACTGCCCTCAGGCTACTGGAGCCACTTTGGCCACTTATGCAGAGACACTGAAGTGTCTAGGAATCCACATTCACTCCAATTAGCCCTTAGCCAATAACTGACAGCTGTGGGAGTATGGAGGCCCCAAGAAAAAGAACGCTGAGTGTACTTCACACTTCAGAAACCCACTGTGGGATCAGATGGAAGCTGTTCTCCCTGGGACCTGGCCTGAAATGGTACCCTTGCCTAGTGTCTTTTTCCCTGGCCAGTTTTCACTGCCCCCTTACCTGCTCCTCTACGGAGCTTTTCCTTCACAGGTCAAATACACACTCATCTTCATCTCAGAGTCTACTTCCGAGGAAACCAAGAAAACAACAGGTTTATTTTTGTTTGTTTGTTTGTTTGTTTCTGATTCTTTATATTGTGTTCTGTTTTCGACTGTGTCATTAATGCATCTCTTACCGTTCTTTTTTTTTTTTTTTCCTACTATTTCTGGGATACTTAATTTTCTTGGATTAGATGATTAGCTCCTTAATTCACAGTCTCTTTTTCTTAATATAATTATCTAAGGCTGTAAATTTTACTCTAAGCACTGCTTTAGCTACAGCCCAGAAGTTTTTGGTTTTTTTGTTTCATTTGTTCTTTTGAGACGGAGTCTCTCTCCGTCTCCCAGGCTGGAGTGCAGTGATGCAGTCTTGGCTCACTGCAACCTCCACCTCCCAGGTTCAAGCGATTCTCCTGCCTCAGCCTCCCGAGTAGCTGGGACTACAGGCGTGTGCCATCACGCCTGGCTAATTTTTTGCATTTTTAATACAGATGGAGTTTCACCATGTTAGACAGGCTGGTCTCTAACTCCTGACCTCAAGTGATCCACCCCCCGCTCAGCCTCCCAAAGTGCTGGGATTACAGGCATGAGCCACCGTGCAAGGAACCATCCCACAAATTTGAATGCGTTTCATTTTCATTATTTTTAAAGTGTAAATGTTTTCTCATTTTCATATTTATTTTCTCTTTGTGATAATCACTAGTACTGGTCACTGACCTGCCCAGTTCACCTCTTTCTGGCCAGGTCCCCATCCTCTTGAAGTCAGCTATGCCAATGAATATGCTTTGGTCAAGAGAATACAAGCGAAAGTGATGTGTGTTCATTCCACCACTGTAACTGGCAATACGCCAGGTGATGGAGTCTCCATAAGCTTGGGTCCCAACATAAGAAAATGTGGAAGGGAGCTCCCAGCTGACTTACGTTGGAAATGTATCATGAATGGGAAATAAACCTTCATTATTTTAAAATATTAAGATATTTTCAGTTTGTGTATTATTGCAGCATAACTTATGCAATTATGAATGCTACATTGACCAAATAGTCTTTAGAAGTATCTTTACTTCTCTCTTTTTAATTTTCAAATGTATAGAGTAATTTCAAGTGTCTTTCTTTTTTTTTTTTTTTTTTTGAGATGGAGTTTCGCTCTTGTTGCCCAGGCTGGAGTGCAATGGCGCGATCTTGGCTCACCGCAACCTCTGCCTCCTGGGTTCAAGCAAGTCTCCTGCCTCAGCTTCCCAAATAGCTGGGATTGCAGGCATGTGCCACCATGCCCCCGACTAATTCTGTATTTTTAGTAGAGACGGAGTTTCTCCATGTTGGTCAGGCTGGTCTCAAACTCCTGACCTTAGGTGATCCACCTGCCTCGGCCTCCCAAAGTGCTGGGATTACAGACGTGGGCCACCGCGCCAGGCCAGCTCAAGTGTCTCTTTCAAGTTTATATTTTATTAGAAGGTGGTCAGAGGATATGTCTTATATGTTACTGAGTCTTTGCTATTTGATGAGATTTTCTTCATGACCTAGGAAGCAATCAGTTGTTGGGTTTTGCATGTGTAGACTAGATTAAGCTAGTTAATTTGGTTATTCAGATATTCAATATCCTTATTGTTTTATAATTTTTTCTCCATCAATTACTAAGAGAGATGTTTTTTATAACTCACTGTCTATAGGTTTTTTATTTTCTCTTAACTTGATTGATTTCTGCTTTAAATATATTTGAGGACACCTTAAGTACATGCAAGTAGTGAACTGCCTTAGACTAGTAAAACAATCTTTGTCTAAAAATGTATTTGTCAGAGTTGCTTCTGTAAGGTGCTCCAAAGTTATCACTGCCTGGGACATCACTGGCCTTAGCCACGTTTCATATTAAATTCCCAGCTGGGGAAGTATGGCATGTGGTTTCAGGACTGCACACATGGTTTAAATTCAAGCCCCAAGCCCCTGTGATGTAGGCCACTCTTCCTTGTCATCTTCTTGTACGGACGGTAGATTGTTTTCTAGTCCCCCCTGTAGTAAACACATAATCCTTCTCCACGAATGGTCTAAGTTTTAACTTTTCACCGCAGGCAGGCCCACTGCCTCATCTCCCTTCACCACTTGGAGCCACAGCATCAGTTCAACTCATACCCTTTCTCCTTCAGTTTTTATGCCCTTTTGTCCTTTTTTTTTTTCCCCCTGCCTCTGGGAATTTCAGTTATCTTACTAGTACTTTTTAAAAGAAGTTTTACAGTAGGAGGGGTTTAGATTACTTGGTCCCAGCAGAACTGGAAGTTGTCTAAATTATATTTTATTTTTATTTTTTTATTTAATTAATTCATTAATTATTTTTTTGAGAGAGTCTCACTCTGTTGCCCAGGCAGCAGTGCAATGGCGTGATCTTGGCTAACTGCAACCTCCACCTCCTGGGTTCAAGCGATTCTCCTGCCTCAGCCTCCTGAGTAGCTGGGACTACAGGCACACACCACCATACCAGGCTCATTTTTGTATTTTTAGTAGAGACAGGGTTTCGCCATCTTGGCCAGGCTGGTCTCAAACTCCCGATCTCCAGTGATCCACCTGTCTCAGTCTCCCAAAGTACTGGGATTATGGGCATGAGGCACCACACCCAGCTTTAATTATATTTTATAACTGCATGTCACTAATGCTTTCGCCTTTCTGAGCAAAGAGATTGGGGACCTGAAAGCAAGATTAGTGATAGGATGGGGAAAAGAGCTTTGTGTTCCTGTTCTTTGGAAGATAATTATTCTCAGTCCACCAACTCTGACTGAGATCACTATCGTACCCTCAAAAAAAAAAAAAAAAAAAACTCTTAGGTTTCTTTTTCCCTGTTCCCCTATTTTTCTTCTGGGGCAATAACCAAGGAGAGGAGTTTCAGGGAGCTTAGAAGGAAAATCCTAAAAGGAACCATTGATGATAATAACATTAATAATAAGAGCTGACATTTACTAATTAACATTTAAATAAGCCAGGCCCTGAGCAAAGTACCTGAAACCTGAAAACCCCGTGAGGAACTGGATCTTTAGAAATGTTAAACAGTTTACTGTGGCTCACACACCTAGAAATGGTAGAGATCCCAACCTCAGTCATCCAAAGTCAGAACCTGCACTGTCCGACACCCTCCCTCAAACACTCCAGTTTGAATGTTTTAATTCTTATTATTTACTTACTACCTTCCAATGCCCACACCCCACACTATCTATTTAGTCATTTCATCTCTTCCCTTATTAGGTGGCAGAGGAATACTATGCAAATACAGATTTTGGAGCATAACTTCTGACTATGCTTGCAAGAGCCAGCTGAGATGACACCTCCTCCAGGCAGCTTTCATGGATGCCTGCAGGCTGGTTAGGTGCCCTCGTCAGGGTTCCTAGAAGCACATTTAGATTTAAGTCTTTGTTAGTCTATGAGCTTCCTGAGGGTCAAGGCAGTCTCTCATCCCTCTGTGCATCTCAAGTACACAGCACAGATCTCAGCACAGGGGGGACATCATAAACATCTGATGAATGAACAAATGGAAATTGTCTTTCATGGGGAACGGGGCCTCAAACACATTTTAAAGAATGGAGATATTTCCTTATTCATCTGAAAAAATATAAATGTATTCTACTTGTGTTCTAAAAACATGCAACAATCTCTCTGGAGATTCCTATTTTTCTGATTAACGTATAAGTCTGTTTCAAAATTGCTGAGGCATCATAGGGTAAGTGTGACTGCACATTGGGTCCGGTGACCTTTCTCAGCTCAGCACTTTCTGGACCTGCAGCGGTCCGTTGCCTCGTGGCTCTAGTCTAACTACATGTATTCCATCCAGTTATAAGGAATGTTTTCTTTTGTCCTGTGCCCAAGCACTGCTCTCCCTGTTGTGACAGCATGGCCACCAGATGTTGCCTTCTCTGTGGGTGGCCACCCTGGGAAACTCTATGAATTTTTGCACACTGATGTGTTTATCCTGAAAGCAGCATTTTGGCATCTTTTTATTCCCTCTGTCCCTCCAAAAAACTTTCATGGGGATGCCCGTTAAGAAAAATGTGGCAAATCTAAGCACAGATACAAATGCACCAGTCCAAGGCTGACACTATAGAGCCTTGGTCATACAAAGGTGATGAACCCATCTTGCCTTCTGAGAAACAGCACAGAGATATCTCAGTCACCCAGCTCCCGCGAAGTCATGCCATGCTTCCTGCGCCAAAGAGCTAATGAAACTGTTCTTCTCCTGAAAAAAGAAAAACCACATATACTTGGAAACACAGTTCTTTTTAATTGGCCCCAGATGGGATTTGTTAGTATTCTCCCTCCCATTCCATAATAAATTCTTATTATTAAAAAACAAATATTTCTTATTCTTGTGCATGCAAAAGTCAGAAAAAGCCTTTCTCAGCATAGAAAACTGGGAGAGGTGAAAGCTGAGAGAACAGGGAAGAGCAAGGTGGTAGTTTTTTCACACTTAGATGAAGTAGGAAGGTTACATTCCAAGTGGACAAAGCAGGGCTTGTCTAAGGAATCTCACTAATCCTGGGTTTCTGTTCTTTGGGTGATCAGAGAAAAGATGGCCACATGGGGTTCAGTCAGACAGACCTTGGTGACCCTGTCTCTGCAATGTAGTAGCTATGTGATGATAAGCAAATTACCTAACCTCTCTGTCAGGTTCTAACTGAGGTCCAAGGGGAGTTGGTGGGCAAGTGGCAGGTAGCTGGAAAAACACTTGAGGAAGTGTAAACAGTTTTGACATGACTTTATTCTCTCTCTGGGCATGAGCGAGCCTGGGCACAAGCTGTATGTACAGCATCAGCAGGGTAGTTATACCTTTCACATACAATAGTGGCTCTAAGCCAAGCAGGAACTCACGTGGATGATCACCTAATGTGCTTCACGTGGTGTGGTTACATAATGTGCGGAGCTGTGCACCTGCACTCCAAACCTGCTGAGTCATGCTGCACCAGAAGGCCACCTCAGCCTACTCCTGACTAAAGCACAACCATTTCCTTATGCTCTCTGAACTTCAGTTTGCTGTAAAATAAGAATAATTCTTCGTACATGGCAGGATGTTGTGAACATAAAATGAGAAATCAGTTAAGCCCTGGACACAGTACCTGGAACATAGCAAGTAGCTGTAATTAATAATCACATGTAATAAGAGCTGTTATTGTTGTTTATAGAGACTACTATGATATAATGAGGGAAATGGATGATGTGAAATTGTACTGAGGGACACACAGACCAAAACATTTTCTCATCCATGACCTTATCATGATACCTATCCTTCCTCACTATAAAGCCATTCCATATGGGTCATCTGGAAACACATGTTTGACAGGATTAAGAGATTATGACACTGAGGTAGACAGATAAAGCAAGAGCTATCTTACACATTATGAAGGATTTGTTAAGGGGAGAAAAACCCATTGGCAAGCAAGGTCCCATTGCATAAAGCCAGCTGCTGAGAGAGTCAGACAGTGGAAACAGTCAGACAGTGGAAACAAGTTTTGAGGAGGAAAGAGGAAATGTATGCTCTAAGGCATAGATGACACTGCAAGGGAGAATCCCTGGAGATCAGATCACCCATGGAGCATAAAACAGGAAGGGTGGAAAGGTTCCAAAAGAGGAATAGGAAAGGAGGACCCAAGTCCAACTTTGCCAGTTTTAAAATTTTGCATTAGGTAAGGACTAAAGAAAAAACAAATATTTTATAAATTGACACCATTTTAAAGATTCCTATTGAATGATCTGGTTGTGTGAAAATTCATGAGTAATCATGAATCTTCATCCTGCATTTGATTTAAGGCTTAAGTCAGGATGGGTGTAAGAAGGAAATGCAGGAAATGGTAAACCCCTGTAATCAAGCAAGGTAAAGTCCTTATGAGGAGTGACTATTTTACTTCACCCTGGCTCAGGCAATTTCTGGCAGTGCAGCTTTGGACTTTGCCCGGGTTTATTCCTCAGCTCGGGAGTTAAAGGCTACTCTGCTGCCTGAGGAACTGCCATAGGCACAGAGAACACCACATCCTGGGCCTGAACAAGTCATTATCCAACAATATGCATTAAGTGTCCACACTCTACTCAAGACAAAATAATTGCCCTCAGTCAATAAAACTGGGCTAGTGGACAAAAGCCACAGGGAGACCACTCTAAATTCAATAATAGAAAAGCTTTCTCACACTCAGAGCTGTTCAAAAGTTAGGTATAAAGTAGTAAGATCTCCATCACCAACTATATTTCAAGCAAACGCTGGCTTGTAGAAATTCAAATATTAAAGAGAAAATGGGACACGATGAGTTTAAAGCTCACTTCCAATCTTCCAGTCCTATAAAGATAGAGGCATGACCTCCAACTACAATGAACTTACAGTTTCACCAAGATAAGACAAACTGTAAAAATAACAGCAGCTCCAAAGCAACATAAAATGGGCCAAATTAATGGTCTAAAAATTCAGCATAACAATTCCCAAATCCAGCTCTCCAGAGAATATTCAAGAAAAACCTGAAATTTCTCACCCCTTTGCATAAGCAATAATTGGATTGCTTCCTGGTAATAAGAGAAAGAAGAAGAAAACAGATAATTTAGGGCCAGAGGAATTGGTAGACCGAGTCTCATGCTGTCCTCCTGTGTTCCTGCATAAATGTGGTATAGAATGTGATGCCTGCCGATGAAAAACAACCTCAAATAGGCTGGGCATGGTGGCTTATGCCTGCAATCCCAGCACTTTGGGAGGCCGAGGCAGGCAGATTACTTGAGGTCAGGAGTTCGAGACCAGCATTGCCAACATGGAAAAGCCCTGCCTCTACTAAAAATACAAAAATCAGTCAGGTGTGGTGGCGTACACCTGTAATCCCAGCTACTCAGGAGGCTGAGACATGAAGATTGCTTAAACCCAGGAGGTGGAGGCTGCAGTGAGTGAGCTAGCCTGGGCAACAGAGTGAGATGAAAAGAAAGGAAAAAAGAAAAGAGAAGAAAAGAAAAGAGAAAAGAGAAGAGAAGAAAAAAGAAAAGAAAAGAAAAGAGGGGGAGAAGGAGGGGAGGGGGAGGGGAAGGGAGGAGAAGGGAGGGAAGGGGAGGGGAGGAGAGGAGAAGGGTGGGGAAGGGAGGGGATGCTCAAATAAACAGTTGCTTTGCAATCTCATGAGAAAAACCAGATCTGCTTGAAGTGTTAATTCAGAAGACAGAATCTGTGACCTCATGATTTTTCATACACTTTGCAATCATTATTTATTCATTCTTCATTTCTGACAGATAGGAGGATAGGTTATAAAATGTATTCTTCATCCTACTAACATCGTGCATCAGCTTGAAACAGGAAACACAAGACATAAAAATTATTTAAGGCCTTGCTGCTCAGTGTGGTCCAAAGACCAGCCATATTGGATCACCTGGGAATGCCTTAGCAATGCTGAATCTCAGTTCTTCTACCCACTGACTTCACTCCCAGACCTATGGAAGCAGAATTTGCATTTTAACAAGAACTCCAGTGATTTCCATGTACACTAAAATTTGAGAAGTCCTAAACTGGGCAACAATGATTCTCTTGTCCACTTCCTGACCTTCCCCACCTGATATGGGTTGGATGCTTGTCCCCTCCAAATCACATGTTAAAATGTGGCCTCCAGTGTTGGAGGTGGGCCTAGTGGGAGGTGTTTGAATCATGGAGGTGGATGCCTCATGAATGACTTGCTGCTGCTGTCCTCACAGTAATGAGTGAGTTTTCTCTGAGTTCACAAGAGAACTGGTTGTTTAAAAGAGCCTAGCACCTCCTCCCGCTCTCTCTTGCTTCCTCTCATGCTTCCATGTGACATGCTGCCTCTCTACCTCCTTCTTCCATGATTATAAGCTTCTTGAGGCCCTCGCCAGAGCAAATGCTGGCATTATGCTTCATGTATAGCTAGCAGAACAATGAGCCAAATAAATCTCTTTTCTTTGTAAGTTACCCAGTCTTGGGTATTCCTTTATAGCGGCAAAAAAGGACTTATACACCACTTGAAAGCTTTAAGAAGAAACAACCTGTGAAAAACAAAAAGAGGAGAAAATTACTTGGACTATAATCATGAATGGAATCATTGACCAATCCATTTGCCTTGTTCTAGAAAATTTCCTATTGCTAACATGGTACAGGCATGCTTTAAATGGGCTAGCAGAGCCTCTGGCTTGTTCTGACCCAAGTCAGCTGATTAGTCTCGGGTAATTATTACACTTCAGGGGAAAGGAGAGGAAAGCCTTAAACAAGTGCTTCGACAAAGAAAGGCAGCTGTTTCTCATAAACTTCAATGAACAAGCCTAGCAGGGCTTCATTCATCCTTTATAACCTTCAGTCTCCTGCCTTTGTCAACAGACAGAAATCCCTTCCTGCTGGGATGACTTTGGAGACACTAATAGCTGCAATGCAAGCTCGAGCTTAAATGTGGTAGTAAAGGAGAGCTTATTGAACCTCCACATATGAGAAATATACAAAACAAATATCAAGTATTTCCAAAAACACTTGCTGAATTCAAAAAGGCCATTGACTGTAGGAAACACAATAGATTTAATAATAGCTCTTCAGGAGGGGTAGTCGATGCTTCCTTAAATGAGACACAGACATGTCCCTGTTTTTAAAAGAAGTTAAATTGAGGAGGGAAGGGTTTGTGGGAGTATGTCTTAGAATCAAGGAAACTTGGCAGATCAGTGCTTGACGATTTCATTGGCCAGTTTTGCTAACAAACATTAGCAATTAAGTTTTTACATTGCTTCTGTTAGGCAGGAATCTAGACCCAACATGGCGGTGTTACCTGGTGTAGCAGGCCTTTTGTTAAAGACTCCCTTCACCCTTGTACACACCTGCAGACTTACATGCGTCAGAGTTCCGGCTGGGCAACCACACTCCCCCGTGACCTGCAGCTCACCTGCATTCCACAAGTTCGTAAACAGCAGTTTCGGTTAACAGTTTCCAAAGACCCCTTCCTCGTGACCCTTACTCAACTCCCGCCCTAGTAGTTTCAAGACCCCCCAGGCCCTGTTTGCACAACCAGCTTCCCTACCTCTCAGGCTATAAGAAGCCCCTACCCTCCTCCCTCAGCGTGATTTCCTCGGCCCGCACCTTTGGACCAGGGAACCTCGCCCATGAGTCCTAATAAAGGCTATTCTCACTGCCATTTGCCTTGTGTCTTGGTTCCCGGTTTGGCTCCAGCCTCAGTTTACCTTTACAGCTTCCTGCAAATGTATGTGAAAAAATGAAGTTCACTGTTTTTTGAAGATATTTGTTGTACTGCAGAATGAAAACACAATCTGAAGGGCCATAAAGAAAAATATTAAGACTCCACCTTCTCCAAATACATTTGGGTTGAAAATCAGATAAATCTAGGACCTTTGTGCACCTGCAAGACACTGTCTTTCACAATCTGGGGCCTGAGTCTAATCACCTAATGTCCCGTACTTGATAAGGAATGCTCATCAGACCATGAGTATATACATGTGGAGTACATGGGATAGGGTATTGGTCAGAATCAGAGAGAAAAACTGAGGTCCCAAAGGGGGACAAATATTATCTTCAAAATACACAATGAGTCAGTGAAATTCTGATTCCCTGAAGTACAAGTTCAGTATCGTTTTGTAAAAAAAGATGGAGTCTCACCCTGTCACCCAGGCTGGAGTACAGTGACATGATCTCAGCTCACTGCAACTTCCACCTCCTGGGTTCAAGTAATTCTCCCACCTCAGCCTCTTAAGTAGCTGGGATTACACATGCATACCACCAGGCCCAGCTAATTTTTGTATTTTTAGTAGAGACAAGGTTTCACCATGTTGGCCAGGCTGGTCTCAAACTCCTGACCTAAAGTAATCCACCTACCTTGGCCTCCCAAAGTGCTGGGATTATAGGTGTGAGCCGCCACGCCCAGCCTAAGTCCAGTATCTTTCATTATCTCATACCTCCTCCTTCAGACTGTCCCAGCGTCCTCTGATGTAACATTCAAGCTCTTTTTGAATGAGTAAGATTCCTCCCACTCTAGCACCAGCAGGAGGAAAACACACCAGTTAAGAAATTCAGAAGGTCTGAATAGGACATCAAAAGCCAAAGTTAGACAATGTACTTCCCCTGTCCTGCCTGGATACAAAAATCCTCTAACAGCATTGCCATGTGCCATGGAATTTACAATGGATTGATTTGCTAGTGGAAAAGTACTTTTTTCCTATGGCCTTCTGGAAAGTTGTGTTTTCTACTTTCTTTTTCTTGCGTTAAATTGATTCTACATAAATATTACAATTTTCCACAAGCTAAATTTATCATAGAGAAAGTTAAAAGGAAGAATCCTGTGGGTTAATGGTGGGAAAATCTGTGTCCCAAGGAACTGTGGTCATATTTGCTTTTATAGACCTTTCTCTGAATTTTCTAAAAAATTGAAGTGGATATTTATAAAGCGCAAGTTTTTTAAAGAATTAATTCCTCATAGAGGCCTCAAGCTTTCAAGAATAAGTATCACTGGCTTATTCTTCCCCTGAATGCTAAAGCTCCCTCTAGTGACCAAGAACATACACCGACTACAGGTATGACAGTAAATGTGATCTAACTTCTCTTGCTTTTAGATAATGCCTTGAAGTTTCAATAGCATTTCCACATACATCTGATCATTTAAAACAAAGCCACATGAAGTATGGATTCCTCCATTTAAAAGATAGGCAAGCTGAGGCTGAAATGGGACCGACACTTATGCAAGGTCACATGGCTGGTAACTAGGAAACTAGAGCTAGAGATCAGGTCTGCTGATTCCTAGGCCCTATTGTTCTGTTACACTGCCTCATATTCTATGACAGTTATATAAAGTCATGGTCATAGTCCATTTTCTGTGGCTTAAAACAGAATAACTGAAATTGGGTAATTTATAAAGAAAAATAATTTATTTCTTACAGTCATGAAGGCTAAGAATTCCAAGGTTGAGGGGCCATATCTGGTGAGAGCCTTCTTGCTGATGGGGACTCTCTGCAGAGTCCCAGGATGGCACAGGGCATCACATGACAGGGAGAGCTGAGAGAGCTAACTCCAGTCTCTATTCCTCTTCTTATAAAGTCACCAGTCCCACTCCCATGATAACCCATTAACCCACTAATTCATTAATTTACGAATGGATTAATTCATTCACGAGGACCAAGCCTTCATGATCCAATCACTTTTTAATGACCCTACTTCTCAATATTGCCACATCAGGGATCAAAGTTCAACATGAGTTTTGGAGAGGATAAATATTCACACCATAGTGATTATCCATGAATACTCTCATAAATGCTACTATCATTTCTACCTTCATGAAATCACTTTCAGGGAATTTATAGAAGTGATTCTTGATTTTCAAGGGATCCCATTAGAAATCAGATGAGAGCTATGAGCCCATACTTACAAATGTTTCCATACAATATCAGGAAATTTGTGGACCACATTGAAAGGCGTCCACTGATCCTCCATGACTCGAAGGATCCCAAGTTAAGGACTCATCAACATCTACTGGTACAATCTTGAGATGTCAAGAACCTAAGGAAGATTAACTTTGTAGCTCTTACTCTTTCCCTTAATTATGGTGTTTTCCATGCTTATCCAGTAATCTCTTCAGCCCATTATTCAGAGTATTTTCAAAGAAGGAACAAATCAGTGTATATTTACTAACATTTAAGAAAAAGTCTGTGGATATTGCAATCAAGGAAGGCATTCTAGCATTTCCACAGGCATGCCTAAGATTAGTAGCAAATTGAGATGTTTCTAGGAAAGTAGCAATTTGGAAGCATTTTTTCAAATGTAGGAGCTCACCACAGTCTCACTGGCTAGCTCTGAGAAGAGCCTAAACAAGCAACACAGTGAATATAGGAAGGGCTTTTTTCAGTCAACAAAATCAAACACTGACTCTAAATTCTTAGCTCTTTTCATCCTGGCATTTCTAATGGCTTTGGAAAAGCATGAATGAACAGTGACTAATTCACTAATTAACATGAGTCTCTTCCAGGTAAGCTCCATGAGGGTAGGAAGCATGTTTATATTGTTCATTCAAATTCTGGACACCCAACACCACCCCTGGCACTAGTGCACACTCAACAAATACTTAATGAATGAATATGTGAATGGTCCTCATTGAGTCAGTCCTTCTGGGAACCCTCTCATTTCCCCCTAATCAATGGCCTCTGGTTATCTGGGATGTTCCCCTAGAATTCTACATACAGACTACCTCAGCCTCTGGATACTGGGCCACTCTTATGAAAAGTTCTGTTCTTTACCTCGTGATCCTCTCCTGCAGTCTAGTTTGGGTGACAAACCAACCTAAGTAATAATAACAGCTTCCTACCTTAAACCTCCCAGAAACGGTATCACAGTTTAAAAGGGATATTTTAAAATTGGAGTAAAAATGCAAGATTCTAATGACTAGAAGAACATTTCAGTATCAAGGCAGACTTCTAAGCATTCCTCTGAATTAGGAAGGCTTTTTTGGATCTTATTATGTACTACCTACTCATCATGCCTTTCCATGTGTCTGAGCTTCTATCATATAACTTTCCCGAGTTTCTCATAGACTCTGTCCACCTACTGAAATGTCACCTCAAAAATGTCTTTTCCAGCTCCTCTGGTTGGCAACTCCTGCTTGTTTCCATAGCAGAGTTCATACCTTTATGACTGTGCTATGATACTACCATGATTATATATATTTTTCCCCTTTTTCCCCATATGGCAGAAATCCAACAACAGGAGAGGGAGGTACTGAGTTCAAGAACGAACTATACCTCTCATTCTCCAGCTTATTTTGCTTATCTTGGTTGCAAATTCAATTTTTTATTTTGATTCTGACAAATCCAATTTTGTTTAGCAGTTACTGGCAACACTGTCATGAAGGCACAGACGCTTCTCAATGAAAAATTAAGGTCTAAGCCACTACAAGGCTGAGATTTTAAGTGCAGTTGGGTCCTAACCATCACTCACCAGACTTTTCGCCCATAGTGCTTCTCTTTTCACAATCATTGGTTATCTTATTTAAATCACAATTTCCCAAATTTTAGGTGTTTGAGTTCCACCTTCAGGATTTTTGCCATATTAAAGTAGCACCTGAGCTAATATTTACTGAAAAGCTTTCTTTAACTCAACTTTTAAACATCATTTTTGCTTTGTAAGTACTGTAATATTCGTGAAATATGAGATTTGACACGCCATTTTTCATGAATACACATTAAACAAAAACTATTAAAATGAAAAAATGCATTAAAATAATCTCATAACTGTTAAAAGTTAAAAACACCTATGTAGCCATGATAATCACCTCCAAGTATTATCCATGGCACACCTGCTCCACTTTGTGAAATACTCTTTAAAGCCCCCACTACTCACCTCATGCCTCCTACCCAAACTATCTCTTCATTCTCAGCAGACCACCCCACCTTCTTGAAAAAGAGAGTCTGTCAGATTTGAATTCCCTCAACTTGCTTCTCGCCATATCTTCCTACTCTATACACAGACCTGAAAGCATTCTTTCCTCTGGTTCCCATCCTTGCATCTACTTGCTCTCTCTCAGAAATTGTCCTTCTTTCTGTTCAAGAAATGTCCACTTGCTTGTGTTCTGAAGCTTATCCCAGTGGACTGCCTTAAGGACCTTACTCCATCAAACAACTTCTCTCTTGCTTGTAGTTATCTTAATTATTTTTAATTGTGAAATGTTATGCATAGAAATGAATATAAACATATTTGTTCAAATTAAATAATAATGAAAATACAGGCTGGGTGTGTTGGCTCATGCCTGTAATCCCAGCACTTTGGGAGGCTGAGGCAGGCAGATCACGAGGTCAGGAGATCAAGACCATCCTGGCTAACATGGTGAAGCGCCGTCTCTACTAAAAAATACAAAAAATTAGCCGGGCGTGGTGGCGGACTCCTGTAGTCCCAGCTACTCGGGAGGCTGAGGCAGTAGAATGGTGTGAACCCAGGAGGCAGAGCTTGCAGTGAGCCAAGATCGCACCACTGCACTCCAGCCTGGGCGACAGAGCAATACTGTGTCTCAAAAAAATAAATAAAATAAAATAAATAAAAAAGGAAATACAAGCACCCATATACCCATCACTCAGGTTAATAGAGCACTACTGATACCTTCAAACATGCTTTGTGCATGTCCTCATTGTATCTCTCCCCCTCCCATCCAAGTGTAAGCTGGCCATTCTTTATAGGTTTACTACATGTATATGTAGACTTAAGCAGTGTATCCTTTAGTGTTGCTTAGTTTTAAATTTTATGTAAATTGAATCGTACTGATTATACTCTGACTCATTTCTTTTTCTCAACATTATGCTCCAGAGGTTTATCCATGTGGGTGTGTATGGTGATAGTTTCCTTATTTTCACTTCTGTGGAGTATTTCATTTCATGACTGATCCACAAGGTTCTTTCATCTGTAGAATATTCCATTACGTGACTAATCCACAATGTATTTATCATGTTACTGTTGTTGGGTATTTGAGCTGTTTTGAGCTTTTAGTTATTATAAGAAATACTATTATTTATGACATTCCTGTATTGTGTCCTGATGCATATGAAGATTTCTCTAGGGAGATGGCTTTCAAAACTTCTCGATCACAACTCACACTAAGAAACACATTCTATAACATAACCCAAAAAGATGAACAGAACAATACAAAACGTGACTATTAGCAACCCAAAAGATTAACAAAACACTGTAGTAATGCATTCTGATATTTTCTGTTTCTTTGTTTTTCTGTTTAACGCTATCATATCCTGTTCTAATTCAATTTTTTAAATGCTGGTTAACCCACCAGTGTGACCTGATCCCAATTAAGAAAAATTAGAAAGTGCCGCAGGACATACCTAGGAGTGACATTGCTGAGTTGTGAAGCACATGTATATTTTAACTTTTCGATGAATCATGTTCCAATGGCACACTCTCAATTTATACTACCATCAAGAGAAAACGTAAGTTACATTGTTCTATGGCCTTGCTAATTTTTTAATTTATACATTTTTTTCCATTTGTTGTTATTACATGATATTTCATTGTGGTTTTAATTTGCATTTTCACAGTTAGATAGAGCATATTTTCCTATGTTATAGGCCATCTGTGTTTCCTCTTTCATGAAATGCCTGTTTATATTTTGGCCATTTTCCTATTAGGGTATCCACATCTGATATTTTCATAGAAGTCCTAAATATTTTCTGGGTGCTGATTGTTTTTTGGAAATAAATTGAAATATCATTTCCTACTTCATGGCTTGTCTTTTGATTTTATTGTTTCTTAATTAATTGCAGTTATGTAACATGGTCGAATGTAACAATCTTTTCTTCTATGATTTGCGTTTTTTGTCCTTGTTTAATGTCAAAAGGCCTCTTTCTGTATCAAAATATTATATTCTACTACCTAGTCTTGTAAAAACACTAAGCTTATGCTTTCACATTTAAATCTCTTATCCACCAAAATTGATTTTTATGTATGGTGCAAGGTTGAGATATTTATTTTATTAATACACACCTTTTATTTAATGGTTCATCTTTTCTTTAGTGATCTGCAGTGACTTCATCATGAATCAAGACTGCATGTGTGAGTGGTTTGTTTCTAGATCTTCTCTATTCTGATCCATGAATCCATTTGTCTACCTCTGGGGCAATACAATGTCTTCATCATTATAGCTGTCTAAGGAGACTTAAATCTTGGTAAAGCAATCCCCCCATAACTTGTTCTTCTTCACAAGTTTCTAGTCTGTTGTTGACTTTTTTCCTTCCATGTACATTTTAAAATCACTGTTTCAATTTGCTCACAAACCCATTTGGATTTTTATTGGAATCACATTTACTCTATTGGTGAATCTAGAGATGCTTGGCATCTTACAACACTGAGTTTTTCTACTCAAGATTATGGTATATATATAATTTAGATTATCTGGGTCAATTAATAATTTAATAATTTTCAATATGTTCATTAATATTTAATAATTTTATTCATAAAGAGGTATAGTCCTTAGAACTTTGTATTTTGCATTGCTATTATAAAAAGGCAACTAACTGATTGCTACTGGTAAATAGAAATGCATCTAATTTTTCTATGTTGAGACTATATCGAGCTTTGCCCACTTCTCTCATTAGATAAAATGTTTTACCTGTAGGCTCTTTTAGAATTATTGGCATTAATGATGATCTTTTGTTTTTATTTTCTAGTCTTTATCATTTTATTTCTTTTACTTATCTTATTGTACTGGCCAGGATCCACAGTGCATTCAGATCCTAGCTGACCTCCCTGTTTTCCCTTGATCCTAAAGGGAATACTTCCAACATTTCATCATAAAACATATTTGCTGTAGGGTTTGGAGTTCCCTTATAAGTTAAGGAGGTTCCTTTCTATAGAAATAATTTTTATTATTTTATTTGTCATTTTCATGATCCTTACTTGTGGCTTCTTCTTTTCTTGTGATTTTTCTTAAAATTTTAATAACATCATTAAAATAGCATTATTGAGATATAATTGACATACAATGAACACATACAGTGAACTAACTGTACATATTTAAGGTGTTCAGTCTGATAAATTTTGACATACGTATACATCTGTGAACCATCACCACAATCAAAATAGTGGATAGAACCCAAATTTTCTCCTGGCCCTGTGTGAATCCTCCCTCAGCAACTTCCCTGCCCATCCCCACACTTCTGTTTCTAAGAAACCAGTTTGTTATCAGAATAGACTAACTTGTAGTTAATGAACTATGATAAATGAAATCATACAGTATGTATTCCTTTTAGTCTTCTTCTTTTACTCGGTACAATTATTCTGGGGTCTATTCATATTGTGTGTCTACCGCACATTCTTTTTCACTGCTAAGTAGTATTCTAACACATGAGTAGGAGATTTTTGACTCTGGCTAGTGGAAGCAGAAACAATTACTAGTCTTGTGTGAGCATTGGAGTTTGTATCTTGTAATCCTTTCAGGTGGTTATTTCCTATCCTCAGGTAATTTCTTAGCCTGCATGCACTGAGTAGTACTGAGCTGAAAACATGAGGGGGACTCGCTGCAAATCTTCAGAGTCCTCCTTCTGTGCAGTTCTTCCCACGTCAGTAACAGTGCCCTGTGATGTCTAGTCATCTTGATCTTCCTAGACTTCCAGCTCCATCTCCTCAACTCAGGCCTACCACCGCTCTCAGCCTGGGGTACCCCTACCTGTACACAGGCAGGAAATTCTCTCCAGGCTGTAAGCTGAAACAATGTTAGGGATCACCTGGCTTGTTTCCCATCTCTCAGAGTCACTGTCTATTGTGGTCTGATGTCCAAAGTCTGAAAAACTGTTGTTTCATGTACTATCTTCTATTTTTTTGTGGTTTTTTTTTGATGGGGGGTGGTGAGAGGATAAACCTGGTTCCTCTTACTCCATCATGGCTGGAGGTGAAAGTCCTGACTCGTATCCTTATGTACTTTGTGACATCTAACTAGGAGCTGCAGATTTTCCTTGGAACTTACCTTTTAGGATAATTCTTTGAGGCTCAATTTAGAGCTGATTTCCTTCAGAAGAGATTTGTGTTTGCTTCTGTCAATGACTTGGAAACATTATCAGTTAAGGACCACTTTAAAGTTAAATTCTTCACTTGAATTGTGTGAATGAGTGTATGGTTATCAATTCTCAGGCAGAATTCCCCCGAAACCTGACTCAGCACTACTGATACCAGCAGCCCATCAGGAGTGGCTGCTGCAAAGACTTGGGCTGTAGTCCGGGAGGTGTGGCAGGGGCTGCACTCCGTAGATCAAGCCGGAGCCAGGAACAGGCGGGAGCCCCGCCCCCTTCCAAGTTGGTGGGGCACGAGCCCCCGCTCCCAGGCACAACTGCAGCCACCCAGCCATGGCTACAGACCCTGGCATTCTGTGCTCTCTGGGGCCCAGGAATCCCCCCTCCCCCTGCAGGCTTGGAAGTGTCTGCTCCCGCTGCCTGGCCTCTCCCTGCCCTTGGCGCCTGCTCTGATTTTGGAACAAAGTTGTGGCTGAGCCCAGGTGCTGTCATGATCCGGCCCGGTATCCACACCCTCAGGGTGGCACTGACACACCAGCCCCCTGCCGCCTCGGCTCCCTCCAGACCTTGGGCACTGACAAGCATGAGAGGAAGGCCGAGGGGGTGCTGAGGGTGGCTTGGTGCAGGCCTGCAGGCACCCCTCAGCACGAACAGCCTGGCACCATGAATAGCAGTAGGAGGCAGGCAGGCTCCTGGGCTGAAAGGGGAAGGTCCCCAGTGAAATCCCACCTTCAAGTCAGGGACGGCCTGAAGCCTGGAGCCTTGGGCTTGGCTGCCAGTTCCACAAACCTTATGGTGCTTTCTCCATGCCTGCTCGTGACTGCCCACTGACCAATCAGCAGGCACTTCCTCCCCTCTGAAGCCCATAAAACTCCAGGGGTCAGCCAGACTTGGGCGGATGGGCACAACCTGCCTGCAGAGAGGAGCTACCCACTGTGGGTCTCCTCTCCACTGAGGGCTGTACACTCATTGAGACAACTTGCCTGCAGAAAGGAGCTACCCACTCCAGGTCTCCTCTCCACTGAGGGCTGCACGGACACCAGGATGACCTACCTGAAGAAAGGAACTACCCACTCCAGGTCTCCTCTCCGCTGAGGGTTGCACAGACACCAGGATGATCTGCCTGCAGAAAGGAGCTACCTGCTCCTGATCTCCTCTCTGTTGAGGGCTGCACAGATGCTGGGATGACTTGCCTGTGGAAAGGAGCTACCCACTTTCAGTCTCCTGAGAGCTGTACTATCACTTAGTAAAGCACCCCTTCGCCTCGCTCACCCTCCAGATAGCTGCATACCTCATTCTTCCTGGACATGGGACAAGAACTCAGAACTCACCAAATGGCAGGACTGAAAGAGCTGTAACACAAACAAGGCTGAAACACGCCTGCCCCACTCCCCCCACCAGCTTGCCATGTTGTGATCAATGAAAAGGAGAGAGGAGAGAAGAGTGGTGGCCCTTTGGGGACCCGAGACCTAGGAGCTCCCTGAGCCAGGGCTGTGACACCCTCTTTGGGGCTCTGTGGTTCCTGGCACCTCCAAGCTTCTGGGCGCCACCACATTCCCCAGTGCCCACAGTGAAAGCCACTTGCAGTATGCCTGGTCCAGCCACAGCCTCATAGGGCACTGGCACACATGCGGGTGCCTGGAGCTGCCCACCCCACTGCAATCAGCATGTCTGGCTATGCACAGTGGCTGGACACTGCACTTGCTTGTTCACGTACCCCTTGCCACTCCACACTTGGCTCACCCTTGGCAGGCATGGGATCCCGGCCTGTAGCGCAACCCAAGTGCAGCCTGCCAGGCCGAGTGGGTGGAACAAGCCCAGCTGGCTTGAGCAAAACTCGGGCAAAGTCACCACTGGCCACAGAGGTTTCTGGCTGGTGAAGTGACACCCAAAGGATCCTCTGACACTACTGTTGAGAGGGGAAAGTTTTCTTAATGCCACCTTCTGCAAGACAAGGCTTATTTCTTGTTCACCATTATACTGAGTTGTTAGCCTTTGGGATCCCAGCTTTATGCATGCTGCTTCTATTGGGAACTCAACATAGGGCCTAGGTGTTACGTCTTGTCCCCCACATGCCATGCAGCCATCAAAAGAGAAGCTCAGCATCTTCAGGGTTCAGAAATCCTCCGAACAAAAACCAGCTTTGCTGGTTTATCTCCCAAGGTTTACTTTTTCATATTGTTTTAAGTGTCTGTAGATTCCTTATTTTTATGGCATTTCAGCATTTTCCTTTTAAAATGTCACTTCTGAATTTTAGTTATTTTAATTTTACAATGCCTATTCTGTTATCATGACAGAATAAAGACTCTTGTTTGTATCTTTAGACCGTTTCTAGGGGCTTATTCTCATCAGCTGGTAACATACTCAAGTATCTACCATCCTTAAAAAATCCTTGCTTAACCCTGGATCCTCTCTTTTAACTGTAGCATTCTCTCACACTACCTCCCAGCCAAGTTTTTAAAAAGAATTGACTACAGTCATCTTGATTTTATAATCTTTAATTCATCTTTTAACCCGTTGTCATCTGCATCTGCCTCCACATCTCCAGTAAAACTGGTCTTTAGAAAACCTCCACCTGCCAACTCCAATAAACAGTCCTATCTTTCTGGACTAATATGTAACATCTGGTACTTTGGATCACTCTCTCCAGTATGACATTCTCTCTTCTTTACATTCTTTTACATCATTCTAATTCTACTTCTCCCTCCCCAGTCATTTCTTCTCATTGGATCCTCTTTCTCTGCTCATTTCTTTTCAATACGTTGCAAAAGTTTTTCCTTGATTTTCTCTTTGTAGCATCATCTTTTACCAAATCTCACAAACCATATACTACTAGTTGCCATCTTCAAAGCCATTTTTTTTCCTTCCTCAGTAAAAATCCCCAGGGTGTTTTGTTTTGTTTTTTTGAGACATGGTCTTGCTGTGTTGCCCAGGCTAGAGTGCAGTGCCATGATCTTGACTCACTGCAGCCTTGACCACCTGGGCTCAGGTGATACTCCCACTTCAGCCTCCCAAATAGCTGGGACTACAGGCCCACACCACCACACCTGGCTAATTTTTTTGTAGAGACGAGGTTTGTTATGTGCCCAGAGTGGTCTTGAACTCCTAGATTCGAGTAATCCACTCACATCAGCCTCCCAAAGTTGCTGGGATTACAGGTGTGAGCCACTGCACCTGGTCAAAATTTGCAGATTTTATCTGGCATAATACTTCTCAGAATGACCCATTTCCCAACCTTCTTTGCATTTAAATAGAGCCCTATGACTAAGTTATGGCCAATGGCATGGCAGTGTTGTATGGGATTTCCAGGAAGAAAGGAAGAGAGTTGGTTTGGCTAGGAGGGGCCCCTCTCTGTGCTTGTCTTCCCTCCAAATTCTGTCCTACAACATGACTGGAATGATTATGGACCTTCAGCATCCATCTTGGGACAAGAGGTGACTGTGAGGTTGGAAGCCATGTACTACGAGGATAAGGCATGAAAACAGGATAGGTCCTTACTGACCCCATGGAGCCATATTAGCCTGAACCATCAACCTCTGAACTTCTTTATGAGAGAGAAGTAAATCTCTTTGTGTGAGCTTCCATTATTTTGGAGGAGACAGGGAGTGTTATAAGCAGCAAGTCTAGGCCTAACTAGTACCTCTCCCAAATCTCAAACCTCAGTCATACTAGGTTATTTTCTTTTCCTTGCCACCCCCTCCTTGTCCCCTACCCTGCAACCGCATTAAACACATTTTGCTTATTTCGATTCCTAAATAGCTCTCAAATCTTCCCTTACTGCTCATTTTATACTGCTGGAATCTAAGTTCAGGACTTTAATATTTTTTGCTTAGACTAACACAGTAGCCATTGAAGTGGGTTTTTTAAAACATAAGCCTGTATTGTTTCTTTAAAGCCCTACACAAGTTAATCATTTATGGAATAGAGTCTCAGCACCTTAGCGTTGCTTTCTTGGCCCTTCACAACCAGATTCCTACCTTCTTTTCTTTCCCTTTCACTTCAAACATTATTGGCAATAATATACATAGTGAGTTTATAATTATCTAAACATACAAAGTGTTTTATGCCTTGTGCCTTTGCACATGTTCTTGCTCTTGCTTGCTCTTGTTCTTTCTTCTTTGTTCATCTGGTTAACTCTTCTTGTCCTTTAAACTCCAGTTCATGCATTAGGTCATCCAGCCAGTTTTCCTTGATGTCTTCCATACCTTCCCTACATTTCCTCCTAAAACCATGTACTGAATAAACAAAAATACATTTTAGGAAAATTAAGAAGAAATTATGTGAAGCATAATAATTAAAATGACTCTCAAGAAAAAAAACCATTTTATCTAAAATCTGAAGATTTAGGGAACGGTGTTTTAACAAATTGACAGACCAAATAAAATCATCAAGAAAATGAATATAATAATAGCACCTACCAAGTGGTGGTATTGAATGAATTATGTGGGCTATGCATATAAATGACTTAGCAAGGTGCTTAGAACATAGCAAGCCCTCCCCCACACACTATCATCATAATAATCTATTAGTTATAATAATAATTAATATTCATTGTAATTGTGTTATGAAGAAAAAAAAAGTTGGTGAAGGTTACAGAAATCCTTGTGTGGTAGAAAGAAACCCAAGACACTTTTAAGATACTGCTGGGAAATTTGTTTCACAAATGTGAAAAATAGGTTTCCTTCCTAAAAGTGGGTTTACCACATAGCTTCCCTAAGCAGCACCATTGCTTGGGAGTGAAAGTTGTCCATTCATTTGCATGAGACCCTTTGGCTATTGAATTGGAGCCATAAAGCTATGTGACCTACCCTTTTTATGTGTATGAGGAGCCCAGACTCTGAATCTACTTCAAGAACTCAAACCATATTTTCCAAAAAGTTAAGCTTGGGTGTTTGCTTGCATTTTATATGAATATATGTATAAACAAAGCAATGTTTGAGCAGGATATGGGAGGAGTGTGAATGGGAATTCAAACAACAGACACATTGTCTAGATTTTCTCTGGTAAGAGTGATTAAAGAAATGATCATAGCTTCACACATACTGCGTGTTTGTGCAGTAATCATGCTTTACAATTGGTTCTGCCATTAATGCCAAAGATTCTTTTTTAGAATGTGATAAACCCTTTTGGCTCCAACGTACCAGTTCCAAACATTCCTTGGCTTTTTTTGTGCTTAATGATGGAGTTTTAAAAGCCTAATTTGTATAGCTCTGTGTGTGTGTGTGTGTATGTATTGGAGCTGGGGATAGGGCTGGGGATAAAGGAGAAAAAAAGAGAAAATGCAGCTTGGAAGATTGACAGTATTTTAAAAGTGAACTCACATGGCAACCATTCATAGTCAAAAAAGATAGATAGCAAAATGTACAAAAGAAAAACAGTCCCAAAACATAATTTTAGGGTTCTCACTGACTAAATTCATTTAGGAGACAACAAAACCTAATTATACACGAACATGAGGATACATATCTAGATATGATTGTCAGTTACTCTTCATACTTTGCTTAGGTATATCCATTCGACTGGTCCCATTGATGAAAAAGTAGCAACTGTTGTTTTAATGTGTCATCTGTAACAGAGCTGAAATCGAATTTGCTAAAAATTATTTATTCCTTTCTGATTTCATCCTAATGCACAGGTTTAGGTAATCCTAAATAGAAACCATGAAACTGGGTTTTTTGTTTGTTTGTTTGTTTTTTGTACCCTTGTCCTTCTCCAAGATATATTAGTAAAGCCTCAGGAGAAAAAGGAAGATTTGCTGTTATTCTGTTATTCCGATATATTACAAACATTTCCCTTTCTCTAGTTACCAATAATAGAGTTATTTTTTATCAAATGCTTATTATATGTCAACTGTTATGCTAGATATTTTGAAACCCAGTTCTGCTGTTTATTAGTAATTTAGCTTCTCTACGTTTCCTTACTTGTAAAAACAAAGATAAAAGTACCTACATAATAGGGTTGCTGTAAAAATTACCATTAAGTGGTTAGAACAATGTGTGGTACATAGAAAACACTCAATAAGTGTCCAGTGCTATTATTACTTACTATAATTTAAGTTAATCCCCAAAACCACCCGTTAAAGGAGATATAATAATCCCATTTTACAGATGAGGATGTTGAGGTTCAGAGGCCAATAAACTTGCACACTCAGCTAATAAAAGCCACAGCTGGAATTTGAACCGATTTCTGCATGCCTTCGAAACCCATGCTTCCTATTATGCCACATTGCCTCCTCAATCTGATAATTTTTCAATCTTACCTTGAACATATGGTCTTAGTCTGTGTGCCTCAGTTTCCTCATCTGTAAAGTGGAGACAATAACAGTGCCTACATCCCAGGGTTGTTACAGTAAGCACTCAATAAATATTATTATTATTAGTCTGATGTTTGTCCTAATGATGACATTTCTTTTTGATATTTAGGGCTACCTAGAAACTTTCTATGCAAGTTTTTTTGTAATTGATTGTCTATACAGTAAAGTGATGACCAATTTTAACCTCATCTTTCACCCAGTGACATGATCATTATATTAAAGTTCCTCTTAATCTGCTTAACATTTTATTTCTAAATTCTCTTTGAACCTCTCTTGGAAGAACCTTAACATCTTTATGTAAGAATAACAGACTCAAACCACCTGAAATAACAAAAGTGGGGATTTTTTTTTTTTTTAGGGGATCTGTTTGTTCTGGAATACCATGAAAGAAGTCAGCTAATTCAGCAGATTACTGGCTTCAAAGCAGTTCAATTTGACCAACTTGGGAGCCAAAACAGTCTTCATGGTCAGCATACAAATGTGAATTTAATGACTGGACTAACAAGTGCATTATAAAAGTTGTAAGTAAGAGAAAAGAATAAAGTGGGAGCCAACTGCTTCATTTTTGATGGAACTCTGGTTTATGATTGCCAACTTGTTATTTCAACAGTCATAGTTAATGCTTTATGATGTCCTACATGGCTCAAGGTGTTATTCCCAGTTGGAGTCATTTTTTTTTTTTCTGAAACTTGACTTCGTTTTCCTTTTCTTTAATGGCTAAGAATTTCAAATGACATTCTAAAATCCAGAGGACTGAACAGTCAAAACTGGCAGAACTCTGAACTCCTACAAGGAATGAAGCATCAAGTCTTTCATCAAGGATTGCTGATCATACGTGGCATCATCACCTCCTGATGATACACATTAGTGAAGGGGACCAGTGACCCAGATAATCCAAACATTATTTATTCAATTTTGGAATGCGTTTTGTATTTACATTTGATCTTGGGCATGTCTTGAGTTCTTGGAATTGGAAACTGAAACAAAATAATGAAGTCACACTATTTGACCCAAAGAACCAGGAAAAGCAGCCCAGATTCTCTACCTTGAACTTGTCTTCAACCCCTTCTGCTTTCAGTTCCATCAGGAGTTGAGCTTTTATTTGCCAGATTAACAACCCAAGTGGAACTTTTCCTTTTTCAGCCTCTAGTCTTTGAGGCTTCCATCTTCCATTAAATAAGGGAGAAAATTGCATATGGAGTGGAAAACCCTTCTAGTGGCTATTAATAGGGCCACACAATGCATGAATAAGGATAAACAGATTTTGGATGATCTTAAGTAAGTTACTGTCTTCAGTTTCTTTTCCTTTACATATGAGCTGATTCTGGTGAGGGTTAAATGAGATGGTGTGGCAAATCATACTTAATTCTGTAAAAATGATAGCTCCATTATATTAGTTTTAGGTGGGAAGAAGCTCAACCTCAAGCTAAATCACGTGGTGAATATCAATGTATGGATAAGAATTAAATATAATCCCACAAGAAAAATATATTTAAACGCCTGTGCAAAGTAAAGGAAAAACACCAATGCAACCCAATGAATACTTACATAAAGTGATATATTTAAGAAGTGAAAAATGTCAAAAGGTCAAGAGGGAGGAAAACATTTACAAGTAGATGAAACAGATTGCCAAAAAAAACTACTGATCTTTCTAACAAAAAGCTCTAGTTTATTGCCTGCAACATGTCCAAAGTATAACAAACTTGTTTCATTTCAATTACTTGCTATTAGCAAGCAATGTACTGTGTCACTTTTGTTTTGTGATCATTTCATAATACTCCTGGATTACTTATTAATGGTTTGTTTATTTAATTCCTAGGACACAAAAGTGTGCGTTATCTGAATGCCATGCCTTTAAAAGCCTGTTCAGCCCTGTTCAGAGCTTCTTTCTAATAGCAATAACTAGTGCAGGATTTTTTAAAAATAATAGTGAATATTAACTATAACTTGGAAGGTGTTCTGTAGCAATTGTTTTCAACTACACCTTCAGCTTTTGGAAGAAAAAGTAGCATTTCTTTATGTAATTATGTGGGAGTAACTTACGTGTTAATCATATACAGTGTTTTTCAATGGTTTTATTCTGTTTAACCTCAATAATGCTCAGGTTATTAGGGCTTCTTAAATTTTCATATTATATTTGTTAAATTTTAAAACTACAAGATCAGTAACATTTACTTGTAGACTCACATCAAAAAAAATTACTTCCCAAATATCAAGTTGAAATCATCATACATTAAACATACAATTTCATTGTTTATTTTCCCCCATACCAACTTAAGTAAAACCTCCAATCTACATGAGTTAGGCCAAACAATGGTATTAACTTCTCAAACAATCTCAGTGGTTCTCACAATTTAGAGTACATAAGACTCCAAGAGAAATTTTTTTTAAAATGCAGATTCTTGGGCTTAACCATTAGACTAGTGTGTAAATTCAAAGTTCGGTTTCAGGATCTCCATTTTTAACCAACACTACAGGCAATTCTGATGCAGGAGATTCCCAATACATGTCTTCAGAATCACCAACTTACACCAATACACTAATCAGACTTGAAAAGGGATTTAGTTGCAATAATGATAGCACAAAACTTATTTTTTCAATGTGCTGTTAATCCTGATTATAAGCATTATACTAAAACATGGAGTTGTTCAACATAATACTGAGAAGTTAGGTATACTGTAAAGAGTCATTTTTCTGGTTTGAGGAGTCACTAATTCAAACATTTATTGCACACTGATCACATTTGTTCTGCATTGTAACATTTAAAAACTAAACACAAAACTAGATTCTGCTTAGTAAGGATTTATAATCTAGTTAGAGAGGCAAAATATAACCATAGAGAAGTTAAGTCATGTTAGAGTAAATGAAAAACGGCAAATAAAGAGAAATCAGGGAGGCACTGATAGGGATTGAAGTGAAAAATAGGCCTTTGCAGGAGTGCATAGGCAGAAAGAGGGAGGTAAGACAGACCTTGAGGCTGAGTTTTAAAAAGCCAGAGGGGTGATTATACATTGGAGTGATTATACTCTTGGACTGCCAAAAACACATGACATCTCAGCAATGCATATTTTGCCTCAGAGTTCAGAGATGCCAACTATAATTAAACCCAGATGCATACATAAAGTCACTGCTTAGTATAAATGGGGCAAAGCTCTATCTCCAATTTAGATCTTCTCAAACTGTCCAATTTTTTAATGTTAAAAATAGAAGAAAATAAAAACAACCCTCATCCATCGTCAATATTTACCAGAGAGTAACCACAACTGTGGGAGAAAAAACAAAGAAATTTAGTGTAGCTGTATATTTTTAAGAAAAAACAAGAAACAGTTTTATTAATTAGTTCAAGTTTTGTACTGAAAAAAATGCAGAAATTGTGGAGAAACAAATACACTCATGCCCTTTACAAAGACCATAAAATGTAAATGCAAAGTTTATGGGGGCAGAATAATATAGCAAGTGGGCAGATCAGGCCAGGGTGTGGGAAAATAGGCACTTTGGGAGGCCGAGGCGGGCGGATCACCTGAGGTCAGGAGTTCAAGACCAGCCTGGTCAACGTGGTGAAACCCCATCTCTACTAAAAATACAAAAAAAAAAAAATTAGGTGGGTGTGGTGGCACGCACTTGTAATCCTAGCTACTGAGGAGGCTGAGGCAGGAGAACTGCTTGAACCTGCGAGGTGGAGATTGCAGTGAGCCGAGATAGTGCCACTGCACTCCAGCCTGGGTGACAGAGCAAGACTCAGTCTCAAAACAAAAAACAAAAAAACAAAGATCTGTGGCTGAAATACCCCAACATGAATCAAAAATACCAAAAATGTGATATTCATTCCAACAAAATCTTGTACACAAGCATTCATAGCAGCACTATTCATAACAGTTAAAAGGTAGTAATAGCCAAATATCCGTCAACCTATAAATGAATAAACAAAACATGGTATATCCATATAGTGAAAGTGTTATTTGGCCATAAAAAGGAATGAAGTACTGACACATGCTACAATGTTGATGAACCTGGAAAACATTATGCTAAGTGGAAGAGCCACAGACGAAAGGTGACATATTGTATGACTGTGTTTATATGAAACATCTAGAATAGATAAACCCCTAGAAACAGAAAGCAGATTGGTGGTTGTCAGGAGAGGTGGAGGACGTGAAGAATGATAAGTAACTGTTTAATTGGAATGCAGTTTTATTTTGGAGTGATGAAAAGTTTGGAACTGGATAGAGGTGGTGGTTGCACAGCTTTGTGAATGTCCTAAATGCCACTGAATTGTTCAATTTGAGAAGGTCAATTTTCTGTTATATGAATTTCACCTCAGTTTAAAAGAAATCTATCTACAAAAACAACAAAAGAACTATGGTAAACCAGAAAGGGCATACCTTCCAATAGACACATCTACTACTCAGCCTCACCAAGTTCTGCCATATCAGAATGTGGGCTTGGTGTTGTCAGATCTGATTGTTTAAGAGAAAATGGAAACTCAGATTTTAATGTGGATACTCCCTATTTTAAATATTGCCATTTAATTCAAAAAATTTATAACTATGCCAGTCAGTGAAAACAGAGGGCTAAGTGCATCCCATGGGCTACCAATTTGAAAACTTGGCATAGTCAATCCCAACTTAAATCAGAATATCTTTAATTGTCTATAAGCTTATTGTATTTTTTGTGATTTCAAATTCTTAGAGGTGGATTAATTAAGATAACAATGTGTTTTACCTTAATATCTATAGCTATACACACATATGCACTTTTTTTTAGATAGACGACGCCGTGATATAAAAAAGAAGCTACTTTCTCCTCCCAACAACACCATGAAATTACAGTTCCCTTTCATGTGTTTAATCTGAAATAATGAATTTTTCTCTGTGGATAATGATCTGTTGGAAATATTTTAAACACTAGCTCTCTGCTCAGCAAAAGCACTATGTTGAATGAAATGTAGCCATTCTTACACATTCATAACCTACCTTACCTTAGCTGTGATTATTATTCAGTTCGACTTTAGTTCTGTTTAAGACCTATAAATAAGTGGGGTGAAGATCTTACTTTAAATAAATCCCAGGTATTTATAAGTACGCTTAAATGCTCTCCTACCAAATGACAAGTTATCATGTTAAAATAGAAGAATAACAAGATATCTAACATTTTAAAGAATAAGTAAATAATAAACACACTTTGAATTTGTAAAATTTGCAGGGCAGCTTCTTTTTAACTTTCATATTAAAATAATTTTGGATTTACAAGAGTTGAAAGCATAGCATTGAGATGTCCTCTTCTTTCATCTTACTCTTAGCTATAACTATGGCTCATTAACATATAACCATTTATAAACATTTATATAACTATGATACATTTATCAAAACTAATAAATTTTCATTGGCACAATACCATTAACTACAAACTTTATTTGGATTTCTCCACTGTTTCCACTAATGGCCTTACTCTATTCCAGCCGCCAATCCAGGACACTGCATTGCATTTAGTTGCCTTCTGAAGTCTCCTTTAATCTGTTACAGTTACTTAAGTCTTTTCTTTTAGATCCTTACAATAGCATCTAGACAAAATATGGTTTTCCACAGTTATTTAGGTCAATTCCTTCCTTACCCCAGCCCCTTCAGAGAAGCTATATTTGTAATAAAGTTAAATTTATTCATCATAGTCTGCATTCCATCCTGGATTCTCCTAATATCTTCAGTTTTTTTGTTTTCGTTGTTTTGTGTTTTTTTTGTTTTGTTTTGTTTTGTTTTCGTTTTTGCATACAGTAAAAGTCACTTTTGTGTTATACAATTCTGTGGGTTTTGGAAAATGCAGAGTAAGGCAATCCAATACCACAGCACTCTATAGATCAGCTTCTCACCTTAAAAAAATCTCCTTGTGCAGTGGGGCAGCATTTTTATCTAGACCCATATTCCTTTAAAACTTAAATACACAGCCAGACATGGTAGCTCACGCCATTAATCCCAGCACTTTAGCAGGCTGAGGCAGAAGAACTGGTTGAGGCCAGGAGTTTGAGAACAGCCTAGACAACACGGTGAGAGCCTATTTCTATTTTAAAAAATACAAAAATTAGCCGGGCATGGTGGCACATGCCTGTAGTCCCAGCTACTCAGGAGGCTGAGGCAGGAGGATACCTTGAGCACAGGAGCTTGAGGTTACAGTGAGCTATGATTGTGCCAGCCTGGACAATGGAGCAAGACTCTGTCTCTAAAAAAATTAAAAAATTACAAACAAAAAAACTCATATATTTAATTGATCACCATAATTATTTCTAGACTAATATTCTTTCACATTTGCTTTTATTTTTTTTCACTCAAAGTTCATATTCCACATTAAGAAACTCCTATTATTTACAGAACTCTAAAGTTCTCTCTTGAAGACATTTCAAGTCTCAATTACTAATGACATGTATGAATCAACCAAACACACTTTGATTTAGTAAAGTTCCCAACATGTCCTTGTCCATACGGCCATTGCAGAATCATTTCCATGCTCAACCAAAGAAATTAAAATCAGAAAAATAGGTACAAAAATAGCTTCACAATATAAATCACAATCAAATATAGCATTTTATTGTCTAGTGCTTGAATTTTCCACATCCTTGCTCTTTTCTGGGGCTGAGATTGACAAAAGTTAACTGACTCTACTACTTTTTCCCATAAAAATTTAAATAATCATTTTTTCTATTTGTGCAAGCTAAAATGTTTTCATTGCTTTCCTAAATTATTTACTTTGAAAAAGGAAGAAATGAAGGAGAGCCATTTAAAAGAAGTGAAAGTCAAAAGCCAGACAGGTGGAAATGAGGTAAGTCGTGTTGCTGGTTAAAATTCTGAAGGAGGCCTTTTCAGAAACCAGGGCTTGGAGAAGTACAGTAGCCAGGAGTACTTAAGTTAGTGACTTGGTTAGTCAGTAGCCACAAATCCAGAAAATGTTCAATTGGCAAGCTGGGCAGTCTTGGAGGCACCAAGAAATACCTCTACTTAGCCTATTGCTCCTTAGGATAAAGCAAGACAGAGGATTTCTTCTAAGGCCTCCATGGGTTTAGACCGTCACCTGTCCTTGAGACCCCAGTAAGTTTTGGTATCTGACAGTGGAACTGTAAGTACTAATGTGGGAAACCATGGAGAGGTTCGAGGATTTTTGGGGTGGTGGTAGAGTGAGCCACGAGAAATAGCATGTAAAATTGTATGCATATGTGTGCTGATGTGCATTTTCCTGAGGATAGAGTCATTGGAATTCATCAGATTATCAAAAGGTCCTGAGTCCCAAAAAATGCCAAGAACTACTTCAGTTTAGGTTATGGCCGAGGCCTTAGGGTCTCCATGAATTTTCCAGTCTGACCCCTTAGAGGTACAGATTATCCCCCAGTGGATGCTCCCTCCCAGAGCATGAGTCACAGCAAAGAGTCACTTTGCAGGAACACGTGCTGTCTGAGCCTCCCCTGGAGTACTGGCCTCACAGGCAATCCCTGCTTCATAAAACACCCCTTTCTCTGATTTTTGTGACACTGCACTGATTCCGTTTTGCAAATCTTCTGTCTTCTTAACTGGCATCTCTTAATCTCTTCAGGTTTCCTGAAGATGGGTGTTGTTTAATGATCAGTCTTCTGTGTTTTGTTCTTTTCTTCCTGTACTCTCTCCTTTGGAAGTTTCACATACATTTTCTATTAATTTCTCCAGCATGTACTATAATTTCATATTCTAAAATATGCTGGGGTATTTCCATTTGGATAGATAGCACTATCCTCAAATTCATTAATTATTTTAAAAAATCAACTTTGGTGATTGACCAAAATTACTTTTTTTTTTTTTTTTTTTGAGACGGAGTCTGGCTCTGTTGCCCTGGCTGGAGTGCAGTGGCCGGATCTCAGCTCACTGCAAGCCTCGCCTCCCGGGTTCCTGCCATTCTCCTGCCTCAGGCTCCCGAGTAGCTGGGAGTACAGGCGCCCGCCACCTCGCCCGGCTAATTTTTTTTGTATTTTAGTAGAGACGGGGTTTCACCGTGTTAGCCAGGATGGTCTCGATCTCCTGAACTCGTGATCCGCCCGTCTCGGCCTCCCAAAGTGCTGGGATTACAGGCTTGAGCCACCGCGCCTGGCCTGACCAAAATTACTTTTAAAAGTCCTTTCCAATTTTGATGTTTATGATTCTAGCTTCGTTAATCATAATGCCCTTCGCTGAATTACTTAGCTTCAAAACCTCAGAGTAAATAAAACCAAAGTATTATAAAATTTTTAAATCTGGAGAACTTAGAGAAAAACAAATCTAGACCCATTGCAACAGCTAATTACAGTACAACATAGCAAGATTAATGAGAAAAACACACAGAGACCTTGATAAAAAAAAAAGGGTCCTCAACCCAGCTGGAGTAGGGAGTCCAAGGCTTTATTCAAGGTAACCCCTGAATTGAGACTTATTGGTTACTTTCAAAATTTCAAGTTGCTTTAAGCAACAGCATTGAAGGAGAAAGTAAATGGTGAGGCATTCCATAAAGAGAAGATAAAAGGAAAGGCCTAAAGGATGGGAACAATATAGTTTATACTAGCAACTTTCAGAAGTTTGGAGTACATGAAGTAAAAGTAACAAGGTAAAGATTAGTAAAATAAAAGATGAGATTAGGGAGACAGGGCTAGATCAAAAGGTGGTGTGGTGCTGTACTCCATTTTAAAGGTTGGGCCCTTAGTGAGCAAAAACATATCAGAATGGGGAGAAGGGGACAGAGAGAAAAAGAGGTGGTGGAGAGAAAGTATTTTTAAAGTTGCACAGATTAAGTCCTTCTCCAATATTCTTACACTGTTCCCCCAGGGGCAACATGCCCAAATAGGTTGAAAATCGTCATGTACTATACTCACTGAAGGACATAAGGACATGTGTTATGCTGGTGAAAGCTACGGAGGCAGGAAGGAAAAGAGAAAGACTTGAGAAGCAATGCTGTATATGTGGGAGCCTTGGAAGAGTTGAAAGCACAGCAGTGAAGTGACATGGTCAGATTTGCGTTTCTGGAAGGTCACCAGGTTGCTGTAGAGAGGATAGATACGAGGGGGATAAGATTAGAAGCATCAAGACAAACAGAAAGTGGGTGAGTAATCCAAGTGAGAAATGACTAGGGCCTTGGTAGTAGGAATGCAGAGAGAATCAGACTTGAAAAACATTTCAGGCAGTGGTTTCCAAACTTGTCTGCACGTCATTTGGGAGGTCTTCAAAGAAGCTTGTGATTTAATTGATCTGGGTGTGGTCTGGCCTTTGGAATTTTGCCCAGATTATTTTTATGTGGAGGGAATGACTAAGGGTATAAAATCAGTAGAAATCAGTTACTGACTAGATGCAGGTGAGAATGTGGGACAGGAATCAAGGATAAATGAAACCCCAGGTTTCTAGCAAGGGTCACTTGGCAGAGTTGAACCAACAAACAAGTTATTCAGGACCCCACAGGGCCACTGGTCCATGGTGGACATCCAATACATATCAGTTGAATAGATGAGAAGATGACAGAGAGCAGGTTTTGGGAGAGAAGACAATAATTTCAGTTTCATATGCGTTGAATTTGAGATATTGATGCTTCCTTCCTATCCCTTGGATCAGTTTCCAAACCCTCCTCCTCTACCCTAGTTCAGGCCCTTGTATCCTGATATTTAAGATGACTCTCCTAGGCTCCTCTAAATTAACATCCAACTAGCTCCATGCTGCACACCAATGTCAGATTCATTTTCCTAAAATAGAGCTTTCATTGGGTCATTTCCCTACTCAAAAATCTTCAATCATATCTATCTTTATAACTCCTTAGGCATTTAAAAACCTTAAAATTCTGGTTTTAATGTACTTTTCCATCTTATTTCCCACTCATACCCCGTAAGATGCTGGTTATTTTTGTCTATTCATAGTTTCCCAAATACATCCTATACTTCCCTGCCCCTTGAGCCCTTGGACACTCTCCCTGCAGCCTGCAAGCTCACTGTCTTCCTCTCTGCCAAGTCAAAATCTACCATCTTCCAGCATCCAATGTTGGTTCCTGGGGGCTTCCCTGACCACTCTTTAAGAAAGTAATTTCCTCCCCTTTTGAAGTCATGTGGCACTGTACATGAAAGCCCTCTGACATCTAGCATTCCCAAAGATTATCTGAAACACATTCATTTCAGTAATCTGAAGAATAAATTTGAATTTTTTGATCCACTTTTATGCCTGGAAATGCAAAAAAGGGAAAGGCAGCCTGGCAGTGGCACTGTGTTCCAGCTGAGGCCATCCTTCCCGTGTGTGCTCCCAGACAATGACTGAAGACAGCAGGGATTCTAAGGCTCATAACTGCATGAAGTAGACTTCTCTGATGGACAACTTTGGTTGGAGGACTCCCACATCAGCACTGCCGAACTGTTTTTAGAACTGCACTGCAATCTAAGACTCTTCCTACCCAACTTTTCTTCCTTCCCTCTCTCCTCCACAGGGGTTAGAGTTATACCATGGCCTTATGGCTCTCCTGGCCTCCTCTGGCTCCCTCCCCATTTTCCCTCACAGACTATTACCCAAATAATCTCCTGCATGACTAATACTGTCTTACTGTTTCTCAGAGGATCCAATATAACACACTAAGGTTTCAACTGTTTTAAAATTAATTTTTCTATTTGATTTTTATGAAATGTAGGGAACAATTCTCCATAATTTCAGTCAAAGACAATTTAGTTTCCAAGAAATATATTAACAAAGCATAAAATTTGATATGGGGAGCTCTGTTCCAAGATGGCCAAAGAGGAACAGCTCCAGTTTGCAGCTCCCAGCATGATCAACGCAGAAGACAGGTGATTTCTGCATTTCCAATTGAAGTACCTGGTTCATCTCATTGGGACTGGTTGGACAGTGGGTGCAGCCCATGGAGGGCGAGCTGAAGCAGGGTAGAGCATCGCCTCATCTGGCAAGTGCAAGGGTTCGGGGGATTTCCCTTTCCTAGCCAAGGGAAGCCATGACGGAACTGTACCTGGAAAAACGGGACACTTCCACCCAAATACTGCACTTTTCCCAAGGTCTTAGCAACTGGCAGACAAGGAGATTCTCTCCCACACCTGGTTTAGTGGGTCCCCTGCCCACGAAGCCTTGCTCACTGCTAGCGCAGCAGACTGAGATCGAACTGCAAGGTGGCAGCCTGGCTGGGGGAGGGGTGTCGCCATTGCTGAGGTTTGAGTAGGTAAACAAAGCAGCTTAGAAGCTCGAACTGGGTGGAGCCCACTGCAGCCCATCAAGGCCTGTCTCCATAGACTCCACATCTGTGCACAGGGCATAGCTGAACAAGAGGCAGCAGACAACTTCTGCTGATATAAGCATCCCTTTCTGACAGCTCTGAAAAGAGTAGTGGTTCTCCTAGCACAGTGTTTGAGCTCTGAGAATGGACAGACTGCCTCCTCAAGTGGGTCCCTGTCCCCTGTTTAGCCTAACTGGGAGACACCTCTCAGTAGGGGCTGACAGATACCTCATATAGGCGGGTACCCCTCTGGGACAAAGATTCTAGAGGAAGGATCAGGCAGCAATATTTGCTGTTCTGCAATGTTTGCTGTTCTGCAGCCTCTGCTGGTGATACCCAGGCAAACAGGGTCTGGAGTGGACCTCCAGCAAAGTCCAACAGACCTGAAGCTGAGAGACCTGACTGTTAGAAGGAAAACTAACAAACAGAAAGGAATAGCATCAACATAAACAAAAAGGACATGTACATCAAAACCCCATCTGTAGGTCACCAACATCAAAGACAAAAGGTAGATAAAACCACAAAGATAGGGAGAAACCAGAGCAGAAAAGCTAAAAATTCTAAAAACCAGAGCACCTCTTATCCTCCAAAGGATCACAGCTCCTCTCCAGCAACAGAACAAAGCTGGATGGAGAATGACTTTGCCAAGTTGACAGAAGTAGGCTTCAGAAGGACGATAATAACAAACTTCTCTGAGCTAAAGGAGCATGTTCAAACCCATCGCAAGGAAGCTAAAAACCATGAAAAAATGTTAGATGAATGGCTAACTAGAATAAACAGTGTAGAGAAGACCTTAAATGACCTGATGGAGCTGAAAACTATGGCACGAGAACTTCGTGACACATGCACAAGCTTCAATAGCTGATTCAATCAAGTGGAAGAAAGGATATCAGTGATTGAAGATCAAATTAATGAAATAAAGGGAGAAGACAAGGTTAGAGAAAAAAGAGTAAAAAGAAATGAACAAAACCTCCAAGAAATGTGGGACTATATGAAAAGACCAAATCTATGTTTGATTGGTGTAACTGAAATTGATGGGGAGAATAGAACCAAGTTGGAAAACACTTTTCAGTATATTATTCAGGAGAACTTCCCCAACCTAGCAAGGCAGGCCAACATTCAAATTCAGGAAATACAAAGAACACCACAAAGATACTCCTTGAGAAGGGCAACCCCAAGACACATAATTGTCAGATTCACCAAGGTTGAAATGAAGGAAAAAAATGTTAAGGGCAACCAGAGAGAAAGGTCAGGTTACCCACAAAGGGAAGCCCATCAGACTAACAGTGGATCTGTCTGCAGAAACCCTACAAGCCAGAAGAGAGTGGGGGCCAATATTCAACATTCTTAAAGAAAAGAATTTTCAACCCAGAATTTCATATCCAGCCAAACTAAGTTTCAGAAGGGAAGGAGAATTAAAATCCTTTACAGACAAGCAAATGCTGAGAGATTCTGTCACCACCAGGCCTGCCTTACAAGAGCTCCTGAAGGAAGCACTGAACATGGAAAGAAACAACTGGTACCAGTCACTGCAAAAACATGCCAAATTGTAAAGAACATTGATGCTGTGAAGCAACTGCATCAACTAATGGGCAAAATAACCAGCTAACATCATAATGGCAGGATCAAATTCACATATAACAATATTCTTAAATGGAAATGGGCTAAATGCCCCAATTAAAAGACACAGACTGGCAAATTGGATAAAGAGTCAAGACCCATTGGTGTGCTGTATTCAGGAGACCCATCTCACATGCAAAGACATACACAGGCTCAAAATAAAGGGATGGAGGAAGATCTACCAAGCACATGGAAAGCAAAAAAAAAAAAAAAAAAAAAACAGAAGTTGCAATCCTAGTCTCTGATAAAACAGACTTTAAACTAACAAAGATCAAAAGAGACAAAGAAAGCCATTACATAATCATAAAGGGATCAATTCAACAAGAAGAGCTAACTATCCTAAGTATATACGCACCAAATACAGGAGCACCCAGATTCATAAAGCAAGTCCTTAGAGACCTACAAAGAGACTTAGACTTCCACACAATAATAATGGTAGACTTTAACACCCCACTGTCAATATTAGACAGATCAACGAGACAGATTAACAAGGATATCCAGGACTTGAACTCAGCTCTGCAACAAGTGGAACTAATAGACATCTACAGAACTCTCCACTCCAAATCAACAGAATACACATTCTTCTCAGCACCACATCACACTTATTCTAAAATTGACCACATAATTGGAAATAAAGCACTCCTCAGTAAATGTAAAAGAATAGAAATCACAACAAACTGTCTCTCAGACCACAGTGAAATCAAATTAGAACTCAGGATTAAGAAACTGACTCAAAACCATACAACTACATGAAAACTGAACAACCTGCTCCTGAATAAATACTGGGTAAATAATGAAATGAAGGCAGAAATAAAGATGTTCTTTGAAACCAATGAGAACAAAGACACAAGGTACCAGAATCTCTGGGACATATTTAAAGCAGTGTGTAGAGGGAAATATATAGCACTAAATGCCCACAAGAGAAAGCAGGAACGATCTAAAATTGACACCCTAACATCACAATTAAAAGAACTAGAGAAGCAAGAGCAAACATATTCAAAACCCAGCAGAAGGCAAGAAATAACTAAGATCAGAGCAGAACTGAAAGAGATAGAGACACAAAAAACCCTTCAAAAAAATCAATGAATCCAGGAGCTGGTTTTTCGAAAAGATCAACAAAATTGATAGACTGCTAGCAAGACTAATAAAGAAGAAAAAAGACAAGAATCAAATAGATGCAATAAAAAATGATAAAGGGGATATCACCACTGATCCCACAGAAATACAAACTACCATCACAGAATACTATAAATGCCTCTATGCAAATAAACTAGAAAATCTAGAAGAAATGGAGAAATTCCTGGACACATACACCCTCCCAACACAAAACCAGGAAGAAGTTGAATCTCTGAATAGACCAATAGCAGGCTCCGAAATGGAGGCAATAATTAATAGCCTACCAACCAACAAAAAAAAGCCCAGGACCAGATAGATTCACAGTCAAATTCTACCAGAGGTACAAAGAGGAGCTGCTACCATTCCTTCTAAAACTATTCCAATAAATAGAAAAAGAAGGAATCCTCCCTAACTCATTGTATGAGGCCAGCATCATCCTGATACCAAAGCCTGGCAAAGACATAAGAAAACGAGAATTTTAGACCAAAGTCCCTGATGAATATCGATGTGAAAATCCTCAATAAAATACTGGCAAACCGAATCCATCAGCTCATCAAAAAGCTTATCCACCACAATCAAGTTGGCTTCATCTCTGGGAACAAGGCTCGCTCAACATATGCAAATCGATAAACGTAATCCATCACATAAATAGAACCAATGACAAAAACCACACTATTATCTCAATAGATGCAGAAAAGGCCTTCAACAAAATTCAACAGCTTTCATGCTAAAAACTCTCAATAAACTAGGTATTGATGGAACTTATCTCAAAATAACAGGAGTGATTTATGACAAACCCACAGCCAATATCATATTTAATGGGCAAAAACTGGAAGCATTCCCTTTGAAAACTGGTGCAAGACAAGGATGCCCTCTCTCACCACTGCTATTCAAATAGCGTTGGAAGTTCTGGTCAGGGCAATCAGGCAAGAGAAAGAAATAAAGGGTATTCAATTAGGAAATGAGGAAGTCAAATTGTCCCTGTTTGCAGATGACCTGATTGTATATTTAGAAAACCCCATTGTCTCAGCCCGAAATCCCCTTAAGCTGATAAACAACTTCAGCAAAGTCTTAGGATACAAAATCAATGTGCAAAAATCACAAACATTCCTATACACTAATAACAGACAGAGAGCCAAATCATGAGTGAACTCCCATTCACAACTGGTTCAAAGAAAATAAAATACCTAGGAATCCAACTTACAAGGGATGTGAAGGACCTCTTCAATGAAAACTACAAACCACTGCTCAACAAAACAAAACAGGACACAAACAAATGGAATAACACTCCAAGCTCATAGATAGGAAGAATCAATATTTTGAAAATGGCCATACTGCCCAAGGTAATTTATAGATTCAATGCTATCCCCATTGAGCTACCAATGACTTTCTTCACCGAATTGGAAAAAAAATACTTTAAAATTCATATAGAACCAAAAAAGAGCCTGCATTGCCAAGACATTCCTAAGCATAAAGAACAAAACTGGAGGCATCATGCTACCTGACTTCAAACTACACCACTAAGCTACAGTAACCAAAACAGCATGGTACTGGTACCAAAACAGATATATAGACCAATGGAACAGAACAGAGGTCTCAGAAATAACACCACACATCTACAACCAAATCTGACAAAAACAATAAATGGGGAAAGGATTCTCTATTTAATAAATGATACTGGGAAAAGTGGCTAGCCATATGTAGAAAGCTGAAACTGGATCCCTTTCTTACACCTTATACAAAATTAATTCAAGATGGATTAAAGACTTAAATGTTAGACCTAAAACCATAAAAATCCTAGAAGAAAATCTGGGCAATACCACTCAGGATATAGGCATGAGCAAGGACTTCATGACTAAAACACCAAAGGCAATGGCAACAAAAGCCAAAATAGACAAATGGGATCTAATTAAACCAAAGAGCTTCTGCATGGCAAAAGAAACCACCATCAGAATGAACAGGCAACCTGCAGAATGGGAGAAAATTTTTGCAATCTACCCATCTGAAGAAGTGCTAATATCCAGAATCTACAAAGAACTCAAACAAGTTTACAAGAAAAAAACAAACAATCCCATCAAAAAGTGGGCAAAGGATATGAACAGACACTTCTCAAAAGCAGACATCTATGTAGCCAATGGACACATGAAAAAATGCTCATCATCACTGGCCATCAGAGAAATGCAAATCAAAACCACAATGAGATACCATCTCATGCCAGTTAGAATGACAATCATTAAAAAGTCAGGAAACAACAGATGCTGGAGAGGATGTAGAGAAATAGAAACACTTTTATACTGTTGGTGGGAGTGTAAATTAGTTCAACCATTGTGGAAGACAGTGTGGTGATTTCTCAAGGATCTAGAACTGGAAATACCATTTGACCCAGCAATTTCATTACTGGGTATATACCCAAAGGATTATAAATCATGCTACTATAAAGACACATCCACACGTATGTTTATTGTGGTACTATTCACAATAGTAAAGACTTGGAACCAACCCAAATGTCCATCAGTGATAGACTGGATTAAGAAAATGTGGCACATATACACCATGGAATATTATGCAGCCATAAAAAAGGATGAGTTCATGTCCTTTGCAGGGACATGCATGAAGCTGGAAACCATCATTCTCAGCAAACTATCAAAAGGACAGAAAACCAAACACCGCATGTTCTCACTCATAGGTGGGAACTGAACAATGAGAACACTTGGACACAGGGTGGGGAACATCACACACCAGGGCCTGTCGTAGGGCTGGGGGCTGGGGGAGGGATAGCATCAGGAGAAATTCCTAATGTAAATGACGAGTTGTTGGGTGCAGCAAACCAACATAGCACATGTATACCTATGTATCAAACCTGCACGTTGTACCCTAGAACTTAAAGTATAATTTCTTAAAAAAAGAAAAAACAAAAGTATCAAATTGAATTAGGCAAACCAATCTAGCCAGAGAAAACCAAAATATGTCTGCATTTCCCTCAAGAATTCATATGGAAGATTTCTGCAAAATCATAACAAAGAAACTGATTGCATTAAAGCTTCTAAATCCCATAAAGAATCATGTATTGATTCTGGAAAATGTGTAGCATCATATAATCTGTCAGTAGGCATATGCTACTGCTGTTATTAACAAGTACACAAAATGATTTATTAAGCATCTTCTATGTGTCAAATGTTGTATGAAGTACTTTATGTGGTTTGTTAATCTTTGCAATCACCTTATGAAGTGAGTATTATTAAGCGCATTTTTTAGAAGAGTAAACTGAGCCTTAGAGAGGTTAAGAGACTTGTCTAAGTTCCCACAGCGTAGGTAGTACACCATGTATTTTGTTTGTTTTTTGAGATGGAGTTTCACTGTTGTTGCCCAGGCTGGAGTGCAATGGCATGATCTTGGCTCACTGCAACCTTCACCTCCAGGGTTCAAGCGATTCTCCTGCCTCAGCCCCTCAAGTAGCTGGGATTATAGGCGCCCTCCACCACGGCCAGCTAATTTTTGTATTTTTAGTAGAGACAGGGGTTCATCATGTTTGTCAGGCTGGTCTCGAACTCCTGTCCTCAGGTGATCCACCAGGCTCGGCCTCCCAAAGTGCTGGGATTATAGGCATGAGGCACTGTGCCTGGCCTAGACCATGTTTTTAACCTCAGGTGAGTCCCTACAGCTCTCCTTAGCCAGGCTGCCTCCCAGCAGAAACTGGGCTTGGCCCATAGGAAGGCTTCCTGGAGTCAGTTGTTTATGAAACACCCACTCTTCTAAGATGGGAATGACATTGTCCTCACTGCCTTTACTAGAGATAAGCAGTGACCAATGTTCACATACTCAAAATACAAAAAATCAACCATACAAAATAGAATTTTTAGAATACAAAGGGGCCTTTGAGATCAGCCTAACATCTTCATTGAACCAATAAACTAGTGAGCATTTCCTCTATTTTACTGAGAGCTATCTTTCAAGACTTACGTTTTAGATTTACCTATGTAAGCACTTTGCATCTCAGCCTATACCAAGGGAAGAAAACTCTTGGCCCAGGGAGAGGGAGTTGCAGACTGGTATGTACTGGATGGTTGTTTTGGTAAATTTGTTCAACTAAGAACACATTCCACTCCCACGCCACCCTGTGCTGCCACCACCAGAGAAACAATGATAGTTTCCATCTCCTGCTGCCCCTCAGGTGGTTCCCAGGGACATGAAACAAGGAGGGAGAGGTTCTTTCTTTTTCCAAGGTCATATGCGCATTCTATCAGCCAAGAGCCCAGGAACAGAAAAGGGAGAGGTAGCTCTGTTGTTTCTAGCAAAGAAAAGGGTAGTATTCCCTCTGACTTCTACGCATAAGGCATAGCTTTCTCCCAAATGACAGATAATTGAATATTTTCCCTTCTCAATTTTAAAAGGTAATTCAAGATACAATTGCTTTTTCTGAAAAATTTGCTCTCTTAGGCAGACTGCCATTATCAACAGTAGTAGGTAAATATTCACTGTAAAGTAACTGTTTTTTCCCTCAAGCCAACATATGAAGTTAATTTATGATATTAATGAACACAGTAAATACATGAATATCATTTACTATATTTTTTTAGAGAAAGAAAAATTAGTTTTTTGTCATAAAGTGTATTATTATTTTTTTTTTTAGAGCTTGAGAAAACACTCTTTTTTTTTTTTCCTTTTCAGCTTTTATTTTAGACTCAGGGTACAGGGGCAGGTTTGCTACCTGGGTATATTGCATGATGCTGAGGTTTGGGGTATAAATGACCCCCTCACTGAGGTACTGAGCATAGTAACCAACATTTAGTTTTTCAACTCTTGTCCCTCTCCCTCCCTTCCCTCTCTAGTCATCCCCAGTGTCTACCGTTCCCATCTTTATGTCCATGAGCACCCAGTGTTTAGCTCCCACTTATAAGTGAGAACATGCAGTATTTGGTTTTCTGTTCTTGTATTAATTCACTTAAGATAATGGCCTCCAGCTTCATCCACGTTGCTGCATGGATGAACATGACTTTGTTCTTTTTTATGGTTGTGTAGTATTATATGGTGTATATGTACCACATTTTCCTTATCCAATCCACTGCTGATGGGCACCCTCGGTTGATTCCATGTCTTTGCTATTGTGAATAGTGCTGTGATGAACATATACACATGCATGTGTCTTTTTGGTAGAACAATTTGTTTTCTTTTGGGTATATATCCAGTAATGGGATTGCTGGTTCAAATGGTAGTTTGCTTTAAGTTCTTTGAGAAATTTCCAAGCTGCTTTCCACAATGGCTGAACTAATTTTATTCCCACCAACAGTGTATAAGCATTCCCTTTGCTCCACAGCCTCACCAACACCTGTTGTTTTTTCACTTTTTAATAACCATTCTGACTGGTGTGAGAACGGTATCTCATTGTGGTTTTGATTTGCATTTCTCTGATGATTAGTCATGATGAGCATTTTTCATGTTTCTTGGCTACTTGTATGCCTTCTTTTGAGAATTGTCTGTTCATGTCCTTTGCTCACTTTTTAGCGTGGCTGTTTTTTGCTTGTTCAATTGTTTCAGTTCCTTACAGATTCTGGATATTATACCTTTGTTGGATGCACAATTTGCAAATATTTTCTCCCATTCTGTAGGTTGTCTATTTACTCTGTTCATAGTTCCATTTGCTGTGCAGAAGCTCTTTAGTTTAATTAGGCCCCATCTGTCAGTTTTTGTTTTTGTTGCAATTGCTTTTTAGGACTTAGTCATAAATTCTTTCTCAACGTTGATGTCCAGAATGGTGTTTCTGAAGTTTTCTTCTAGGATTTTTATAGTTTGAGGTATTACATTTAAATCACAGTGTAATTTGTTAGTGTAACGTAACTACTGTATTCTTGATTCACCTGGGCCTTAGGTATCATAATAAGCAAGTCCATAAAAGAATACGCTTTGAATTGCTAATTAGATCATTAGCAATTTATTTTCAAACTAAGAAGCCCCAACTCTATTACTCTGAGGCCACAGATGGCCTATTTTTGTCATCAAACCTCAAAGTATATTTTCCCACGGAATGTTAAATATTTTCTTTACAAATGACCAGGATTTTAGAAATTTCCTTTGTAACTTTGTAGTAATACGTCAATATATACAAGCGTCTGAGTCCCTCTGATATTCAAAAACTGTCATATCACCTATCCTTGGAATCTGAAAGTAAGGTTACATAGGGAACCACCAGTGTTCTAAGTCCATTCCTTACTCTCCGGCCTCCAAAATAATTAAATTCTAAATTTTGTTTATTCAGGTGCCTCAAGACTGAGTCTCAGCTTAATCACTTTCTCCCAGAAGCTTTTCCTGACTCCAACAAAGGTTAGCTACCTCCTCATATGCCCTCACAGCTTATGCTTTAAGGTAAGTACAGTTTTAACTGTAATCTCTGCTAGAATGTAAATGCTAAGATTCAGGATTAGTTCAGTCTTGTTTACCACTAGAATCCCCAGGTTCTAGCATAGTGCTAGGAATTCAATACATACTAGAATGCCTTGCTCATTCTACCTGACCCCTTTCGCAACATTTGTTATTCTAGAAGACTTCCTACTTCTCCTTCCTGAAAGCTCCCCTCTCTCACTGTGGCACACTCTCCTCTTGTGCGCCTCCCACCATTTTCATTGGTCTTCCAGTGGCTTCTTTCCTTCCACCTTACCTTTATACTCAACCTCTACATTCCATCCTAGTCTATCTTCTCTGGGCCAAACATGGCAGGCACTTAATATGGGTGGAATGAAGGAATAAAATAATGTCATGCTTCAGACTCTCCTTGAAAAATGCTACTCATCTCCATAGTTTCAATGATTATGTTAACCTGATAAGGTATAAATATCCCCAAAACTACACTTCTCATCTGGACAACAAACCTGTATCTCTAACAGCCCCCTTATGTCAATATGTTCATAACTAAATTTAGGATGTCCAATTAAACACAGCAGATTAATCATACAGAATTATCTCCTTTCCCACTCCAATCTCTGCTAAGATGATGGCAAAGAAATTTCTTTTAAGGAAAAAAAGTACAAATCCACAAGGTCAAACAGAAGAGAATACAATGGTTAACCACAGATTCCTACAAGTTTTGGGATGGTGCAACGGTGCAAAGAGGATAGAGGTGAAACAACTGACTTTGGAGAGTACTGGAGTTAGGAGAGTATGGATGTAGTTTTTTTCCTCATCTTTAAGGACATTAATGATAGTTGCAATTTTTTTTTCTTTTTTCTTAATTGGCTCTGTTTCTTCTGAGTGACTTTTTGTTCTTTTTCTCTTTTGCTGTTTAAAGGTTTCTAAATGCTGAAATAAATACAACAACAACAACAATTCAGCCTGTAGAATCCTGGAAGGGCTCAGCATAGCGGAGCACTAGACAATAAGGAGAATGAAGCTTATACACTAACTAGCTAGACTGAAAACATAGGAAGTGACAGTTTACCAAGAAATGAACTGTGATATACAGAACTACATTCCCAGCTTCCACTCAGGAATGCTGGAAGCTAGGCTTATATCTCTCCGGAAGATTAGAAGATCCTCCTCTGAGAAAATGAACAGCCTAAGGGGTAAAGACTTCCAGGTATTTGGAAGTCTACCCACAACAGTAAAAAAATCCACCATCAACAAGCCCTACCTATGCCCACATAGCTTCTATTCAGCCTTTTAATGCCCTATTCTTAAATAGGAACAGACAGGAATTCATATTACGAACATAAATGTCAGACAAAGATTAACAAACATTTGAGGAAAGCCTCTAATAAAATCTCAGAAAAAGAGAACATGAAGAAAAAAAAGGCATCTGGAAGAAACAGAGCCAATTAAGAAAAAAAATTGCAACTAACGTCCTTAGAGATGAGAAAAGATACTGCACCCATAAAGTAAGTATAGGAGGCTATGAAACAGGAATAAACAGAAAAGAATGTTTGGAATTTAAAATAAGGTAGCCATAAAAAATTATTCAAGAATTAGAAAATAACATCAAGGACATCTCACAGAAAGTGGTCCCCCTCACCAGGGTAGGGGGAAAAAAAGTAAGACAGGAGAAAAATATTTCCTTTTAAATTATTAGAGAATTAATTCAGGAAGACTAGTAATTGCCTAACAGGATTCTAGAAAAAAGGGACCACAGAATATTACGAGAGGAAATTATCAAAGAAATAATACAATAAAACATTCCCCTGGGAGCAAGACTGTGAGGCAGTGAGAAATAAAGCAAAATGCTCCTGTTTTCCATCAAACAACATTTGGTACTATTTGAATTTTAAACTATGTGCATATATTACTTTGATAAACAATTTGAAAGGGAAAAAAAACCCCTCAGATTCTTACCCCCAAAGCTGTCATTCCTTTCTGTATTCCCTTTCTCTGCTAATATTATCACCCGTTAGCTCCAAAACAGCTCTTTACGTTCTACTTTTTTTTTTTTTTTTTTTTTGAGACAAGGTCTTGCTCGTCACCCAGACTGGAGTGCAGTGGCATGATCACAGTTTACTGCAGCTTTGACTTCCTGAGCTCAAACAATACCCCCACCTCAGCCTCTTGAGTAGCTGAAACTATAGGCACAAGCCACTATGCCAAGCTAATTTTTAAATTTTTTGTAGAGATGGGGTCTCCCTGTGTTGTCCAGGCTGGTCTTAAACTCCTGGGCTCAAGTGATCCACCTCAGCCTCCCAAAGTGCTGGGATTATAGGCAAGAGCAACCACACCTGGTGTAAGTTCTACTTCTGATGGATCTTTCACACATTTCTTCTCTTCAACCCTACTACCCTCATTGGATCCTCAATTACCTCTTCCTGGAATGTTCCATAATGTCATTACTGGTGGCTCTGTCTTTGGTCTCTGTCCCTCAAAACCATCTTGCTATGGCCATGCTTTTAAAAGTTTTTCATGTCTGCAATGGACTCCTGAGAACAGTTTTTTATCCCTTTGTAGCCTCCAACCTCCAGGGGCTTGGAGTTGGTATGTAGGAAGGCGTTTTCCCTACCCATCCTGTTCCCCATTGGCACCTCCAAACCACTTCATCTCTTTCCTCCTTCAAAACTTCCCACTCTTCTGAAGATTTTTCCATCTGACCATATTAGCCAATATTGCTCCTTTTGACTATCATCTGGCTAGCCAGTTACTCTGGTTTGCTGAAATTCTAGCACCCAGCTTGCCATCTTCCTCTACCACAACTTCGATCACAACCTTGGCTATTTCAATATCCACATTAAAAAGTTACTTCCATACTTTTTGTTTTTTTAGAGCAGGGTCTCACTGTGTTGCTAGGGTGGAGCGCAGTGGCTATTCATAGGTGCAATCACAGTGCACGGCAACTCCAGCTCCTGGCCTCAAGTGATCCTCCTGCCTCAGCCTCCTGAGTAGCTGGGACTATAAGTGCCGGCCACTGTACCTGGCTCTGGCCTCTAACGTTCTTAATTTCTTCAACTTTGCTGTTATGTTCCATCTGGGCCACTCACTGCCATGGTCATACTCTGGTTCTTGTCATCAACATCCTGACCAAAAGCCCCTATCTCTCTAGCTTCCCTCAAGCACCCCCTACTCAACCTCAAAACAGCACAGGAAATCTACAGAAGACCCCTTCCTCACCACGTGTGTTAAGTAATATGTTTCAGTACTATAATCACTCCCTTGAGAACACTTTAACTGCTTTGTTCCTTTTTCCCTCCATCCTACTTGTCCAACCCCAATTATAAGTGAATCTGGGTCTACATCTAATTAGCCAAATTTTTCTCCAGAAATAAAGAGAAACATGACAGAACTTCACTAATTGGCCTTTATGGCCAAAAATATCAAACGGCAAACAACATTGCCCATCAGTCTCAGTAATCTCTCTGGCAAATTTTTCTTTCTCCAAAATGCTTACTTTTCTATTACCTTTTCCTTTTCCTCAAACTTGGAACATCCTATTCTATCCCTCTGCTGATGACCTTGCCTTCCCTTCACACCTCACTGAGAAACAAGAAGTGATTTGACAAGAACTGTCTGTCTTGTCTTCCTGCCACCAAAACTATCAATCCAGCCACATCAGAACCTATATGTACAACTTGTTCTCCCTGTGAATAGAAATTTCCTTGCTTCTATATAAACCGGCATTTTTGCTATTTAAGAACTGCATTCCTAAAATCACCCCTAATCTCTCCTAAATCTTCAGGTCCCCTCTTTCAATTGGATCATTACCAGCCTCAGAGAGGCATATTCAGTATCACCCAGCTTAAGCAAAACAAACAGAAAATGTCCTTGACCCTTATGTTCTCTTTGTTCTCCTTCAGCTCCTATCCCACCTTTTTTTTTTTTTTTTTTTTTTGAGACAGAGTTTTGCTCTGTCGCTTGGGCTGGAGTGCAGTGGTGTGATCTCAGCTCACTGCAACCTCCACCTCCCAGGGTCGAGCAATTCTCCTGCCTCAACCTCCCAACTAGCTGGGATTACAGGCTCCTGCCACCACGCCCAGCTAATTTTTGTATTTTTAGTAGAGACAGGGTTTTGCCATGTTGGCCAGGTTGGTCTCAAACTCCTGACTTCAGATGATTCTCTCATCTTGGCCTCCCAAAGTGCTGGGATTACAGGCATGAGCCACTGTGTCTGGCCCCTATCCCACTGTTCTTCTCTTCTTCACTATAAAACATTTCCAGAATGTCTTTAGGTATGGGCTCTTTCTCACCTTCCATTCTCTCCAGCCTATTTGATTGTAGTTTTATACCTGTTTTTCTTATCATATATATATATATAGGAGAGGAAATACAGTTATTAAGTTTGGGCTTTGACCTCATGGGTTCTAATCCATGTTCTGTGATTTACTAGGTATAAAAGCAATGTAACTTCTTTGTGCCTCAGTTTCCCCAATTATAAAATGAGGATAATAAAAGTAACTATCTCATAGGGCTGTTGTGAGGATTAAAATAACACATATAAAAGCACAAGAATACCAGTTGTATAGAAATTGTTCAAGACATGCTTGCCATTGTAGTCAACAATGACCCTGCTTCATCTTATGAAATCCAACAATGAAGGTTCCTCTCTCTCAAGCAGCACTGGACAAAGTCCACACCTCACTTCTACTCATGAATTCTGTGACATCCTACTCTGTTGGGTTTCCTTCTACTTCACTGGCTGCATATTTTCAGTATCCTTGCTGGCTGCTTAATCTGTAAATATTGGAATACTCAGCTTTCCCTTTTTACTATCTAAACTCTTCCGAGGTAACCTGATCAAGTCCCGTGCTTTTAAATACCATGTATGTGCTGATGTTGCTCAAATTTGTATCTCCTATCCTGGCTCTCCTCAGAGCATCATATATTTAACCATCTCTACCAGGTTATTAAGTTGGTATCGCAAACCTAACAAATTTAGGAAAGAATTCTTAAAGACTTTCCTCTCCCCATCTCGGCCCATACACCTGCTCTTCTCAATCTTCATATTTCTGGTATAGTATCATCATTCACTTAGTATTCAGGCCAAAACACTAGTCATATCTGATTTTTCCTCCTTCTCTCAATCTGACATCCCAATGTTAGTGGTCCTGTTTGTTCCACCTCCAAAATAAATCCCACATTTATCTCTACTTCTTACCATGTCACTGCTGCCATTTTAATCCAAGCTATCATGACTTCTCTGCTGGATACTGCAAAGTCGTCCTAATGGGTCTCATTGCTGCCGTTCTTTGCCCCCAACAGGCCAGCTTCCTCAGAGCAGCCATAGTAATCTCAAAGGATAAACCAGATTTTATCAATTGCCTGCTTAAAATCTTCCAGACACTTCCTATTATGATTAGAATAAAATTCAAACTAGTGAACTCAGTATACATATGAATAATGACTGAATGACTGTAAAGACTTATTAGGATTATAGTTATAGCTGAAAGTTAATCTACTCTGTAGAATTGGTTTGTAAGATATAACAACTGTATCTAAAACCCTCACAAATTCAGGAATATGTATACCATATGTTTCTTATAAACAAGATTATTGCTACCCAGGCAAACTCTATGTTCTCTCTATATAGGTGAATTTGCTCAAGTAGAATGATCATCTGGAAGTTTCACTGTATCTGACAGGTTCTGAGAAGTATGCTCATGCCTCTAAATCTCAGCAACATTTGGACCCATTGAACCCTACTGATTCTCAATAAACTGTTCTCTGCTTAGAAGTAAGTAAATTTTCCTAGACTTCTGATGACATGAATACCCTTCAGAGTGTGTTGCTGTTTTCTTGCATTGACCAACACCACTGCAGATCACCAGAAACTTGGCAGATGACTCATCTGACAGAAACATGGAATATATTCTAAATAGAAGTCACTTTTAAATGAACTGGTTGAGTCTTATACTGCTGCAATAAATTTTCATGTCTTGATCATCCTCTAAAAAAGATAAAAGACTTTTAAATTTAATAAAAAATGCTAGGCATTGTTTTGGTAATCATTTGAACCATTATTCTTAACATTTAACATTTTTAATATTAAAAAATAATGCAATAATCCTAATTTTGAAACTAGCAACCTAATTATAATTAATATTTACGTATTTTTACAGTGTGGCAAAATATTATCAGTGTCTCAAGATTACTACACATTAATCTAAGATAAGAGTACAAAACAATGGTTTTGTCTTTTGTTTTTTTCCTTTTTGTGGAGAATGGGGTCTCACTATATGGCTCAGGCAGGTCTTGAATTCCCCAGCTCAAGCTATGCTCCCGCCTCGGCCTCCCTAAGAGTTGAGAGTACAGGCATGAACTACCGTGCCCAGCCAGCATATAAAACAATGTTTTAAAATTTTCCTTTAGAGGCCGGCGCAGTGGCTCACGCCTGTAATCCCAGCACTTTGGGAGGCCAAGGTGGGCGGATCACAAGATCAAGAGATCAAGACCATCCTGGCCAAGGCAGTGAAAGCCTGTCTCTACTAAAAATACAAAAATTGGCTGGGTGTGGTGGCGTGCGCCTGTAGTCCCAGTTACTTAGAAGGCTGGGGCAGGAGAATCACTTGAACCCGAGAGGCAGAGATTGCGGTGAGCCGAGATCACGCCACTGCACTCCAGCCTGTGCAACAGAGCGAGACTCCATCAAAAAAAAAAAAATTTTCCTTTGGAAATCCCAACCCTGATTTATTTGTAACAAAACATGCCTTCAGTTAGTTAAAAATATCCCAGGCTGGGCAACATAGGAAGACCCTATCTCTGCCAAAAAAAAAAAGAAAAGAAAAATTGCTGTACATGGTGGCATGCTCCTGTGATTTCAGCTACTCAGGAGGCTGAGGTAAGAGGATCATTTGAGCCCATGAGTTCAAGGTTACAGTAAGTCACTATCACCCTGGGCAACAGAGCCAGAGGGAGACCCTGTCTCAAAATAAATAATTAAATTAATATAATAGAAATAAAATTAAAATATCTACACAGGGAAAAATATGCCAAAACCCATCAGCAAAGACTGTTTTTGATTACTCTAGGGTGCTAACCCACTTAAATTCTAAACCACCATCCCTTAAACTTCTTTTTCTATTTCCTTTTTTTTTGCTTTAAATTCTTCTAAGGCTTACTCAAGCATGCAGTTTAGAGGTGCTTGTTTTGAAGAAATTAATCTTATGTTCATAAATGTAAACTAGTAACAGAGTATAAAACACTACAAGAAAAACTGTTAATTTTATTGGTATTACAGTATATTTTTAATACAAGCTAAATATAAACACAATTCTTACATATTCAGCCACTTATTCTGCAAAACAACATGACAAGATCAACCTTGAAGAGTTCATAAAAACCAAAATCCAGAAAATATCTTCCTCAACTCTAAGGACTCCATATACAAGTGCAAAAATTGCTGTTTGTCAATAATCACATTAAGTGTTGAGTTATTGACTGAGCAGTAAAAAACAATTTCTGACTTTTAAATTAAATAGCTCCAGATAAAAGCATGTTATTTTCCACATATGCTATCTTTGTATTCTGCACAGAGTTCCAAGGCAAAGATTGCTTCTGGCTTTATGAATTACCAGAGATGATGATTTGTGTGGCTGACTTATCACAGGTCTTTTACTCTTCCTTCCTGAGAGATCCTTAGCTTCTTTGGGAGGTGGCATATGAATTGGTTTCCACGGAATTGGATTATAAAAGGCTGGTTCTGGATAGGAATTTCCACTGTAAAAACCTAAAATTATTGAAAAATCAGATCAAAACAAGGAAAAACTTCTTGACATCAAAGAAGCCACTTAAAACTTCTAGAAAAATGTTAAAATGTCAAGTGGACAAATTATCACTAATAAGCCAATGTGATTTATTTAAAACTTAAACTCCTTGATATTTTCAAAGAAGTAACACTTTCCAAATACAGTAAATATTACAGTTAAAATTAAAACATAAATGATAATTCTAAGAATCCAAATAACATTAGTGTTAAAACCTATGTAAATGCAAACTCCTAGAAAATTTTTACTAAGAAATTAATTTTACAATCCTTAAATTGAACAAAACTTTCATTTTCTTAACTCAGTCTGGGAAACTACTGATTGTGTACTAGCTTCCTCTTGTCAGATACTGAAGTTTACAGAAAAACATTTATTTTTCATATGAAGTTATAGTAAATCAAGATTCTTGTTCAGAATCACAGAAATTCTGAATCAGTGTCAATAAGATTTCACAATATCACTGTAATTGTGTTATGAGTTATGGAGCATTCTTTTGCTAATGTATATGAAATGTTTAAAGTATTGTGATGTCTGACATCTAATAAGCACATTTGAAGGAAGAACATTTTACAAATCATCTCCACATCCTTCAGTCACTACTGGCACAAAAATTCCTTTATTTCATAATTTATAAAAATGATATCAGCATAAAGAATAAAGAAACTTAAGTACAACATTTGCAGACAAATATGCTGCTTGTTAGAATTAAACTCATTAAAAATGCCAAAAATTAATAAAACAATCCATTATTTTAGTAATTAACTTCTAGTCAATATGTTTAGTATTCCCACCTAAACTTTTAACTTTACTACTCAATTACTGGGTTAAAGCCACTGCTTATTACTCTTTTTTTCAAGCAAGAAACAAAAAGGAGCAGGCCATGCTCAGTAGCTAAAACAGATGACCTTCGTGACATATGAGAGAGGCCTAATCCTGACAGCAGGAATGTGTCTTTCAGACACTGGCAACCCACTTTGCATAGATATGTCAACACTCACTTCACCAAGATGGTCAAAACAAAGTCTGGAATATGTTCTATTGTGTGAACAAAACAGAATGGGAGTATTTTAATAATAAATCACTTAAACAAGTGAAGGCAGCTGTCAGCAAGGTATGAACTTCCAACATGAAGCACAAAGAAAAACATGCACTGCCCTTTATAATCAGACCAAGACTAAAGGCCAGTCGGTTTTGTGTCTGGTTCATGTGCTGTCTAGTATTCTACCTAACACAAAGAATGTGCCAAGGACATGGGAGGCTCTGCCTTAGAGAGAGTTAGAAAGAGAGGAGGCAAAACGACCCCTTAAAATATATCCTGATTAAGGCTTTATCATTGAAAAAGTATAAGAGAACATTATTTATTTCTTAATGTTAGGAATCATTACTTTAAAGCATAAGTTTGCAGTTTTGTAACTATTGCTTTTAAGAAATACAAATGTGGAGAATGACAGTACATTTGTAGCATCTCCATAGGAACATGGTATGTTTATAATATAATCTTCCAGAAAATAGTAATTTGAAAGAAAAATAATTTTTACACATTTCTATTTCTGTCAAAAAGAGTATAATATTTGCTTCTGCAAACCATATTTATGTAAGCCACACAACATAAAAACCAACCTGTAAGTTTTCCATTGGCATAACCATAGCTCTTTGCAGCTGGACGAGGTTTATGTTTCGCATTTTCTAACCATTCCTGAAACTTTTTTTCTGCTATTTCCTTTTTCTCCTGTAATTCAGCTTGCTGTTGTTTTTCTTTTTCCTTAAAATGACAAGACCAAAATATTTCCAGGGATATTCTGTAACTATATATTCCATTCAAATTCTACTGATTTTTTTTTTTTTCTCCAGTAGCTTCCTACCTCCAATGGCTTACTGGCCATAATACTGAATCATATTTTTATAATATGAGAATATTGAACATGATCAGGGATATACATTAAGGTGTCCAGCTCTGAAAAACAATAAGACATCAAACCCACAAAGAAAAAACTATTTGCTGTTTTCAAAGAATAGTAATTTATAAAATGGTAGTAAGACTTCCCATAAAGTGCATTGAAAAATATTCAAAAGGAATAACAGCAACAAGTTTTAAACTTGACTAAAATAATATCAACAGGCTTACTATTTCTCAACTTAAGAAAACTACAAATGCATATTCATTTTTGAAACTTAAACACAGCATAACAGGATAAACTGGGATAGCTTCACGCATTTATTTTATGCTAAGCTAGTGCCAATTTTCTATTAGATACTTTTTCTAAGATGTAGTTGACACATATGAACACCAAAGTTATGTATTCTAACTGGTCACTTTAATAAAAATACCTTTTCTTTCTTCTTCCTCTCACATTCTTCAGCATTTTTTTTCTTTAACCATTCTTCATATTTTTCTTTTGCTTTTTCTTGTAAGTATTCTTTCTCCAGTTCCTTTGCTGTTTTTTCTTCCATTTCTTTATTAATTTTTTGTTCTCTTTCTTTTCTTTTCTTAAATAAAAATAGATAAATGTTAATTGTAATACCAGTAATGATCCTCATCTAAGGAAAAACTGTTGTATCCAGCAATTTTCTAAACTAAAATAGACATGGTATCATGACAGCTGGCACAACATGGTTTATAAAAATATATAACATACCTGCAATTAACAGTTCAATGTCAGTCTCCCTGCTGAGCTATCAGTTTCATGAGGTCAGTGACAAAGATCTTGCTCACCAATATCCACTCAGAGCCTGGGGCAGTACTGAGTGAACAGCAGGTGTTTGATATGGTTTGGCTGTGTCTCCACCCAAATATCATCTTTGAGGGACCTGGTGGGAGGTAACTGAATCATAGGGGCAATTCTTTCCCATGCTGTTCTCACGATGGTGAATAAGTCTCATAAGATCTGATGGTTTTAAAAAAAGGAGTTCCCCCGCACAAGCTCTCTCTGTTTGCCTGCTGCCATCCATGTAAGACGTGACTTGCTCCTCCTTGCCTTCTGCCATGATTATGAGGCTTCCCCAGCCACACGGAATTGTAAGTCCAATTAAACTTCTTTCTTTTGTATATTTCCCAGTCTCAGGTATGTCTTTATCAGCAGCATGAAAACAGACTAATACAGTGTTCAATCAAAATTTGTTGAATAAATAACAGTGAATAAAAATTACAATCTGTTAGACTGTCTGAATCTTAGCATTTTTTAATGGATATTTACTCTCATTCTAAAACAGGGGCTATATATATATACACACACAATTTATATATATGTGTCAAAAAATCAAAATATATGTATATATACATATATTTATATAATATACATATACATATAAATTTTTATATATATAAATACACACATACACATATTTCCAGGACAGTTTGTCAGTATTAATATTTGCATAAATCTTTGCCATCGGTGAATTAAGAGAGGAGAAATGAATAATGCTCATTAAACACTGTATGTAAGGGCACATCCAGACAAATCTCTGGCTATATAATTCTTCCATAGACCAGAGGGTGGCAAACTAAGGACTGCCAGTCACATCTGGTCCACCATCCACCTGTATTCCTAAATGAAGTTTTATAGGAATGTGGCCACACTCATTTGTTTACATATTTATTGTTTATAGTTGCTTTTGCACTATCATAGCAAAGCTGAATGGCTGCAACAGAGATTGCAGGACCCCAAAAGTTTAAAATATTAATTAACTGGCCCTTTATAGAAAAAAAAATATTGATCCTTGATACAGATTATAACTCAGTATTTTTTCCTCCTTATTTAAAAGATAATCTGCCAACACAGCTAAATTCTAAATAACCAATGACATAGCTAGTCTTCTTTATCAAAGGTTTGGAAACAAATCTGCAAGGCATAAAAAGTATATGCAAAATAAATGCCATACATATCACCCAGGCAAATAATTATGAGCCAAGAAAAGAAATTTTTCCCTTGAAAGCAGCTAATAGAATACATTAATATAAGCAATTCAATTAAGACTCAACCAACAAACATCAGTTATAGACAAGGTATGTCTAGGGCTGTGCAGGAAAAGACAAGTCTTAAAAATCAAAGCTCAGGACGGGCGCGGTGGCTCATGCCTGTAATCCCAGCACTTTGGGAGGCCAAGGCAGGTGGAACACCTGAGGCCAGGAGTTCGAGCCCAGGCTGGCTAACATGGTGAAACCCCATCTCTACTAAAAATACAAAAAATTAGCTCGGCGTGGTGGCGCACGCCTATAATCTCAGCTACTTGGGAGGCTGAGGCAGGAGAATTGCTTGAACCCAGGAGGCGGAGGTTGCACTTAGCCGAGATCGTGCCATTGAACTCCAGCCTGGGAGACAGAGCATGACTCCATCTCAAAAAAAAAAAAAAAAAATCTCAAGTAATTCCCCCAAGTAGTATCAAAGCTGCTGTATTTCCTTCTTGCTGGGCAGCCAATAGCTGTGAAACAGAATCTTTTCATGCTGAGAACTCAATAGCCATTGGAACAATACTGGATTTTAACTACTTCAAACTGTCAGAAGATCTACAAATTGAAAAGGACCTTAGAGCATATCTTGCTTAATTTCCATGTGACTCATGACTGTCCTCCACAACTTTACCTACAAGGAATCAACCAGTTCTTACATTGTTTTTAATTATAGCAGCTGACATTTATTGAGTGCTAACTATGCCTGTTACCATTCTACGTACTTTATTTGTACACACTCTCAATTAATTCTTACAATAATGATGTGAGGTAGATACTATTATTATCCCATTTTACAAAGGAGGAAACTAAGGCACATGGAGGGTAATTTGCCTAAGGTCATAGAGACGGTGAGTGGCAGATCACTGCAGACATCATACAGAAATCAAAATGGGAGAATCCTAAAAACAATTTTATGCCAATAAATTCAATATTTTAAATGAAATGTCAAAATTCCTTAAAATATGTCACTTCCCAAAACTAATTTGAGAAAAAGTAGTGTCTGAATAATCCTCTACTTATAAAAACAATTCAAAATTTAAAACTTTCCTACAAAAATTCCAGTCACTGAAAGCTTCACTAGTAGATTCTATTACACAGTTAAAGATATTCCATATTTTAATATAAAATATTATTGTGGCATATCTTAATAGTATCAAATCCTAAAAAAATGATTTTAGAATATAGAGAAAAAGTAAACACATTAAAGCTCATTTTAAGAGTCCAGCATTATTCTGATATCAAAACCAGGCACGGAAATTACAAGGTAATATCAGAAACGTTCCATAGGAGTGTGGCTAGAAAAAAAAATATGTTATAAACATACATGTTATAAACATATGTATGTTACATACATGTTATAAACATATGTATGTTAATGTTATAGACATGTATGTTAATGTTATAAACGTATGTATGTTATATATAGTATATATAAAAAATATATATTATATATCAGGGACAAGGCAAGGTAACTGCCCTCATCAGTAAAAACATGAAATATTGAGAAATATATTAACAAAAGATAATACTGCTATACATTGAAAACTAAAAAACACTGCTGAGAGAAATTAAAGAAGACATAAATAACTGGAAAGAAAAACCATGTTTATAGATTTAAACTTTGATATTATTAAGATAGCAATTTTCTCCAAAATGATCTATGTATTTATATTTAGCAGAATCCCAATAGTGTCAAGCACTATTAGAACAGGCATTATTAGGGAAATTGATAAGCTGATTCTAAACTGTATATGGAAAGATGCAGGGCAACTAAAACAAGTTTGAAAAAGAATTAAAGACCTGGAGGATTTACACTATCTGATTTCAACAATAATAAAATCAGAACTATAAAACTATAGTAACAAGTTAGTGTGGTACTGCACAGGATATAAATCAATAGAATAGAATAGAATCCAGAAACAGACCTATAAATATATGGTCAACTGATTTTAGACAAAAGTGCCAAAGTACTTTAATAGGGAAAAGATTATCTTGTCAATATTGTTAGGACAATTGGATATCCACATGCAAATAAATGAATCTTGACGTTTAATGCATACCATACATTAAAATTAAACTGAAATAGACATATAGGTAAAGCTAAAGCTATAAAGCTTCTGGAAGGAAATAGTGGAGAGTATTTTTACCCTCTTATGGTGGGCAAACATTTCTTAAATAGAACGCAAAAAACCACCAACTATTTTAAAAACTGAAATACGGAAATTCATCAAAATTTAAAACTGTTCTTTAAAAAATACCATTAATCGCCGGGCGCGGTAGCTCACGCTTGTAATCCCAGCACTTTGGGAGGCCGAGGCAGGTGGATCACCTGAGGTTGGGAGCTCAAGACCAGCCTGACCAACATGGAGAAACCCCGTCTCTACGAAAAATACAAAATTAGCCGGGGTGGTGGCACATGCCTGTAATCCCAGCTACTCAGGAGGCTGAGGCAGGAGAATCGCTTGAACCCAGGAGGCGGAGGTTGCGGTGAGCCGAGATCGTGCCATTGCACTCCAGCCTGGGCAAGAGTGAAACTGTGTCTCAAAAAAAAAAAAAAAAAAAAAAAAAAAAAAAAAAATACCATTAATCAGTGCTTCTTCTTGTTAGTGAAAAAAAAAAAATACCATTAAGAAAAATTAAATGGGGAGTTCATAACCAGCCTGGCCAACATGGCAAAACTCATCTCTACTAAAAATACAAAAATCAGCCAGGTGTGGTGGTGCACTCCTATAATCCCAGCTACTCAGGAGGCTGAGGCTGGAGAATCACTTGTGCCTGGGAGGCAGAGGCGCAGTGAGCCAAGACCATGCCACTGTACTCCAGTCTGGGCAACCAGAGTGAGACTCTGACTCAAAAAAAAAAAAAAAAAAAAAAAAGAGAGAGAGAGAGAGAAGAGAGAGGAAGGGGAGGGGAGGGGAGGGAAATGGAAGGGAGGGAGGGGAGGGAAGATGGATGGATGGATGGAAGGAAGGAAGGAAGGAAGGGAAGGAAGGATTAAATGGGAAGAAATATTTGCATCACATATATCTGAAAAGGGACTTATAGTCTGAATATACAAAGAATTCTCATATAAGTCATACAACCCCTTCAAAAAATGGGCAAATGACTTAAATCAACACAACACAAAACAAGCCCACAACAAGAGATGTAGAAATGGTCAATATGTGTTATGGACTGAATTGTATTCCTGCCCCTCTCCCAAATTCCTGTGTTAAATCCCTAATCCCCAATGTGACTGTAATTGGAGACAGGATCTTTAAAGAGGTAATCAAGTTTAAATGAGGTCATAAGGGTAGGACCCTAATCCAACAGGACTGGTGTCCTTACAAGAAGAAGAAGAGACACCAGGGATATGTGTGCACAGAGAAAGCACTGTGGGGACATAAAAAGACAGCCGTGGAGAGAGGCCTCAGGAGAAACCAAACCTGCAGACGCCTTTATCTTGATTTCCAGTCTCCAGAACTGTGGGTAAAGATATATTTCTGTTGTTTAAACCACCCAATTTATGGTATTTTGTCATGAAAGCTCTAGAAGACTAATCCAATAAGCTTATGAAAATATGCTAAACATCATTAGATCTCAGGGCCATGAAAATTAAAACAATGGCATACCACTCCACACTCACTAGAAGGACTTAAAATGAAAAAGATTGGCCATACCAAATTTGTCAAAGATGTGGAACAATTGGAACTTTCTTATAACAGTAGTGGAGATGTAAAATGGTACAAGTACTTTAAACAAATGTTTGGCAATTTCTTGTAAGTTAAACACATAATTACCATATAGCCCAGTTATTTGGGTGGCATTCTCTTGGGTGGCATTCACCCAAGAGAAATGAAAACAAGTGTACACAAAAAGACTTGTACATGAGTGGTCACAGAATTTTATTCATAATATCCCAAACTGAAAAGTCAATTGTCCATCAACTAGTGAACAGATAAACAATTTCTATGAAATTGAATGAAACAGATAAACATACTCTATGAAATGTATTTCATAGAATACTATAGTCAGCAATAAAAAGGAATAAGACATGAAATAGGGTAAGTTTTAAAACAAAAGACCAACACAAAAGAGTATATATTCTATCATTCCATTTATATGAAATTATAGAAAAGGCAACTCTAATTTACAGGTACAGAAAGCAGATTAACGGTTTCCTTGGAGCTGAGGCTGGCTGGGGGCAGGGAGTGGGGGTGAATGCAAAGGGGCACAAGGGAACTTTCTGGGGTGATGAAAATGTTCTATATTTTTACTGGTGCTGGTTACATGGGTACCTAAATTTGCCAAAGTCATCAAATTTAAAATAGTTGTATTTTATTGTATGCAAACTATAGCTCAAGAGAATTAATTCTGAAAAAAAATCAGACAGACTTCTGTAGGATTTAAACTACAGAAGAGTGAACAGAATGCCTTTAGTTAGCAAGAGGAGGACACAGCAGGCACTCAGAGTAGTCACTACTACTGAGAGAGGAAGCAGCCACTAACTGGCTTCAGATTTTCTGGCATGTTAGTTCTACACCACACAGAGCACAACAATAAATCTTCCTTCTTTAAAGACGCTGCACTGAGAGAACCTTTGTTTCACACAACTAAAGGAAACTAATATAACAATTGGCTACTTTAAGTTTCTGGATTTCTATTTTGCTTTATCCAATAGTGCTTTGCATATAGTAAAAGCTGAGTAAATATTTGTTGAAAGCATGAATAATGTGATAACAGTGTTATCAATCAGACACCTTGTTGATCTGAATTAATGTCTTACATTAGAAAATCAGTTGTGTTTTGAGAATTAGAAAGTGTTTTATTTTTAAATGATTTTTTAAAACATTAAAAGTAAAAGCCCTTATATAAAATATGTGATAACACTGTCATAAACACTTCCAGAAAATAAATTACCACGGTAACACAAATGTTAGGAGTACCAGATGAGATAGAACATTTATTTTAAAAGCACTTAAGAATTTACAGTCATATTATAAGAAACTAGCTTTGCTAATGAATGCATAAATTCTTTTTGTCTGATTTTTTGATAGAACACAGTGAAAATGACTTAGAGAAAATAGCAGCCACAGATACAGCTAAAATGTGAATGAAGCTGGAGGCAGCTGAAGACCACACACCATGAAATGTAAACAGAGGAGAAAAAAGCTAGATGCCAGACAGGAAGAGAAGAACCAGAAGAGCAGTCTTTACAAATAGAGGTAAATGTAACTATGTCTGAAAGAAGAAATCTGATAGGTCTTAAAGAAAAAAAAAAATTTAGAATAATCAATTATTCCTTAACATGAACAAAAGTTCTGCAGAACAGGTAAATATAACTTCTCAGTTTTATTTTTAAATAATTCTCAACATTACGGAATTTTGCCTTCAATAACTAGTGATTCATGTCAGGGCAAGCCACTTCCCTCCAAAAGAAATAATTTTTTTTCTTCAAATAATTGGATTAGGTCTACTGCCACTAATTAAAACAGTGAATATATTGTCTCCCAGCAGTATCTCACATTCTTAGACAAACAACAACTAGGTTTGACTGGCATGGTAAAATTAGCTTAATGGAGTTAGAAGATAAGAGGGACTTTTAGAGGAAAGAGCAAACTATTCTGCATGTATAAAATAATTGTGTTTTATAGTTACAAATTTCAAAAAGATACTACCCAAACTTTTATAACAGTCACAGAGACTTATTTTTGAATTTATTCACAAAGATCTCTTTCGTGTTATATCATGGGATGAAGCAACCTTTTTTAAAAAACCAAAGTAATTGACTTCTAAACAAATATGGTTATAACACACACATACATCTAACCAATTTCCTTCTTGTAATACTCGGATGAAGAAGGTTATATCATCTTCAATTTACTGAAATTATTTACATAGTACTCTTATTAACACCACTGGGCATTAGATCAACAATAAAAAGTTAGAATTAAAATTTAAAATATTGTCCTGCAATTTAAACATTTTCCAAATCTGTAAGATTGGATTACAATAATAAAAGCAATACCATTCTAAATATGTAAAAATCACAACAGAAGGCAAATTGGCCACAGAATAAGTATTTTTAGAATTTCTAATATGTGTGATGTATACAAGAATATATTAAAATTAAAAGGAAAAAATGCATCCATTCAATGAACATCTTCACTCAACTATTTTTGTACATTTATTATGTGCAGGTACTCATCTAGCTCCTGGCAAACTGAACAAAAGAGGCAAAAATCCCTGCCCTTATGTAGCTTACAATCCAGTATAAGAAGTAAACAATAAATTGAAAGATGTAATGGAAAGAGATCACAAACCGGGAAGTAGTAATTGTAAAGAAAAGGAGGAGACAATTAGGAACAACAGAAGAATTCTAATTAAGCCTTGGTGTCCGAGAAGACAGCTGAATGAAACAGAGAAATGGCAGAATGGTTTTATGAAGGAGGAATGGGCAAAATGGGTTGTTTTAGATTTGCAGACTTGGAGGCACTTGCCATAAGGATTCAGAAGGTCAGGCCTAGAGATACAGACTTGGTGACTTCCTGCAGGCAAATATTAGTGCAAGCCACAGGAGGGAAAAAGGAGAAAAGTAGAGGGCAAAGGGCAGAAGACAGAGACTTGATAAATGTCTACCAGGATAGAAAAATAAAAGAAGCCAGAGAAGAAAGACTCTAAGAGAAATATTTTTTAAAACCTAGGTAATGAAGTGTAATACGAAGAAAGATTTTGCGAAAGAGATACCAACGTGTGTATGCATTTTTCCCTCCTTACCTCCTCATTCTTTTTCTGAACCCATTCTTTGTGCTTTTCTTCAGCAATTATCTTTCTTTTTTCACGTTCTTCCATTTCTTTTCTTTTTTCTAGTTGTTGATTTAATTCCTGTGGATTTTATTTAGACAAAAGGCAACATTTAATAGAAGTACACAAATAATGTATATTTTAAAAGTCTGAGGTTATTAACTAAATTAAACAAGAATATAGTCTCCTTTATACAGTATATGCCACTAGTGGCAATAACTTACTTAAGTAACCAGTTTATGATGAAAAAAAGCATTGGTAAAAGTATAAGTCATTTTTTAGAAATGTGCAAATAATTGCTTGGCAGCAAAACACTAGTTTCCTAGACTAAACTTCAGCTAAATTACCCTCATTGAAATCAACTTTCCCACACATAAATTTTGGCATCACTCTAAGCTACTGGCAGAAGCTCAAGAGAACGGCAACCTTTTTTTTTTTTTTTTTTTTTTTTTTTTTTAGTTATAAGAAGCTTCTGGATTTCTGATGAAAGATAAAGCATAGGAATTAAATAATCCCTATATTAAAAATTTAATTCAGAGTTACACAAAAGAAATACAAAGAAACCATTCAATTTTCCTTAGGGAAAAAAAGAACCCAGAGTTTTCTTCACTGATTTTATAGCTGCTAAAGTGTAAAACAAAACCACATTCATATCCCAGATTATTTAACTGCCTTGCTGTCACTCGAATCTACACGTTTGGGCATTTCCTCAGGAAAAAGAATGTGAAAGGTATGGCCAAATAAAACTACAAGTTGAATGCCACCACTCTGTCACTCATCAGTTAAATTACTCCATTGGTTGAGAATGCTGTTCAAACTAGACTTCACTAGGGCTCCACAACCATAATTACTGGTTATTTTTCTTCTCTGTCTTTAGATACTAATAGTCAGATACCTTACGTATCTTCTATTGGTCTCCACTCTCCTCCCCAGGCCCCTGTTTCCCAAAGACCTACCTACCTGGGCATGGATGGTAGTGGGAAAGACAATTTTCCAACCCTCAGACTAATTCCAGTGTCTTAAATGAAGATAAAACTTGACACCAAGAACATCTCTTTTGCATTTTAAACAACTGGTCACAGGAAATCTGTCTTCCATAACCTCTCATCCTAAAATTCTGCTGCATAGAAGATAGCTACCCTCACTCAGGAAGTCTTCCAACTTTTAAACACTATACCCCTAAAAGCAAATATCCATCTTTATTTTAAGGATTTTTCATCACTTCAGCAACTATTGTTCTTTGATTACTTACTCAGTATACTTTTATGGTACAGCTACTATGAACCTAGCAAGAACTGATATAAAGATGAAATCCCAGAAGTCTCTGATCTAATGTGATTCTCTATACACCAAAGAAGTAAGTGCTACATTGTGAGTTATTGCATATTATAAAAGTTCAGAGAAAGGAAGGGAAGATGAGGAGAAACATCTTCCCTTCCCCCTAGCCTAGTACACCAGGCTAGTAAGAAATGAGCACCATATGAGGAATAGTGAAAAGATGGCTTCAAAAGGAGAGAGACTGAGAGGTGGGAGGGGTTAGAAAATTTAAGTGTGGTACTAGCTAGGTGGGGAAGGTCTTTTGAGACAGGCAAAGTAAAGTGAATGTTATGAAACAAGAATACCTGGCAAAAGGGAAAATTCAGAGCTCTTAATGACAAAGGCTGAAGATTGCATTTGAAGGGATGAGAACTATTCTGAGGAAGACTGAGTTTGCCATAGTATATGGATTATAAGAAAAAGAAGGTCTGGGCCTCTGGGCCAGGCACAGTGGCTCATGCCAGTAATCCCAGCACTCTGGGAAGCTGAAGCAGGTGGATCACTTGAGGTCAAGGGTTTGAGACCAGCCTGGGCAATACGGTAAAACCCTGTCTCTACTAAAAATACAAAAATTAGCCAGGTGTGGTGGCAGGCACCTGTAATCCTAGCTACTAGGGAGGCTGAGGCAGGAGCATTGCTTGAATCTGGGAGGTGGAGGTTTCAGTGAGCCGAAATCACGCCACTGTACTCCAGCCTGGATGACAAAGTGAGACTCCATCTCAAAAAAAAAAAAAAAAAAGAAAAGGAGAAGACGGTTTGGACTTATGTCAGGAAACAAAAGGGGGGAAAAATTATGCATATATATATATATATATACACACACATGTACACAAATACGTGTGTATATATGTATGTCTATATATGTATATATACAAATATATAAATATGAAAGACATTAATTGATTAATTGGCTAGATATAGACCTGACAACTATATATCAAAACTTTTCCAAAATAGTCCTAAATTTTATTTTCAAGAAAAGTAATTATTGGCTGGGCGCGGTGGCTCAAGCCTGTAATCCCAGCACTTTGGGAGGCCAAGACGGGCGGATCACGAGGTGAGGAGATCGAGACCATCCCGGCTAACACGGTGAAACCCCGTCTCTACTAAAAAATACAAAAAAAACTAGCCAGGCGAGGTGGCGGGCGCCTGTAGTCCCAGCTACTCAGGAGGCTGAGGCAGGAGAATGGCGTAAACCAGGGAGGCGGAGCTTGCAGTGAGCTGAGATCTGGCCACTGCACTCCAGCCTGGGCGATGGAGCGAGACTCCGTCTCAAAAAAAAAAAAAAAAAAAAAAAAAGTAATTATTTAAATGTATAAAGACATGATTTACTATATATTTATGTGCCTTTTTAAGATTCTTCATTTAACTAAACTAAAAAGTCAGAAAAAAATAAGCCCTGTACTCCTATTTGATGGTTAACAAATTTTAGTTAAAGTTGATTGAGGGGTTAAAGAAAAAGGGTCAAAATGTACCTAGAAAATGCTACCAATAACCCAAACAGTGTTCAAATCTCAGGATGTCTGTTCAAGTAATTTGCCAAACCAGAATATACATCATATTTTGAGACAGAACCCTCCCTTCCAAGGCTGGCCCTACTTAGAATTTCCCACCCTGAATGACTCCATGTTTACCACAAAGGCCAATCTCCTTCTGGACACAGCTGGAGTCTTCCTTCAAAAGGTCCCTACATGGTCTTCTGGTATATCACTGAATTTCAACAGGATTAGAGATAGCTATTAATATTTTCTCATGGAATACAACACTTGATTATGGAAAACCAAAATCCAAAGAAGATCTTAAACATGCATTTGTATTTCAATAGATTTTGCCTACTTTCAAATAATTTTTTACCACTGAAGGTAATATTAGAAAAACTGACAGTTTTGAGTTTCTCCAACAGCTCTATATCCTACCCTATTCCTTCATTAAGGACTGATGAATAAAATGGGGAAAGGCAAGATGGTTTAAAAAAAGAAAAAAGAAGGCACCAGGACTATTCACAAACTAGGTAATTTTTATAATTTACAACTGATTATAATAATATGTTAAAGCAAATATTAAAAATTAGAATCAGCCAAAGACCATAGGGAACTTGGAGCAGTTGGCTAAAGGATTATTTTTAATAATTAAAGAGTAAACAAAAATTAAATGACCTACAAAACCAATATACTAGTTTTTCATAATGCTTGGTAACTGATTCAATGTTTACCATATTTATCATCTCAACGAAAGTTACAAATGTATAACATTCTGTAAGTGGGTAATTTTTATGAATTAAAATAATTTAACCTGAGTCCCACAGAGATGTCTGAAACAAACCTAAATGTCTGATGCTCAAATCAAATTTATGAGTGTGGATGATCTTTTTAATGATTAAACTATCCTATAAATGTTCTCTTAAATCTTAAAGGAAGAAAATTAGAAAACCAGAGTTCATTAAAAAATAAATACTAAGTCTGACTCACTTATTTCTAAAATACATCTTGATATTATGGGAAAAGCATTTAAATGGAAGTCAAAGAATTAGGTCCCAGTCCCAGTTCTGCCACGAATGAAGCCTTGGCAAAATTACGTTTCTGCCTTTCATGCTTTTTAGTTTTAATAGGGATGTGAGATGACTATTCCTTATGGTTAAAAATTTGATATGGTTTATAAACAAATTAGGGAACACAGTAAATAAAGACAGAAAAATAAGGAAAACATGAGATAAAAACAAAATAAAGGAAAAGGCAGTGAAAGAATGTGAATAACACAAAAGCTCAACATGAGTTTACAGCAAGCTTAGTTGGCCTATATGTTAGGATATCCCTGGCATAACTGATACATAAGAGTCATGCTAAAATGGAATCACTTCAGAGTTAAGTAATAAAGTAGCCATAACAAATGTCAAACTACTAAATACATAAAAAGGTTTTAATCTTTCAGTCAAATTACAAATAATTATACCCTGCTACATGCTTATCATTGTGGTAGGGTTTATATTTATTATTTTAATCTTTTCTCAAAACAAATCTTCATAGCAGTTATTATGATCTCCTTTCACATATAATAACTTTATTGAGTGCTTTGTACATATCCTAATGTTCATTTAGTCCTCATAACAACACTATGATGTAAATACTATTCTCCCCCTTTCACTGATAAGGAAATTGAGACACAGAAAGGTTAAGGATTTGCTCAAAGTCCAAATTTTCAATGCAGGAAGTATGGCTCAAGAATTTACACTTTTAAACCAGGCACCGTGGCTCACACCTGTAACCCCAGCACTTTAGGAGGTGTCGCTAGAGCCCAGGAGTTAGAGGCCAGCCTGGGCAACGTGGCAAAACCCCCCTCTCTAAAAAACAATAACAAAAACAAAAATTAGCCAGGCGTGGTAGTGTGTGCCTACAGTCCCAGCTACTCAGGAAGCTGAGGTGGAAGAGGAGGGGAGGTCAAAGCTGCAGTGAGCTGTGATCGCGCCACTATATACCAGCATGGGTGACAGAGTGAGACCCTATCTCAAAAAAACAAAACAAAACCCAGAATTTACACTTTTAACTACTCCACTATTGCCTCTCTAACATCTGGCTTATAGATGAAGAAACTGAGGCTCAGAGAAGTTAATTAACTTTTCTAATGTCACAGAATTAGAATGGCAAGGCTAAACTTTCAGCCTTGTTCTGTGCGACTACCAAGCCCAGGCTTTCTTACTATCTCTGAAATTTGATTAACTTTTCTCTGTATACTGACTAAAAATGACTTGAAGTGACCCGCCTTTTCTTAATATAGCAAGTAACTTCTTGTGAGACTACAGATAAAGCCCAAAACCAGAAATTGAACTTTGTTCTACCATTAACTCACTGGATCAGTATTTTCCAAATTGTAAGTTTAAAACCAATTTAATGAATTATGACCAGCCTTTTGAAAAAAGAACACCAGGTTTTGCACAAAATTAAGATGCTATTTCACATACATATGTATAAATACATATATATAGATATATATGTAGGTACGTGTTTTTATAACGTAAAAAAATAGAGTGCTCACTGTGAACAAATATTCTTAAAAGCTACTAACTAAATAATGGAATTAGTCACTGAGGTAAGAGAAGTAAGTCTGGGAATTCAAAAATACACCCTAATTCTGAAAATAAATGAAAAAGCTTTAAGAAGGCTATGAATAGTAATGATATAAATAACAATACAAATAAAAACAAAGCCAGGCATCTTTATACTTTGTTACACTTAATCCTCACAAAACCCCTGTGACACAGGTATTATTTTATTCCTCTTAAGCAGATGAGAAAATGGAAACATAAAAGTTTAAATAACTTGCTTACACCCAGCAAATAAAAAGAACCAGGTTTTTATTATTCTTGCCTAACATCAACCGTAAGGTCTTTCTCAAGCCCTGTGTACTGCCAAGAGGAAATAAGTGCCACTCTCACAGCGCCCTTTTCCAGGAATAAATTTGTAATCTAGAATACAAAGTGTCATACAATAGGAAAATAGCAGAATGTACTAGTTTTCATAATCATTTGAATTATGCCAAGCCTCTGAAACATGTGACTGCCTGCCTGGTTAGAAACTTATCAAATAATAACTGGTTTCAAAACTAACAGAAAGGTTATTCTAAGGAAGATTATGAAGCTTTTGTTCCCATGATTTTGTGTGTGTGTGTGTGTGTGTTTTTTTTTTTTTTTCGACGGAGTTTCACTCTTGTTGTCCAGGCTGGAGTGCAATGGTGTGATCTCGGCTCACCGCAACCTCCGCCTCCTGGATTCAAGCGATTCTCCTGCCTCAGCCTCCCGAGTAGCTGGGATTACAGGCATGCACCACCATGCCCAGATAATTTTGTATTTTTAGTAGAGATGGTTTCTCCATGTTGGTCAGGCTGGTCTCAAACTCCCAACCTCAGGTGATCCACCTGCCTTGGCCTCCCAAAGTGCTGGGATTACAGGTGTGAGCCACCATGCCTGGCCAATTCCCAGGATTTTTTTTAGCAACAGTTACTAATAGACTGAAATATCCAACAAGAGTGAACCAGTTAACTATATTTTAACAAATATGTAATACATTATAAATACATTTTAAAATGTATTTTATTAAATATTAGAGAGCCATTTTAAAATGTTATAAAAATGTTTAATGATAGAGAAAAATAATTTTATCCTGTTTCATTAAAAACAAGAAGTGTCCCTCATCATCCAAATCTATTTGGCTTCAGTGTTTGGATAGGAAGAATTCAGATAGTGAGTCTGGGATAGTGAGTTTAGGGGATGCCAATTTATTCAAATCTATTTGGTTGCCATGTTCTGAAACAGTAAGAGTTCAAAAAAATACATCTAAAACTATTTGTTTTTTGAGTTCATATAGCAAAAGTTCAAAAGAGACTCAAGCATGGAAATGTCCAAAAGTGAGGGAGGCACAGAGAAACTGAAACACCCTGAAAGACTAGCAAGCAGTTTCCCATCGCCCAGCACACAGGGCAGATGCTCACTGAGTGACACACGGTGGGATGGGGTGGGCAGGGAGGGGCAGGTAGATTCCTGCCTCTATTTTGTTTCAGTAAAGTTAAAAATTTTACTGAGCATATACAGCTGAATTTACCTTAGTTAAATGTACATATGTTGATGCTCCAGTGTATGTAGACATACAACATATATATACATTTGTACATATTTATTTCAAAATAATTTACATTGAAAATCTGGAAAGCTATGTCATAATACTAACAATGATTATCTTCAGACAGTGAAATTAGAGGAGATTTTAATTTTCTTAATTATGCTTAGCTGTATTTTCCAAACGCTCTAACAATGAACATATTTCTATTATTATATTATAACTTAGTTATTAAATGTGATATAGTAAACTAACATACATGCAAAGACTTTGCTTTCAGGAATAATAACATTAACATTTTAATTTACAACTGCAGCTCTACTTTGTGAGCTCACAGATTAAATAAAAAGAACACTGTCTAGTTTTACCTCCAGAGCTTTCTGTTGCAGCCGGTCACGTTCTTCTTTTTCTTTGCCAATAAACCACACCTCCCATGGTGTCAGGCGGCTTTCTGGTAAGCACACCTGTTTCTGTTGTTCTTGGTTATCTTCTGATTCAACCTCAGTGCTACAAAAGAGAGGCTACTATAGTACTTGTGCAAGAACCTCTTTTGCTTCCTAGTCCAAATCACTTAACTATACAGTAAAAGCAAAATTTAATACTGCATTTACAATACTGTGATTTTTACAAACATACACGAATTATACATAAGCATACATTTAAGAAATCATGAAAAGAAATTCTAATATTTGAATTAGTTTATCCAACAAACTGCCTTTGAATTCCTTCATTTCTTTTTTTTTTTTTTTTTTTTTTTTTGAGACGGAGTCTCACGCTGTTGCCCAGGCTGGAGTGCAGTGGCGCGATCTCGGCTCACTGCAAGCTCCGCCTCCCGGGTTCCCGCCATTCTCCTGCCTCAGCCTCCTGAGTAGCTGGGACTACAGGCGCCCGCCACCGCGCCCGGCTAATTTTTTTGTATTTTTAGTAGAGACGGGGTTTCACTGTGGTCTCGATCTCCTGACCTTGTGATCCGCCCGCCTCGGCCTCCCAAAGTGCTGGAATTACAGGCTTGAGCCACCGCGCCCGGCCGAATTCCTTCATTTCTAAAACCACATTATTTAAAACCCCATCGGGATAATCCACACCCTATCCATTTGCCTCAATGCCAACACTTTTTTATTTCTAAAAATCTTACCTGGATAACTAATTACTCATTACAACATATAATCCTAAGCAGATCCTGAAGCGGGCTCTTCCCTTTCCCTCCCTTAAGTAGTTTAGGAAAAAAAGATTATGTAGTACACATAAAGAGAATGATAAAGCAAACATGTTAACAATTAGGGACTGTGGGTAAAGGGTAAATGAAAGTTCTTTATATCATTTCACCTTTTTTATAAGTTTGAAATTGTTTTGAAATAAGAAGCCACAAAACATTCTTTAACATTTTGGTTGAATCCCTTTTGCCAATCCTTAGATAGGGTGTATATGACTCTCCAGTCTGGTTACCTCCTACCACAGTCTCCATCTCCACCATACACCTCTGTCAGTCTGTCTCTTCTGGGTATAAGGAAAAATAACAACTCAGGGTAAAGAGAAGAGGGGCAGGGAAATAACTACATACATAAATAAAGAACACAAGGACTTGGCCAGATCCACAAACCTCATGAAACTTAGAAAAAGCTTAACCATCAAGCCATAGAAAGCAAGGTTGTTCAGGACATAAGGTAGCTCTAAAGACTAGTTTTATAGACTCAGTTCTTCGTCTCTTTCACATTCCTGCTTCTAGCAACCAATTGCTTCACCCACTGCTTTGCACAACTTTTCTACTTCATAGATTCAGCTTACTCATTATATTCTGCTACTATTATTTCTTAATTCATTCATGCCCTTATGGAATTTGTATTCTAGTGGGAAAGAGACACTGTTGATATGTTATTTCTCACATAAGTCTTTCCTTCTCAGTCTCGCAGAAGGAACCCATCTGCCCCCACTGTAGTGCAGTTTCAACTACCACTACATGATGATGCCTAGATCAAGAATTCCAGGCCAGATCGTCATCTTGAGTTCCAGATCTTGATTTCCAACTACGTGATACATAACTCAACTTAAATATCAATCAGTTGAAAACAAATCTAATCATCCTCTACCATCCACCCACCACCCTTCCCACCAAGAAAGGTACTCCTCTTACAATCCTACATCAGTGAATGGTATCACCCTCCAGCCAGTTACTCAAGCCAGAAGCCCTAGCTCTCTGAGTCCACCTGCTCCTTGTCAACATCTAGACCGCCCACCTCCCATACCCACATGATCACCTAGTCATGTTCATTCCTCTTTCCATTTTTGAAAGCCATTCTTGTTTCCTCCAACCTTACAACCACCATCCGGACAAAACTGGCCTCCCTTTCTCCCTTTCAAACGATTATCCACACCTTTTGCCAGATTCATCCCTCAAATGTATCCTTCTATCATATCACTCTTCATCTTAAAGTTCTTCAATGGCATCTTTACCCATAGGATAAAATCCAAATTCCTTAGCCTGACACCCGTGAATCGGCCCTTTGCCTAACTTCCAGCCTCTTCTTTCACCAATAGCTGATCCAGACTCTACATTTCACTTACTAGGAACTCCTGCAGGTTGATGAATGTGCCACACCCCATGCCCTGTAACTTTCACTTAAATCTGAAATTCCTTTCTTCCACCTCCGCATAGGGTCAGATTAAGAGCTTAGATTTGGGCGTAAAACAGCCTGGGGTGAAATCCTATCTGCTTCTTCCTAGCTACGTACATTTAAAAAAAAACTTCTTTAAGCTTCTGTTTTCTTGTCTACAAAATGGAGATGACAGTTGTGGCTGGCTCCCTTACAGGTAGTATTGCATGAAACTATCCATGCTAAAGCACTTAATATAGTTCCAGGCACTCACTAAGCACTTAGTAAGTCATTTACTATTATTACTATGACGAACTCCTACTGTCCCTTCAAAATTCAACTCCAGCACTGCCAGTAAAACTCTTGGGCTTCCTGTCACTTGTTCATCTCTGCCACAGGCCACGAGTTCCTTAAAGAAAACATATCTTAACTCATTTTTTTTAATTTCAAGAGCCTGGCTTTACGGTCTAGAATATAGTAGTGTCCTAGGAAACATTTGTTGAAAGACAATCAGATCAGTGGGTTTTTCTTTTAAGAAATGACACTTTAAATGTTAAATTTTCTGCCTTAATATTTGTAACAAATGTGTTCAAACTGCGTGGTGCACACACTACAGCTCTACTTATAATCAAGAAAGGCTTGACAAGCGGCTATCTGTGAACAAGATATTAATTACAGCATGGTTTTCCTAATGGATAGTGGTAGAAAAACCAGGATAAAGCTGAATAGATAAACAGCAAGCCCAGAGCACATTATAAAATATTCCAGAAAAACGCTTCTCATTATCTTCTCTGAAGCTAACTTTGAGCTTAATCTCAGTTCTGACCAATACCCTTGAAGGTCAATGCATCTTCTAAACATGGCACTATTTATACCAAAAATACCTTGAGGTAATATCCATTATGTGCAGCTGATGCTTGAGTCTAGCTCAAAGAAGCCTTACCCGATTCGTTTTGCCAGTCAGATCAATGTGGCAGGTGAGGCATGGAGAAAAGGCATAAAATCCCACACAGCTCTAGGTTGCTGTCTGCTCCACAGAATACTCGCAGCTCAGAATAATGAAAGGGCTATGACTAGGTTGCCTGCTCTCTTCATCCTGTCACCCACAAGCTGTCCAGGGCACCAAACAGAGGTCAGCATAGTAAGGAGGAGGAATGAGGAAATTTTCTAAACACCTACCTTTCCTGAAAGGAAGTGCTAAGTTTCTAAAGCATTTGACAATGATCATTGCATGTATCTGTTCTTTAGGAAGTGGGAAATGGGCATGCAGTCAGCACATTTATTGAGCACCTAATAAGCGTCTGATACTTGCCACACACAACGCTTGATAACTTCAGCACTCTCTTTTCAAACCCACGTCCCAGCTACTCCTTTGATTCAAAGGGACTGAAATGTGATAAGGAAGGGAACCTTAGCCCTATGGTGCTAACCAGTTGATTCTGGCTTTGCGTAAGTGAGACATACATACATCTGCCTCCTCCCCTGGCAGGCTCCATTTAGTCAGGGCTTTGGCTCTTGGAAACTAATGCAAGGTTTCAGTAGCTGAGCGATAGTTCTGATGGTCATTTATTCTGCAGGTCACTAACTTTGTGTCCAGATTGCTTAGTCCAGTTGATTATGCTCAGAAAGTATTTCCCAAAGCCTTCAAATTTACTTTAAATACCTTTGAGACCCATTCAGTCCTGAAGAATACCTACAAAGGCCCAGAGGAAAACTGATTACTGAAACCCTAACTCCACCATTAAATTTTACTATCAAGTTGATCAGAGGAGGCCTGTTTCTTGTTGCTACAACCAGCCTGGATGAGTGGCTTACTTGGTTACTCTTTCTGATCTCCATTCCCACCAATGTAGTTACTTTCACTTCTCATCCGTAACTAATTCACTCCTGTAACCATGTATATGGGTTACTTCATACGGGTTCCATATTCCATTCACTCATGCTAGATATGAACACCCTATACTGAAGGGGGTATCTTGCTATTTACACATAAAGCATGGGTTCTCTGGCCTGTATTTCTCAGACCTCCTGTACTGTGCCTTCTTACACAGCCTGACAATCAGAAACTTGTAAATGATTTCCGAAGAAAACGCAGTAAGTCTATCCCAGAATGGAGCTGCATTACTGGGCCCGTCTCAGAAATATTCCTACAGGGATAGGCCCTTTGTTCCATTTCTATATACTCAGTACTAGGCACGCAGTTTAGGAAAGAGAACATCATCGGTCTATCTTCGTAGTAGACCCAGGTCTGCTAATAACTAGGGGCACGCCTTTGAGTCACTTTTAGCATTCTGAGCCATGGTTTTATTATCTGTAAAGTAAGTGGACTGATTTAGGATTCAATTCCATGAGAGTAGAGACCAGTATCTTGTTTATGGTTTCCAGTACCTAGACTAATATGTGGCACACAATGTTTGCTGAGTAAATAACAGTAGAAATAAACAAATTAAAGTAGTTTTAATAACCCCATCGATCCTAACATTCTTTGATACAATGACATCCATTCCTCTGTGCGTACTCAGATCCTATCTAACCACGTCGCCACATGCTGAGGTTGACATTGCTAATCTCTGTGCTTCAGCACTCTGTGTTATAAAAAGTGACCTGTTTACTACAACCTCCCTCACTAGCCATCAGTATGTTTTCAGAATAACCAACCACAGGTACTACTAAGGTGCAGTAAACCACGTTCTGGTGTTCAGGTTTGGGATAAGAGTTCTGGAGTTCACAATCTGGCTTTTAAGGATTCATAGAACGCTTGAAATGGTAGCAAAGTTTTGTGTGTTTGAGACTATGTGAGTTTTTCTGGGAAGTGAGACCGCAACAATCACATGTCAGGAAAAAAGGATTAAGAGCCGTAGGAAATCTACCGTCATTTGCAAGAATTTGCACAGGGCTCTTTATGTGCAAAAAAACCAAAAAACAAAAAACACGGCACCTCAGTCTGCAAGTGCCTGCTCTGCCTTTGGGTCGGAGGGCAGGAGGGTGTTAGAAGGGGGTACTTAAGAGGGTCTAAGGAATCTTGAAAAAGGCTGAATCTGCCGGGCAGTCTCGGGTTTACCTGGCGCACTCCTGTAACTCCATTCCTCTCAGACTCGTCACTTTGGCCTCTGAATCATGGGCATCTTCATCCACGTCTTCCTCATCCTCCCGGTCACCGTCGTCCTCGTCAAACTGGAAGCTCTGGTGGCCAAGGGGAGACAACAGTGACCTGGTGGAATTGCTGCAGCTCAGCGGCAGCGGCGGCGACGGCGAGCGCACCACCTCCAACCCCTGCCCACGAGCGCCCGTCATAGGGACGGAGAAGGAACCCGAGGAGGGCCGTGACCTGGGTCTGCAGTCACCCGTGAAACCAGCGTAGGAAGAAGGAGAAGTAGGCCCCCAGCGCCCCGCCGCCCACATCTGGCCCGCCAAGTTCAAACTGGCAGAGCCGCGGCGGGGACGCGTTTTCCCAGCAGGCACTGCGCGCGCCAGACCAGCCAATCCCGGCCGGCACAGACCCTGCGTTGCCATGGCGACGCGTGGAGGCCGGGAGGGCTTTGTCTGGGCCTGCAGAGCTTGCCTTCCTCCGCCCCGGCCTCTCTTGGCCAGCCTTTCCGCCTCTGTAGCAGGAAGGTGCCTGCTGTTTGCAAGCTTGTTTAGCACGGTACCTCCCCACGCCACGGGCGGGGTCCTGGCTCCCTACCGACAACTTTGAGGGCCTGTCCCTTGTTTGCCGTGGTGTTGCAGTTCATTTGGTACATGAAATATGTTACCTGTCACTGAATCAGGGAAAGTAGCAGAAACCAAAACTACCCCCTATATAAGGGGTCAGAATTATGAGCATCGGTCTGATTTCTTTCAGCACAAGCCGATATATTTTGAGGAGAGGGGAGCGAACTAGATCCAAGTTTACAGGTGTATTCCAGAACGCACTTTTAGGACAGTCTTTGCGTGTTTGGTAGCACTTCGTTTGCCTGGCACGTTAAGGGACATAATTTGTCTACACGTATGAATTTTTGACGTCTTCGAAGCCTCTAGTGTACGGTAGGGTCTGCGTAAAGCACAAGGGATAGATTATTAAAAGTCTCTCCCTTAAGTTCCTCATCCTTTTGTGGCGAAAAATCACCTCAGTAAATATGCTGATGTGCATTTTATATGGGATCTTAGGGTCACTCGGGAATGGGGATAAAGGTAGTAAAGGAGAGGTGGATGCTTTATTCATGCTGACAAAACTGTACATTTGTAAATAAATAGGGTTTTTGTCCAGTTCATAATGTATATTACCGGTAGAAATATCAAATGAAAACTGACCATGGCTACCACAGCACACAAAACTCTTTAGGGACCACAGTGATACAAAACTCTTTGACGAAATCTAGATCTACAAAATTTAACACAGGAGAATTAGCTTTGGTAGAAGTAATAGCCACCAAAGACAATTCAGAAGGCAGAGCTATAATTAATAAAATATGACTTGGTTAAATCTACATGGAATATTTTGTTCAAAATTTCGGTGAAAACAAAATGAAAATGGAAGAAAATTGGAGCACTCCAAATAATTAATAAAAGTTGATCAAGGAATTACACTGACCTAATGGAGTTTTCGTTGTCGACCCTAGTTATTCAATATTGGCATTTAAAAACCTTTTATCAGAACATCTCTAGAATCAGTAACACCAAAAGGCACTGGGCTGTGTGAGGGCCTCATAAAGAGGTAAGCTTGAGAAGCTGTTTGCCAATAGATATAACCAAACATAACTGTAGTGGGAAAAAACACTAGTATGAAAGGGACCTGGAATCAGTGGTTTTCCTGGTACTTGATAGGTTTTCCATTCCTAACACTCCTCTGAAAATGGGGGAAAAAATTTACCTCACAGGGTCATATTATCTCATTAATTCTCAAAGTTTCTAAGCTCAGGATCAGACAGATACAATGAAAAATTGTGTGTAAACTCCAGAACTTCTTCACTTTAACCTCTTCGCGTAGGAATCTAAATGTCATATACTTCTTTGTCCCCTTAAAATGTTTTCCTAAACAAAGTATACCCTTTTCTTGATGCGCCAGGGTCATCATTATGACCAACGGTGACATTATGCACTAGCAATGCTGGAACCCCCAAGGCTATAAGGCAGAGTCAGATGGTGCTGGTGCTGGTGTTTGAACATAATTAACTCCAGCGGTCTCATTTCTTACAGTGCCTTTTCATTACTGGAGCTGAGAAGCCATAATCGAGATGGGTAGAATTACATATAAATATACAAATGTGTAAAAGAGTGTCTCTCCCCTTAAGTTTTAGGGTATTCACTTAGTGACATCTTTTCATACAATTGGTACTTTGACTATGGTATATTTGAGATAATTATGTTTTGCTAGCTCTGGAAACTTGTATAAGAGGGACTTTTGCTTAAATAATTCCATCACCAGTTAGCTCTGTGGCAATATATTATGCAACTGTAAAAATTTATCCATAGACATTAGTATTTACAGATGAAACAATATGATGTCTTAAATTTGCTTCAAAATAATGCAAGGGGCGGAGGGATTGGAGGGGGTCAGTGAATAGGATGAAGATGAAACAAGGTTCACTACGTGCTGCAGATAATTGTCAAAGCAGTGACAGGTATGGGGTGAAGGGTGGGGAGGTGAGGTAATTATACTACTCTACTTTCTGTTATGGAAATTTCAAGCATATATGAAGTGTAAAACACACACACAAAATTATGTCCCGAATGAAGAGGCACTGGGTTCTGGTTTGGGGTCTAATTTGCTGTGACTCAGGGACTCACTTAAATTTCATTAAGCCTTTTGTTTTCTCATCTGTAAAATGAGGACTTAGTGATTGTAAATACTGAAGTATTTCTAAGCATCTGGGCAACTGACTACATTTAGTATCATACAGACTTTTTAATCATTTGCTTTTTAGATAAAGATTGAATCAATGGTTTTTCTGAAATTTCATAATCTGTTTTCCATGAGTATAGTTCAGACTTAGGATAAAAGCCTTTTTCTAAATTTCAGCAAAATGTTCTTATATATTTACAAATAAACATCAAAATGGTGTTTTCTAATGGTTACTTCCAACATTTCTTCTAATACTGTCCACTTAAAAATACTTAATTTGCTTACTTTAAAACTAAATTCATTAGTATACCTTGTTTTAAATTAAGGCAAAATAGATTGCTTTCTAAAAACTTTAATAATTCAAAACACTGAGTACATATTGTATTTCATACCATATAGCACAAAGATTAACACATTTTATATATCTGTTATTCTAGATTTTAAATGAATAAAATGAAAAATTTTCAATAACTTGAATTTTGGAAAAAACCTTTTAATTAGGAGTTTCTTACCAAGTTATGATTTAATATTTATCAGATGTGTAAATATACAAACATGATAGCAATTTTTAAAACTTGTAAATAGTTGGCCTTACAAAATTACAACACACTGTAAATAAATCCTTCCCACATTTTATACAAACTACATGATTTTGATATACAAAGATTCTGTTTTTATTACATTGACAATGTACAACAAAGACTATTTACAATGCAAAAAGTATATAAACCACAATTTAACAGTCTGCTACTGGCAGCCACTATAGTTTAGGAGGTAGCTTTAATTAAACGAAATGAACAGAAGCCACATTTCCCAACTTGTGTTCTAAAAATAATTTACATAAGATAAAAATTCATTATATGCACAGTATGTACAGTTTAATTATTAAACTGCAATCTAGCTGGACTGTTTTAGTATATTCAGAATAACTAATATGGCAGTGGGTTTGCTACTGATTTAGCACACTGTTCAAAAAACATATTGAACAATTATAACTTTAAGACTCCACACAGTAATAGGTCTAAAGCCCATAGATGGGAATCAAGTAAAATTTTTAATTTTTGAAGACACAGGACTAAGCTTTATTCCTTCTTCTTCTATTTTTATTAATAACACATTATCTCGTTTAACCAGAGTTCAACCTCTGAGCTATTGAATAGGCTCTTTTGTAAAAAATAGTATGGGGAAGATGTATAGAAGTTTCCACATAATAGCACAGGTTCAAGATAATCCAGCTCACTAAGAAATAAACATAAGTACTTTGTGTCGTAATTACTCCCCGTTTCTTCTAATTAAATGCAGTATTGACCACAGTTTACTTTCTATATAATCTAAACTATTACTAGGTGACATACCAACAAATTGGAAAATATCAGTAGAGCCAATGATATTAGGAAGTATTCATTAATGAGAACGTTACATGGAGCCACCAAATCCCTCAGATACTATTAAACCCCCACATTAGTTAGTGGTTTAGCCAAATCGACTAAACCCACACAGCAATTAGTCTTTTACTTTTTTCCTAGTAGTGTAATCACAAAACACTTAAGAAAATATTACTGATTGGACCAAAGCAATGTATAATGACTGAAAACAAATGTCCAGCTTCTTTTTTAACCTAACAGCTGTTAATATTGTTTTAAAAACATCTTCAGGTTTTAGATTTATAAACTGTTTAAACAAAATTTATGATTCTCTTATGTCAAGGATGGCAATTGAAAACATAATAAGGTAATACCTATGTATACTCTCACAGTTCTAGCTGGGACAGTCCCTTTTTTGGCCCTGCAGTAAGTTGTCCTGAGATTAATGATGAAACATTAGGTAAAATTAGCAAGATATTTTCTTCAGTTATAGAAAATCACATTTTAAAATATATTTTTTTAAAATATTAACAGCTATTCTTTATCTTGTGCTTAATTCACAAATAGGTATAAATTTGCTTCTTACGGATCAGAAAAACCTAACATTATATTGCTATACCACACCTAAGATCCTTTTCAAGTCATGCATTTGTTTCAAACAGACCATACATTGCTTGGACATTGCATTTTTCACCAATTTATAATTTAGGCACCTGTTCTTTGAAAATGACTGGTTTGAGAAATAAACTGCCACCTCTCCTTCTTCTAAGTGACACCAGGCAGTGATTATAGAAGTGCTTCCCAGATGAAAGATCAGAATAGGGTTCACTCTATAAACACTGATTTTGGTTGACGGGGGAAACAGTTACACACATAGTAGTTCAGTCTTTAACTCTTGGTAGATTGTAAGCATAGCGCACCAAAGGGAATCCTCTACTCTGGTAGAAGCAGGCTCGTCCACAGGCCTGCACCTGGTCAGAACTGTCTGAGACAAAGGAATCTTCTTCATCTGCGTAATCAGAGTGGGCCGACTGTGTGCCACAGTCGGACCAATAGCCCTCCGCTCTTTGGCAAGAAGCCACTGCCAATGCAGGACAGCTGTGTGATTTTATCAAGTGTTTGCATGATACTGGCTTTGTTAAAAGAAACGATTCGCAGCAGTCGCAAACAGTCAGGTTACCCTGCAAATGTGAGTACATGCCACAGTCGTAGTAGAAATCCTGTTCCAGACAACCACCTTGGCTACTGATGGAAACTGAAACTGATCCACTTTTCTTGGTAACACGTCGCTTCAGTAACTTCCAGTCTTCTTTAAACTTTGGGTTGAAGAAAACATACAGGACTGGATTTAGGCAAGCAGGCAATGGAAAAAATATCAGAGTAACAGACTTCATTATTTCGGGGCTGATAGAGATTGCAGTGATCAATGGTGCAAATGAAAAAAATGCCACTGGGCAGAAAAAGATGCAATTGGTGAAGATTAGCCAAGCAACATGCTTAATCATGCTAGATTGTGAGTTTTCTGAGAGGTCCTCTTTTTCCAAGTTGCAGTATAGCTTAGTGTAGATAATGGCCATTAATAAAAATGCTAGTGAGTTTAATAGCACTAAGGTTACAGTGAATCCTAATGACGGCGTTTCACCTGTAGGAAATGGCAAACAAAGGGGTGATGCAGAATATTCCCCTCTGTGGAAAAGGGGAAAACAGCCTGCTACTGTAGCACCTAGGAAAGCCAAAAGGGCAGCAACCCGGAACTGTTTGAGATGATTGCTCTTCCCATTTTTCATTACATCTTTTGCAGATAAGCTTCTTTCAACAGTTGCTAGCATTAATAAAAATATGGCACTTTCTGAGGAGAAAACTGCAAGAAACCCAGCTACTTTGCAGCCACTGCCAGTTTCCCACCAAATGCCAAATTCAGCGAATCTGCCCCAGGACACAGCATCAAGAAAAGTTAGGATGCCAGTATAGATTCCCATGAATAAGTTAGACACAGAAATCAAGCCTATAAACAATTTGGACGAAGGCAGTGATGTACAAGATGCAAATGTTGTTAAAATAACAAGTAGGTTGAAAAATAATGCAACCAAGAAAATGAACCACACAGTAAGACGAATCATCCAGCTTCCCAGTAAATATTCACAGGGCTTAAAAGCACCTAAAACAAAACACAGAGAGAGAGAGAGAAACAAAAGATAACTTAGAAAACAATTTAGAAAATGATATGGCTTGATAGAAAAACTAATGATATAGACTAATTAAATCTGCTCTCTACTTGACCAAAACTGAACTGATTACGACTTCTAAGATAGTCTGGTCATGGACCAGGCTATTTTTAAAATACACTGACTTTAATTTCTTTTATTAAATATTTGATAAGGCTATAAATATTTCTTTTATATTAAATATTTGATAAACAGTGATATTTAGGTGAAATTTTTCATTTTTTCTTGCATCTAAGCTAATTTACATAGCACAAAGTCTAGGGCATAAGAGGTATTTGATAAACTGAGGGTCTGGAATGAGATGGTTCATAACTTGCTACTCTTACCTTAAGAAAGCAACTTAAAATTGTATAAATTTTAACCTGTATTAATTTTCTCACTTGTGAATAATAATGCCTGTTTCATACACTTATGCAGCTTAAGTAAAATTATACACATAAGGAACTAAGCAGGATGCTGGATATACAGTTAGACTTCAATAAACATTAGCTCCCTTTTCTTCTTCCTTTCTAGCCCCAATATACTTTATAATCATGTATGTATATGGATGTATCCTCACATATTTTTTATACATTTTCTTATGGCTTTCAAAAGCAACCTGATGAAGCAGGTTAAGATAGTATAATTATCCCCATTTTTCATCCAGAGAAACTGATATTTCAAATCATTTGATTGGCCTGACAAATGCCATTCAGTAAGATAATATAGCTAGGACTATACCTCGGTGATGTTAACTATTCATACAAAGCTATGTACAATAAAATCCTACATAATACAAACTAGCATTGCAAGAACTCATTCAGTCACTGAACTGTATGTTCCAGTAACTGACTTTCACATGTTAGTTATGACACGAATTACAACTGTTTTACTGAAAAATTAGAAAAGAGAAACAAGATTTTGACTATGAAACACAAGAAAACTATGTATTACAATTGTCTAAAAAACATGTTATATGAACTGTCATGAAAACCATATATCCAATAAAATATTTTAAATTGTTAGGATATTCACAGACCTCAAAAGCCAGTTCTGCACCATTTATCTGACTTCCAAATAACGTAAGAAACTCTTATTTTAATTTCCTTTTTACAACCCTTCAGGAAGTGCTAAGAGAAAGCTCATTATCATCTTTATCTCTGTTATCTAAACTCATCCTTCATGGAAGGAGGGGTAGCTCATCCATCTGAGAGAACAGGAGACCTTTTGAGAACACTTTTATGGGTGAGAAAGGTTACTTCTCCAAAAAAGCCTGGGAAGCAGCCTCCACCCAATCCCTGTCTTTGGAAGCCTGCTGCCTCCTCTGGTGCTAACAGAAGGATCCCAGCTCTCCTCCACTTCCAGCACTTCCAGCTTCTGCAGCAAGCACATCGTGTCTGTGTGTTGCTACAACTGAGTAGGGGGAGGCAGGCCTGCATTTCATTCCATGGCAGCCCAAGGAGATGAGCTCAGACCAGCTTTCCTCCTGGCCAATCTCCAAGTTTAGATTCGGGGTGGAAGAAATGGAAATGCCTCACGTTCAAGTCCAGCTTCCCCTTTAAGAAACCTGTTCCCTTCTCATTGGATCATCAGTTCTTTATGTACATTCTCTGGCACATGAACTCCAGGGAGACAAGTAAGCAAGCTGCACCCCAACCTTTAAAAATTAGTATAGACACTAACACATAATAAAATAAATTACATAAACTTAGATGATTCTTGCCAATCGCAGTCACTTATCTGGTAAACTTAGAGCTTATTCTCTACAGAAGAAAGTATTCATAAAATACATATGCAACCCTTTAAGAAGCTCACGATTCTGCAGCAATCACTAGTGAATCCATAATACTTATAATTCCGAGTCATAAAATTAATGTCCAGATGATCCTATGATATTATACTAACAAAGGAATCTATTTTGTAGCACACAATTTAACTAAAATATTTAAGCCTCCCTTTTACAGTAAAATTATAAATACATCTTCTCTAGTAGATTAGGCAGACTATGACAATCATGACCAAATATGTGGTGTCAGTTTTATAACTTTCCCAAAACTACAAAGTTCAATGACGTAAATGAGGGGAAATAAGGAAAGGCAAGGCTACATTAAGTACACACATACAATCTTCACAGACTACTAACTGATAGAATTAGTCCCAGAGTTAAAGGAGCACTTTCTTAAGAAAGTGCCTCTGAAATTCTAATGTGTATAACCCTCACCTGGGGGAGCTTGTTAACATACAGATTCTGATTCAGTAGGTCTGGGCCTGAGATTCTGCAAGAGATTCCTAAGCTGCTGGTTGGTACACAAAGCACAAATCAGAAGGCTTCACGGGATCCTCTAGTACCATCCCTATTATAGAAATTACATCTATACCCAGGATATTTAGATATATTTGCCTAATGTTTGTTTAACATGAGTAACTGTGAAGAAAAAGGCTGGGCATACCTGTTGAAGGTGTACAATGGATAATTATTTGACTATGTTCTTCATTTTCAACAGTGCTTGTGACATTTGCTGCATCAGCAGTACCTAAACATATAACACAAAGCATGTTTAATTAAAACCTTACGCAACTCAAAAGAACCATATTTTCCTGCGATTTTCTCTGTATATAAGTGTGAGTTCTCCTTATAGAAGGTTCAGTAGCATATTGAAGATGCTGGTAGCATAGTGAATGCCATTTTTTTTTGGTTTTGGTTTTTCTTAGAGACAAGGTCTTGCTCTGTTGCTCAGTCTGGAATGCAATGGCACAATCATAGCTCACTGCAACCTCGAACTCCTGGGCTCCGCTCAAGGGATTCTCCCACCTCAGCCTCCCAAGTAGTGGGAAATACAGGCACATGCCACTATACTCAGCTAGTTTTAAAATTTTTTATAGAGACAGAGTCTTGCTTTGTTGCCCAGGCTGGTCTCGAACTCTTAGGCTCAAATGACCCTCCCGTCTTGGCCTCCCTAAGTGCTGAAATTATAGGCATGAACCATTGCGCCTGGCCAGAGAATGCCATTTTTCTCACAGATTTCCTATTGATCATTCACAAAGGGATTATAATAACAGAAACTTTAATCAATGCCTTAAAGGAGTGTTCTGTTTTTCAAAACTCATGCACTTGCCTTTCTCCTGTGCCACACTGTGGTCCTGGAGGCTGTTATCTTCTGTGTTTAAATTTGCATAAGAGTCACAACCCCAAAATGCACAGCACTGATAAGCATATGGTACTGATAAAGACCTGGAAAAAAAAATTGTAAAATCTACACTGAATAGCAACTCCACAGATACAGTTTTGTTTTGTAAAAGTATTTTAAACTTTGAGAATCCCAGCCTAGGAGTCAGAAAGATCTGCCATGTGCTTTACGCTGGTCATTCATCCTCTCTGGGCTTCAGTTTCCTTATCTGTGAAAACAGCTCTGATATCAGATGACACCGAGACTTTCTCCCTTTCTATAAGATCTCTCTTAACAGTTGGATGTAAATCAAACTGTTTAAAATTTAACAGCAGTACTGCAATTTAAAGTAATATCTTATGATTCCTTTTATAAATGTATTAACTATGCTCAATTTATCATATGAAACTGATAGTTTCACTTAAAATTAATGCCCCAGGTCATTTGTGAATTTATACCATTAAATACATTTACTTTGTTTAAATAAATGTAATGAAAATATTTATTTTCTTCTGCAACAATAATATTCTCTCTCTTTTTTTAGAGACAAGGTCTTGCTCTTGTCACCCAGGCTATAGTGTAATGGTGCAATCACAGCTCAGTGGAGCCTAGAACTCCCAGGCTCAAGTGATCCTCCCATTTCAGCCCCCTGAGTAGCTGGGACTAGAGGCACGTGCCACCACATCCAGCTAAGTTTTGTACTTTTTGTACAGACAGGGTCTCAGCATGTTGCCCAGGCTGGTCTTGAACTCCTGGTGTCAAGTGATCCGCCCACCTTGGCCTTCCCCAAAGTGCTGGGATTACAGGTGTGAGCCACCATGCTCGGCCTCCTAACAATATTCTCCCTCTATTATATTTAATGTAGTCCCCCATAACTCTAAAATTTTCATGAAGTACTATAGCATTGTATCCGTTTTCTGCAGGCTCACATTTACATGGTTTCTGCCATCTTATTGCTAATGAAAAGTCCACTGTATTAAAAAACCATTCTAATAGCCCCCATCAAGGGCTCCAGTTCACGTTCTTAAAAACTATGGAATAATGTTCATGTTCTATTTTTTACCAAATTTGCAAAGATTGAGGTAGAAAAGAAAATACCCTTAAATTATAGCCTATCATTAAATCTGAGAACCACAACAAAAAACCAGGACACTCTATAATTTTGGAGCCTACCATAACTTCAACAAAAAAGAAAAATAAACAAAACACACCTGAGGTTAACAAAGTCTTTTGCTGCTAAGGCTTCTTTCAGCTTGAAGTTGCCCACAAGTTTCAGTTGATTTAGCCCATTCAGGCCTTCCGTAGGAAAGGAAGTTAATTCATTGAAACTTACATCTCTAAAATATGAATGAGACTTCAAGTTAATGCCCAAGATAGAAATCACATGAAAACATCCGTACATGTATTAACATCATGAATATTAGATCCCTAAGATGAAGTTCAAGTAGGGTGCTAAAATGATAATTCTAGCATGTATCTTGCCATTTGAGAAGATTTTACTATAAATACAGCTTAGTATTTATACAAGGGAATAACTAAATAGAAAAATATTTTGATTTGACAATGTTAAAACAGATGTTTCTACAGCACTAGTTACTACTTTCATGATATTATTGTGTAATCATCTACTTACAGGTTAGTTATTGGCCCAAGTGTGGCAAAAGCTTTACTGTGAATTTCATGTATCAGGTTTCTACTCAGATCTCTGCAATTATAAGAGTAACATGTTAATCTTTCAAATAAACACTCAAAATGCCACTTAGACTATACTTTAGAATTAGAGGCAGTAACACAATATTGCTGATAAGATAACAAATATCTTCAATCTCGCCCAGCAATATTTTTTTCATGTTTATGTTGAATGCCTCTCCTTCACAACAATGTATTTCTTGGAATATGTTCCGTACAGCAGTAATTCTAGCTGGCATCTGTTTCAAAACAGTTGTGAATTTTCCCACTTTATCATTCTGATACCAATTCAAAAATATAAATGATATGATATAACCTTTGGTACTGCTAACTCAGTGAGGAAAAGCCCAGTTTCTGAAAAAGCTGAAAATAAAAACAGACTTCATATTATTTGCCTTCTCAAAGGTTATTGATAAGGCCCTGAGAGAAGACAAACAATCAATATGCAAACAAGAGCATTCCAGGAGGGCTGCAGATACCCTTCTTTTCCTAAGCAGGAAATAAACATTGCATCAACAGTAGAGCCAGCTCCGTATTCAGGAACATACCCTGAGAAATTCTGATATTATAGAATTAATAAAACAGAAATAATCTACAAACACACTTACACTGAACCTTAAAGGAAATTTAAACACTGAATAAATTCATTCTGAGACACATTTCATAGATAACAAGGAAACTCAACACACTTGGTTCCAAATTACGAAAAGACCAGCTTCTTAAACTGTCACTTATCAGTGTTCTAGAAGTGATGGCAACTAGGAGCCAGTCTTCTTCCCTATGACTGCCCAGGCTTCCAGAAAGTTAGTCTACGACTTGCGATGATCCAGCAACCCAACTACCAATTAAATATTTTCTAGTAGAGTGTGTGTCATATTTCTTAAAGGGGATATACTAAAAAACCATATTCAATACATGTAATTTCACTTCACTGTCAATTTTTCAAACTTTTTCTATAAGAGAAAAATGTTGTGCTGGGCAAGGTAGCTCACACCTGTAATCCAAACAACTTTGGGAGGCCAAGGTGGGTGGATCACTTGAGCCCAGGAGTTTGAGACAAGCCTGGGCAACATAGGGAGACCCCATCTCTACAAAAAAAAAAAAAAAAAAGAAAGGAAAAAAAGAAAAGAAAAAAATTAGCTGACATTGTGGTGTGCACCTGTAGTCCCTCAGCTATTCAGGAGGTTGAGGCAGGAGGATTGCTTGAGCTCAGGAGTTGGAGGCTGCAGTGAGCTGTGATTTCACCATTGCATTCTAGCCTGAGTGACAGAGTGAGAGACCCTGTCTCAAAAAAAAAGAAAAATGTTCACTAATTTAGTGTACTATGTTTCTGCACTAAAGTTCTAGGAATATAATGAGTGGCAAGCTTTGTCTCAGTCACCTCTATATTCCCAACTACTTATGAGAGTACCCGGAACAAATATGTAGTCAAATACAAATGATTTTTTAAATAAGTGCTTCTGTGGCTTATGAACTCTATTTGCCATGACAGATACTCCAGTGCAGGGGTCAGCAAACTTCTTCTGTAGAGGGCCAGATAGTAAATATTTTCACCTTTGTGGGTCATATACTCTCTGCTGCAACTACCCCATTCTGCTATAGTGGGGTGAGAGCAGCTTTAGACAGCACTTTAATAATAAAGACCTGGCAGTGTTCAATTAAACTTAATTGATGAGCCAGGAAGCAGACTGGATTTGGTCCACAGGCTGTAGTCGGCCTACCCTTGCCCTAAGGAATTGGCAAACCTCACTATTATAACTTGAAAACAAACAAGCTACATCACTTCAGTTATACACATTACACATTTTTCTATTTGCCAATGAACAATTAGCTAAAGTAAAAAATAATGAAAGTAGATTATTTATAAAGTTGCAAGTCTAAAAATCTTGCAATGCGTAAAATAATATTTTAGGAAAAGTCTAAAAATAATATTTACTGAACACAAATTATATTTATATATATCTTTTTTTTTTTTTGAGGCGGAGTTCACTCTTCTTGTCCAGGCTGGAGTGCAATGGCGCAATCTCAGCTCACTGCAACCTCTGCCTCCAGGGTTCAAGCGATTCTCCTGCCTCAGCCTCCCAAGTAACTGGGATTACAGGCATTCACCACCACGCCTGGCTAATTTTTTATATTAAGTAGATAGGGTTTCACCATGTTGTTCAGGCTGAAATTAAAATTATATCTTTAAGTATATCTAGTAACATGGAAATCATAACAACATACTAACATAGTTTGGAAAAAACTTATTGTCTTTAATAATCATAGACAAACTTACAGAATCCTTAGGGATATCAGGCCTTGAAAGGTGCCTTCCTTTATTTGGTAGATCTGATTACGCTGTAAAGAACTAAAGAAAAAAAGAAGAAGAAAGAAGATGAAGATGAAGACAAAGACGAAGAAGAGAGCAGGAGGAGGAGGAAAGAGAAAGAGATAGAGAGAGAAAAAAGTTATGCTCTATTTTGAAAAATAACATTATAACATTTCTTAGTTGAGTTTTTTCTAAGTTTAAATAACTATTCTTATGTAACAGTGATCTTGTTGAAAGAGAACTGCCCTTTTCTCATCTATAAAATGAAAGAGATTAATTGGTATTTCATCCCATATTATACTGGGAATTAATTGGTATGCTATCTAAACTCCCCCATCAACCCCACTCAGGCTTAAGAGAAGGAAGATGATGCAGGGAGAAAAGGAACAAAGACAACACAACTATGACAAATACCATAGGAATAAAGTTACAGGACTAAATAGAGTGAAAATGGGAGAATTAATGCCTCCCAGCCAACTTCCACCAGTACTGTCCAACACAGGATATGATGGGAACTGGCATTCATGTCTGGTTTCCCTCAATAGCTGGACAAGTTTTCATTTTCTATTTCTTTTAAAAAACACCAACTTCCCCCGCATAGTGTTTCATGGGATGCCTGATAGGTAAGTGCCTAATACATGCTGGTTGCATGAATATATCTGGTTCAATTTGACATGTTATGTATGGGAACATCTGATTACAGGAATTTCTAATTTCTTACTATTAAAGCCATCTATTAAAAATAGGAAATGCTCAACAAACTAACAATATACCACAGCAAAAGGAGTAAGTCAAAGACCAACTCACATTTCTTCCAGAGCATGGCAACCATTAAAACTTGGAAGGTCTCTTATATTGTTGTAAGACAAGTCCCTTAAAACAACGGAAATTAACAAATTAATGCTATGTTATCAGAATATTATATTAAAAGAGTGGTACTCGGAAGCATTGAAAGCAGAGTTAAGATAACTAATAAAGAGATATGCCTGAATAAGAAAAGCAATTATTTTTTCCTAAGACTTGTCAACTTTTCAAATACCTCTGTGATACAATAAGCCTAAGACTGATGAAAGTTCAAGAATGTATTTTTGAGCATAGACACTATAAAATATGTAAAAATACATTTATATAAAGTATATATATAAAGTATATAACATAAATATATAAAATTAAATATGTAAATATAGAAAAATATAGAAAACATATAAAATTTGTTGGTAAAGCTACATTTTTTAAAATTTGTATTTATACAGTTTAAAAATTTGTATTTTTTCAATATTGTTTATCCCATAAATAACTTATATGTTCTTTTATTGAAAAGCTCTAAGAGAAATGGTATGCTTATCAACATTTTAAAAAACATTTATATTACATCAAACACCAGAACTATTTAACTTTCAGTCCCACTGCAGTTTTTCCTCAACAGTGATCATTGTGTTTGATACACCACTACATCACTAAATTATAGTCATGACCTACATAACAGTTTTGGTCAATAACAGACACCATATACAATGATATGGTCCCATAAGAATATAATACCATATTTCTGCTCCAACTTTTCTATGTTTAGACATACAAATATTTACCATTGTGTTACAATTGCCTACAGTATTCAGTACAGTATTATGCTATACAGGTTTGTAGGCTAGAAGCAACAGATTATATATAGCCCAGGTATGTAGAAGAAACCACCAAGGTTTGTGTAAGCATACTCTATGATTTTCACACAATGACAAAATTGCCCCATGACACATTTCTTAGAATGTATTCCTATTGTCAAGTGGATGTGTGACTTTACTTGCTTAATCAATCAGTCATTTATCTTGTTACTATCTCCCACCACTGAATACTTATTAACAACTTAATAACTTAATTGTTTATTCTGGTGACATTTCTACATCCTTTATTTACTTTTAGTTTCTAGGTCAGCCTAAAGTTTTTAGAAAGCTACAAGCTTTAGTTCATTCCTGATTGAATAAAGATTTAGGCTCTGCTTAGGTTGCAGATGACAGAGAGGAGAATATGAGGAGATACACCCCTGGACAAACTAGAATAAAGACAAAGAGTCAGGATGAGAAAAAATTAAGAAAGAACCTAGCTTGGATTTACTTTGTTCAAATAAAGTCACAAGTATATGATATATTCATAATCCTAAAACCTAATTCAAATGCATATTGCCCACCATGGAGATGACTCAAATATCTGCTCCTTTACAGAAAGGGAACAACTAAGTAGTAATTATACCTCAAAACCACCTTATGGAAAGTAGATCCTTAAAAATAAACATGTGTGACTATATAAACAAAAGGTATGAGGGGAACGGAAGAAGAATCCAACTTACAAAGTCCTAAGCATCTTTTGTTCTTGACACAAATTATTAGGTATGCTGCTTATCTTTGTACCTGTCAAAGTCCTGTGGAAAAACATTATTCATGTAATAATTCAACTCAAGAATAGTAAGCAAAATTTATTCCCATATAGAAAAATGATAGAAAAAAAGTGCTCACATATTTACATATGGACTAGATTCTATACATCCCATGGCCTAATTATTCCATAAAGTTAGACATGCAGGAAAGTGAACTGAACCCCAATGTGATATCATGTCCACAGGAACTCAAAAACACTTGTGACATTAGATGCTGATATTGTCCAGATGACGGGCTTGATTCTCCACATGGACCAGGAGGAAAACACTAATCTACAGTCACACAGTCTGATCACAGTTAATTGCAAGTTGTCACCTTCTTACACCCAAGACCTTTGAAACCAACTTGCATTCTGCCCCCAAACCTTGTTTCTGTCTTGTCTTTCAGTCAACCTGGGTCAGCATTTGCAAATGTTCTCTTATTCCTCTCCCTTCTCTAGTCTATCACCAGTTCCTGTTATTTTTTCCTCTGTTGTGTTTCTAGCATCTAATTCTTTCAGAAAAAGAGTGAAGTGAGGCAGAGAGGGATGGAGGAATCTCAGACAGACCACACTATTTGTCCTGGTGCAAATCCAGTGATGGATTAAAGATCTGGAGCTCTCATAATTCAGTGTGTTCATTTGGTCAGGCGGACTATTCCCACGGCTGCCTCACTGTTCTCCCCATCTCTAGTCTCTTTCTCCTTACCCTCCTCACATTACCTGCTCGAACATTCTCAACATCTCCAACTGCCTTAAGAGTCAAGTTTAAACTCCTTACCTCAGTGCTTCCCAAGTTCTTTTTAAAAAAAATCTTGTCACATGTGACCATTGTAACATTTAAATGGCACGCTGAAGTAAGACTCCTGTGGCTAGAGGCCCTAACTGCCTCAGGCCCCACCTGACTGTCTGAAGGGCTGAGGTCATCAAGATCTTAAGCGCACCTGTAAACCCATGCACAGACCACTCACTGGGAAACTGCCACAACCAAATGTCCAATGTTCAAGGCCTGTCATTGTAAAGTCTAATCACAAACAATTCTCCGATGTCTCCATACCACCCCCATCCTATTATAAACATGTAATTCTAGCTATATTTGCTCATCTATATGCCATCTCTGATAATACTTTTGGTACTTCCAGTTTTACTAATCCTGCCTTAAATAAAAGAGTCAGCTCTGGGAAACCTGACAGTATTCAAACATTCCACCTCCTTCGTGAAACCTTCTGTGATAGTCTACATCGATTGCTCCCACTTCTAAATTCTGAAAGCACTGCTTCTAATTTGCCACTTCATTGCTGCTTTGTATTTTCTGTGAACTTCTCAGATCTTATCCACATAATCAGCTCTACTCTGTCTAAGCTCACTGACCCCAAACCCAATATATTCTTTTCCATGCATGAAATGTACAAAGGGAAACTGAAGGAATCAACATAAACTGTCACTAACAGACCCTGGCACCCTGCTAGCAGTCCAGTAGTGTTATCTTTATACAAGCCCTCTTCAAAGGGCCATACTTACAGACTTTCCAGGTGGGCGGTTCCTGTAAGATTGGGGAACTGCTGCACCATGCTTGCACCACGAATGACTCTTTAAGAAATTGAGAAAGACAAAGTAATTTTAATTTTTTTCATATTTTATCTTTTAAACAGTTTAAAATTACAGTGCAACTATAACTAAAAATAAAACTAGTTTCATCTCTTGAATGTACTTGAAAGTGTGATAACGTGGCCAAGTATTCACAAAAATAAGAACCATTATAAATTCTGCCCAAGGGAGAAAAAAATTTTAAAGATTTTGTTTTCTGGAGTTCCAGTAACAAATTATTGTTTTCCACTAAAACAACTGTATAAATATCCAGGTTTGTTTTTAAATTCACATACTTACAGGGAATGAAGATCAGATAAATTGTGAAATGCTGAGTTCCCCACATAAGATAGAGGATTATCATACAAATGTCTGTGAAAATACCCAAAAAAAGTAACATGTTCATATGTTCACAAGCAATCTAATATTAAATCTATGTTCACAATGTACATATATCCAAAAGTCTGAATTTTCATTCTTTATCTGGATGTTTGGCATTGTAAAGACATAGCTTCACATAATTATACGTTAAAAGAAACTTTCAAAAATACTTACATAGTTCTTAAGAGTGGGTTACCATCAAATGCTCCATCAGGAATAACAGAAATAGAATTACTATGAAATCCTCTAGAAAGATAGGAGAAAAGTATTTTGAAATGCATTAGCCTCTTGTGAAATAAATCCAAGTATCTACTGCAATTCAGCATTATATAAAATACAACTGATAATGACTACATGAAAATTTTCAAAAACATAGGAAATCTCAAATTTTAATTTTATCTAATCTTTTTCAGTATCATACCTAATTCTTTTTTAACCCACTGCTTAGCCTGGTATCTATCAGATCCCTCATATGCATTTATCTGTTGCTTCATCATAGAAAAAAGCTTTAGACTATGAGAAACAGGTGTTCTAACCTCCAAATCTCTCTCACTGTAGCCTGTATTTAGTCTCTTGGCAATGCATCTTAGAATGTTAACCATTAACTAGCTCATGACACACAGTCCCTGTTGTGCCATATACAGTCACTATCTCTACCCATGACAAACCCAACGTCCAAAATGTTCCCTCAGGCTGGGCACAGTGACTCATGCCTGTAATCCCAGCACTCTGAGGGGATCACTTGAGCCCAGGAGTTTGAGACCAGCCTGGGCAACATGATGAAATCCTATCTCTAGAAAAAATTTAAAAATTAGCTGGGCGTGGTGGTGCATGCCTGCAGTCCCAGCTATCCAGGAAGCTAAGGTGGGAGGATCACCTGAGCCTGGGAGGTCAAGGCTGCAGTGAGCTGTGATCACGCCACTGCACCGTGGCACCCCAGCCTAGGCGACAGAGTGAGACCCTGTCTCAAAACAAACAAACAAACAAACAAACAAACAAAAAGAAAGAAATAAAAACAAAAATGCTCCCTCATTCCTGTGTTTAAATATTTTTATTCTTTCAAGTTCAGTCAAACTCCTTCCCTTTGGTGATGCTTTCTGCAGTAACTCCAAACTTCAATTAGGTATTCTTCTGGAATGATTTATTTATCCTATTCATTCAGCATTTATTTCTACCTAGAAACAGCTATCTGTCTTAACATGATCAGTTTCCCCAGTGAGACTAAGACTGCAAGCTCCTTAAAGGCAGACACTGTATATCAGGCCTTCTTGTTTTACCAGCATCTAACCCTATACAGCGATCTATACTCAAAATTGTCTGTGCCATCGAACACAATCCAATTGTATGATTATTTGTGTGTTTGTGTGCATGTATTACAATTATATGCAATGGAACAAGATGTGCTAAAATCTCATTGTCGGAACATTAAATGGTGAGTTTCAGGGATATGAAGACATAAAGAGAATGAAGCAATACTCACAGCTCTTTTAGGCTAGGAAGGGCTTTAATAGCCTGAGGAAATTCCCCCAAGTTATTATAATTCAAGTCTCTAGGAAAAAAAATGGGTGAAAATATATCAAAATATTAAATAGTGGTCATAATTCATAAGGCATTTTGTTACAGATATATATTTTTTAATCACATCATCTGTATGGTAATCTTTCTTTACCAACCATATCATCATTCAAAACCAAAACCATGTAGGAGTTTAACTGAATTTACACCTTTTCTTACAATACTGAACAGAGATAAATCATTCTTCTTCCATGATGTTTTTAGGTCAACAAACTTACAAGTTCAAAGAATTTTCAGAATCATGTATTACTGATGCATTAAATACATAAACCATCTGAATGGTATTTCTCTGAAAATTCATTATAGAAAATAATTCATTGAATATCCATTTGTAAATGACAGCATGAAACTGAAGTTTCCATTTGGAGTTCACAGTGGCTTCCTGAAATTCTGGTATAAGAGCAGCTGACCTCAGTTCCACCATCAGCATGATGACCTGAGATAAGAATAATCAGAAGGAGGCTAGGCGCAGTGGCTCACGCCTGTAATCCCAACACTTTGGGAGGCTGAGGCGGGCAGATCATGAGGTCAAGAAATTGAGACCATCCTGGCCAACATGGTGAAACCCCGTCTCTACTAAAAATACCAAAATTAGCAAGGCATGGCGGCACGTGCCTGTAGTCCCAGCTACTCAGGAAGCTGAGACAGAGAATCTCTTGAACCTGGGAGGCAGAGGTTGCAATAAGCCGAGATCATGCCACTGCACTGTAGCCTGGTGACAGAGCAAGACTCCGTCTCAAAAAAAAGAAAAAAAGAATAATCAGAACGACAAGGGTAGATTCACACAACTGTTGTCCTCATATAGGTTATGAATTATTGGGAATTTTATATTAGTTAGGGGACAGATAAGCCATAGTGATCTGCACTAAAAAAGTCTTAGTTCTGAGAGTGTTTAAAGTTTAATTTCTTTTAACATAAAGAGCACATTGGCATATGATTAGCATGATTGACTTCAGAATGAAAGTAAAATTTAAAAAGCTCAGCTCCTTTGAGACCTATTTTGTTTTCCTTTTCCTTTTTGTAACATAGAAGAAAAAAATGGCAAATAAAAATTTAACTGGGAAGAGGTTTAATTTTAACATAATTCAAATAGTGTACACAGCCTAGGATTAGGAAACCTCTTCAATCTTTTATTTATAACACTGAAACTCACACACTTAGCAAAGGAGATCTGAGTTTGGAACTACCTTCTACAAGATTTTCAACTTTCATATATCCATTGAAGTTTCCTATCCTCTGATTTAGATAGGAAAGTGAATTAATAGAGTCCTAAAAGGTTTTAAGACTTCTCATTAATTGACAGTTAACCAGAAAATTCATCAAATAAAATAGTACAAACCCTGAGCATTCCAATCAGGTTTTACTCACCCATGTAATTGAGACCTTCTCTGAATCATTTACTCATCACAACAGCAAACATTACATTATCTTTGAATAAAGGCAATAAAGGCAACTAATATAGGCTAAAAGAACAAAAATAAAGATCCTTCTCTCAATTATACACAGCTGCACAATGCCTTTTACTTATATAGTGGTGCAATGTACAGTTGAAACAGCCAGAGGTCTCAAACACTTTAGCTAGTGGAAACAACAACAAAAGTATCACAGCAAAATATAAAATCTCCGTTTGTTACATGTAAAAGCAGATATAGTATTCAAACCCAGTGTTAACAATTAGAAGGCAACTGAGGTCATAGAAAAAAACAAAACTATCCAGAATTCATTTTAGAAATTTCTAACTTCCAAAACTGTCATACATTTAACAAAACCAACATTTCTGGAAAGGTATACATCTTTGTAGATTGAGCTGTTTTGAATGTGTAGATTGAGCTGTTTTGAATGTGCATTCTTTGGGGGGAAATATGCAATTCATCCTTTGCCATTTTTAGCCATGGACTTAGACTAGTATTCATAATTGGGTTATTTGATAGCAAGAATTTAGTCAAGTATCAAAGTGAATAAGAAGCTGAACTCAAGGCCAACATTTTTTTCTTTTTCTGTAATGGAGTACAAAACTGCACTTTCAATATCACAATGCAGTTGCCTAAAATATGAATATACTTACAAGGTCTCCAGGTTATCTAGTCCATCAAAACAGTGTTGACTCAGGCTTTTAATTTTATTGTTATGAAGATGCCTATGGAGGAAAAAAAAGCATAAAATGACTTTTCAATTTCCCATTGGCAACTATTATCGTTGTTTTATATGTCTGAATTGGTGTATAAAGGAATGATGTAGCTAAACATATCAACAGTTGACCACAGAAAACAAGTGGCATTGGGTAGTTATCTCTTGCTATGTACACTGCACAGACTCACTAAACATAGAATACCCCATGGAAAGAGAGAGTATCTCTAATGGAAATGTGGTATGTACATGGAAGATTATTTAATATTTACTCATCAAAATAAAGTTTTGATTAGCTCTTAATTATATGAAGCAAAATTTGATGAGCTCTCCTACTGAGGACATGAGGGTAACAGTGTGGAGGAAGTGTAGTTTACACCAGTGAGATCTCTAACAGATTTTAAAAGAAGTGCTACTTTGTTATGTCTTGGAAGATTTAAAAAGCACTGCATCCCATACTCTCTGAACAAGTGGAAAACACGAAACATCCCTGGGACTAACTTCTATGGCCACCTTGAAATGATTTCCCTTCTTTTAACATTGAATACGCTGCTGGGACACAAGTAAAAGCTGTATGAATGTGTGCTGAATGACCTAATTTATTCTCATGATTACAACTGGTCATTTATCTTAGGGAGATTAAACAATTATCACCAGCTATTAATTTTTTAAATTCTCCCATTCTGTTTAATCTTGTACAAAAGCAGCTCCCTCAAGCACTAACTATTCAGGAGCATATTCAGCGAGGTGCTTTGATAATAATCTGTCAGAAGAAGCCTGTTTTTGCACCCCAATTAACACAAATATATGGAATTAAAAGGGTTAGATACTTACAGAACTACCAGGCTTGAAAGGTTGGTAAATGCAAAGTCAGGGATGCTTGAGATCTTATTGAGAGCCAGGGTCAGTGCCTGTAGGGTGGGCAGATTGCTGAGGGGGTGCACGGGCACCTCTGTCAAGCTGTTGTCATCCAGCCACAGATGCCGTAACTGAACAAGTCCTTCAAAACTGTCCTCGGGGACTGAGGTAATATGGTTGGCATCTAAACGCCTAACAGAAACAGAAACAACCATGTTCAGTAACAAATTCTAGTGAAATGAGTCAGTTCAAGTCTCACAACTCAAAGCTTTCAAAACAAAAAGGACTTATAAAAATGATCATCTTTAATTTTACTAGAAGTCCTCATAAAATCTAATAACTTTTTCATGATCAGTATTGTATATGAAAGTCAGTTCTCTTCCTTCGTAAGAATGGCATGTATCCAAATCTATATTCTTCAACTATCTTTGGCTAAGAAGTAACTTTAGAGCAGAAAGATATATTAAAAAAAAAAAAAAACTTGCAAAGTTCTTATTGAAATTATGTTTTAGAGCATAATTATCAAACATACAAAAAAAGAGAAGAAACTAAGCTGACCAAATAAGCTACTTTACTTCCAATGTTACATTAAAACTACTATTAGACATTAAATTTAGTTGCTACTCTGATTCTATACCAAAGGGAAATATTAGAAAATACTTAAAATTTTTGTATAGCAATAAAGAATCTAAATAGATTTTCAATCATCCTTATTACCTCTAGGCAAGTTAAAAATGTAAGTGCCATGTACAGGCAAAGCAACTTTTTCCTCTTCTCTTAGCAGTTAAGTGCTTTTGAAAAATCAGTGTGCTAAAATTAACAGTTATTAAGAAAAGGTCAAATTATCTGTTGGAAAAATCAAGCAGCTCCTCAAATCAATGTTACTGTGGCTTAAAAGCTTCTTCAATTTTTCCAAAAATTTTGGAATTAAGAACACCTTACTAATAGGATTACTAATATTTAAAATTAAGTCCCCATCTGAAAATCAGGAAACTAAGTCCTACGTATTATTGTTGGCACAACAAGATGTAATTGTTGGAATAACTGCTTTTCAACACAAAGACAATCTGCTATTAATATGATGACGGACACTATGTGCCAGGCAAATCACAGCTTTCCTCACAAATCCCTTGTTGATGCATCTTCATTACTTATATTCATACCTCACAGCCTTGAACCTCTTTGTGAAAATTACAGAACACACACACACAAAAACACTGGTTAAAAATTCAAAATGACAGCATCTTTTTAAAGAAATAGTTTGACAACTTTCAAGTTGAGGAAATTCTGAGTTTTAGAGTGGTTTTTGTGCCTCCTGTTTCCTTATGCTGTTCCAACTTCAGTTCCTGCCATAATTGTCCGTTTCCACCACAGTCAAGTTCTGGGCCCCTGGTCCCAATTAACTGCTCCCAGCCCCAGATGCATTTTCCCTTCCTAATGACGGAATAGCAGGGGTTAAAGACCGTTGGTCCTGGTGAGTATCTGATGAAAGCTTTCTTTCTAATAGTCAAGATATCTGAAAGAACACTTGAAAAGGGAGAGCTTAGGACACTGAGCAGCTGCCTTAAGAATCTATCTAGAAACACACATTTTTAGACTTGTTTATTTTTTGGACTTTCTAGAACTTGCCCTGAGACAGGTAACTTTTACATAACAGACTGGCAAAGTATTGGCTACAGAGTGGCAAAGTACTGCCTACAGAGCTGTTTAGGAGATTTGCTTTAATGAGCAGATAGGAATGTGTTCAAACGTGTGCACGCGTGCACGCGTGCGCGCGCGCGCACACACACACACACCCCTTGTGGAACTTTTCCATTCTTAGGAAGAAAAAGATTTAAACACATAATCATACAATTAAGCATATTATATAAATAAATAATTAATGTAGCTAAATTATACTTGTAGGTAACTTAATTACCTGCAGTTCACTCAACACAGTTAAATTGAGCATCCTGTTAGGTACAAAGGATAAGATAGTGAACACAACAGGCATGAGGCCTGTCCTCAAGAGACTGACATTCCAGTGGCGGAGGTGGCATACAACATAATAAACAAGTCACAAAATGGTAACGAAGTTCTTTAAAAAGTACCTCTGGAGTAGATAAACAGGGCACTGAGGTTACAGACTGATGGACTCTGAGGAGGAGGGTAGTTACTCAAGAAAAGCATTTCTAAGAAGGTGACATTTAAAGTGAGACCTAAAGAAAAAGCAAGAATGAGTCAAAGTAGGAGCTGGGCAAGGAGTGTTTTAGGCAAAGGAAAGAGCCAAGGCAGAGACCCAATAGCAGAATGGTTGCTGGTATGATCCAGCAACTCCCCGAAGGTATGAGTGATTAAAACACAGGAGGAAGGGAGTAGAGGGACCAGGGAGATACAGCTGTAGATGCAAACAGGGTCCACATTCCATATGTCCCTATAGGCCAGGTAAGGGGTTTGGGTTGTATTTTCGTTACAATTTGAAGTTCCTTAGTGTTACTGCAGTTGAAAAGTTTAAATTGTTTATTTTATCATATTGATGATATATATTCCTATTCAATAAAATAGTATGTAATGCACCTCCAAATACCTACAATGCCTCTACTGATTCAGAAAATAGTATAATAAGGAAAGCTGTCAGTGCCTTTTTAATATAAATTCAGTACTGTATAGAACCTTTAAACTCTTGTGAATTCTGTGTCATCAAGGAAAAAAGATGGCCTTAACTTACTGCTAGAAAACTAGGTGAGTTTTGAGCTAAGACAGTAATAAAACTATCTTCTATACAAAATAGCATAGGTACAACAATAAAATAGCCTAATACAACAATAAAAGCACGGACACAATTTCCTCTGTACTAAAAATTTCCAAAAATTGTGAAGTCACACATAAGTAGAGATTAAAAAGAACTATGGAAAAATGAAACTCTTAAATAAGAGGTTAAACGAGAAAAACAATTTGTGGTGACTCACATGGTTAATCCTTATCCCTCAATTCACATGTAGGTGTGGTGAGGCACCCATAAAAGTGAAGAGTCTGTACTTATACTGAGACCAGTGCTTCAGAGCACTGTCTCAGTGTGGCTTTGTAGCAATGATCTATGCTATTAGTATTCATCCTAACTAACAGATGAAGAAAATACTATAATTCTTTAAGTAGATGCTGAAAAGCATCAGCTATCTCACAAAATGGAAAGAATATGAAGGTTTATTCAAGGTATTTTTCTATTTAAACTCCATGTGGTAAGAGATAAACTATTGCTTTGTTTAGCTTTCTTGTTTAACGGTGAATAACATATTTATTCACTCAATTTCTTTGTTATTTTTGTCTGGAAAACATGTTTCTATTTTCTATCCTCAAAAGCCAATTTTACAATTGACTGAGACTCATGTATTTTTAAATTTCTTGTCTAAACAAACTACAGTAACAAAATAATATTAAATGCAGATATTTAACTGCTGAAAGTCTTTGTTATCAATAAACACCTGTATAATCAAAAGATCTCCTTTCTCTCTATTCTAACTTACCAATAATGTAAGTATTATAAACATATTTTAAAACTGAGAAAAACCTAGGAAATTTAATCTTTGAGATATTTTAATAGTCAATAAAAATGTAATCTGATGTTAAAAAATTTCTAGAGGAGATAATTATGACATGTCATTTTAATATTCTGCTGAGGTAATGCTTTAGTCATTTTAGTTTTATGGGAGGGAATTATGCTACCTTTTTATTAGTATCAACAATTGGCTTTCAGATTTTATAGTCATTATCAAACATACACTTGCATCAAACCACTTCTGATCAATTTCAATCCCTAATGAACTTTGCTTCTTTTAAGCACTATTCAAAACCACAATGAAATCTTTCATGTAATTCAGATCTGAAGAACAGATTTCAAAATGACTCAAGTGCTGATAAGACTGTTTTACACCATGAGAGAACTTCAACTGTATCTAACTTCACCACTGCACCCACTCTACTAACAAATGCATGAACATTTCCTTCTTAAAGAGAACAGGCCTGACACATAGCAGATCCTCGTGTTTCTGACATATATGAAAACATCTCAATGCCTTTAAAAAAAAAGTTTGTTTTATCTCCACTCCATACACTCATCCCAATTTTGGAGATAATTTAAACTAAGCAACTTGCTCCATGAATGATAAGCACAGTATGCTTTTTTAAAACATGAAAGAGAAACCTATGATTTCTGTGAAAAACACCACTTTAAATCATCTACATTACCAATAAATGTCTCATGTACTTTAATGTACTTATTGACCACAAATTAGAGAGAATATTTGCATGTTTTCTTGGTAATTTTTCTGTTCTACAGTTGAAAGTAAGATTTTAGTCTTCTCTTTATTACCCTTTAAACTAGACAAAATAATTGAGTATTTTGATTATTAGATCTTACAAAATGACAATTCAATATGAAGGTCTTGAAGTAAAATACATTCTTAAGAAGCAAAAGAAAATATAACTATTTAAAATGTCTGATGAATTCAGGTCCAACAGAGGTTAGATGACTTGCCCTGTGTACATCCATCCGAGGTGAGAGAGTGTGTGAAGTCAGCAAGTAACATTTCTATAAGGGAACTCATTCCCATGGATTCATTTTAAGCGTCTACCTAGAACCTACTCAATTAGCTGTGGTGAAAAACAAATCCTTATATTCCATAACTTACCATTTTAGTGAAGGGAGCTACTTAATACAGACCACCTTAAATTAAACTTCCATTTAAACTAAGAATTAAATGGCCAACACCGTGGATATTCCTTGTTTATGGGTTAGATACAGTTTAAAGTTTAACTTTACAGCATATATTTTTATTTTCACATTCATTGCTCATTAACTACTAGAATATCTAACCTAAAATCAAATAGTAAGCTATAATTTATAATTTCCAGGGATGTCTCTTTGGTGCAGTTAAAAATGGCTTTATGTTCGCAAACTGATGGGACAAGCAGCTCAATCATTTTCACCGTACATTTTCTAACTTGCGCGTATTTCCTACTATTTGCGGTTATTTCAAAGTATAATACAAAACCTAAGAGACAAATTCATATACAAATACGTTGTGTCGCTAAAATGCAATTTTATACCAGCACACATAAGGGTGATAACTATTAACATTTTTTATTCAGAGTGCTTCTGGGGAGGTTGCTATTTAAAATTAGACTTCTGAATTCTACCTTTAAAAAGAAAACCAGCATTACTTCTATGTTACAGCCTAGGGATCTGCATTTTAGCAATTTCCCCCTAGTGAGTCTGTTGCAAAGCGTGGTCAAAGTACCACACTTAGAGAAACTATGCCCCAGAGTCCCATTGTATTTGGTATTTAGGACATGAAGTGAGGCAACGCAAATTTGTATTCATTATTCTAGTAGAAGCTAATGAAGTTCCCTGTTTTGAAGAATACTTTTTCATTTTTTCCGAGAAGTTCCCTTGACCACATTGAGGAATTACAATCGATTTGTTCTGATTATCATTACTACACGAAACAGAAACCTCTTTGTGGCTGTTTCTTGACAGTCAAGGCACAAGACACTAAAACTTCTGTACACATGTAACTGGTTCCAAAGAGGTGCTGATCACCGGCTGTGCACAAGTTCATGGAAGTACACCCAGCAGTGAATACCCAGTAGCTTTCTCTCAGCCTCTAGGACAAGAGAGGAGGTAAACAGAACCACCTCCTTCTCCCTCACCAAAGGGCATTTTGATAACATCGACTAGCTATCTCTGTTTTATCTTTCCTTAGGATTCCAATTCTTTACACCTTTAACAGCCAGAGTAGTATCTTGGTGAGTCAAAAAATCAAGAAGTTACTTACAAAGACTGCAAAGCACTCAGCCCTCGAATGGCTTCACTGGGTACTGTTTTCAACTGATTATTCTGGAGCGTTCTGAAAGAAAATTTTTGGTTAGTGAGTAACAAGTGATAGTTACCATTTTTTCTTAGAAAAATTCAGAGCCTTTTTTTTTTTTCCAAAAAAATATTTCCAATGGGAAATGTGGGGGGAGGCGGAGGTGGAAAGCATCTAAGACAAGAGAATTGCAAAACTCTAGGAAGCACTTGCTGTAAAGCCAGAAAGGAAACCTATACTGCTATCCCAAGCCATGCCCTAACACAGACTTGCTGGGTAATCCACGTTTCCAAGGGTGGTTTTGTTTCTGGTAATTAAGGCACTCTAGTTAATGTTCATCACCCTGGGTACTATCAGTTAATGTTAATTAGGAGCTATAACAAGTTAACTGGGAGGTATAATAAGCAAATCCGTTGGAATGCCTAAAGCCTTTTCAAATTGGAATAAAGCAGAGCCCGGAAATGCGGACATCAGGTAAAGCCAATTTTTCCAAGCGGATGGCAGATCCCAAGCTCTTAAGGAACAGCAGCAATGTCCTCAATGCATGTGGGGCCAGAAGAGAAATAGAGCTTTGATCATCTACCAGTTAGGGCCTGCCGAATAGATGCATAGATCCATACTGAAAATGAAATCCTTTTGATTTTTTGCCTGAAGCCATTCCTGTCACATTAATAAAATGACTGCCTGACATGAATCATAACCACAGAATAGAAGAGATAAAGGTCCCACCTAGCTCACTGAACCAGAGAGGTCTAATGACCTGCTGAAGGGCATCCAGCATGGTAGTGGCAGAAGTGGGGGCAGTCAGTTCCCCTGTTTCCTAATCTGCCACACTCCAGGCTCCTGACCATTGCCAGGAATTTACTTCCTCACTGTTCGCTGGCTATATAAATTGTAGGCATCTGAATTCCCTTGAGCTCTAAAATTATTTTAACATTTGGAGCGCTTGTAAGCCTTTTTCCCTTTTACGGTCAGGTAATTCAAAGTTCTTACAGCTATAAGTAGAAACAAAACCCTACCAGTAAAACTTAAGTATGGGTTTGCTTCAATGCATTAGGCACCCAAAAAGCCTAACATTCAACTGTAATATGCTGGAGGTCAGAATACCTATTAGTTAGAGTTTTAACTTTTGTTATCTAGATGCAGGGTTGCCCAAATCAGCCTCTAGCCTCCCACACTCCCCACTGGCCACTCCTTAAATCTTTTAATCCTGAACTAAAAGAAACTGTGCTTAACCTAGTTCCAAGCATGTTGACTATGCAGAAAGAAAATACACAGCCAGCTGTGAAACTCTAAAATTGCATTACTTACAGAACTTTGAGTTCTTTCAACCCAGACAAGGCCTTTGGGTGGATAAAAGAAAGGTCGTTGCCCGCCAATTGTCTAGAGGAAAAAAAAAAAAAAAAGTAGCAAGAAAAAAAGATAGTGATTCAGACTTAAAATTCCGAATTTACAAAAACCTAATCTGTGATTAAAGCTCTACGTTAAACATTTCTCAAGTCTATCTGACATTAAACGTGGACTTAAACCCTTGCTAAAATGATCCTGCGAGTCTTCCAATGAGATAAATGTCTCTAGAATTTTTTTTTTAAGTCCCAATACAATAATTTAAGCAGGCACATTTTTATTCTGGTGAGGTCAAGCAAGCCAAAACACATTAAACCAAATTAAGTTTGCTATTCATGGTCACTCTGCAGCTTGCAGTGTTTTCTAAGGGCCTCATAAACACAAGACTACTGGTCAGCAGGCAAGAGTGTTTATACAGATTAGAGCAAACCAGTCTGTCAAGGAAGAATGCTTTTGGGAGGCAAGTCAGCCTGTTATCTCTGCATAACCAAGGGCAGCATATCCAGTGCAAAAGAGAGGCAAAAAGTGAGTCATTGAAAGCATAACTTTCCAAACAATGGCCTATATATTTTTTTCTGAAGTAAACAGGTTTTCCTAAAGAAATATTGACATGACAAATTCAAGTGGGGATAAAAGTAGAATAAGGAAATTATAAGAATTCTTTGGATCCTTTTGTAAGAAATCTGGGCACCCAATTCATTCTGAGCCCTACTTTTCCTCCCATTTCCCTGTGCATAGAGAAATAGAAGAAAAAGTTGAACAGAGGATATTAGGGAGAAGAATCAGGATGCAGGGCAGTGATTCACGTAAGTTAACTTGTAGACAGGTGAAGTGAAGGAAAGTTTTCAAATGTGTACTCAAAAATGATGATTGTGTGTTCATATGATCAAACACAGGACACTCCTGGTTCCTGGTTCTGTCAGGGATACTCTCCTAAACAGCTAGATTCTGTAACTATGTACATATATTTTTTAATGCTCTTTTCCACACATGTCTCAGGATCACATAGTCACCAAGTCCTCCTTTAAAATTCCTCTGTTAAAATTTATAATTAAATTTTTTAAGTTTAAAAATTTATAAAACTTAATGTTTATAATCCCTCCTTTAAAAGGTATGCATTTCCACTATTCTTCCTATTCCCTCCCTAAAACCTCTGCATCCCTAAGCCTTATTCATCAATTTATTCATTCATTTAAAAATGAGTACCTAGTAAGTGCCAGACACACAACATCTTTAGGTTCCCCCCTCTCCTCTTCTAATCTATTCCACTTATATATCCTGATTTTAGGGATACAAGAAAGATACTTTACCGGCCTTAAAATCTGAAGTCACTGTGGCCTGAAGCTCTACTTTTAGATGCATTGTTTTCTCTTGAAGTGGTGTTCCACTTATTAATAAAATGCAAATTGGCCTGGGAAGTGTAATCCTTACGTAACATTAACACACAGGCAATTGCACTGAAGATAGGGGGCAGCAAGGGGACAGGAAAGCAAACAGCCAAAAGACCCAGAAAAGGGGTAAGTATGAAGAATTATTTCTTCAATGGCAAGAATAACAATGCTGGATTCTCAGGCAATACCACCAAGTTTAGCACAGTTCATGCTCCTAAACTAAATTCTTCCTAAAAAGTCCTTCCACCATGCACTTTGTTTCTCACAAGGCATCCAAGCACCTACATTCTACACTGCATTGCCTTTCAACATTTCTCCATAACCCAGGCTCACAACAGCTTGCTTTGTGCCGTCAGCCTTGCAGCCCTTCACCTCTCAGGGCCCACCAGAAGTAAAACAAGGGACTGAAGAAGATGGTTTTAAGGCCTCTTCAGTTGCTTCCATTTTAAAATATTTCTCTTTAGCAAATCCTCTTGGTTCTAGACTAGCCAGCGGTACCACTACATTTTTTACTTATTTATTTATTTTATTTATTTTTTTTTTTGAGATGGAGTCTCACTCTGTCGCCCAGGCTGGAGTGCAGTGGTGCAATCTTGGCTCACTGCAATCTCCACCTCCTGGCTTCAAGCGATTCTCCTACCTCAGCCTCCAGAGTAGCTGGGATTACAGACGCCCACCACCACGCCCAGCTAATTTTTGTATTTTTAGTAGAGACGGGGTTTCACCATGTTGGCCAGGCTGGTTTCGAAATCCCGACCTCAAATGATCCGCCTGCCTCGGCCTCCCAAAGCACTACATCTTTTAAATGTTTCACCTAGCAACCTCATTTGTACCCCCTTAAACACTCAACTGCAATGCTGCTTCTCTTGAAAGCTTCAGTTCTTATAAATGTGCCCTATGCATGAACACTCAGAGCTCATAAACTTGGTCACAAGCTACCGTCTACTGGTTGCTTCTTGTATATTAGTCTTGTGGGCCAAGTACAAATGCCTTCAAGAGCAGGGTGTGCATCTCAAACTTCTGTTACCACCCACCAACATGCCAATTCATTAGCTAGAAACTGCTTTCTCAGAAGCTCCTCCTTGAAAATGCTCACCATTCCGACGCCATAGCATCCCAAAGTCTACCTTAGTGCAAGCTTGGTACAAGCAATCTCAAAGGGACCTGTCTCACTCATTAAATTCAACTGATAATGCTCACAGCTGTAATGCAAAGTGTCTAAAAGGTCACATTTTAAAAGATCAAATTGCACCATAAGAGCCATAAGAGGCAGTAGTCATCTTTCCCCAGGGCCTCAGATAGCCCTGTGATTGCTCTTCCAAGTGTTAAAAAGCTAGAGTCCTCCAAAAAAGAAACACTATAAACAGACTAAGGCTGTTGCAGGATTCTTATTATTCTTTTGTCTCTAATACGAGTCTTGAATGTCCTTGTATCTATGGGGCTTTCCTTGAGTTCAGCCTATTGTGCTGGGCTCATTAAAAAAAAAAAAAAAAAAAAAAAAAAAAGTATTTTATAAAGTAACAAAGAAAAGTAGCAAAATGCAGAACACCTGATTATCTTAACTTGTCAACAGAAAAGAGTGTTTGACCACATTAGCCAAAATATTTGCTTCCTTTTCCCAAATCTCTGCCCCTTTTATAAACCATGAGAAAACTAAAGTCACGTAACTTCAAAAAGCATTCTCTTTCTCCTCTATCTTTATATAAATGACAAAATGAGCTCTGCATGAGGCTTATCCTGAAATACAAGCCAACGATCTGAAGAAATAAACACTGCTGGTATGTGGTGGACAGTGATAATGCCTTCCAAGAGGACACCCTACTTTGATTACTTAGTTTGTTAGAAGAGTAAACATATCCTGTGGAGCCTTCAGGAATGTATCTACCTAAGTTTACTGAGCTGCTGTGTTAATGAGTAACAAGCACAGCAGCTTGGTAAAAGCTCTGCAGCTTCAGTAATTGCACCCTCCAGAAGCTCTTCACATGTTGCTTATTTTATGAGCTAGTATTTCTTATAGCAAACCTTAGGGATGCTTCATGTCTAAAAGCTCAGATTCAGAAAAGTGCAAAGTAAATAAATAGCAGGGTTAGGAACAAAATCCCAAATTCTTTGGAAGAAAAAAACTATAAGCCTACAGTAGTTGCAGACACTGTGATAGTGACAGATGGTACACAAACATTCTTTCATTTTAATCATCTCAAGACAACCGCCCTGCTTTTCTGAGTCCCTGAGTGGTTAGGTGACTTGGCCTAAGTCACACAGCTGGTACATAAAGGAGCCAGCATTCAAGTTCTCTTGCCTGGCTGGCTGAAATGCGTATCCACTTCTACCTGTATTGTGATGCCTCTGGTAGTCACCAAAAGATTAGGAAATAATTCTCAGAAAACATGGGGCAGAGTGGACTTGGGCAAGTTCATAGCCTTGTCTGAGTATCAATAGCTGTCACCTAGCAGAATAAAGCTAGTAAGGAGAGACTATGCATTAGGAGCTCGGAACTGCAATTACAGAGAAGTTTCCAACAGACCTACAGTGCCATCCTTCCCACAGCCAAAGATGACCAGCAAGAGGGGCTGAGAATGGGATTACCTGAGTGCCCAAAGGTAGGTTATGTCCTAAACTCAGTGAGACTTGGTTAAGGATATACAGCATTCTCTGTTGTTTGTTTTTTTATTTTTATTTTTTTTATTTTTTTAGGCAACTCACAAGGAAAAAGAGGTGGCTGATCCTGAGGAGGAATTTGGCCCTCTATTAGCAAAGACCAGCCACTTCCCATTCCATGCCTGGGTTTGCACTTCAGTGCTATAGCCAACAGTTTTCTTAGTTTCTCACTCCTTCAGAACCTATTGGTTACTCCCAGAAAACCTTTTTCATTGACTAAATCATGTTATTTATATTTTTCTTTTTGCCCCACAAACAATATTCTTTTACTATTTTCCAGAGCCTGTGAAATACTAAAGAAAAAAAATAACAATCAGGGTGAAAAAATCAGGGTAAAAGTGGTATGGTTTTCTGTCTGTAAAGGTGGACGGTCCCAGGCCCCAGTTCTTTCCCCTTTGTGTTCTGTTTCCAAAAACCACAGAGTGTCTCTCTGCAAGGGTTCAACCCCATCCACTCTTTGACTCCTCCTGTTATCACCTGATGTTTTTTCCTCCTGGACTACTGCCATGAACTTCCACAGTATTCCTGCCTCAAACCACTTAATCTGAAAAAGCACAATTCTAAGCATTTTCCCAAAGGCTCTCTTTTCCCCTACTGCAACTTAGCACTGTTACTACGTCCAAACACACAATGCATTGCCACCTCTGCCTCATTGCTCATACCATCTCCTTCACCTGAAATACCCACAACTCTGCCCTCTGCAAACTGAAGCCTTGTTCAAGTTGTCCAAGTAGGGTACACTACCACCGGTATGAACTCATTATGATACCACTTTCCTTTGATTCCACAGGTACCTTAGACAAAGCTGTCTCATTGGGTGCATCTTAGTCTGCCTTTAGTTCCTTTGTACTGCTCTGATCTTCTTCAATGATCTTACATGTCCCTCACGAGCAGGGACTAGGTCATCTTTATTCTGTATTCCTTTGTACGATCCCTTAAAAAGAGAAGACACTTGGTATTTGCTGTAATGTCTCCACTAAGCCCCATTGTAAGACTCTGGATTTGCAAAGCTAATATTACTACTGAAAGGGTGAGAAAGCTTCCTGATTATCTTCCCTTTTCTGCAGCTTTTCTCATTTCATTTCTACTCCCTCAGTCTCCTAACAGGAAAGAAAGAACTACGTGGCTAAAGTGTCAAGTGCCAGGGCAGACATTTTCTTTCTTGACATATGCTGGAAGTATATTTTCTTAAGGAAAGGTGGGGAGGAACTTTAAACATGGGAACATCAGTCCACTGGTCCACAGTAGTATCTCAACACACGCTGTGTTGTGCACATGATCACACAGAATTAAAACAAGTCTAGCAGGATTTCAAAGGGGACACCGTTTACCTTAAGGCAACTCCCACTTACTCTGTTTGCTACAACAGTCCCAGAAGCAAAGAGAGCAAAGACAGAGAATGGAGAGAAAGAGAAAGGGCAGAGGAGAGGCAAAAAGCAATCCTCTAGATTTCCGCTTTCCCATTGGATTTGGAACCATTCCAGGAAGTGGCATACAAGTGACTCAGTGTGTAATGTCTCTGTGAATCTGTTTTGTGTGCATTTATTATTCATAAAGACCATGGATTGACATTAGGGGCTCCTTCCAGGGAAAGCTTTTTGGAAAGCAAGTTTTCAATAATATCCTTGACTCTTAATGCATATATGACCTGAAATTTCCTATCTGCTCTCCCTTCCAGCGGGGGGAAGAAGTAGAAACTGCGCTGTCTAAATATGGGGCACTGGTCAAGGGTGTGTGTGAAGGACTAGGCCACATTTCAGATGGTAACCTGGGCCAAAGTTAATTTCTTCATGAAATGCACTGAGCTACACTAGTTTCTTCCCTTGGGAAGCAACTTTAAAAACATGAGAGGCAAGTGTGAAATACAGAATTTACCAATTGGTGTTATTTCTCTGAGAAATGCTGTGACTAGGTTTCTTGTGGTCTATTACAGAAATTTCATTGTAGCCATTTGGCTGGAATTCTAGCCAAGAATTAGTAGAGTAAGAAATACCATATACACACTGATTAGACATATGGACTAAGCAGCAGGGAGGGCACATGAGGATTCAGTGGCTTTTAGCAGCTGTTGTGAGGAGACGTCAGGCAGAAAAAGCAGAGGGAGGCTACAGCAACTGTGCACACAAATAATAGAGTACTTTCTTACTAATGGCAATTTCCCTTTCCCCTTATGGAGAGGTTGGAGAGTAGATGATAAAGCCAGAAGAGAGTGACCACAGCCTCCCATTCACTATGTTCCTATCTTCCCTTTGCAGAGGTGGTTACCAGATGGCCTGGTATTTTGCTCCCGTCAAGTCCTGCCTGAAAAGTACTTTGAGCACCACCATTCCCTTCTGAGCAACATTTATCTACCCCTCAGCAACGTTTTCTCCTCTTCCTCTTTCTTTCTCTCTCTCTTTCTCTATTTCTTTCTTTCTTTTGACATGGAGTTTCGTCCTTATTGCCCAGGCTGGAGTGCAACAGCAGGATCTCAGCTCACTGCAACCTCCACCTCCCAGGTTCAAGCAATTCTCCTCCTGCCTCAGCCTCCCAAGTAGCTGGGATTACAGGCGTGCCCCACCACACTCGGCTAATTCTGTATTTTCAGTAGAGACTGGGGTTTCACCAAGTTGGTCAGGCTGGTCTCAAACTCCTGACCTCAGGTGATCCACCCCCCTCAGCCTGCCAAAGCCCTAGGATTACAGGTATGAGTCTGAGTCACCAGGCCTGGCTCTCCTTGTTTATTTTTACACCTACCTTTTTTTTTTTTTTTTTTTTTTTTTTTTTGAGACAGAGTCTCGTTCTGTCGCCCAGACTGGAGTACAGTGGCGCAATCTCAGCTCACTGCAAGCTCCGCCTCCCAGGTTCACGCCGTTCTCCTGCCTCAGCCTCCCAAGTAGCTGGGACTACAGGTCCCCGCCACCACGCCCGGCTAATTTTTTGTATTTTTAGTAGAGACGGGGTTTCACTGTTCTACACCTATTTTTGAAACCACACATAGGAAGTATCACAGGTGGTACTCAAACATAGCCAGGCTGCTTCTCCTGGGATGCCATTCTATTCCCTCAAGTGGGTGGATCACCGCAGTGCCGCGTATGTGTGAAGCACACTAGGCACAACCACCAGCCCATGACACTGCCTCTAGAGAAGGCATTTCTAGTTCAAAACTGAACTAAAGCATTTAACAGGATGCGAGTGACATTCTTTTATTAAATATAATTTGAAATCATCAAGATCCAAAGTTTTGGCAACTGCCTTTTTTTTTTTTTTCTTTTTGAGATGCAGTGGAGTTTTGTGCTGTCTTCCAGGTTGGAGTACAGTGGCATGATCTCAGCTCACTGCAAACTCCGCCTCCTGGGTTCAAACAAGTCTCCTGCCTCAGCCTCTGGAGTAGCTGGGATTACAGGCGCCCACCACTATGCCCAGCTAATTTTTGTATTTTTAGTAGAGACGGGGTTTCACCATGGTGGCCAGGCTGCTCTCAAACTCCTGACCTCAGGTGATCCACCTGCCTCAGCCTCCCAAAGTGCTGGGATTACAGGTATGAGCCACCACACCCGGGTGGCAACTGTTTTAAAAAGCAAAATACATACTTCTTAAAGTCCTGGGCCATATATTTATTAATATGTCATGGGCTATGTGTTCAGAACTATGTTGGCTCCTGTGAGAAATAAAGACTGAAAGAGGTATACTGGTTCCCATGTAGGAGCATTTGGTATCAATATACATAACAAAAAACTATCATTTGTGTAGTACTTTTCATTTTCCTTGTCCTATTATTATACAGGTTGAGCATCCCTAATCTGAAAATGTAAAATCTGAAATGCTTCAAAGTTCGAAGCTTTTTGAGGGCTGACATGCATGACACTCAAAGGAAATGTTCATTGGGTATTTTGAATTTCAGATATTCAGATTTATGATGCTCAAGCAATGGAAATATTCTAAAATCTGAAAAAATGTGAAATCCAAAACACTTCTGGTCCCAAGTATTTCAAATAAGGGATACTGAACCTCCTGGCCCTCAAAACCACCCTGTGTCATGGGCCAAGCAAGCCTATCGCCCCCTCAGTCCTCCTGTTTTTTCGTTTTTCTTTTTTTTAAAGATAAGGAATATGAGCCTATTTCCTACGTGCCTTCCCCAAAGACCTACAGCACCTAAATAATGTAAATCCCAGGAATAAAACAATGTAAATAAACTAATGTAAATCCTAGAAACAGAAAAGTGTTGTTTTGTGTTATTTTATTCCTTTTCTTTCTTATTTTTCTTTTTTTTTTTTTTTTTTGAGAAGGAGTCTCACTCTGTCAACCCAGGCTGGAGTGCAGTGGTGCAATCTCGGCTCACTGCAACCTCTACCTCCCAGGTTCAAGCGATTCCCTTGCCTCAGCCTCCCGAGTAGCTGGGATTACAGACGCCCGCCACTATGCCTAGCTAATTTTTGTATTTTTAGTAGAGATGGAGTTTCACCATGTTGGCCAGGCTGGCCTTGAACTCCTGACCTCAAATGATCCACCCACCTTGGCCTCCCAAAGTGCTGGGATTACAGGCGTGAGTCACCGCACCTGGCCTGTTTTGTGTTATTTTCTACCATTGACTTCAAGAGGACCAGAGGATATGGTTACTTAGTGAATAAAGAGGGCTAACGACTAACAGCATCCTTTATAGTTCTGCTTCGACACTGTTGCTATCAGTATAATCCTCATCTGAGACAGCACATCAGAATAGTTCTACATCAACTAAAGATGTACTACCCCATTTCTTCACATACTAGGGAAGACTTTTGCATCTTCATATAACTCTTATGAAAGTATATGTAAAAATTTTATGTTTTAAGAATGTACATGAATTAAGAAACCCTTATTATGGAAATTCTCAAGGTTTTAGGATAGCTTTCCTTTGCCGAGAAGGGAGAAGTTATTTCACATATATTTCATATTATATATTTCTATTTAAATGCACGACAATGAAAGCCGTAATGCTTAACAAAAAATAAGTATGTTTCTGCTAAAACTTGGTTTACAGGCCATCTAGAACTCTTCTACCTACTAAAGAGCTTTATATTCAATTCAAGGAAACTTTAAGTTCCACCCGCACCAAATTGGCCTTGTGTCTCCCACTTCTTACAGGAACCCATGGAATACTTTATTTTATAGGTAAATCACTAAAAACCCAGGCAACAGTTACACTTCCTGAGCAAAGTTATCCTGACAACCTAGTCATTTACCCTCTGGAAATAAGCACATGCAATATCCACCCATGTGAGGAAATAATATGTTCCAGCTTTAAAAAAATTTACAGCCAACGTCAACCAACAAATATTTATTGAGTTTCTACTACAGGCCAAGTACCCTAGGTATGGCAAAGGAGGTACTGCGTTTTCCCATGACATTTCTTGTTTCATTTCTTTTAAATAAGGACAGTTCATTAATCACAAACTTCAATGGAATTCCATTTTTATATAGACAGATAAGGTTTCTTACATCAATCAATTCAAAATGAGAAGAAATCCTTTATCTTAATCCCTCCCTCCATTTCAAGTTCAAGAATGTGGTAACTGCCACCAAGGTCATATAGAAGTGTGACAACAGGCCCTGCCCTTCCTTAGAGAAAAGTCAATAGAGTTGAGGAAACAAGTACACACTGACACACTTGACGCACGAAAGAACAAGGCATGCAATACGCTGCTAAGTGGTGAGGAGTAGAGAGAGTGCAAGAGGGGCTTGGAAAAGGAAGATCAGAGAAGGCTTCACATGGCAGAAAGGGCTCAAATGGCTGTATAAACATGGGTAAAATGTGAATATAGAGAGGTACGCTGGCAGACCCTGTTCGTTGCCTGCCTAACACCCATTCACGCCTTCCTGGCAGAGCCTATATTTGTTCAAATATCCTCTCGTCCACATGACTCAGCTCCATGAGTAAATACCAACTGACCTTAACCCATCCTGCTGGTCCCATTCCAGTAACTGGTTTAGGGATAGACCTGTGACCCCAGCTCTGGTTAATGAAGTGACAGGAAGTCTACCAGGGGTATCTGAGAAAGACAGTTCTACTCCTAAATGAGAATACATTAGAAGGATGACCCTTTTCTCCTTCTAGGTGCTTTCCTGTCTGAGTATTCTATGTGGAGTGATAACAGGATGGTACAGCCCCTCCTGGGGAGAGCACACTAGGAAGTAGGAGAGAGCCTGGGTTCTTGATGACGTGGCTGAGAAACTCCATGAATCAGCCCTGGAATAGTTCTACCACCTTGTCATGTACGATAATACACTTCTTTACTGTTTAAGTTACTTTTAATTGAGTTTTGTCACTTGCTGCCAAAAGCATGTTAACTGCCTAAATGATAACTATTCTTCTTTTCTTACCTAGTAATAGAATGCTGATTTTAGTCCAGACAATGATATACCCAGCCCAAAAGTCCTGTTTCCCAGCATCCCCTGCTGTTTGGCCATGTGAGATGTGAACAGATGCATTGTGTGGTATGTTCAAGATGGCTTCTTAAAGGAAGCTGGCTACTGGGAACTATGCCCCTCTTTATTCCCTACTTCATCCTATCTACTGCTGAGGATAGGGTCTTGATGGCTACAGCTCCAGTACACAGTCATCTAGTGATCTTGACATGTAAGCGAATACACGAAGAACTACAGAGCAGAATATCAGGGCCTACATCTCTGCCAACTTTGTGGCACATCATAGTAGCTCCAGGTCACCAGGCTGCAGATTTCATATTCAGGTAAATAAAATACAGCCTGGTGTGTTTAAAGACACTGTTACTTGGAGTTTTCCATTATAAACAGTTAAATCTAATTGTAATACAAGAATTTAGGAAAAGACCTAAATTTGGCAAGCCACACTGTAATAAAAGCACAATTAAAGACAGTACATCTAATAAACAAAGACTAGATAGGGTAAGAATGTTTCACAGCTGGGTGCGATGGCTCATGCCTGTAGTCCCAACACTTTGGGAGGCCAAGGCAGGAGGATTGCTTGATCCCAGGAGTTAGAGACCAGCCAGGGCAACCCCATCTCTACAAAAAATACAAAAATTAGCTGGGCACGGTGGCATGCACCAGCTACTCGGGAAGCTGAGGTGGGAGGATCACCTGAGCCCACGAGGTCAAGGTTGCAGTAAGCTGCATTGCACTCCAGGCTGGACAATAGAGCGAGGCCCTGTCCAAAACTGCTGTTCATAACACCACCACAAAGCAAGAGATTTGTTACATAAAATGTGAATCATCCAAATGATAAAGCACTATGCATTTATTAGACGATGGTAAAAACTAGATGCATTAATATGTAAATATTATAATATGGCAGATATAGTATAAATGGCAAATATAGTAGGAGTCTATTTTTAAAGGAAATTGTATACATATACTCGGAGAAAAGTTTGGAAGGATGTACAAAATATTAACCATAGTTATCTCTCCATGGTAGGATAATGGCTCCATATCTTTCAAATACGATAAATCTTCAAGATTTAAAAAACTGAGTATCCACTTATTTTTTGTAATTGTTTTTAAAAACAATTTTTTATTAAGCATTTTTTATTAAGTCCAGTTTTTATTAAGCATTTTTATAACTACAATTTTTTTAAAAAGCTGAATGTATCTGTGATACAAATATTCTAGCATATCTAAAATGATCATCTTTGAAGTATGCATATAGTCCAGACTAACAGGTAGTGAACAGGGGAAAATGATGAACAAATTCTAAGTCAAAGGTCCCACTAAAGCACATATTTATTGCGTTGAATAAGCATGGCTTGACTAAGAGTGGTCAATGTATGAAAGAAATGACTTGGCCTATTTTCTTGCTGGAAAATTGAATCCCACTAGTAGAAAATCAAACACATTTTCATTTACTTATAGTCACTACTATATTTAGCCAAAGAATAGTCAGTATTGATTAAAATAAATAAATGAACCAGCAAACCATGGTTTCATTTGCCTCTCTACACTTTTGGAACCCCATGCCAAACACTGTGATACTGAACCACTTGATTCTCCTGCTTGATTTCCACTAGTCCCCTATGAAGTTCTGATTAATCAAATCCAAACTCTGATTCCATCACATCTTTCATCACCTTCATTCCTGGCTGCTAAGCACTATGGGACAAAATGAAAGATCTAGTTGGTTTCACTGCAAATTTATATTATCTAAGCCCAACTCGGTCCTTACAATTCTTCAATAATACTTTCTTCATTTCAGACTGACCCAATTAAACAAATGTTTCCCACAGTATGCCTAGTCCCTAGATCCTAGTGTCCTGTGAATAACTACGGTTTCCTTCTGCCCAGCAGGTCTTCCTTTCTCTTTTCTTCTGCTTCCTTTGGGGACTTCTCAACTCCAAGCAGTCCTACCAGGATGAGTCCAAAACCCAGGTGGCACCATACCATCCCAAACAGACTGCAAGGATAGGCATATGAGGTCAGTCTGGCCAATCAGGATCCCCCTAGGAGTTTTGCAGTGAAGAACACTTTTAGATATTTATTTTGGGTGCCTAGATGCAACAATGTACTGAAAGGTGTATTTCCCACTCTATGGAGACAGGCTGTTTGCAACAGGAAAGAATGAAGCCAAAACACAAAAGTAGAGACAACTGAAGCTAAGAAATGGAAAGCATGAGAAAACTCTTGTAGCTTTAAGCCTCAAGATCCAATAACATCTGAAGCCAACTCCACTTCTGGACTGTCTAGTTCTATCTACATGCAACAATAAATCCTCTACTATGCCTCAGCTGGGTTTCTGTCTCTTAAACCCAACAGAGTCCAGTCAAATGCAGTACAGCTTCTAAGTTTTAGCCACTCTCCAAAAACCGCCTATAAGAAGTCCCCAAATGCCTGTTTCTTGATGAGCTTCTTTACCCAAAAGTCACTTTCACCAACTTACTGAAATGATTCCAAAATACTTAAAGAAGTCAAGGCCCTTTCTCAGTATCTAGTCATGGGCATCTTTCTCCAGCATGTCAGTGTTGATCCCTCATTTCTTTGTGAAAAACCTCTCCTCCCACAGCTCCTGGGGCAGAGTTCTGCCCCAGTTCTCCTGCTCCTCTGGCACTCGGTCTTCTTCCCACAGCCTGATTCAAGTGTTTCCCAAGGAGTTGTCTTTGGCCTTCTTCCCTTTTCTTCTACCCTCTTTCCCTTGGCAAGCTCTTTCAGTCTAATGTTTCCAGTAATGACCTCAAAATAAAGGACTCCAAAATCTATACCCATGATATACTATTCTATAATCTATGCCCTTCAATCTCTATCCTGGACTCTACTCCTGAATTTCCAGTTGCCTCCACCCATATCCCACCTGAACTCCACATGTATGTTAAAAACAGCATTTAATTATCTTCTCTTCTAAAAAATTTTCTCTTTCTGCATTGTTGCTAATTTTGTCAAAGCACCAGCAGACTCCTGGTAATCCTTTTTTTTTTTTTTTTTTTGAGATGGAGTTTCGCTCTTTTTGCCTAGGCTGGAGTGCAATGGCGTGATCTCGGCTCGCCGCAACCTCCGCCTCCCAGGTTCAAGCAATTCTCCTGCCTCAGCCTCCCGAGTAGCTGGGATTACAGGCATGCGCCACCACCCCGGCTAATTTTGTATTTTTAGTAAAGACAGGGTTTCTCCATCATGGTCAGGCTGGTCTTGAACTCTTGACCTCAGGTGATCCACCTGCCTCGGCCTCCCAAAGTGGTAGGATTACAGGCATGAGCCACCATGCCCAGTGACTCCTGGTAATCTTAAAATTCAGTGTTAATGATGTTACCCCTATCATCCCAGCCAAGACATTCTCCTGATTCTGTTTCCATAACATCTTTTGAATAGGTGCCCTCCTCCTTCTCCCTGCCTCCCATCTGCCCTAATTCGGATTCTCATAATTCTCACCTAGATGATTGCCATTGGCATTTTCATTTCTCCCTGAACTCTCTCAATTTCAAACTCTCTGCTATGAGACTACATTTATCGAAGGTCATATTGAACAAATCATTCCCTAGCTCAAAAAAACTTCAAGAGTCACTCAAGAGTTTAAACTCTGTCAGTCTGCCAAAATGTCCTTAGTCTAGCCCCAAACTCCATGTATCTTTTCCATAACTTCCTTTCAATAATTCAAAATTGCAACCAAACCAACCATTTTTACCACCTATCCCAGTCTCTGTCCCCATCTTTGCTCACACTCCTCTGCAGATCCTTGCACACGTTCTCTTGAATAACTCCTCCTATCCCTCAAGGCTCTCCAGAAATGCCATTGTTCCTTCTTGCTAGAAGTAATTTCCCTTCTGATCTGAACTCCCATAACAAGTATACCATCCCTCTCCCTTGAAGGCAAGAATCCCATTTGGTGCACTGAACGTAGTGGTTCAGCCAACAAGTTTGTTGAATGTATTATACATTGTCTAGCAAGTCCTTCCTCATTCCCCTTTCCACATCTATAGGGGCATAGTCAGATCTGGGATTGACACCTAGCTTATAATGAGCTATGTAAACTTGGGTCAGTCACTTAACCTCTCTGATGAAAAGCTCAGGCTATCCATCAGCAAAATGGGAATAAAGATAGCTCACAGAGTTTTATGAGTTAAAACAAAACAATGTTTTCCAGAAGAGCCTATGTGGCGTATTAGTACAAGCTCCCTCATGATTTCTCTGTTTTCACCCTTAATCTCTACTCTGAGAGCTCCCCAAATGACACACTATAGGGAATGGCTTGAGTAAGATAAGTAACACTCCTATATGACTTCTGTATGTGCTTCGCAACAATAAGGGCAGTGATCTTTGCTAATATTTTTAACTGTGAAACATCACCAGAGCAACTGAGGAATTATTTTGCTTTTTCTGGGACATTACTGCAGTCAATAGAGCTTATCTGAGAAGGCTACATCAGGGGAGTAAACGTTAAGTGAGTCAAACTTTAGTTTGGAAGCAAAGGGAATTCCTTGTATTAGAAGAGAACAATAGCTACTTTGTACAGCTCTGAACAACCCAGAAAGACTATTTTGAGACTAGGCATCTCAGAGATACAAAAATTGGTAAGATATAGAAGAGATGGCATTGAACTCTGTAAGGTCTAATTCTGGCTCAGTTACATATTAACTGTGTTACTGCGGACAAGCTACTTATCTACTATTGGGTCTTGATATTCCCATCTGTAAAATGGTATGGCTAGATAAGGAAATTTTATTCTGGGAAGAACTCCTTGTTCACAAATTTGTTCAGTAAACTTACTACAGGAAATACTGGGCAGCTGATCACCTTTGACAGTTAGATGTTGACCTACTTAAAGTTGCAGGTAATAGTGAGTGGATGGTCCCTTTAGCTTCCCTCCAATTCTGTGCCTTTTGAGGCAACATTATAGCTTAGAAATTAAGAGCAATGACTTGAATCAGATTAACATAGATTCAATTCCTGGCTGTGCTTTTATTCTATGAGCACAGTTAGGTTTTCCACCTCTTTAAAGCCTCCATGTCATCATCTGTAAATAAGTAATAATAAACTCCTCATAGGGGTCTCAAGAGTATTAAATGCAGTAGAATATATTTTTAGCACATAATTTTTAGTATTAACTTTGGTAAAGACTATGAAAAAATAGTTTTAGAAATTTAAAATGAATTATTGAAACACAGGAACCAGATATAATTTATTATTCTGGATAATATCCTGGACCAGATTTTTTTTTTTCTTTTTCTCTAAAGGATATCAGTGGGACAGCTGTTGAAATTTGAATAAGAATTGTAGATCAGATGATACTATATATCAAAGCTAGTTTTCTGAGTTTGACAATTGTCTTGCGGTTATTCAAGAGAATATCCTTGCGTTTCTGGACTACACAATGCAATATTTAAAGATTTATCTACAATTTACTCTCAAATGGTTCCGAAAAATATGTACATATATTTTGTATGTGTGTGGAGAGAAACAGAGAGAGAAAGTTAACATTTCGGAAATCGGAGTGAAGGGTATATGAAAAATTATGCTTGCAATACTTTCTAAGTCTGAAAATACCTTGGTACAGAATATTATATTGATGTGTGTGCAGAATGTTTTTAAATATGTTTTGTATATGCTATTATCATGAGTTGAATTACATATATGAATTGAATAGCTGTATTTGACATATGTTATGTGTGTGTATAAATATGTAATTCAATTATTTTAAACTATTTAATTTGACCCACCCCTGTTTTTATTTGATTTTAAAACTTTCTGTCTAAATTATTTACCAGTCCCCTTCTGTAAAGCAGTAATTCCATTTAGAAATAACTGTCCTATAGGTGAAATAAAATGACAGGTAATCTTCAATTAGTATTGAGAGACCTAAGTTTCACTTTAGGTCTTGTGAAGAGACGTAAGTTTCACTTTAGCATCGTGAAGTCTTCCAAAGTCAAATCATGTTTTGAAACGACTGGAATTATCCTAGTCATATAGTGTGCATTAAACAGTAACTGTCCAAGTGCCAAAGCTGGCAATGGCTTCTACTGCTTTGCCACATCAAAGTAACAGCCACAGCAATTTTTTCAGTGACAGACTATGGAAAATTAGCTGGATATTCCTTCTACTGTTTCTAACTCAATCATTTTCACAGCTCCAAATTTCAGCCATCCCCCAAATGACTACTGATACCCAACAAGCCTAAAGGAGAGCCAAAGCCACGTCTGACAACATCAGGTCAGGCAGCAGAGCCTGTCAACGCTAAGTGAATGTTTTCTTTAATCTGGCTTTCCTTTTACAATGCAAACAGAAACTGCAACTTCTATCCCCAAGCAAAACCATCTCTCTTCCAAATAACTTTAAGGAAGACTGCAATGTTTAAGATGATTAATGAAATTTCTCACGGCGACATAGCACTTTATGGTCACAAATCACTTTTACATCAATTATCCCATATTCCCTTTACAGTACTTCTGTGAGAAGTTCCATTGTAAAGAATAGGAAAGTAAAGTGCAAAGATTTCAGAACCTTGCATGTACGGAATTTGGGGCCACAATCTATGTTTCTATATTCCCAAAAGGTGTTGGGGGAGAGCAGGAATCACTAGGTAACACTATTTATGAACTATAAAACTTTCAGAAAGTAGGTTAAATATACAGAAGGAGCAGGATTGGAAAAAGAGTGAGAGAAAAAAAGTAGGTTAAATGTGAAAACAAAACAACTGGCAACAATAGTATCTAAAGTACATTTCACTGAAAAAGTTGGATGGAATATTTTCCTAAGAACAAATATATTATCACTCACAGTGTTCCAGAAAGAACTGGGCTCTAGGGACCTGACTTCAAATCCCAGCAAAACAACATACCAGGCTCATGAACTCCAATAGGCCATTAACCTCATCAGCTCAATGTCTACCTTTGTGAAACTGACTTTCCTTTCAGAGTTATGGGAATGGACTTCTGTTCATTGTAAAGCTCTAGACACAATACTATTTACGATCCTATCTTTATAAAATGGAATTCTTTGGGCCCCAAATAGATCAGCTCTCTGTGTTCTCAGTCTCAGCAAACGGCACCCAGTTATTCAGGGCAAAAACCCTAGTCTCATTCCTATTACTCACCCAAATATCAAATTAAACTCCTTTAGGACAAGTCTAAATTTCTTATCTTAAAATGACCCTTCATTATCTGGCCTCATCTCCTGACATTTTTCCGTATGTACCCTTTAGTCTTGCCATAACAAGACACAACTTTACGTGTCCTAAAACTTCTGAAATTTTCCATCTCCATGCCTTCCACATGCTATGAAGTTCTTCCTAGAACACCCTTACTACTACCCTCATTTGGTTAATTCCTACATGTCCTTCAACACTCAGCAGAGGCTATTGTGGATGACTTTCCCAAATGCTACAGTCTTAAGAAAATACACTGTTTTAGGCCTCTGTCCCTGCACACGCGTCTTCACCATGATGCAACAAGTGTTAGTTTCATTTCTCCCTCTAGATCAATGTTGTCCAATAGAACTTTCTGCAATGATGGAAATGATCCACATCTGTACTGTCTAATATAGTAGCAACTAACCACAGGCAACTATACGAGTACTTGAAATGTGGCTAGTTCAACTAGGGAACTGAATTTTTCATTTTATTTAATTTTATTTATTTTAAATCTAAACATAATAGCTACCTGTGGCTAGTGGCTACGATGCTGGACAGCACAACTCTAGAGGGTCTGTCAACTCTGAAGATGGGTCATGCTTGTATCTGTATTCCCAGCACCTGCCACCTTGCATAGTGTAGGATTCAGAGTTTATTGAAAGAATAAGGAAATGTATAAGTATTCATACATACTTTTGTATTCTTGGGAAGTGATTTCTCCCAATACCCCAAGCATTCTATCACATTCAAACATTCACCACATCAAATTTTGCCAAACCCAGTCACATCTTGTAAAGCACACCTCATTAACTAACATGGAAAAAACCCTCAGCAAATAATTTCTACTCAGGGCATTTGGCTTCATGATCACTCTTAAATGACTTCCAGATGACTCCAAGACAAAGTTATGCTGTTTATGAAATATTACAATAGTCATGGCAGCATCATTTTGGAATGTCAAAATCAACTACATTGTTTAATAAGGAAAAAGCATAGGCTTTTTATATTTATTTTAGTATTTATATTAATGTGAAAAATAAATTCCCTTGAATGCCTACAGTACTGTAAAAGTTATTAAAGACTATTTTGAAGTATTCTTTAAAAATAACATTCTGCTCTCCTAACTGAATTCATTTTTGAAATACCATACAACATTTAGAGAGAGTATACGGACTTGATTTGATGGGTTTCATTACTATGATAGGAGAATATGGAGAGAATATGACCTTGCTACAAAGAATGAGCAGCCAAATTCAATTTGATTCCAATTAAAAGTCCTGGTTGGCAGAATTCATGTGTTGGCATATGGTTGGTCATTTGAGATTTTAAGAAATCCAAGACGTGAACTTCGCTAAGCAGATTAACCAGGTTTGACTCCACATCCAGGTCCTCACTTCCAAATTCCTTAAAGATAACCGGCAATCAAAGGCATCAACAAAGATGGTCTGCACACAATGGCCCCATCCAGAATGAGGGGAGCTTCTCCATTGCTGGCCTGGTACATAACCTATCCCATACTGATTAAATTATACAATGGCTGAAAAACCATTTGTTAATGTCCTTCCATTGCATAATTACTTCTGTAAAGAGAGACTAATCCTATAGTATCAAATTGTATGTGAAATAAAAAGGAAGAGGTAAAGCATCTTAAGGCTGGATAAGGGGGATGGAGGTGGAAAATTTAATGGTTTGCTTCTTTTAAACTCAATTGAAAAATATTAATTAAAAATAAATTTATTACAAAATAATTAATGTTCGGCCAGGCGCGGTGGCTCAAGCCTGTAATCCCAGCACTTTGGGAGGCCGAGACGGGCGGATCACAAGGTCAGGAGATCGAGACCATCCTGGCTAACACGGTGAAACCCCGTCTCTACTAAAAAAATACAAAAAACTAGCCGGGCGAGGTGGCGGACGCCTGTAGTCCCAGCTACTCGGGAGGCTGAGGCAGGAGAATGGCGTGAACCCGGGAGATGGAGCTTGCAGTGAGCTGAGATCCGGCCACTGCACTCCAGCTTGGGTGACAGAGCGAGACTCCGTCTCAAAAAAAATAAATAAATAATAATAATAATAATAATTAATGTTCACTATAGGAAAAAAAAACATAGGAGGCAAAAATAAAACATATACTTTTACCCAAAGATAACATTTGGTATATACTCTTCTGCTTTTTTTTCTTATGCACTTTGAAAATAGTAAAATAAACATTAGCCAGCATTTATGTAACATTCATTCTGTTTCATGTACTGTCCTAAGCATTTAACATAAATGAATTCACTCTGTCTTCACTAGAACACTATGAGGGAGGGACCATTATTAGCTGCACCTTTCAGACAAAGAAACTGAGCAGAAAGAATAATTTGACCTAGCTCATAAACTTGTAAGTGGCGAATAATCTCTGTTCAACTTTTGCTGTGGGAGCATTATGTTCGACTAACTAGTGTGGGAGGAAACATTTCTCTGTATTAAATCTTTAACTACTATTTCAATATTCTATGAGAGAACACAACCTGGGTATCTTATTTGACTCCTGTTCCCCATTCTCTAGGGGAGGGGCCAAGCTAAAAGATGGAGGACATTCGCCGACTTGGATCTAATACTCAACAGCTGGGCTGTATGACACAATCTGTAATATGAATTTAGATTCCTTCAGGGCTATATCTCTTTGATGTTCTTAGTATCAAACTGTCACCCTCCTACCTCTATATATTATATAATCCATTAGCTTGGCCTTTAGAAGCCTATATTAACTTAATTCAAGTCGATTTTATTTTTTCACTGGGATTCTTAAAATATAATATACAGTTCCCAATTCTTTTAAAACCCAAAGCGCCTATTTTGATTATGGATTTCAAAAAAGTGTGGAGAGCACAACAAAAAGGAGGTTGAAACAAGGAGAAAGTATTTCCACAGTGCAAACTGTTAAATTGGAAATGTAAGATGCAACTGACAAGTTCAGAAACGTTCTCAAAGTTAAAGGTGCTCATAGAGACCTGGACAGTGTTTCATGCCTTCACCCCATTTCCAAAGGTCATCTGCAATTGTCCAAGGGGTCCTACCCTCAGTTTTCTGCTGGCTTGCTGTTGAGATTGTTGCTCAATGACCCTGAAACACCTTATGTTATTTTTTGTGGTTCTGTTACCCATATAGCAACTCCTTGGCAACAATGGTAATTATACAGCAGCCTTGTTATCTCAGAATAACACTGTAATTAACTGGTGTCACTGCAGCATTTGCAGTTATAATAATTGCAGCAAAAAAGTCCTGTGGAAGTAGCATTTTTTAAGTTACAGCTTTCAAAAATAGCTTTGGCAACTACGCTACTTAGAAAACCAAGTTTATTTCCTCCAAGAAACATGATTTCCTCCTCACAAAGCCCACTGAAACTAAGCTATCAGAATGTCTCCTAACAGAAAACATCAGACTTTCTCTGTAGCAAAAGCTTCCAAAATGAATTGGGGAAAAAGTCATACACACACATTTCTCAAAGTAATACTTACAGCTCTTCTAGAAAAGGAAAGTTCTTAAATGCATCTTCTGGCAACTGAGTAATGTTGTTCATACTGATATCCCTGGAAAACATAAAGTTAAGAATATTGTTAATTAAGTGGCATGAAGCTTAAAGCATTTAATCCAACAGAAAACTAACTAGGTGCTACAATTTTGTGAAAGGGCATAGAAGACACATAGAAACAGTCACAATTTGGCTTCAGAATGCAAAATTCAGAAAACACAGAAAAGCTAAATGTTTTGTTATAAATTATGTCACATAATTTAGAAATATACTCAGATCCTGTATTTTCCCCTCTTAAGTATCATTGGAAAAAAAGTCTCAAACTACCTACAATAAGTGGGCCAGGGTGACTTCCCTGTGCTCTGGTATTCATGGCAGTACACATACCTATCAAAATAAACCAATGAATACTCTAGGAACGATACATAGAATTTGCAGGTGAGGTTGGCTTCTGGAGTCACTCAAGGACAATAAAAGCATGTCCTAGCTCTACCCTAGTCATATTTTCTTCAAAACCTATAAAAGTCCTCCAGGTAACAGTTGTCAGTGGATTTCATGTTCCGCCTATGAATAGATGCAGGCTAAGGACAAGTGCATACATGATAGGTATGCGGTCCATTTCCAGTTTTCCCTTAAGAGCGTCCACAGAAAGAAAACTCACCCAACAATATAACTCAACAATTCACTAGTTCAAACAGCTAAAAAATACTTTATTAACCATTTCCCTCTTCCCTGGCAGCTGCCTTTTGAACTGGCTTTCTCTGCCACACTCCACTTGAGGTCAGCACCGTGAAAGACAGGTTAAAACAGCCCCATAAGGGAAAGTCCCAGCATGCGCTGGGGCAGTGGAGCTGCCTCCTTCAGTTCCATGGTGTTTAATTCTGTGGCTGAGCCCTTGGGTCTCCCCTCTCAAGAACCTGGCATGAAAGTTCACATGTGAGACATGCCCATTAGTACAGTACATATATTGGTATGAGGAAGGAGAAGAGAAATGAAGCATACCAAAGTCAGCTAACAATACTAATACTGTGTTATTACATCCATTCCATCAGGTAAAATTTTCTTTTAAAGGAGGCAACACCTTCAGTATCATGCTAGGTACAACCTTTCTCCCCATCTTTCCTCTCACTAAAATTTAGAAATGGAATCCACATCCTTTCTTACTAGACTTTCCCAAGGCAGGTTTGGAAAAGTTTTTGGCTTGGGATTAACAGTAACAGTAGCAGCAACAAAAACGGAAGGAGCAGCAGCTAAGATGCAGTGCATGCTTGTAACATGGTAAGACTAGACAGAAAATCTTACTTTACAAATGGGGAAACTGAGGCTTACTGAGGTTAAAAAAGCTTCCCCAAGACCATTCAACAAGCAGTATAACAGAAAACACCAGAGCCTATGACGTTAAGTGCAAATCATGAGTCTTCTTAAGTATTATTTGAATCCTGTTATTAATACTTTTCTCCAGTGGTAGTCAAAATGTAAAACAAATAATTGAGTCCCATCAAGCTTAAAAACTGGGAAGAATAATGCCCCTAACACCTTCACATAATTATCCATGAATCTCTGGAAGAGCACTTTTGCTTGACAACTGGGGTTTTAAAAAAAAAAAAAAAAAAAAGGAGGACCAGGAATAGCTTTAGCAATTAAGGAACCAACATTAACCAATACTAATATACATTTCTTAGCACAAGAAATTTCCCTTTAGATGAATCTTATGACCATAGAGACATAAGTGCACTCTAAAATTTTATATCACTGAAAACAACTCAAGTCCTACTAAAGAAACTTATAAGAAAAGTCAAATTACTATGCTTCTCTAGGAATTACTATTTTAAAACCCAGGCCTCAATACTACTTTAGTCAGTGATCATTAGCTCTGGGGGAAGGGGAGAGGAAATGCTTTGTTTTTCATAAACACTCTAGCAAGATACTGGAGAAATGGCATCAAAACAGGGGTCAGAAAAGGCAGGCGCAACTCCCACCCTGCCACATAGCCATTGTGTGATACTGGGCCTCCATCTGCTCATCAGTAAATTGAAGCTGATTGGTTGGGTGGCTTCCTGGCCTGACATGATATACTGTCGCCTTTATACTGACATATGCTGATTCACCCTTTTCTGTAGTTTCTTCATGGAGGAGTCCACCTTTTCAGATAAAAACAGATGAGATTCATTTTATAGAATGTTTCTGAAAAATTTATCACGACGCAAAGTTTAAAGACTATCCCTCTGTCATTGTTAAATTACTAAGTCACTCTCATGGGAGATACATTTGGCCTTAACCAGTAAAATCCTTCTCAAGAATACAACAAAACATTTAATCATATCGAAAGCAAAATAATGATCCGATATGAGTAAACAATCATTCTGTAAAATATCAGACAGTTGTGGTGCTTTTTAGTCATTCCAATAAAAAGAGAAAGGACGACAATAACTGCTTTACAAAATGAGGCATTCTGTACAGTTTCCTCTAAGCTTGGCACACCTGAATTCAGGTGAGATATCACTGTAACAGAAAAACTGATTAATTTCCTCATCAGAAAAAGGTCTGGGAGAGAACCAATTAATTGCCTCACCAGAAAAAGACACATAATTAGAGACAATTTACACCACACTATTCCAGTTTTTTAAAACATGCATACACACACACACACACACACACGCAGCTCTCATTTTTTTCCTTATAGTAACAAGACATAACATGTAGTTTTGCTGTGAGCTGTTAATGCAATTAGTGAGACTCCATATTTACAAACTAATATATGTAAAACACACAGTGAGTTTTTCTTTCAAAGCTTCAGATTCAGGAGCAATACTTATTTCTAAATTTTTCTTAATTTCACACACCCGGAGAGGTTCCCTCTTTAGAGATGTTTTCTCTCATACTTTCTGGGATTCAGTTACAACATTTATGAAGTAAAAAGTTGGGGGTGGGGGCAGTGGTGAGCTACAAGATGCTATCTCTGGAGAAGCTCTGGAAACCTCTGGTGACAGAGTATAGATGCGTGGGTATCCATTTAAAATAATGAGGGCTGATGGTGATAAACAACCTATGGATAGTCTTAAGAGTAAATTCTAGACCTGACATTACCAACACCATAAAGAGACTTTATAAATAAGAGGTTAGAAATGATGACCTATGACAATAATTACAAATATATGAGGCTCAAAAGCCATATAAATTACTATGATACATAAATAAAAGGAAATAAAAGGAAGTTGTTTAAAGAATTTTCAGCCAGAAGATGCTCCCACAGATTAGTACCTTCAAATTCACATGAGTAGCACAATCTTACCAGTGGCATCAGTAATAAATCCAAGGAATTCACTTTCTGGGATACAGAACTAAATATAAATATATATCATATGAGGTCAAAGCACCACCAACTCACAAATATCTCAGAAGGGCAATTTCCAGAGAGCTGATGGCCTTACTTGGAGCCAGCATTGAATACAGGCTTTGGCGCCAGACAGACCAAGGTTTACATATGAATTTACTACCACTAGCTGTGTGATCTTTGCAAATTGTTCATCTTTTCTGTGCCCTGGTTTCTTCGTTTGTAAAATAGAGGCAGTAATAACTGAACCTTATAGACTGCTGTGAAGATCAGAAAATGTCAGGTCATGTGTAATAAGTTCAACAAGAAAAAGCTGTTATCTCATCATCATCCCCTGTTTTTGCTGCTCCTGGAAGCCATCTGAATACAATGGACCAAGACCAGACTAAAAGGAGACACCACATTGCCTTTGTTGGCCTTCTCAGAAAGAAATCACTTTTACAGAAGACACTAAATGTTGCAGAAGGCCTAAAACTTGGAGCGGTTGTTCCTAAACACAAAACTAAACTCCAGAACCCCAGGAGACAAAGATTTTAAGCTGGGAGAACCCTTCGAGATCAAATACTTCATTTAAACGAAAGATTAGAAATACAAAAGCCCACCACCTTCCCCGAAAAAAAACATGAACTCCCAAACACCAGCAGTCATTGATTTCAAAATTAAAATTTAAAGGGTGCAATTGTTTAATTGAAACTGCCAAATCTCTCCAGTGGTTAAACTCTCATCTTTTTTCCCCCATAAAATTCACTAATGCTAAAGTATCTACAGAGTAAAGAATATCATGTTTCAACAAGGTACCTTTTAAGATCCCTGTAAAATGATCCCTAAGCGAGCCCAACCAGTTTGCTGATGGCTAAGCATGTACCACTGTGGACTCTAACACTGCATCCTTACTGGGTCTGGGCCTTCTGCCACAGAATTATTTAATTTTAAATATACTGTGATTGACCCAATGTTATCTAAATTTGAACAAGCCCTCCTATTTGTATTAGATAAAACTGTACTGCTACTACTATATTGTTGATTTTATCTCAAATATTACCTGGCAGTTTAAAAAGTCACTGAATTATATACAGGTTCAAGAGAACACAGGGTTCTCTAAAGTGTTCTCTCGGAAAAGAAAAAAAAAATGATGGTGCTGTCCATAAACTCAAAAAACACATGTTGATAATGACCAAGAAGGTCACCTTCAAATCTTAAAAATAAATTAAAAAAAAAAAACAACTCTCCCAATGACTTTTCCAGGGTGTATAGTATGACCAAAAACTAAAAACTAAAAATGAACTTTGCAAAATGCCTCCGGTGGAACAAATTTGAAGGGAAGGTCTCTCTCAACCACAAGTAGTAAAGACACACATAACACCGAAGTTCTAATCAAAGTTCATTAAGGATTTGATTTCTGACACTATTCCATATCTTTGGGCAAGTAATCTCATTTTCTCCCCACCTTTTTATAATAACCAAAGTAACCACTGTTAATTGTTTTTAAAAAATTGAAATACAGAGAAAACCATCCACAATATCAACACCCGCTGGTACCACTGCCATATTTCATGAATTTCATTACGTATTTTTTCTATGTATGGTACATATTTTTACAAATCTGAAATCGTATAGTTCTGAACATGTTCATCTCTTGACACCAAAAAGATTCTTCATTTGCAAAATGAAAAAAATCTTCCTCGAAAATACCTTCAAATGAAAGTGTAAACACTGAAGTCTAATATATATCAATCTATTTTTAGCAGCCCATACATCATGGGATTGGAACATCTTTGCTACTGAAAGCCACCATGTCAAAAGGAATAGAGGTTAATTAAGGGCTTTCCTTTACAAGAGGAAAAGGAGATATCCTGTCATCCATTTAACAAATATTTACAAAATATCCATTATGCACATACGTGCAAGGTACTGTGCGAGGATAGTAAGGCTTTTATGCAAAAAGATGTTATCAATAGGGTTTTTTTTTTTTGTATTAAACTCCATCAGTCCACTCTATTCTTAACTTGCTATTACTGTTGAAGATATTGTTGCAACATTCAATTAAATTTAACTGTTTTAAAATTGCATTATTTCATTTTGAAAACAAGAACAGCTACATGAAGATATGGCTATTTAAACTGTAGAAATGCGGCCAAAACAGTGTATGTGCCATGTTAGATTTTGCTCCAAAGATATTTTTTGTTGACCCTACATGTTTTAGCATGACTAGAATCCAACCAAGTGTCACAATAGACACCCTTCTAATGTCTGTGCACCATTTCTACTACAAACAGTTTTGAGCAGTAGGATAAACTGGCTCCATGCTGTCTGACATCTTCTCTGTTTTTTTCAGGTACCAAGGCTCAGTACTTCCCAGCAAGAGGAATCCAAAACATGCTTCTCTACAGCCTTGGAATTCTTAAGGGGACAGATGCCACAACACCCATATTGACACTTAAAAATAAACATTAATTATGGCAGAGACAAGTTATCAACTTGTAAAGTCATCTATTTAAGGTACTTCAACATCCTAAGTATAATCTTTCTTAACAACTTGGAAAGGCTAGAGAAAATGTCACCTTCAAATCTTAGAAATGAATTTAAAAAACTTGTTTCTATCAGAAAAACATTTAATTCATTTTATGATCATCTACTTTAGTGGATTGAAATATTTTTCTTTTTTTTCTTTTTCTTTTTTTTTTTTTTTTTTTGAGACTGGAGTCTCACTTTGTTGCCCAGGCTAGAATGCAGTGGCACAATCATGGCTCACTGCAGCCTCAACTGCCCAGGCTCAAGCAATTCTCCCACCTCAGCTTCCCAAGTAGCCGGGACTACAGGCAAGCACCACCTTACTCGGCTAATTATTTTTTTATTATTTGTAGACCAGGTCTCACTATGTTGCCCAGGCTGATAAAACCTCTATTTTAGTACCTTTTAGGATATTCCCTTCAAAGACTTTCAAAGCTGTGCTGCCATTGTTAAGAAAATGAAACAACACAAAAAAGATTGGGAAGAAATATTTACAAAAATATAAATAATTTCTATTACAATGTATAAAGAACTCTTACAATCAATAATAAGAAAAGTCTGATTTTAAAATGGGCAAAAGATTTGAACAGATACTTCACCAAATAAGATACACAAATGGCAAATAAGCACAGGAAAAGATGTGCATAGTAGTTAATAAGGAAATGCAAATCAGACCACAATGAGACATCTTACAACTATTAGAATGGCTAAAATTTTTTTAAATAGCAGCTAAAATTTTTTTAAATAGCAGCTGACAATATCAAGTACTGATAAAGATGTAGAACAACTGGAACTCTCATCTGCTGTTGGCAATAAGCAAGATGGTACAACCACTTTGGAAAACAGTTTGGTAATTTCTCATAAAATTAAACATATACTAATGACTATATGACCCAGGAATCCTAGACATAAATTATATATATTTGCCCCAAACTGGAAACAACCTGAATTAGTGAATGGATAAAGAAATTCTGGTATATCTATACAATGGAATATTATCCAGCACAAAAAGGAGCAGACTACTGATATAAGCAACAACATGGATGATTTCAAACACCTTATACTAAGACAAAGAGGCTAGATGCAACAGGTTACATATTGCATGATTCTATTTATACAGCATTCTGGAAAACGTGAACTTATAGACACAGAAAATTGATCAGAGGTGGTAACAGCTGGGGGGTGGAGAAAAGACTGGCTACAAAGAGGCATTAAAAACATTTATGTGGTGATAGAAATGATCTATATCTTGATTTTGATAGCAGTAACACAACTGTACAGTTTTTCAAAACAACTATATATTAAAAAGTGTGAATTTGGCTGTATGTAATTAAGCCTTAATACCTGTATTTTGTGGGGTTTTTCCTTTATAACTAAGGCATATATGATAGTGTCTCCTCACATTTCTCCTTCAAGAAAAAAAAAATTCATCCTATGTCTAACCATTCTGCAAGTCCTACTCCAAATGAAAAATTGCGATGCATAGCTCTGTCTTGAGAATCGAGAAACATGGGGGCTCTTTTCTGTCTTTGCGATTTTGGCTATCAATTTGTAGCAGAACACTGGGCTCAGTTTCTTCATTATCTCTTTACTAAGCACCTATTAGGTCTGTGCCTGTGTGCTAGGATGAGTGAGACATAGTCTCTACCCTCAAGAGCTGTCTGAGGCAGTGAGAGGAACAAAACAAGTAAATACTATGACATGTGTGACCCAGCAAGTGAAGATGATCGAATCAGACCTGGAGCTCAAAAAAGCCTTCCAACACCAAAGCTGCTGTGCAGTTACAAAGGGCAGATCTCACTAATATAAAGTTAAGTATATCACATATAAAAATAAGCATGTTCATGACAATTATTTAGATTTACATATAAAATATATATTACATATAATATACATACACACATGTACATTCATACACACACGCTTGTATATGTATACGGTCATAATATAAACGTAATCCACACTGGGTTTATACTAAAATAAATTTATTTTTGGAAGCCTCTGAACTAGATAATGTGTGTCTTGGGGGAAGGTGGAGGGTGCCTTCCTGTCAGAAAGAATATCATGTGTGAAAACATGGTCAAATGAGATAAAACCACAGTGGTCAGAGAGATAAAACCATCAAGGAATTAGAGAATTACAAGCAGTATGGTCAAAAAAGATAAGACCACCAAGGAATTTGATCATTATAGGCAGTATGTGTACAAGTGGTGAGAAAAGCTACCCAGACAAGCAAAAACTACATCCCAAAAGGTCTTCATATGTGACCTTCAGAAATCAGAACTTTATTCTAAAAGTGTAGAAAGCTGCCAGCAAAGTTTATGCACATCAAGTTTGCTGTAGAAACGTCATCCTGACAGCCACATATTACAATGGGACGAAGGGAGGGGAAGCTAGGAAGAAGAAACCCAGACCTGCTCAATTCCAGCTTCCTTCACTGTAAAATACTGTATACCAACTAACCTCTAAGGCCCTTTCTAAATCTATCATTATTACTCCTACTTCGACATTCCTGCTCCTGCACATTCCATGCATAATTATGGAACCCTAAGAAACCCTTAGATTCATGCTTTTCCTATCTGTATGTGTAGGCCCATTTGCTTGTGTTAGCAAGTATGGGAGTAAGTACAGGCTAAAATAGACCCCTTTCAGAATTATAAGAGTTTAGCAATTAAGAAAGATGCATGACTTCATTTCCAAAGGTACTATTTTATGCTGTAATTGTTTACACTCTTGATGAAGCAATACAGCCTAGGAGACATTTAAGGGTGTGTTCTTCAAGAGGATGCTAACACTAGAAGGTAGAAAAGAGTGAGGATAAAACACTGGTGTGTAAATATCACAACACAACAAAACGTATGTGTGGCTTAAATTACAAATTCTTAAAGGGTAACTAAAAAATAAAACTATTGGATGGTGCCCACCTACAAAGAAATAAATAAAATAAAATAAAACAAATAAAACTAATTAGACTAATTCAATATTTTCTAGCTTTAAAACAAGTTTCAGCTTCTTTTGTGTTTTTTTGTTTGTCTGTTTTTCTTTTGGTCTTTTTAAACAGGTTAGTTTTCACAAGTGTGGGATATGTTGTAAAGAGAAAAATATAAAATGCTCTAATTCTGGAGTAATGTCTATTAAATGGCAAAGAAAAATAAATGCCAAAGACAAAAAAAAAATTACTCTCCTGTCTCTAATTTGATCAAGAACCCTACCATCTGGCATCACAGGGAATAGATAAGGGTTAAAACTATAATATTCCTTGTTTTCTTCCTACCTAACTGGTGTTCCCAGGCATTCTTTGGGTGTCAACAGCTGTTCTGGTAACCTTACGATGACAAAACAGTGTTTATTACCAGCCAAGACACACAGACAAAATACTATTTCAGTAGTCCATTTAACATCAACAAGAAGCATTATAAAGATTATCGTCTGGGCAAATTGGAAACACTCAATTACTTCATCCTAGCAGACAAAATGCACTATTCATAAAGAAAACAATCCAACATCATTTAGTATGGTAAATATTCTAATTAACTAAATGGTTTATGTTTTCTTATGGCTACACTTATTAACACGACTGATAGGAAAACATTACTTCACCATCCTTGCCTTCAAACATGCACGCCCACGAAAACTTCTGTTTAGACGCGTATTTTTTAAACTTCGGCTCACAACAAGTAATGGATTGTGAAATCACTTCAATGGGTCAGAGCCAACTTTTTTAAAAAATTGAAATAGGAAAGAATAGAACAGAAAAATGCCAGAATGCATCAAATGCTGTAAAGGTAACTATCAATTCAGGAAAATTTGTTTCAGCATGTACCTGCTTCTCTCTTCCTGATTGCAAACTCTGAATGCCCTGGTTTAGCCCCAAGTTCGAATATATTGTCCATGAAACAGAGTTAAAACCATGAGTTCAAGGAAGTGCCTACTCAAGTCAAATATTTCTTATTCCTCCACTTAAACTGAATCAAAATTATAGCTGCCTTCCTAGTACCACAAGCTTGGCCCAGTGATTTTAAAAACCTTTAAAGTTTCCCTTTTCTTTGTCCACATCCTAATCTTTAATATTTTAGTGACATGGGCTCTCTAAAACTGACAGTAACAGTATGAGAGAATGCCAATGAGATCCCATGGGGTATTTAAGAGAATTTCTTACACTTCTATTTTCCACTGTTTCTATAGAACTGGTGATAAACTGAGAGAGCTCTATTTTCACTCTGCTACCCCTGGGTTCTATTGAGTTTTTATAAGTATACAGTAACATTGTGACATTTTTTTCACTTCCTGTGCATAAAATGTTTATACACAACCTTGATAAAACCATCCCTACGTATTTTGATTTTAAGATTAAAAAAACAAAACAAGGGGGAAAAACCACAAAAAACCTACACTCCAGTAAATCCCTCCTAATGCCCCCAGTCTGAAAGGGGCCTTCCAATAAGCACCGTTTGTACATCCAATAAGTGACCTAGGCAAGAGCAGCTCCAGTTTCTAAGACACTAAGGCACTGACCTCATTATGTTGAGGCAAGAGAAGAATTCTAAATGATGAGGCAATCTATATACCCTGAAGACCAGCTGCCAACCGTCAGGGCCTGAACCCAAAGGCAGGCTCCCTGGGATTTCACCATCCCTGTAATGCAGGCTTGTGGAGCAATCACTTCCCTTCAGGGGATGAGGCATGCAGACTCCCCTCCCAAACACATACCCCACACACACTCTCTCTCTCCTTTCTCCCCTCTGCTCTGATGGCCATTTTTTAAAGGCTTATAAAAATGTATTCTATCCTTAAAGAAATGACTCAAAATTATAACTGGAATGACTCAATTGTTTCTATTAACTGTAAGACAACAGACATTGATAATGATGATTTATAAAATGTCACTAGAGATATTCCCTTGGGAATGACTTATAACTCATTAAAATCACTAATGATTTATTCAGTATAGAAGAGGCTGTGCCATCAGAGCATGACAAGGTCCTGAATCTTGGGGAGCAAATATTCTTAAACCTGGTTTGTAATACTCCTGGACAGCTCCACTTGTGACAAGTCTTTAAGTTCTAAAAGTCCCAGAAACAAAAAGTTTAAATTATTTTTAATTTCTGCAATCAATATGAATAATATGGTCCCTTGTTTCTTTCTCTAGGGAGAAAACAACGTGCTGCCATGAAATTTGCTTAATAAGAAAAAATAGAGAACGAGGCATACACACACCCAGACACAAACACAAATTTCACAGCAGAACATAGTTTTCTGTCCAGAGAAAGATGACTGAGAGTTACTGCTTTATGACATTTACCTGAGAAAATTTCTCAATTCTGCCGCTGATCTGGTTTTTTACTGAAGCAGCTTCTGTTACTAAATTAGTAAGCAGAAAAACGAATGTCTTAGAAAATAAGCTCCTACAAGGAAGAGAATACCTAATTCCTCTAACCTCCAGCAAAACCAGCCACACACCTCTGATTCACATACCTACACACACACATACACATTATAAAGAGAATAATCTTAAAGAATATAGGGCCAGGCACAGTGGCTCACCCCTGCAATTCCAGCACTTTAGGAGGCCGAGGAAGTAAGATTGCTTGAGCCCAGGAGTTCGAGACAAGCCTCAGCAACATAGTGAGGCCGCTCAGGAGCCTGAGGGAAGCTACTCAGAGGCTGAGGTGGGATGACTGCTTAAACCTGGGAGGGTGAGGCTGCAGTGAGCCAAGATGGCACCACTGCACTCCAGCCTAGGCGATAAAGTGAGGCCCTGTCTCTCAAAAAAAAAAAAATACATTAAAAAAATAAAAAATAAAGAATGTAAGTTGGAGGATCAACTCAGATACCATGAAGTAGGTGACAACAATAATATATTCTGGTTGGCCTGGTACAATTCCAGTTTATAGTTATTGTCTCAGCATAGTTCTTTTTTTTTTTTTTTTTTTGGAGACAGAGTCTCACTCTGTCACTCGGGCTGGAATACATGTGGCACAATCAGAGCTCACTGCAGCCTCGACCTCCTGGTCTCAAGAGATTATCCCACCTCAGCCTCCTCAGTAGCTAGGACTACAGGCATGCAGGGCTAATTTTTTAAATTTTTTTGTAGAGACAGGATCTTGCTTTGTTGCCCAGGCTGGTCTGGAACTCTTGGCCTCAGTGAAGATCCCACCTCAGCATCCCAAAGTGCTGGAATTATAAGAAGGAGCCACCATAACCAGCCTCCATCATAAATATTAATAGTACACCCTTTCACTCTCAAAGGTATCCTACTATGGACAGTAAATGAACTGACCATCCCACTAATAGCAGTAGATATGGCTGAATGAAGTTGGGTGGGTTGTGATGGGAAGAGGTAAAATTTTTGGTTTGGACTGCCTTGGGAAAAGAGCTTGAATAAAAGGCTAATTCCTCATCTGTACAATATTATAATATTAAGAAAAACTTAAACTTATGGAGAATCTGTAAAGTTTATCAATATCTCTTTGATCGATCCCCTGCTCTTCTTCCTGGACCCCTATGCTCCTCTGTTAGGGTAGGGTCTGTGTTTTGCTCACTGTTGTATGCCAAGCCTCTAGTACCATGTGTGGTCATAGCAACTGCTGAGTGAATGATGTGCCAGACATTGCATTAAATGCTTTACATAGTAATAGTAGCAAGTACTTACTTGGCACTTCCAAAGAAAAACAGGCCTAACAGTTTTCCAACCATCTAAATCAAAGGGCTGGTTGCAGGAGGAAAGAAAGGGAAGACATATAAAATATCTTCTTTACATGTGACACCTAATAAGTTTCTGGGAAAGACTAATATTTCCTATGGACAGAGCATTAACAACAGATTTCCTCCCTGTCTATTGCTACAACCAAATAATTTTACATGCAAACACATTGGGGAAAAAGCAGGGAAGAGAGTAAGGTTTTCATTTAAATACAAGTTACTGGGTTAAAAATAGCTTGGGGGGAATGATGTAAAACTGGATTTCAGTAAAACTAATTTTTCTTCCTCAAAATTTCAAAATACATGCTTTATCCTATAAATAGTATCTCACAGAACCACTCAACTAGAAAGCATAGTGGTTACCAATTTCCCCAAGCCAGCCCAAGAGCCTGCTGTATAACTCTTACTAGATGTATAACCCTGGGCAAGTCCCTTAATCTCTGTGCCTCAGTTTCTGCAAGTGTAAATGGGGATAACGATTCTGACTTTAGAACACTGCTATAAAGATTAGATGACATGACCTCTGGCGAATGCCCAGCTCATAGCAAAGAGTCAGTTATTATTATTTTTCTATTACCACCAACATGCAACACCATCTAATCTAACCATCTCATTTTAATAATGAGGGAACTGAGACCCAGAGGGGTTAAATAATTAATTAAAGCACCAAGATCAGACTCCAAATGATAAATCCTGGTCCATGATTCTTTCCACTACCTTAAGCTGGATTGTGTTGCAGTTATGTTTTAAAAATATGCTTTGGAATTTGGGAAAATAATTTCCCCAGAAACAATGGTCATATGGTGCTTAGACTATGAGGTTAATGGGTCAGAGCGGGGTGGGCCCCTCCCTGTAGCTAAACTAATGACCTAATGTTAAAACAAAACATCAAAACAAAGAGAAAAACAGTACTACCAGTACCTAACCAAGGAAATGCAGGAAAAGTCTCTTCTTGCTTATTAAGAATAATGGTCCTTGTAGAAGTTTAATAAATTTAAAATGAGGCAAAATTTATAACATGGAATTCTGGGTACCTTTAAAAGGAGTGGATGTGCTATTGATGGTAATATGTTCAGTTTTACTTAAAAAACTCACAGCTTTTCTGGTTGTTGATCAACATATCTTTATTGGCGTGATGAGCAAAACATTCCCTCTGATCTTAAGGGGAAAAAGAGCAGCTGTATGCAAGTGGGGAAGATAGCCAAGTAAAGGAGTACAGGGAAGGGCCTCTGAAACGAAAGAACAGCTGGCACGAAGGTAGAGTCTAGAGGACAGAGCCATTCAGGAAACTGCAAGTAGACAAGTATGGCTGGGTTATGGGGCTGCACATTGGCAGATGGAGGCTGGGGTCTCTGAACAACCTAGAAAGATAACCCAGGCTCATATTACAGTTGCCAGGGAAGTTCCATATAATATAGAGTTTGAGAATGGAACAAGAAGGTATGAAATATTTTTTAAGGAACATAAACAAGTTTGCTTTACAAAGAAATTCTGGTGGGTAGGCACAATTTTTACATTCCCTACACCTTTGCAACTACTTTTATTGAAACAGCACATTGGCACTCTTCTCCTGGCCCACAATGAGTGATGTTAGAAGTAGCAGCTTCAAGAAACTGATTGCTATGCATATTCCAAGAATGCCAATGAGGTTACTATTCAGGAAGCTACACCGAATTCCCTTTATCAGAGCCCTTGGGAAAAAAGTTCTCTCTGACCTCAATTCCAAGAATAGCTGCATTTCTCCTTCACGACTCATCTTTTTTATCTTATGGACAACGTGGAATCACAGAAATGGACCCTCTTTCCCTATCAGCTAAAGATTCTGTGAGCCAAAATTGTAACCCGCTGTTTACAAATGCATACATTAGGTGAGCAGCTTCAGTAATTCCTGTCTTGGATTCGTATTTTCTCGCCCTGTTTGGCAAGAGTCGGGGGTTGGGGGTGGTTCCTGGTCATCTCATCGACTTATTTTGCATTTTATCTTACGCATTTTTTTTTATAAGCTATCTTGCATTCTTTTTCTTTTTTTCTTTTTTTTTTTTTTGTGAGATGCAGTCACCCAGGCTGGAGTGCAGTGGCACAATCTCAGCTCACTGCAACCTCCGCCTCCCAGGTTCAAGTGATTCTCCTCCTCCAGCCTCCCGAGTAGCTGGGATTACAGGCATCCATCACATCTGGCTAATTTTTTGGTATTTTTAGTAGAGACTGTTTCACCATGTTGGCCAGGCTGGTCTCAAACTCCTGACCTTAAGTGATCTGCCTGCCTTGGCCTCCCAAAGTACTGGGATTACAGGCATGAGCCACTGCACCCGGCTTATCTTGCACTCTTTTTGGAATAAAATGGATTATATTAGTATCTTGTGAGCAGCCTCCATGTGCCTGGCATGCATACGCCAACAAATGCCCAAACATGTCTTGCTTGGAAGTATAAAAAGGTGATTGCAGAGTCAAGAAGGAAAGATCAACTCTGAGGGATAAATGAGATCCTGAGCCAAAAGAGCAGCACAAGGGACAGAAAGGGATAGATAGATAAGAGCCCCCTCAGGGCGCAGAACCAGTAGAACTTTGTTACTGAATGTTACTGATTAGAGGTTGGAAAAAAAGGTGAACTTTTCTTTTTTTTCTTTTTTTCTTTTTAAGAGACAGGCTCTTGCTATGTTGCCCAGGCTGGACTCAAACTCCTGGGCTCAAGGGATCCTCCTGCTTTGGCCTCCCAAGTAGCTGGAACTACAGGCATGTACCACTGTGCCCAGCTTAAAGGCAAACTCTGAAGATGACATGTTGGTTTTTTTGTCCATGTGTCCGGTACAGTGATGCTGCCGTCACCTGGAGACACAACAGGAGGAAACTGTGTGTTGGGTCTGTTGGGTCATGTGTTGTTATCCAGCAGGGAGCTGTAAATTCAAGCCTAGAATTGAGAAGAAATGTCAAAGAGGAGGTAAAGGTGAGGGAGTGGGCAACATGGAGCATTAAAACTGCAGAAGTGGATGGCATCACTTAAGAGATAAAGAGGAGAAAAATAAAGAAAACGGCTGAGAAAAACATTTCTAGACATAACCAAAGTTGAGGAATAGAAACAGAGCAGGCACAGTGGCTCACGCCTGTAATCCCAGCACTTTGGGAGGCTGAGGTGGGCAGATCACTTGAGGTCAGGAGTTCAAGATCAGCCTGGCCAACATGGTGAAACCTCGTCTCTAGTGAAAATACAAAAATTAGCTGGGCATGGTGGCAGGCGCCTGTAGTCCCTGCTGCTCAAGAGGCTGAGGCAGGAGAATCACAAACACCGGAGGTGGAGGTTGCAGTTGGGTTGAGATTGCACCACTGCACTCTAGCCTGGGCGACAGAACAAGATTCCCTCTCAAAAAAAAAAAGGAATAGAAACAGGAAGGGGAGGTGGGGAGGTGGGAAGCAGGAGTGATCAGGAAACGGAGGAGGAACCTAAAAGAAAAGCTTCCAGGACAGAAAGTGTTCTGCTGTCCAAGGTTGCAAAGGAATCTGTAAATAGAGGAGCCACAGGATTTAGTAATTAGATCATTTGTCTATATGTTTATCATAGCATGAATTTCATGCATATTAACTATGACTAAAATTTTTTTTCCCTTATTTTGGCTCTGGAGCAGAACAAAGAAAAGGAGAGAATTTCCTGAGGTGACTGGGCAAGATTTAAAAGAGCAAAGGAAAAGAAACACAAAGTTTGAAGAGGATGTGTGTAAACATGTGAGAAAGAGACTGCCTGAGGTGGATCTTCCTGGGCTGGGATCCTGAGAGACAGGAAGAGGGGGGACCTCCATGTGACTGTTCCCCCTGCAGCCCTGCAGGGCAGGGGGAAGTTCCCCCATCAGTGAGCAGGTGGGGCTACCTCCTGACCACACCTCAGCAGGGTGCAGTGGTGTAGATGGGGCCCCAGACATCTGTGAGTACTTGGCATCTATTCCTTTATTCTCTGACTCCAGTATGGTTCATTCTAGGCTCACTTTCACGTTGAACGTACTCCTCTCACTCCTACATCACAACTATGTATTTTTTTCCTAGTGTGTTTTCCCAGCTCTTCCCCAGCTATAGTAATTAATTCAAAGACGCCATCACTTAAGTGCCAATCAAATCTCCATCGAGATCCAAGAAGAACAATAGTATGCTTATATGCAGTCTTTTAATTTAAATTACCAGTTGAGTCACTACATGCCAACAATTAAGCAATGACACACACACAGATTATACTCCATGTTAATAGGGCTAAATCAGAGATCTCAGAGAACAAGTTGCCCTGGACAGCCAAGCTTTCCAGATAGCTGAGGTTTACCTTCAGGGGAATGGAGGAGGTGGAGGCACAGACACTTAAATAACTTGATAATGACTATTTTTCTAATATGTTATTTGTGCTTCTCTGCTTTCTAAAACAGCACATAGGAAATATAATTTAAGCTTTTCACGGGCCTCCATTATGAACATCCCCAGGCGGTGATAAGCCAGTAGAAACAAAAACAGTGCATTCCTCCAGCTCACTTCTATCTTGTTTCTCCACCCCTCGACCCCTTGCCTCAATCCAAGCCATCACCATCTCTCCCAGGACCACGACAGTAGCCTTCTGTCTGGTCTCCCTCTTTCCATGCTTGCCCCTCTGAATTCAACCTACACATGGCAGTCAAAGCAATCTTTTTAAAACAAGAAGACAATTCATGCCCATCCAGTGCTTAGCACTCTCTTTGTTCTATATCAAGGCCCTACCTGAACTTGCTCCTGCATCCTCCCCAACATCATCTCAAATCATCCTCACCCCACTCCCAGCTCCCCCAACTCCCACAAGAACGCAAACCTCTCCTCCTTCCACCTTTGCACTTGTTCTCTGCCTGGTCTACTCTTCCCTAGCTCTTCCCATAGCATCTCCTTCTTACATCCTGGTTTTATCTCAAATGTCACCCCTTCACAGTCTCTCCTTAGCCCCCCTAAAATGGCCACCAGTTAACGCTATATTACCAACCAGTTTATTTCCTCTGTCTAGTTATCATTGGATTTATCTTGTTTCCTTTTACTTTATTTGAAAACAAACTTTCTTCAGCATTAACCACTGAGCTAGGGGTTCTCAGAAAGTTGTCCTATGTCACCTGGGAATGATAATTTGATAGAAAGGCACTTTCTTGTGCCCTCTCCAGACCAACTAATCAAATACTCTAGGGGTATTAATAAACTTTCCATGTGATTTTGATGCACGTTCACATGTGAGAACCACTGCAGTATATTACAGTGGCCCCTTATGTGTTCATGGTCTTCCCCACTAGAAAATAACATTTATGAGGACAAAGATCTAGTCTGCCTTGTTCACCACCAATTTTCTAACCCCTAGCCCAACACCTAACATACTATAAACATTCACGAGGAGGAGATATCCTATTCCGTAACCAATATTTGTGTTACTAAACTAAAGCTATGTAAACATCACGGACGTTTAAATGGTCTGTTGTTTTTCATCATCCCCCAAAGACATTGCCTAGCCTGGGTTTGCTCTTCCTTCTGTTTTTCTTCTTCCATGACTCTTGGGTCACGATATTTTTCTTCCATATTTCTTGATGCTCAGGACAAAAGGATTGTCCATCCAAAGAACTTACTAATCCATGCAAGATGACCAATCTTCAAGAGTACTACATCCATACAACATTATTTCAGTCTCAAGAAGTAGAACATGACTTTCAGCAAGGCTGCCTGATTTCAAATCCAAGTTCTACCATGTATTAGCTGTGTAATCTTCAACAGATGGATTAAATTCTGTGCTTTAGCTTCCTCATCTATAAATAATGAATCATGGCATCCACCTCACAAGGTTGCTGTGAGAATAAAGTAATTCATCTTGTAAAGTGTTTGGATCATGCTGACATAAGGAAAGTACTCTATGCACATTGACTGTAATATGTCACATCCTGCTGGTTATTATCCCTAGTAGGATGGCAAATTCTTGGCCCTGATGGTTCAGGACTGAAATACTGATCTATATAGCAGAGCATTACCACTCACTCCTAGGCAAGGAATAAAAAGGCATTCCACATACCAGGAGCACTAACCCTACTTAAGATGAGCTAGTCTTTATAATTCCCTAAGTCCTCCTTCTCACAGTTTCCTACTGTACACTAGTAGCCTTTTCCACTTGAACACCTTCTCTCCCCAGCCACCATCTTTGACCTTGCTCTCAAAATGCTCAGAAATAAAACAAGTATTTGTTTAACAAATTAGACATTTCCTGGAAGATGACTGCAGTTGAATGAAATCGCCCAGAGGTGGTCAAGCCACAGGACAAGGAGTACAGGAGACTGGCTGACCTACAAAGTGCTTGTCCCAGAGAAGACCCAATGGCAAAATTCAAAGAGGAAGACACAGAAAAAGCAGCCTATTTCTGCCCTTCAAATAACAGAGGAAAATTAAGAGAAAAGAAATCGTGGAAGAACAATTGACATATAACAAAGAAGTTCTGGATATACACAGAACTTACAGACAGCAGTAAATATCTTAGAATTACTAGGAACACTCAAGAGTGTCTAAAGCATAGCTGTCTAAAGATCTTATAGAGGCCCCCCATTGTGCTTCTAGAGGCAAATTCAAATTCCTCTACACCCACTGGAAGAAACTGAGATTCTCCATCAGTTACACTGCCTTAACCTTTTCCTTTGCATGCTTTACCTATACTCTTCTGCTCTGGCCAGGTCCTCTTCCCCTAGATCTCCTTACCCCTATATCCTCCCCACCACAACAGCTGGTTTCTTCCCACTTTTGTTCCCACTACACCAATGCTACTCAAAACCTGAGTAGTCTGTAAACTGTTAACATTCCACAATGAGACAAGCAGAGCTACTGAAAGTTCACATCATGGCAACAGGACAAATTTTATGACTTTGAATCAACAATAAGAACTTTGGGTTTGTATTATGTAGACTTTCTTTGTTCCATTTTATTTTCCTGAAAATTAATCTTTATATTTTATAAAAACATGAACCATATTGGATTGGAAATTAAAAACTGGCACCTCAGCACAGGAATGTTAAGGAACACTACCCTAGATCACTCACAGGAAACACTCTTCTATTCTTTTTTTTTTTTTTTTTTTTTTTTTGAGACAGAGTCTTGCTCTGTCGCCCAGACTGGAGTGCAGTGGTGCCATCTCGGCTCACTGCAAGCTCCGCCTCCTGGGTTCACGCCATTCTCTTGCCTCAGCCTCCCGAGTAGCTGGAACCACAGGCGCCTGCCACCACGCCCAGCTAATTTTTTTTTTTTTTTAGTAGAGATAGGGTTTCACCATATTAGCCAGGATGGTCTCAATCTCCTGACCTCGTGATCTGCCTGCCTCAGCCTCCCAAAGTGCTGGGATTACAGGCATGGGCCACCAGGCCCACTCTTCTATTCTTTTCTCCCACAACCTAATGTTCTTCAGAGTGTGCTCTAAACTATCCTCCACGAACAATCTCACCCAATGTGAAGGTTTCTCCTATAGTTTGTACCCTATCATCATGTAAGCTGCTGGAATTTTTTTAATGAATTAAACAGAAAGTCAAAACAAATAATTCACTCTATTCCTGTGCAAGTTCTTTGCACTAAGGAGCCTGTTATTTGCCTTATGCTTCTCTCATCCTTTGCACAACACAGAGGCAGCACAGTGCGGTGGTTCAATTTCTGGGTTAAAATGGGACTTAAAAATGGAGTCCAATTCCCATGGGCCACAGCCAAGCTTTGGCCATGTGACCTGACGCAAGTCCCTTAACTCTTCTGAGCTTCTAGTTTCTCTTCTGGGATGTGAGGTCGGCTTGGCATGCAAAGCCTTCCCAACTCTAAAATTAAATGATGTCTGTTTGTTCTTAGAAAGGCTCTCAGGTTCCTCACAGTCAAAAGGGAAAATATCTCCCCTACCACAGGGCTGGGAAGATTGGAAAGCACCATTAAAACGACAGTCTTCTGGGAACTTAAGGCATTTTTATTACTATTCTACATATACTAGATGCCCATGCAGAATTCATGAACCAAATATAGAAACTTCACGTATTCAGCCTCCAAAACTGAACGCTAGGACAGTGAGGGATCTGGAACCTGACGAGGGCAGCCACTGAAAAGAGAGGCTATTTAGTCTGGAGAAGGTAAGATTGAGGAAGAAACTTGAAGAGCTCTCATGTAAATAAGAGAAGAATATCTCCATTGCTCTAGATACGTGAATTAAGTACAATCAATAGATGCTTTCGATGGGAAAGGAAGGAAGAAAGGAACTAGTAATTCCAAAATGTTTAATATAGCTTAGTGTTTCCATCTCATTTCCCCATTTAATATTCACAACTCTGGTCTTACATACCCAAAGTAAAATAATTTTTGGTGAAGGAGAGGTCCATGGTCTGTCCACTATACTGAACTGGGAAGCTAATTGTTACAAAATATAACAAAAAAGATTACTGTTAATGTCTTGAGCTGTTCAGTAAGAGAAGCCCCTGCCTTGCCAGAGATACTAAAGGCAGTGGCTAAAGACAATCTGTCAAGGACACTGGAGAAAAGCTTCCTACCATGAATGTGACTCCTGGAGTTCTGGTACCTTAAATCAATACAATGCCTACCCATACCCCCTGAAATACCACACAACTGGAGAGACCAATTCAAGGTTGTCAACTTTTTATTTTGACTTGACTTGTAAGCACATTTATAAAACAACTCCATCAATCTAAAGAGCCAAAGGGTATGATCTTAGAATAAAAGACGGCCCTTTAAATTCTTATTCTATTTAATAAGAAATTAAATAGAATAAGAATAGATTCACTTAAAAATCAAGACAATACCCCTAGTTTTCATATTTTGCCATGCAATTTGTCAAACAGGTAGCTGGAAATCCACATCATTACACCAGATGACCTTCCTGACGAGCTACTTATATATTAAAACTCGGCCAGATGCGATGGCTCATGCCTGTAATCCCAGCACTTTGGGAGGCCAAGGCAGGAGATCCCTTGAGATCAGGAGTTCAAGACCAGCCTGGCCAATATAGTGAAACCCCGCATCTACTAAAAATACAAATTAGCTGGGCATGGTGACGCACGCCTGTAATCCCAGTTACTTGGGAGGCTGAGGAAGGAGAATAGCTTGAACCCAGGAGGCAGAGGCTGCAGTGAGCTGAGATTGTGCCACTACACTCGAGCCTGGGCAACAGGGTGAGGCTCTGTCTCAAAAAACAAACAACAAACAACAACAAAAAAAACTCAGAGATAACAATGCTACTAGACAGAGTCTCTTAAATGATCAAATTCTAATAATGGTATTATCCTTTCTAGATAACACTTATTTGACCAAGTGCCTCTTCTGTTCATCAACTACTTTTTTTTTTTTGAGATGGAGTCTCACTCTGTTGCCCAGACTGGAGTACAGTGGAGCAATCTTGGTTCACTGCAACCTCTGCCTCCTAGGTTCAAGCTATTCTCCTGCCTCAGCCTCCCGAGTAGCTGGGATTACAGGCACCCGCCACCACAGCCAGCTAATTTTTGTATTTTTAGTAGAAATGAGGTTTCATCATGTTGGCCAGGCTGGTCTTGAACTTCTGACCTCAAGTGATCCTCCCACTTCAACCTCCCAAAGTGTTGTGATTACAGGTATGAGCCACTCTGTCCAGCTCATCAACTACTTTGAATGCATTCCAATGATTCCACATACCTTAACCTCACAATAATCCTAAGAGGTAGGTCCTATCACTATTCTCATTTTACAGAACTGGAAATGGAACTTCTTTGTTTTTTTTTTTTGAGGCAGAGTCCCCAGGCTGGAGTGCAGTGGCCTGATCTCAGCTCACTGCAAGCTCTACCTCCTGAGTTCACGCCATTCTCCTGCCTTAGCCTCCTGAGTAGCTGGGACTACAGGCGCCCGCCACCAAGCCCGGCTAATTTTTCGTATTTTTAGTAGAGACGGGGTTTCACCGTGTTAGCCAGGATGGTCTCGATCTCCTGACCTCGTGATTCGCCCACCTCGGCCTCCCAAAGTGCTGGGATTACAGGTGTGAGCCACCGTGCCCGGCCAAATGGAACTTTTTAAAGTTACCTCACAATGATGTCAAGCCAGGATCTGAATACCCAGACCATCTTCAAAATCCTGTCTCCCTAATCACTACACCATAATGCTAAGAAAGAAAGGGGGGTAGGGGAGGGGAGAGGAGGGAAGGGGGAGGGGAGGGGAGGGGAGGGGAGGGGAGGGGAGGGGAGGGGAGGGGAGGGGAGGGGAGGAAGGAAGGAAGAAGAAGGAAGGAAGGAAGGAAGGAAGGAAGGAAGGAAGGAAGGAAGGAAGGAAGGAAGGAAGGAAGGGAGGGAGGGAGGGAGGGAGGGAGGGAGGAAGGGAGGGAAGGAAGGAAACTGTCAGGCACTAACAAATGATTTTAAGAAATGTTCTAAAACTACTTATTTATCCAGGAAATTTATCCTGGATGAATAAATTATAAGGATGGATGTTTCACTTGGTTTGGTGAAAAGTGAAGACAACACTTATATAACTAAAATATATATATGTAATAGTGTTTTCATCATATTTATCATGTATATGGAGAGGAAAAAGAACAAAATCCCAGGAAAATAAATCATGATAGCAGTAAAGATATTTTCTACAAGCCCTACAATTTTTGTCATTATAGTTTACAACATGGCAATAAAAATAGCTATTGGACCACTCAGTCATCACAGGTTTGTTCATAATGTTATCACGCACCTATCACACAGCTGTAGGTAACTCTAACCCTACATGTCTTATGCTTGCAAATCCTGAATCTGTTTGATAGATAGGCCCTTAGCTATACCAGTCTTTGCACTGCATCGTGGGAATAGGAAGGGGTGAAGGGAGATGGAGGGATTTGAGGGGGTGGGAATGGCCCTAAAAAATCTGGCATATATCTGCCTGCTTGGTTACTAACTAGTTTTAATTTCAAATAATCCCCCCTTCCATTTTACTTTGGTTCTTCTGCTGTTTCCACCCAATATTTAGATAGAAACATGAGCCAAAAAAGTTGGGATGGGTCTTAAATTTGGGGGCCAGCAGGCTAAAAAGCTTGGCCCAGAATGCAAACTGCCACTTATGTGGCTGAGTCAGGACAACCAACGTAAACATGTAAGTTAGTCCAAATATACACACACTTGTTTATATTTTAAAACTTATTTTGCATCTTAGTAATTTCTTCCCTAAAAATAGTCAAGGAACCCTACTGTTTTGGCCATTTTTTTTTTATAAATTGCTATTTTGAAAAGAAATTATAATTATCCATGTGTGTTGAACAGACCAAAGACATGCTACTATTTTCTAGTGTTGAGAAAAGTTTCAAAGTGCTACCTAGAAGCAATCATTAAAACTAACGTACCTCCATAAAATGCACTTTTTATCAAGTGCTTTAAAAATAAATAGCGAGTCAAAATTGAGAAGGAGTGGCTATTTTTATTGCATGTCACCTGGTCAGGTATTTCCTGCAAGAACAGGGACTAGATCTGTCCTTCAAATCCTTGTAATGCTAGGCATGAAAAGAAGGTGGTCCTATTTCTAAAGTCTTTATGGATTTTTACTTGAATGTCTTTTAAAGGGCTGGTGGTGTGTGCGCGTGTGTTTATGCTAAAAAGAAACCATAAAGCTAGGTGCAATGGCTCAAGCTTATAATTCCAGCACTTTGGGAGGTCCAGGCAGGAGGAGCTCCTGAGTCCAGGAGTTTGAAATCAGCCTGGATAACACAGTGAGATTCTGTCTCTACAAAAAAGATTAAAAATACAGCCAGGAGTGGTGGCGTGCCCCTGTAGTCCCAGATACTCAAGACAGGGGCGAAGGGGCTGAGATGGAAGGACCACTTGAACTTGGGAGGTTGAGATTGCAGTAAGCTATGATTGCTCCACAGCACTCCAGCCTGAGCAACACAGCAAGACTCTCTGCCTGCCCCAGGAAAAAAAAGAAAGAAAGAAACCATAGAGATGACCTAGTTCAAGTCATTCTCACCCCCACCTTTGGAACTTGTACTGACGAGTAAATCAAAGGCCATTTCTTTTTTCAAGGCCACACAACCAGAATCAAGACCCAAATTTTGGTCTGTGCATTTCCCACATTTCTCCCAATACAACCTGATAACTAGCATGTATTATATAAAAATATCAGAATCTAAAAATTGCAAGGGATGGCAAAACAAATGCAAGCCTAGAATGAATATCTACTTTCCTTACCTAAAACATTTATACTCTTCTGAAGAATGTTTAGCAATAGTTCTCAACCAGGGGTGATTTGGCATTGGAGACATTTGGCAATGTCTGAGGATATTTTTGGTTGCCACCACTTGGCAGGCAGAAGCTGGGAGGTCACTGGTATCTAATGAGTAGGGGCCAGGGATGGTGTTAAGCCTCCTACAATGCATAGGACAGGCCCTGTGATGGTTAATTTTATGTGTCAACTTACTAAGCCATGGAGTTCCCACATATTTGGTTAAACATTATTCTTGGTATATATGTAAGGGTGTTTCTGGATGAGATTATCATTTTAATCAGTAAACTGAGTAAACCAGATTGCACTCCTTAATATGGGTGGGCCTCATCCAATCTGTTGAAGGTTAGAAAACAATTAAAAGGTAAAGTAAAGGAGAATTTGCTCTCTCTGCCTAACTGTCTTTGAGCTAAGACATTGGTGTTCCAACTCATACTCGAACTAGAACTTACATCATTGACTCTCTTGGCTCTCAGGCCTTCAGATTCTAACTGAAACTTATCTCATCAGCTCTCCTGGGTCCCAGGCCTTCAGTCATGGACTGGAACTATACCTCTAATAACCACCTGAGCCAATTCCTTTTAATCAATCTCAGTAAACATATATACATATATCCTATATATATTCCACTGGTCCTATTTCTCTGGAAAACCCATGCTAATACTGGCCCCTACAACAAGAATTACCCAGCACAAAATGTCAATGCCAAGGTTAAAAAACCCTGATGTATAAGAATATTGACATTTTCATAATGGAGATGTCATGATGGTAAATGGAGATTTACCATTTTAAATGTACAGTTCAGTAGCATCCATCACTACCATCCATCCACACAGAACTTTTTTCATCTTGCAAAACTGAAACTCTACCCATTAATCAGTAACTCCCTATTCCCCACTCCCTCTAGCCCTTGGCATCCACCATGCTACTTTCTGTCTCTATGAATTTGACTACTCTAAGTACCTATATGAATGGGAATTATACAGTGTTTCTCCTTTTGTGACTGGCTTCTTTCACTTAGCATGTCTTCAAAGTTCATCCATTTTGTAGCATGTGTCAGGATGGATTGCCTTCCTTTTTAAGGCTAAACGATATTCCATTGTATGTGTGTATATACCATATTTTGTTCGTCCAATTACCCATCAATGGACACATGGGGTGCTTCTACATTTTGACTACTGTGAATAATGCTGCTATGAGCACAGGTGTGCAAATATTTCTTTTAAAATCCTGCTTTCAATTTGAGGGGAATACATATACCCAGGAGTGAAAATGCTGGGCCATATGGAAACTCTATTTTAATTTTTTGAGGAACCACCACACTGTTTTCCACAGAAGTTATGCCATTTTACATTCCCTTGGGTGCATTTTTAATCAGCAATGCTCTCAATAGCAGAAGTGTTCTTCTGTCTACCTCTCTCTGCTCCACTTCCCTCCCTGTACCCTGGCCATTTTATGAAGCAGGTAGTGAGCCAATACTTTAAAAACTGGGGCACTCTTAAAGACACCCTAGGGAGTGATTTTTTTAAATATGAATTGTCACTCTCTGGTTTTCCTTGAGGCGGATGTCTTTTTTTTTTTTTTTTTTTTTTTTTTTTTTTGACAGAGTCTCGCTCTGTTGCTTAGACTGGAGTGCAGTGGCGCGATCTCGGCTCACTGCAACTTCCGCCTCTCAGGTTCAAGCGATTCTCCCACCTCAGCCTCCCAAGTAGCTGAGATTATAGGCACCCACCACCACGCCCAGCTAGTTTTTGTATTTTTAGTAGAGATGTGGTTTCACCATGTTGGTCAAGATGGTCTTGAACTCCTGACTTCAGGTGACCTGCCCTCCTCGGCCTCCCAAAGTACTGGGATTACAGGCGTGAGTCACTGCGCCTGGCCTTGAGGTAGGATTTCTACAATGCATCTTGACCACAGTGGAGGGGTATGGAGAGGCACAGAGCACATGGGAAGGAAGACACCTGCCCACCCAGCAGATGGACCCTTCTCCAAACCAATCCTGAAAGCCACCCGAGACCGCAGTCTGTGAAACCTGAGAAAAATAATCCCCATGTCATCTCAAGTTTTCTATGGGACACCTGTTTGTATTCTTTGAAAAACAGAGTCTTTCTATTTTTGAGGTCTCTTATTTACATGCATCTTGTCGGAAAAGATTCTGGTTTTACAGAGCACAGTACCACTGTTAAGCTGACTTTAAATACAAGTTCAATGGTTTTCACGAGTTAATTCTTGGCAAAATGTAGTTTTGCATACTTACATGTGGGACAATAGTAGGTCCAAGCTGCTTAGGAAGAGTATGGATTTCAATTAATTTGTAACTTTGTTCCCACAAAGACCCGGAGGCTTGTCTTTACTTTTGACTAAGAAGTATGGTTAACATACACGCATGGAACTGTCTGAAAGGGTAAGGTAGTACCTCACATATCCAGAACTCCTTAAAGTACGGGTTCTCAAATTGTGCTCTCAGAACTAGCAGCACCAATATCACCTGGAAATCTGCCAGAAATACAAGTAACTGGGTCCCCACCCAGGCTGACAGAATCAAAAATCCTAGAGGTGGGGCCCAGCAATGTGTTTTACACAGTCCTCCCAGTGATCTGAATACACATTATGGCGGCACAATGGGGAACCACTGCCCAGCTCTCACAAAGCACTTTTATGCTCGTGAAATTATTTGGACTTCCCAGTAACTTTACAAGGCAGGTAGAGCTGGGAGAGTGTCCCCTTTTACAAATGGGGAAATTGAGGCCCAGAGGAGTCCCCTGACTTACCTAAAGTGACATAGTTAAACAAACAGCTAGAATAAGAAATTCATAGAACTAGAGAAATACTGGGGATCACGTAACCAAGTAGCCTCAATGCACAGGTGAGGCGACTAGAACCCAGAGCCTCAATGATATGAACAAGATCACACATGCCCAAATGGAAAGCCTCTTCTCCTGCCAAAGTGCCATCCTCACTCTCAATCAAACCATTCCATCTAAGCAGTCAGCCTCTACTAGTTAACTACCTCCTCAAATGATGACTTGTGTGTGATAAGTACTTAGTTTGGGACTTACTAAGTATTTCACACACAAAAAAAGTGGCATGGGTGATTAAATAAGACTGATTTCATCATTACATAAAAATGAATGTCTTTGAATGTTTTTGATAAGACAACAGGGTAAGAGGGTTAAGGACACTGAGGTTAAAGGAATGGACAGTAGATCTTAATCTAACCAGAGAAAGAAATGAATGATAGAAAGTAAAAGTTCAAGGGGCATGAGGGTTTAATGAGGCGGAAAAAGTTGTATACACTGAGCTAAAATTTTTCTTAAGAAGAGAGCAAGAGAGGTTGTAGTCAGAGTGCTTTAGCAGTTCTGTGTTCACAAGGTCCAAGATGTGGTCATAGGAGGAAAAGGCTGAAGTGGAGTTAAGACAGGGCTCACCAATGTGATGGAGATAAATGAAATGAGAGGCAAAAGTGTTGGAAGGATTGTTCATGTTGGGTGAATGACAGAACTTAGGCAGGGGAGAGCATAGCAGAAACCATAAGATCATGAACTTGGCACCCAATTCTCCTTTAAAGGGGACCAACAGAGGAGCCAGTAGATGACAGTATTTGCGAGGGATGAGAACTAAAGGTCATGGACCACACACAGAACAGAGGTCGTGAGTGAAGATGAAAGCCCAGTGACCCATGGGCAGCAACGAGGAGTGGTGAGAATCAATGCTATTCTCTTAACAGTGTAGGAAGATGAGCAGCCTCTAACCAATAGTCTGCAAGGGAAGCAGTTCCTCAGGGAAGAGCCAGTGAACAGGCTGAGACGGAGAAAAGTGTATCGACCATGGAAGAGGGTTAGAACGAATGGGGCAAGCAAGGGCTTGGGATTAAGAAGAAGAGTAGGAAATTAAACCAGAGAAGAAGAGACAAGCAACCCAGCTCCAATACCACCTTTTGTGGGAGGTCTACAAATAGAACTACTCACTCTTTTGTGGGGGTGAAAGTGCCATCCAAAGAACCTGAGAGGCGACAAGATGAACCTCACCATTAAACACCTTGTTCAACTAATAACTTAGTCTCATGCAGCTACGCAACTACGTTACCTACCTTGCCAGAAAACTTTATTTTGTTTTATTTTACAATTTTAGGGGCCTCATCCTTCCATTTTAATGTAATGATATCTACAGAGGGCTTATAAACCACTTATAATCATCTTCAAAACACATCTGAGGGGTAGTGAGTTAAATGTTGTTACCACTATGTTGTCAACAACAACGAAAACAAAAAAACACAGGTGATTTTCAAAAGACTACAGAGCACAACAGCACCAGGCCTGAGAAGACTCTCAAATGAATTATGACAATCAATCACAAACAAAGAGTCAATATTCCATGTTCTTCACATTGTACACAGAGCTGTGTTGATTCTGTTCTAGACAAATGAAGAAGAGAGGGCTATAGAGAGAAGCCATTTATTTTCATTAAATTATCCCTGAAAACTGAATCCTCTGCTACTTGAAAATCTGAGAGGAAGAAAACTAACTGGGTAAGAAGCAGAGTTTGGTTTCAGATTTTGGTATAAGGAATGTTCGCAGCAAAAGAGAAATAAAGGAAGTTAGTATTCATCAAATATTTCCTGTATAACAGGGACTGTGATAGACACATATCATGCTCAACTCATTTAATTCTCAGAAGCCTTCTGAGAGACAGGTATTATTAACTCCAACTGGAGGATGAAACTGAGACTCGGAAAGGTTAAGAAACTTGCCCAAGGAAACACTGGACAGGGCACTTTATCCACAGCACAAGGATGCCTCAAAAATGGAAGGCCTGGAGTCTCACTGAAAGAAATCCTGGCAGATCGCTGGTCCCCGAACCCCATCTCCTACTCCATTGTCTAAGGGCATATCAGAGTTGGTGGATCCTGAGAACTGAACCATGTGCCCCTCTCCCAGCTACACCTGTTATTACACACTCATGTAGTATCATCGCACAATGGGAAATTCCTCCCCAAGCTCATTCCTACCACTGAACACCAGAGAGGCTAGAAGTCTGAACTAATGGGTAGGTGGTCTCTGAGACTCATGCGTCCCACCTAAGTAGCCTGTATATCAAAACAGCTTGAGCAAGACTACTCTGTTTTCCCCTAATTACTTGGTCACTTTAACAAGCTTTGGAGGATTTTATTAAAATGGAAATGGGGGAAGGCTGAAGCAGCTTACAAATGTACAAATTTTAAAAATCTTTACATAACTTTAAGGCTGAATCCATACACAAGGAGCTGTTAAAAATATGTACATAGGTATTTATATACATATATGTTGTTTTTTAAAGAGACCTCTGGGACAGCTAGAACATTAAAATGACCCTTTTCATGAAAATTCCAGGGCATATTCATAACAGGAGTCAGACAGATTTTGTTTTCTACCAGAGTTCTATAAAAATAAACTGTCATCACAACATCCTTGTGGTAGTAAAAGGCCATATTTGCCTGCAGTTAAATCCAACAGCAGCTGCTCTATGGAAAAAGACGGCCCAATAATTGGCTTCTTTCACCTCTGTTAATCACGAACAAAAGTGTCATTCAGTTTCAAAATGGACAAAATGCTCCAATGGATGGTCAGCTAGCTGAGCCAATGGGGTGGAATAACAATAACCCTGTAGCATTTTCCTTTTTCCTTTTGTTTGGTCTTTCAAAGCCCTTAATTAAGACCTGCACAAAGCACCCCTACAGGCTTTTTTCAATGAGGCATTACACGCCTGTTTTCTTGTATTTAAAGAAAAAAAAATAGCAGGGATTTTCTGAAACACATTAAACAGAATACACAATTTCCATTTATTTGCAACTGAAATACTGTTAAAATTTTAGAGCTTAAATATTATCATCAGTAACAAAGCAAGTTCTTTCCATTTCAGGCTTGGGGAGTGGAGGGTGAAAGAGGGACTACTGAGAAGGAGGCGGGAAAGTTAAAGCTGAGACAGGCAGAAGAGTGCCAACTCAAAGAAGTGCTGTTAAACCATTTCGCCAGGAATAAAACTGCAAGCAGCCATAATTTAGAAAGACCTAGATTAGTCTCTAGACCTTTCAATAGCTTAGCACCTACAAACTGAAAGAAACAGCAAAACATGAAATATTCTTAGAGCAAACAACTAGTCAACCGAGACAAAAGGTAATACAAATTGGAATTGAATCTGCTTCTGAAACACTCCTTAAAAACCACACACAAAAAAGATATTTTTACAATTAAACAATCTCTATAAGAACTTTGTGTAGGTCTATAATTGATTTCTTTTTCTATCTTGGCCTTTAAAAAGCTTCATATAATTAGGGTGGATAAGAATCAGAATGTCCAGCTTTAAAAATATCCATAGCCTAATTAAGTTTTCATTATTCAATTTTCTTTTTGCACAACTTAAAAAAAGGCTGTTGTGTTCATTTTTAAATGCTCTGAAATATAATCTTTCCGGGTTTTAGACTGTTCTGAAAATACCTAGTTCTGCCCATAATTTGTTCTTCCCTCCCCCTCTCACAAGTATCCTGAGTGACAGCTTAATGTGACAGCTTTCTTGCCACAATTCACCAAAGGGGAGTGGCAGGTAGGGTTCTCAGAGAACAAATACCTAACAAAGCCATCATTCTGGGGAGTTACTTTCAATCTGTCAATCCAATCCATCAAGTGGAATGTGCTCCACTATTCTCTTGTAAATGTGCTTATTTCAAACAAGGCAGAACTCGGGCAGCTGCCCTACAGAAGACTAAATGACCCAGCTCAAATGTCACCTCTGCTGCGAAGCCTTCCAATCCCCAAGGCAGAGTAAATTCCCCTCCTCTTTGCTCCCACAGCCCTTTGTTCATCCCTCCTTTAGGGTACTCTCATACTGTATTTTATTTGTTTATGTCTATCTTTTCCACCAAACCCTATCACCTACGGACACGTGCGGGCCAGTGTGAGAGACTGGACGGCACAAGCTCTGGAGTCAGACTATGTGGGTTCAAATTCTGGTTAGAGATTATAAATCATGACCTTGGATATATATTTTCAATATATTTGACTAATGCGTATTTAAACATTTTGTACTTCAGTTTTCTGAGCTTAAAATGGAGATAAAGAATACCTTCTTACACAGCTGTTATGATGATCAAGTAAACTCACATATATAAAGCTCTCAGCATGATATCTGGTACACATGAAGGGCTTCATAAATGTTAAAACAGGAAGAAGAGTTTATATTGTCCCTCCTCCCCCCATGAATACAGCAGCACACTTAGAAGTACAATAGAGGCTGGTTTCAGTGGCTCACACCTGTAATCCAAGCATTTTGGGAGGCCGAGGTAGAAGGATGGTGTGAGGTAAAGTTTGAGTCCAGCTAGGCAAGACAGTAAGACTTCGTCTCCACAGAAAAATTTAAAAATTATTGAAGCCTCGTGGTGCATGCCTGCAGTCCCAGCTACTCTGAAGGCAGAGGCCGGTAGATCACTTGAGTCTGGAGGCAAAGGTTGCAGTGAGCTGAGATGGTGCCACTGTACTCCAGGCTGGGCAACAGAGTGAGACCCTGTCTCAAAAAAAAAGTGCATGGCCGGGCGCGGTGGCTCAAGCCTGTAATCCCAGCACTTTGGGAGGCCGAGACGGGCGGATCACGAGGTCAGGAGATCGAGACCATCCTGGCTAATATGGTGAAACCCCGTCTCTACTAAAAATACAAAAAAAAAAACTAGCCGGGCGAGGTGGTGGGCGCCTGTAGCCCCAGCTACTGGGGAGGCTGAGGCAGGAGAATGGTGTAAACCCGGGAGGCGGAGCTTGCAGTGAGCTGAGATCCGGCCACTGCACTCCAGCCTGGGCGACAAAGCGAGACTCCGTCTCAAAAAAAATAAAAAATAAAAAAAAATTAAAAAAAAAAAAAAAGTGCAGTAAGCACACATTTGATGTTCACGGTATAAACTTTGGCTAAGCAAGTTAATTAATAAAATGTTGCCAGTAAAATATAATAGAATATTGAAAGACAGTCTGTCTATGTCCTTCAAACTATTCAACATTTAAGAGTATGTTACATGCAAGGCACAAATATAAGCAAGGGAAGAACTAAAAAGATACTGAGTGAGAGTTGATTCCTGCCCTTAGAGAGCTTACAAACGGGGTTGTTTGATTTTTTTCTTGTAAATTTGTTTAAGTTTTTTGTAGATTCTGGATATTAGCCCTTTGGCAGATGGGTAGATTGTAAAAATTTTCTCCCATTCTGTAGGTTGTCTGTTCACTCTGATGGTAGTTTCTTTTGCTGTGCAGAAGCTCTTTAGTTAAATTAGATCCCATTCGTCAATTTTGGCTTTTGTTGCCATTGCTTTTGGTGTTTTAGTCATGCAACAACCCCATCAAAAAGTGGGCAAAGGATATGAACAGACACTTCTCAAAAGAAGACATTATGCAACCAACAGGCACATGAAAAAATGCTCATCATCACTGGCCATCAGAGAAATGCAAATCAAAACCACAATGAGATACCATCTCACACCAGTTAGAATGGCAACCATTAAAAAGTCAGGAAACAACAGGTGCTGGAAAGGATGTGGAGAAATAGGAACGCTTTTACACTGTTGGTGGGAGTGTAAACTAGTTCAACCACTGTGGAAGGCAGTGTGGCGATTCCTCAAGGATCTAGAACTAGAAATACCATTTGACCCAGTCATCCCATTACTGGGTATATACCCAAAGGATTATAAATCATGCTGCTATAAAGACACATGCACACGTATGTTTATTGCGGCACTATTCACAATAGTAAAGACTTGGAAACAACCCAAATACCCATCAATGATAGACTGGATTAAGAAAATGTGGCACATATACACCATGGAATACTATGCAGCCATAAAAAAGGATGAGTTCATGTCCTTTGTAGGGACATGGATGAAGCTGGAAACCATCATTCTGAGCAAACTATCTCAAGAACAGAAAACCAAACACCACATGTTCTCATTCATAGGTGGGAATTGAACAATGAGAACACTTAGACACAGGGTGGGGAACATCACACACCAGGGCCAGTCGTGGGGTAGGAGTGGGGAGGGATAGCATTAGGAGATATACCTAATGTAAATGATGAGTTAATGGGTGCAGCACACCAACATGACACATGTATACCTATGTAACAAACCTACATGTTGTACACATGTACCCTAGAACTTAAAGTATAATAAAAAAAAAAAAAAAAAAAAGAGAGACAGAGCCTACAAATGATTCTGAGCATGAAGCTGATAGGAGGTCAGCAGGAGTGGTTGCACAAGATACAGGTCGTAAAGACCCCTCTGATAAAACAGGATGCAATAAAGAAGCTGGCCAAAACCTGCCAAAACCAAGGTGGCGTGAGCGTCCTCTGGACATCCTCACTGCTCATTATATGCTAATTATAATATATTAACATACTAAAGGAACCTCCCACCAGTGCCATGAGAGTTTACAAATGTCATGGCAACGTCCAGAAGTTACCCTATTTGGTCTGAAAAGGGGGAGGAACCCTCAGTTCTAGGGAACTCCCTGCCCCTTTCCTGGAAAACTCATGAACAATCCACCCTTTGTTTTGCATATGATAAAGAAATAACCATAAAAATAGCTGACCAGCAGCCCTTGGGGTTGCTCTGCCAATTTATTCCTTTACATTCTTAATAAATTTGTTTTCACTTAACTTCGTCACTCATTCTTGAATTCCTTCCTGTGCAAAGCCAAGAATTCCCATGGTCTCGTAGGTTGAACCCCAATTTTGGGGTTCATCCTATGACAAAGCATCTAGAACTATATGTCTATTGTATTCATGGCTGACACTACGCTTTCACAATATGTTTGTCTAATGTGCATTTTCTCATTAGACTTTAAATATTTTTAAAGTCTTTAAATATTTTAAAATATTTTAAGTCTTTAAATATTTTAAAAATATATGTACAATCAAAGTATCGCATTTCACTAAAGGAATAGAAAGTAATAGGGTTTATGTATGTTATATTTAATATACTTCAATGAACCTTATGATTCTCACTAACGCTTCATGTTAACATAGCACCGTGTATGCGTTCCAGGTCTATATCCTGTGGTTCTATGATTACAGTTATTGCTCTCTGTAGCACCGTAAGAGTCAAAACTACTTATGCATGAAATTAAAGAATTTGGATCATGAACAAATGTGTGGTAAAATCATTTTGTTTCCATAATGCTCTTTTCAAAGACCTTACCATGAAATACAGGATCACTGGCTTAAATGTAGCAATCTAGTAAGACCTAGTTTAATAAAATCATCAGTAAGTTAGAATCATTTTTAAATTAGAATAAATCATCCAGAGTTTCAGTTGTTCTTTTTTTCTTTTCTTTTTGAGACAGAGCTTTTGCTCTTGTTGCCCAGGTTAGAGTGCAATGGCGCGATCTCGGCTCACCGCAACCTCCACCTCCCGGGTTCAAGCGATTCTCCTGCCTCAGCCTCCCAAGTAGCTGGGACTACAGGCATGCGCCTCCACACCCAGCTAATTTTGTATTTTTAGTAGACATGGGGTTTCGCCATGTTGGTCAGGCTGGTCTCGAACTCCCGACCTCAGGTGATCCACCCGCCTCAGCCTCCCAAAGTGCTAGGATTACAGGCGTGAGCCACCACACCCCACCTCAGTTGTTCTTTAGCTGAAAAGAATGTATGGAAACAAAATGATTTTGCTATACATTTGTTCATAATCCAAATTATTTTGTCATGAAACACTAATTTCATGAGTCTGAATAAAGCATTAAAGCTACAGATATGTATTTGCATTTGAAAATATCAGGCAGGTTTACTGTATTCCATTTTTCTAGAAGAGAGTCATGAGACTAACAAAAATGAGCTCCTTAAATCAACCACTGGAGCAAGCCCCCTGAGGGCAGGAGTACTGCCTTTCACCTCTACTCTCACTAGATTAAGACTACCAACAAATGCCTTTCTCATTCACTCACTGATACTTCATAAAAACTAAATAAAACATAATAAACACATACTATAATAAATTTTTACATCTTTTCTTATTTTTCTATGGAAGTATGCAAATGGAGGTAAAACTCACCTAGTTGACTATCTAACTATCACAAGTTAGCTAAACTATAATAATAAAACTATCAAAAGTAAAGAATATTATTTGTATTACCTTCATCCAAGAGAACATGATGCCTATCATCAAAACTGTCCAGATACTTATCAGCTGCTATAAAATAACCAATACCTACTGAAGTATAATGAGTGAATCCTCAAGACATGCCTAAGAGTTTATTTTTTGATATTGAATGTACAGTATCATAATAATTAAAGTTTAACAAAAATCTATTTCAATCATTTTGTCAAATGTCAGCCAGGCGAGATGGCTCATGCCTATAATCCCAGCACTTCAGGAGGCTGAGGTAAGATGATCATTTGAGCTCAGGAGTTCAAGACCAGCCTGGGCAACACAGCGAGACACCATCTCTACAAAACATAAAAAATTAGCCAGGTATGGTGGTCTGTGCCTGTGGTCCCAGCTACTCAGAAAGCTGAGGCAGGAGGGTGACTTGAGCCTAAGAGCTTCAGCGTGCAGTGACCCATGATCATGCCACTGCACACCAGCCTGGGTGACAAAGTGAGACGCTGTCTCTTAAAAAATTCAAAAACTTGCTTGGTTATTTACTATTACTAAAAAAAGAAAGAAAAAAAAAGACCAATAAATTAAAAAGTAAATTAAATAAAAATAAAGTTTAAAATGTTGACAATTATATCATTTCTGAGAAAAATTCTGTAGGAGATATCACTTACAGAATTCAAATGACATATGTCTATAATAAGTTAAATAGTCTAAACTCTTTAAAAACACTCCAGAAAATAAAACAGGATGAGCTTCAATTGTTTCTGCTATGCTTCCTGATCAGTATTTTAATAATTAGAACTGCTTTATTATCAATATCTCTTCAGTGAGTGTTCCTTTGACTTATTTCTAGGTTACCTAAAAGTTGGTTCCCCTAAAAGCTGATGATTTAAGGCAAAAATGCCTTGTACGACATGCAAACTGAAAGGTGGAACTTGGCTACATTTCCCTGAAAAACGCTTTCATTATGTCTGATAAATGTAATATTCTGCTTTCCAAAAGACTGGCATGCTAGTATTTTTAATGTAGAATATCCAATTCCCTATATGCTATTGTTATTCTAGATCCTCTGAGCAAAATGAAGCTGTTAATATTAAGGACATGGGAAGGGACAGAATTTTGAAGACGGACAATAGGGCCTTAAGACTAAAGCTCTAAACCTATGCTACCAAAAAAATTTTAAAAGCAACATTCAACAAGCCTTATACATTGTCAGTAGAGACACGGGTATATTCCTCTACTTGAAACATGGTACAATTAATACTTTTCAACTCCTCCTGGCAGAATACTTTCCTTCTGGCAGAATATCTTCAATTTCTCCTGGTAGAAAATAGACACTTTCAATTCCACAAACTTCCACTTGGAAAATGAAACGGAACTTCCCATAATGTTTTTGCTGTATAATAAAAAATACTCTCACAGAAAATTGTGCTCTCAGACCAGGCGCGGTGGCTGACGTCTGTGAATCCCAGTACTTTGAGAGGCTGAGGTGGGTGGATCACCTGAGTTAGGGAGTTTGAGACCGGCCTGAGCAACATGGAGAAACCCCATCTCTACTAAAAATACAAAATTAGCTGGGGGTGGTGGCACATGCCTGTAATCCCAGCTACTTGGGAGGCTGAGGCAGGAGAATCGCTTGAACCTGGGAGGCAGAGGTTGCGGTGAGCTGAGATCATGCCATTGCACTCCAGCCTGGGCAACAAGAGTGAAACTGCGAAAAAAGGGAGAAGGGAGGGAGGGAGGGAGGGAGGGAGGGAGGGAGGGAGGGAGGGAGGAAGGAAGGAAGGAAGGAAGGAAGGAAGGAAGGAAGGAAGGAAGGAAGGAAGGAAGGAAGGAAGGAAGGAAGGAAGGAGAAAGAGAGAGAGAAAGAAAGAAAATTGTACTCTCACATCTATTCCTTGCTTTGGGGTGCTAGATGCAATGCACCTGTATTTAAAAACAAAACAAAACCATCTCTTTGCCAACTCTTCATAAATGTTTCAATTTCTCCAACAAGTCTGATACCCTGGGACAGAATAATGTCCAGTGGCAGGTTATGTAATGATCTATATACTACTTCCAGGATTACTATTTCTAGGTTATGTAAGGATCTATACTATTTCTAGGACTCCTTACAAAAACACTTCTTAAAAATACTACAGTTTTTAGTATTCACAACTAAATGAATGGTACTTTTCAATACTTAAAACTAAAGTTTAAAGAGTCTACTTTGATTTTCAAAGTTGGCACAATTTTTCACTTAAAATAAGGTAATGTTAAATTTAAAGAGACTACCAGAGAACTGTTTAGGACCATTTAGTTAGGAACCATAACTTTAGACAAATGCTTCACACCACTACTTTAATGAAGAGTACCGACCAGACATCACTTAAGAACTGAGGCCTAAGTCACCATGTCAAAGGTACAAATTATGGTCCAAAGACAGCGCCAGGCACTGCTGAGCTTGGAATTGCTTACTGAGCAACCATGTTGTTTCAAACAAACTAAATGTTTTAAAGAGGCTAAAGGGCAGTGGAGGCAATTATTGGAAGGAAATTTCTCACTAGGCCAGAAAGGAATAATTAAGTCTTTGCATGCTAAATCACATCACTGGGGTTAACAATGAAGTAATCAAGTGTAAATGGTGACAAAGCCCATCTATAGGACTCATGAAAGGAAATTAAGGTTGTGGGTAATCTAGACTATTGTTGCTTAAATACCACAAAAATTAGTCCCTAAAACTTCATTCATTCATCCTCTGTTTAGATAACTGTGTGTGCTTTTAGTGGGAGGCAAGAAATTGGTTAATCCAGCAATTAAGGCAAATATACTGAATCATCAGAAGTAAAACACCATTCAGCTACTAATTCACAGGCAGAGATCCAAGGTCATTCCTCATACTACTTAGACTGTACCAAGCACTCAGTAATGAAATACTTTCATAATAGGAGATCCATGTCCATTCCATTCAAAATTATGATTCAAACCATTTAAATTATAAACCTAATGCATAATTTGTATATTGTACTTTCTCTGCTTCAGAACATAAAAGAGAATTCACATACACACATACATAGCTGGGGGGAATGTGGGCATGAAGCTGGGGAGAAAAATGGACACCCACATAATCTTCCAACAATTGCTCAATAGCAAATTAAAACTGGTTATGCTCTCAGGGAGCAAAATAATGTTGATGTGAAAGTTAAAAGATCTAGATTGAGACTCTGGCTTTGCAACCCCAGGCTGTCATCTTGCCTCAGAGACTCAGTTTCCTCATCTTCTTTAAGGGGTAAGGCCATGACTAAGACTTCTCAGGACTCTCAACAGATCTGGTATACTTGTTGTTGTTTTTTAAATAAGACTCACCAGAAGTTGCAAAAATAGTACAGACAGTTCCTGCATACCCTTCATACAGCTTTTCCCAATGGCAACATCTTACATAATCATAATATATTAGCTAAACCAGGAAATTTACTTTGATGCAACACTACTAACACTACAGACCCTACTTAGATGGATTCATGTAACTATCACTACAATCATGATAAGGAACTGCTCCACCACTGCAAAGAAATGCCCTCCTGCAACACCTTTCTCTCGCATCATTTTCCTATCTCCAACCCTAGCAACCACTGCTCTGTTCTCCAACACTATAATTTTGTCATTTATAGTAAACCTGGAATCATACAGTATACAACTTTTTGAGTTTGGTTTTAATCATTCAGCCTTAATACCATTGAAAACTATCCATAGTCATGTGTATCAATAGTTTGTATTACTTTTGTATTTTTTTTGTACAGACAGGGATTTGCCCTGTTGCCCAGACTGTTCTCGAACTTCTGGGCTCAGGCTGTCTTCCCGCCTTGGCCCCCCAAAGTCCTGGGTTTACAGACATGAGCCTGTTGTATTGACATACCAATTTACTCTGCCACATTGATTTTAAACCTTTTTATGTTTTTTTCTTTTTTCTTTTATTTTCTTTTTTAATGCTCCTACACGCACAGTGACTTTTATGTTTAATTAAGTTGTCACTATGGGGTAGGGAGACACTTTTTTTTTTTTTTTTTCTTTGAGATGGAGTCTAGCTCTGTCACCCAGGCTGGAGTGCAATGGTGCGATCTTGGCTCACCACAACCTCCACCTCCCGGGTTCAAGCCAATCTCCTGCCTTAGCCTCCCAAGTAGCTGGGATTACAGGCACCCGCCACCACGCCCAGCTAATGTTTGTATTTTTAGTAGAGATGGGGTTTCACTGTGTTGGCCAGGCTGGTCTCGAACTCCCGACCTCATGATCTGCCCACCTTGGCCTCCCAAAGTGCTGGGATTACAAACGTGAGCCACCGCACCCAGCCAGGAGGAACTTTTTAAACTTTGTTTTGCCATTGCTTAAGATGGATTCATATTCTGATAGATATTGACTAATTATCTTAATATCTAAATTTCATTGCAGCCTTCCCTGACTACCCTACTTTAACAGCAAACCACCTTCATCTTGTTTTATTCTCCTTGACAGTATTTAATATTACCTGACCTTTTATATTCATTGTGCTTATTTACTGTCTACCAAAACTCCCCGCTCCACCCCCCCACCAGGTAAGTTATAGCAGTGCAAGGATGGCGTCAGATATTGTTCAATTCTGTGTCCCCAGGACCAAAAACAGTCCCTAACACGTCAGACACTTAATAAACAAATGTTGAACAAATTAATTTTTAAAGTTCCAACTTATTATCTCAGTAATTATTACTTTAAAGTTGAAAGAGTACTGATTCTGTAAACCAAAAATAAAATTCTAAGGGCCCCAACCTTCTGAATGGAACCCTCCTCTTGGCCAAAGGCATTCCAAAGTTAACCTGAAAAACTAGTTCAGACCATGATGGGAAGGGGAAGTTGGACATGCCTCATTATATCCTACATACACCTTTTTGGAATTCAGTAAGAGTCAACCAGCATGAGCATCAACACAGACCTGAAGACTTATACGAAACATTTATAATACAATCTATTCTCTTAGAAGCCTGCTACCTGGAGACTTCATCTGCATGATAAAACTTTGGTCTCCACAACCCTTATCATTGAAACCTGGACATTCCTTTCTCTTGATTCCAGGCGTTTAGATAATAACTAAACTCTTTCAGCCAACTGCCAATCAGAAAATTTTTAAATCTAACTATAACCTGGAACTTCCCTGGCTTCAAGTTGTCCCGCCTTTCCAGGTCAAACCCATGTACATCTTACAGGTATTGATTGATATATTACATCTCCCTAAAAAGTATAAAAGCAAGCTGTACCCCAACCACATCTTCAAGACTGTCTGTGGCTGTGTCATGGGCAAGTCCTTAGTCTTGGCAAAATCAACTTTCTAAATTGACTGAGATCTGTCACAGATACTTTTGGGCTGACAATTCCATGAACCATTATACAAATATTTGTAGCTCTCAAAGAATAGTTTGAATAAATAAAATTATTGGCTGGGCATGGTGGCTCATGCCTGTAATCCCAGAACTTTGGGAGGCCAAGGCAGATAGATTGCCTGAGGTCAGGAGTTCGAGACCAGTCTGGCCAACATGGTGAAACCCTGTCTCCACTAAAAATACTAAAACTTAGCCTGATGTGGTGGTGTGCACCTGTAATCCCAGCTACTCAGGGGGCTGAGGCAGGGGAATTGCTTGAACCAGCGAGGTAGTGGTTGCAGTGAGCCGAGATCGTGCCACTGCACCCTAGCCTGGATGACAGAGCAAGACTCTGTCTCAAAAAAAAAAGTAAAATTATTTGCATTAAACATTTTTATTTACCTCCACAAATTATCTCCAACAATTTCAACAAAGTACCGAGCCCATGGAAAACTGGGAAGACAAGGAAGACACACAGGAAATTTTATATTGTCATCCAACAGACACAAGCCACAGCAATACAAGTCAAAAGTCTCACTAAATGTTAATATTAAATTAAATGTTAAAGATTAACACAGTCAAAGGACCATCTCTTCTGATAATGCTCTTCCACTTGCCTTGTTTTTCTTTCTTTCTTTTTTTTTTTTTCCAAGTCTCACTTTGTCGCCCAGGCTGGAGTGCAGGGACAACATCATAGTTCCCTGCAGCCTCAAATTCCTGGTCTCTAAGTGATCCTCCTGCCTCAGCCTTCTGAGTAGCTGAGACTACAAGTGTGTGCCACCATGCCAGGCTAATTTATTTTTTGTAGAGATGGGGTGTTTCATTTTTAACATACCCTGGAGCACTATAAATGTTTCTGGTCATGTTGTACAACTAAATGTAACTGAATTTCTCCCCCATTAAATGGGGAATTTGGGCCAGAGCAACTGCCAGCTCCTAACAGAAGTATACTGAGAAGGGAGGAAAAGTCTAAAAACAAAAATCAACAGGAGAATTTGGTGTTACGATTTACGTGGCTGAAAAGTTTAGCAAATAATAACTACCATGTCTATAAACAAATATACGCCATTGGAAGAAATTGATTTTTTGCTTTCCCCATGGAACGACATAGCCTTTTTGATGGGTGGACCATAATACACAAGAGTTTTAGCTCCACTGCACTAGATGACTAGATCCTTTCCAAATCTACATTCTAAGGAGCTGAGAACACTTCAAGCACAGAACAAAACAAAACCTCTCCAGAATTAATTCCCCATCTACATAATGAGAAGTTTACGATACCTAAGACATGTACAATGGATGAACGCCTACATTTAGGAAGAGCACTGAAAGACACTGTTATACAACCCACTCAACCAAATAACCCTAGTCTATAAAAGCAAGATCCAACACCCTGCCTGCAAAACCTCTCATTACTAGTGGTAGTAAGTCCTCACTTGCCATGGTTTTTCCATCTCTAAAATGGGGAGAATAATAACAGCATTGCTTTAGAGGCCTATTGGGAGGCTTAAATAGATAATATGTGTTAAGCATTTCCCTTAGTACCTGGCACTCAATAACATTATTATGAGCATCTAAGTTAATAACAAGAGGATGGTGATGATATTATCTGAATGGCAGGACAGACTGGAGAGCTCTTCATGAGTAAGAATGCAACATAAGTGAAATGAGAAAGAAAAATGCTTCCAGGGGAAGAAGACAACCTTTAGAATCACCAAGCAAATGACTGTTTAGGATGAGGCTGGCTATCACTAGTACATTCAAAATTAAAACTGTGGCCACAGATTCAATCATGAATAATAGCCCTGCTGCTAAAGGAAAGAGCACACAGATCCAAATGGAAACCCATCAAGTCTGTAAAACATTAACAGCTTAATAAACATCAGCTCACACCATCAACACACACGGTGTTCGAGTCAATGAAAGAGTACCAACTAAATTAATACCAAGTTGACTAAATGAATGCCTTGGGGGAAAAAAAGGCTCATGGGTGATTCACTTTTATGCTGACTTCCCTATAAAAACATCTTCAACAGGAGAGGCAGGAAATTCCAGTGAGTGAATGGGGGCAGCTATATGGAAACCATCACACTGCACATTTTGCTTTTTAATCGACTGCAAGGTTTTGGTTTAAAGCAGCATATTCAGAAATTTGCTTCTTTAGAAACAGAACAGTGAGTCCACTAACAGATCTGATCCTCATATACCATGTAAGTGAAGTTCATGCAAGAAAGAAAAAGCAAGTCAAAAAGCATATGACTGATACTTTCCAGACACACACAAAAAAACACTATTAACATGGGAAATGATGTGAAAGTTTTTAAACAAGTATGTATAAAAAGCAAAAAGACTAAGTTAGAGATACTTTTTTAAAGTTCTGCTACGAATAACAGATAACTTCATTTTACACAATAGATTTTGAATCTAAATCAAGTCATAGTCTCCCAGTGTATACAGACATACAGATGTGTGTGTGCTTTTTGGATGCACATTTTTTTCTGTTCTTATTTTTTTTTCCTGTAATAACCTGTAGCTTCTCACCATTTTGTTTCTCATTTCACCTTTTCCTCTTCTGATAAATTGTCAAATATCTAAGCAAACTACAGGGATGAACAAACTTAAATATGGAACACCTGAGCTTCACAAACTACCATCCACTAACTGTGGGATATTTGACCAAGTTACCTAATCCTTTTAAATCCCAGTTTGCTCAGTGACAGAATGGGAATCCTGCCATGGACCAAGATGGTTACTGTGGAAATTCCCATTAGCACATGTAAGATGCATAATAGGCCCTGCAATTCTTCATTAAATTTCCGTTTTTAAAAAAATCAGACATTCCAAATATGAATATATTAATAATTCAAACTTTTTTCACTGTAAGCAAAATGCTTCACGTTAGGGTAATTTCTACAGGAGTCTCTGGCGGGTATTATAGTAACTGCTAGGTATCATAAAGCAAGCTAAGAATTATTTTAAAAGCAGACATTCTCAGTTTAGAAGAGTTTAAAGAACTTAAAAAAAGAAAGCAGACATTTAAACAAAATCAGTTTTTAACAGCTTTTGCTAATACTATACACCATGCTAACAATATATTGTGACTATAAGGAATTGGTGATAACAAACCTCACCACAGTCCAAGACATTAAAATTGAGATTTTCTTATAAACATACATTTAGCATATGACCCAGGATCTCACTCTAGTATTTACGCAAATGAAATAAAAACCTAAGTTCGTACAAAAACCTCTATGTGAATATTTACGGTAGCTTTATTTATAATTGCCAAAAATCTAGAAATAGGGCAAATGTCCCTCAACCGGCGAATGGAGAAACAAATTATAGTATATGTATACAATGGAACACTCCTTAGCAATGAAAATGAGTACTAGCCAGGCACAGTGGCTCACACCTGTAATCCCAGCACTTTGGGAGCCAGGGCAGGAGGCTCATTTGAGGCCAGGAGTTCAAGACTAGTCTGGGAAAAACAGCAAGACCCCATCTCTGCAAAAAAATAAAAAAATCAGGCAGGCATGGTGGCACATGCCTGTAGTCTCAACTATTTGGATGGCTGAGGTAGGAGGACTGCTTGAGCCCAGGAGTTAGAGGCTGCAGTGAGCTGTGATCATGCTCCAGCTTGGGCAACAAAGCAAGTCCCTATCTCAAAAAGAAAAAGAAGAAAAAGAAAAGAAAGTGAGTATTACATATTAATATATGTAACAACATGTTACAATCTCAAATGCAGTACGGTGAGTAAAAGAGGCCAGACACAAAAGGCTACATTGTTCTATTACATTTTTATGGCATCCTAATAAAGGCAAAACTACATAAAGTGAGGAAACCAAGGTAGAAAACAGTTCAGCAGTTGTCAGAGGTTGGAGGTGAAGAGAGGAGATAACTACAGAGAGGCATGGAAATTCAGCTAGTGAAGAAATGCTCTATATATTCACAGTGACTGTGGTCATATGACTGTATACATTTTGAAACTCACAGAACTGAACACTAAAAAGGAGGCATTTTAAAATTGAGGAGCTTGGGGAAGTTTTCTCTATGAATTCATAGTTTTGTTTTTTTAATTTTTTTTTTTTTGAGATGGAATTTCGCTCTTTTTACCCAGGCTGGAATGCAACGGCACGATCTTAGCTCACTACAACCTCTGCCTCCTGGGTTCAAGCGATTCTCTTGTCTCAGCCTCCAAGTAGCTAGGACTATAGGCACCTGCCACTATGCCCGGCTAATTTTTGTGTTTTTAGTAGAGATGGGGTTTCACCATGTTGGCCAGGCTGGTCTCAAACTCCTGATGTCAGGTGATCCACCCACCGCGGCCTCCCAAAGTGCTGGGACTACAAGTGTGAGCTACCATGCCAGGCCTTTAATTTATAGTTTTGAAAGTCAAGGAAGCAGTCAAAGTAAGGAAGATGGAACATCTAAGATTAACCATTTATTTTAGGATAAAAATATGGAGGCAATAAATAAAAAGGGAACCACAAATAGATTCATTTATGAAGAACCATAAAACAGAAACTTTTAAAAATTTAACCTTAAAAGAGCCAATAAATTTAAAGGAAATCTATTATAATCAAGAACTACAAAAGGAATCACTCTTATGAGAAAACGTGAAGGCCAATCATTTCTATTAGCATATTGTTATTCAGCTTATGTTCAGTAATGATACCAAGAACCATCAGAAATAACTTCTAGAAGAGATGTCTATATAAATTTAAATATTTGGCTATATCAGGGATAAAATAATCAATGGGAGCTCACTGCCTTTTAGATAAATCATCAACTTCTGTCAAAACCAGTCTACATGTCTGAAAAACAATGAAACTAGAAATTCAGGCTGGAGTAACTTGAGGGTTGGGAAGGACCCTGATGAAATGGATGTCATTACTTCCTCTGCCAACATCATAAATCTTCTTATCCTTGGATGTCACAGCGGGCGTTTTTTCCTACTTCTGGAATGCCACCTCAGCCAGGATGGTGTGAAGGGCAAATTCTTTTTTTTTTTTTTTTTGAGACAGTCTTGCTGTCACGCTGGCTAGAGTGCACTGGCGCGATCTCGGCTCCCTGCAACCTCCACCTCCTGGGTTCAAGTGATTCTCCTGCCTCATCCTCCCAAATAGCTGGGATTACAGGCACCCACCACCGCACCCACCAAATTTTTGTATTTTTAGTAGAGACGGGGTTTCACTATCTTGGCCAGGCTGGTCTCAAACTCCGGATCTCATGATCCACCCACCTCGGCCTCCCAAAGTGCTGAGATTACAGGCATGAGCCACAGTGCCTGGCTGGCAAATTCTTTTAACACAGAATAAGTGCTGAGAGGCTGAGTGCAATGGCTCACTCCTGTAATCCCAGTACTTTGAGAGGCCAAGGCAGGTGGATTACCTGAGGTCAGGAGTTCGAGACCAGCGGGACCAACATAGTGAAACCCCATCTCTACTAAAAAAAATAAAAATCAGCCAAGCATGGTGACATGTGCCAGCTACTCGAGAGGCTGAAGCACGAGAATCACTTGAACTGGGAGGCAGACGCTGCAGTAAGCCGAGATGGTGCCACTATGCTTAAGCCTGGGCAACAGAACAAGACTCCGTCTCAAACAAAAGAATAAGAGCTGAGAAAGACAGGAATTAACTTACTCTTCAATTTTATGTTCTTGACCGTCTCCTATCACACCTGCTGATGAGCCTCAATACTATAGATTTAGATGCCACAGACAAAAGTCCTCAATGCTAGCTGAGCTGAAATCGAGCCCCCAAGTAGAAGGCTAGTACTATATGCAACAGAAACTTTTAAAGGTCATTGCAGCAGTGTTTGGCTAGCAGGACAATGATCAATTGATCTCTTTCTGTGGACTGACAAGAAGATAAACATAAAGGCAGGCAGTCTTCAAGGTCTATCCTACTGGGAATTCAAGCATCTGTGATCCCAACACACACCACATATCAAATGTGGGACAGCAATACCCAAATGCCCTTTGGTGAAATACATGATTAGGAAGAAAACCCATTATGGAAGCAGGCCATCCTAAGTTAATTCAAATTGATATTAGAAATTGATTTATCCAAAACAAGGGATTTTCTTTCCACAGAATATAATGAGGCTCTGGAAAACACAGTTTGATTACTAACAGCAGAGCCTGTGGTTTGTGCACAGATTTGCCAACCTACCATAAAGTATGAAGCATTCTGCTGCATGCCCTCACAGCCCCAGACTCTGTGTGTGAAGGATTGGAATGAAATATTCCATATGTTTTCTTTGTCAGTGACATGGCTATTGAAAGCAAGGCCACGGTAGTCTCCCTGCTGAGGGACTGGGTCAAGCTATTCATGTGTAACCAGGCAGATGTCAAGATGGTAATGGGAAAAACATCTCAAACATTTTTTTTTTTTTTTTTAAGAAAGAGACCCAGGGTAGAAAATGCACAACTGTATTTGAAACACTCAGCCAATCTAAATAGGTTGTGAGTGCTACTGCATATGTTAGCTACTATTCTGGCTTTATAATTCATGTTCAAATCAGGTCTGAATCAAAACTCAGAAAAGTTTTTAAAGTTTCTGAGAAAGATTTAACTGTGCTTAAGAATGTCAGATAACTTTTTAAAAATATGTAATACTTTAAAGAAAGGATTTTAGTTTTAAATTTACTTTTAAGATAATAAGCTTTTCTTTAGCCACAAAACCAAGCATTAATTGCAAATGTAAAAAAAAAAAAAAATAGGAGCACGCTGGCTGACACCTGTAAACCCAGCACTTTCAGAGGCTGAGGCAAGAGGATCGTTTGAGGCCAGGAGTTCGAGGCCAACCTGGACAGCAAAATGAGAACATATCTCCATAAATTAAAAAAATAAAAATAAAAAACACACAGGTATCCAATAACCAGTAAAATCGTAAAAGAAATATTTTCAAAATACTTAAAAAGTTCTTTTGTAATCTGCATATTTCTAGAACAAAGTGATGTGAAAAATAAGAATGCAGCCAAATTGTCCATGATAAGTAAATCTTACCCACCTTCTACATCAAGCTTGTCCAACCCACAGTCCACAGGCCACATGCAGCCTAGGACAGCTTTGAATGCAGCACAACACAAATTCATAAACTTTCTAAAAACATTATGAGATTTTTCTGCACTTTTTTTTTTTTTTTTTTTTTTAGCTCATCAACTATCGTTACTGTTAGTATATTTTATGTGTGGCCAAAGACAATTTTTCTTCCAGTGTGGCCCAGGGAAGCCAAAAGATTGGATACCCGTGCTCCTTACGTCCACATGGAAAGAAAGAAAGTGATCTGAAAAACTACAGTGGGCTCTCATTGGCATGAAGGTTCCCAAAGACTGAGTTGGGATTTTTTTTTTTTTTTTTTTGAGATAGAATCTCACTCTGTTGTCCAGACTGGATCTTGGCTCACTGCAACCTCCGCCTCCCGAATTCAAGCAATTCTCCTGCCTCAGTCTCCCAAGTAGCTGGGACTACAGGCGCCCGTTGCCATGCCAAGCTAACTTCTTTTTTGTATTTTTAGTAGAGACAGGGTTTCACCACATTGGCCTGGCTGGTCTTGAACGCCTGACCTCAGGTAATCTACCCGCCTTGGCTCCCAAAGTGCTGGGATTACAGGCGTGAACCACCGCCCCCAGTCACTGAGTTAGGATTTTTAATGAAAGTCCTCATTGTCACAAAGTCTGGAAGTAGAAAGTCAGTATCTACAGATCACTTTGACACTGTCTTTAAAGGATGGGCTATCACACACCCATTTGCTCTGAAGAGAAACCCTACATTCGCCTGTTAGGACAGCACTTTCTACTTGACCAGCCATCTCAGGAAAGCAGCAACAAGTCACAGAGACCCAGGCAAAAAATGTAAGATTTCCCTTGAGCTCCCTCCTCCAGATAAACCGTACCTCTCCTCCATAAGGCTTTCCTGTTAGAGGGAAGTAGCACCATCTACAAGAAGGTATCTTTATAAAATCAGATGTACTACTGTTTCTCTAACAGGGTCTTTATGGATTTTTGCACGAAAAATCTACCAGATGAGTAGCCTTTTTCCATTAGCACAGTGGCTCACCTGTGAAGTCTATGGGCTTTGAACCTGATATATATTCAAAGAACCAAAGAAACAGGGTTAGAATTTTAAGTCACTGTTATAACACACACACACAAAACGGCTTAGTCACTCCCACAAGAAATGATAACAAATTGAGTTTTCACTCGGTGTCACTCAAAAAAGTCATGCTGCGGCCAGGTGTGGTTGCTCACGCCCGTAATCCCAGCACTTTGGGAGGCCGAGATGGGCGGATCACGAGGTCAAGAGATCGAGACCATCCTGGCTAACATGGTGAAACCCCGTCTCTACTAAAAATACAAAAAATTAGCTGAGCGTGGTGGCGGGCGCCTGTAGTCCCAGCTACTCGGGAGGCTGAGGCAGGAGAACGGTGTAAAACCCGGGAGGTGGAGCTTGCAGTGAGCCAAGATGGCGCCACTGCACTCCAGCCCGGCGACTGAGCAAGACTCTGTCTCAAAAAAAAAAAAAGTCATGCTGAAGCGTTTCCTTGGTGCAACCCTAAAGATAATGCAAGCTCCCTCTTCTTGCACAAGGGAAATGCTAAGTCCAAAGTGGTTAAGTGACTTGCCCAAGCTCTACAATGCCTTTCTGAACTCAGAGGTCTTCATGTCCTGTTTCAGACTCCTCAAAAAAAAAAAAAAAAAAAAAAAAAAAAAAAGAAAGAAAGAAAAGAAAAAAAAAAAAAAAAAAAACGTTTTGGAAAATCTATTCATAAAAATACGCCTATAAAAGAAGCCTGAGGGCCTGGCACAGTGGCTCACACCTGTAATCCCAGCATTTTGGGAGGCCAAGGCAGTCAGATCACTTGAGCCCAGGAGTTGGAGACCAGCCTGGGCAACATGGTGAGACCCTGTCTCTAAAAAAGGAAAAAAAAAATACAAAACTTAGCCAGGCAAGGTGGCGCTCACCTGTAGTCCCAGCTACTTCGGAGACTGAGGTACGAGGATGCCCTTAGCCTGGGAGGTCAAGGCTGCAGTGAGCCGTGACTGCACCACTGCACTTCAGCCTGGGTGACACAGTGAGATCCTGTCGCAAAAATAAAAAGAATGTGGAGTTGATAGTAACTTAAAAAGCTAGATGACATGACCATGGACTCAAAATGAACTTGGAGAATGGAAGGCCAACCAGAAAATTTTTCTTTGTAGAAAAACATTAAGATGTTTAAAAATTAATCAAATGAAATAAATAGCAGAAATAGCAGAGAAGGGATGAAAACCGAGATTATGATAAACTGCTAAATATCAGTTAATAAACCTATAATGTAGAATATTTAAAACATGACACTTGGCTGGGCACAGTGGCTCACACCTGTAATCCCAGCACTTTGGGAGGCTGAGGTGGGCAGATCACCTGAGCTCAGGAGTTCGAGAGCAGCCTGGCCAACATGGTGAAACCCTGTATCTACTAAAAATACAAAAACCAGTCAAGTGTGGTATCAGGGGGCTGTAATCCCAGCTACTTGGGAGGCTGAGGCTGGAGAATCACTTAAACCCAGGAGGCGGAGGTTGCAGTGAACTGAGATCGTGCCACTGCACTCCAGCCTGGGCAACAAGAATGAAACTCCACCTCAGAGGCCGGGCGCGGTGGCTCAAGCCTGTAATCCCAGCACTTTGGGAGGCCGAGACGGGCGGATCACAAGGTCAGGAGATCGAGACCATCCTGGCTAACATGGTGAAACCCCGTCTCTACTAAAAATACAAAAAAAAACTAGCCGGGCGAGGTGGCGGGCGCCTGTAGTCCCAGCTATTCGGGAGGCTGAGGCAGGAGAATGGTGTAAACCCGGGAGGCGGAGCTTGCAGTGAGCTGAGATCCAGCCACTGCACTCCAGCCTGGGCGACAGAGCGAGACTCCGTCTCAAAAAAAAAAAGAAACTCCACCTCAAAACAAAACAAAACAAAAACAGGACAGAAAGATATTTGAAATGTATTAAATTCATTTAATATTCCCTTCTCATGAACTCAGATTAAATTACGTAAGAATTCTGTGTACACTTCAACTTGTGTGAGAGAAGGAGATCCTGAAGGGCAACTAAAGAGCAATTATCACATTTAAAATATGCAAAGACTGGATTAATTTAGTATCTAAAACAGAAGGCTGAAGAGCACATGAACAGTTTCCACGAACTGAAATCTGAAGGTCCACAGTTAACATATCTGCTTTCTCTCCCCTACTACAGAAAAGAGTTGATAGGCTAGCCTAAGAGTTCCTGTTAAGTTACTCAAGAGTGTTCTCTCCTTCTCTGGAGAATTATTCTGCAAAAATCCAGCTCTCTGAGATGGTTTGCACACAGAAGAAGGCTGATAATCTAGAATGGAGTGGCAACCATGAGTTTCCTCCCTCCTGAAAATATCTGGTCTGCCAAGCCCTTCATATATGACCCTTATGGTTTCTTCAAGGGCTTCTAAACATAAAGCTGATCCCTTACGGAAATGGGAAAAACCAGGAAGTTAGCCATGGTATAGCCCACGCCTTACTCCCTAGAGTTTCAGAGAAGAGATTGCCAGTTTGCAAACACACCTCCCATTCAGCAACTTCAAAACCAGACACTTGAAGAGTGAGAATTATAAAATTCATCACCCCTCACATGAAAACAGCTCTAATAAAGCTCTTTAGGGGAGTTTTGATGTCACCACTTGTACTAAATGACTCTGCTGTTTACACTAAGAGCTACACAAGGAACCTCAAAGCCTGAGGGGAGTAGAGAAGTGCGACCTGAAGCAATCCCAGGCACATTCCTTAGCTATGCCTATTACAGCTCCAAGGTAAGGAGCTATCTCCCTGCCAAATTTATGTCACTCTTCTTGGGAAGAAAAATTTCCCCAAATAGAACTTTAAAAATATAAGGGGATAGAGAGAATCTAACTTGTTATTTTTTCTGGATATCGGGTTCTACATCCTGATTCAAATACCAAAAATACTTTGCTGCCAGGGTACAATGAGATTTTCACTCTTTCAAGGGTCAATTTTGTTTTTAAAACTTTGAAAAAAAAAAAAAACTACATTCTCTTAGTGTAAATCTAGAAAATACAACCAGCTAAAGGGGTTTACATGGCCTTTTAAAAAGGCTTATCTTGATTCAGAATACTTAATTACAAATTAAATATAAAGAATAAAGAACCACTAAATGTCTTGTAACATATTAAATATGCTTCCTCTGCACATTTTCTCACTAGCACAAACAGCAGGCCAGCCTGGGATCTAAACGTATACCCAATCTTGGCCCAGCTGCCTCCCAAAATATCTATGGTTTACATTTCCTTACAAGGATATGCTTATATACTTATGTACCAACATGTTGCCACAGGAGGGTGGTTCAATGCCTTACCCATAAGATCTTTCATGACAGAAAGCTAAGAAGTATATATTTTTTATTTATTTTTATTTATTTTATTTTATTTTTTTTGAGACGGAGTCTGGCTCTGTTGCCCAGGCTGGAGTGCAGTGGCCGGATCTCAGCTCACTGCAAGCCCCGCCTCCCGAGTTCACGCCATTCTCCTGCCTCAGCCTCCCAAGTAGCTGGGAGTACAGGCACCCGCCACCTCGCCCGGCTAATTTTTTTTTGTATTTTAGTAGAGACGGGGTTTCACCGTGTTAGCCAGGATGGTCTCGATCTCCTGAACTCGTGATCCGCCCGTCTCGGCCTCCCAAAGTGCTGGGATTACAGGCTTGAGCCACCGTGCCCGGCCGAAGTATATATTTTTTAAATATTCATTTCTGGGACCTGGACTATTACAAGGGTATTACTGAACCTCGGTCACTTGCATCTAAAATAAGAGGTGCATAATGCCAAATCTTGTGGTTGGGGAAAGACCAGGCTGGTAAGCTTTTTTGACAATTAAAATATGTAATGGTATAAAAAACACATTTTAGAGATTAAAATCAACCAACCCAATTATTCAGAGTTTTAATTGCCTGGACACGACACAGAATATTTTAGTATGCTTTAAAAATCTTGCTAAAAATAGCTCAGCCATACACAAAGTTTAATAACAAATATTTGTCTATGTGTGAGTGAACTGAGAGTATACTACCACACAATTACATCTTGCAATTTAAAAGAGGTGTTTGAATACTAACTTGTTAGTCTTTGGAAAATTGAGAAGTTATTAACTGTACATGAGCTAAAAATCATGATCTGTCTCATGCTAAGACTGATTTCTAAACTCAATTTTTAACTCACCCAATTGTAGACAATAGAGTTGACACCTAGCATACAGTGTGACCATCAGGTGCTGAAAGGCACAAAAGAAATGTCAAGAGAGGCAGACAAATTAGCCATTGTGTAAGAGTACTGATTTGCTAAATGTCCTAGATTTTTTTTTTTTTCACTGACAGGATTTACAATTACAGCATTTTATCATCTTCAATCAAGCTTTTAAAAAACCACACTTCACCGAACAAAGTTGGGGGAAAAAAGAAAAAAGTCATCCATATTCTTTTATATATAGGAAAACAAGCTTTAACCTTGCCAACAACTTGAAGGCCACACAGGGTGGTTAAATAGCAAGCTGGGTAACATATTTCTCAATCCAAAACCTCGAGATCAAGTTTAAAACATTAAAAGAGCGGCCGGGCGCGGTGGCTCAAGCCTGTAATCCCAGCACTTTGGGAGGCCGAGACGGGCGGATCACGAGGTCAGGAGTTCGAGACCATCCTGGCTAACACGGTGAAACCCCGTCTCTACTAAAAAACACAAAAAACTAGCCGGGCGAGGTGGTGGGCGCCTGTAGTCCCGGCTACTCGGGAGGCTGAGGCAGGAGAATGGCGTAAAAACCCGGGAGGCAGAGCTTGCAGTGAGCTGAGATCCGGCCACTGCACTCCACCCTGGGTGACACAGCGAGACTCCGTCTCAAAAAAAAAAAAAAAAAAAAAAAAAAAAAAATTAAAAGAGCAAAGCTGTCTTATAAAGAATACTCTAAGTTACATTACTTTTATTTTTCAGAGTTAAAGGCACATTTTGCAGGGTTTTAACTTTTAACCCAAGTATATCAACAAATACTGTACTTTTAAAGATAGTTATTTTTTAATAGAGAAAAGGTGGGAGACAGTCTTAAAAATATTTCCATGAATTACTAAACGATTCTTACAACTTTACTTAATATTCTACTCAGATTCACAGAAATTCAAAGCAAAGAGAGAGGCGTTAGCCATCATCTAGTCAAATGTCCATTATTTATTGATTAGAAGAATGAGAATAAAAGGCACCATCAAGGAGACCAGAAACTAAACTCCAAACTTGCAAGCTGCCAGTACTTTCCATTATTATAAAGATGACTAAAATAAGAAGCTGACAGATAGACTTGACAGAGACAGAGGCCAAGAATATGCCTAAACTTGCCTGGATCCACCTACTAATACAGAACTTTGATCTTTCCTAAGAGATTAAGTTGTCAAATGTTACCTTACAATCCTAATGTTAAGAGCCAAGGGCCTGGACATTAAAAATCACTTATGATACCATAACCGGCACAGCATTTAGTTTGACTGGAAATTATAAAACATTATTGGTTACTATAAGCCTTAAGGACCCCTAAGTGAGGGAATTACTGGTTCATGTCTCTCTTTTTTTTTTTTTTCTTGAGAGGAGTCTCGCTCTGTTGCCCAGGCTGGAGTGCAGTGGCACAATCTCGGTTCACTGCAACCTCTGCCTCCTGGGTTCAAGAGATTCTCCTGCCTCAGCCTCCCAAGTAGCTGGGACCACAGGCGTGCACCACCATGCCTAGCTAACTTTTAAAATTTTAAGTAGACACGGGTTTTACCATGTTGGCCAGGCTGGTCTTGAACTCCTGACTTCAAGGGATCTACACACTTTGGCCTCCCAAAGTGTTGGGATTACAGGCGTGAACCACCACACCTGGCCTCAAGTCTTAAGAATTGCTCAGGTCATATCCAGTACACTTTTGCCTGTGAGGCATGAGTTCCCCATTCAGTGGAAATGTTTCAGGTGAACTGGACAACTGGAGGAGTCTCCTGGGTAGGTGAGACAGTCTACAATTTAGACACCTATACTTCACTTAAGACAATACAGAGGACCCAAAGAATGTATAAACATCAAATTAAGGCCGGGCATGATGGCTCATACCTGTAATCCCAGCACTTTGGGAGGCCGAGGCCGGTGGATCACAAGGTCAGGAATTCAAGACCAGCCTGGTCAAGATAGTAAAACCCCGACTCTACTAAAGACACAAAAAAATTAGCCAGGTGTGGTGGCAGGTGCCTGTAATCCCAACTACTTGGGAGGCTGAGGCAGAGAATTGCTTGAACCTGGGAGGCGGAGGTTGCAGTGAGCCGAGGTCGTGCCACTGCACTCCAGCCTGGTCAACAGAGCAAGAGTCCATCTCAAAAAATTAATTAATTAATTAATTTAATTAAATAGAGAACAACAACAAAAAAACTTTTGGCAGTGAGAGTTGTTGGCTTGTTTTACAGATGAGGAAAATAAGGTCCTGAAGGGTTAAGCATGTGATTCATTCAAGGTCACTCCTGTGAATTATTGACAGATCTGGAACCCAGCTCTCCCTATGCCTGGCAGAATATTTTTTCCTCGCTTATATTTAAAGAGAATCCATTGTTCACTAGTTCAGAAAATAAAGGACCTATACTTAAAGATATTCATATATCGTTCTTGTTTTGAACAAAGTTCACTTGTATATAAATAAACTAACGCATCTCTAGAAAGACACACAACACAAACTAAGCCAACAATTGATTTCTGTAATTCAGAAATCAAAAGATGACAAAACTCTACCATCAATAAATACAAACATGTAGCCACTGATTACTAACCAGACCTGCCAGAGAATATACAGTAGATATCAGAAAATATGTTTAAAAAAATACTTTCAAATGGTATTAGTAAAAGAAGAAAGGTGCTTGGAATAGTGAAAAAAAAAATACACCTTAGGGAAGAATCTGAGATGATCTTTGCAAAAGGAGATTCTTTAAAAACACTCTAAAGCCCTTCAGGTAACTCAATTCTATATAAAAAGCTGGACAACCTGCTCATGTACAGGATACATACTGTGAAGGTTTGAGAGATTATGACTAATTATATGGAAGTGAAGATGTTGAGTAACTTTTTGTACAGTATCCAAATTACTGAAACAGAGTGATTTTCTTTTCCAAGTGTTAAGCCTACCCACAGGAAACAACCAAGGCTATTCTACCCTAGCAGAGTGCCTTAGCTAGTCATGCATTCTGCAACAAGTCTCCATGGCAAATTTCCTAACACACACTTCTAAACACAAAGAACTCCTCCAAGTAATAAACAGGTTCGTGTGAGTTCAACTAAAAGGATATTCTGCTACTCCTGGGATACTTTTATGAGAGGATCATAACCTTATTGTCACCTTGCCATCCTAAAATTGCATAAAAAATATAAAGTCATAAAACTTCTGGAAGTAAGCAGCAGCCTTAGAGGTGATCAAGTGAATCCAATTGCTTCACTTTTCAGATGAGGAAATTGTCAGTGAATTGCTTCATTTTTCAGATGAGGAAATTGTCACGAAAAAAAAAAAGAAAAAAAAGTGAATGACTTGCCCAAGGCCATACAATTATTCAGTGGCATAGTAAGGCTGTGATCAAGTACTCAGGTCCACCACTTTCTTCACGAAGTCACAGAAATAGCCTTGCTAATCTTAAAACTATATGCCAAACATAACCTAGGACGTGCAAATTTGTGCTCAAGGTCTACGTTTCTCAAACACCATAGCAATAACACACAAATGAGAGGACTCACATGCACATTCCCCTCCCCATGACTTCATCTCTTTCTCCCAATCTTGGAATGTAGGTGATTGAGTTATTACCACAAATACGGTAATAACCTTGAATCCTTCTGATTAAACTTTGGAATTTTAATATTAGTAAGATTACGGCCTTGAACACTCTTCAGGGTGAATTGTGACAGGTCAGTCCATTGTGACACAAGATTGAACACTGTCGTTCAAAAACATAAATAGTCACTACAGGGGCAGCAAATGGTGTGAACACAGGAATCCCATTCACAGTACTGAGGATTACATCTGACGCTGTCCCCAGACTCCGGTAAAGCAGCTTTCACCAGGAAATAGACACTGTTAGACTGAACAAGTTTCAACGAGCCTCAAGGAGAAGAAGCAGGTATTCTCTCTCTGGGACCTTCTCAAATCTGGACAAAAGGCTAAGTGCTGAGAATGTTGCATCTGAAAATCCCCTGTAGGAATGGTGTCTGAATTCCATGCCATGGTTCTGCTCTCAGTGTGGCCTTGCATCCTTATTTATTCACTCCAGCATTTTTAAGTGCCTCCTATATACCAGGCTCTGGGGACCCCAAGTTGAGTAAAATAAAATCACTGCTCTGTCAGTCCCAGGATCTCTAAAGTGGAATGCACCCTCCACCCCTGTCCCCAGGGGAGGTGAAAGCACTACTCCAGGACAAGCCATTGAGCAATGAGAAGAAAATGAAGAACTCTGATTAGTAATTATAGTCTCATCTTTTTAACTTCTACTTTCATGATTGTAATTTTCTGTATAACTACAGAGGTTTTTGGTTCACATGCTTCAGAAATTAAGAATAGGTGAACAAACGCTTAGAGACCACGGAACTAGTCTCCTGATGTGTAACTGTAGCTAAGTAAAGCTGCGATGGGAGAACAGACTGGAAGTACTTGGAAAAAGACCCTAGCTGATCACAACATGTCCTATATACGATCAACTGGAGTGTGCAGACCTGCAGCGCTGGCCTCGCTTCATACATGGCTTTTGAGAATCACTGAATGAGCTAGTGTCCCCATGAGTAAAATGCAAATATGCTGCTCTTGAAAACCCTTTTAGAGAGGGTGGTTATATATATTTTTGAGGGTGAAATGAGTAGTAGGGAGAAATAAGGAGTCACCAGAATGTATGATCACTCTACCTATGGGTCACAAATCTAAGAAAATAAAACACATTTTCACAGCACCAAAGCTCAGAAAGTGCTAAAATAATGCTAGTTTAGGCACTCCAATTTAGACTGGTACCAATTATTTTTGTTTCCTAAGCCATGAACACTAACTTAATCTAAGGCCCAAAGTTGAAGATACAGCATTTCACTACCTTCAGTGAGTTCTACCAGAAGATGCTTTGGAGAGAGGAGTATATTCCCATAAAAATGTGATTATTTCTTTGTGGTTTTAGATACTAATGTAAAACAGCCCTTTTCCTTATAGGACAAGTCTACTCACTAAAATGTGAGGAATCTGCTAAACAAGGTCTTTACAACTAGTCAAAATAGTAAAATCATGCTTTTCTGTTCTATGCAGAGCCTTGCAAGAGGTTCAGGTAGAGGGACCTTTCTTTCTGCACAAATTCCCTAAACGTTTGTAGAGAACTTGGGGAAAAATTAGCCCCATTTCCTCTCCACAGGTCTTCTTTCTCTTGATTCAATTCATTCCTGCTCAAACTTTCCCACTTAATGTAACTTTGTGAACAAAATGCTCTTCACCGCAAAGTTAACTTTTGTTTTTCAATATAAGTCAAACTTCACTATACTGAAAAAAAAAAAAAAAAAAAAAAAGACCTCAAATACATAACTAAAACTAACCTGAGACAGGAAAAATAACAAATGGGGAGGGGAAGGCTGAAGGTGAAAGAATGAAACAGGTTCCAAGACAACAGGTCTCGATGCTTACTAAAAGTCTATTCTGAGAGGGCAGGGAGAACACCTTTGCCACCACCGACCTGGAAATACAGCAATGCTCCTGCCTGCATAAAGATTTCTTCACAGGGTCCTTTAAAACTTTCTGTTTCTAAGAGGTCCCTTCCACAATAGGTAAAAGGAAATTCCGTCTACCCGAGGGCCCCTTCCTCTCTCACACGTTTCTTTGACTGCTCCTGATTTAAGCATTCAGCTGGCCACGCAACATAAGAAGCAATAAGAACACGCAAGCCCTGCCCTCAGTCACCCTCTTCCTCCTCTATCCGTGGCCTTTGCCACCACCTCACAACCTAGTTCAGATTCCTCTTCTTTTCTCAAGGGAACATCTAAAGCTCTCAAGTCCCCGTTTGAACAGGGAGATTTTGGAAGTCTGAAACATTTGAGTGTCTCTCGATCTCAGACAGCTCAAAAGAAAAGATCTGTTGGTTGCGTGAAGGTGCATTAGAAACCGGCTGCTACCTTGCAGCCTGGGTTGAGCATATGCTCCGGAACTTGCTTCTCTTCCAACATCCTGCACCTCAAGTCAGCATTCCTTCTTTAAAAGACCTTGTTGGGTAACATCATTTCCACCAAGAGAACCCTGTTAATTCTCCCTTGTTTTCTCGGACTCCCCTGCGTGCTGCAGAAGCCTGGGCGTTAGAGGGGTAGTCCCGAGTGGAGCTGGGGGGAAGTAGGTGCCAGGACGCACTACCTGGATGGGGCCAAATTGGAAGGAGATTCGCCCTGACTGAGGTACAGGTGTTTCTTCTCCTCACATGCTGGAACCCAGGAGGCTCCAGGTGCTTCCCCACGAGACGTGCCTCAGTCTGCAGACTGAGGCCAAGTTCTCGGCGCCCTCAGCCCCGCCGGTGGCGGAACTCCTGCTAGCTGAGCGAGGGCCCGCAAGAGAAGGGAAGGTCGCGTGGACAGGCTGTCCGGGGCAAGCGTGTTTAGATTCCTTCCTCCTCCTTGGCCCCAGATGCCCTTGTGAGTTGGGGGTGTGCGCGGTGGGGTGGGAGGGTGCTTGTGCCCAAAAAGTCTGGGAACGAAAGCTACTGCTGGCTCGAACACGGACTGGCAAAGTGCGGAAAGCCCGTGGCGCAGGAGTGGGTGCCAGTCAGCCCGCACGCAGGTGACCGGCGGACCCCCTTCCCAGGCCCGGGCGGCGGCGGGGCGGGGTGGGGTGGGACTGACCCCTGGCTCCGCCCCGCGGCGCCCCCCGCTGGGCCCCCTCCCCCGCGTCCCCGCCGCCCGCACTCACAGCGCTTGGGTGAAGGCGCTGAGCCCCTCGGGCACGGCCGTCAGCCCCTTCCCGGAGCAGTCCACCCGACGGTCGCCGTCGCAGCTGCAGGGCGCCGCGCAGAGAGGCGGCGCCGCGCCGCTGGGCCCGGCAGAGCCGAGCAGCCCCAGGGCGAGGAAGCAGAGCAGCCCCAGCGGGCCCGGCATTGCTGCGGCCGCCTCCCGCGCCGGCCTCTCCCGCGGCGCCGCTTGCTCCGCTGCCCTCCGACGCCCCCCTCCGCCCCTGGGCAGCCGGCCTGCGGGCTGGGGCAGGGGTCTCTTCCTCGGCGGTCCGCGCAGGCTCGGCCCCTTCAGCAGTCCGCCGCAGCGGCGCAGGGACGCGGAGCTCCGGAGTTTCGCCCTTCCCGCTGCTCCATGGACGCGCAGAGGCAGCCCCGCTCCTCCGGCGGCTCAGGCCAGCAGGGCCGGCCCGGCGCAGCGGCGGGGGCCGCACTCTGCCATCGCACCCGCCTCCCTGTCCCCGGCCTCCCAATGCAGCGGCTCTTCAAGGTTGCAGAGCGCAGCCTTCAGCCATGCCGGCCACTCGCCCCAGCCCCCGCCGCGGCTCTCGCACAAACACCCAGACTCTGACTCGCTCTCTCCCCGCCGCGGATCAATCTCTTCCCGTCCTTTTCCCTTCTAGGGTTGCACGCTCTGGTTCCCAAGCCCCCGGCCGCTGGCTTATGCAAATCACTTAGGTACATGCAAAACTACCCCTTCTCCCGGAGCGCCATTGGCCCGGGGAGGTCTCGAGCTCATTAGTATGCAGAGAAGAGAGCCGCCATTGGCCAAGAGTAGGACCAGAGGGGCGTGTTTCTCGGGTGTGAGTGACAAGGTGGTGGTGGTTGTGGTGGTGGTGGTAGTGGTTCAAGGCAAAATCCCTGACTTGGCTGGATTTGTGTGGCAGGTTGTGGATTGAAGGTAGAAGGATAAGCGGACAAGGGGTCTAGTTTTTCCCTCCCCCAGCCATCTTTTTCTTCCCTCCGCAGAAATTGGATCTCCTAAATTGGATGACCTGGAAAGTAGAACTTCCCTCCAGCGTTCAGTTAAGTTTCAAATGACTCTCTGCTGTTCCAAAGGGCGAGGACGTCTGGAGCTCTGTAAACGGAAAAAAGATTTTGAAGAGGAGGAAAAAAGTTTCCCTCGATGTGACACACATCTTTGGATTTTAGCTATACACTAAGCTAAAAGTGTACCCTCTCCAGTGCGTCACTTCACCTGGGATCTTTACACCTATCTTGATATGCATTTGGTAGCTAAGTCTTACTTAGCAATTCATTCTCCCCAGTTCTCTCTCTGTATTTGGTGTTTTTGGTGACTGCAAATCGGACTCCTTTCGCACACACTTTAAAATCCTGAAACACAGGAATGTTGTAAAGGTCAGAGAAAATGATGTTTCTGAACACTGGACAATTTCCAAAACATCTGAGTGGGAGGTGACTACGGCTGAGAAGCCGGCAGCAACATTGGTGTTAGGTAATTATCAGCATTCCCTCCTCTGCTGGATTTTGAGTCCCTGTGGCCTAATAGACCCCACAGAATCTGTGGACCCCACATTATCTGTACCAACTACTGCTTTAGGGGTACTTCCTTTCTTGCTCTCTGCTGTGGCATTGTTTTACTCTATAATGGAGACATTTGTAATGAATACATTAAAACAAGCAGGATTCACCGGGCCGAGCCCAGTGGCTCACGCCTGTAATCCCAGCACTTTGGGAGGCCGAGGCGGGTAGATCACCTGAGGTTGGGAGTTCTAGACCACCCTGACCAACATGGAGAAACCCCATCTCTACTAAAAATACAAAATTAGCCGGGTGTGGTGGCAGATGCCTGTAATCCCAGCTACTCGGGAGGCTGAGGCAGGAGAATTGCTTGAACCCGGGAGGCGGAGGTTGCGGTGAGCTGGAGATGGCGCCATTGCACTCAGCCTGGGCAACAAGAGCAAAACTCCGTCTCAAAACAAAACAAAAAAAAGCAGGATTTAAAAATAATTATCATATAAAGTTGACTAGCCATCGTATATAAATAAAACTTAGAACAATGGAAACAGGTTGATGCAGACCTATAAGTTTAAAATGAAAAACTTCTATCATCTTTGTATTTGGGAGTTTATCTAAAAGATAATGTCAAGTTGGACACACAAGTCACATACAGTAAATATGTGTAGAAGCTAGAGAGTTTAATATGCCTTCATTTCAAGTTTTAGGAATGACATACCTCCTCTCACTGTAGGGCTGAAAGACAACTTAAAGATCCCCGGACAACTCTGGTTTTATAGATAAGAAATCTGAGGCTCTCAAGAGAGTGTGTTCTGCCCATCATCGTCACGGAACAGCTCCTGGGCTCCTGGCTCCTGGCTCCCAATCTGGTGCTCTTGGAGCCTTCCCTAAGTTGGCTTTCATCGTCTAAATCATTTCCATTATTTTCTAGCAAATTTCATGAACAAATGAAATAAGGAAGAAATTGTAAAGTTAGTTTCTGTAATCGGTTCTTTAAGATGTCTCTTTTTTTTTTTTTTTTGAGACTGAGTCTCAGTGTGTCCAGTGGCACAGTTTAGCTCACTGCAACCTCCACCTCCCAGGTTCAAGTGATTCTCCTGTCTCAGCCTCACCAGTAGCTGGGATTGCAGGTGCCCACCACCGTGTTTAGCTACCTTTTTTTTTTTTTTTTTTTTCTTTTTACTAGAGACAGGGTTTCTCATGTTGGCCAGGCTGGTCTCGAACTCCTCACCACAAGTGATCCACTTGTCTCAGCCTCCCAAAGTGCTGGGATTATAGTCAGGAGCCATGGAGCCTGGCTTACATGCAAATCTTGATTAAAAATGGAGAATGATTTAGTAGGCCTAAGTGGGGCCAAGAAACCAGCATTTTTTTGCACAGCAAGTGAAAGTGACACAGGTGATTCATGAACCACACTTGGAGAACTTTATTCTTTGTCTTCAAATAATAAAGTCTTATGGCTGAAAACTTAGGTGAAAGGAGAGTTTCAGATTTTGAAAAAAGGAAAGATGCAGATTTTACTAAAGAATAAATTCCAGGCCGGGCGCGGTGGCTCAAGCCTGTAATCCCAGCACTTTGGGAGGCCGAGACGGGCGGATCACGAGGTCAGGAGATGGAGACCATCCTGGCGAACACGGTGAAACCCCGTCTCTACTAAAAAATACAAAAAACTAGCCGGGCGAGGCGGCGGGCGCCTGTAGTCCCAGCTACTCGGGAGGCTGAGGCAGGAGAATGGCATAAACCCGGGGGGCGGAGCTTGCAGTGAGCTGAGATCCGGCCACTGCACTCCAGCCCGGGCGACAGAGCCAGACTCCGTCTCAAAAAAAAAAAAAAAAAAAAGAATAAATTCCTATTGTCTATTAGATGACAAATGTAAGAAAGGAAGATTCAAATTTGTAGCTTAGCCAGGAAGATAAAAGATCAGGAACAAAAGACTTGGGTAGGTAACAGAAAAGATACGATATATTAAAGTGTTTGTATTTCTTATTTGCTACATTTTGTGTGCTTTGCATTAAAGATCAATTGGTCAATTAGTCTCCATCTCTTGAATAAGATGTCCCAAGAGAGCATAAAGACAAAAAACAAAAAACTAATGATTAAGATACTACCTCAGATAACTAGAGAAAAATGATCGGCTCTTAAATAAACCATAAGGACTGAAAAGATACTGAAATAAATCAAATAAAAATTGATGGCAAGCAAAAAATAATATGGTCTCTGTCTACATACTAGTTCCTCTTAAAGTTTTCACTGGTTGGCCGGGAGCGGTCGCGGTGGCTCAAGCCTGTAATCCCAGCACTTTGGGAGGCCGAGACGGGCGGAGCACGAGGTCAGGAGATCAAGACCATCCTGGCTAACGCGGTGAAACCCCGTCTCTACTAAAAATACAAAAAACTAGCCGGGCGCGGTGGCGGGCGCCTGTAGTCCCAGCTACTCGGGAGGCTGAGGCAGGAGAATGGCGTAAACCCGGGAGGCGGAGCTTGCAGTGAGCTGAGATCTGGCCACTGCACTCCAGCCTGGGCAACAGAGCGAGACTCCGTCTCAAAAAAAAAAAAAAAGAAAAAAAAAAAGTTTTCGCTGGTTTGGGATAAGTAAATTTGCAGCATCCACAGGCTAGATAAAAAGTAGAACTGGGCTGCAACCCCTCTGTATACGTGGCATGGAGCTTTTGGGCCATGAAGAAAGTACCCTATGGTAGTGATGCTTGCCTTGGTGTCTTTGTGCAGAGCACACAGGGCTTGTTGACTGGTGGATAAGCTGGACTTCCCTTCTATCACCCCTTTACCCGAGAACTCTTATAAACATAGAACCTGAACAAGTATATGCAGAGTCCCTACCTGTTGGGTGAATGGTTCCAGGTGCTCTGTTACAGCAATAACAGCTCAGAGACAGTGGGGGCTCTCAGGAAGTGCTATCATGATTGACTGGATAAAAGTCCTCAAACATGTAGAATTTCACTTTTTATGAAATATTTCAACTTAGAAATTGTTAATGGCAATCAGCTTAAGAAATAATGTTACAAATGTAGTTTATATTCCCTTTGTACCACTCCCCAATCATATTCCTTTTCTTCCTCTCCCTGAGAAGCACTTTCCTAAACTTTGTAATTAATTCCCATGCATATTTTCATGATTTTCCTATGCATGTATCCCTAAACAATAAACACTATTGTTTTGCATATATAAATCAACATCATTGTATACTGTTCTGCAACCTGCTTTTTCACTCAACCTGTGAGCATAATCGATGTTCATGAACTACATGGCTATTGTAACTTCATTTTCATTACTATATAATATTCCACTTAATGAATATGCCCAGTGTGTTAGGGTTCTCCAGAGAACAGAACCAATAGGATATATATAGAAATACAGAAAGAGATTTATTGTGAGGCATTGACTCACACAATTATGGAGACTAAGTGACAATCTTCCATCTACATGCTGAAGGCCCAGGAAAGCTGGTGGATTTGTTCTAGTCCAAACTCGAAGGCCTAAGACCCAAGGGAATCAATGGTGTTTTGGTCCGAGTCTGAAGGCCTGACAATCAGGAGCAGTGAAGTCTGAGCTGAAGACAGATGTCCCAGCTCAAGCAGAAAGCAAATTTACCTTTTCATCCTTCCACTGTTTTTTTATTTTTATTTTTTATTATTTTTTTAATGGAGTTTTGTTTTGTTTTTGAGATGGAGTCTCTCTCTGTGGTCCAGGACGGAGTGTAGTGGTATGACCTCAGCTCACTGCAGCCTCCGCCTCCTGGGTTCAAGTGATTCTCCTGCCTCAGTCTCTCAAGTAGCTGGGACCACAGGCATGCACCACCACACCGAACTAATTTTTGTATTTTTAGTAGACAAGGGTTTTCGCCACGTTGGCCAGGCTGGTCTTGAACTCCTGGCCTAAGTGATCCACCCACCTCAGCCTCCCAAAGTGCTGGCATTACAGGTGTGACCCACTGCGCCCAGCCTTCCATTGTCTTTTTGTTCTATTCAGGCCCTCAATGGATTGCACGAGGGCATCTTCTTTTTTTTTTTGAGATGGAGTTGCACTCTTGTTGCCCAGGCTGGAGTGCAATGTCATGATCTTGGCTCACTGCAACCTCCGCCTCCCAGGTTCAAGCGATTCTCCTGCCTCAGCCTCCCTAGTAGCTGGGATTACAGGCATGTGCCACCATGCCTGGCTAATTTTGTGTTTTTAGTAAAGACGGGGTTTCTCTATGTTGGTCAGGATGGTCTCAAACTTCCGACCTCAGGTAATCTGCCTGCCTTGGCCTTCCAAAGTGCTGGGATTATAGGCGTGAGCCACCGTGCCCAACCGACACGAGGGCATCTTCTTACTCAGTCTACTGAATCTCTTCCAGAAACACCCTCACAGACACACCCAAGATGTAATGTTTTACCAGCTATCTGGCCATTCTTTGCCCAGTCAAGTTGACACATAAAATTCATCATTATTCTCAGTATTTATTTATCCATCCTCTGGGTTAATATTGTTTATTTTTATTTTTTCTAATAACAATTCGACTATGGATACTTTTGTATATATTTGTTCATACATGTAACAGTTTCTCTAAAATGTGTATATTTTCTTTAAATACTCATGTGTATATGTGTGTATGTGTGTGTGTCTAGAGGTGGAATGCTGCTGGGCACTGTGGCTCATGCATGTAATCCCAATACTTTGAAAGACCAAAATGGGAGGATCACTTGAGTCCAGGACTTCGAGACCAGCCTGGGCAACATAGCAAGACCCCATCTCTACAAAAAATTTTTAAAATTGGCCAAGCTTGGTGGTCCACACTTGTAGTACCACCTACTTAGGAGGCTGAGGTGGGAGGATGGCTTGAGTCCGGTAGGTCAAGGTTGTACCACTGCACTCTAGCTTGGGAGTACATGATTGGACAATTGCCCGCCAGCCTAGGACAAGAGCAAGACCCGGTCTTAAAAAAAAAAAAAAAAAAAAAAAGCAGAATTGTTAGGTTGTAGATTATGTGCATTTACCATTATTAGATGTTGCTAAATTGTTCTCAAAAGTGACTGCAGTTAGTTATGTTTCCCTCAGAAGAGAATAACAACCCCTATTACTCAACATCTTACCAATACCTGATATTGTAAGGCTTAAAAGTTTACGAATCTAATGCATAGGAAATGAAATCTGTGTGGTTTAAATTTGAGTTCCCCTGATTCCAACTGCATATTTTCATGTATTTATTGGACATTCTTGTGTGCTGTTCTATGCATTGCCCATTCATTTCCTTTGCCTGTTTGTTTTCCGTTGAGTTGTTTATATTTGCTTTTATGGTTTTATAGTGGGGATCAGCAAAGGTTTTCTGTTAAGGGCCCAGTAGTAAATATTTTGGACTTTGTGGGCCATATGGTCTCTGTCACAACTATTCAACTCTGCCATGCAGCACAAAAGCAACCATAATACAAAATAGATGTCATTGTATTCCTGTAACACTTCTTTGACAAAAACAGGTGTTGGACTAGTTCTGGCCCATAGGTCATAGTTTGCTAACCCTGTTTTATAGGATGTTAATCCTTTATTAAAATATACTCATTATTTCTGTTTGTTTTTGTTTGCTTGCTTGTTTTTAAAGGACAGGCTCTTCCTGTGTCACCCAATTGCATGCCATGATCTTAGCTCATTGCAGCCTCAAACTCCTGGGCTCCAGGGATCCATCCTTCTCAGCCTCCAGAGTAGCTAGGACTGTAGGCTCGCACCGCCATGCCAGCTAATTATTATTATTACTATCTTTTTTTGTAGAGACCTAGTATTGCTATGTTGCCCAGACTGGTCTCAAATTCCTGGCTTCAAGGGAGCCTCCCACCTCAGCCTCCCAAAGTGCTAGGGTTATAGGAGTGAGCCACCACGCCCAGCCTACTGATTGTTTTGGAAACAATTTACATGATTATGTAAAATTCAGAGGGACACACCTCAAAGGTAACGATCTTTTATTGCAAGTTAAGATCAAGCACTTTCAAAATTGCAGTCTCCATGGTGACCTCATGCTGAAGATTATATTGAAGACTGAGCCATGAAGAGTGCAAGCTTTAAAATGCCCTGCTTTCTAGAATGAAGGACACAGAGGGAGTCCTGGGCACTTAGAGTTTACCTTACCCTTTGTGTAAAAGGCACCCTAAATATTTTTGACCCAAATAATAACATAACCTGTGAGAAATAGTTACAGAGCTTAAATAAAAGCATAAGTGCAAAAAAGCTACCTGAAGTGAGAAGCTGGCTATACATTAAAAATATACCTGTGTTGGCTGGGCGTGGTGGTTCATGCCTATAATCCCAGTACTTTGGGAGGCGGAGACGGGCAGATCACGAGGTCAGGAGTTTAAAACCAGACCAGCCTGACCAACATGGTGAAACCCCGTCTCTACTAAAAATACAAAAATTAGCCAGGTGTGGCAACGTGCCCCTGTAGTCCAAGCTACTTGGGAGGCTGAGGCAGAAGAATCGCTTGAACCTGGGAGGCAGAGGTTGCAGTGAGCCGAGATCATGCCACTGCACTCCAGCCTGGGCAATAGAGTGAGACTCTGTCTAAAAACAAAACAAAACTATGTGTGTGTATATAGATTTGTATACAGAAATACATAAATATACATACATACATATTTCAAAACATGATAGGATTAGGGAATAAAGGAAAGAATATCAAGTCTAATCCCTACTGATCAGATATCTGATATGCACCTACTCTAGTGAGTAAATCTTCAAGGTAGTGCATAGTTTCTAGGCTCTGATGCCTCCATATTTGCATGGGGAGCTTTGGGATGGAAGAGCTTTCACATTAGGCCCCAGAGGCTTGCAGTCATTCTATCATGGTCTCAAGGTACTTTTACCCACCTTATCAACATTCCTAGAGTGGTCCTATTACGCACAGGAAACAGCATCTAATTTTTTGGGCTAATTGAAAACAATGATTTTTTTGAACAAAAAATAACAATGTAAAATTGTTGACAAATTTTAAACATCCTTTTAAGCTACACATGTGACCAAATTTGGGCTTCTTGGCCCTCTTTAACTGTACCTAGAGCTGGAGCGGGGGTGAAAGATGGCTGACAGCAGCACATGCCATTTGTGTAGAACTGATGGGACCTTTGGGAAGTGAGAGCTGGTAGTGAGGCTTCTGGCAGGACTGGCTGAAGGCCACTCTTGAAGCCAGCCCTTTTTCAAAACATCACCTAAAGGAATCTTACTCTCTTGAGCTGCTTGGATATTACGGGGTCAGATAGCCTTTCAATACTTCTGAAGACCCATATTGACCCAAAATGTCAAAACCTTTGGATACATATCAGAAATATGGAAATACCTAATCCTTCCTTCCTTCCTTCCTTCCTTCCTTCCTTCCTTCCTTCCTTCCTTCCTTCCTTCCTTCCTTCCTTCCTTCCTCCCATATTGACCCAAAATGTCAAAACATTTGGATACATATCAGAAATATGGAAATGCCTAATCCTTCCTTCCTTCCTTCCTTCCTTCCTTCCTTCCTTCCTTCCTTCCTTCCTTCCTTCCTTCCTTCCTTCCTTCCTTCCTTCCTTCCTTCCTTCCTTCCTTCCTTCCTTCCTTCCTCCCTCCCTCCCTCCTTCCCTCCCTCCGAGACAGAGTTTTGCTCTTGTTGCCCAGGCTGGAGTGCAATGGCGCGATCTCGGCTCACCGCAACCTCTGCCTCCCAGGTTCCAGTGATTTTCCTGCCTCAGCTTCCCTAGCAGCTGGGATTACAGGCGTGTGCCACCACACCCGTCTAATTTCGTAATTTTAGTAGAGACGGGGTTTCTTCTTGTTGGTTAGTTTGGTCCCAAACTCCCGACCTCAGGTGATGATCTGCCCACTTCAGCTTTCCACAGTGCTGGGATTACAGGCGTGAGCCACCGTGCCCGGCCATACCTAATCTTTTCTTTTCCTTTTTTTTTTTTTTTTTCGAGACGGAGTCTCGCTCTGTCGCCCAGGCTGGAGTGCAGTGGTGCGATCTTAGCTCACTGCAAACTCTGGCCTCCCGTGGTCACGCCATTCTCCTGCCTCAGCCTACTGAGTAGCTAGGACTACAGACGCCTGCCACGGCGCCTGGCTAATTTTTTGTATTTTTAGTAGAGACGGGGTTTCACCGTGTTAGCCAGGATGGTCTCGATCTCCTGACCTCGTGATCCGCGCGTCTCCGCCTCCCAAAGTGTTGGGATTACAGGCGTGAGCTCCCCGCGCCCGGCCGCCTAATCTTTTCTAAATCTGATTTTCTTTTCCTGATCTTTCCCTTTCAATTCTAACACAAGAGGAAAATGAGACTCAAGGGAGCAACTTCTGAATTACAGAACCACGTGTGGGTTCCAAAGTCTGAATGCATAAACTACTGGTGAGAAATAGAAGTAGGCAAAAATTAAATGATTGTTCAAGAAACCAGATGTTATAAGAGATAGAAAAGTAAAGGTAAAAAAATCAGAATAGAAAGGCAGGAACACTACCAGCTGGTCAAACTGATAATTTGTTAAGACCGAAATACCAACACAAAGTTTAGCCATGGAATTGGGTAGTTTTCACTCCCTCAGAATCCCAAATGAAACTTTGAACATTTTAGAAAGATATTAGCATGACACAATTATTTCAAGAAACTACATGCAAAATCTGCGCATACCACGCTGATGTGTAATCAGAAAACCAGCACTCAGGGTGGAGTAGGGGGCTGTGGTGGTGGTGGTGCTAAAATGTTCTGAAAAGCTCTTCTTTGTCTACAGGAACATGTTGTGAAAGAAATCTAGAAAAGAAAGAGGAAATTAAATGTAGACCCAAGGAGAAATACTGGGTAGGATGTGGAGGGAAGACTCCATGTTCTATAAATTGTCTTTTTCCTAACTAGACACCAAATACTGTCTCAAAAAAGAAAAAAAAAAAAAAAAAAAAAGGAACACTCTTAAATACCTCTTTGGTAATTCCCAAGCTGTTATTCTTGTCTAGTGACAGCTACCATGGCTGTCTTCAAATAAGAAAAGCGGCAGTCAGAATGAAAATGTTAGCAATCCGAAAATTTTTGAAAATGTCTTTTAATTTTCAAAATAAAAAACCCTGAAGCAGTGCTTTTAAAGACACAGGCAAACTGCCAGCCATTTGTAATTTCCAAGATTACTTTGGAAAGGGGCAAAGCAAAGCTTCAATGCTGGGTCAGTGGTGCTGGATGTCAGGATGATACTGAAGATGGTTGGCAAAATCTGGTAATATCTGCTAATATCTCTCTCTCTCTCATTCTCCCTCTGCCTCAGGCTAATGTTAAAACATACTTGGCGATCTGTAGAATGTAAGAGAAAATTTAGAAAATGTTTGATATGAAAGAGAAAATGAAGGATGTTGAGATAATAGGGAAAAACTTTATAGTAACCGCCAATTTGCTCCTTTTATTCTAAAATAACACAAACTTGTCAGACTTTTCAACATTCTTTGAATTTTTTTTTTTTTTTTTTTTTTGAGATGGAGTCTCACTCTGTTGCCTACGCTGGAGTGCAGTGACACAATGTCGGCTCACTGCAACCTCCACCTCCTGGGTTCAAGCAATTCTCCTGTCTCAGCCTCCCAAGTAGCTGGGACTACAGGCCTGCACCACCATGCCTGGCTAACTTTGTATTTTTGGTAGAGACAGGGTTTCACCATGTTGGCCAGGCTGGTCTCGAACTCCTGACCTCAGGTGATCTGCCCCGCCTTGGCCTCCCAAAGTGCTGGGATTACAGGCAGGAGCCACCACACCTGGCTGGATTTTGTTTTTCAAGGACTATTTACCACACACCTACTTTTCAGAATTTACTCTCTTGGGCACTGAAGAGTTTTAACTGATGCTGGGCTGTCTGCATGTAAATCACCCTGGGAAGGTTTGTAATACAGAAGTTCCAAGATTCCATCTCCACTGATTCTATTATAGAGGGTCTCTGTGGGTCCCTGAATTCCCAGTGTTTAAAAAGTTCCTGATTCTGACATAGGCCTCCACCCCCAACCAAGATGTATGACTTTTTGCTACAGGATAAGGCAAACGTGGGTCCTCTGAGAAGCAGACATCAATATGGGATTACTCATGCAAGAGATTTGTTAGGGGAAGTGATTGTGAAGGGAAAATGGGGAGGGAGCTAAAAGCGTCTGAAAAACCATCAGATTGAGATGTGTGGGTCTGGCCGCAGGTGAGGAGGTGAAGGAAGGAAAAGAGTCTCAGATTGTAGTGCAGTTCCATAAAATTTCAGCAAGGCCACAAAAATGATCTGCCAGAGTCTCACATGTCCCAGGAACAGGACTGCCTTAGTATCCCTGCCATGCTCAGTCATTGCCTGGGACCAGCCCGTAGGAAGTGTGGCCTTGGCACAAACAGGGTGAAGGATTTTACCTTAGGACTGTTACTCAATTAGTGTCCCCACAGTCAGAGGTCTGACAGGTGCCTTTCACCGCAGCCCCAGGATATAAGGTACGACATGGAGCTCTCCTTCAAGCAGTTTACAATTCAACTTTCAGAATGTAGAAACGCGGGGTTAGAAAAGACATTAACACTAGTTTAATTACCTAGGGCTTAAGAAGGCTGAACAGCATCCCTGCTATTCTTAGATACCTTAGAGTTGGCATATTCATACCTCCACGGGGAGTAGTCCATCTTTGGGCACTTCTGTCTGTTAGAAAGTTCTATTATGTTGTGACAAACTGTGTGTTCTTGATGCTTTAAAAATGAGAAATAAGGCTGGGTGTGGTGGCTTATGCCTGTAATTCCAGCACTTTGAGAAGCTGAGGTGGGAGGATTGCTTGAGCTCAGGAGTTCAAGACCAGCCTGGGCAACAGTGAGACCTCATCTCTACTAAAAAACAAAACATAGCCCTCTGGACTCGGACTTAGTTCGCAGCGACATGGCCAAATGCACCAAGAAAGTCAGAATCATCCATAATTGTGGGACCTGCTATGGGGCCTCCCTCCGGAAAATGGTGAAGAAAAACTGAAATCACTCAGCGCACCAAGTACATTTGCTCTTTCTGTGGCAAAACCAAGATGAAGAGATGAGCTGTGGGGATCTGGCACGTGGGTTCCTGCATGAAGACAGTGGCTGGCGGTGCCTGGACCTACAATACCACCTCTGCTGTCACCGTAAAGTCACCATCAGAGGCCTATAATAAGTGGGTTAATTTATGTAACAAAATTGCCTTGGCTTGTTAACTTTATTGGATATTCTGATGTTTGCATTGTGTTAATACTATCATCTCAGCATGCTTGAGATGGATTCTTTTAATTCAGTTTCTTTTTTTAGTAGTCAAATGATAAAATATGGCATAAGGATACAAGTCTTCCAAGTTAGGTATATCCATTAGCTTTTTATAAGTCTGTTCCTGCCAGTTTGACTTTGAGACACATTGGAGCAAACTGCACGCTTTAGTGTTTTGTTTGCTTGTTTGTTTTTTGAGACGGAGTCTTGCTCTATTGCCCAGGCTGAAGTGCAGAGGGGCGATTTCGGCTCACTGCAACCTCCGCCTCCCGGGTTCAGGCAATTCTCTGCCTTAGTCTCTCGAGTAGCTGGGATTACAGGTGCCTGCCACCATGCCCGGCTAATTTTTGTATTTTTAGTAGACAGGATTTCACCATGTTGGTCAGGCTGCTCTTGAATTCCTGACCTCGTGATCTACCCGTCTCGGCCTCCCAAAGTGCTGGGATTACAAGTGTGAGCCACTGCGCCTGGCAGTTTAGTTTTAAAATTACAGTTAATATTTTTTTTAAAAAACTGTTTTTAGGCTGGACATGGTGACTCAGGCCTGTAATCCCAGCACTTTGGGTGGCCGAGGCAGGTGGATTACTTGAGGTCAGGAGTTTGAGACCAGCCTGGCCAACATAGCGAAACCCTGTCACTACTAAAAATACAAAAAATAGCCCGGTGTGGTGGTGCATGCCTGTAATCTCAGGTATTTGGGAAGCTCAGGCACCAGAATCGCTTGAACCCAGGAAGCGGAGGTTACAGTGAGCCGAGATCATGCCACTGCACTCCAGCCTGGGTGACAGGGAGACTCTTGTCTCCAAAAAATTTCTAAAGGTAAAGGATATACTAAAGAATATATGTATACAGCCTCTTCTATTATACTTTTGGTGTTTTCTTTGACCTATACTGTATTAGCGTTTTCAGGAAACCGTATGAAACAATTATAATTTCCCATGAAATGTCTATATATATATGTATGATAATTAGCCAGGTGTGCTGGCCTGCACCTATAGTCCCAGCTACTCAGGAGGCTGAGGTGGGAGGTCACGTGAGCCCAGGAGGTTGAGGCTGCAGTGAGCCATGATCACACCATTGCACTCCAGCCTGGGTGACAAAAAGAGACACTGTTTCAAAAAAAAAAAAAAAAAAAAAAGATCCTCAGGAATAGAAGAAACTTTGGGGATATGTGCTAAATCCTCTCATTTAATAGTGAGAAATCAGACCCACAGAGGATAACCAAATTACCCAAGGCCACAACATACCTAGTTACAGACAAAACTGGAGCTAATTTCTAGGTCAATTGCTCTTTCTACTCTGTAGTCGGTTTAATTTTTATTTTAAATTTTCATGGAAAAGAAAATTTTTGACAAGTCTATTGTCACACACAAGTTAATCGCAATGATTCAGATGGTCTCCAGTTTATTTAAAAGAAGTTGCCACATGCCCTCTGAAATTACCTTTCTCAAACATCCTGTGAAGGTTGAAGACACGTAAGAGAAGCAAAGCCAAAGATAATTTCCAATCATCTAAAGTTGTTTATATTTAGTAGAAGGGCCAAAAAACAGTATGAACTACACCACCCCACCACCTTCCCAAACCTTTATACTAAATGGTAGATGACTATTCATGTAATTTGGTATTTTACATGTTTGTTTTCTTTAGGGTTTATTTGGGAGGAGTTGTTTCTCCACATTTACAAAGCTTTGAATTTTGTAAAATACATTTCAATTTTAATTTTGAATTAAAAAGAAAAGTTGGAGTACATTTTAAAGCTTAGGTCTGAGCTTCAGTTAGCAAGTACTACTAGAGAAGTCTAAAATAGAAACAATAGTGCTTTGGCGCCACCTTGTGGTCAAATGTGAAAAGCTAGGCGCAAAGGGTCATGCAAATAGTATTATAAATCTGTGAGTTGTATGTATTTGCAGAAGGCAGTGTGGCGAACAGTGCGTGTGTGTGTGTATGTGTGTGTGATGAAGTCCTTCTGTCTTTAGCTTTGAAAGGAAAATATATTATAAATTCCAATACTGCCAATATTTGCAACAAAAGTGATTTTAATTTTGTTAGCAGCCATTCTATTTTATAATTATTGATATGTTCATGTATTTGCCTGGCTGCAGAGATACCATACTTTCCAGGTGTCATCATGTGAGTGACTCCTAACTGCTTCCACCCTTGGTAAAATTCACTCCATGGGAGTGGAGTGGCAACTGACTGGTAATCTGGGAGGCAGCAACAGGCCCTTATCCTGGACACGCCTAGAGAGGGGGCAAGCTCTGCCCCTGCGGGATTGGCACCATCAGAGTTCAGTCCCGACCATGCCCATTCCATGCTTGAAAATTGTCCAGACTGAGCCCGCAGCCACAGGCTTCTCTGAGAAGCTTCTCTGGCCAGTTTTGAGAATGCCCATTTTCTTCTCAGGCCTCAGGTACATGCCCCTGCCCAGCCTTGAGCAGAGCGTCCGCTCTGTGAGAGCAAGAGCTTTGTTCTGTTTTCCAAAGAATTCCCAGCCCCTAACCATGGCTGGTAAATGGTGGACATCTGACAAACATTTGTGGTCAGTATAAATTAATAAGTAATAAAGCTCATATTCTGGCCCTCATCCGCCACTTATTTATTTCCTGCTGTACCTAGAACCCAAGTGGGGAAGGGAGATACTCTTTATTGATCCCTGTCAAAACCCCTGATTTCCCAGATAGTCCAAGAGTGGCTTCTTCAGTTCACACCATTCAGATCTCTCTTTAAATGTCATCTCAGATGTCCTTACCTGCCCTATCAAAAACACCACCACAGTCTTCTTTCAAATTGTTTCTTCTGTGAACAAATACTGTTTACTATGTGGTAGGTGCTGTTCTCAGCTATAAATATATAACAGAAAACTAAACAGTGTCCTGCCTGCCCTCAAGTTTATAATCTTGAGGAGGGAGTAGCCAAAATGGACAAATAAATACATAGCAACAGAGGGTAAAGAAGGTTCCAGGTAGAGAGAACCGCAAGTGTGAAGGTCTGTCCTACTGGAGATACTTGGAGACAGAGAGGGAGAAAGTGTATGAGTGAAGGCTGGGGAGGGAAGCAGCAGCTGGATTATGCAGGGCTTGGTGGGTCATGGTGAGGGGCTTGGGTTTCTATTCTAACCAGGCTGGGCAGCCAACGGATGTCTTAAGGATAACTGGTAGAAAGGACTCACCAGCACACAGCAGGTGCTTTCAAGATAACATGAGTGCTGACTGGGTGCAGTGGTTCACCCCTGTAATCCCAGCACTTTGGGAGGCCAAGGCAGGCAGATCACCTGAAGTTAGGAGTTCAAGACTAGCCTGGTCAACATGGTGAAACCCCATGTCTACTAAAAATACAAAAATTAGTCGGACATGATGGCGGGTGCCTGTAATCCCAGCTACTTGGGAGGCTGAGGTAGGAAGAATCGCTTGAACCTGGGAGGCGGAGGTTGCACTGAGCTGAGGTCGTGCCATTGCACCCCAGCCTGGGTGACAGAGGGCCAGAATATGAGCTCAAAACTCCGTCTCAAAAAAAAAAAAAAAAAAAAAAAAGAAAAAGAAAAAAAAAAAAGAAAAAAAGAAAAAAATGGTAATATGAGTGCTTAGTAATTACAAGCATGATGGGAAGTGCGGTTGGTGCTGTATGGAGATTCTGACAAAAGCTACAATAAGCTGCTTAGACACGTTGAGCCCATGTCCCTGAGTCCACCCCAAACATACCCCAGTGTGAGGAGAAGGGACTGTGGGATTTAGCTGGCACCTTGACAAGTGACTGAATGTCCGTGAGTCTTATTTTTTTTATTGCTCTCCAGCTCCCCTAGCCTGCTGGACTTCATAATACTTGTCACTACCTAAAATTATGTTATTTGTTCTCTTGTTCTTCTGCTTCTCCCACTAGAATATGTGCTCCTTATCAGCAGGATTTTATCTTGTAGACTGCTATATCTTAAGTACACTGTCCAGTACATAATAGATGCTCAATAAATACATGTTGAGTGAATGAATAAATGAATGAATTAATTTTATGGTATGTACCCAGTAAAACAAGACTCAAAATCAAGCTCATTTTATTGAAATGTATAAAACCATAGCTGATCACTTTCTTCTTCCAATTTTTCCCATTGTCATTTCTTCAGTTAGTTCCTTCCACTATCATCAACAGTTAATAAAATGCTGTTTCATTATTTTTTAATACAAAATTTATGTAGAAATAGGGTCTATGTTGCCCAGACTGGTCTCCAAATCCTGGCCTCAAGCAATCCTCCCACCTCAGCCTCTGAAATTGTTGGGATTATAGGCGTGAGCCACTACACCCAGGCTATTTTTTTAAATGTTTTTTTTTTTCCTATGGAAATAATTCAGATTGCTGCCATTTTCTGTAGCATTCATCACTTAAAAATTTTTAATTGCTACAACATTCTTTTTATAATTTTGTGATACAAAGTAACAAAGGTAGAAAACAATAGGTGGTATTTTCAATGTACTAATGCTATTTAATGAAATAATAATACCTGTATGCTGGGGAAGAGATGCCAACTTAAAAATATCCAATTGAATATTCACATAAATATACTAGTTAGATTCATACTCTGCTTTTTTGTTGTTTTTCATACAGGACTCTAGATTAAAAAAAAAAAAACTGCAACAAATCCAACAAGAAACCTAAAAAAATTAAAATAAAATGAATGAAAGACAAAATCTTGCTAAAAGTGCAAGGCGGTATTGGAGAAAAATTATGGGTTTTGAGAACAAACTTGGGATTAGAATCTGGTCCATGAGTTAGTATGAGTGTGTAATTATGAATAAGCTATTTGGTGTTTTTGATTCTGTGAAACAGAATAACACCCATCTTATTGGGGGGTATAAGGATTAGATGCAGCGCTTAGTAGATGCTTTATGAAAGGCAGCCATGCATGATTATCAATATTTCTGATATTTTAGCAAATACCCCCTTTGTGCATAAACTAGTTTATATGTCATCACGATACAAAATAGTTCACATCAAACCAATTGCATGTTAATGTTATTGAACTTTTAGAACAGTAATGGACTTTAAACTGGTCCCTGACCTTTTTGGCACCAGGGAATGGTTTTGTGGAAGATAATATTTTCCACAGGGGTTGCGGGGGAAGGCGGTGGTTTACGGGGAGATAGGAATGGTTTCAGGATGAAACTGTTTCACCTCAGCTCATCAGGCATTAGATTCTCATAATGAGTAGGCAACTTAGGTCCCTTGCATTGCATGCACAGTTCACAATAAGGTTCACGCTCCTATGAGAATCTAACGCCGTCATCACTGATCTGACAGGAGGCGGAGCTCAGGCGATAATGCTCGCATTCCTGCCACTCACCTCCTGGTGTGTAGCCTGGTTCCTAACAGATTTACCAGACACTAACAGATCTGCAGCGTGGAGTTGGGGACCTCAGCTCTAGGACAAAGGTTTTCAAACTGTGCTCAGAGGAACTCCTGTCTGCAGCATGGGACGGTGGGTTGAAGAGGGACAGCCTTCTTGAAACAGCATAGTTCTATATATTAGGCTTTGGCTGAAGAGAGGACTTTTCTAAGGAATAGAGAAATGAAACCAGATTGGAAACTACCAACCTCCCTTATTATACAATCAAGAAAATGAAGACTTAAGGATCATGTTAATGGCAGAACTGGAACATAAGTCCAGTGTTTCTTCCACTACACTTTGTCATTGCTGTTATTTTTTGAGACAGGGTCTCATTCTGTCATCCAGGATGGAGGGCAGTAGCATGATCAGGACTCACAGCAGCCTTGAACTCCCAGGCTCAACTGATTCTCTGCCTCAGCCTCCCCAGTAACTGGGACCACAGGTGTGCACCATGCCTGGCTAACTTTTGTATTTTTTGTAAAGACAGGGTTTCCCCGTGTTGCCCAGGCTGGTCCTGAACTTCTGGGCTCAAACGGTCTGTCTGCCTTGGCCTCTCAAAGTGGTGGGATTACATACAGGTGTGAGCCACTGTGTCCAGCCTGGCTATTTTTTATTTAAAATTACACAATAGACATTTTAAAAACTAGGTCTTGGTTAGCAGTGCACAATTCTTTTTTTTTTTTTTTTTTTGAGACGGAGTCTTGCTCTGTTGCCCAGGCTGGAGTGCAGTGGCGCGATCTTGGCTCACTGCAAGCTCAGCCTCCCGGGTTCATGCCATTCTCCTGCCTCAGTCTCCCCAGTAGCTGGGACTACAGGCGCCCACCACCACGCCCGGCTAATTTTTTTTGTATTTTTAGTAGAGACGGGGTTTCACCGCGTTAGCCAGGATGGTCTCGATCTCCTGACCTCGATCTCCGCCTGCCTCGGCCTCCCAAAGTGCTGGGATTACAGGCGTGAACTGCCACGCCCGGCCAAGCAGTGCACAATTCTTCATTTAATTTTGGTTGTTGCAATACCCAAAGAAAGAGAATCTTTGTTCTATTTTTAAAAATCAGGTGTTACTGTACAAATTTTATCTATTAACATTAGTTGGAACAGTTTTACATAAAAGATGAAAGTAACCTTCATTGTCCTCCACAAACGGTACTTGGCATTTTAATGGCGTGAGCTAATAAAAGATTGACAAGGGTATTGTCCCTTTAGTATTTTGATCCGTTCTAGGACATCTAACATCAAGATCAGTTGATACTGTGTCTACCTGATACACACGTTTGTTTTTATATAGTTCTAATATAAGTTATTGATCTACCTGTGGAATTATGGAAAGTCAGTCAATTCAACAAGGTCTAACAAGTCATCATACCATGTTTTAGGCACTGTGTTAATAGGGGTACGGTTGTGTCCTTCTTGCTGTCATGTAACTTAAATTCTAATGGAAAAGAAACAATTAAGCATGTTAATATAAACAAGGTTTTGGCTGGGCACGGTGGCTGATGCCTATAATCTCAGCACTTTGGGAGGCCAAGGTGGGTGGATCACCTGAGATCAGGAGTTCGAGACCAGTCTGACCAACATGGTGAAACCCCATCTCTATTAAAAATACAAAATTAGCTGGGCATGGTGGCATGTCTGTAATCCCAGCTACTTAAGAGACTGAAGCAGGAAGATCGCTTGAACCTGGGAGGCGGAGGTTGCAGTGAGCTTGGATCACGCCACTGACCTCCAGCCTGGGCAACAAGAGTGAAACTGTCTCTCAAAAAAAAAAAAAACCAGAAACAAAAACACCCCAAAAATCAAAAACAACAAGATGTTGCCATATTAAAGGATGAGGAATCAGCCTTGAGATGGTGAACTTAACAGGCAAAGTAACTTCAGCTGACACCTGAACGAGGGCAGCCAGTTAGTGGAATAACTAGAGGGAAGCTTTCCGGTAAGGGAATAGGCTGTGAAGCAAAACAAATAGGGCAGTGGACCGAGATGAGGCCTGAGAGGAAGTAGGGCATGGATTATGCGGAACCTTTGAGGTCATGGCAAGGTATTTGGATTTTATCCTAAGTATAATGCAGAGTTTTAAAGAGGGAGCAACACAATCAGTTCTGACTTAATTAATGCTTGGTACTAGGCCCATGGATCATAAGGAACCTGTACAAACCTTTACAGGCTGAAATGCCCCAGGTCAAAGACAAATCCTCATCTCACTCCAGCTGGAGCAAGGACTGCTGCAGAAACTACTCTCAGTGCTGAAGGAGACAATGCCCTGACCATACCAACTCCTGACAAGTCCTGGGGTTAAGACGCAGCCATGCAGTAACTGCCAACCTAAAGTGAAGAAACAGCTAGGTGCTTAGGTGCTTATGAGTCCAGGGGGCCAACGTGGAGGCACAAGCTCAGTTACACAGCTGCACAGGTGTCCAAGGAAGCATTTCAACCATAGAAAACAAAGAAACCAGCATTCTCCTCACCCCCAAGGGCCAGGAATTTCATCCTTTCTTAGCCAAAGCCACTTCTACTGGAATGTTTTTATCACACATTGGAGAACCAACATTTAATTTTGCTTCTGTACCCAGTTTTGGTAGTGATGCTGCCGAAAGGTGGATTCTCTCACATATCCATTTTCTAGGGCTGGCATAACAAAGTACCACAAACTGGGTGGCTTCAGTGAGTTATTGTTTCACGGTCTGGAGGCTGTTAAGTCCAAGATCAAAGTGTCAGGAGACTTGGTTCCTTCTCAGTGTAAGGGAGAATTTGGTCTATGCCTTTCTTCTTGCTTCTGGAAGTTTGTTGGCAATCTTCAATATTTCTTGATTTGTAGAACCATCACCCCAATCTTTGCCTTCATCTACCCATCGTGTTCTCCCTGGGTGTGAGTCTGTGTTCAAATCTCTCTCAGGTTTTCAAAAAGTATGGTACTAGCCATACTGAATTAGGGCCCACCCAAATGACCTCATTTTAATTGGATTACCCCGTAAAGATCTTATCTCAAAATGAAGTCACATTCTGAGGTACTGGAGGTTAGGACTCCAACCTATCTTAGGGGACCACAATTCAACCCGTAACTCTGTAAAACACAAAGGTTAGATAGCATTAAAGTCTGGGCTCAAAATTATGTCAAATAAGAGATACCAGGAATAACTTCCTTCTTCATGGTTTGATTGCATTTCTTTGTCAAATAAAAAACAAACACAAAATTAGTTTTGGGTTTTTAATACTCTCTGATGAAATGAATTACTTCCAGTAACTGCCATATACAGGAAACTTACCTGCTGCAGTGGCTAAAATTTCTATCCCTATTGGTTAGAATGAGAAATCATCTACAGGTTCTTACCTAGAGATAACTCTAAAAACACCAAATCTTTTTTTTTTTTTTTTTTGAGATGGGGTCTCTGTTGCCCAGACTGGAGTGTAGTGGTGCTATCTCAGTTCAGTGCAATCTCTGCCTCCTGGGCTCAAGCAATTCTCATGAGAACCTCAGCTTCCCTAGTAGCTAGGACTACAGGGACGTGCCACCACACCTGGCTAATTTTTGTACTTTTATTGAGACAGAGTCTCACTCTGTTGCCTAGGCTGGAGTGCAGTGGTGAAATCTTAGCTCACTGCAACCTCTGGCTTCCGGGTTCAAGCAATTCTCCTGCCTCGGCCTCCCAAGTAGCTGGGATTACAGGAACACGCCACCATGCCTGGCTTATTTTCGTATTTTCAGTAGAGACAAGGTTTCGCCATGTTGGCCAGGCTGGTCTTGAACTCCTGACCTCAAGTGATCCACCCTCCTTGGCCTCCCAAAGTGTTGGGATTACAGGCGTGAGCCACTATGCTGGGCCTCAATTTTTGTCTTTTTAGTAGAGATGGGTTTTTGCCATGTTGCCCAGGCTGGTCTCAAACTCCTGGGCTTAAGCGATCCACCTGCCTCAGCCTCCCAAAGTGCTGGGATTACAGGTGTGAGCCACTGCACCTGGCCCCAAAACACCAAATCTTGATGTTTGGTGATTTTAAATATACATATTGTGGTGTCCAAATAGACCCTGTCACAAAATAAATAAAAAAAAAAGATTTGGTGTTTTAAAAGTTGTCTCTAGGTAAGAAAGTGTGGATGACTTCTCATTCTAACCAACAGGTATAGTTTATGAGAATTAGGAGAGGTCTTACATATACCTTATTGAAATGAAGCATTTGTCCCTTTAAAATTTAAACCTCAAAAAAATAAAATCGACAAATGGGTTCTGTATGAATCTACCTTTTGCTCTGTATATAAAGTAAATCTTAAAGATTCCATCAGGGAGATTATCTGCCACTAATAAATACATGTACAAAATATGGGTAATTGATTATATTAAAATCAGAATAATCAAAATAGTGAATATAACAAAACCCAACTCGAAAAATTTAGCAAATGGACACTCTGGTCTACGAAAGTTTTGAAAAAACTGAGTCCTAACACTAAATGCTTTTTGTTGTTCTGCGGCTGCATGGCACATTTCCACACTTTTTTAAAGTTAATGGTGGTGATGCCTTGTACTAACACCTAGTCCAGCAGTCTACTATCTCTAGAACTAGGTTGTTGCCTTACAGTTTAACAAATCCTTACTTGGACTTATTTTCCAATGATTTTCATTTGAATATGGCCTCAATCCTCAAAGTTCCAATTTAAAAATTCTGAGTTTCTTTGACCAAAATAGAAATTTGATAATTTCTTATGAATCTTATTCTTCTAAAGTTTTTAAGCATAAAGGTTGTTTTCTAAACATCAAAAATAAAAACTTGCTAATTTTAATTTTTTGACCAGAATTACTTCCTTTAGCTCATAAGGTTCTGAAGCTATTTTACATGAACAAAAGCAAACACAAACAGTATTTACTATGCCAGGCACCTTTTTAAGGGCCTCACAGAAAATGGCATGACACTTACAGGTATTTTTATTACCAATGACAGGTGAGGGAACTAAGGCACAAAGAAATCAAGCAATTTGTTTAAGGTGACACACGGTAATGGTGGAACTGGGATTGAAACCAGAGTTGTCTGGCTTCAGAATCTGTGCTCTCAATCACATGTCATATTGCCACTCTCGAAATAACACAAGAAATTTTTTTTTTTTTTTAAATTTTATGAAAGACAAACCAAAATATAGAAATTCAAAGTTTCATTTCGGCAGCCACCATGAATTATGCTTTTTTATACATAGCTTTGACAAACATTATCTATTGTGTAGTTATATCAACTTTTTTCAATTCCAAAGAACGAGGACATAACTCATACAAATTTATTTTAAATATGCCTTAAAGTCAGAATTAAATTGATAAATGAATTAATCTATTGAAAAAGTGTCATTTTACATCCATTCTGGGTATTACCACAAATTTTAAAAGTAGAAGCATAGTATTTGCCAGTATTTTTAAAAACCGAGTCAATACAAATTAGTCTCAAAGTTCTTGAAAATTAGTAAGTAATTTTTCCCACTACTTAACCATAACTAGAATAACCTTTGAAGAAACACTACCAGCAAACTTTAGACAACAATTATAAAACCAGATTGTTGGCAGAGGACACAACAAAATGTAGGTTAGAAAATTCATAAACATACATTTATTCAGGAAATACAATTACTAGAATCCTTGATATTTCAATGATCATTCCACATTATAAAATATTCACAAACATGTAGTTTTTAAAGTCGTCATGCTGACATTCTTTTTGGATAAGCCATAACCATTTCTTCTATTAAATGCTATAATATCCATTTTAATTGTAAACAAAGTACTTGAGCCAAACTACTTAAGTACTTGAGCAAAAGAACTTTAAAAATCTTGGAGGAGGAGGACAATGATATTTTTTAAAAACATATTTGAGGCTGGGCACGGTGGCTCATGCCAGTAATTCCAGCACTTTGGGAGGCCGCGGGGGGTGAATCATGAGGTCAGGAGATTGAGACCATCCTGGCTAACATGGTGAAACCCCGTCTCTACTAAAAATACAAAAAAATTAGCCGGGCGTGGTGGCACACGCCTGTAGTCCCAGCTACTTGGGCGGCTGAGGCAGGAGAATCGCTTGAACTGCCTTGAGGCGGCGGAGGTTCAAGTGAGCTGAGATTGCACCACTGCATGCCAGCCTGGGCAACAGAGCAAGACTCCGTCTCAAAAAAAAAAACAAAACAAACAAAAAAACCAAAAACATGTTTGAATCATCAAATCCTAAAGAACTAGGCTGTTATAATCTACTACTACACTAACAAATCAAGTGCTCACATTAAGACAGCACATAAATTAACGACAATACTGCTCATCTGCAATTTTTAAACATGCTTTCTCAAGTAACAGACACATATTCTTGTAAGTTTTAAAGGCAAAGGGGGCAGATTGATGACAGACATAAAAAGCTCACATTTAAACTACTGGTAGATTTTATTTAAAAAAAAAAAAAAAGAAGAAAAAAAAAAGGTAAGACTGTAATTACTTCCCAAATAAGAAATGCCAAGTACCTTTTATTCCTAAAGAAATTACTTGGCCAGGTGCAGTGGCTCACGCCTATAATCCTAATGCTTTGGAAGGCTGAGGTGGAAGCCAAAGAGTTTCAGGCTGCAGTGAGCTATGATCATACCACTGTGTTCCAGCCTGGGAGACAAAGCAAGATCCTGTCTCTTTAAAAAAAAAAAAAAAAACACAAAAAACTAAGAAATATAATTAATCATTAAGTAGCTGCAAATTAAACTGTTCTATTCTGATACTTCCTGACAGTGTCCAGTGTAATCAGATCATTTTATAATGGGTTCTCAACCCTAGGTGTCCTTTAGAACCACTTAGAAAGCTTAAAAAAAAAAAAGTGGTTTTGATTTAATTGTTACGGAATAGGACCCAGGTATCAATTTTTTAAAGCTCTGCTGGGCTTTCTAATATGTAGCTAAGATTGAGAATCACTAAGTCAACACATTTTGATATATCAAGAAAATAAACGGAAATGGGGGTGATAATTTATATTTGTAATTGACAAATCAAACATCTATCATATACTATGTACCTAGTTTTATTCATGAATCATCCATTTCTAAGATAAAAATTCCCATCATTTCCTCACTGCACTAAACCACCACTGTACATCTCTGGCAATGAATGACTGTATTTTTCTATGGTCAAGATTTAAAATTCTGGGATACATTATGAAAACTGCATTAATGAAAACAAACTACTGCTATTCATGCTCAACAGCAGCAAGCTAAACTACTATATTTGGCTCCTTTGAGCTACCCTTATTTTAAGAATTATAAATAGGTGTCAACCTACACAAAGAACAGATTGTGGATTACCGTAGGGAAAAAAAATAGCTTACTCAACTTACTAAAAGTTTCAACACCAAAAAAGATTTAACTTGGCTGAAAGTTATTAAACAGCTGAGACACAGACCCAGGAAACTATACTTTATAATGAAACGTTGATACATCCATAAAAGCTATTGCAGCTGTAGCTATACTAAAATAAGATTTCTTCAGGGTTTACTTACCCTGAAATGCAAGAATACAAGCATAACAATAATATTACTGTTTTTATATGCACCAATACCTCTCTTTAATATATAAAGCTCTACAACAAATACCTCTAATAATTTTACAATTAAATTAAGTCCATACTTCTATACTACTTTGGTCTCAACATTTTTAAAACATCAATTAATTTTGAAAATATACAATTTAACAACATGATCCTATCAATAACAAGCACATTTTGCAGTGGATTAAAGACACATTCAACCATGCAATCCAGTGTTCAATACCTAAATGATAAATAACAATGCCGATTGACTTTTGTTTTGAAAAATCATTGAAAACTGGAATAATCATCTGAGACTCACTCACAGAGATCACAAACATGCAGAAAAAAGCATACTATTCTTCCTGAAGGAATGTTACAAAATGCCCACTCTTTTATACAAGGTCAATAACGATGCCAAATTACTTATATTTTTCAATCCATCATCTTCTAACATTTGTCACTTAAGTTTTTCTTAAAGTACACATGTTCCTGTAAGTTGTGACAGAAAATGAACCTCAACTCTCAGTCTTTAAGACCTCAGTCACAGTCACACACTAATAGCTGCCTTTTAGTAAAATAGTGACATCCAGTGGACAAATGAAATATTTCTCAAATTCCCATATTTGAATCATAAACAAAAGGTGCATCTCTAAATCCAACAATTTTAGTATGAGTTCCTATTTTGATGGAATCTACAGATTCTCATGAAAACATCACATCATAATTTCTATGTATCTTAAATATATCCTCTTTTCTTCCTAAAATCAATTATTTAAATTGAGCTAGTAAGAATGTCTACTCTCGAAGCTAGTGAGGTTAATGGTATTACTTTTCCTTTTTTGCTTCAGCTACTTCCCACCACAAAATAACTGGTTTCTCTCTAGGAATGGAAGGACCAAAATATAGGGGAAATACTGTGCATTTAAATAAAAATGAATAGTATTTAAAATAAATTGCAAAAGATGAAATCTGAACCTGTTTTGCATTTATAATTTGATGTATTGTTGAATATAAATAGGGATGTAATAAGTAATGCTATCGATTACATCCTCTTGCCTCAATGTTCAAATATTAAGAATACATCCTTTAGCAATGATTGTTTCAGTGTTTAAAAACTTGCTTTTATAAATCAATATAAATGAATATCCATTATATATTATGCTTAAGTAAAAGTGAAAAAACTTGCACTGGGCTGAGTCATGATTTACCACTGGTTTTTTATATATTGTGTGTGTGTTCAAAGTACAAAATGCAGCAATGATGTTAACATTGACGGTGTAATGAACTGCTGTAGGTGAGACTGTTATGTTTAACTTCTTGGAAAACCTGTAAAGAAATTTCACAGGTTAAAAAAAACAGAGTAAGCAAAAAAAGAATTGGAGAACTTTACTTTTAAATCAGCAGCCAAATGAAGAAAACTTTTCCTTTCTAAAAAAAGATTAAGAATGTAAAAGTACATTTTAATATTAAAAAAGCATTTTAAAAAATCTATAACAACTTTATGACAAAATCTGCATTTGAAAAAGGCCTGTAAAAACAGTAGGACAGAATTGCCCTCATCACCTTTTACTTTTTCTTGTCAGAAAAAAGTGTATGCATCTCTAGAACCATAAATGATGTTAAAATAGGCATTTATAAAATGGCAAGGAGAATTTCATGATAAATTTGTTTGTTTTCTTACAATCATTGGCATTGCAGCCATTAGTAAGTCACAAGGAAAACTTCTCTAGCTAAAATGCAAAATGAAATATCAAGTTTTGAAATGTATTAGGTCTGTTGCCTGCGTTTTGCTGATCTCATTTTTTCAAAGCGCGACTCCATTTCTTCTAAGACTTTGGGTGTATATCGCACCACTAATTTAACCTTTCCTTGTGCAGCTTTCAGCAGTTCTACAGCTTTTTCATGATGTTCTCCTTCAACACTCTAGGGGAAAAAAAAACAAACAACCATACACTAAGTTTTGAAAGTAACTCAAAATGCAAAAATTATTAAAATATATATAAGGAAGACAGTTTTAATGTTATATTATTCCAACATTATAAAACTAAGAAATAATCCTGCCTTACCATTTTAATCTATATGAAATCCTCTCTTACATATATTCTGTTTATAATCTAAAAACTGGCTTTTAAGTTCCAAATAATTAGCATATCAATCTATATGCCTTATTATGTCAGTAGATCAAGCAATTGCCGTAAGAGTAAAATTAGGGTAGACTTCTGATTTAATGTATTGCCTTTAATAAAGAGCTTATGTCATAAAAATTACATACACTAAGCACTGCTAATTTACACTGCAAAATACACTTACAATGCTTAAAAAAAAAAAGGATCACTGTATTAATAGTACTGCCTAGGATTCCCTCAAGGCATTTCTAAACCACAAGTTTCTTAGGTTTCTCCTATAACTCAAATACGCCCCCCGGTGGTCACAACAGATCACTACAAATAGAAATAAAATTCATCCTTACCACGCCATTAACAGAGAGGAGTTGATCTCCACGTTTGAGGCCCCCATGTCTATCAGCAATTCCACCTGGAATTATTCGAGATATATAGATTGGAGAATTTTGTTCTTTGCCTCCCATAATATTGAATCCAAGGCCCTCTTCTGTTTTTGGTAGCTCAACAACTCGAGGATGAGAATGTCCTTCACTGGCAGCAAATGCAGCAACAGTAGCCTGAAAGCAAGTTTTACGTATTAAAAGTATGACTTTTATTTACTTCGGTTCTTATGTCTCTTTAGCTGAGATTACAGGCACCTGCCACCACGCCCGGCTAATTTTTTGTATTTTCAGTAGAGACAGGGTTTCACCGTGTTAGCCAGGATGGTCTTGATCTCCTGACCTCGTGATCTGCCCACCTTGGCCTCCCAAGTGCTGGGATTACAGGCGTGAGCCACCGCACCTGGCCTCTTTTTAAAAACTACTTTTGAGCACGTATTTTTGACGTCTGAATACTCACAAATTCACTGGTGACTCTAAGAAGGTAAGCTAAACAGAAGGTATTTTAGAGATGACAAATGAATAATTCTGAGTTACACAGGAAATGTTACGATTTTTCAGGTCATTCCTAGCCCATCCAGCGCCCAGTCTCAGTCTTTGGTGCAGTCCCATATGCACAGGGCTTGGCAAGCAGACTTGCTGGGCAGATGGACATTATACATGGTAAGGAGGAAAACCCCTCCCCCACCATGCCAGCAGCCCTGAGCTTTAGATCTGGATTGCCCAACTCCTTCAGGAGCCTCTGTGCAGGACACGACCTACCTATATAATCAACATGCAGTTGTCCCTATATGTAATCATTTTGGCTTCTACACTATTTGTACCATATACTAAATATCTAAGATGTCAAGAAATAACTCAATAATGAGAAAAAGAGAGGTACATATAGCCAATCTGAATGTTTTTGTTGCTTTAGTTAACTAGTCACAACTAAAAATCCCCATAGAAGATGAAACAGAGCCATATCTTATTTAAAGCTCAAATTTAGACTAATCCAAACTAATTATAAAGTTGAGATTTTGTTTCACTTTGCTTTTAAGGGTAATTGTCTAGTACCTTTTTTTTGTGATGGATCACAAAAATGGGGAGGAAGAAAGAAATCAAGATTTACTGAATACCCGTTATCTTCAAAGACATCAAGATTTACTGAACACTCGTTATCTTTGAAGAAATCAAGATTTACTGAATACCCGTTATCTAAGGCTCAGAAATTCAGTAGGCTATCAAAGTCACACAACTCAGCAATTAAAACCATGTTTCTCTGGTCTTTTCTACACTGACAAACTACATCCACGTGTTTAAGCATTTGTATTCAACAAAGAATCCACCATTTCCTTCTGAAAGCCAGTAACTATCCATAAACAATTATCTGCTGATGATTAATTTAAGTCACCGACTGCTGGTATTATCCTGTTCAAACCACCTATCATGAATAGTGAGGTCAATACCTAAATTATTTGCGGAAAACAATGGCACAGAAATGCAGATAATGTAAAGAAGAAAGCACAAATCAGCTCGGGGTAGTACCACAGCTCTATCATATGCTATTTGTGTGGTTTGGGGCAAATAACCTCACGCTTCCTCATCAATAAGATGAGGATAGTAATTCATATCTTAAAATTATGATTAGATTTTGTATAATGAATATTATATAGTATCATATATGTAACATATACAACACAATTATATATTGCACGATATTGTATGCAAGTATATTTCTACTGCATTATCTAAACTGCATAACATAGCTTATGTAAAGCTATTTATCATGGACCATTTATGTAAAGCCAGTAGAAACAAATGTCTTCTTAGTACTTGAGAAATTTGGTGTAGCTTGAAAGATACATGTTAGTCTTCAAAGTAAGTTTATTACGAATTAAATAATTGCATATTTTAAACTTCTAATTTATGAAGAATTCTCACTTTTGGTAAACAAAAAAATTTACCTTTGCAGTAGCGTTTGCTCTCACTTCGGGACTGCTACTGATGTCCACAGTCTCATAGACATGTTCATATACCTGTAAAAGCCAAAGTTATATCTCAGAATATACCATGCTTGAGTTCTCTGTGAAGTTAAAATTTCAGGCAAAGTTATGCATCTTTATGTTTTTTCTATCAGAAATTCCAAAAATGAAAGGGATTGGTTTTAACGTTTTCTGAAGTTTTTCTTAAGAAATTTTGAACGCAAATTTAGAGTATTATCTGACCTAATTAACTCAAATTTTTAGTAAATTTTAAAGATGTTTACTCACCTCTCTCACAGCATTGCAGAACTCACTTTGAAGGACTCTTTGCAAAGCCTGAAGTTTCTGTGGTGGTACTTCTCCACTCCTTTGTAGTTTTTCCAATAATTCAATTGCTCTACAAATATCTAGAGTTAAACACACAGATAATTTTCTCGAAGGGTTTTCTCAATGCCTATGTAACAGTGTAGCACTTAGGATTCATTCTTCAAGGGCTAATAATATACAGACAATAGTGGGGAAAAAAGCATTGAATTTGCACATGTGTTTGGTGGGGAGGAGACTGTGCGTGTGTACACACATGAAGGGTGAGAATGTAAAATGTAAGAACACTAAATTTTACAGTAGATAGGAAAAACTACTGAGATTACAGAAGCATAAAGTAAGACCTCGGAGAAACACAGGCAAATTGAACACAAAATACCAAATGTCATCAGAAAGGACTGCGACTCAAACGTGACCATTACATGAACATTGTACTGCTTCAGAAAAGCTAGCAATATTGTCAGAAACTAGTCAACAAAAATTTACCAAATTATCATTATTAGTAACCAAAGCACTGAACGGTACAAGGCACTATAAGCTAGTAAAATCACTGATCATTTCTTGAAAGAAACATGATACACAGGTAGATAACCATTAAAGAGCAGATGCAGTGAGTGGCAGGGACACATTTAAAACAACCGTAAAAATGCAAAAACAAGCAGTACAAATGAACTAAACTGATTTTTTTTCACCTTAATTAACATTGTTAATTCAAACAAGCTCAAACACTTATGTTTATGAAAGAGAAAAATAAAAACAATTAGCTTTGTGACCTTGGGCAAGTTACATGACTTCCTTATGTCCCAGTTTCTTTCACTGTAAAATGGAAATAACAGTACCTTCCATATAAGGGTTACGAGGAAGAGTTATGAGTTCAGTTAACGACTGAACCACACAATACATAAAAAAGGGCTCAGCAAGCAAAAATGTTATGTTACACTGGTACCAATTAATCATAAGAAATACTGGCTGGGCATAGTGGCTTATGCTTGTAATCCCAGCACTTTGGGAAGCCGAGGTGGGGGGATCACCTGAGGTCAGGAGTTCAAGACCAGCCTGGCCAACATGGTGAAACCCCATCTCTAATAAAAACAAAAAAACCAAAAAAAAACAAAAATTAGCCAAGCATGGTGGCAGGTGCCTGTAATCCCAACTACTTGGGAGACCGAGGCAGGAGAAAGCGCTTGATCCCGGGAGGCAGAGGTTGCAGTGAGCTGAGATTGTGCCACTGCACTCCAGTCTGGGTGAAAAGAGTGAAACTCCATTTCCAAAAAAAAAATAAATACCAATCAAACCAAAAAAACCCTAAGAGGTTGTATACATTTATAGAAATGTATGAAGCATGTTAGGGGATTCCCATTGAGAAGTGCGAGGATAAATGTTATGAATTGAGACATTTTTAGAAGATTCAGGAGGTCAGCTATAATACTGTTATCTCTACTTTTTTTTTTTCCAAAAACTGTTTTTGTACAGTTTCTGTACCCCAGGTACTATAGTGCCCAGTATTCCATTACTGCTTTGCTTCCTTTTGACTTAAGTAGAAGATGTTTCTGATTTCATGTTATACTCAAGGACTAGAAATTTTTCTTTATATAGTATGGCCTTCTTCGTGTTTGCAGATAGAAAACTATGAATAAATGCAGTAAAGAAAGATATTTATTTATTTATTTATTTATTTATTTGAGAGGGAGTCTCACTCTGTCACCCAGGCTGGAGTGCAGTCGCGCAATCTCCACTCACTGCAACCTCTGCCTCCCAGGTTCAAGAGAGTCTCTTGCCTCAGCCTCCTGAGTAGCTGGGATTACAGGGGTCCACCACCACGCTTGGCTAATTTTTGTATTTTTAGTAGAGACGGGGTTTCACCCTGTTGGTCAGGCTGGTCTCGAACTCCAGACCTCGTGATCCACCCACCTTGGCCTCCCGAAGTGCTGGGATTACAGGCGTGAGCCATCAAGCCCGGCTGAAAGATAATTTATTTATTTATTTATTTGAGACGGAGTGTCCCTCTATTGCTGAGGCTGGAGTGCAGTGGTATGATCTTGGCTCACTGCTACCTCCACCTCCAGCGTTCAAGTGATTCTTGTGCCTCAGTCTCCCGAGTAGCTGGGACTACAGGTACCCGCCACCACGCCCACTTAATTTTTGTATTTTCAGTAGAGACAGGGTTTCACCATGTTGGCCAGGCTAGTCTCGAACTCCTGACCTCAATTGATCTGCTCGCCTCGGCCTCCCAAACTGCTGGGATTATAGGCATGAGCCACTGCGCCTGGCCAGAAAACAAATTTTTAAATTTGTGGTAAAGAAAGCTTAAACTTAAAAAGTTAATCAAATGCAATGGAAGCAAATAGACCTTCACCATTCTGATTTCCCATCACCAGAATGACTGATAAATGGGGACTGTTGGTTCATCAATTATTTTGATTTATAAAGTTATAATATGTAAGTCATATAAAAATTTCCAATGAAGAAAAAAAAACGGAAAAAAATAAAATGCTTTTGACTAAATCTAAAATGTAGCTAACATGTGCTCAAATTTGTGTTTCATTAGATCATAGTTTGATGATTTAGAAGGCACTCTAAATCATATGTGATCAGGTGCTGTATTGTAATTGTACTGTAGGATTTTCTGCTGTAAGATTGTTGGGAGTGTTTGTTAATAGAGTCTGTTAGAATTGTAAACAAGAATCAGAGGTGATGTAATCTGACTTTCTTACCCTGCTAAATGGCAACGACTAGTACAGCTGTCTCAGTAACTGTGGGGAATTCGTTAGGACCTTCTTCAGATACCACAGATATCAAGATCTGCAGATGTTCAAGTCTCCGATATAAAATGATGTAGTATTTGCATATAACCTTATGCATATCCCCCCTCCATACTTTAAATAATCTCTAGATTACTTACAATATCTGATGCTATGTAAATAGTTGTTATATCACATTGTTTAGGGAATAAGGACAAGAAAAAAATGTACATGTTCTATACAGACACGATTTTTTTCTCTGAGTATTTTCAATCTGCAGTTGGCTGAAACGTGGAACCCATGCATATGGAGGGCTAACTGTAATTCATCCTAAGGGGCTGAGCCTTCTACTGAAGAATGGAAAAGAAGTCTGTTAACAGCAAAAAACAAAGCCATGACTATCAAAACTAAATGCCACGGAAGTTCCACATTTTGTGTTGCATTTAAAAATACAAAGACTGGTCGGGCGCAGTGGCTCACGCCTATAATCCTAGCACTTTGGGAGGCCGAGGCGGGCGAACTGCCTGAGCTCAGGAGTTCGAGACCAGCCTGGGCAACACGGTGAAACCCCGTCTCTACTAAAATACAAAAAATAGCCGGGCGTGGTGGTGTGCGCCTGTAGTCCCAGCTACTCGGGAGACTGAGGCAGGATAATTGCTTGATCACGGAGGCGGAGGTTGCAGTAAGCCGAGATCGCACCACTGCACTCCAGTCTGGGCGACAAAGCAAGACTACGTCTCCAAACAGCAACAACAAAAACACAGAAGACCACCAATATGTTAGAATCTTAACAACTAGCTTTCAAAGAAGAAACCTACTCCTGTTAACACCAAACAGATTTGTTCCCATCCATAAAACACAGTGCTACTGTGCTCAAGAGGAAGATGTCACAGACTTAGGCCTAACTCGGCAAGTCTTCCCAGAGTAGCTAGTCCTCTAAAATGATGCTTTAATTGGCTTAAGGGTAAGAATCTCATTTACAGTGAGACTTCCAAATGGTGAACACAGTAAAGAGCAAATCAGCAACATTAAGTGCACATTTCTTTGTGGGAAGGCATTAGGAAAGAAGTTTTTCTAAGTACAGTAATTCTAAAAATGTGTTTTCTTAGGGAACAATAGTAGTATTTAGACTGTAACTGCAAATGTTAATATGTGCAATATAATCTCAGTCTCCATCCTATAATTTTTTTTTTTCTTTAACCACAAGTACTCAAAATGTTTATTTGTACTTCTCAGCTCCTATCAATGATTTCTAATGCTGGTGCATGAAAAGCATGCTTGAAATTGTTTGAAATAAAGGATTAGGGACAGAGTGGAATGCTGGAAATCTGTAAAAGGACTGGAAACGCTGGAATGCTGGAAATCTGGTAGGCGCATAGCCAGTTATTTTCACAGGCTTCTCTAAAAAAAAAAAATCACTCAGAAGAGGAGGTTTTATTTTCCTTGACAGTCTGCTCTAGGAAGCAATCAGCCAACCAGTTTGCAATTGTAGGGTTTGCAAGAAATGAAAAACACTGCACCTGCAAGCGTTTTAGCATCTACCACTATTCTGCTTACTTACGTAACCTCCTTCCCAAGACCAAGTGAGTAGGATTGTTTTAAAGCAACCTCTCCATTTCTAGGAGGGGCACAAAAGCTAGCAAATACCCCAACCCAAATACAAGCGATGTTGTGGAAAAAGTAATGAAGGAGTATGCGTGTAAACAAGGGGGAAGGGAGGTTCTGTTGAATTGTACCGTGTGTGTTCTCATGTTGTACAGGCATTGAGTGTAGTCTGTGCGAACCGGGTGTGTGACGTTTGCTTTTCGGGTATATGGGTCTCTGAATGCTGCTTCTGCTGTGCCCACCAAGGGAGCGCGTGTGCGGCGTGTGTCTGCGAAGCGGGCAGGTTGTGTTTAGTTGTGCTGTGCTTCGGGACAGTCCGTGTGAACAGAGGAGAGCTTAGAGTAACAGTTGAAATACCGTAAGCGCCCTCACTAAAGCCAGGCACAGAACAACGGCCTCTGGCGCCGGCACAAGGGATAGCCTGGCTCCGGATCTCAGGGCCTGGGTCACTCCTCCTCCCCTCCAGCGACACAGCACTCTCCCAACCCTTCCACCAACCTCGGCCGAGCCTCGGCTGCACTCACCCCTCTCCAGTCGCACGGGTTCCCCTAACGCCGCCATCTTCTCCCTAGCCCACAGACCCACAGGAAATGACGACAGAAGGGCTGAGGTGGAGGGGCGGGGCCTAGAGGAAGCCGGAAAAGTGAGTACCGGCTAGTATCGCGAGATCAGGAGGGTGGCCGAGGGTGTCGCCGGGGCCATCAGGGTAAGGGTGCCTGGACTTGCGGCTTTTGAGGTTGGCCTGGCTCCGCTCCTTCCGCGGTGGCGAGGTTCCCCGGCCTCCTAGGGTTGGAAAGAGCTGCTTTCATGACTCTCGTTCCCTGCCTCGGGCTTCCCTTATCCGAATCGCTTCGAACCCTTGGCTCCACGTAGAGGAGTCAAGCCTGGATTCTAGTCCCACCTTGCCCATTAGCAGCTCTGTGATCTGGGACTGTTCTCTTACCCTCTCTCAGTCTCAGTTTCCGCCTCTGTACAACGAGAGGTCCTATCTCTTAGGTCCTTCCAATTTTTAAACTCTGGGATGTGGTGGCAATTAAATATGTAATGACATGTCAGTTCTCAGTTTGTGACAGCATTGCTTTAAATTTAAAAATCCACGGCTTGAATCTTCCCTCCAAATCTGTTTAAGGGTGGAAAGTACAAACAGCATGAAAACATATCTGAGTGAGGGAGAGAACAAGGTGCTTTGGTGCACCACAAAGTAACAATTTTATAAGCAGCTGATTCTTATGAAATCTTAAGTAAATTAAATATTGTGAAGCAAATAGTATTCTTAATGCATTACAGATTCTTTGAGCCACTCCTGAAATTTTCGCGAACCAAGAAGAATTTTAGTATTTGGATTTGACTAACATTTATCCAAGCCCTTAGTCTGTACTGATACTGTGGTAGGTGTGTTTACATCCAATATTTCAACACTTCATGATGCGACTGTTTTAATAACCTGGTTGCCGCTGGTCCACCCTTTCCATTCACCTTTAGTATTTTCTTCTCCAAATCCATCACGGATATCTGCCATCACTATGCTTCTTTTTTCTCCCCTTGAATTCTGATTTCATCATCACAAGATCTGTTCAGAAACTTTCAATGGTTCTCTCCTGTTTCTTATTTCTAAAGCCTTGCATACTCTGACCCTAACTCATCCAGCTAAGTTCATTTCTTATTACCGCTAAGTGCAACCACCACTTCAGTCCGGGTGGGATAGTTTCAACCATATTTATTCTTGGTTTCAAGTCTTTTTGTTTGTTTAGAGACAGAGTTTCTTTCTGTTGTCCAGACTGGAGTGCAGTGGTGCGATCACAGCTCAAGAGAGCCTCCTGTCTCAGCCTTGCCAGTAGTGAGGACTTCAGGCAAGCACCACCATGCCTGGCAAATTTTTAAATTTTTAGTAGAGATGGGGGGTCTTGCTATGTTGCCCAGGCTCAAACTCCTGAGCTCAAGCAGTCTTCCTGCTTTGGCCTCCCAAAGTGCTGGGATTACAGGCGTGGGCCACTGTGCCGGGCCCCAAATCTTCATTTATGTTGTTCTTGTGTGGAATGCCCTTCTTCATCCCCTCCTGTTCTCCAAACTTTGTAGACACTCAGTTGAACCCATTTCATGGGTCCCTGCTGAAGACATGCCACTTCTACCAAGCCTTTTCTCCATATTGTTCCACTTTTTTGTCCTCTGATGGCCTAAATACCCTGCAGTAACACTCAGGTGCTTATCTCTTACTCATTGTTGTCTTTTTTTTCTGCTGCAAATGTGTTCAAGAAATGTTTATTAAGCACCTAATATATACCAGGTGCCTTGATAGGAATACCAGGTAGAGCAAGACAAATGCAAACATTGCTCTTATTTCTTCAAATATTTTTTCTTTGCATTCTCTTGCTCCTCTCCACTGGTGACTATTGGAGTCGTGTGCATGTACATAGTATACATGTATATTGAGCTAACTGGCATTGTCTCACAGCTCAATGATGCTCTTCTTTTTTTCAAGGTTTTCTTTATGTTTCCTTTTGGATAATTGCTAGGTTTTCATGTTCATTAATCTTTTTTCAATATCTAATATTGAAATCCTGTCCAGTTCATTCTTCATATAAAACATTGTAGTTGTTGCTTCTACCAGTTTGATTTGGGTGTGGGTGTGTGTTTTACATCTTTTATATTTTAACATGCTCAATCTTTTCTGTAGCTTCTTAAACACATAGAATACAATTATAATGACAGTTTTAATGTCCTTGTCTACTAATTCTATGATCTACACTATTTCTGGCACAGTTTCTATTGATTGATTTTTCTCTTCATTACCGTTCATAATTTCCTTCTTCTTGCATGCCTGGACACTTTTTTTTTTTTTTTAAACAAAATGGTAGACTTTGTAAAATTCACTTACTTGAAAAACAATTTTGTTCTTTTGGGGTCTGATTTTTTTGTTGTTGTTGTTAGGTGGAACCAATTCAGTCATTTATGTAGGGCTAATTGTATACCACTACTAAGACAGTACCCTTCAAAGTTCCTTACCCCATACCCAATGTGAATTATGTGGTTTTTCTACTTTGGTAGGAACAGGACTGTTCTTATGAACTGGGATTGTGGATTTTTTTGGCTCTTTTTCTTTCCCTGTCTGGTAATTTGTTTCTTCTTCTTTCTTCCTTCTCCTTCTCCTTCTTCTTCTTTCTTCTTCTTCAGATGGAATCTCGCTCTGTCACCCAGGCTGGAATGCAGTGACGCAGTCTCAGCTCACTGCAGCCTCTGCCTCCTGGGTTCGAGTGATTCTTGTGCCTCAGCCATCCGAGTAGCTAGGATTACAGGCACCTACTACCACACCCTGCTAATTTTTGTATCTTTAGTAGAGACGGAATTTCACCATGTTTGGCCAGCTGGCCTCAAACTTCTGTCCTCAAGTGATTCGCCCACCTTGGTTTCCCAAAGTGCTGGGATTACAGGCGTGAGCCACTGCACCCGGGTGTATGATTAACACATGTAATCATCATAAAATTTCAGAATCCCAGGAATAGGTAGAAGATCCTAGAAGTTTCCAGAGAGGATAAAAGTTATATTCTAAGGACTGGAAATCAGAACAAGATTGTGCTTCTCCTCAGCAGTACTGGAAGCTGAGGCACAGAGAGCAATTAAATTTTTAGAAAAAAATATTTGCAAACTAGATTTCTATACCCAACTGTATTAGGTTTCTAGGGCTGCCATAACAAGATAAAACAAACTGGGTGACTTAAAACAATAGATATTCACTGTCTCACACTTCTGGAGGCTAGAAGTCAGAAGTCAAGATGTCATGTGCTCTCTGAAAGTGTAGAGGATTCCTTCCTTGTCTCTTCCTCACTTTCTGGTAGTTTGCTGGCAGGCTTTTGTGTTCCTTGGCCTGCAACTGCATTGCTTCAGTCTCTGTTGTCATTATCATATGTAAATCCGTATAAATAGGTGTATCTGTCGTCAGCTGGAAATCTTATAAGAACTTCCTATTTCAGTATGACCATACCCTAAATTAGTTGCATCATCAGTGACCTCATTTCCATATATAGTAACATTTGAGGTTCTGGGAGTTAGAACTTTAATTTTTTTTTGAGGGGAAGAGATACAGTTCACCCCATAACACCAACCAGAGTATCAATCAGGTGTGAAGGAATAATGAAAAATATTTTACACATGTAAGGTCTAAAAAATGTTAACCTTCCATACATACTTTCTCAAGAGCTATTAGAAAATATGCTCCATCAATAGTAGGAAGTGAGCCAAGCCAAGTACAGTAGCTCACACCTGTAGTTCAAACTACTCAGGAGGCTGAGGTGGGAGAATCACTTGAGCCCAGGAGTTTGAGGCTGCAGTGAGCTATGATTGTGCCACTGCACTCCAGCCTGGGTGACAGAGTGAAACTCCATCTTTAAGAAAAAAAGTTAGCTGGCCAGGGGCGGTGGCTTATGCCTGTAATCCGAGCACTTTGGGTGGCTGAGACAGGTGGATCACTTGAGGTCAGGAGTTTGAAACCAGCCTGGCCAACACTATGAAACCCCATCTCTACTAAAAATACAAAAAGTAGCCAGGGGTGGTAATCCCAGCCCTTCAGGAGGCTGAGGCAGGAGAATCACTTGAATCCAGGAGGTGCAGTGAGCTGAGATTGCACCACTGCACTCCAGCCTGGACAACAAAGCAAGAATCTGTCTCAAAAAAAAAAAAAAAAAAAAAAAAAAAAAAAGTTAGCCAATAAAGGTGTATGTAGTACAATAAAAAGAGGATCCAATATAGAAATATAGAGGAGATCAAGGTGATTTCAGAATGATTACTGTATCAGGGTGCCTCACAGAAACAGAACCAATAGAATATATTTAAGTATATAGAAACGATTTATTATGAGGGATTGGCTCAGGAGGCTACAGAAGCCAAGAAATCCCATAATTTGCTGTCTTCAAGTGGGAGACCCAGAAAAGATGCTTTAGTTCCAGTCCAAGCATGAAGAACCAAGGCCTGAGAACCAGAGGGGCCTCTGGTGTAAGTACTAAAGTCTGAGTCTGAAGGCCTGAGAACTGGAAACACTGGAGTCGCAAGGGCAGAAGAAGGATATCTGAGCTCAAACAGAAAGGGCAAATATGCCCTTCCTCTGTCTTTTTGCTCTATTCAGGCCCTCAGTGGATTGGATGTTGTCTATTCACATTAATGAGAGTGATCTTTACTCAGTTTACTGATTAAAATGCTAATCTGCTCTAGAAACTTCGTGACACACTCAGAAATAATGTTTTACCAGCTATCTGAGCATCACTTAGCCCAGTCAAGTTGACACGTAAAATTAATCCACCACAACTGTGAAGGGAAGCCTAGGGTAGCAGACATGCAGCTGGCAAAGAGAGCAATCCATTCACAGGGCAGGGCAGAAGTGGAGGTGAGGTGTTGCCAAGAAAAAAAAGAAATGTGCAGTTCACCAATGTGGGTGAGCATATTGATAACACATTTCTGCATTTTAGTGGAGAGTTTGGGAATAAAGTGGTGATAGACAGATAGAAAACTAAGCAAATGGGAGGAAATAAAGCAATTATTAACTCCAAAAAAACCTAAAAAGCCATGTAATAAAGGAAATATATAGAAGGTGGATCAGCTGCATACAACATATTCAGCAACTTTTACTTTTTTTAAGTATAAACCCTGTAATGCTGTTGGCATTTTTAAAAAGACATTTTAATAAAAATGAAAATTAATAAATAGCAATCACAATACTAAAGATAATATTTGATGTATTTTATTTTGAAATCTTTAATTTGTATTGGCCTCATGTTTTCAGTTTGAAATCTTTGCTCTTGGGAAGGGGAATAAGAAAACTTCATTATAAGCACAATTTGAATGCTTGAAAAGCACAGACTTATTAGGTTTAAAGCAGTGTTTAATGATTAGACAATTTTCATTTAATAGATTTGTAAATCTGCTTTATTTGGTATTTGAATCTCATTGTGCTGTAGTCTGTGGATTTGCTACCCATGATCAGATACTCACCCCTGGTTCAATCAACTCTATCTGGTACAGTGGAAGTAGTGGTTCACCCAAGTCTCTGATAAGTCTGGAGACAGAACATTTTCCCTTAGAAAGGGCTAGAGTACAGCAGGCAATGCATTTGGCCTATCTAATATAGTACATTACATATACATTTGGGAAAAATGTTGCAAATTCCATAAGCGTAGCAGCCTGACATTATGGGAAAAGCACAGGACTAAATGTCAGGAGAGCTGGTTACTTATCATAGATAAGCCACCTTGTGATAGTGTGATCTGGACAATATCACATTCTCATTCTAGACCTGTTTCCTTATTTGGCATGACAACTGAATAAGATCTGTCTGAGCCAGCCGCAGTGACATCCACCTGTATGCAGTCCCAGTTCTTGGGAGGCTGAGGCAGGAGGATGGAGGCCAGGAGTTTGAGGCTGTATGATTGTGCCTGTAAGTAGCCACTGTACTCCAGCCTGAGCATCACAGCAACACCCTAACTCTTTAAAAAAAATCGGTCAGCATGTAAAAATTACTTGACTCTGTATCAATAAAGTAATTAATATAAATATGTATTTATTTAAATACAGATTCCCTTGAACTTCATGGACTTAACAAATCAGAATCCTTAGGAGAAGGCTCTGGGAATCTGTATTTTAAAAAATCTCTAGTGATTCTGACACAGCTAGCCTGACACAGGGACCTGTGTTCAGGATTTAAAAGATTATTTCTAGGGCCTTTTTCTACTAAAATTCGGTTTCTTTATAAAACTGCAGAGACAAATTATTGAGAAAATGATTTTCATTATAAAAGAATATATAGCTCTTGCATAAAGGGCAGCATTTCTAGCTGATTTTAAATTTTATATCAATTATTTTAGGCATAGGTAAGGAAGAAAAAAGTTTTGGAAACTACTTCTGAGAGGGAAAAATATGCCTCACATTAACCAACAGCCCACTGGTACTTACCATACAAAATAAACAAAAGAATCAACTATTGTGTAAGGAGAGAATCCCAAAATGTTCCTCGTTAATTGAAAATTCAAGAGTATTAGCATTGGGAAAGACCTAGAGAGTCCAGCTCCCTCATTTTAAAGAAGAGAATATGGATTGCTGTCCTGCATCTCAAAGGAGGCCATTAGGAGCATGAACCAGGGAAAGCTGGTTTTCCTTTTATGCCTCTGCCAGGTTATTAAATCACCAATTCTCCTAATCAAGAATTGCTCTTTGTGTGGAAGAACTCCTCTTCACCTGTTGCTTCCTCATACTACTTCCTGCCTCAGAGATGTAGAGGAACTTTAAAATTGGAATAGGATGTTTGGGTCTAGACAAATCCCAGTGAAAGCTAAATTATGGAAATTTAGTCTTTGTAAAACAAATGAAAACCCTAAGTAGGCTGCCAAGGTATAAAAGCTTTCTTAACCCGAGACATTGCAAATACAACCTACTAAGTGAAAAAAGGAGTGGGTGGGGAACAGTGGGGGTAGAAGGCTGTCTAAAGGGAAGCTAGGAAAATGGAAAGTAATATGGAGAAGCAACATGCTCCAAGTGGAGTGTTTTACTATTCCATTGCCTGTTGAACTGTAACACAAATAGGCACTACTACATAAAATAGCTATTTGAAACAGTTATGTCATTGCAGGGTAGAACATTACTCTCAAGTAAAGACTTCTAACAGTAAAATTAAAGTCTCAATCTTTTTTTAACAGAATTCCTCTGATGTACTCAGCAAAGTAAAATTTTGAATAAATTTATTCTTTTATTTGAAGTGAATGATATTGTCAAATGTTAAAGAGCCTGCATTTTAAAATAATTTAAACAATACATAAAAACACTTGGCCTAATTAACTAAACATAACAGTATGGGAAAATCTCTTCAGGAGCACCTTTGAAGGGAAATTTTATCACAGATCTCGGATCAGAACATAGAAACCCATCTGTGAGTTCCAGAGATCTAACATAAACCCTCCTTTTCCTTGTAGGATGAGTTGCAGATTCTATTAAAGTGTAAGGGTTGACTTTTTTAATGTCACTTGTTTCATCATCACTCTGTAGTGTACATGTAAAGGCACAGATTGATGTATTTTTCTGGCATCTTCCTGACGCACCCTTGCCCTATATAAATCGGTTTGCCAGGATCTTGTCGCTTAAATTAGCCATTGCAAACTCTTGGTCCTGCCAACACAGCCGATTGTGCCAATGTTCTCAGCATCTACTGGCACATGAGCTGTTGCCTTTTCTTTGGCTTTCTGCGTGTACCTGAGGCCATCATCCTTCCTTCACAAGGCAGCAGTCTGGCTTAGTTGTCCCTGAGAAAGACTTCAGGGTTGGTTGGACTTACTCTGGCTCTCTTCAGGGCGTGCATCCTGCACAATGTATTTTCAGCCACCCAATGTATTGTTCAGGATTTGTCGTGCACATACTTGCAGATTGGCAGAGGCAACTGCCAGAGATGAGAACCTTTTAAGTTGTTGTCAAACGTCATAAAATGTGTTCCATGATTAATTTTGTGGGCACAGATTGGTTTTTGCACAGAGTCCAAAATTTAGGATATGTCACAGTGACTAAATGGCACCGGCATGCTGAATGAATTTGGAATTTGTTTTGTCAAGTGTGGGAGCAGGCACACAGATGGGCTTTGATCCAGTGGTGCTGCTTGGAATTCTCATTATAGCAATGATGTCACTTGTCACGTGGAGTAAGTGATAATGCTGCCAAATTGTGGAAAAAGCAAGGCACATAGGAAAGTACACAGACCAAGAGAAAGGACTTAGGTAGCACAGTAAGCTTTCACTATCAGATGAATGGACATAAACATTGTTTTAGGGCTGCCAAAAATATGCATAGTAAAAATACAGGCAGAAAGTAAAACTTCCAACCGAAAGGGCCCTTAAAGAAGGGTCCCTGTAATCCAGGAAGTCTTCCCTTCTTAGAGAAAATCAAGTAAAGCAAACACATCCTTGACTTTTATATTAGGCTATGAAAAAAATTTTTGAGCTGCAAGCAAGAGTCTTTCTGCAATATCTAACCAAACCCAAGCCAAAGTATTTTGCTTTATAAAAAAACCTTTGTCTATGAAGAAGTTCAGCAGTCATGCTGGGAAATTGAAAAAAACAGAAACCTTATAGTGGCAAAGAAATACAGTTTATTCTCACCAAGTGTGCAAATCAGAATTCTCTGTAGGACCTTAAAAATATATTCATGATGCAGCTAAAGCAGTGCTTAGAGGGAAATTTATAGCTATAAGTGCCTGTATTTTAAAAAAAGAAAAATCAAATCGACAACCTAAATTTCTATCTTAAGACACTTAACAAAGAAAAAACTAAACTCAAACTAAGTAGCAGAAAGGAAACAACAAAAGTTAGGGCAGAACTAGAATAAAATAAAAGCAATACAGAATAGGAAAACATAGAATATAAATAAAAACAATTGAGAAAGCTGATGAAACCAAAATGTGGTTCCTTGAAAAGATCAACAAAATTAACAATGCTTTAACTAGACTAACCAGGAAAAAAAGAGGAATTGCTAAAATCAGGAATGAAAAGGGACATTTCTACCAATCTTACAAGGATAAAAAAGAATATAAGGGAATACTATAAAAATCTCTCTTGCCACACACACAGTATATACTATATATAACTGAATGTATGTCATCTAACATCTAATTTGTTGAAAAATATAATTTATATTTGTCACACAATTCATGCCAGAGGACCACCATGTAAATTTTGATTGAAAAACTCTCAAGTATGGCATGAACATTTGTATTTTCTGAAAATATAAAGGTTTTTGTGACATGTACTTTTTGTTGAGAACCATTGATCTACCACATAGAAGGCATAAAAAATTGTTGAATTACAATTAAACATGCATCAATTAGAATTAGGTATAGCTGCATATAAACACAAAAATCCAGGCTGGGCATGTTGTCTCATGCCTATAATCCCAACTTTGGCATGGTCTCGGCTCACTGCAACCTCTGCCTCCTGGGTTCAAGCAATTCTTCTGCCTCAGCCTCCCCATTAGCTAGCATTACAGGCACCCGCCACAACGCCCAGCTAATTTTTTGTATTTGTAGTAGAGACTGGGTTTCACCATGTTGATCAGGCTGGTCTCGAACTCCTGACCTCAAGTGACCCACCCACCTTGACCTCCCAGAGTGCTGGGATTACAGGTGTGAGCCACCGCGCCCGGCTATTCCCAGCACTTTGGGAGGCTGAGGTAGGGGGATCACTTGAGGCCAGGAGTTTGGGACCAGCTTGGGCAACATAGCAAGACCTTGTCTCTACAAAAATTAAAAAAAAAATAGCTAGTCATAATAATGTGTGCTTGTAGTCCTAACTACTTAGGAGGCTGGGGTGGGAAGATTGCTTAGGCCTAAAAGTTCAAGGTTGTTGTATACCACTACACTCCAGCTTTGGTGGCAGAGCAAGACACTGCTTTGAAAAAAAAAAAAAAAAAAAAGACTCTGTTTTGAAAAAAAAAAAAAAAACCTCACAGAAGTCCAAAATAATAGTGCATTTAAAGTGAGTAAAGGAAATCCACAGATAGGTAACTTGGTACAAGTATGACAGCCCCATAGTATCACCAGGATCCCAGTTTTTTTTTCATTTTGCATCACCATCCTAGGACATGGCTTCCATAGTCAAGTTCACTCATAATCTGAGATGGCTGCAGGAATTTCAGTCATTACATGTGAGATGCATGCCAGAAAAAAAGAAATAAGGAATTGCTGAAGGGTAAAAATCACCCTTCCCAGTTGAATAAGCATCATTAAAGCACCCTTTTCAGATGTCCAACATAATATTTTGACCTGTATCTTCTTAGCCAAACTCAGTTACATGTCTCCATCTTACTGCAAAAGAACTAGGAAATAAAATATTTTTTTTTTTTTTTTTTTTTTTTGAGACGGAGTCTCACGCTGTTGCCCAGGCTGGAGTGCAGTGGCGCGATCTCGGCTCACTGCAAGCTCCGCCTCCCGGGTTCCCGCCATTCTCCTGCCTCAGCCTCCTGAGTACCTGGGACTACAGGCGCCCGCCACCGCGCCCGGCTAATTTTTTGTATTTTTAGTAGAGACGGGGTTTCACTGTGGTCTCGATCTCCTGACCTTGTGATCCGCCCGCCTCGGCCTCCCAAAGTGCTGGGATTACAGGCTTGAGCCACCGCGCCCGGCCGGAAATAAAATATTTTATTTTGACAGAGAGCCCAGCTACAAAATCTCAACTCTGTCCCCAAGGAAGAAAGGCAAAATAAATACGGGGATAAGCCTCCAGCAAGCTTTGCCATACTACACCACAACTTCTGGAAATTACCTTTAAACCTAGTTCCTGAAGCATTCCAGGTCAATAGAATTGTTTCCCTTCATTGGAAAGTTTTCAACTTCTTAATTCAAAAACATTTACTAGCAGGTGCTACGGGAGAGAGGAGAAATGTCAGATGTGTTCATGTCCTTGAGGAACTTTCAGGCAATTTCAGCAATTGGAAACTACACCAATGAGACAATCGGAATGTTATCTACCTGTATGTACCGAAATGCTATGTTTTATGGTTTGGACCACTACTTTATATTTTAAACCTAAAAGCCCATTGTCTGCAAACTGACTCAAACTAAATTGAAATGAGCCACATTACTGTTTCAACCCAAACTGAGTCTGAAAGCTAATATTTACTCAACTACAAACCATTCATTCAGTAGTGTGAAGATTAAACAAGCAAACAAAAAGACCCTCTCCAGATCCTCCAGATCCGTGCCTGCCTTCCTGCCTTCCTGCCTTCCTGCCTTCCGTCCTTCCATCCTTCCTGTCTCTGTTGCCCAGGCTGCAGTGCAGTGGTGCAATCTCGGCTCACGGCAACCTCCGCCTCCCAGGTTCAAGTGATTCTCCTGCCTCAGCCTCCGGAGTAGCTAGGCTTACAGGCACCTGCCACCGTGCCTGGGTAATTTTTTTTTTTTTTTTTTGTATTTTTAGTAGAGATGGGATTTCACCTTGTTGGCCAGGCTGGTCTCAAGCTCCTGACCTCAAGTGATTTGCCTGCCTTGGCCTCCCAAAATGCTGAGATTACAGGCATGAACTACCACACCCTGTTCTTAGTGTTTCTTGTAACTTCCCAGATGCGAACAAAACCTTGCAAAAAAGCATTTCAATAATTTTTAGCTTCTCGATCTTCCAACTGATGTGGCCATCAAATGGCTAGTCAGAAGACAAATAGATGAACAGCTTTATCAAATCAATTCAAACTATGACCTACTATGGTAAGACGCTGTGCTGGGTTCTAGAGGCACCAGGACTTCATCCTTCTCTCAAACAGCTTACAAACCCATTGGAAGGGGTCAGACATAGAAGTAACCAACAGAAACAAAGGAGATGGCATTAAATATTATTCTGCTCTTGTTGCTTTAGTTGTTGCTGCTTATTGCTGCTCTTGTTGCTTTAGTTATAGGGGTTTTTAACAGTTGCAAAGTGTGGTGGAGTAGTGAGTGGGGAGAAATGATTTCGCACTGGAAGTAACCAGAAAACACATTAGAGAGCAGTGTTTCTCAACCAGGGGCAATTTTCAAGCCCACAGGACATTTGGCAATATTTGGAGATATTTTTAATGGTTATGACAATGGATAGATGGATAGTGAGGGTGAGCGTTGGTACTGGCATCTAGTGAGTAGGGGTCAGAGATGCTGCTAAGCAGTTTTCAATGCATAAGACAACTCCCTACAACAAAGACTTGGCCAGCGTAAAATGTCAGTAGTACCTAGGTTGAGAAACCCTGCTTGAATAAGATGGATACATTGTACAAGGAGGATTAGAATTTTCACAAGTGGATAAATGGGGACAAGAATCCCAGAGACAGTACTAAATGAACAAAGCCCCATGGGAAAAAATATAGGCCCTGTCCAAGAAACAGGAGGGAGGGCTTCAGTGGGATATAGTTTACACAACTGAGCCTGGGGAAGCTGTAAAAGGAAAGGGGGGTTAGCATTTAGATTGGGGCTGAGAGTGCAAGACTGCTAAAGTTTGGATTTTATTCTTTTGGCCAGAGTAAGCCATTGAAGGATTTAAAAAATGGAAGCGATAGGATTAAAAGTGTGTTTTAGAAGTAAAATCAGAGGAAAAAGCTTTGATTCTCATACCAGATTGTAAGAAAGTTCCTTTAAGGGAGTCACCCTTATTTTGGGTGTTGCCTGATGTTTATTAACCTCTGGTTGTTGGAAAATAGCAAAACTGCAGACAAATTCTGCATATTTGGGCCTGGGTTGGATGGGCAGTGAGGAGGTGAGGAAGGCCAAGGGAATGAGAGAGTGGTGCAGTGCTGACGTTTATGCTGTGAGACCCTTCCTCATGGCTTCCAGAACTTCAATAATCTTTAAAAAAAACCTTACTATGCTTGTTGTGCTTGGATTTCTTGTGCAAAATGACTGTATTTGGGTTGATTGTGAAGACTGGGAGAGGAGGTTGGTGACAATGGTGCAATGGTAGCATAGAAGTAATAATTTGGATGCTTCTGTAATGGGCAGTTTCTTCTCCTTGCTTTCAGATCCTGTAGTCCTGCCCCACAGAACTGCTCATGCTTCTCCAGTTTGCCAGTCTGCATCACACCTACATACTCTTCTTTCTGCTTGGCACACTTTCTTTCTCTAACAAGCTTCTGCTCATCCTTCAAGACCCACTTCAAATGTTCCATTTTCTGCTCTGCCCTGTATACAAAATATCAATATTGTATTGTGTTTGCTAAGGTGTTTATTTTCCTCAACCAGAGAGTGAGCCCCTTCAGGGCTAAGAATGGCATTGTAATCATCACTAACTCCAACAGGTAGCAAAGCATATTACCCAATCTCCGTGATCATTTGCCAAATGAACCATGGGTAATAAGGTCAGTGAGTGGCAGAAAGATTGTGACTTTGGGCCTACATAGCCTTACATTTTCTTCTCCTTATTAATTTTATATTTTAAACTTCATCCCCTGGCTTAAACATTTCCTTCTGATAGATGATATTCTATTGGGGAGGGAAGAAAAAAAACAAAATCCAAAGTACAACTTTAAGCCTTGAGTGAATGGGTTAAAATCAGGTTTCAATATGCTTTTTAGAATACTTCCATGTAATTAACATTGACCTGCTTATTAAGAGTCCATTATTAAGGAAACAATTGTAAAAGTCATTAAGAGCATTTCCACAGATCTTAGCTGCTGACTCATCTTGCTAGTTCTCAATAAACGTGACCTGAAAATCTCTCATTCACAGTATCAGGTAAAATGTTATTTTTCTAACCATTAGGAAACATTTACCCTTGGGCTGATTTTTATGTGTTTTTATTGTTGTGGTTAATGTGAAGAAAGTCCTATACAGGAACAGCTGTGCATATGGGTCAATGCCTGGGAATGGTTTAAAGATGCCTTTTCAAAACATCTTCCCCACACTGGGATTATGCAATGCCTCTGTCTCAACAATTAATAAGTATTTCCTTTTGAGTTAAATCATGAAGTATATAGTCACACTAGCTTATTTGGAGACAGGGCAAGACTCTTCTGGCATCAGAAACCCATATTTGGAATGTTGATATTTTGTCTTTTCTGTGTTATTTCATCTTATGTTTTCCTTCAGGATTTAGTAAAATTCTTTATGAAAGTATAAGCTGGCTCAGGTTAGGGGTTTTCACATCTGCTAGGGGGCAAGGTTTAATGGGGGAGCCATTCATCCTAGGTCTGAGGAAGTGGTGAAGATGACACCAAAGTTTCAAGGGCCCCAGAGCCCTGGCAAGGTTCTGGCATGACCCTCATCCCTCATGCCCCAACACTCACAGCCTTTCTACCACAATCTGCCTAAGAGACAATCCAGGACAGTCTCACCGCTCTCTTTATCCCATATTCCAAACTATGAGGTCATTCCTAATAGTCTAGATCTACATCCTGTCTGTTTATTCTCTATTCTGACCCCATTGCCCATTTCCCACTTCCACCCGTTTTCCGTGCTCTGTGGCCCATCATCGGCAAAAATCCTCGTGTTCTCAGCCTCTTCTCTTAGTGTCTCCTACACATTATTTTTTTTAACTGAAACCTGGACCTCTGAGTCCTGCTTTCTTGTAGCCTGGTTGAGTGGTGCTTGTTTTCTGTCCCACACTCATTTGAGTTAAAGCAGGAAGCCTATAACCATTCCATCTTCCTTTAGGATAGAGTATGACTCTTGTGAGATCAGAAACACATAGCCTATATTTGGAATGTGAATTTGAGTAGAATTCTGGACTTAGAGGTGGGGAGATGTCGCCCTGGTTTTTATTGCTCCTATCAGACCAAGTTCTCTTCTCCCTTGGTGTGAAATTTAGACATCATTACCAGCTACCCTTTCTTATTGCAGTCATCTGCTGACTTTGGGTTACTTTTCACGTTCCTTGAAGATGTAAGCTCCCAGCTCATCCTCATTGTTTGTGACAATATGTCTGTCACAATTCCTAGATGATCATTTCAGCACTCTCTGGCATCTGAGTCCCTTGATCTCTTCTCCTATATGATTTCATTCTCTTCCAACCTCAGCCACTGATGCTCATGGAATGAGCCATTCATAACCTCCCCTCAACTTTGTCCTTGTCAATAATTCCTCGTCTTCCATAATCTCCGTCTCCCATCCAAGAACTAACCAGGTCCAACCCTGCTTAGTTTCTGAGATCAGGCAAGATCAGGCATGTTCAGGGTGGTATAGCCATAGATCAAAATCTCAATCTCAAGCATTCTATACTAGGCCCACCACCTCATATCTTTCCAACTCACTGTCCCTCACATCCTTAAAAATCCTTTGACCTAACACTGAATTTGTCCTACCGTCTTTCACTCTCCTTTACATCCCGTGTATCCTTACCTCCTTATCCATCTAGATCTTATAGTCTATCATAATCATCACTCACTTTATACAACTGTAACTCCCTGGAGCCTCTTTCGTGTTTTTTTCCTTCTTTGGAAAACCCCCAGTCCTAGTTATTTGCAGCCCTTTTCTTACTCTGCATCTGTTTTCTGGTTGCTGAACTTGGCTGGAGGAAAGTACCCAATCTACTGCTTGGTATCACTTTAAACTCATGAGCCCCCAAATTTAAGTGGGCCCAGCAATTCTAATTCATTCAAAGAGTTTGTGAATTCTTGCTTCACAAACACGATATCAAACTTTCTGCTCTCTCCTCAAACTTTTGCCACCTCTTAGTTCTTTATTCTCAGCTGATGGCCTTCGTTTCTTTTACACGGCAAAAAAAAAAAAAAAAAAAAAAAAAAGAAAGAAAAAAAAATCAGAAGAGACCTTCCACATGTGGTTCCCATCACTTCCTCCAAATCTGCTTGTATCTTTGCCTGTGTCCCCTCATCCATTCTGTCCTCTGAGGAACTGTCCATGGGTCTGTCCAAGGCACAGCCCTCCTATTGTACACTAGGTCCCAGGATCTCACATGTACTCAAGGAGAGCACTCTAGCAGTTTTACTCTAGCCATTTTGGAGAGGCTCTCTCTTCCCATTTTGTTTTTGTTTTTGTTTTGAGATGGAATCTCGCTCTGTCACCCAGGCTGGAGTGCAGTGGCGCGATCTTGGCTCACTGCAACCTCCACCTCCCGAGTTCAAGAGATTTTCCTGCCTCAGCCTCCCAGGTAGCTGAGATTACAGGCATGCACCACCACTCCTGGATAATTTTTGTATTTTTAGTAGAGACGGGGTTTTGCCATGTTAGCCAGGCTGGTCTCAAACTCCTGACCTCAAATGATCTACCCGCCTCGGCCTCCTAAAGTGCTGGGATTACAGGCATATGCCATGGCGCCCAGCCAAGGCTCTCTCTTCTTCCTGATCAATTTATGTCCATCAGTATATAAACATGCTTTATTTCTATATTAAAATACTTTCCCTTGATCTCAAGCTTCCCTGCAGCTACCTTTGCATTTTTATCTTCTTTATAACAAAACTTCTTCAAAGTATTGTCCATACTTGTAGTATCCATTTATGCTGTCTTATTCTCTCTTCAATAACTCTAAGTAGACTTTTATCTACACCATTCCACCAAAACAGCCCCGTCAGTGTCTCCAGTGACTTCCACATTGTCAAAGGGAATTGTCAGTTCTTAGTCCTTATCTCACTTGAAACAATTGATCACTGACTCCTTGATACATTTTCTTCACTTGATTTCTAGGATATCATCCTCTCAAGTCTGAGCACTTAAAGTGTGGCGAGCTCAAATAGAGATGTCTGAGTCTTCTATCAAAATCTTCACTGACTTTATTGGGTACTGTCTCAATCTTTTTAATGGTTTCTCTTACTTGGCTTCTTAATTTTGGAGGACCCTCAGAATTCTACCCTTAGACCTGTTCTTTGTCTACTCTCACTCACTAGATGACCTCATTTGGTCTAATAACTACATACTAATAAATACATACTATTGGTGCTGTCCCATAGAAATATAATGCAAGCCACATTATAGATAGGTGAGTCACAGATATAATTTTGAATTTTCTTTTCTTTTCTTTTTTTTTTTTTTGAGGCAGAGTCTCACTCTCTTGCCCAGGCTGGAGTGCAGTGGCCGGATCTCAGCTCTCTGCAAGCTCCGTCTCCTGGGTTTCTGCCATTCTCCTGCCTCAGCCTCCCGAGTAGCTGGGACTACAGGTGCCCGCCACCTTGCCTGGCTGGTTTTTTGTATTTTTTAGTAGAGACGGGGTTTCACCGTGTTAGCCAGGATGGTCTCGATCTCCTGACCTTGTGATCCGCCCGTCTCGGCCTCCCAAAGTGCTGGGATTACAGGCTTGAGCCACCGCGCCCAGCCTAATTTTGAATTTTCTAATAGCCACATTAAAAAATGAAAAGGGAACAGGTTAGATTAATTTGATAACATATTTTGTTCAGCCCAACATATTAAAAAATTAACATTTCAACATGTAATCAATGTAAAATGAATAATGAGTGTTTTTCATTCTTTTAAAAATGTTATTTGAATTTCAGTATGCATTTGACATTTATAGCACTTCTCAATTTGAAGTAGCCACGTTTTAAGTGCTCAGTAGCTGCAAGTGGCTAGTGGCTACTATATTGGACAGGACAGACCTATATACTGGACATTGGCTTTTACTGAGTGAGATAGCCAATGGAAAGGTTTTTTATATACCAAGTTTTAAATTTAAAAAAATATATACAGATGGGGTCTCACTATGTTGACCAGGCTGGTCTCAAACTCCTGGCCTCAAGTGATCCTCCCATCTCAACGTCCCAAAGTGCTGGGATTTACAGGCATGAGCCACCATGCCCAGCCCAAATGGAAAGTGTTGGGGAGGGAAATGACATGACTACTCTTTTTTTTTTTTTTTTTTTTTTTTTTTTTTTTTGAGATGGAGTTTCACTCTTGTTGCCCAGGCTGGAGTGCAATGGCACGATCTCAGCTCACTGCAACCTCTGCCTCCCGGGTTCAAGCGATTCTTCTGTCTCAACCTCCCAAGTAGCTGGGATTACAGGCATGCGCCACCATGCCTGGCTAATTTTGTATTTTTTTTTTTTTTTTTTAGTAAAGACGGGGTTTCACCATGTTGGTCAGGCTGGTCTTGAGCTCCTGACCTCAAGTGAGTCACCTGCCTCGCCCTCCTAGAGTTCTGGAATTACAGGCGTAAGCCACCATGCCTGGCCAGACTACTCATTTTTAAAAGGCCATCCTGACTGCTCTGTTGAAAATAAACAATGTGGGAGTAAGGGGGCAGCAGAGAGACCAGCTAGAAGGTTAGTACAGGTCAAAGATGAAGGAGGGAGTGGGGTAGACTGGAAGAAGTGTGACATGTTGAAGGTAGAACATGTTGAATATTAGGTTTTCCAGATGGATTGTACAGAAAGAAAGCAGTCCAGGGTGACTCCTGGATTTTTAATCTGAACCATTGGAGGAATTGGAAGAATAGAGCTGCCTTTAGGTGAGATGGGGAGGAATGAGATCAAGAAATTTTAGAGAAGGCAGAGATCAGTAGTGCGAATTTTGGATTTGTTAAGTTTGAGTTTTCCATTAAACAAACAGACAAAAACCACAAACAACAAAAAAATGAAGATAGTTTCTGATAGCAACATGTGTCATGAAGAAAAGAAAATAGCCATAGAGTGACTGAGGAGGAGTTTCTTATACAAGCTTGTCAGTGAAAGCGTCTCTGAAGAAGGGACATTTGAACTGAGTCCTGAGTGATGAAATGAGGCCAGCCAAACAAAAATCTGGAAGAAAATCATTTTAGCTAGAGGGTACTACAAAGATAAAAGCTTGGAGGCAGGAATATCTGAGAGACAGAAAAGCAGCCAATGTGTCTGAAGTGGCTAAGATGGAGAGGCAGGCAGGGGCCAGTCATACAGTGCCTTGTCAGTCACAGTGAAGGAGTCTGGATGCTATTTTATGCACCAAAGGAAGCCTTTGGGAGGTTTTAAGCTAGACATAGCATGATCTGATTTATGTATTACAAAGAAAACTCTGGCTCCTGGATGGCGCATGGATTTGTATTATATTAATTATTATTGCTATTATTATTACAGGAGACAAAAGTAGAAGCAAAGAGAGCAATTAGAAGCTTTTACACTAACTGGGCAATACGTTATGGTTCTTTCCACTACACAGCTCTTCCTCTCTTGCCTCTAAGTCTTTCCTTGATTTCAGGGGATTTCTTGAGGGAGACAATGTGTATTCTTAGTCTCTGTGCCCTCTGACATGCCCAGCATTATGTCCTGCCCACAGCAGAAGGCTCAGTACGTATTTTTGAGTGAATTATATGGCTCTTTTCATCAAGGCTGAGGAGCACATTTTTAAAAAATATGTATTTGTATTTCTTGTACATAGCATATTGTCTGTCCCATAGTTAAGACTCAATGAACATCTGTTGGAGCGGGGCAAGACCTCACTTCAGATAACCAGTTTACTGAGAGAGATCATTGGATAGGCAGAGGCAGCAAAGAGGGTTTGGGCTTTGCTAGTGTGGAGGGTAGGAGGAAGGCAGGGAAGGTGGAGCATGTTGAGAGAAGAGAGGTGGATAAAGTCACCCAGCTTTGAGCAGGCCAAGGGTAGATTTGGTCTACATCTTTTTTTTTTTTTTTTTGAGATGGAGTCTTGCTCTGTTGCCCAGGCTGGAGTGCAGTAGTGGGATCTCGGCTCACTGCAAGCTCCGCCTCCCGGGTTCACGCCATTCTCCTGCCTCAGCCTCCTGAGTAGCTGGGACTACAGGCGCCCACCACCACACCCGGCTAATTTTTTTGTCTTTTTTAGTAGAGATGGGGTTTCACCATGTTAGCCAGGATGGTCTCGATATCCTGACCTCGTGATCCTCCCGCCTCGGCCTCCCAAAGTGCTGGGATTACAGGCGTGAGCCACTGTGCCCGGCCTGGTCTACATTTTAATTTCAAGCTAGCCTGGTTTCATTGATGGTGATGTGATCCCGATGTGTGGGAATAGCCGAAATGGTTTGATCACCATGGGACCATAATCCATTACCCAAAGCCTTCATTAAGCAAATAATTCTGTTCAACCTCACACATAGGCCTACAGGAATTTGCCATCCAGCACCAATACTGATGCTACAAGTCCCAGCAAACACAGGATGGCAGGCCAAATTCAAGCTTTCTGGCACTCCTTCTCTTCTGGCTGAGACTGATGTCCTCAGGCCTAATCTCAGGCTGGCAGAGAGTTAAGTGCTGGGCTGAGTCTGTGCTTTACTGCATGTGCTTGCATTTGATTCTGTCCAAAAGAGGTCTGTGGACCAGAGGGATGACATTTGGCATCAAGAAAGTAACCCAGGTGTCTGGCTCTTTTTCAGTCCCAAAGCCTTATTCTTTTCCCTCAAGTCTATGCAATCATTTGGAATCCATCACTCATCATCCAGAGGTTTCAGTGCCTTTAGATTAGGGATCTACACCCGTAGCTGATGATCCACTGGACTACCACACTTGGCACCTGAACAGAGCCAACAGGACTGGTTACAAATTCATTGTTAATTACTGTGTGTAATTACACTAGACCCAAGTTTGGAGGGAAACACCCTACTCTGTTGTTTTATATATGAATTGTGTATATGTTTTTAAAAGCACACCATTTTTACTTTCTAATTAGGCTATGGGGACTTGGGGTGGAAACTGTCGTTATTTAATCATGCTTTTTTCTGGGGAGGGGAGGAGAGGAAAAATTTTTCCTTTTTCTATCAACAATTGCTCTCATTTCTGCATTAATAGGGTGGAAACTTGGTTCCTCCCTCATCCCCTTTAGGCAAAGAGTCCATGGCTCAGATTCATAAAGGTTGTTGATTTTGACTTTGGGTTGCCCTACTCTGTTTTTCCCCACCTTTCATGCTACCTAATACAATACATAAGTCTTCCTAGCCAACACTCCCTAAGGGTGGGGTAAGAAACACAGCCCATTAAGAAATTTTTTTTAAAGCTTTGAGTAATCTCCTTTTTATATTCACCCAAATAAACCAGGTTGGTGGCATATTCTCCTTTGTTTTTACATCTGAGATGTACTTTAAGTAGTGCCAGAATGAATCACATTGCTTGTGTTCTTGTACCCAGCTGCAAACCATGCCAGGCTCAAGCCCAGGAACACAAGATTGCATGCAAGCAGAGAGGGTCACTGGTGTCTTTTTTTTTTTTTTTTTTAGACGGAGTCTGGCTCTGTTGCCCAGGCTGAAGTGCAGTGGCTGGATCTCAGCTCACTGCAAGCTCCGCCTCCCGGGTTTGCGCCATTCTCCTGCCTCAGCCTCCCAAGTAGCTGGGACTACAGGCGCCCGCCACCTCGCCTGGCTATTTTTTTGTATTTTTTAGTAGAGACGGGGTTTCACTGTGTTAGCCAGGATGGTCTCGATCTCCTGACCTCGTGATCCGCCCGTCTCGGCCTCCCAAAGTGCTGGGATTACAGGCTTGAGCCACCGCGCCCGGCCACTGGTGTCTTATCTACTCCTACTCTGCTAAAAAAATTGCATTTATTTATTTATTTATTTTTGGAGACAGAGTCTCGCTCTGTTGCCCAGGCTGTAGTGCAGTGGCATGATCTCAGCTCACTGCAACCTCTGCCTCCTGGGTTCAAGCAATTCGTCTGCCTCAGTCTCCCAAGTAGCTGGGACTACAGGCGCCTGCCACCATGCCTGGCTAATTTTTTTGTATTTTTAGTAAAGACGGGTTTTCACCATGTTGGCCAGGCTGGTCTGGAATTCCTGACCTCAAGTGATCCTCCTGCCTCGGCCTCCCAAAGTGCTGGGATTACAGGTGTGAGCCACGGCGCCCGACCAGAAAATTGCATTTATTATATACTGCCCCGTCCCCATGGAGAACTCTTGGCATTCTAAAATCATTGTTGCCCATCTTTTCCTTCCCATTGAGTCAACATTTCCCCTTTCCCATCCTTTTCTCATTCCTACTTCCTAGCTTTACTATCTCCTATATAACCTGCTGAGCCTCAGTTTCCTCAGGAGTAAAATGGAGATAATAAGAAACACCTGCCTTACCAATGTCACACAGCTATTGAGGATCAAATGAGATAATGGATAGGAAAGTGCTTTATTTCTACAAATGTAGGCTATTGTCAGTGTCATTTACTTAGTGTTCTTCATTAGCTAGCTACATAGTCTAGATTACCTTGTTGTGTTTCAAATGTGGAAGGCTTGCTGTTTCTGGTAAGTTGAGGACCATTTCAAAGCCTCAAGAAAATGATTGGAAATGAATCAATGTAAGAACATTTTCTTGTTGGGTAGTTCATCCAATTTTTATGTATGCTGTTTGTCTTCTTTTCATTTGGATATAGGTTGCCTTCAGCTCCCAGTACTGTGAAATAAGAGGCAATAATTATAAATCCTTTGGAGATTAAGCATTTCCATCCTCATAGCTGCTGCTTAAAATTTGATTTCCCCTTGATTTTCAATAAAAGGAGGATAACAGAATGTTATTCATTCTAATTATAAACCAATAGGAATTCTAGGCATTACTTTACAAATAGCTGCTTTCATGTCAGAATAATGAGTGTTGAGAGGAAGAGCTCTGAGCCCTTTACTATATTCTTTGTTTTCATTATTTTTATACTTGTAAGGAAGATGGACACATTGAGGAATAGAGACTCCACAGAATTGTTGTCTGAGTTGCGACAGCTTTTCACCTTCTTTTTCATTACCACATGTAACATATTTTCTGCAGGCTTTGTAAAGAAAATAATTTAAATCTATGTTTACAATTTTCACACTGACTTTAACTTATTTTATTTTTGGTTGGTGTTCACTCTGGGTATTTGAGGGTTTTAAGCTGTCTGCAAAAAGCTGCGATCTTTGTCTCCAAAGAATATTTAAGCCACTTTTGCAGAATCAGAATGTGTTAAGCGAAGCCCATCTTTACATAGGAAAAAGTAAAAGGAACTAATATTAATTGAATGTTCACTACATGCTGGGTCTCCTGCCAGGCTCTTTACACATATCATTTTATATAATCCTCATAGCAACTCTATATTATATGATATTATCTACATTTTTTTCACAAGTAAACTAAAGTGAGCAAGTTACATTATCAGAGTTTAAAGACACCTGTGGTATATCCCTATGAAAAACCTAATTCACTATGTGTTCTGGTCTATGGCATTTACATTTTTGAAACATTTTATCTTTCCAAAATTGTAGTTACTTCCCCCTACCTTGACAGATTCCACTGTTTTTGATTTAAAAAAGAAAGTATCCCCTTCATCTGCAAAGTATAAAGATTTAGTTATATTTGAAAAGTTAAGTGCAAATCTGCAAAAATGCTAAAATAATTTATTCATAATTCAAATGGAAAGGTAAAATAATATATTAGTGCTACTGTATACATAATTTTAAGCTGATTTAACACTTTTCTTAATTACAATTTACATTACATACCTCAATATGCGTTCTGTGGAGTTTTTGTTGTTGTTTGTTTTTTTTTAATTCTCTTGAGACAGTCTGTCTCTGTCACCCAGGCTGGAGTGTAGTGGCATGATCTCAGCTCACTGCAGCCTCTGTCTCTTGAGTTCAAGCGATTCTCCTGCCTCAGCCTCCCAAGTATCTGGGAGTACAGGTGCGGGCCACCATACCAGGCTAATTTTTGTATTTTTTTAGTAGAAACGGGGTTTCACCATGTTGGCCAGGTTGGTCTCGAACTCTTGACTTCAAGTGATCTACCCTCCTAGGCCTCCCAGAGTGCTGGGATTACAGGCATGAGCCACCATGCCAGACCAGCATTCTGTGGTTTTAAAAGACAGAATACAAATAGTACTTATACTTGTCTTTTATATAAAAGGATTCTCTGGGGGAGAAGGAGCGGGGAATGAGTTCCTGGTGGCTGGGGAACTAAAACCGTGTACAATGAGGAAAGTGTGCTGAGGAAATACAGAGACCATCTTCTGGTCTGCAGCTTTCATCACCAAAGCTCCATCAGTGTATATAAATGCCTCTCTGCTGGTGGGAAGGTTGTATGGCCTTTGCCCAAGGAGACTCCCGGATGGGATTTGAAGCCTTCTGTAGTTAGGGTTACCTTTTTCAGCCAAATCTAAACCACTTAAAAATAAAATACCACTCTGAGCACAGGGTGATCACCCCCTAAAGGAAACTTGCAAATAATATGAGCACCAATAAGCGAAAGGGGAGAAAAGCAAATGGAGTCTTTTCAATTGTTCTTTCAAAGGGAGAGAAAACTATCATTCTTTGGACGAATTCTTTACAAATGACATTATATATTTTACATCTCATAAAAGTTCTACAAGGAAGTTATAATTTCCCCAATTGTGTAGATGAGAAGTAGCTAAGAATCGTGTTTAGAGTCATGTGGGGGCCCAGATTCAAACCTAAATTGGTCTGGCTTTTTCCACGTTATCAATAATTCCTTGTTGAAGGAACAATTACCTGGATTTTCTTCACTGAAGAGTTATCAAATACAATAGAACAAGTATCTTTTAAAAAATACGAAAACAAAACATTTCTAGTCAATTGTTGGACTTCTTTTGAAGTTCTGGGTTAATATCAGGCAGGCCTTTTACTAATGCATTTTATTTCCTTCTGTCTGCCACCAGCTGGAGCTACTGTATAAAAGCCAATCATTTTGAGTTCAAAGTATAACTCTGCAGTATGAAGGTAGACTACTTTTGCTCCTAAACAATTTGAGAGTAAATTGTGAGGAATTAAAGATTAAGAAATGCAGTGTCATAGGTGATTAAGTAATTGCTATTGATCACTTACTAGTTATGTGATTTGGGCAAGTTATTTTGACTGTGACTACCAGTTTAGTTATGAAATGGTTACGACTACCAATCTTGTGGGGATCACTGTAGGGAAAATTAAATGTTAAGAAATTAGTAAGGAGCCTCCCACATAGTATGTACTCCACATGTGTTCATTAGTATCATTGGCAGTTATTATTACTCATTTTGTTATCAGTATCACAGCCCCAGGGATGCTCAATTCATTGTAATTACAATTCATATTATTACTCATTGTCGTGTGCCTGGCATGTGGCAGGTGCTACTTGACCTCCCATTGCTCAGTGTGTGATTTTTGGGTTTCAGTGTGGTGGACTGTAGGATGTCACCCACACAAGGAGGCATTCTGCTTGGATGTCAAAGGAAAGGAAACTGTGAGAGGCATTTTCGAGGTTGACTGGGTCATTCTGGGTAAGAGCAGTATTTCCCAATATATGTTCTGTAGGATTCTTGTCTCACATGGATCAAATAAGAATGAGAGATATACCATATATATCCCCCACTTCAGGGAGCAACAGTGCATGTAAGTATATTTAAGGCTCTGAAAAATACTGTGAGAATCAACCCTTCTTCTGTTTATGCCTAATCATAAATGATTCCTCCATTTTCTCCATTAAATTAAAAAAGATAATATGTAATATATAAATTTAGATGAACATAGGTATTCATTATTTCATATTATAGAAAAATATGTTGAGAAATATGGCTTTTAACTCAAATTTTGTGTCTTTTTTCCACTCAAATAGTATGAGAAAGACATCAGTGTTTTCCTCTTTATTAGCACCACCTTTGGAGCCATATAATTTTCTGGAGCACTTATTGGCTCACTGGTTTGAGACACAGCAGTTTTTACATGTGTATGATTTGCCACAGCAGATTTTATTTCTAGTTTTTAGTATCCATTTGTATAATATCTGAATTAAAAAATTCATCCTAGTATATTTTTATAATTGTTAGAATAAATGATCTTTAAAAGGTGTTTTCTTTTTTTTTAAAAAAAAAGCAAGTAAAATTGTGAGGTTGTAATGCAGAAATAATTGTGAATTTTGGTTAAATTTACTTGCCTTCCATTTAATGCTTTTTGTCAGGTAACCTCTACTAATTTGACATCAAAAATAGCATTTATTTGGTTAATATGTTCACCCTAAATAATACATTGTTGATAAAGCAATTATAAGAGAGCCCAGTAATACAGGAGCTGGTATAAAAACTGGAATATATGACAATTCTTTCTTTTCTGAGGGATAATTTGAGGAAAACCTTGTCTCATACCTATATTTACATAACCCAGCGTTGTTTGTATGTGAATGTGTATGTGTGTGCTGAAATAACCTGTTTACATGCTAGAAACACCCTCATGGTAATGGTGGCATAGTGGATAATTGTTTTCATCAGGATTTTTCTTGAGAATAGGCTGCTAGCAAGTGCTGTATGTGACAGAAACTTTGGCCAAAAATCTGTATTTATAACCATATCAATTTCTTATATTTTCTTGGTCATTTTAACTTGCTTTTCCCTCAGAATTTAATCAAGTCTTTTAAAAAACTATGGCAGAGTCACTCCCATTCCTGAGACAGTTGGTCAGGAGCTTTACAGAAGGATAAATACTCCATTGAGGTTAGAATGGTGGTGGATTGGCGGTTAGACCACAGAAGAACCCCTGGGGAAGGTAAAGGCCTGGGGATAAAGACATGGCTCTTTTTATTCTGTCATCCTTCTCTCCTTGTAATCTCAGCACTGATGAACCATTAGAATCTCCATGGAAGGTTTTTAAAAAACACGTGATGTCACCTGAGGACATTTAAGTCAGAATGTCTGGGAGTGGACCCCAAGATTAGTGTCTCTCAAAGTCTTCTTCAGGCTTGAAAGGGTTAAACCTTCTAGATGATCATCAGTCCTTTTGTGTCTTCCTCCTAAAAATTTGAACAATAGTGACCTATTAGAAGTCAAGAGTTGGATCTAAACCGAGAAAGCATCTGTGCAATGTACTCTATTTCTTTGTGTAGCTTCTCCCCACTCCCAAGTCACTCCTAATATTTCCATTATAGATTTAGACACAGAAAACCCAGATGAAGAAGCTGCATGCTCCCGATGGGATGGGATGATATTAGTAATGGGAAGTCTTATTTCTGAATTGAATTTGAGTGCTGGGAAAGCATATTGGCTAATGTTTCAGTCCTTTGGTTGAATTTGTGTCTTTGACAACAAATGCTTGTGGTTGAAGTTATACAATTTTCATCTCTTTCCATTTCCCCTCACTGGGGCAAGCTTCCTCTGTGTATTTTTTCCTCTGATGGGAAAGAGCATCTGCAGCTACTTTTCTTCTTAGCCAATAGACTACCTTCTTGTGAGTTATAAAGAGGATAAAATGTGAATTAGAAGCCAAGACTAGAACCCTTCTCCTATGGACATGGTCTATTCAGGAGTTAATTTTAGAGATAAAAATCGGGAACACCAGTTCAATAATAATAATAATAATAATAATAATAATAATAATACCTTACAACTGTGTACCTTACAAGTTAAAATACCTTTTAAAACACTTTCATATTTGTCCCTTTTCTCTTGAACATTCCAAAGAGATTGACAGGACAAATACCAATCACCTCATTTTAAGATTAAGAAACACAGATGCTGTGACGATAAATCAGTTCCCCATGATAACATGGACAGGGACAGAAGTCGGACTAATAACTGGTTCTTCAGTAATTACCCACCTTGAGCAGCTCTGAAGGTCATAGAGTAGACCAGTGGTTCCCAAACTTGGCTGCTTACTAGAATGGCATGGGAGGATTATAAAATAACACAATTATGCCAACTTGCCTCTGGGGCTCTAATTCAATAAACCTAGGATGGGGCTCAGGGAATCTGTCATTTAAAATAATTTCTTCATAGTTGTTCTGAATTTTGATTAAACATTAGAATTACCTGGCAGGGAGGGGCTTTAGAAAATCCCATTGGAGAATCACTTGAGCCCAGGAGGTTGAGGCTGCAGTGCGCTGTGATCATGCTGCTGCACTTCAGCCTGGGCGACAGAGTGAGACCCTTTTTCAAAAACAAAAACAAAACCCATTTCCCAGATTGTATTCCAGACAAATTAAGTTAGAATCTCTAGTGCTGGGACCCAGGCATCAGAGGGTTTTTAAGTATCTCCTGGTGATTTCAGTGTGGAACTAAGGATGAGAAACACTACTATAGACTAGAGCTTTACAAACTCTGTTTTTCAGGATTTCAGCACAGCAAGTAGGAAAAGACAAGAGTAGAATTGTCACTTGTCTGGAGTAAGAAGACTAGGATTCAAGTCCTGGCTCTGCCTCTTGGGAATGTCACTTCATCTCTCTGAGTCTCAGTTTTTTATTTCATCAAATGAGGAAAATGAACAGTACATACCTCTCAGGGAGGCCATGAGTGTTAGATGGGATAATGCAGGTGGAATAACCAGGCACCATACAGCCACCAGCTATTCCTGCTATTTCTCAAAGAACTCCATTAAAGATTGTGTGTGTGTGTGTGTGTGTGTGTGTGTGTGTGTGTGTGTGTGTCCCCCTAGATGTTCCCTTTGTTCAAAGTTTCCACCCTCAACCTTACATGGAGTTAGACTTCTAGGGCATGAAACACAGCTCCAAAAGTTTCCACTAATGAAAGGTTTGGAAATTAAAGGAATGTCCTTAAGTCTTCTTTTTGCTGTTGCTATTGGCATGTTTAGCCCTCTGAACCTTGGAGTTATGAATCTGCCAGTTTGCTAAATGTATACTCAGAAGGGCAATTTCATTTTCAGAATACAAGAACACTTTAGCTATTACTATTCACCCTCCCCATTGCTCCTTTCTAGCTCTTTGAGCTCCCCTGAATGTGCCCTCAAGCACCTCTTGTTTATTCCCATTCAGCAAATTAAGGAAGGTTCTAGTATGTGTTTCTTATTCAGCAAATGCTGAGTTCACTGGAACTCAGGCCTGCTGGAGAACAAATTAACCCATACTATAAACACCTACTCTCTTGCCTGACAATTTGTACTGGTTAGAACGGAATTTTCTAATATTAGGAATGGTGGTATGAGGATCATTTCATAACCACAAACACAGCAAAAGCAATCATGAAATTATGGATGACTCATTGTCAAAGGAACACTTGGATCATTTTGAGCAACCCCCTAGGTTGATCAAATAAGGAAACTTCTGCACCAAACTCACACTGTGCCATTAGTCTTCTCTGTAATTGATTGTTATTGCCAGATTTGTCTCCACCACATCAGACCTATTTTTAAACCTCTCACAATTGCCTTCTCACTAAGTAAAATATTGTTTTTGTGAGCACCTTTCTATTATTTCTTATGTATCTACTTGTTTCTTTCTTAAACTAGACAGTGCATTGAGGACAGAGATTACTTCTTATTTATCCTAAATAAAATAGTACCTGGTGCACAGTAGGTTCTAGTACATACATGTTAAATGTACCATAAATCGTACATTCTTTCCCAATGAAAGGGCTTGTTTCTAACAAGCTAAGGAAACTAAGATTTGCTTTGTATACCACTTCCTCTAGGGTTCCATGAACAAAGAAATTTTGCCATGATATGTACACATATATATTTTAGAGAAAGAAAGGAGCGGGGAGGGAAAGGGAATGGAGAGGAGGGGAAGGGAGGAGAGAGGAACAAAAAGAAGGATGAGAGAGATAATACTAAGTTCATGATACTATTTTAGGTTGTTGGGATACAAAAATGAACAAAACTGCCCAAAATACTTGCTCTCAGAGTTTCCACTAGTGTGTGTGTGTGTGTACGCACATGTAATGAGGAAACAGACAAAAACAAAAAAGTAAATAAGTACAATATAATAGTGTTAGATGGTGGTCAATGCTATAGAGAAAAATAAGTTAGAGTAAGGGAATAGAGAGTGCTGGATGGAGTGGGCTATTGGATTTTCAAATGGAGTGGACAGGGAAGGCCTCGCTGTGAAGATGAAACTCGAGCAAAAATTTAAAGGAGGTGAGGCTGAGGGTCTTGAAGCTATTTGGATGAAGAATATTCCAGGTGGGAGAAATAGGAAGTGTAAAGTCTCTGAGGTGAGAGAGAAATTCAGGAGTTCCCGGGTTGACACAGGCAGTTGGCCTGGAGTGGAGCAGTGCGGGTTAAAGTGTAGGATAAGAAATCACGGGGGTGGCTGGACAGCTGAGTGGCAGTGTTGGGAGAGCTTTGGAGGGACCTGTTAAGTCATTGTAAAGATCAGCTTTTACTCTGACTGAGATGGGAAGCCATTGAGGAATTTGATTTGATTTAAGGTTGAAAGGGTTATTTTTGCTGCCAGGATAAAAATGGTGGGTGGGAAAGTAAAGAGGGAAACAAGAAAATCAGTTAGGAAATTATGGTAACAAGACAGGTGTCTCAGACCATGATAATAGAAGAGGAAATAGTGTATGTGAAAGAATCTGAATAGATGTTGAAGACAGAACTAATAGAATTAACTCTCAGATTGATCATGAGTCATGGGAAAGAGTGAAAAATTATCCCAAGTTGTTTGATCTCAATAGCTCAGTGGATGGATGGAGTTGCCAGCAATTGAGAAAGGGATTCCTAAAGAAGAGGTTTCGAGGTAAAGAGGAAGATGATCTATCTACCTATCTCTTTCTCTTTCTGTAGCTATTTATCTATTTATCTATCTATGTATATATCTAGCTATCTACGTACCTACCTGTCTGTGTCTTTCTATCTAATCAGCTGTTTTATATATGAGGTATTAAAACTCAAGATGTTAGGTATCTGGCTGAAGATCTCATAGCTAACATGAGTGATGTTGGGTTTGAAGTGAAGTATTATGGTATAGACTTCAAAATCCCTACTTTCCCTATCCTACCAGATCTTTTTCCCATATCATTGCTTTTAATCTTCACAACAGCTTTTATCCACATTTAAAAATTTAAAAAACCCTAAAATTTAGAATGTTTACATAATTGGCCTAAGTCATGCAGCTAGTAAGTGAGACAGCAGAGATTCAAACTTGGTTTCTGACTCCAAAATTTATATTATTTTTTTTTCACTTTTATTTTAGGTTCAGGGGTACATGTGCAGGTTTGTTATATAGGTAAATTGTATGTCACAGGGGTTTGGTGTGCAGATTATTTTGTCATCAAGCATAGTACCAAATAGGTAGTTTTTTATTCTTACCCTCCTCCCACTCTCTACCTTCAAGGAGCCCCAGTGTCTGTTGTTCCCTTTTTTGTGTCTATATGTACTCAGTGTTTAGCTCCCACTTATAAGTGAGAACATGCTGTATTGATTTTCTGTTCTTGTGTTAGTTTGCGTAGGCTAAAGGCCTCCAGCTCCATCGATATTATACTGTAAAAGACATGATATTGTTCTTTTTATGGTTACATAGTATTCTGTGGTATATATGTACCATATTTTCCTTATCTGTTCTACGATTGCTGGGCATTTAAGTTGATTCCATGTCTTTGCTATTGTGAATAGTGCTGCAATGAACATATGCATGCTTGTGTCTTTATGGTAGAACAATTTACATCTTTCAGGTATATAAGTAATAACAGGATTTGCTGGGTCAAGTGGTAATTTTGTTTTAAGTTCTTTGAGAAATTGCCAAACTGCTTTCCATATGGCTCAACTAATTTACATTCCCACCGGCAGTATATAAGCATTCCGTTTTCTTTACAACCTCGTCAGCATCTGCTATTTTTTGACTTTTTAATCATAGCCATTCTGACTGGGTGAGATGGTATCTCACTGTGGTTTTGAATTGCATTTCTCTAATGATTAGTGATGTTGAGCCTTTTTTCACATGCTTGTTGACTGCATTTATGTCTTCTTTTGAAAAGTGTTTATTCATGTTCTTTGCCCACTCTGTGGGCTTTTTGTTTGTGGGGTTGTTTTTTGCTTGTAAATTTGTTTGAGTTCCTTATAGATTCTGGACTTTATTGTCAGATGCATAGTTTGTGAATATTTTCTCCCATTCTGTAGGTTGTCTGTTTACTCTGTTGATAGTTTCTTTTGCTGTGCAGAAGCTTTTTAGTTTAATTAGGTTCCATTTGTCAATTTTTGCTTTCGTTGGTATTGCTTTTGGCATTTTTGTCATGAAATCTTTGCCTGCTCCTATGTCAAGAATGGTGTTGCTTAGGTTGTCTTCTAGGGTTTTTACAGTTTTGGGTTTTACATTTAAGTCTTTATTCCACGTTGAGTTGATTTTTGTATATGGTGTAAGGAAGGGGTCTAATTTCAAACTTCTGCATGTGGCTGGCCAGTTATCCCAGCACCATTTACTGAATAGGGAATCCTTTCCCCACTACTTGTTTTTGTTGATTTTGTTGAAGATCAGATAGTTGTAGGTGTGTGGCATAATTTATAGGCTCTCTATTCCATTCCATTTGTCTATATATGTCTGTTTTTGTACCAGTACCATGCTATTTTGGTTACTGTAGGCTTGTAGTATAATTTGAAGTTACATAGTGTGATGCTTGTTGTTTTGTTCTTTTTGCTTAGGATTGCTTTGGTTATTTGGGCTCCTTTTTGGTTCTATATGGATTTTAGAATAGTTTTTCTTATTCTGTGAAGAATGTTATAGGTAGTTTATAGGAATAGCATTGAATCTATAAATTGCTTTGGGCAGTATGGCCATTTTAATGATATTGATTCGTCCTATCCATAAGCATGGAATGTTTTTCCATTTATTTGTGTAAACTCTCATTTCTTTTTTTTTTTTTTTTTTGAGACGGAGTCTGGCTCTGTCGCCCAGGCTGGAGTGCAGTGGCGCGATCTCGGCTCACTGCAAGCTCCGCCTCCTGGGTTCATGCCATTCTCCTGCCTCAGCCTCCCGAGTAGCTGGGACTACAGGCGCCCACAACCGCGCCCGGCTAATTTTTTGTATTTTTAGTAGAGACGGGGTTTCACCGTGGTCTCGATCTCCTGACCTTGTGATCCGCCCGCCTCGGCCTCCCAAAGTGCTGGGATTACAGGCGTGAGCCACTGCGCCTGGCCGTAAACTCTCATTTCTTTGAGCAGTGTTTTGTAGTTCTCCTTGCAGAGATCTTTCACCTCCCTGGTTAGCTGTATTCCTAGGTGTTTATTCTTTTTATGCCTGTTGTGAATGGAACTGCATTCTTCGTGTGGCTCTCAGTTTACATGTTCTTGGTGTATAGGAATGCTACTGATTTTTGTACCTTGATTTTGTATCCTGAAACTTTGCTGAAGTTGTTTATCAGATCTAGGAGCTTTTGGGCAGAGACTATGAGGTTTTCTAAGTATAGAATCATATTGTCTGCAAACAGGAATAGTTTGACTTCTTCTGTTTCTATTTGGATGCCTTTTTTTTCTTTTTCTTTTCTCTTTCTTTCTTTCTTTTTTTTTTTTTTGGGACAGAGTTTCACTCTTGTTGCCCAGGCTGAAGTGCAATGAATGGTACAATGTCGGCTCACTGTAACCCCCACCTGCCAGCTACAAGTGATTCTCCTGCCTCAGCATCACAAGTAGCTGAGATTACAGGCATGCACCACCAGACCCAGCTAATTTTGTATTTTTAGTAGAGATTGGGTTTCACCATGTTGGTCAGGCTGGTCTCGAGCTCCTGACCTCAAGTGATCCACCCATCTTGACCTCCCAAAGTGTTGGGATTACAGTTGTGAGCCACCGCACCTGACCTGGATGCCTTTTATTTCTTTCTGTTGCCTGAGTGTTCTGGTTAGGACTTCCAGTACTCTGTTGAATAGGAGTGATGAGAGAGGGCATCCTTGTCTTGTTCCAGTTTTCAAGGGGTATGCTTCCAGTTTTTGCCTATTCAGTATGATATTGGTTTGGATTTTTCATAGCTGACTCATTATTTTTACATATGTTCCTCCAATGCTTAATTTGTTGAAGGATTTTAACATGAAGAGATGTTGAATTTTATTGAAAACCTTTTCTATATTTATTGAGATGATCATGTGGTTTCTGTTTTTAGTTCCGTTTAGGTAGTGATCACATTTATTGATTTGCATATGTTGAACCAACCTTGCATCCCAGAGATAAGGTCTATTTGATTGTGGCAGATTAGCTTTTTGATGTGTTGCTTGGTTTGCTTTGCCAGTATTTTGTTGAGGATTTTGCATCTGTGTCCCTTAAGGATATTGGCCTGAAGTTTTCTTTTTTAGTTGTGTCTCTGCCAGGTTTGGGTATCAGGATGATACTGACCTCACTTAGAGAGGAGTACCTCCTCCTCAATTTTTTGGAATAGTTTCAGTAGGAATGGTACTAGCTCTTCTTTATACATCTGGTAGAATTTGGCTGTGAATCTGTCTGGTCCTGAGCTTTTTCTGGTTGGTCAGCTTTCTGTTTCTATGAAACTGTCCCACCTATTATTTATGCCTTGCAAAAAGGTGGTAAAGATTACATGTATGTAACACACCCAGCATATACAACATCTGGTGCATAGTATATTTAAATTAAATGATAGCTATTACAGATTAATGTAGATCTCATTTGTGTATATTGTGTATTGTGTATATTGTGCTTCTACCTAAGGGAACTATAAATTTATTAAAATATGAGACTTAATTGTTTTGTGGTCTCAAGGACATCAGAAATATTATTTATTGAGTATGTACAACTACTATATTTCCATAATAATTAGAAATAATAACTTTTTAAAAAACAAAGACGATAGCAACCACAAAAATCATTTATTGAGTGAATCATGTTGGGTACAAATAAGTATATTGTAAAAAGTGTACCATCAACACACGTACAATGTTTATCAGTATTTCCTAGTAGAAGAAACATGAAAGTAGGAGCAGGTAGAACTAAAGAATGCTAGTGTACACAGGGCCATCAGATGCCTTTTAGTAAAGGAGGTCTAGAGCCTTGCAGAAGAGCTTCCCACCCTGTGCAGAGAATGTGTTGCCTATTCTTTGCTTTCTGAAAACTCTTGCCTATTACCACTCTGTGATTAATTCTGTACTAGGCTGTCTAGAGCTTTCACATTTGGGATCATTTTGTTACCCTCTCTCAAATAATTTGATGGGTTCATTATGTCACAAATATCAAATATCTTACATGCAAATGTAAATCCGATGCACCCTCAACTCCAGGCCTGAGTATTTTTTCTACCACACAAAGTTTTTTGCAAAAATTTAAAAAATTGATAGCATTAAATGGTTACCTGAGAAAAGAAGTCCTCAAATCCTTCACTTTAAACAACTAGAAAAATAAAACTAAAATAAACCCAAACAAGCAGACATAAGAATATAACAAAGACAAGAGTGGAGAGCAATGAAATTAAAACCAGAAAAACAATGGGAAAAAAATTGATAAAAACAAAAGCTGATTTTTTGACATTAATGACATTAGCAAAACTGACCAAAAAAAGAGATAAGCCATGAATTACCAATATCAAGAATGAAAGAGGGGGTACCACTATTCCATAAACATTAAATAGATAATAAGGGAATACTAAGAACAACTCTATAGACATAGATTTGAAAACCTAGAAGAAATTAAATTTATATTAATTAAACTTAACTTTCAGTTAAAAGTTTCCAAAAAAGCAACCTTCTAACTCAGATGGTTGCACTGGCAAATTCTACCAATTATTTGTGGAAAATTAATACCAATTCCATACAATCTCTTCCAGAAATAAGAAGACATGAGGCCAGCATTACCCTGATGCAAAAGACAGCATAAGAAAAACAATCTTTTAAACACAACCAAATATACTTCATTAACATAAATGCAAAAATCTTCAGTAAAATATTAACAAACTGAATCCTTAAACATAAAAACAATAATATACCATGACCAAATAGAGATTGTAGTGGGAATATAAGACTGGTTCAATACTGGAGAATTTTTCATTGTAGTCCACCATATTAACAGTCTAAAGAAGAAAAATCACATGATCATATCAATTGTTGCAGGAAAAGTATTTGACAAAATTCAACATTCATTCATGATAAAGACTCTCTGCAAACTAGAAATAGAAACTTTCTCAACCTGATAAAAGGCATACACAAAAACTAACATCATTCTTAATGGTGAAAGACTGAATGCTTTTTCCCTCAATTTAGGAATAAGGCAAGGATATTGATACTTTTTGTTTCTCTGTTCCCACCTAAATGTCACCTTGAATTGTAGTTCCCATAATCCCCATGTGTCATGGGAGGGACCCAGTGGGAGGTAATTTAATCATGGAGGTGGTTACCCTCATGTTGTTCTTGTGATAGTGAGTGAGTTCTCATGAGATCTGATGGTTTTATACGGCGATTTTTTCCGTTTTGCTCAGCACTTCTTCCTGCCATCGTGTGAAGAAGGATGAGTTTGCTTCCCCTTCTGCCGTAATTGTAAGTTTCATGAGGCCTCCTCAGCCCTGCGGAACTGTGAGTCAATTAAACCTCTTTCCTTTATAAATTACCCAGTCTTGGTTATGTTTTTATTAGCAGCATGAGAACGGACTAATACAGATATCTACTCCCATCATTCAACAAATATTTTACTGGGTGCCCTTTCCAGTTAATAAGGTTAAGAAATTAAATAAAAGGCAGGCAGATTTTCAGGTGACATGATTGTCTATGACAAAAATTTCAAGGAATTCATAAGCAAATTCCAAGTACTAAAAAGTGAGTTTAATGAGATTACGGGGTACAAGGTTCAACACACAAGAATCAAATGTATTTCTTTATACTAGCAATGAATAATTGGCAACTAAACATTTTTTTAAAAATTTACATTAGCTCCAAAAAATGAAACATATAGGTACAAGTGTAACAAAGCATGAACAGGGTCTGCATGCTGAAAATTACAAAATCTTAGTAAAATAAAGCAAAAAAGACCTACATAAATGGAGACATATACTATTTTGTGGATTGAAAGAATTAACATAGAAAAAATGTAATTTGACTGGGCGCGGTGGCTCATGCCTATAATCCCAGCACTTTGGGAGGCCGAGGTGGGTGTATCACCTGAGGTCAGGAGTTCGAGATCAGCCTGACCAACATGGAGAAACCCTGTCTCTACTAAAAATACAAAATTAGCCAGGCATGGTGGCTCATGACTCTAATCCCAGCTAGGGAGGCTGAGGCAGGAGAATCACTTGAACCCAGGAGGCAGAGGTTGCAGTGAGCTGAGATCGCGCCATTGCACTCCAGCCTGGACAACAAGAGCGAAACTTGGTCTCATAAAAAAAAAGAAAGAAAAGAAAGATGTCACTCTGCCTAAATTGATCTATAGATTTAATGTAATTCCAAGCAAACCTCAGGAGTATTTTTACAGATCCAGACAAGCCGATTCTAAAATTTATATGGAAAGTCAAGGGAACTGTAATAACCAAAACAATTTTGAAACAGAGTAGTAAAGTTGGAGAAATCACACTATCAGATTTTAAGATTTAATATAAAGCTGTAGCAATCAATTCAGTGTGTATTGACAAAAGGATAGACATATAGATCAATGGAACAGAGAAGCTGGAAACAGACCCACACAAATATATTCTAGATACTTTTCATAAAGTTGCAAAAGTAATTTCATAAAGGAATGATAGCCATTCAACAAATGGTGTTGGAACAGCCAGACAACCATGTGCAAAAAAATGAACCTTCATCTTAATTTCAAATCTTACATAAGAATTAACTAAAAGATTTACATGTAAAATACAAAATTATAAAAATTTAAAGGAAAAAGTTGAGAAAAACTGGCCTGGAGTTAGACAAAGAGTTATTAGACATGATACCAAGAACACAATCATGAAAGAAAAGATTTATGTATTGGATTTCAACAAAATGAAATTTTTTTGCTCTATCAAAGACACTGTATAAGAATGAAAAGACATGCTACAGACTGGTATAAAATATTTGCAAATCACATATCCAATAAAGGACTTGTATCTGGAACACAAAAAAACTCTCATAACTCAACCATAAGAAAAGAAACTACCCACATTAAAGAAAGTACTGCGTTCATCAACTAGAAGTCTCAACATAGTAAAGATTCAGTTCTCCTCAAATTGATTCATAGATTCAACTCAATTCAAATCAAAATCCCAACAGGACTTTTTGTAGGTATATAAAGCTGATTCTAGAATTTATATGAAAAGACCATATAGCATAGAGACAATAGTTAAAAATACTGTATTGTATACTTGCAATCTGCTAAGAAGATAGATCTTAAATCTCCTCACTATACACATACACAAATAGTAACTGTAGAGGTAATAGATGTGTTAATTATAGGGAATGTGGTAATTATTTCATAACGTATACATATATCAAAACATCAAGTTGTATACCTTAAATATATGCTTTTTTTCATGTCAGTGATAGTTTAATAAAACTGTTAAAAAATAGAAAATAAAAATAGCTTATGTGAAAGACAAAGGAACTAAAATATCACAAACGATTTGGGCAAAAGGAATGCAAATAAGCAAACAATTAACAAATGTTCATTTGCTATTCAGAAAATGCAAGTTAAAACCACTATGAGGTACCATGGCATGTCTGTTAGCATAGCTGAAATAAAAAAATATTGACAAGGGCTGGTAGGGATGTGGAGCAACTGGAACTTGTATACATTGCTGGTAACAAAATGAAAAACAATCACTCTGGATAACAGTTTGGCAGTCTCTTGTAAAACTAAACAAACACTTTCCATATGACCCAGCAATTCCATTTCTAGGTACTTGTCGTAAATAAATGAAAACATGTTCACACAAAAACCTGTACGTGAATGTTTATAGCAGCTCTATTCATAATCACCCAAAATGGAAATACCTAAATGTCCTTCAACAAGTAAATGTATAAACAATCTCTGTTACATTTATCCAACGGAATACTACTCAGCAATAAAAGGAACTATTTGTGCACAGAACAACTTGGATGAATCTTAAAGGTATTATAGTAGTTGGAAGAAGCCAGTTTCATGAGGTTGCATACTGTATAATTAATTCCATTCATATGCCATTCTCTAAAAGACAGAACTGTAATGACAGGGAAAAGATCATTCATTTCCAGGGATTAGGAATAGAGAAAGGGTATGACTACAAAAGGGATAACAAGAGAATTTGTCTTTTGGTTATATGGAACTCTTCTGTATCATTATTGTGGAGGTAGTTACAGAAACCTATATATGTGTTAAACGCTAAAATTGGACACAAAAGTCAGTTATGTTGTATGGTAATCTAAAAATAAAATATTTACTTGAATTTTTGGTGCTGAAGAACTTGATTTGTATCTTAAAATGAGACTTTCCAAAATTTGGTTGCATTTGCTCCCTGGGTTGTCTGTACTCATCTATCACCAGCACAGAGACAGAGAGAGAAAGAGGGAGAAAGTTGATTAGTTTATATACTCATACACACTAATGAAGTTGGAAAATCTTTCGGGTGAAATATAATGATTTTGTGGGATGATTTATGCCTTAAGGTTTATATGGAATATTTGTTATAGATGTATCTAAAATCCAGGTAAGGATGGGGAATTCTATTTAGAAAATAAGAGATGTAGATGAAAGAGAATACATAGGGTGAGAAAAAAAACTGAGAATGGCACTCAAGGATACTGATATTTGAGGGAAAATGAGAAAAGGAACTCATAGAGGAAACGGAAACGAGTGTGGGAAGAGAAACAGAGCATTGAAGAAAAGAAAAAGGCCATGGAGGCTGTAATAGTTCATTCTCATGCTGCTATGAAGAACTGCCCGAGACTGGGTAAACGATGAAGGCAAGAAGTTTAATTGACTCAGTTCTATAGGGCCGGGGAGGCCTCAGGAAGCTTACAATCATGGCAGAAGGGGAAGCAAACACATCCTTCTTCACATGGCGGCAGGAAGGAGAAGGATGAGAGCCAAGTAATGGGAGATCCCCTTATAAAACCATCAGATCTCCTGAGAACTTACTTTCAGGAGAATACCATGGGGAAGCTGCCCCCATGAATCAATTATCTCCCACCAGGCCCCTCCCACCAGATGAGGGGACTATGGGAACTATAATTCAAGATGAGATTTGGATGGGGACACAGCCAAACCATATCAGAGGCCAAGAAAGTTGCAAAAGAAGAGTCAGCACTCTCCAATGGCATGGAGAAGTTGAGTAAGATGAGGTTTGAAAAGTCCTCAGTGTGTTTTTCCAATAGAACATCTGTTCTCAACCTTTTGGCACCAAGGACTGGTTTTGTGGAATATAATTTTTCCATGGAGGTGAGGGGAAGGGATGGTTTCGGGATGAAACTGTTCCACGTAAGATCATCAGGCATTATTTAGATTCTCAGGAGTAGACAACCTAGATGTCCCACATGTACATTTCACAAGAGTTCACACTTCTATGAGAATCTAATGCCCAGCTGATCTGACAGGAGGAAGAGCTCAGGCAGTAATGCTTGCTGGCCCACTGCTCACCTCATGCTGTGTGTCTCGATTTTTAACAGGCCATGGACCAGTACCTGTCAGTGGCCCAGGGATTGGGGACCCCTGCTCTAGAAGGTCATTGGTAATGTTGCAAAAGCACTTTTAGGGCTGATGTGGGGGTAAGAATCTTAGGGACATAGCTTTAGAAATACATGAGAGGTAAGGAAGTGCCCTTATAAAGCTTTGGCTTACCTGTATTTAGATTCTTGAATAAAGCTTTGGTGGGAAAATTACTCTTATGTCAAATCATTAGGCCAAGCTAAGTAAGAATTTTGGTGAAATTTTGCATTTCTGGCAAAACTTAAAGCCAAGTAATAGTGGCCTGTACTTAAGCTTTAGACGTAATCTTTTTATTTTTTTTATTGGGTAGTACTCAAAATTAGTAAGTCAGTTCAACACTGGCTAAGCACCTACAGTGTTGCCGATGGTGAAAAGTATACAAACATGTACAAAAAATAAGAACCAAATTTATTTAACCTAACCTTCTCATTTTAAAGATAAAGAAACTGAGACTCAGGAAGGAAATAACTTGACCAAGGACATGCTTTATCTGCCTCCCTACTCTCCCATTGCCATATTTTGCTAGTTCCCCAATTTTTCCCTTTACATAAGCTACTCTCCACCACAAATATAGTACATATGCAGAAGATACTTATAACTATATGGCTAGTCCATTTCCAAATGTATTCATGTAGTTTGTTGAATCAGAATTTTTTTTTTTTTTTTGAGACAGAGTCTTGCTCTGTCACCCAGGCTGGAGTGCAGTGGTAAAATCTCCGCTCACTGAAACCTCTGCTTCCTGGGTTCAAGCGATCGTTGTGCCTCAGCCTCCTGAGTAGCTGGGATTACAGGCATACGCCACCACGCCCAGCTAGTTTTTTTATTTATAGTAGAGACAGGGTTTCACCATGTTGGCCAGGCTGGTCTTGAACGCCTGACCTCAAGTAATCTGCCCACCTTGGCCTCCCAAAGTGTTGGGATTACAGAAATGAGCCACCACACCTGGCCTTGAATCAGATATTTATAAGAAAAGAGATAATACCAACCTAGGCAGTAGCCGGCAACAAATTCAGTGCGCGGAGGGTATGATTGCAAATGGTTGCGTAAAGGAAGAAGAGGTATTAGGAAACAGATTGCCTTTTGAAAACAAAACAAGACCTTTGGCAGGAAAATATTGGGGTAGATAGGTGCATATTAACAGATACTTGACTCTCTCCCTACCTGGGAATTATTCTTCTAGAATTCTTTGCTAAAACTCTAAAGGATTCTTGGTTTGCTCTAATGAGACAGGCAGTTTCTTTACCATAATTCCAGTTAGTGTTTTGAGGGAAGATGGAGTAGGACAATATGACTGGAGTTTCCCTCCAAGATGAATTGGAGAGGAAGAGTGGATGGCCTTTAAAACAAGACTAAATTTAGAAGCACAGTGAGTAAGCATGTTCATGCTCAGGTTTGGTGGGTGAATGTCTGCTTGAGTTCCTTCAGTTACTTATGGGGTGTGTAACCTTAAAAAAGTATATTGACCTCTTTAAGACTCAGTTTTCACCTCTGTAAAATGGGTTCCTTGTGAGTACGAAAGATATATGATGTACCTAGTGCAGTGCCAGACTTATTAAACAAAATACTTAATATTAGATTTTAATTTTATGATTAATTAGAAATGTGTTTCTATTCTGTAGGAAATGTCCAAAGACACTGCAAGCCAACATTTTCAGACAGAAATAGTTCCTGTCTTTAGTAAATTGATCTTTATGTGGCTTCAGCTGGCATGACTAGGCCCCTCGATAGGAATTGCAAAGATATTTAGAGTTGAATGCAAAGCCTGAGCTCAAATGGGATAAATGATGAAGCACTACTAAAGATATAAATGGATAGGCCCCCTACACCAGGGGACTGGTGGGTGGGAGTGGAGGCATTATTTGTCAAGTGGCATCAATGTACACAGCTGACTGTGTCTGTGTGAGGAGAGGAGATGGCAGTTACTGTTGCAAAAGGGACCTGGAAACGGACAGCAGCATGAGCACTGCTGATCAGGTTTCTTTAGGAGGATGAGGGGATTATAATGTCCTGAGAGATTACTGAAGCTTAGAAAGAGGAAGTAGTAGAATCACATCTTCCTGCCCCTGAGAATTTATGCTGCTGGATACCATGTTTCCAGTGCTTCTTATTTTATCCATTCCTTTAAAAATTATTTTAAAATAAAGATGAAAACATAGGTGAAAAAAATGTCTAACTTGTTTGTTTATTGTAGATTTACTCTTGGATTCCAAACAAAAGAGGCAATGGCACAGGGGGTGCTGTTTATATTCCTTTCATCAATCATTGCTGCAACTTAGATATTTAGTATACTTATGCCTCTACACAGATACATATGGTCAAAAGATATGCTATAAAATTCATTTATGAGGACTCACAGTTGCACCTCTCAGAAAAATTTCTGCTCCAGTCATTAAAAAAATTTTTTATAGGCTTGTAATTCAGTTACCTCTTCCCTGGAAGTAAAATTCCAGGGTAGACCAGAAAACTCACTAACGAGTCCCAGTGGTCTTCAACCTTGGCTGCATGCAAAATCAGCTGTAAACTTAAAAAAAAAAAAACAAAAAAACCGAAAAAGTCTGTGCCTGGCCTGGGTCCCATTCCAGAGCATTTAAGTTAGACTCTCTAAAAGTAATTGTCTCCAATTTACTCTATAAAAATTTAAGATTTTAAAAAACCAGGCCAGGCATGGTGGCTCATGCCTGTAATCCCAGCACTTTCGGAGGCCGAGGTGGGCAGATCACTTCAGGTCATGAGTTCGAGACCAGCCTGGCCAACATGGTGAAACACCGTCTCTACTAAAAATCCAAAAATCAGCGGGCCGTGGTGGTGCATGCCTGTAATCACAGCTACTTCAGAGACTGAGGCATGGGAATCACTTGAACCTGGGATGCAGAGGTTGCAGTGAGCTGAGATCCTACCACTATGCTCCAGCCTGGGTGATAGAGTGAGACTCCATCTCAAAAAATAATAATAAAAATAAAATCCAAGTTGGCACAATATTTTTAGCTCTTGTAACAAAATTCTTGACTTAATGAATCTTCTGTGAATAACTTTGGGAGTACTAAAACTTTGTAAACTCTGACCCAGCATATCCATCCTGAGAAACAGAGCAGGAGGAAATGGTCATGGATGCATGCAAAAATGTATCAATCTTGAGTCATTACAACAATACTTTTAATAATAAAAATCAGAAGCATTATAAATGTGCAATAAGAGGAGATTTTTCTTTCAACCATGGTACATCCATTTAGTGGACTACTTTCCAGCCATTAAAAATAATGTAAGAGAAAAATTTAATACATATAACATGCGTGCAATTCATAAAGAGAAGAGAAGGATATTATTCAAGTATGGTGAGGTAGACTTCTTTGGGAAAAATCGATTTGAATAGAAAAAAGACCAAATGAATATATTCCAAAATAGTAATATTTATTATAAAGAAATAGCATGAGAAATGTGATGTATTTTACACTCTTCCTTGGGCCTCATATTATTTTTCAGATTTTCTATGCTAAGCATGAATTATTTTTATAAAGAGAACAATGCTATTAAATTAAAAGCAGTTATAGAACTCTAAAACTCTAAAGATTTATATTAAAATATTACTCTGTGGAGCTGCCCACTTCATATGTTTAAAGTAACTGATGCACATTTTGCATATGCTACCTGTGTGAATAGAGTCCATAAATAAAATAGCCTTATAAAAACACTCTTGATTTTTGTGTGAAAGTAACCATAGGTGAGTCCTTGTTCAATGTATGACTTTGATTTAGGAAGTGGAGTCTGGAACAACTGGCTTAATTTGACAAAGATAGAGGAAGATGAAATTGTATGCTCTGTGATTGGTTTTTGCAGTTGTTCTGAACTAATAGGTTGCTTTCTTCCTTAATGTTTTATAATGAGGAACAGCTGCTATGAGCTGTGCAGGAGGCTTTTCTTCCCTCCTCTCAACCTTCCATCTCCTGGAGTTAAATCAATCTCTGTAATTCAAGAATTGATGAAATAGACAAGGAAGTGGGCTGGCAAATTTATATATTCTGCTTTAAAATGTTTAAGTATCATGTGGAAGAACTAGACTGTTGTGACATAGTGGAATAACATTTACATTTTCCTAAAAAATGTCTTTCAACATTTATCGTTAGACCTGGAGAACACAATATTATTACTTAATTGGGCATTCGATGTAAACCACAAAAGTGAGCAGACTCACTTCTCCGTCAAGTTAATTGGAGTTCAGATCAACCAAGAAGCTAAAGATGAGTTCAAGACTACACTGTTTGAAGATATATCATTATCCCTTGTGAAAGAGTAGATGAGGTGTGGTTGATCTTAGTAACTTCGTGGACTGAAAGGAGAAAAAAAATTAATTAATCTCATTCCTTGAGTATATTTCCTAGTTGTTTTGTGTATGTCTTGATGGGTTTGTTCCCAAACTGAACTGAACCAGAAAGCCCCTATGACACCTCTCTCCAAGGGAAAGACGCACCTAGAAGGAGCTGGGGCTCTGGTGACAGCTGGAGGAGTCACTCTGAAGCCTCACCTCCCACATCACTGTCATCTCTAATAGTGGAGACTGGTTGAACTTCGGAAAGGGAAAAATCGACGACTGAAGATGAGCCTTGGTGAGTGTATTAGTCAGGGTTCTCCAGAGAACCAGAACCAATTGGCCTGTGTGATTATGGAGGCCCAGAAGATCCATGATCGTTTCTCTGCAAACTGGAGAACCAGAAAAGCCAGTGGTGTAGTTTGGTCCATGTCCAAAGGCCTGAGAACCAGGATGAGGTGGCTGATGCTAGTCCTGGAGTCTGAAGACCTGAGAACCAGGAGGTCTGATGTCAAAGGGCAAGAGAAAATGGATATCCCAGCTAAAGAAGAGGGCAAATTCTTCCTTTCTCCACCTTTTAGTTCTATTTGGGCCCTCAACAGATTGGGAACCCTAATGGGGGTGATTATTCTTACCCTGTGAGGTAAGAATTAGTTAAAGTGATTATTCTTACCCTATCTATCAATTCAAATGCTAATCTCTCCTGGAAACACTCTCACAGACTCACCCAGAAATAACGTTTTACCAACTATCTTGGCATCCTTTAGCCCAGTCAAGTTAACACATAAAATTAATCATCACAAGTTCACTAACCCCTTGTCAACTCCGCACTTATGCATATCTCTTTAAACCATACTTAATCTCCAAGTAAATAAAATAACAAGGTCAAAATCCATGTAACATCATACAACTAACCTGTATGCAACCAAAAATAAACTAATCCTTTCCCTCAAAGAGGAGGTAAAATCCTTGAGTGATGTTTACTCTTCTCCTGGAATCCTGTAACTTAAATACTATGATGTAAAATTAACACTATTTAAATATGGATGTGGCCGGGCGCGGTGGCTCAAGCCTGTAATCCCAGCACTTTGGGAGGCCGAGACGGGCGGATCACGAGGTCAGCAGATCGAGACCATCCTGGCTAACACGGTGAAACCCCGTCTCTACTAAAAAATACAAAAAACTAGCCGGGCGAGGTGGCGGGCGCCTGTAGTCCCAGCTACTCGGGAGGCTGAGGCAGGAGAATGGCGTAAACCCGGGAGGCGGAGCTTGCAGTGAGCTGAGATCCGGCCACTGCACTCCGGCCTGGGCGACAGAGCCAGACTCCATCTCAAAAAAAAAAAAAAAAAAAAAAAAAAAAAAAAAAAAAAAAAATAAATATGGATGTAAAGTCATTTGTTACTATGATAAGGGAATAGGAAAGAATACAAAGATACTTGCTTTACATATACACACATGCACAAATATATTTATAACAGAAGAATATATGCAGGACAATTACAGTTCTCATTTTTGTAAATGGTTACATGGTTGTAGCTGATATTTATAAGGACCTTCTTCTACTGCCATTCTGTATTTTCACTGCTTTCAGCAAGCACCTCAGCTGGTTGTGGTTCTTTACCACAGGATAAAGGTGACCCAAACCTTTATTCCTTAAGGGTCTGGGCCATTCACAGTTTTGCCTGAACTGGGTTGTTGTAGTTCCTATTGACCTTAATCACAGGACATGGCAATACTAAGAAACTCTTTAAGAAATCTGTATTCCACACATAGTCTTCTTTACCTCCATTGTGTTGGAGTAGTTCAATTTCCCCTTGGTAGTTTGGATCAATCACCCCAGCCAACACTGTAACTCCCTTCTTTGCTTGTTGACATAGAGGCATTAGGAGCCCAACATGGTTGGGTGGCAGTCTTAACTTCCAGTTCAATGGAATCATTGTTGTATCTCCTGGTGGAAGCATTCTTCCCTCTAGAACTATGACCTCTAGGCCAGTAGAGCATAAAGTCATGGAAACAAGAAGCAAAAATTTTGCCATTGTGTCTCTAGGGGTAATAGTGAATGTTGCCACAACCATTTTTACCCCTTGATTCCTAGACCTGTGATTCTGGCTATGGGAGAAACAGCACCATATATAGGTTGCTGATTCAAAGTATATAGTGCCTTATGGAGGACCTTGCCCAAGCACTGCACCTAACTGGAGCTGTAACTGAGTCTCAAAAGGCCATTCCACCATTTTATCAAGACAGCTGCTTCAGGATGGTAGGGAACAAGGTCAGACCAGTGAATTCCCTGAGTATGGGCCCATTGCTGCAATTCTTTTGCTGTGATCAGAAGTAATGCTGTGTAGAATACCATGATGGTGGATAAGGCATTTTGTAAATCCATGGACAGTAGCTTTGTGTGCAGGGAAGGAAAATCCATGTGCCGAGCTTTGTGTGCAGGGAAGGAAAATCCATGTGCACTGTTGTCTATTCCAGTAAGGACAAAATGCTGCTCCTTTCATGGTAGAAGTGGTTCAGTGTAATGAATCTGCCACCAGGTAGCTGGCTAATCACCCTGGAGAATGGTGCCATACTGGAGGTTCTGTGTTGGTCCCTACTGCTGACACATCAGGCACTTAGCACTGGTTGTAACAAGGTCAGCGTAGGTGAGTGGAAGTCCATGTTGCTAAGTTCATTCATGACCTCCATCCCTGCCACCTTGTCCACTTTGTTCATGAGCCCACTGTGTGATGACAGGGGTAGCTAGGGAAAGAGGCTGATTAGTATCCACAGAACAGGTCGTCCTAGTCACTTGACTATTAAAATACCCTTTGGCCAAAGTCACCTTTTGGCGAGCATTCTTGTGGGATACAAATATCTTCATATTTTTTGCTCAAAGAGATCTATGCATATATCTCTTCCCCAAATTTCTTGTCACCAATTTTCTAATTATGTACCTTCCAAGTTCCTGACCATCGAGCCAAACCATTGACTATAGTTCTTGAATCAGTATATAATCACATGTCCAGACATTTTTCCTTTTAAGCAAAGTGCACAACCAGGTGCACTTCCTGAAATTCTGCCCACTGGGAGAATATCCCTTCAACACTGCCTTTCAGAGATGTCCCAGAGAGATGTTATAGTGCTTCAGCTGTCCACCCTTGGGTAGTGCCTATATATCACACAGAACCATCTGTAAACCATAGCCAAGTCTTCACTTCCTCTGTCAACTGACTGTAGGGAATTCCCCATGGAGCCATGGGTGCAACTGGAAGAGAGAAGGCAGTAGCAGAAATGAGGACCATGGATCACTTTATGTAACTTCTTTGTGCCTTCAGGGCTTGCTTGGGCCAATTACATGTATACCACTTCCATTTGATGATAGAGTGTTGCTGTGCATGCCCAATTTTATGATTTGATGGGTCAGATAATACCCAGTTCATGATAAGCAGCTCAGGTTGCATAATAACTTGTTGACTCGTGGTCAAGCATTCAGTTTCTACTAAGGCCCAGTAGCAGGCCCAGAGCTGTCTCTCAAAAGAAGACTCATTACCTGCAGATGATGGCATAGCTTTGCTCTAAAATCCTGAAGCCTTAAACTGCAATTCACCTATGGGAATTTGCCAAAGGATCTAAACAGCATCCCTGTTTGCCATTGACACCTCAGGTACCATTGGATCTGCTGGATCATATGTCCTAAGTGGCAGAGCAGCTTATGTAGCCTCCTGGATCTGTTGCAGAGCCTTTTCCTGTTCTGGGACCTACTCAAAACTAGTAGTATTTTTTTGAGTCAGTTAGTAAATGGGCCAGAATAACATGCTTAAATAAGAAATGCATTGCCTCCAAAATCCACATAGGTCCACTAGCCATTGTGCCTCTTTTTTTTTTTTTTTTTTTTTTTGGTTAGAGGCCAGGTACAACAACTTAGACTTCTCCTTAGAAGGGCTACTTCAACATGCCCACACCATAGACCCCCAGAAATTTAACTGAGGTAGGTTACACCTAAATTTTAGTTGGATTTATTTCCCATCCTCTAACACATAAATGATTACCAATCAAATCTAGAGTAGTTGCTACTTTTTGCTCACTAGGTCCAATCATCAATATAATGAACCAGTATGATGTCTTGTGGAAGGGGAAGGTGATCAAGATCCCTGTGTGCTTGACATTGTCTAAATTATGACATAGAACTGTAGAGTTAATATAACCCTGAGGTAGGAAAATGAAGGTGTATTGCTGGCCTTGCCAGCTGAAAGAAAACTGCTTCTGGTGGGCCTTATGACAGAAATGGAGAAGAAGGCATCTGCCAGATGATAGCTACATACCAGGTACCAGGGGATGTGTTACTTTGCTCAAGCAATGAAACTAAATCTGGTATAGCAGCTGCAGTTGTAGTCACCACTTGGTTAAGCTTACCGTAATCCACTGTCATCCTCCAAGCTCCATCTGTCTTCTGCATAGACCAAATAGGAGTGTTGAATGGGAATGTGATGGGAATCACCACCCCTGCATCTTTCAAGTCCTTAATGGTAGTACTAATCTCTGCAGTCCCTCCAGGAATGCAGTATTGCTTTTTATTTACTGTTTTTTGAGGTGGAGGTAATTCTAGGAACTGCTTCTCCTTGGCCTTCTTCATCATAGCCCCCAGTCCACAAGTCAAGGAACCAATGTGGGGATTCTGCCAGTGGCTAAGTATGTCATTCCAATTATTTCTTCTGGAACTGTGAAATAACTACAGGATGGTTCCGAGACCTATTGTGAGATGAACTTGAGCTAAAATGTCCATTGATCACCTGACCTGTATAAGCCCCTACTCTGAATGAGGGGCTACAGTGGCATTTTGGGTTTCCTGGAATCAGTGTCAGTTCAGATCTAGTGTTCAATAGTCCCCCAAAGGTCTGATTATATCTTTTACCCTGGTGCACAGTTACCCTGCTAAAATTCTGTAGGTCCTTTGGGAGAAAGCTAGGAGAAAGATTCACAGTATAAAATTTCATTTGAGGGCTTCTGGGTCTGTAAACTGGCTCAAGTCTGAAAATTGATTGAGGGGCTCTGACTCTCTGATTTTATGATTCAAGTTAAACTTTCGTTCATTTGACCTGGAACTTTTCTGTTTATACAGATCAAGTAAAAATTTAATAGGCTTCCTATCTATTTCACTTCTAGGAACACCATGATTAACTAGCCCACGCCACAGATCTGTGTGAGTCAGACTATTCTAATTGCTGCTTTGACTCTGCCACCTAACACAGTAACTACGCCCACCTTGCCTTTGACTGTGGAATGCTGCCACTTGGCCTCACCACTCTGGATCCAATTACTCCCATTGCATTTAGATTTTCCAATTAAGTGGCCGTGGTTCCCACTCTAAGGTCTGGCCTACAAAGAGTAATCACAGAGTTCTTCAAGAATACTGGGGCTTCCTTTAGTAATTTATTTCTTAAAGTATTGGTAAAAGTGTGTCTTCTAGATCTTCTCAGTGTTGGGGAATATATCATAAATTATAAATCCACTCTTTCTAATCTCCCTAAGCCTGTGAATCCCTTCCTCTACATTAAACCTCGGGAGAGCCGACATTTCCAATTTGCTTACAATGGGCCATCTTTTGATTGTGTTTCAGCCAACCAATCAACCACATTATTAGAGCCTTAACTCCCACGCTGTAATATTAAATGAAGAATCTCTGCTTAGTGGGCCCACATCAATAAATTCTACCTGATCCAACATTATGTTCCTTCCTTCATTATCCCACACCCTTAATTCACACACATGTTCCCTAGATTTCTGCTTGTGTAAATTAGAAAGGTTAGGTAGTTCTTTTGGAATATAGCATGCCTCCTCATGGGCCACAGGGCAGGAGAAGATAGATGTCCCAGCTAAAGAAGGAGATAATTTGTCCTGATTCTTCCTTTTTGTTTTATGTGAGCTCTCAATGGAATGGATAATGTCCACCCACATAGGTGAGGGTGATCTTCTTTACCTAGTCTACCAATTCAGATGCTAATCTCTTCTGGAAACACCCTCAGAGATACACCCATAAATAATGTGTTGCCAGCTATCTGGGCATCTCTTACCCCAGTTAAGTTGACACATAAAGTTAAGAGGTCATCTACTTACTTGTGCCATTTCCCAGATGTTGAAGCTTGCCACAGTTTATCCAAGAATACACGGAGTGGGAAAGGTAGAATTTAGTTTGCCCAGGTAATGTTCTCCCAGTGATTTCCCTCTGGGCCTCCCACCAACACTATCTCTTGTGATGAAACTGGGGAGAACTGTAGGGAAGAAGATAATTTCTGCCTCTCAAAACTCACAGGCTGATGGACAGAGATCCCATAAAGCATTTACTGTAGAAAAGGAAGAAGTGGCAGAGGAAAGTGCTGGAGAAAAGAAGATAGAAGAACAATGCAAATGCTAAGCCCAGGTGTAAGGTGACCAGGTCTGCCAGGGATGATGGCAGCTTGAATGGTGAGGAAAGACAAAATATGAGAAGGACATATAAGAAGATTTGACCATGTTTGTTTAGAGACTACCTTCCTTGGTTCATCCTTAAAAGAGATGAAAATCTTGTAGCACCATTTCTAGCATTTGGTATGTACTCAAGAAACATGAGTTTTACTGACCATAGACTGAACATATAGGCTAGTAATGAGAAAATTCCTATACTTGAAGAAGCCTAACTTGCTAGGCCAATTTTATATTTTTGCTGGGCTGCCATAGGGTTAGAATTAAAGGCACATTAAAATATGTATTAAAAGGCCAATAGTGGTGGCTCATGCCTGTAGTCCCAGCCCTTTAGGAGGCTGAGACAGGTGGAACACTTGAGGAGTTTGAGACCAGCCTGGGCAACATGGTGAAACCCTGTCTCTATAAAAAATACAAAAATTAGCCCGGCATAGTAGTGCATGCCTATAGTCCCAGCTACTTGGAGATGAGATGCTTGCTTGAGCCTGGAACTCAAGGCTGCAGTGAGCTATGATCACATCACTGCACTCCAGCCTAGGCAACAGAGTGAGACCCTGTTGCCCCCCCGAAAAAAATGTATTAAAGGTACATTATAATGTGAATGTGTCTGTAGTATACATTAAGTCTTTATGTCTGTAAAGACATGCCATGTTCTTCCTTTTTCTCTCTCAGCATATATACACACTTAAATCTCTGTGTATGTGTGTACATATGTGTACACATGGCACATTGGCTTTATCTAGAAATAGATACATATGCATTAAGCTACTGTAAAGTTTATGAACACTTAAAGGCACATTAATTCTATCCAGGTATATTTCTCTATAATGTACTGCATATCTATATGTATACTAATACATTATTCTATCATCCAGCATAAATTTCTGGCCCCCCCACAGGAAATGACCTTTGTATTTTGTGATCAATGCAAGGACCAAAGATTTTGCATCCTTAAATTATATTCAATACATACTTTGTGAATAAAAATGCCATAACTTAAAATATTGCCTTTGGTATTTGCATAGTGCCTTTCATTACTGTTGAACAAAAACTAATCTATGCATTCATTCTGTGGAGATAAGTTGTATAAATATGATAAGTGAGATATTTTCTTCCTTAGTCCTTAAAATGATAGTGTAAGGAAATGGAATGATTTTGCCTGGAGATGAGACTACTCAAGGGCATAATATTTCCAGAAGGGACACTATGAAGTTGTAAGAAGTTGCTGTATCTCATTTTCAGTGAGGCCACAAGAGAAAATGATTGTAGTAGGAAGTTGTGGTTTAGGCTTTAAAATGCCTTTGCTGTGAGATAACATAGAAGGAATGGGGTTTGTATATTCTTCCTTTTTTTGATGTTTCAACAAGGTAACCAGTTCTTTGAGGTTCAGTCAGTCTATTCTACTGCCTATTCTAAGAAGAAATGACGCCTTCCTACCCACAGCGGGTGAGTTTAGGGAAGTAGTTTTATATCACCACAACCCTGATACACCTTTCTTTCCCCCACAACATGTGCTGACTGGACCAGGGATGGGAATTGTAATGAAGGAAAACCAATTAGAAAACTGGTCAGAGACATCATGTAGCCTGGCATTAAAAATGAACTGCACGTATCCTATTTACCTTTTCAATAAATTACTCTAGAGAAAATGCATTTTAATGATGGGAGCTGAAGTTGAAAGGAAGCCATAAAATAGAGGGGAGTTGTCTCCAGCCATTTGCTTAGAAAAGTAGCAGGGACACACACAGACAAAATAGAAAAAATAAGACATAAGACCTACTATTTGATAACACAACAGGGTGACTATAGTCAATAATTTAATTGTACATTTACAAATAACTGAAAGAGTATAACTATAATTTAATTGTATGTTTATAAATAACTAAAAGAGTATAACTGATTGTTTGTAATACAATGGATAAATACTTGAGGGGACGGGTACTGCATTTTCCATGATGTGATTATTATGCATTGCATGCCTGTATCAAAGTATCTTATGTACCCCATAAATATATGTATTATATACCCCCATAAACCCAATATGTACCCACAAAAATTAAAAATTGAAATGAAAAAAGTAGCAGGTAATGTGAACAAGCAGAAGAAATTATGACTAGAAAGTGGAGGTTGGATAGATGCAAGAGAGAGAAAAATGAGCAAGAGTGCTCACGTGACTAACGAGAGCTGCTTTAATTCACGTCTTCCCAGACCTCGTGCCATGCACCCCACCCCCATTTTTTCTTAAAGAACTCGAGACTCTGTATCAATTAGATGATTTGGACTGCAAGAAATAAAAAAAAAGCCATCTGAAAGCAGTGTAAACTAGGGACATTTATTATCTCACATAACATGAAGTGTGGAGACCAGCACGGTTTTAGGCTGTCTCAGTGATGTCATCAGGGATACAGTTCTGTTCTATCTTTCCTATGTGCTGTACTCAACATTTTGGCTAACTTTGGTGCATTCTTGTGAAATTTAGTTGCTTCTCAGCTTTCTCCATGGATGGCTTACATTCAGCTCATTCAACTTTCTTGGGTCTTCTCTCCCCTCCTGTTTTCCTCATTTTTACAAATTTATGCCTTAAAGGAAATAATACTATTATTTTAGTGGGGTTTTGAGGGGAACCAGTGGTAAATACATGTATTTAATCATTTAATCTGCCAACTTTATTGTGAAGTCCCTTGAGTCTCTCTTTTAAGATGAAAGACATTTACTCAAGAAGTTTTCTCACTAGACTTCCCCTCCCATATCATTGGCCAAGATGGAGCTATATGTTATATACAAAACACAGAGCCATAAGCCAATCACTGGCAAGGGGAATGAGATCACTTTGACTTGGATACATTGCCATTCACTCTTGGCAATGAGAAGGAGCACCTTCCCTTGAGCACATAGCTGTATGGAGGATGAACAACTGGAGAGTGATCTTCAAAATATTGAACAATGGATGGAGCATGGACCGACCAGTCAAAATGGGCATGCTACCCAAACAGAGCAAAGAAAACCGATACATACCCAAATGAAATCTGGTTCTACCAACAAGGAAGAAGATGGAAAAAGATTTGTGTAAGCTACCAATTGTGGCTGCAAAAGTCTTAGTTTCTAGCACCTAGAAAATAAAGTACACAACTGCTTCAGAGGAAGGACTGAATCACCTCATAAGGACCATTCCAGCCTGTAAATTTTTACCTAGAACAGAATTGTTCCATTTAATGAATATTTGCTTAAAGCAGTCTACTGACCTGAAATGAATGTCACTGCAGGGAGCCAGAATACATATAAATTACAGGGTTGTGGGCACTTTCCAATTCTGGCACAACCTTTATATAAAAGGTTACCCTAGTCCTTTAAGAGTGAACTTTTAGAGAAAGGTTCTTCCTCAATGGTATTTGCAACTAATTGTCTTTATCTTACTTGCAAGCTCTTGATTGATGAAGCTGGCTGAAGCGTTGGATTGAACAGAACTCTGAGGTTGATTTGGAGTCAGCTGGAAAGAGCACTATGTTCATTTAGCAATGTGTGTGTGTGTGTGTGTGTGTGTGTGTGTGTGCAGCACTTGGGCCATGTATTTTCTCTTTTCTTTCAGATCAGTTTTATATGGGCTGAGGCTCCATGGAGTCACCTAAGCTGGAGGCTTCCAAATTACAAACTATACCTAAGACAAGGAGATGACCTTTCTTAGTGGGTGACATTCTTAGTCTAGGAAGAGGAGCATCCTTGTGGAAGAGTTCTCAGGGATTTGGGTAACATCAGAGTCAGAAGGAAAAGGAAGTTCTATTGAGTTTCATATTTGAGAAGAAAGCTAGAAGGCAGAAGTCCAAGGGTGTGTCAGTTATTTTAAAAAATAAAACATGAAGAAGAGAAGTATAAAATATTTCCAAAGCTCTGGGATTAACAACACCAAGTTTGCTTGTTTTGTTTCCTGGTGGTAATTAGCAGTCAAACAACATGTGTGCTTTGGGTCATCAAATATTATTGTGAGTAGGGAGAGCAGCCAGTCTTGAACAACATGATTTCGAGGGATTGAGTGAGTGATGAAAATTATTGCAGGATAGGAAAGCAAGTTGAATTTCTGGTGCCTACAGTAAAGAGGAAAAGAGAATGTGAAGAACAGGCTGAGAGGAAAGCTCTAGGTTGAGCGACAGAAAGGCCTCTGTGGAGGTTTCCAAATATAGTGCCTTATACTACTCAAAGCCCTTCCTATTATCTTGTGTAATTCTCTTACTACTCTCTGGATTGGGTATAGTTGATATTTTTAGCTCTGTTTTTCTGAATAAGTTAATTTTCAGAGAAGGTAAAGTAACCCAAAAGTACACAGCTAGATGGAAGCTGATCTAGGACCAGAAATGAGTTCTTTCAACTTATAGATCAGGGCTTTTCCTACTATCTCACAAGGCCACTGAGATCTAAAATAGAACTCTCTGATCTAGAGGATATCTAGAAGTATATTAGGCACAGGTGGGGGTGTATGGGTGGGGAAGACAGCATTCCAAGTAGAGGAAATAGCACTTGCAAGACCCTGAGGAATGAGAGAGAATGGTGGTTCCTAAGAACACAAAGCAGACCCGTAGGGCAAGAGCAGGAAAAGCAACATGGATATTAGTGTAAGATGAGGCTAAACATGTAGCAGGGCCCAGATTCTGAAGGCTGTGAGGGCTAATATTTTACTTATTTAGCTGGATCTCACACTCACAAGCAGTTTCCTTCCTAAATAGGATCAACACGCATTTCTTTGGACCTTTGCTGACACCAAATGGTACCAGCCTTTGAGCCTCTCAGGTGAGGTGGGAGGTGGGGAAAGGAGGACATAAAATTAGCATAAGTACATCAACCTAGTTGCACACCTGTCTTAGTATGAATAAATAACATGTTCTGCATTTTCATGTGCTATGACTTTCCAAGTGAATATAGATGTTATGATGAACAAAACTCAAATTCATTTCATTGTACTCCTGAATTCCTGGGAGCTTTTAGCCATTATGGATATAATCCCTCTACCTCTTGCCTCATTGGTCTGTGACAACAAACACAGTTGCAACTCCTTTTGCTCTACAAATTATTGTGGCTTGAAAGTTGGCCCCACTCAAAGAATCATCCAGCTATTTCTGGGTATTTCCATGGGGATGGAATAGATCCCTTGGGCTCTTCCTACCTGAGTTTCTCCACCTCTTCTCCTCTTCTCTGAGTTTCATGCCATTGTCCATGTTCTGTTCTCCTTGTGGTTCACTGCTTTTCTGTGCCTATCTTTGTTCATTCCCACCTTGCATAAACCCTTCACTGCCTTTCTTTATTCTCGCTGCTCCTGAACCCCTTGTTATGTTTGTTCATTTCCATTGGTCATATCAGCACTGCTACTGTTGGGCTCAAAGGCTGAGATAGGTTGCTTTCTACATGGAATGGAATCATGACAGAATCTCCTGAGGTTTGAGGATGGCTCTGTCACTTCACTGAGATTGGCCTCTTCTCCAGCCATCATCTCTGCACTTCTACACCCACAGCTGCAGCTGATGTAAGAGGACCAGCATATATACTTGTGGAAAGCCCAGACTTGCTGTTACTACACTCTTCTAGCCTTCCCAGTTGTACTAGGGCTACTTACTCCCAATGATGGAATTTCTCTGAGGGTTTGATACCTAGGATTTCAGTACAAATGGCACAACAGAAATAGAGGAAGTCCTTTGTTCCTCTAGTCCGCGGGTCAGCAAACTAACTCAGGGGCCAAATCTACTTGTTTTTATAAATGAAATTTCACTGAAACCCAGCAACAACTATTTTATTTATAGATTGTTTATGACTGCTATTATACTACACTGGCAGAGTTGAGGTTATGACAGACATGGTATGACCTGCAAAGTCAAAAATACTTACACTCTGGACTTTTACAGAAAAAGATTGTCAGTTCTTTATCTCGTTTATAAAATCATTCAAGGAATGGTTTTAAAATGAAAAGTGGGTGATATGATCAGATTTATACTTTGCAAAGGTCACTCCAGTTGTAGTGACAAAAGTGAGTTCAGGGTGGGAAAATCAAACTGGAGACAAAGACCAGATAAGAGGCTGTTCCAGTAATTCAGAGAAGAGGTGATGGTGGCCTGAACCAAAGGAACAACAGTGAAAATGCAAAGAGGTGATGGATTTGAGAACTATTGAGGAGGTAGAAATGATAAAACGTGATAGTGGATCAGGCGCTTCATACCTCTTCTCTGACACTCAGCCTCCAGGCTCTAGGTACTACAAGTCTGATCATGGATTTGCTGCTTTGTTTCTGTGGTCTCCCGATTCCTGTCTGGGTCTTCTTCTAACCCCACCAGAGCACTAGAGTTCTATTTTCCTATTTTTGCCTGATGGCTAGGGCTCTACTGCCTCCTGACTATCCACTATGAGGCAATTAGGGGAATTCAGTATTAGGATCCATGTCTCTTGTCTTTGTCCACCAATAGAAGATACTACTAACTTGGACTTGCATTGCCTTCTGATATTTTAGGCAGGAACCTCTGTGAGAGGTTCTATGATTTCTCTGTCAGGCTGAACTTTCTGCTAGCAGTTGTGTATTCCAGGAAATGACTATAGCTCTAAATCCAACTTCTCACAGTTTGCTTGGTTCTTTTACAGTACTTGAGATGGCTGGGCCAATTCCAAGGTACTACAAAAGTAAAGAAGAGTAGGTAGGTATCCCGGGGCTTCATTATATTTAAAATGCTAATTCTTTGATTTTTATGCAGTTATCTCAACTGATTAATAATTTTTGATGGAATGAGAAAAGATAACTCTGTTTTAGTCTTTCCTCTAAGGTTCTGTCTGTGTTTATTCTATATCCCTATATGCTGATAACTTCCTAGTTTCTGTCCTAGAATCTAGCATATATCTAGCTTCCACTAAATTCCTCCACCTGGATGTTATCAAAACACTTAAAGTTCAATCTGTCTAAAACCTAAAACCTTTATCTTATTGCTCCTTTTCCTTTTCTTCCTCCCATATCCTTTGTACTAATGAATGGCCCCACCAATCAATCCTGTCACACAAGCAAAAGATGTGGAAGTCATCCTGGAGTTATAAATTCTTCCTATTTCCTTACTCTACAGTCTATCAGGATTCTGTCTCTTAAATATATTTTAAAAATCTTTATCTCTTCTACATTCTTGCTGCCTTTGTTTAGTCTTTTTATGTCTCACAATGACTAGTCATTTCCTGGCTTGTCTCTCTGCCTCTTGTCTTGTTCTGATCTAATCCTTCAAGGACGGGAACCAAATGACCATCATTTTAGTATCCTCAGAACTGAGGATGAGATGGGAACACAGAAGGTCCTTGTTGAATATGCACCAATTTAAATAAAGAGGAAAATCAGGATAACTTATGTCTTTTCCTTTTGATACTCCTGATCTAAGATCTTCTCTTGTCAGTATCTTCCTTCTGGTTCCTAGAAAATTCCTCCTATGCTATGGAAGACCTCAAGTGAGGTTTCTACCAAGACTTTGAGAGGATTTGAAGCTTTTTTAAAATAAAAAGTTTAGCTTTTTCACAGGCACTGTTATGGCTCACTGGGGAGGTGGGAAGGCCTTCTGCTGGGGTGAGAATACAAGTCAGGCTCCTAAATTTTCATAACGGAATGTCAGCCTCGCCACCTGACAGTCTAAAACATATGCCCAAAGCATATGGATCTCTTTTCAATCAACACAACGTCTTCACTTCCTCTAAAGAGCTCAATCTTGGACTGACTGATATTCAGCCCTATCCAAGAAGCTCAGCTAAAAAGAGTGATATTTGAGAGATATTTGGAGCTAATCATTCAGTCTCTAAGTTTGGACTACAAGTTAAAAATTCGTTTGGACTACAGCTCTAATTCCATTAGAAATGTCATCAGTGAATAACATTTAAGTAATGTGCTTTCTGATTTTTTTTCTTTCTTTTCTTTTTGAGATGGAGTGTCGCACTGTCACCCAGTCTGGAGTGCAGTGGCACAATCTCCACTCACTGCAACCTCCATCTCCCAGGTTCAAGTGAATCTCCTGCCTCAGCCTCTGCGTAGCTGGGACTACAGGTGCACACCACCAGGGCCAGCTCATTTTCGTATTTTTAGTAGAGACAGGGTTTCACAGTGTTGGCCAGGATGGTCTTGATCTCTTGACCTCGTGATCTGCCTGCCTCAGCTTCCCAAAGTGCTGGGATTAATACAGGTCTGAGCCACCGGTGCCCAGCCTGTGCTTTCTGATTTTGTGCAAGACTGATAAAAAATGCTTGCTTCTGAAGAATCACCTCCCTCCCCAAGTATTTGTCCATTGTCTTACTCAATGTGTCTTTGAGAAAAAAAAATATTTCTAAAGAAGTAGTATGCTGCTTATATTGGGTAATGAGAACTACTATAGTTCTGTTCAAGACAAAGTTTCAATATCTGAGCTACCCCTCTTCTTCTTTGGATAATAGTAACTGTAGATAAAATAACAAAAGATAAAATTTAAAAGACAATAACACTTTAAGGAACAAACTAAATATGTCTTTGACTAGAAAAGAACAGAAATGCAAAGCAGTAGGGCTGGAGATGAATGTCTACTGGGCTGTAGCACTGTAGGCAGACGGAGATGATTAGGAGTTCAGCACTCACAGGGTGACAGGATCTAAAAGTGCCAAGCAGGTGGCAACCAGACATTGGATCGTTGTTTGAAATCAGGGTCTGAGGTGGAGTACCACTCCATAAAAGGAAGCTTGAAACAAAAACAAAAACAAAAAACTGCTGTCTAATACTACCAGAATATCAAGAAAGGAAGTAAAGATGAAGCTACAGTTTTGAAGCCAGAGCTTCTGTGAAGCTGCCTTCTGGCTCAGTGATGAGTGATAATGTCACAATTATCCCAAGAAGGCAGGAATACCAATATAACAATATAAGATTTATTTCTAATTTGGGATCCTAACAGGGTTGGCTGAAGGCCATTGAAAGGGAGGAAAGAGATAGAGGAAGAAAAGCCTAAATAATTGACAAAGCTTCCTCCTACCCAAGACAAACCTGAAAATCTAAATTCCATAATTAATGAAGAAAAAATACTAAAAATAGCCACGAAGATAAATTATTGACATCAATTCCTTCTCAGATGGAGTGAAAATAATTATACAGTCTGAAAAATGCTTTATAATAAGACATTTATGATCTTTCACCAATAAGATAAAAAAGAAAAAATTCATAATGAAGACTAAGAAAATATAGAACAAAACCATGCAAAAATGATATGATAACAGGCAGATCTAAAAATAGCTTATTAAAAATTCGAGAAATAACATGGCATAAACTTTTGAAAAGGCAAAAGCAAAGAGAGAATTAGTAAATCAAAAAAATAGACCTGAGGCATTGTGAAAAAGCAGTTCAGAGAAAGGGAAGGAGGATTGAGGAGGTGAAAGTTAAGTATAGCAAAAGCTCCAGAAGAAGAGAGAAAAGAGTGAAGTAGCAACAGTTGAAGAGACCTTGGCTATGCATTTTTCAATGTTGAAGACACAAGTCCTCAGATGAAAAATGTAATCCAGGTTCTAAGAAGGATGAATGAAAATAAATGCATACTTAGATACGTCTTAGTAAACTTGAAGATAAGGAGAACATGTTATAAAGTTTTAGTTACGCAAGATGAATAAGTTCTAGAGATCAGGTGTACAACATTGTGCCTATAGTTAGCAGTACTGTGTTTTGCACATAAACATTTGTTGAGAGAGTGGATCTCATGCTATGTTCTTACCACAATAAAACACAAAGCAAAACAAAAAACTATTTGAAGAAAAAATCAGATTCTTAAAGAATGGCCTTGGCTGGGCGCAGTGGCTCATGCCTGTAATCCCAGCACTTTGGGAGACCGAGGTGGGCGGATCACCTGAGGTCAGGAGTTCGAGACCAGCCTGACCAACATGGAGAAACCCCATCTCTACTAAAAATACAAAATAAAAATACAAAATTAGCCAGGCGTGGTGGCACATGCCTGTAATCCCATCTACTAGGGAGTCTGAGGCAGGAGAATTGCTTGAACCTGGGAGGCGGAGGTTGCGGTGAGCTGAGATTGTGCCATTGCACTCCAGCCTGGGCAACAAGAGTGAAACTCTGTCTCAAAAAAAAAAAAAAAAAAAAAAAAAAAAAAAGATGGCTACTAGGCAGACAGTTGACTTCCAATCAGCAACTATCCAAAAGAGCAATATCTACAAATTGCTGAGGAAAGCCACTGTCAATCTAGAATTATATGACTGGCAAAACCACCTATGTGTAAAAGGTTACATCAGGCCAGGTACGTAAACATAACAAGGCTTTCCTGGGAAGGAAACATCAGTTCTCACAACACCATTTCCTTGAATGCTTACTGAGTTAAGATAAATATGGAAGGCCAGGCACGGTGGCTCATGCCTGTAATCCCAGCATTATGGGAGGCTGAGGCAGGTGGATCACTAGAGGTCAGGAGTTCAAGACCAGCCTGGCCAACATGGCGAAACCTTGTCTCTACTAAAAATGTAAAAATTAGCTGGGCATGATGGCAGGCACCTATAATCCCAGCTACTCAGGAGGCTGAGGCAGGAGAATCCCTTGAACCTGGGAGGCGGAGGTTGCAGTGAGCCGAGATCACACCATTGCACTCCAGCCTGGGTGACAAGAGCGAAACTATGTCTCAAGAGAAAAAAAAAAAAAGATAAATATGGAATACTGCATGCTAAGAGCTAATAATCTGTCTTGTTTACTGTGAAATTCCTGATTAGAGAGAGCATATCTGGACTGAGATTTTTCTACATGGGCATACAAGTTTCGGGCCTATATGACAGGAACAATATATAAGAGAGGTGGGAAACTAAGGCAGTAGCTTCTCTGTCCTAAGTGAAACCGTATATATGTTGAATACATCCTGTGTAGGTAAGGGGAGATACAAGAAGCTGTGTATACATATTCTTTTAGGACCTCCAAGTAGTAATAAGGCTGTTTTTCTTGACTTCTATAAATCTGAATATTTTAATGATAGATTAAATCCTATTGTGTTATATGAGTTTGATTTCCAATCTTGTGATCACTGCTAGTAAAATAAAACATTTTTCACATACAAAAATTAGGAGACTTTTCCACTCACAAACTATTATTGAATGAACTATAAAGGCTGTAATTTAGCAAGAAGAAAATCGAACTCAAGGAGGGAGACTGAGATGCAAGAAACAAAACCAAGTAGAGAAACTTAAAAATTAAGTGGATAACTAATGGTTATCTACCCAAAGGAAAAGAAGTCATTATATGAAAAAAGATAAAAAGATACTTGCACACACGTTTACAGCAGCACAGTTCGCAATTGCAAAAATGTAAAGCCAACCCAAATGCCCACCAATCAACGAGTGGATAAAGGAACTGTGATATGTATATGTGTGGACACTGTGAGATATATATATCAGCCATAAAAAGGAATGAATTAATGGCATTTGCAGCAACCTGGATGGGATTGGAGACCATTATTCTAAGTGAAGTAACTCAGGAATGGAGAAGCAAACATCGTACATTCTCACTCATAAGTGGGAGCTAAGCTATGAGGATGCAAAGACATAAGAATGACACAATAAAATTTGGGGACTCAGGGAAAGGGTAAGAAGGGTCTGAGGGATAAACGACTACAAGTTGGGTTCAGTGTATACTACTCTGGTGATGGGTGCACCAAAATCTCACAAATCACCATTAAAGAACTTACTCATGTAACCAAACACCATCTGTTCCCCAATAACCTATGGAAATCAAAAAAACTTTAAAAAAGTTGAATGGAAACTCAAAAAAAATTAAGTGGATAAGTTTTTTTTTTTTCAATTAAAAAGTGAAACAAATTGCTAAACCTCAATAATAGAAGAGAAGGTGAGTCTTCAATGGTTACTTAATGTGTTAACATCTTTGTCCTGTTTGAGAGAAAGAGATAATGATGCTGAATGACTTTATACTCTCCTAAGAAAAACACTTAGAAAAGGATATAGTTTTAAAATTATAAAGTACATATTTTTAAAACTTACTGAAATACATATTTTATAATTTTTAAACTTAAGAATAACCATTAAAATGAGAGTAATATTCTCCATAGCTTCTGAATTCACAAAGCAAAAAGGAGTATAGAAAATTTTATCAGTACCTCAGGAGGTAGAAAAGGAGGAAAAAAAGAAGCAAAAAGAAAGGAAGAGAATTAGATAATCAATGAGTTTTCCTTTTTCCCATGGCTGGCAGGATGACCAGATAAAAAATATTTTCCAAGTATTTCATCCTGTATTCCTAATATGGTTATTTTCACTTTTCATAAGATAATTTCTCATTTCTTTTGCCTTCATTTTGGATATCTATATATTCAAGTTAATTTTCTTCTTGTATTAGAATCATACAATTTTAGACCTGGAAAAGTCCTTAGAGATCCCCTGGTACAGAAATAAAAACAAAGCAGGTATACTACCATGATCTTATGCACAAGGCAGGCATTGCTAATTAAATACAATGTTCCTTCTCACTAAGCCTAATCATGGTCTTACATATTTCTCAATAAAGCTTTCCTACTGTATTTTATTGGCCCAAGAGATGAAACCTATTTACTATCAAGATCTAGTCCAATTATGTCTGTGACAGATGAAGAGACTGAGATGTGGGATGACAAGATAATTTGCCCAAGGTCACACAAAAACTGAAACAAGAGCTAAACCTATCAAATCCAGGATATCATCTTCTATATCAGATCAAGTCAATAAATCCTATGGCTCCTCTCCCAATCAAAGAAACTTCTAGAACCCCCAAGAATGTTGCTTTTAGTTTTAAGTTTTTTGTTTTTCCTAACCAGTTGTGGGTTCCAATTCTGTACAAGATGAAGTCACAACATGCCATTTTACTGCTTCCACTAATCACAACAAAAAACTCTGGACAAAATATGTGTGAAAAATAGAGAACAGAATGTAGATGGCTAGGGGCTTAGGGACTTGAGGAATTGCCTGGAGGTGGGTTCCCTGGGTTTTTCTCTTGCCTCTTATTTGTCCTGACTTTGGCGCTGGAGAAGCCTACAACTTGAAAACAGGCACAGAAAAAAAAAAAAAAAAAAAAAAAAAAAAAAAAAAAAAAAAAAAAAAAAAAGCCACGAGAAAATCCTGGGCTCTTTAGCCAAAGAACTGTGAAAAGTTATTTGTGAAAGGTATAACCCAGTAAGTCACATCCTTTAACCATACCTGCCTGCTCTCAGGGTGAGTACCACAAGCAAGTCATGCCCCATCCTCCACCTTGATAGGCACTGTAGGAAATACAGTCCGTGGGCAGAGCCCTCTCTTCCAGGCCCCTTGCAATAAGGAGGGGGTGCTCTTCCCCTTTGAAGACTATGGGTGGAATTCTGACTTCCAACCCTGCATTAGTCTGCTCTGGTTGCCATAACAAAAGACTGCAGAGTGGGTGACTTAACAGAAATGTATTTCCTCACAGTTCTGGAGGCTGGAAGTTCAAGATCAAGGTACTGGTAGGGTTGGTTTCTGGTGCGGCCTTCCTTTGTGGTTTTCAGTCAGTTGCCTTCACTGTGTCTTACCTCTGTGCATGTGCGTAGGGCAGAGGAGAGAGAGATGTCTGATGTCTCTTGCTCTTCTTATAAGGACACCAGTCATAGCAAATTAGGGTCCTACCCTTATGACCTCATTTAACCTTAATTACCTATCCAAAGACCTTGTCTTCAGATAGAATCACATTGGGGGTTAGGGGCTTCAACATATGAATTTTGGAGGATATAATTCAGTCCATAACAACCCTGAACCCCTGTCCTGCAGTAATGCCCTGCCCTCTCTGGTGGAGCCTGTGTGTGAAACCCTGACTTCCATCTCTGCCCTGCATTAATAAGGAAACAAAACTGGTAAATTAAACTTTATCAAAATTACAGTCTTTTGCTCTGTAAAATAACCTGCTACAAAGATGAAAAAACAAGCTGCAGACTGAGAGAAAATACTTGCAAATTACAGACCTAATAAAGGACTTATATCCAGAATATATAAAGGACTCTCTAAATTCAGTAGTAAGAAAACAAACAATGCAATTAGAATATGGTCAAAATCTTGAACAGACACTTTTCTAAAGATGACATCCTGGTGGCAAATCAGTATACGAAAAAATAGTGAATATCACTAGCCTCTAGGAAAATGCAAATTAAAGCTATATGTGCTACCACACCTATTACAATAACCAAAATAAAAATTACTGATAGTACCAAGTGCTGATGAGGAATGTTAAATGGCATAGCCATTTAACATTTCCAAACAATTTGGAAAATAGTTTGGCAGTTTCCTGTAAACATACACACACCACAGGACCCAGAAATCTGTTTCATCAGTGTTTATCTTAGAGAAATGAAAAGTTATGTTCACACAAAAACCTGTACATGAATGTTTATAGCAGCTTTATATTGTACCGGTCAAAACTGGAAACAACCCATATGTCCTACAACTGATGAATAGAATAACAAAGTGTGGGCCATCTATACTATAGAATACTGCTCAAAAATAAAATGGAATTAACTACTGGTTCATGTAACAACTTGGATGGATCTCAAAAGAATTATGCATAGTGAAAGAGGCCAGTCTCAAAAGGTTACATATTGTATGATTACATTTATATAATATTATTGATGTGGCAAAATCAATGCTGCATAGACATATGATTGCCAGGGGTTAGGATTGGGGGTAGGATATGATCATTAAGGTGTAACTCAAGGGAGTTTCTTTGTGGTGACAAAACAGTTCTGTATACTGACTGGTGGTGGTTACACCAATCATAGAACTATATACACACACACATACCCCCAAAAGAAGTCCACACAAAATCTGGTGAAATCCAAATAAAGTATTGTACTATTGTGTTACAGTTATTGTTATTGTATTGTATGTACCAATGTCAGTTTCTTACTTTTGACAATGTTCTATGGTTATGCAAGATATTATCATTAGGAAAAGCTGGGTGAGAGGTACATGGAAATTCTCTGTACTATATATGGAATTTCAAGTCTAAAACTATTTCAAAATAAGAGTTATAATTTTAAAAAAATTAGTTGTAACAAATTTTTAAAAATGTTCTAGTCTCACACCTGTCTGACTTCAAAGCCAGTGTGATTAAACCACTACAGCACATGGTAAGGATCCATTAGAAAAATGCTTATGTTAGCAGGCACAAATAAGGGACACTCCCAGCTATTCAAAATTATTTTTGTCTCCTTAAACTCTAAAATAAAAAAGCACAAAACAAGAAATGGCTGAGATAACTGTAACATTTGAGGTGGGATGGTTTTAATAGATTTTACCATTTTAACTCTTTTAGGTTAAATCCCACTTTGTTGTTCAGTGATCTCAGAATGTGTTATGAATTCTCTTTGGTAGATTTTCACATCAGCATTTCAAATCACCTTACTCTAGATGTTTTTCTCTTGGGTGTTCTTTTTGTTAATATTTTTAACTTCACAAAGCTCTTTTCTATCATTTTAGTCAGTTAATTGAAAGCAAAGCTTAAAGGAAACGAACATGTTTAAAATAAACTTTTTAGGGTTGGAGACTACATGCTTTTTGTTATTTTTCTTGCTCTGATATCTTATTAGTGTTATCACATTCCTGAAATACTTAACATGGTTAAAAGCGTGAAAAGCACAAGTATTGAAAGACCTTAGGAGACTGCATTTTGAAGCCCTCAAAAATGTGAACTGGGAAATACATAAAACAACTCTGTTTGTTGGGCTTAAGGTCATGGGAAATACATCTGTTTGCATTTGTGGAGTATACGGTCATAGAAAACTACGCCACATGAAGCAATGGAGCAAAAAGCACAGCAGCAATATGCGGTTACATCATCTGCTAAGCATGTATATCACAAATTACTTGAAAGCAACCATCATGATATTCTGGGTCCCACCAAAATGTTATGATTAAACATTCACAACAAAGGCTGTGACCAGGAGCCTTTGTTCTGAGCAGGGTTTATTTGAAGAAAATGGAATGTTATTGTAATAAGAAACCTGGGCTGGCTCTGCCTCTCCAACTCATTAGGCTGTGGTAATGTGCATGAGGTGGTAGGGTGAAGGGAGATGGGCTGGGGAGAGGCTCATAAGTTCCACACAACACCCTGGGGCTTGACAAGGGAAGAGGAATGACAGGTGTAGAGGAGATACATGAAGTTCTCCATCGGATACCTCCTGCAGAGTTGGAGTCCTAGCCTTCAGGGCAGAACTCTCAGGAGGTGCACTCTATCATAGTCAAAAATTCCAGTGATACATTGTTCATGAGAAAAATCAGACAAGGCAATTACAGGAAAGAGCAGGAAGCCACCTCCGTCTTCCAATCAGATTTTCAATATTTAACCATCACTTCCTAAGTACAGTTGGGCTCACTGAATTATGCAGCATCCACAAGACTGTCAGAGAAGATTTGTTCCTAATAATGGATTTTTGCATCACAAATGAATAGGGCTCTTCGACTTTATATTCATCTCCCTTTTCTGTGGTTACTTCTGCCTAATTTGCGTTTTTACCTGTCACTTTGCCTATATTATAAGAAATGTGAAAAATATGAAGAATCCTCTTTTATTGTCATGGCCTATGAGTGCCCAGACTGCTTGACCCTATATGAATTAAATACACCTTTTTGGATATTTTGTTCTTCCTGTATGTAGGGCTTCAAATGGGTGCAAATAAGATACAGTTAAATCTAAATGTACTGTTTCCACCAGAAGAATAAAAACAGGCACTAGTCTGCTACCAGCTGAAGATGAGAAAGTGAAAACAGGTGTAGCTGAGATAAATTAAATTTAAAAAAATGGGAGCCTTGGGCATTTTTCATAACAGCCCTGGAGTTAGTGGTTGGCTGGGAGCAGGGACAGTCCTGTGTGTGGTTTGAAGTTATGTGGAAGTCATTCACATTTAGCATTTATTCGCAGGCTATGGGGGTAAGGGTGATGCTCATTTCTCGTAGAGAGAGAATGTTCACTTACTAAAAGCCTGCCTGGACTTTGTCCTTTTCCAGGGACCATTGAACAATTAGGAGTTCTAGATTATACCTGGCATTAAGGATGTCATAACAAACTCCACTTTCTAAGGTTTCTGATCCTTACATATAATCAAGGGAAGTAATGGTTTATTTTCATCTGCATGCATTCTCATACCTTTGCTGAGATTATGCCAGGGAAAAACAAGAACATCCATTTAATGGGAAGTGTCATATCTTCCTCTGACCCACCCTCCCTTCCTTTCTTCATTCCTTCCCTCAGCAGAGGTTTTCAAGTGCTTGCCGTGTGCCAGATAGGCACTGTGCTAGGCTCTGGGGAAATCACAACTAACAACATGTAGCCCGTGTTCCAGGGATGATTTTACATTCCAGTATGGAATACAGAAAAGTAAACAGGCAATTGCAACACAGTGTAATAAGTAGAATACATCTTCTGGTAATAATGATAACAATAATAGGGGTATATTTCTTAGGTGATTCTCTCAACTATCCCTTGAGCCAGGTACTATTTTTATTCCTGTTTTACTGAAAAAGCTTGAGGCTTGGTCAATTTTGCAAGTTCATAAACTTAGCAAGTGTAAAGTTGGAATTTGAATCCTGGCCTGTGGAATTTGAATCCTGTTTGTGCAGTCCTAGAACTGGAGCACTTAACTTTGACACTAATTGGTTGCTATGGGAAAACATGGTGGTGGCAATGTACATCTAGCATAGTCTTGGAAGCCCCAGAGGGTGGTTACGGAGGGCTTCTTAGAGGAAGTTACAACTAATCTGAGAATCGAAGAGAGAATAATAGTGGAAATAATAAGGTATGAAGAATAAGATATATTTAGGTTGGAAACCTGGCCATTCCTACATTTTAGCTTGGGTAAAATGTTTAACTTCTCAGCCTCAACTGCCTTATCTATTAAAACAATGATGCTAATATTATCCCTATTTCAGAGTTGTTAGAATGCAGTGAGATAGCATAGCATATGTGAAAGTTTTAGCATAAGACTTGGCATTAGGAAGACACCCAGTAAATGTTTATTTTCTACACTTTTCCAAGCAATAATAACATTCTGCATTTTACCATGCATACCATGGAATGTGTGATCTGCCTTAACCCAAAAGCCATGGGATAATTCAGATAGTTTAAAATGAGAGTTTAGATTATTTATTCTAATTTTTATTAGTCCTAACCCTAATATTGCCTTGGTTATTTTGGGTATTTCACTTATCTACTTGCCTAACAACTCATTCAGCTATTACTGGGTATATTTTAGAATAAACATTCCTGGAGGAAAAAGATGTTTGGCTATTTCTCAGAAATAACAGAGCTTGAAAGGAGCATTTATCAAAACAACTAAAAAAAAATCTCAGTGACTGGTTGCTGGATTAAAGGAAGAAGACATGAATCTAAAACATAATAGATTGCTAATTGTTTCTCAAGTTCATGGCCATTTGTAACATTTAAAAATAATTATGTACATTATGATAGAATTACTTTCAGATGTAAGAAACCCCTCTTCTCCATACCATTTAATTAAATATTAGGTACTGTTGAAACAAATGGATGAAATTGGTTTAGGATAAATGGTTGTACCACTGTTACTGCAAGGTGAATACTCATAAGCAAGATTCATAATCTTTCTCATTAAATCTCTTTTCCTCTTATGTGTCATATCTCAGTTAATATTATCACCATCCTCTAAATTACTCAGGTTAAAAACTTTGACTTATTTTTTTCTTCTCTTTGTATCAAACCAGCTGTTAAATGTGGTAGGCAGAATTCTAAGATGGTCCCCAAGATTCCTGCAACCTGGTATAATATTTTCTATATAATTCCTTCCCTTTGAAGGGGAACATCACACACCGGGGCCTAATATGGGGAGGGGGGAGGAGGGAGGGATTGCATAGTTATACCTGGTGGGTGCTGACGAGTTGATGGGTGCAGCACAACAACATGGCACAAGTATACGTATGTAACAAACCTGCACGTTATGCACATGTACCCTAGAACTTAAAGTATAATAAAAAAATAAAAAATAAAAAAAAATAATTCCTTCCCTTTAAGCGTAGGTGGGACTTGTGAAAATGATGATGTCACTCTAGCGATTAGGGTACATTATATGGCAAAGGCAAAGGGATTTCACAGATGTAATTAAGGTCCCTAGTCACTGGATTTTGACTTAATCAAAGTGGATTATCCTAGGTGGGCCTGACCTAATCAGCCCTTTAAAAGAGGGATTTAGCCTTTCCTGAGCCCAGACATTTGGAGGAGCAGATGTTCTCTTGCTGGTTCTGAAGAAATAAACTGTAATGTTATCAGAAAAAAGAGCACGGGGTAAGAATATGAGAGTGACCTCTAGGAGCTAAGAGGTGTTTCCAGCCAGTAAGTACCAAGAAAAATGGGGAGGTCAGTCATATAACCACAAAGAAAAAAAAAAAAGAATTCTGCCAACAATTCCAATTAAGCTTGGAAGCAGATTCTTCCCTAGTCAAACCTTCAGACAGGGATGTAACCCACCTGACATCTTTACTGCAGCCTTGTGACACCTGAGCAGAGACTTAGCTAAGTCACACCTGGACTCAACCCACAAACTGTGAGATATCAAATGTATGTTGCTTTAAGTGACTACACTTGCATTAGCTTGCTATGCAGCATAGAAAACTAACACATTAAGTTCTCTTCATTCTCCCCTTCCAGTGTCTTTATCTATCCCCTTTTCTCTATTACTGTGGCCCTCATTTATGTCTTCATGTCTCTCACCTGAACTAATAACTTTCTAACTAGTCTTGTCATTTTCAATTTTTCACTTCTCCAGGAAATCCACTGCCCATATATCCACTGTATTCTGTCTTATAGAAATGTAGTTCTGATTATATCTCCCCCTTTAAAAATTCTCGTTGCTCCCAATTTTCTCCACAGTCAAGGGAGTATAGCTTTGTCATTTGGGCTACAGGTTTTTGATTTAGAGAGCTATGGATTATGAAATTAAATTCCAACACTTAACCAGCTTTATGAACATGGGCAGTGAATAAACATCTTTAAGCCTCAGTTTGTAAAGCAGAGGTTATAATTTTCCCTTCCTAATAGGGTTATGGTGAGAATTAAATAAGATAATGCATGTAAAGATTATGTCACATAGTATGTGCTCAATAAATCATAGCTATTTTAGTGGTTATGATATAATTAAATTCAAACTCTTATTCTGGTACTCAAAGTTACTAATGATCCTCAATAGCTTTTTCAGCCACATCTCCTACATCTTTATGCAAATCTTATGGATCAGCCATGAGAGACTATCACAAAACTTGAAGTTTTCAGTTAGCTTTCAGCTAGCACCTATAAGTGCTCCTTTACTGAGTACTTACAGCCCAAGTCTGTTCTGCTCTGTTGGAGGCCCATTCTGATTTGTGGTGCCATATAACTTGTTAGTTTTTGTATCAACCCTACCCCTACAACCTTTCCTTTTCTTTTACCTTTTGACTCAGAATTTATCTTTTTGCTTCTGCAGCAGTTTTCTTGCCCCTATGCTTAGTATGTCAAACTATGTTTTGAACTCCAACCTGCTCACATAGTTGGGTACCTCCCCATATAAAAAAGAGATCATTTTTATATTCCCAGTTCACTTGGCACATAATAAGTACTCAAAACCTTGTTGGATGATTAAGAATTAGTTTCACTGACCTCCTTGTCAGTCCTAAGAATGATGGAACAAATTTTTTTTTTAATTTATTTATTATTATTATACTTTAAGTTGTAGGGTACATGTGCATAATGTGCAGGTTTGTTACATATGTATACTTGTGCCATCAAAAAGTGGGCAAAGGATATGAACAGACATTTCTCAAAAGAAGACATTCATACAGCCAACAGACACATGAAAAAATGCTCATCATCACTGGCCATCAGAGAAATGCAAATCAAAACCACAATGAGATACCATCTCACACCAGTTAGAATGGCGATCATTAAAAAGTCAGGAAACAACAGGTGCTGGAGAGGATGTGGAGAAATAGGAACAAATTTTTGTAATGGATGATAACTACTAATGGTTGACTGGCTTTAGAAACATGTTATTTGGCTTAAATAATTAAATATTCTACATAAGAATGCATCAAAGTAAACTATGTGTGCTTTATAAAGCACAATAAAATCCATGAAAAATCTAGATGGCCAATTTGTTTAAATAAACATATCTCTATCTTTATATATGCTTCTTTTTCAGAATAATTTCAGATCTTCATTGTTCTAACAAATCTTTTTATTCCAAACAATTGCATTTATTATCCTGCAAAAAGTCTTGAGATACCACCTAGTGTAGAGATCTGGAGACTTGAATGCATGTAAAGTAGGAACTGTGTCTTCCCTTTCTCTCTGTTAACATACTCTTGTTGATACATACACTCTGCCTGGCTTCTTCTTCCATATCCAGTTGAAGACCATTCTTGCTGGAAAATGTAGACCTCAAATAGAAATTATGCAACCTCGCCTTCTTTTCATCTGGTAATTTTGCATAGATGTTCCCAAGAAGTATTTGAATGCTGAGGAAATCGTTTAGTCTTGAGAAATATAATCTTTTTCTTTCTTTTTCTCTCCCCCTCTCCGTCTCTCCCTCCCTGTCTCCCTCCTTTCTCACTCTCTTTCTTTCTTTCCTTTTGAGGCAGGGTCTCACTCTGTCACACAGGCTGGAGTGCAGTGGTGCGATCTCAGCTTACTGCAGCCTTGGCCTCTTGGGCTCAAAGCGATCCTTCCACCTCAGCCTCTCTAGTAGCTGCTACTACAGGCACACATCACCAAGCCCAGCTAATTTTTGTGTTATTTATAGAGACAGAGTTTTGCCATATTACCCAGGCTGGTCTCGAACTCCTAGACTCCAGCAATACACCTGCCTCAGCCTCCCAAAGTGCTGGGATTACAGGTGTGAGCCACCGTGCCTGACCAACTTCATTTCTTTCTAAGCACTAGCTTTTTAAAACTCTATTCTTAGAAGATAATAATAGCAATGATAGTCCTTGGTGTTATTAGTTGTATCCTCCTTTATTTCACCTTCTATTTATTTTAAATTGGAGCTAGAATTTCTTCTTTCTTAGAATTTTAGAGTCCATGAAATACTGTAAGTAATGTGTGTGTGTGTGTGTGTGTGTGTGAGGGTCTTTAAAAATGCTCGCTTTTTGTTAAACTCGGTGCTAGGTATTTTACGTGCATTTTCTTAGTTAATTCTCCCAACAAACCTACGTGGTGTATACTATTACTTTCCTCATTTTTCCAAGTGAAAACAAGCTTAGAGAGGTTAAGTGATTTTCCTAGTCAGTTTGTGCTCTTTTTGCTGTTCTTGCTTTACAAAAGAAAACTCTGAGATTTAAAGAGGTTAAATAACTTGCTCTATGTCACACAACTAGTAAGTCTCACACCTAGGATTCAAACCTATACGTTTCCTTGAGTCCGTAGTCTGAGCTTTTACCCTCTGCGCTATAGCTCCTTCCTTTCCTTTGAAGGTCTTGATATCTGCTTTCTTAACATCTTCAACACATGCCAGCCTCTGCCCTTATTTTCTTTCTTATTACAAATTCCAAGATGGCATGGTAACCATTCAGTTCTTCCTTGTAAGATAGAAGTTGGTTCAAAAATAGCAGTTTCTTTGCTGTATCTGCTATCATTTCAGAGATGATATTGTCAGTAAGGTAAGCAAAACAGTTTTTAACTACTTTACTTTGAGCTGCAAAGTCTTCTAGTAAATGTGAGAGTTTCCCATGAACACATAGCTTACCTCTGTGCCAGTTTTGTCATAGAAGCAGTCCATTATATTTAGTACATGAATGTCCCCAAGACTGTGCAGGAAGTCAGATCCACACATATTGAATAGTAGACTTAGGTATTATAATGGAGGACTCTGTTTCCAGAAGAATAAAGAATCCTTAATTATACTACAACTTTTAGAAAAGACAAAAGTTGGTGGGACATAGTGGTTGACATCTGTAATCCAAGCACTTTGGGAGGCTGGGATGAGAGGATTGGCTAAGCCCGGGAGTTCGAGACCAGACTGATTAACATAGTAAGACCCTATCTCTACAAAAAAAAGCGACTGGGCATGGAGGTGCATTCCTGTAGTCTCAGCTACTTGGGAGGCTGAGGTGGGAGGATTGCTTGAGCCTGGGAGGTTGAAGCTGCAGTGAGCTGTGATTGCACCACTGCACTCCAACCTGGATAACAGAGTGAAAGAAAAGATAAAAGTTGATGATGTTCTACTTTTTAATTCATTTTATTAATATTAATTTGTTCCTTTATAACCAAGCTTCAATTTGGCACCTTGACCCCAATGACCTCAACTGATGGTAAAGGCTCTGCTATTTTTGTTTGTTTTCAGACAGGCTTTCACTCTGTCACCTATGCTGGAGTGCAGTGGTGTGATCACAGCTCACTGCAGCCTTGACCTCCTGGGTTCAAGTGATCCTCCTACCTCACCTTCCAGAGTAACTGGGACTACAGGAATGTGCCACCACCCCAGGCAAATTTTTTATTTTTTGTAGAAACAGGGTCTCACTATGTTGCCCAGGCTGGGATGGGCTACTTTTGACATACCTAATGACCTCAATCTTGGTTTTAATTGTAATAAGTTTAGGAAAATATATTCTTTATTAGTAGCATAATATGTTCACCCTTTTATTCCACACTCATATTTTAGAAAATAACTAAAGAAATATAATAGATACTCATAATTGCATAAACACTGTATTGAGGTCAAAAGTGGCTACATTGTTAAAACTAAGCTGTTTTGGCCAACGAACAGCCAATTTCACCCAACAATAGCTTGAAACATTTTTCAAAAGTTGATGGATGGCTTAATACTTAGGTGGTGAGTTCACAGGTGCAGTAAACCACCATGGCACAAGTTTACCTATGTAACAAACCTACACGGCCTGCACATGTATCCCGGAACTTAAAATTAAATTAAAAATTTAAAAAAGTTCATGGTGGAATGTCCAAATTCAAGTGTTAAAGTAAATTTAGGAGTATAAACATGTCATTATTAAAACTCAGGCCTCCAGTATATTTTAGAAAGGCATTGATTATCTGTAATTTTTATTTGATTAAATAGGCTGTAGCATTCTTCTATAATGATTAACTGTTTCTCTCTCACTTTGTCTTAACCCAAATGGTCTTCACTATGCTCCTGGTGACAAGTTTAAGAATTCCCATTAAGATTGTATCTAATGTATCACTGGGCTTTCCCCCTTCCTTTTATATTTAATCCATTCCTTTCCAGAAGAAATTCTCTTTAGTTGTCATATTCTTCACAGGAATTATACCAAATATTAATAATAACTCATTTATTATTGTTAGCATCAACGGTAGAGTTACCATATAATTTCTTACCTACATCAGAGTGAAAGGAAACACTATTAATTGTTACTTTCTTATATTAGAATATCAAATTCACCCTTGTTATCTGTCTTAATTAGGGTCTTTATTTGCAACAAAAATCCACTAAAATTAACTTAAGTAAATGAGGAATTTATTGGAAGGGAATGGGGATGGCTTATTAAACCCTAGGATAAGAAATGAAGCTGAGACTTTTGAGGATCTGAACCCAGCACATGGAAAGCCAAGAGCTTGACGTGTTGCTCTCTGCTTTTGAGGGGCCATAGGTTACTAACTTAGTGATTAAGTCCATGCCTTCTTTAGGAGCCATAAGTAATGAATCATTCTCAGAATGAATAGATCAAGCATGCCATGAGGTGTCTTTCCATTACCAGTATATAAATATTTACTGCTGTCACAGTTCATTTTTCACGTTTTCATAAACGCCCATAATTTGCCAGGTAAGCATGCTGCCACATACATAATAGATGATGAGTAAACATTTGTTGAATGAGTAAGTATTATAACTCACTTTTAGAGTGCTGTCATATTCCTTCTTGGATATGAAGATGTGACAGTGACATCTGTCCCTCCATTGACTGATTATGCACATCGGTATTGCCCTGGGCAGGATTGATGTGACTGATCTGACACCTTATCTTTGTGTTCCCTGCAGACTTTAATTTTCCACCTAACACATGAAAATCTTAGAAGATCAAATAACTCTAGTCCAGGATAATTATCTTCAAAAACCATTTGATTTGTTTTCTTTGAAAGTCAGGCTTACTGACTTGAAAAAAAATTAAAAAAAAATATTTGAGCAGTTTGAATTAATTTAAAGTCTGAATTAAGAAAATCTGCCAGAATAGGCTTCATTTAAAATTTTTTTGTAGAAATTACAAAAGTGCTAGGAATTTAATGCTTTGAGTGACATCCTTGTGGTAAGATTAGGTCAATAAAAAGCTGGAGAAAACAGCCAGAAGTTTCTTGGCACAATTGTTCTATACCAGACCCTCCCTGGCTTCTGTCTAGGGTTTTTCCCTCCCCTTATTATTCCTGATCAGAATTGGTCCCTGGGACCCTGGTCTTTGGATCCACTTTTCTCCCAGCATCTTAGCAAGTCCTTTCTGATTCCCACCCAAACTCTTCTGGTCCCATTAACAACAATTCCAATTGGCTTTCTGGCATCTATCTTTAAATATCTCTTGACATCCCTTTGTGAAAACATTAATTGTTGCCTCTACTACATGATTTAGCTCCACCTCACACTACAAACTAAGACTGATTACCAATTATGCACTGCTGGTAAAGATTTGGTTCCCACTTGTGAGGATACATTGTTTTTGTTTGTTTGTTTTTTGTTGTTGTTGAGACAGAGTCTCACTCTGTTGCCCAGGCTGGAGTGCGGCTGCACAATCTCGACTTACTGCAACCTCTGCCTCCCAGGTTCAAGCGATTCTCCTGCCTCAGCCTCCCAAGTAGCTGGGACTACAGGCACATGCCATAACACCTGGCTAATTTTTGTATTTTTAGTAGAGATGAGGTTTTGCCATGTTGGCCAGGCTGGTCTTGAACTCCCGATCTCAGGTGATCTGCCCGCCTCTGCCTCCCAAAGTGCTGAGATTACATGCGTGAGCCACCGCACCCAGCCTCATTGTTCATCGTTAATATATTTCCAAGCATGGATCTTTGTATCTGCCCTAATGAAGAGATACAACTCGTTTATTATTGTTAGCATCAATGGTAGAGTTACCATATAATTTCTTACCTACATCAGAAAAAATGTAAGAGTGAAAGGGAACACTATTAATAATTGCTCTGGAATAACAGGTGCACATCAGGATTGCCCTGGGCAAACTGGGACTATTGTTACCCTAATCATTACTGATTATCTGGCTTCTCTGGGAAAATATTTTATTTCTGTATTGAGATTCATTTATTTTTATTCATGTGTTTAAATCTCTTGAGTTTACTGATTTCTGGAATAAGCAATTCAGTAAGTAGATTAGAGATCAGTCTTACTGAAATACTCTTTAAAAGCAAACAAACACTATCCAAGGACCTTAGACTTTCAAAATTAAGGAACATTTGACATTTTAGAAATACTTGACATGGACACTTTTCTTTTAAAAGTAAGGAATTGATTACCTTGTCAGAAGGAGTTACCTACTTTTATCTTTATTCACAAATAATTACTAGTTTATGTACGTTAGGATGGCATTAAGACTTTAGGGTTTTTTTTCCGAAGCCCCTGTGACGTAGTCCAGTATGGACCATAATTTAAAGTTCTGTAATAGAAACATGCATCCAAAATTGACTAAGTAGTTTTGCCTCTTTTATGTATAAATTTCTAAATTTTTAAGTTTTGGATAATTCCTTATACATTATACACATATATATTTATAGAATATCTGAGTTGATAATTACCTCACAAACCATCTAATTCAGTGGTTTTCCCCCTTGGCTGCGTATCTGAATATTTGGGGAGCTTTAAAAAAAAATACTCTCTTTCCTATCGCCAGAAATTCTAATTTAAGTGGTCTGGGATGGAACCCAGGTATAGACATTTAAACAAAAAATGCCTCAGGTGATTCTCATGAGCAGTCAGGGCTGAGGCTGCTCTGATTTAATTCAACCCTGGTGTTTCACATCTGAGAAAATTGAGGCCCCTCTTACTTAGCTGTCACTGTGGGTTAACAATCTAAATATCCCTGTGAATCTCTAGATGTTTTTAAAAGGGCTCTGCAAATGTGACATCACCTTCTTTATTTAGAACTGATCATAATTTTTATGGCTTCCAACAGATGTCTTGGTTTCTTGAATTATCCTTTCACGTCATGGGGCTTCTAAGGCACTTGCTGCCAAAGGAGCCGGAAGGTATGCCTCTTTTTCTGTTCTCCAGGTAGTAGAGCATATTTTAGCTTTTTATTTCTTGCCAGTATTCTTGCTTCAGTTTCTTCATTTATCTTTTGTCCATCAAAGTTTGTCTTTCAACACTTTAGATTATGTGGATTACATGCCTGAAGATGTCAAACTTCAAAAATATTTTTGTTTTGCCTTTATATTTGAGTGATAGTTTAGCTCAGGGGTCAGCAGATTACGGCCCAAGGGCCAAGTCCAGTAAGCTGCCTATTTTTATAAAGTTTTATTAGAACACAACCATGCCCATTGATTTATATGTTGTCCACAGCTGCTTTTAGGCACAACAGCAGAATTGAGTAGCTGTGACGGAGATTGTACAAGCCACAAAGCTGAAAATATTTACCATCCGGTCCTTTACTTTAAAAATTTTCTGACTGGTTAGCTAGTTAAACTCTCTGGACTGCAAGACATTTGTAGGCATTGTGCCTCTATCTTCTAAAGGTAAATAAAGCTGTAGAGATATCAGAGGTCAACATGATTCCCACCTACACTTCCATTACCTACATTAATGACTTGGTCTTTTTGCATGATTAAAGGGTTTTTTCCTTTATCTCTGAAATCTCATAACTTTTAGGCTATGTCTTAGTGTCACTTATTGTTAATCAGTTTTTCTTATCACACTGCACATTTGATTCTTTTTTGTTATTTTTGAATGTTGTTTTGAACACCTATAATCCAAGGATGCCAGTTATCCACATTTTCATTTAACTTTGATGGGCTTGTTTAGTTCTATCTTTTTTCATATATATCCCTATCGCTTACTTTTTTAGCCCCGTATTCTGTATATCTTACAGTATTTTCAGTAATGCCTATTCATCTTTTCCCTGGCTCTCATAACTCTGCTTTAAGATTGTTAAAAATTCTTAAAATATATGACAATATGCTTGATCACAATTTTGTCTGCCTGGTGACAACATTTTTTTTTTTTTTAAACAGATGTTGCTTCTTCATCTGCCATTTGTTTTTTCTGTTTCCTTCCTCCTTTTTTTCTTGCAATATCTTTACATAGTTTGTATACTGGTTTCTTTTTAATTACTACTTATCTTTCAATGAGATACGTTCTTTCTGACTATTTGCAGGAGATAGGACAGGGTTATGTTCTGAGCTATAAAGAATTTTCTATGGTTCATGATTGTGGCATAAACTACTAATTGCATCCTTCAACACTCATTTCTCCTTTCTTCTAATACAGTAGAAACCAGGTTCTATTCATTGTCACTGTTCTCAGTTATAGCCCTAAAATTCTCAACTTTCCTTGCAGGGGATTATAGCAATGTGACTAATCTTTGTCCAAGAATATATAAAGCAAAAGTGTTGAGTTGGCTTTTGGGTAAGCACCTTAAATGTGAGAGGAGAATAGAGCCTTCTTCCTCATCTCTGCAGCCTAGAATATGGATTTAATGACCAGAGTTCCAGAAGCCATCTAAAACCATGAGGGGTGCTTGAAGATGGAAGCCATGTACAGAGGGTAGCAGAGCAGAAAGTTAGGAGCCTGGCTTCCTGATGACACCATGAAGCCACTATACAAGTCTTATTCCTGGAAATTTTTAAACAAAAAATAGCTTTTTTGAGATATAACTTATATATACAGTTCACCCCTTGAAAGTGTACAATCCAATGGTTTTTAGTTTGTTCACAGAGTTGTGCAACCATCACCACAATCAGTTTTAGAACATTTGAAATTATTTTAAGTGAGAAAAAAATAATCATGTTAAAGTTTTTTGGATTTTTTTTTTTTGTTACGTAGTTGAACTTCATCTTAACTGATATGGTAATAAAGCTTTTTATAACAGAGTTGTGTGAGTGTGAGTGGGTGTGCAAGAGAATCGCTTTGCCTTTATTTTTTCACTGCTTACCAAAACTGCCAGCTTGGAGTTCAGGATCTTCCTCTATCCTGCCTCATCTCACCAATAACTTGCTTCCTGTTGAAATGTCATGTCTGTGTGGTTCTGCTTTCAGTCCCAGCTTCCCTACTTCTCTAAGGTGCCAAACAAGCACCAAAGAAGTTTCGCCTCTAAGCCTGCATGTTCCAACACCATTGTTTAGGCAAGGAATTGGTGGTTGCTGTCCCACTTCTTAGGAGAGCACATGCTCTGCAGGGTCCTGGCTTTGTCTTCCCCATGGGCCAATTTAATGGGCTCTTCCCACTGGGCTCTTCTCAGTAGACTCTACATTAGTCAACCCCTTCCTCACAGAGCATAGTTCAGATGAACAGTCATTTCCTAGTTTTCTCAAGGATGGAACTTGCATTCTGTTTTCCTTCTTCTGCTTGTTGCAGTGTGACTTTGGAGAAGAGAAAGGAGACAGATGTTTTTATTCCACCATTTTAAAACCAGAAGTCTCCTTGCTTAATTTTAAAATAACTTATTTATTTATTTATTTAGCAAAGGATACATGATCACCAATCAGTGGTAACTACTATTAACATTTTGGAGAATATTTTTCCAAATTTTCTCTCCCTCAATCTGTCTCTCTCTCTATCTATATTAACCTATTTAATTTCTGGAAAACATGATATGGAATTATTAAATAGTATACAACATTATTTTTAATGGCCTTTGGCATTTCAGTGTATGAATATAGCATAAGTTATTAACCAATCCCCTAGTTTGGGCCACAGTCCACAGGGTTGACGAGCATTACCTCAGCTCTAGTAGTGAGGTTGAAATAATTACTGAGCTCTAGGGCTGTCATATGAACATAGGCATAAAAGGCCACAGACTTTCAAGGACTGGGATGCCTGCTCTGCTGGGAGTTCGCAACATCGTAAGACCCAATGGCCCTCTCTACTTCCCATTGAAGTCTTTTTAAAAAAATACTTTTAAAATTTTAAACCAATTTTAGACTTGTGAAATAGTAAAAGTAGTACAGAATTCCTTATATTCTTTACCCCATGTTCCTTAAAATTAACATCTTACATAAGCATAATAAAATGATCAGGAACAGGATATTAACATTAGTACAATACTGGCAACTAAACAGCAGACCTTATTTGAATTTCATCAATGTTTCCATTAATGCCTGTTTTCTGTACTAGTATGCTAACAGTGATCCCAGATTGCATTTATTTGTTATTTCTCCTTAGTTTCTTTCAGTCTATAACAGTTCCTCAGTCTTGCCTTTTTTTTTTCTGTGATGTTCACACTTTTAATAAGTACCATTCAGTTAATTTGTAGAATGTCATTCAATTTGGAATGTTTTCTCATGATTAGATTGAGGCTGTGTGTTTTTGGCAAGAGCACTACAAAAATACTCTTGTATCTTTCTCAAGGTATCGTTATCCAGGAGTAATAATCTTGATATGTCTCATTGCTGCTGATGTTTATCTTGATCAGTTGTTTAAGTTGGTGTCTGATCAGTTAAGCAAAATTAATGTTTTTTAACCACACAGTGGCCTATCAAGACACTATCTCCCGTATTTAGGTTAGTTCTTTTTCTTACCCATCCATTTCAGTGTGATTATGTTATTCATTTTTAGTATGATTAGATTCATTTGTTAGTGTTTCTACTCGGTTCTGGGTTCTCCTTTCCTTGCATCCTGGTTGATTTTAAGTTTTTGTTTATTTTGAGGATATGTGAAGGGTTTGTGAAACTGTGGTTCTAAGAGTCAGAGCTATACAAAAATACGTACTTGGAGAAGTGTGACTCCCTCCTCATTCCTAAAACTCTGTTTCCATTCACCTCTTTTCTCCTCTTTTTCCACTTGCTTCCTTAGGTAACCACACTAATTAGCTTCTATTTATCCTTCTTTTAAATCTTTTGCACAAAAGAGCAGACACCTTTGTATTTTCTGTCTTCTTATGCCCTAGAAATACTCTTTTGGGCCTTGCTTTTTTCACTTAACAGTATGTCCTGGAAATCATGCCATCCTGTTCACAGAGACCTTCTTCATTCTTTTTTACCACTGCATAGGATTTCATGGTGTGGATGTATCATAGTTTATTCAACCACTTTACTATGTATGGGCATTTGGATTGCTTCCAGTATTGTATAGCTACAAACAAAGCTGCAATGAATACCCTTGTATATATGTATTAATGTGTTGTTGAAAGTGTATCTTCGGAGTAGATTCCTAGAAGTGGGATTGCTGGGTTGAAAGGTTAAAATATATGTAGTTTTGTTAGACATTGCCAAATTTATTTCCGGAAGGGTTGTACCATTTACATAATTGGTACATAAAACCCATAAAAATAACTTTTTCCTCATAGCATTACCAACAGAATGTGTTGTCAAGTTTTTAAACTTTAGCCAGTCTGGTGAGAAATGATACTTAGTGTGTTTTAATTTGTATTTCTCTAATTATGAATGAATTTCAGCATTTCCCATATATATGAAGGCCATTTTTAATGTCCAGTTTTTGTGAATTGCCCATTCATGTCTTTTCCCATTTAAAATTTTTTCAATGTAGTTTAATTTTTTATTTTATTTATTATTATTTTTTGAGGCAGAGTTTCTCTATTGCCCATGCTGGAATGTACTGGTGTGATCATGGCTCATGGTAGCCTCCAACTCCTGGGCTCAAGTGATCCTTTTGCCTCAGCTTCCCCGGTGGCTGGAACTACAGGGACATACCACCGTGTTCTGTTATTATTATTGCTATTTTGGTAGTAATGGGGTTCTCATTATTTTTCCCAGGCTGGTCTTGAATTCCTGAGCTCAAGTGATCCTCCTTCCTTGGCCTCCCAAAGAGCTGGGATTACAGGTATGACCCACCACACCTGTCCTCCTATTTTTTTTAAATGAGTTTTCAGTCTTTTGTATCTCGGTTATTAAGAGTTTTTCATATGTTAAAACTATTAGCTCTTTGTCTGTGGTATATGTTGTAAATCTTTTCTCTCAGTTTTGTCAGTTGCTTTTTTACTTTCTTTGTGGTGCTTTTGTTATGTAAAGTATTTTTTATTTTCAAGTAGTAAAATTTATTAATTTTGTTTTTTATTGCCTCTGATTTTTTTAACTTTTTATTGCCTTGGGATTTTGAGTCATCCTTAGAAAACTTATCACTACACTGAGATTAAAAATGAGTTTACCCATAGTTTCTTCTAGTACTTTTACAGTTTTATTTTTAAATATTTAGATCCCTAATTTATTTGAAGTTTATTAATACGGATGATGTGAGAGATGGATCTAATTTTGTCTTCCTCCAAATGGCTACCCAGGACCATTTGTTTGAGAGTGTCCATCTTTACCCCAGTGATTTGAGCTTATAAATAAGAACATGGTATTTTGTTTTCTGTTCCTGCATTAATTCTCTTGGAATAATGGCCTCCAGCTGCATCCATGTTGCTGCAAAGGACGTGATTTCATTCCTTTTATGACTGTATAGTATTCTATGGTATATATGTACTGTATTTTCTTTATGTAATTCAGTCTGGATGGGACACCTAGGTTGATTCCATGTCTTTGCTATTGTGAATAGTGCTGCGATGAACACACAAGTGCATGTATCTTTTTGGTAGAACAACTTATTTTCTTTTGGACATATACCTAGTAATGGCATTGCTGAGTTGATTGGTGGCTCTGTTTTAGGTTTTCTGAAAAATCTCAGCTGGGCACAGTGGCTAACGCCTGTAATCCCAGCGCTTTGGGAGACTGAGGTAGGCGGATCACTTGAGGTCAGGAGTTCTAGACCAGACCAGCCTGGCCAACATGGCAAAACCCCATCTCTACAAAAATACAAAAATTAGCTGGGTGTGGTGGCACACGCCTGTAATCCCAGCTACTCAGGAGGCTGAGGCAGGAAAATTGCTTGAACCCGGGAGGCGGAAGTTGCAGTGAGCCAAGACCATGCTACTGCACTCCACCCTGGGCAAAAGAGTGAGATTCCATATTAAAAAAAAAAAAATTCTCAAAACTGCTTTCCACAGAGGCTGAACTAATTTACATACTCATCAATAGTGTATAAGCATTCCCTTTTCTCCACAGTCCTGCCAGCATTTGCTGTTTTTTGACTTGTTAATGATAGCCATTTTGACTGCTATGACATGATATCTCATTGTGGTTTTGATTTGCATATCTCTGATGATTACTATGTGGAGCATTTTCCCATATATGTTTTGGCCACTTATATGTCTTCTTTTTAGAAGTGTCCATGTCTTTTGCCCCCTTTTTATTGAGGTTTTGTTTTTTGTTTTTTTTTCTTATTGAGTTTTTTAGGTTCCTTATAGACTCTGGATATTAGACATTTGTTGGATGCGTAGTTTGTGAATATTTTCTCCCATTCTGTAGGTTATCTGTTTACGCCATTGATAGTTTGTTTTGCTGTGCAGAAGTTCTTTAGTTTAATTAGGTCCCACTTTTCAATTTTTGTTTTTGTTGCAATTGCTTTTGAGGACTTAGTCATAAATTATTTCCCAACGCTGATGTCCAGAATGGTGTTTTCTAGGTTTTCTTCTAGGATTTTTAGAGTTTGAGGTCTTACATTTAAATCTTTAATTCATTTTAATTTTTGTAAATGGTGAAAGGTAGTGGTCTGGTTTCATTCTTCTGCATATGGCTAGCTAGCTGTACCAGGACCATTTATTGAAGAGGAAGTCCTTTCTGCGTTGCTTACTTTTGTTGATTTTATTGAAGATCAGATGGTGTAGGTGTGCAGCTTTATTTCTGGGTTCTCTATTCTGTTTCATTGTTCTGTGGGTCTGTTTTTGTACCACTACAATGCTGCTTTGGTTACTGTAGCCTTATAGTCAGGTAATGTACATTTGAAGTCAGGTAATGTAATGCCTCTGACTTTGTTCTTTTTTGCTTAGGGTTGATTTGGCTATTTGGGCTCTTTTCTGGTTCCACGCGAATTTTAGAATAGTTTTTTTTCTAATTCTGTGAAAAATGACACTGGTAGTTCGATAGGAATAAGTGCTGAATCTGCAGATGGCTTTGAGCTGTGTGGCCATTTTAACAGTATTAATTCTTCCAATCCATGAGGTTGGAATGTTTTTCCATTTGTTTGTGTAATCTATGATTTCTTTCAGCAGTGAGAAAACTGACATCTTTATACTGTTGACTTACCTAAACCAAGAACAGTTTATTTATTTTTTAGTTTTTAGTTTTTCTGGAGTAATTTACAATTTTTTTGTGTGGAGGCTTTTGGTTGATCTAGAAGTAGGAAAAGACTGTCCTGGGCCCTAAGTGGTCAGGAAAGAAAAAATACACTAGAAAATGTATCAAGGATCTGGTAAATCTACTTACAGTGTCTCAGAGTTCTTCACAACCACTCTGTAAAGTAGGTATTGTTAGCTACATTTTATAAATGGTTATAATGAGTCTTAAGTATTAAATAAATAGAAAGTGGTCAATAGTGAAGGGAGGATATAAATTTATGTGCCTATATGTCTCCATTCCATATATTATTTGCAAGAGCATGCCAGGTAATGGAACATCTAGGGAAGGAAGCATTGATAATAAAGTTTAAAATCTTCAGAATGAGGCTAGAATGGTGGTTAGCCTAGATCCAGTATTAGAACCCAGTGCTTGAGCCTAGTATTTAGTTCTGCACACTTCACTTTTAGTGGGACATGGCTAGGCTTGGATAGCAAAAAGATTTCACCCCCTTGTTAACACTAACCGAGCACATTAGCAAACTGTGTAGGGATCAATATGCAGTGTTTTCCATGAGTATGAAGATAGGGAAATGGGGTGTGCCAGCTATCTGTTAGTCAACCTTGGGCTATACAACGAGCCCAAAGGGAAGTGACAAAGATGGGGTGGGAACTTTTAAGCATGCCATGGAATGGAAGGTTTGAAATCCAGGCTTGGTGTGGAGGAAGTTTTGCTAGTTTTTTTGCTTTTTTTTTTTTTACATTTGAAAAAAAAAGTCATGTCAACTTTTTGTGTGTGATTCTTGTGGTTAGAACAATGATGTTGTGTAGAGTGCCAACTCAGGTTCCATAGAAGGAAGAACTTTTTTAATAATCAAGAATTGCCTAAATATGGGGGGAAATGGCCTGGCGGTGATCATGCACTTGCTGATTTTTCATTGTTACATAGATTTTGAGAGTTCAGGCTTTGGGATTATAAGATCATGGGTACTTGTGTTGAATATATTACAGAAGTCACATCACTCCATTATATATACTCCTAACCCTCTAGAGCATGGTGTAGGACTTATTTTACATTTATTTGTATGATCCTTTGCTTAAGATACATCTTTCCCAGCACATGAGTACTCCAAGGATGGCAGTGACTGGTTTTTTTTTTTTTTATACTTTAAGTTCTGGGGTACATATGCACAACGTGCAGGTTTGTTAAATATGTATACATGTGCCATGTTGGTGTGCTGTACCCATCAACTCGTCAGCACCCATCAACTCGTCATTTACATCAGTTATAACTCCCAGTGCCATCCCTCCCCCCTCCCCCGTCCCCATAATGGCAGTGACTGTTTTGTTCATAGTACCTGGCACAGAATAAATGCTCAATAAAGGTTTGCTGAATGAATGAATGAATGAATGAATGTAGGTTTGTCACTCTGAGCTGTTCCCTCCTGGGAGCTATTACCAATCTTGTACTTGAGTCACTTCCTTTGAAGTGCCAAAATACGTTAACCAATAGGGACCCCAAGAGACACAGAAGTCACAGAATGGTGACACTCATGCTTTATGTCCCTGATTCCAGTTTCACTCATGGATCAAGGGAGGGATGAGGCAGGGGAGGAAGGATGTTCAGAAGGAGGGGTGGTAATCTCTTGATATTGTTCTTTCAGACTTTGCACTCCCCTTTTAGAAACCTCATTATACTTCCTATTAGTTGTTGAATATTGTCTTTTCTACTAGATCCTCCTTGTTCAATTTCTAGTTTTTCTGTTGTGCAGTGTGCTCCATGAGTGTAGGGACCATGTTTTCCTTAATTATTTCTGTAACCTGAGCACCTAGAACAGTGCCTGGTGTATAGTAAGTACTCAATAAATTTTTGTGAGATGAATAAATAAATAAATAAATGAAATGTGGTCTAGAATCTGTATGTGCCCAATAAAGTAGTGTATGAGATATTAGGACATGCAATACACAGTCTCTGTTTTCAAGTTGCTTGTAGCCTAGGTAGATACTTACAAATATGCAGACAAAACTCTAATACACAAAGAAAAAGGCACTGAAGCAGAAATTGAGTTTAAATCTTTGCCCCCAGTGATTTGGCTGTGAATAGGATTTCAGTGACCAGTAACAATTACCCTGCTCTTTATGGTGAGTTGTCATAAAGTATATGTGCCCCTGCCTTTTCTTGTAACTTCTAGTAGCAAAAGAACACAAGGCTGCAACTTAAAAGTCCAGCATGTAGTCTCTTCAGTTTCCCTCAAATGTGACAGTTTAGTGGGGAGCAATAATTCAAAAGGATCTTTCTGGAAGTAATGTTGCAAAATTCTTAGAAAAATCTAAATTGCAAAGTGAATATACAAGGGAGTAGTTGTGCAAGCATCTTCAGCCCAAGATGCTTCAAAAATACTGAATCATCACCAAGGCCAGAAAAATAGACCTTATCTTATATAACCACACATTGAACTATACATGAACTCAAAATATGTAAAGGGAAATTAAAATTTTTTTGCATGTTACACAAAACAAGTCTCTGAGAGGCCAGAGAATAGTATCTTAGCTAAAGGAGTATTTGATGTTAGTTGAACTGTAAATTTTTAGGAATTTAATATTGATTACAGTTATATGCAAAGAGGACATGAGGAATGTGATGGGCTGCCATCAGCCAGGAGAGACTGTTATACTTGGAACCATAAGAAACATGTGTGAGTGGTCAGGGTGCTGAAAGAATAGGGCTGAAATGGGCTGTCAAGAATGCATGAATGTCACGAGGTCAGGAGATCGAGACCATCCTGGCTAACACGGTGAAACCCCGTCTCTACTAAAAAAAAAATACAAAAAACTAGCCGGGCGCGGTGGCGGGCGCCTGTAATCCCAGCTACTCGGGAGGCTGAGGCAGGAGAATGGCGTGAACCCGGGAGGCGGAGCTTGCAGTGAGCTGAGATCCGGCCACTGCACTCCCGCCTGGGCGGCAAAGCGAGACTCCGTCTCAAAAAAAAAAAAAAAAAAAAAAGAATGCATGAATGATTAATACGTAAGTACAGTGATGTGGATTGGAATATATTGCTAATTTGATTGAGTGGGAAAAGTGGGAGGGGAGACTTGGTGCCTCTAAATGTGTGTGGGATTGTTTTAATATCATGCATTAATAGCTACTAGCCAGATCCCTTAAGAGGTTGTCACCAAGACTCATCAGTTTTTCTTACCATATATTTCTTGTATTCACTCTTCATTTCCTCTGCCTTTTCTCCAGTTTGGACCATACATTTCATGTCTTGGCTGTTTCAGTAGTTTTCCAATTAACATGACTAGTATTCCCCAAATTGGGTTGACAACAACTAAAACCACCAGGTCAGTATTTCTAAAACAGCACTTTTCTATCTTAATCCTTCATTGTTCTTCTCCCAAACCCCCCAATATTACCCAGAATATTCAAACTGTGTCCTATAATCATACATAGTATGCTCCAGAAAGAGAGATTATGTTTGTTTTTATTCAACGAATATCTTTCTGGCACTTAGCACAACGTGGAGGCAGAGGAAGTGTTCAATGAATATTTGTCGAATGAGTGAACGAGGTGGCTCATTGGTTGCTGGGAAATGGAATTAGAGAAAGACAAGAAATTGGATTCTGGGGCTCCCACTTCCTCTCAAATCAGCAGCTCCGTTATTATCTACTTATTATTTAGGTGTTTTGAGTAAGTTTTGTCTGGAAAAGAGTTCTGTTGCTCTAAGTATATGAAAGCCAATTAACTAAAAATATTTTAACTCTTACACCTGACATACAAAATCCTAAATTAATCTTTCAAAGGAACCTGCTAGTACTCCCCAAAATACAGAGAATATAATGTGGTTTTGTTGTTGTTGTTGCTGGTTTTTTGACCAGCAATCCTCTCCAAAACCCCATGGGTCTATGGGGCTGCCATATTTGTTAGTATATAATCCCATTCCTGAGAAACAGGTTTTGACCCAGGTCTGGCCAGTTGTAATGTCTTGACATCCAGGCCTGAATTTGTTTGTGGGTACGTACCTGACCCCAGCTGGGTTATTTGTTATCCTTTCCTGGGATTTTAAACAGTTTTTATCAGAAACCAAGCAATAACAATCTGATCATTTCTGTGGCTAACATTTTTCCCCCGGTGGCTAACATTAAGAGAAACTCTTCATGATCAGATTTCCCAGTGTTTGGGGAAGCAATCTAGAGTGGAAGAGTCAGAAGCAAAGATCCAGAAAGAAGGAGATATGAGAGAGAGAGAGAGTATCCTACTGGTATTTGAGTTCATTTCCAAGGCTGTCAAAAGTTGGGCTCTACTGACACAGTCCCTGTGATAGAATTTGGGGTGTAGGATATTTATTAGGGACCAACACTTATGGAAAGGAGGAGGAGAAAGCAAGATTGGGTAGAGGGAGAAACTGAACTCAATGCAAGTCTGACAACTCCACAGATAATTATTGACCATAATGAGTCCATTGAGCATAAATGGCCCATTGAAATTGTGCTGCATGGGCTGAGATGTCCTGGCCTTTATACTTCCACAGTGATTAGTCACTGAATATGGGCTACCCAGGGAAGGGCAAGTTCTCAGACAAGGCAACTCTCAGCAGCTGAAGCAAACCTTGAAGTAGATGATAGATGAAGGCTGTCTCCTGACCACATGGCCAGCATCTGGGAAAACATATTGTTCTGTGAAAGGGTATCTGAGCAGCACATCTCCATGTCCACCATGTAGGCCCACCTTTACCCTGCCTTCAACATGTTTGATCTTCAACTTCTTCTTTTAATGATGTGAGATACTTCAATATGTTTCCAATACATTTCCTTTGTTGTTGTTGTTGTTGTTTGGCGTTCTTTTTTTATTATGATTATATTTAAGTTCTGGGATACATGTGCAGAAAGTGCAGGTTTGTTACATAGCTATACACGTGCCATGGAGGTTTGCTGCACCCATCAACCCATCATCTACATTAGGTATTTCTCCTAATGTTATCCCTCCCTTAGCCCCCCACCCCCCTCATAGGCCCTGGTGTGTGATGTTCCCCTTTCTGTGCCCATGTGTTCTCATTGTTCAACTCCCACTTATGAGTGAGAACATGTGGTGTTTGGTTTTCTGTTCTTGTGTTAGTTTGCAAAGAATGATGGTTTCCAGCTTCATCCATGTCCCTGCAAAGGACATGAACTCATCCTTTTTTTATGACTGCATAGTATTCCATGGTGTATATGTGCCACATATTCTTTATCCAGCCTGTCATTGTTGGGCATTTGGGTTGGTTCCAAGTCTTTGCTATTGTGAATGGTGCTGTAATAAACATACCTGTGCATGTGTCTTTATAGTAGAATGATTTATAATCCTTTGGGTATGTACCCAGTAATGAGATTGCTGGGTCAAATGGTATTTCTGGTTCTAGATCATTGAGGAATCGCCACATTGTCTTCCACAATGGTTGAACTAATTTACACTCCCACCAACAAGGTAAAAGCGTTCCTATTTCTCCACATCCTCTCCAGCATCTGTTGTTTCCTAATGTAGATGATGGGTTGATGGGTGCAGCAAACCTCCATGGCACGTGTATAGCTATGTAACAAACCTGCACGTTCTGCACATGTATCCCAGAACTTAAGTATAATAACTTTTTAATGATCACCATTCTAACTGGTGTGAGATGGTATCTTATTTTGGTTTTGATTTGCATTTCTCTAATGACCAGTGATGATGAGCTTTTTTCATATGTTTGTTGGCCGCATAAATGTCTTCTTTTGAGAAGTATCTGTTCATATCCTTCACTGACTTTTTGATGGGGTTGTTTGTTTTGTTTTTCTTGTTAATTTGTTTATGCTCCTTGTAGATTCTGGATATTAGCCCTTTGTCATATGGATAGATTGCAAAAATTTTCTCCCATTCTGTAGGTTGCCTGTTCACTCTGATGATAGCTTCTTTTGTTGTGTAGAAGCTCTTTCATTTAATTAGATCTCATTTGTCAATTTTGGCTTTTGTCGCCATTGCTTTTGGTGTTTTAGTTATGAAGTCTTTACCTATGCCTGTGTTCTGGATGGTATACATTTCCATTTTTAAAAAAATCAAGGTCAAGTTAGATTTTTGTCACTTGCGATTAACATCCTGATGGATGTCCTTCAGCCAGATTGCCCTCCAGAATACTCTTCTATCCTTTTGGTTTTGAAGTGTGTGTGTGTGTGTGTGTGTGTGTGTGTGTGTTTTCTCTACTGCTAAGGTCTGAATGTTGGTGCCTTCTCCAAATTCTTATGTTGGAACTGGAAAACCAATATGATAGTAATAAGAGGTGGAGCCTTGGCCAGGCGCAGTGGCTCAAGCCTGTAATCCCAGCATTTTGGGAGGCCGAGGCGGGTGGATCATGAGGTCAGGAGTTTGAGACCAGCCTGACCAACATGGTGAAACCCCATCTCTACTAAAAGTACAAAAATTAGTCGGACATGCCAGTGGGCGCTTGTAATCCCAGCTTCTCGGGAGGCTGAGGCAGGAGAACCGCTTGAAGCCAGAAGACAGGTTGCAGTGAGCCGAGATTGTGCCACTGCATTCCAGCCTGGGCAAAAAGAGCAAGGCTCCATCTCAGAAAAAAAAGAAAAAAAAAAAAAAAGAGGTGGAGCCTTTGGGAAGTGAATAAATCATGCAGGTTCCACCCTCATGGATGAGATTAGCACTTTTATAAAACAGCCTTCAATGGACTCCCTTGTTCCTTCTGCCACATGAGGACACAAGTAGAAGACATAGTTCATGAAGCAGACATTGAATCTGCTGCACCATGATCTTGGACTTCCCAGGCTCCAGAACTGTGAGAAATAAATTTCTATTGTTTATAAGCTGCCCAGTCTAAGGTGTTTTGTTACAGCATCCTGAATGGACTAGGACATCTATACAGTCATTTATGCAACAAATACTTCCAATGCACCCACCATGGATCAGGCAAGAATCTAAACCTTCCCTTTCCTAAAGCTTCAGACCACTGCCTTTCTTCGCACATGACTCCTTATGAAATCTGCTCTCCTTTGAATGTCAATAGCATTCACATTCCTCATCATCTCTACCATTCGTCCAGCACTACTTTGTCTTCCACTGGATGGCTGGCCTCTGGCAGAACTGTTTTTTGTGACACTGTGCTGTGAAATAATGGGCCTCAAATGAGGGATGGGGTGAGAAAAATTTCATGGGACTTTGTCCCAACCTCTAAGGGTGTTGTTCACTACATTGCAGTGTTCTTTCTACAAGACCCTCAGGAGATATTTCTTTTCTATCTCAGTATCAATACCATATGTGCTTCTGAATAACTGCTTGATTTTTATCTCACTACCTTGTGAACTGTGCACCTGGCTAAATTTCTCTTTTCACATTGGCTGCTAGAGAACCCAAGCCAAATTTCACACTCTTAGCAAATGTGTAACATACTATGTCAGATGCCAGTAACTGTTGTCTCCAGGTCATTGAGACTGAAGACATGATTCCTTGTTTAAGTGGGTTGATATGGTTTGGCTGTGTCCCTACCAAAATCTCACCTTGAATTGTAATAATCCTCACGTGTCAAGTGTGGAGCCAGGTGGGAATAACTGAATCATGGGGGCACTTTCCTCCATACTGTTCTCATCGTAGTAAATAAGTCTCAGGAGATCGATGGTTTTATAGAGGGGCATTCCCCTGCACAAGCTCTTTTCCCTACTACCATGTAAGATGTCCCTTTGCTCTCCAACTTTGTCTTCCACCATGATTGTCAGGCCTCCCCAGCCATGTTGGACTGTGAGTCCATTAAACCTCTTTCCTTTATAAGTTACCCAGTTTTGGTTATGTCTTTATTAGCAGCACGAGAACAGACCAATACACGGGGTTTCTTAAAAATGTAACCTGGGCCAGGCATGGTGGCTCACGTCTGTAATCCCAGCACTTTGGGAGGCCAAGGTAGGCGAATCATGAGGTTAGGAGATGGAGACCATCCTGGCCAACACGGTGAACCCCCATCTCTACTAAAAATACAAAAAATTAGCCAGATGTGGAGACATGCACCTATAGTCCCAGCTACTCAGGAGGCTGAGGCAGGAAAATTGCTTGAACCCAGGAGTTGCAGGTTGCTGTGAGCCAAGATTGTGCCACTGCACTCCAGCCTGGGTGATAGAGTGAGACTTCGTCTAAAAAAAAAAAATTGACCTGAATGCATTAGGATTGGGCATAGAGTCTTGGTTGCCTCAAACATACTCACCTCCTGTTGTAAACACCACTTGTCACTTCGTATATGTATGCACACACTGGCCCCCTTGAAGTTATTTGATTTTATTATTCTTCCTCTATAGATTGCATTAAAAAGTTTTTAAAGAATAATATGTTTAATTTAACCCACCATCTTCAAAATGTTATCGTATCAACTTGCAATCAATGCAGAAAAAAGTATTAATGAGATATTTTTCATTTTTTTGTACTAAACCTTTGTAGTCCAATGCATTTTTTATTGTTGTAAAATATATATAACATAAAATTGATCTGTTAACCATTTTTAAGTATACAGTTTAGTGACATTAAGTACATTTGCATTGTTGTGCAACCATCACCACTATCTACCAGCAAAACTTTTTCATCTTTCTAAGAGAAAACTCCATACCATTAAATAATAATTCGTCATACTCCCTTCTCCCCAGCCCATGGCAACCACCATTCTATTTTCTGTCTTTGTGACTTTGACTACTCTAAATACCTCATATAAGAGGAATTGTATATGATTTGTCCTTTTGCATCTAGCTTATTTTACTCAGCATAATGTCCTCAAGATTCATCAGTGTTGTGGCATGTGTCAGAACCTCTTTCCTTTTAAGGCTGAATAATATTTGATTTACATATATTCCACGTTTTGTTTATCTATTCATCTATGGTTTCCATTTTTGTATTAGCCAATTTTATGTTGTTGCCCTTGTTTTCTCTGTAAACTGCCTTTAATTATTTTATGAGCAGTGTGCAGCTTAAATACATTCATAGTTTTCATCTTCAATAAGACAATAAGCTCCTTAAAGATAGTGTCCAGCACATGTTTAGCACAAAGGAGATGTTTGACACATGTGTTCATTGGTACAAGTAACACCTGGTTCTAACCTGTAGGTGAGGTGAATGCAGTGGGGAGGGAGGGGACCCTTGCACCTTGCCTAGGGGTGATGTGGAACACAGAACATTGTGTTCCTGTGTCCAAGCCTTTGGTAATCTTATCTATATGTTCTCCTGCATTTACTCTTCTTCCCCAACATCTTTTTAATGATCATTTTAATAACAGTACTGTCAACATACATTACACTGAAAATGCCGGAAAACGCCCCTTTGGGAGGAGACACACAGGCTGAAAATAGCTCTTCTTGTTTTCCTCTCCTTCCTATTCCAGCCTCAACTGCTGTTCTTGGTGGAGCCAACCACTGTGGGATCAGAGTAGATTAAAATATAAGGCTGCTTTAATAGTAAAAAGTTTCCCAGTATTCAAATTCACTGAAAAATGCCCTTAAGCTTTAAAATATAGAGATACAATTCAGTGATTTTCGGGGAAAACCTTTACACAGCAATCTAAAAAGAGAAGTTTGGAAAGAACCTATAAATCAGAGCCTGGTTGTCCCGGGAGGTAAGGTTATATGGATATGGTGGCTTCTTCTATGGTATAACTAAAGAACATGAAAGTCTTTCTGACCTTATACCCAGCAGGCCAGGAGAATTTTCCCTTGTGTAGTGACACTTGATTGGCATTCATGCCAAAAGGCTCTTGTGAAATGGTTGCCTGAGCAGAGTGAGGTGGGGCTATAGTAGCTCATCAACACAGATGCCCCATGTGCTCCCTGCACAGTCAGTCCCTGACACACAGGCATAAAGCCTCTGCTGGAGCCACTGCAGGGATGGGAGCTCAAGACCCACTCATGCCTCCCCTTACCTGAGTAGCCCACTTTGGTTTGGGACAGCCTTGTTGTTAGAAAAATCTCTGTTTTATTGAGAACAAAACTTTCTCCATAAACATCACCTTTGGCTTATAATTTCCCTTAATCATATCTAATCTTTTGTTTTTGTTTTTTTTTTTTTGAGACAAGGTCTTGCTTCATTGCCCAAGCAAGAGTGCAGTGGTGCAATCATAGCTCACTGCAGCCTCAAACACCTGGGCTCAAGTGATCCTCCCACCTCAGCCTCCTGAGTAGCTGGAAGTACAGCCATGGGCCACCATGCTTCCTGGCTAATTTTAAAACTTTTTGTAGAGATGTGGGGAGTCTCACTATGTTGCCCAGGCTGGTCTTGAACTCCTGGCCCCAAGTGATCCTCTCACCTCAGCCTCCCAAAATGCTGAGATTACAGGTATGAGCCACCGAGCCCAGCCCACATGTCTAATCTTGAGTGTACATGTCAGCTAGTGCTCACCTAGCCAAGAATTGGCACCAAGGGACCTGCACACTGGATTGGGTGCCTTTCATGACACAGGAGTATGTATTAGTTTGTTTTCATACTGCTATAAAGATACTACCCATTGCTGGGCCGTTTATACAGAAAGAGGTTTAATTGACTCACGGTTCCACATGGCTGGGGAGGCCTCAGGAAACATACAATTATGGTGGAAGGGAAAGCAAGCACCTTCTTCTTAAGGTGGCAGGAGAGAAAAGAACAAAGGAGAGACTTTCAAACACTTACAAAACTCACTCACTATCTTGACAACAGCTTGGGGGAAACCACCCCCATGATCCAATCACCTCCCTCCCTCAACATGTGGGGATTACAATTCAGATTACAATTCAAGATGAGATTTGTGTGGGGACACAGCCAAACTATTTAAGAGTGTTTTATGTTAGTTTCAAGTGAAACTCTTGGTGGGGGTTGGGTGAGGAGTGGAGGAGGGCAGCAGCTCTGGCAGGGACCGTTGGGCAGCCAACAACACCAAGAGGGCTTTGAATGACACCTGAAGACAGGAAGACAGACCATAGAAGAACAAGGTGTGCCAAGACATGGTTCACTTGCATTCATTCCTGCCTTCTCTAGGATCTCTCCCACCCCGGAGACTTGGGCATCAGAATTCACTGAGCTCTGGGCTAGCCCTTAGAAAAACTTGTATCTGGTATTACCCTGTTTTGGTTTGCTTGTTTGTTTGCTTTTGTTTTTGTTTTTGTTTTTACTAGTTCTGTCACCTTGAGAAGATCATTGAAGTTCTCAGAACCTCAGTCTCCTCATCTGTAAAACTGGATTAATAATGCCACACCCAGTCTTCTTCCCACTTCACAGGGTTGTGTTAAGGATCAAATAGGGTAATGCATATGAATTCTAGAAAGGAGAAAGGGCTTTAAAGCACAGATATCAAGTAACATAACCTCTCTGTGTTTCCACCTGTCTATTTTCTTTGCATTCTTTCAAAACTTATTTATAATTGTTTGTATAATGCTAAATTGTTTGCATATTTTAAGGTGCCTCATCTCCTTTTTGAAATATGGTGTGGAATAAACAAAATTATACATAAAATCAACATTTAATGGATTGTTATGATTACTGTTGTCTTGGGGAAACATATTGGGGGAGTTATGTATAGAATTTATTGTCGAGAGATAATATAGAGAGAATGTGTTTTAGAGAAAATATATGATATTACTGGTCTGGGCCTTGGCGCAAAGCATTTTAAAGGTGCTACTTTCTCTACTAAATGGGAAACTCCTTTACCTTGAAATGTGTATTTCAAACCCAGTTCCATAAAAAGGAGAACTCACCAGGAGTTGCTGCAGAGTTCATGTTTACAGGATGCACGTTCTTTCTTATTCAGCACTAGGAAAGCCATTTGCTTTACCACTGAGGTGAGGCCTGTAAATGAGTTAGGGTACAGCCCAATATGTGGCTTCCTTTTATTTTCTTGTTTTAAAATGGCCATCTGTAGAGTCTTCTGGAAGCCACCATTTGTATCCTCTGTTCTTGACAACAGCCATGAAAGGTGGGGTAGGCCAGCTCCTGTTCTGCAGATGGTGAGATGGCACATGGGGAGACAGTGTTGTGCAGTGGGAAATGCAGGCTGAAGCCAAACAGACCTGGGTTGAATGCAAGGCCCACCAAGCATCTGGGTCCACACTCCCTGTCTGGTCTTGGCCTAGTCATTTAAACTCTCTGAGCCCAGTTTCCTCATCTCTTAAGTGGGGAAAATAATAGTAGCTACAGAACAGGGTTGTAATAACAATGAATGTATAAAGTTGTACAGCCCTAAGCTTAAAGCTTGGCTTGCGTTATTGTTGTTAATAAACTATTCTCCACCCACTTCCTTCATTTGAGTAAATCTGCAACCCAAGCTTTACTCAAAAGAAAATATTTTGCATTATGGGAAAGGGGGAATTTAAGAAAAGTCCCTTCTTTATGATACCTGGAGTCTGTTTTATGAACCTAGAAACTAAATATTCTTATCAACTTGGCAGGTAAGTGAAAACAAAATTTATGTCACACCAAACTGAAAAGGTGAATGCATCTTCTTGCATCTGACTTTAAAAAGCTATCAGGTCTAAGTCACCTAGATTTCATTCTAGTCAGGATTCAGGCCCAGCTTGTGAATTGTGAGTCATGTGCAGGCTCTGAACCCAATAGTTGGTAAACTGGGCTTCAACAAAGAACTTAATTAAGGAGAACCACCCTCTTCCGGCCCCCATGTATTACCACCCTCGACCCCCACCCACAAACCACAAAGGGATATGCACCTTGCACTAGATTTTTGACCTTATTATGCACAGTGTAACATTTATTACTTCACTCAACACTGCTGGATGAAAACAGCCCTCTTCAATTTACAAAACCCCACTTTACAGGAAACGTAGGAGAAAGGCCAGAGTACAGATTAATGAATGCTATCAAATACATCCACCCGAAAGTATCACCAATTTTGCTGTGACACAGTTCCTGGAATTGCATCAGATATTTAAACTTTTGGATGTACCAGTATTGTATCCCCAAAGACTTTGAAAGAAGTGCAAAAATTACGTACTTTTCACAATGCATCGTCATGCTTATTTGCACGTGTGTCTGGTCTGCTGTATTCCTAGGCCCTCCATGAACTTTGTCCCACCTGCCTCTCCTATCTCTTTCTGTCCCTCTCTACTTCAGCCCACCTGGCCTTCTTGTTCACTGAACCAGCAAAGCTAGCATTGCCTCAGGATATTTGCACTTGCTATTAATTCTGCTTAGAATATCCTTTGCTTGACTGGCTCCTTCCACCATACAGGTCTCAGCCAAAATACCACCTCCTTAGAGAAGCATTTTCTCATCACTACTATGAAGTAGCAGCCCTCAGCTTTTCTCTATCACATACTTCTTTTTTTTTTTTTTTTTTTTTTTTTTTTTTTTACCTTCATTGTACAGTCTTCCCTTGGTATCTGTAAGAGATTTGTCCCAGGAACCCTGGAGGATACTAGAATCCCAAGATGCTCAAGTCCTTTATGTAAAATATCATAGTATTTGCATATAACATACACACATCCTCCTGTATACATTACATCATCTCTAGATTACTTATAACACCTAATACAGTGCCTACACGTCACTTCATTTGCTTGAATTCAACGTAGTACTTGGCATGTGGCAAATTCAAGTTTTGCTTTTTAGAACTTTGTGGAACTTTTTTTCCCGAATATTTTCGACCCACAGGCAGTTGAATCAATGAATGCAGAACCCACGGATGTGGAGGGCCAATGGTATTTACCACTATGTCTCAGTGATTTTAGTTAATGGAGGTGACAACATGTAGAGGTCAGTGCCATTGGAAGAAGACTTAATACTTTATCTTTCTCAAGAGAAGGGGATATACCACACCACACAGGGCCACAGAGAAAGCACCAATTTTGATATGAGGCAGAAGCTGGAAAGAGGAGAGTCTAGGTCACAGTCTGTATGAGGGATTCCATGGGAAGGTCAAGACAGAGCAGAATAAATACTTTAGAATTGGCTGGTTTTAATAATTTCAGTGGGCTTTGGGCTATAGAGGTGGTCTCTAATTGCCTCGTACATGGTTCTGGGATAACTTAGGGCAGGGAAAATATTAGCTTGGTGTGTGAGAGTTAGATAAAGGGGGTAGTTGGGGATATAGACTCTGGATTGGTTGGTTGGCATATGAAAGGTATGCCTTTCATAAGAGCTCAATCCTGAGCTTTTAACTATCTCTAAGATTTGGCTAATGTTGCAGGAAAAGCCTCTTTCCAGACAACAAGATTTTTCAGGTGTCGAAATGTCATAAGATATATAAAATAAAAAATATGATTAATACAAACTATATGAAATAATCTCATTTATTTTTGTCTATCTACTTTAACAGAAGGTAAGCCCCATGAAGGTAGGGACCATGTCCTTATTGTTCACGACCATATTGCCAGCACAAAGTAGGTGTTCGATAAATATTTGTTGCATGAATAACAAAATATGAGCCCCCAGAGTCTGGGACTTTGTGGTCTTCACAGTTGTATCTCCCTGTTCCAACTCCATCCTTATACTTTCCCTAGCACAGTGCAGAATACATAGTAACTGTCATTTAAAAAGGGTTGTTGAATTAATTTGAACTGAGAAGGGTAATATACCATTTTAATTTGTGTAGTTTAAAATAGTTTTAGCAAATGTATTCATTTGTCACAGATAAAGTGGATGGCACAAAAATTCATACATTTTGGTAAGAAGAAATAAGATCAAACAGATTCAAAACATATGCTCCTTTTAATCAGGGATTAGCAATAGCATATTCAAATATCAAGGACAACACATCATGGATTATAATGACCTGATCTCTGCCTAAAAGAGATATTTAAATTCACCTTTAAAAACAGGAACACAGCCAGACAGGGGGGTATACAGCTGTAGTCCAAGCTTCTTGAGACGCTGAGGTGGGAGGATTGCTTGAACCCAGGAGTTTGAGTCTTGCCTGGGCAACACAGCAAGACTCTGCCTCTAAAATAATAAAAATAAATAAGTAAATAGGAATGTAATACACCAAGATGTTAAAAGCATTAATCTCTAGACAGCAGGAGAAGTATCTTTGTAGTTTTCCACATTTTCCTTATTTTGTACAATGAATGTACATGACTTTTAAAATAAGAAAAAAAATCATTCAAAAGAAATTAGCATTTTGGTTATATTTTATTCTATCTTCCACATTAGAGTATGCCAGCAGATTAATAGAACTAACAAAGGAGCCTAAATTCTGCAGCATTTTTTCTAGCTCCTTTTTTATTTATTTATGCCTCAGAAGCAATGTGAATTCTTAAATTATCCTTCATTAAATCTAATCAGAGTTTCGATGGACTCCAACAAACGAGAGCACAGCACGTTAGTTACCATGTCATGCAAGAACAGAAAATAACCTGGTAGATTCTCCATGTCCCTCTACCAATGTCAGCCCTGCCAACGTTCCTTACTGACGTTCCCAAAACTGACATTCCCCTTTCATTGATGTCACTGAATCAGGAAGCCGAAAAGCTGTTGCAAAATGACTGTTTCTATTGCAAAGGTTTAAAACTTTAGAGATTGAAAGGTTAAAGTTAAAAATATGTATTTTAATTTGAACAACAGATGGCCTTGGAGTGACTACAAGGCTGAATTAACTCTCGAGTCTCTATGGCTGTTTGTGGAAAGAAAAAATAAAAAAGACAACCAAAACCCTTAAAAAGCCCACACTGGAACACACAGCTCAAGTGCTGGTGACATCAGCAGAATCTCTCTGTTGAATTAGAGTCCCGAATTTGGCTTCAGAGCCATCTGTTAGCCTCCAGATAGAATAATCTTCTATGAAATTATACTGCATAGTTTCACTAATGAACATTTCCAATTGTCAGAGCCTCAGTCTCATAGCTGTCCCACCTCTTGAAGCCTCCATGGCTCCCTGAGCCCCTGTGATACACAGAGGGATCCTACTTGCTAAAGTTCACAATGGATCCGTCCTTTGAAAAGATGTGTTCTATCGTAGATTGAGTTCTATGGAAACAGACTTTGAGATGGAGAGCTGCATGCAGAAGGTTTATTAGAAAGTGCTCTTGGGAAATACAGCTATAAGGAAATGAGGAAGGCTGCATTGTGCAAAGGGAAAAGCTAACATATAAGGCAGTTCTAACTCAGGCCTTGCTGTCCTATGGAGAGCTCGATTGCTGGGAAGGGCCCTCAGAGTTGTCCCAGATTGAATCACAGAATCTTGGTCTTTGCATCTTCATATCAGTTGTCATTGGATATAGGCTGCTCCCCGAGAAGATATTTAGTAAATGATTGCTTTATTATTATTATTACTGTTTGCTATAGACTGAATGTTTGTGTCCCCTCAAAATTAATATATCGAAACCTAACCCCCAAGGTGATGGTATTAGGAGGTGGAGCTGTGGGGAACTGGTTAGGTCATGCACGTAGGGCCCTCATAATGGAATTAGTGCCCTTATAAGGTGCTAATAACTCTGGTCACCCTTTTGCTATGTGAGAACACAGCAAGATGGCACTGTTGATGAGCCAGAAGGTAGGCCCTCACCAGACACCACCAAATCTGCCTTGGTCTTAGACCACCCGGCCTCCAGAGCTGTGTGAAATAAATTTCTGTTGCTTATATGGTACCCAGTTTATAATATTTTGTTATGAGAGCCAAATGGACTAAGACATTATTAATCCCAAAGTGAATGGATCCTTCTGCTCAACAGCAGGCACCAGTTGGGGAGCTTTGGGGCCATTTGTATGGGTGATGAGGAAGGATAAAGGGCTGAGTAGAACAAAAGTCAGATGCGCAGTGCTGGAATGAACAGAAAGGCAATGTCATCCTGGCATGCCTATGCACATGTATGGAATATCAAAATGTGGGGAGAAGCCAGTCACCCTGCCCAGCAGCGATGAAGTCCTAGAGTCTACTGGCTTGGGCATCTTGCTGCTCTAACCGGAAAGCTCCGAGCCTGGGCTGCTGCCAGAGTGGATATAAGCAGTCCCTTTTTAGGCAGAACATTATCTAGATTGGATTACATGCCTGTAAACTGATCAGTGCATCTTCATATGCTGTCAAGCAATCTGAGTTCAAACAATTGGACTATTTTAATAAGATTAGCAACTTGACCCCTTCCTATAGTTTTCTCTCTACAGGATTCCATTCAGAATCCTCTGGAGAAGAGTGTCTTAGGGAAGTAGTAGGATTTCTGAATGCCCTGCATCTGCCTTCCTGAGGCAGATACAGCTAAAAAAGACCTTCATGTCAATTAGAACCACCTGTATACTCCAAAATGTGCCAGAGAAATGTGCCCAAAGTCAAGGGAGTGGTATTGTGGACAGGTGGTTTAATAGGATGAATATATATTCTTGGTTGGTAAACCTTGCAATGAGTGTGCTTATAACTCACCCATGAATGGAGAGCCAATCTCTGCCTGCAAAGGCTAGAGTGTAAAAAATGGCCAGATGGCCAATAATGAGGCAGACTTTCATAATTATATAACGATTAAGGGTTTGAAATAAAGATTATGGAATTGCACAGATCTGCTTTTCAAATTTCAGTTCCTTCACTTACTAATTTTGAAAACCTGATGAAGTGATTTAACATCTCTAAATCTTACTAGTTTCCTCCTCTTTAAAATGGGATAATAATGCCTACTTGTGTCAAATGGACGTAAGCCAGTTTGCTCATTCACAAATACTAGATCCTTCGAGGATTATGATTGGGTTCTTTTTGGTAGATGGTAGGTAGATGGTAGATGTTATAATCATTGCAGGTAGAAGGCTATCAGTTTCCTCCTCAAAATTTCTCTACCAGGTGGTACTTTGCCAGAAAGCAAGTCTCTGGCCAAATTCTCAAATTCTTCCAGATAGGTAGGCACAAAAACAGTCATCATTCTGTAAGTGTGACAAAATCCCAGCTCTCTGTAATTCTCTATTGGTTAATAGGACAATTTTTAGAGGTAGGTTTCAACTTAAATTTCTAGTAGGTTCTAGGTAACACCATCGTCTCTTCAGAATCCTAAATCTAGGGATTCTTTTTTGAAGCAATTGGGCTATTTTAGTAAAGGGGGAGTGTCTGTATGATACTTGTAGACAGTGCAGTGCCTGGAACACTTTTATTTATTTCACCAATGAAAAATGTTTTCTAACATTTTTATACTAATGAATAAACCTTTGGTGTTGACCAGAAATCATGATAGCTAAAGAATAAAGTAGTTCTGTAGGAACCATTTCTGGAATACTATATTCTAATATGGTTTCACAAAAGCTAGTCATTTTTGGAGAGTGTTTTCCTGATTAGAATTCTTTGAATATTAATTGACCACCCTAAGGTGGTTTTAATTAAGGCAATTAACCAGGTTAATTAACTACTCTAAGATGTAGATTAAAATACGTATGCAAACACTCTCTCACAGACAAACTGCTGTCTATGCTGATACATTTTAAAGTTAAAGACCACATAGAATGTTTCATAGAATTAAATGACATAATCAGGTGCTGACTGACAGCCTGCCCTGAATTATGGGAATGAATGATACCTCCTTGGCGGCCACCAGAAATACATTGATGGTGGGGGAGTTTTTGCAAGGGATTGGAATTCTTGAGTCAACAGCTAAGGGGTGGGTGTAGAGAGCTTTTGATGTTAATGTTAATGTGATATTGATAGATATCACTAGAGGGTAAACTCCATAAGGACAGGAACACTTCCCTTTTTTTCCCTGCTGTATTTCAATGTTTAGAACAGTGCCTGGTATATTGTAGTTGCTCAATCGATACTTGTTGAAAGAATGAATACATTTTTAAAATCTGATCTGATTCTTTTGAGGATGTACAGGAGTTAGTGCAGTGCTAGGCATAGAGTAGATGCCTAATGAATGTTTACTAATTAGTATGAATGAATGAATAAGCAATTTCTTATTGAACAAGTAAAATAATTCCCTAAAGGATATTGTCAAACTAGATCAATATCATGCTGCATAGAAATTTTAATTTATGCTGTATTTATAGCAACTCTAATGGTGATATTTAAGATAAGATAGCCTGAGCATAGTGGCATTATAACCAAATGAATGCCTCTGTCTGAAGAATACAGGTTAAGAGACCCATATTGAACTGAAGAAAGGGCTCTATGGTAGTTGTTAGAAGGCTCCCTTCTAAGCTCATCATAGTCTCCATGTAGAGATTGCCATATTCCATGTTGTATATTTTGCTTTTTATGAACAGCTCTTAATTTTAATTATCAAATCTATCAACCTTTTCCTTTTTGGTTTGCACATTTTATACCTTGTTTAAGAACTTCTCTCCTAGATCAAGGTTAAAAATATATACTTACTTATTTTTTACTAAAGTTTTGAAAAGTTTGTCTCAGAGGTCATCCAACCATCAATAATTGATATTTTGCCTATGGTATAAGGTAGGAAAATACAATTTCATTTTCCCTCATATGGTTAGTCATTATTAAATATAATTTTATTTAGTCCAATAACTACATTTTATCATTTCCATTTAAATCTTAACTAGAGGCTTTTTTGGGAGGTGGAAAGGGCAGGTGGTACAAGTCATGTTAATTTTATCCTCCCAACTAGTGTAAATGGGAGCCTGTGCTTAGGGATTTGGTGAGAGGAGAGATCCTTCCTCCCATACTCCCTCCTTTCCAGCTCCAACTGTCTCAAGTCTGAGACAGGCCATGATTTTCTTCTCATTGCAAGTTCATTAATCATCTAATGAGGATGTCAACCTTTGGGTTGTGGGAAACTTTATTCTAGAATCTGCTTTACTTTCTCATTCTGCTTTATTCCCTCACATCTCATGTCTGCCCCAATAAAACCAAGGCTTTTGCTTCCAGGAGTAAGGAATTTTAGTACTAGATTATTCCTCCTTATTGTTGATTCTGGCCTCAAGGGCTTTGGGAATTCCCTTTAATCTCCTGAAAGCTCATTCATGCATTAAATTTTTTAAAAATTTAATTCAAACTTGTAGATGTTCTGAACCATGAGGAAGTCTCCAAAAACCTAGTCTTTCATGTTGCTGAAATAGAAGTCTATGGTATCTTTTTGTTTGTTTGTTTGTTTGTTTGTTTGGGGGGGGGTTGCTTTGTTTATTTGGGCAGTGCCTTTGGAGACTAATGTTTTTTACACTAACATCTATGATCCATACAGACTTAATTTTGATATAGTAAAGGATGTGGTAGGGATCCTGCTTTATTTTTTCACAGCCATCCAGTAAACACAAAACAACACTGTTTATAGAATAATTCACAGAATGGAAGTTTTAGAATGTAAATACTCAATATGTGATAGGGAAAAGAACACTAATACACTAATAAAATATTCCAAAGCAAGACTGACCCCTATTACTACTGTCTCACCAGTCTGCACTGGTGCTTCTTGAATCACCAGGGCTATCCATGCTAGAGATACTTCCATCTCTTTTAGCTGAAAATATTTACAGAAATACATATCCTGTTGGGAATATAATGGAGGATATATAATCAACTTTTTCATGTTCATTGTTTTGTTACTATACATAGTAGATGAGTTTCAGAAAAGTTGTATTAAATTAAAATCATATTTTTAGTTCCCCTGGCAAGTGTTCTCTTTAAAGGGATTTTACTTTGAATTATTTTTGAAAATCATCTTAAAGGGTAAATAATGACTCCCTAATTTTTCTACGATGCAAATAAGAGTTTTTATTTACTAAGTTTCTCAATGCAAGATATACTTACATAATGCAGATTCTTTTCTAATACAGGAGAAAAAAATGAGGAGGCTAAATTTTAAAAGCAAATCAATGTGTATTTTAAAAAATGCAATTGTTGGAATACAGACTTAAAGACATTTCTTAAGGATCATTTACATGAATCCAATTTGCTTGCCTCTATATGAGAGGCAACATTTTGGGTGTTTTTTTTTTTTTCAAAATCTAATTTTTAAGCTTTGTAGGGTAGGTGCCAAATGGTATTTTAAAAACACACATTTAAAAAAGGAAGAACGTGCAGTTTTGCCTGGAGTACAGATGGAGCCTGTGTCAATTGAAGGCATTTTGCCTAAGGACACAGAGAAAATCACTTTTTCATAAAGACCATAAACTCCACTCATGTTTCTGTTCATTTTAATTTGTAGAAAGTGGGAAGAAATCAAATAGGGGGGCATACGGGTTCATTTGTTTTAATAATCTCATCACTCAAATTTTATATCAATTATGCTATAAAAATTATTTGACCCTCAAATCAGTAATGTAATTTTTATATGAAAACATATGGTCATTTCTGGTTATTTCTTGTTACTTATCTTACTGATTTTTTTTTCTGTCATGTACTGTGTATTGTGTAGATAGGGCCCAATTTTATTCTATCTCCGTACCTCATACATATCTTTTAAGAAATCTCCTCACTTTTGTCCCCTGCAGCATACCCTATATTAGAAATTAAAAAAATGATGATAGTAACCCTCATTCCCTGTGCCAGGCATTGTGCTCAGGACTGTAGAGGTAACTTTTCATTTAAGCTGTGAAACAGAAATGAGGAACCACAGAGTATTTGAGAGACAAGAGGCAGAGCCAATATCTGAGCATGCACTTTGGCTTTTAAAACCCCTTCCCCTTACCACTCTGCTGATATTCTTTATAAAGACATAAATATGAAACTGCTAGTAAGAAGATAATATAAATCTTCATTGATTGACGTGGAAATATGTCTATTATAAATTGTTATGTAAAAAACTCAGATTGTAATACAGCGTAAGCATCAGGATCCCATTCTTTTAAAAACAAATTTGCGTATGTAAAAAAATGGCTGGAAAGATAGATTCCTAAATGTTAATAGCAATTCCCAGTGGTTTAAAATATTCTTCTTTAAATTTTTGGATTTCACTTTTCAGGGAGTATTTTTCAGTCGTGGTTCTTTATTGCAAGCAACAACTCTGGCGGTGGGGCAGGGGGAGGCGCGGGGGGAGGGGGAAAGCAGCAGCACATGGCCAGACCTGAGATCTTTGGTTTTAATACCATGTGCTGCTGTATCACTTATAGATGATAATCTTTTTCATTTTATTTCTTCCTTCTACTTTTGATTATAAAGCCAATTCTCATATTATCAAATAGTTGGGACAAAGTTAATCCTGCCTGGCAATAATTTCTCATCAGTTTTCTATTTTTAAAGATTAACTCATTTTAATCTGTTCTCCCTGTGTCATTAAGTCATAGTGGTATCAAGCTACAGAAAACTGCACAAACTGACCTGTATAAAGAAGGGAAATGTACTGAGTTATAACTGGAGTGCAGAGGTTGAGTCAGAGGTTCTCAGTGTCATCAGGGAATTGAAACAGTTTCTCTGTGATCCCTTTCCCTCTACTCTCCCCACTTTGATAGGCTCATTCGTGTTCTGCTTCCTCATCCCTGTATTAAAACGCTGCAGCTCTTACAGCCTTCACATCCTTAACCTTCCACTCTTCAGAGGGAGAAAGACCATCACCCCTGATAGCTCCTGGGAAACCATGAAGAAACTTCTTTCCCAGGGAAACCTCAGCAAATGTCTGTTTCTTATTTGCCCAAATAGGGTCACCTGTAAATTCCTGAACCAATTTCTAAATATCTAACTACTAAATACCAAATTCATCACTCAATACTAATTACCATGAAGCTGAGGTGGGTGGGTAGGTCTCCAAAGGGAAATTTGGCTGCTGTTAGTAGAGGAAGAGGAAAATGAAGGCTAGGAATCCAGTCATTCTCACTGGCTTTTATATCCACCCCCCAGTACCCCCTCCCTCCCAACTGTCACTCTTAACTCTTCCTTACTTCATTGTTGCAACAGTTTTATTCTACCTACCTACTGAATTATTTTCCTCATTCAGGTTTTATGACCACTTTAAGAATCTAACATAACTTGCTTTTGGCCACAACATCAAACCCAAACTCTCATATCCATTTAAATTTTATTCTCCCTAACCATTCACCACCACTTGATCTATTATCCTAAAACAGCTCTCACTTTGCCCCTTCTTTATGAAAGTTGTCTGAGTCCTGGGTGCATAACAGGTGACATTCATTCACCCTATCCTGTCATTTGAAATTTTTGACAATCTGGCCTCATCTACAATTTAACTTTTCTCTTGTCCTTCCCCTTACTATTTCTAGAAAACACCATATTCTTTCTTACCTCCACAACTTTGAAAACACTGTCTCTTTCCATCTGGAAATCTTTCTTTTCATAGATTTGGATAACTAAGTAACATTCTATACCATACACTTCTGCATACTTATGTCTTTTTCTGTGAATTATAACTGTTCATAAAAACACAAACTAGCAATATTTAATATCAAGGAATGTTTCATTCATTAGTTTATTGACTGATCATGGTCTATAAGATTCTGCATGAGCAGATGTCCCAGTCTTGTGTCACAGTCTCCTTTTTCTTGCTTGCTATGCCTTACCACACAACAAATGCCTAATGCTGTTTCCTGTTTTAGAAATTCCATACACTTGTCCTCCACCCAAAATGCTCTTTCTCCACCTCTTCACAAACTCTACTTCTCTTTTAGGTGTTTCCTTGAATGTAATTTCTTTAGAAAAACCTCTGACTCTCAAAAGCTTTGGTCCTCCTGTTATGTGCTTTTATGGGACCCTTTACTTTTCCTTTGCAATATTTATTTCAGTTGTAATTAATTATCCATTCTATTATCTCTTGAATGCTTATTTCTCTTAACATACTCTGAACACCTAACACAATGATTAGTACTGGTGGATGCTCCATTCTTTTTTGAATAAATAACGGTGGATATTTTTTCTCCACAGCAGTGCTTTTTTTCATTAATCTTCACTGGCTGACAGGTGCTGCATAATCTAACATTGCTTTTATTTTCGGATAAAGCATTGCATTCAAATCATTTCATTAGATTTAGAAGTCTTCCTGGAAATAGACACGAACTACCAACTCTAGAGCTTTGGAAGTGACTTTACTTCCAGCTCTTTTGCTGTCTTCTCCTCCTGTCCTTAATCATCTCACTTGCCTAACAAGTGAGTCATTCACATAACATTTAAGAAGAAACTCCCATTTGCTACTTTGTGTCCTGTTTGATGTCTTCTTTTCCTTAAGGACAAGACACAGGATAAAAGATAAGTATTACACAAACATGTCTTCATCATGCCTGGCCTTTTCCAATCAGTATTCCAAATATATACATGCATATAATGCATTCTGTTCATTTCAAATGAGATGTAATTAAATGCTATTTTATACCAAATATCAAAAATCCAATTAGCTATTCAAGTAGACTCCAGAATTTTTTCTGTTTGGCCATTCTTACTGAATATTTCAAGATTTATTGAGTCAAAATTTTATATGATTTAAACTGAGACTACAGAGTTTCAGGATGAGTTTTAGAGAAACTAATTCCAGGTATATTCTTACTGATTATATCTTTCTATGAGAGATATAGGACAAATACTTCTCTTCTGACTTAAAAAAAAAAAGAAGAAATGGGGACTATGTCAATAGCCCACTTTTCTCTGGAGCAATGAAAATGTTCTAAATTTTGGCTGTTCAATATGGTAGCCCTAGCCACATGTGACTGTCGAACACTTGAAATGTGATTAGTGCACTGAGAGCCTGAATTTTAAATTTAATTTGATTTAATTGATTTAAGGTTACATAGTCACATGTGGCTAATGGTTAGTGTATATCACAGCACAGCTTTCTATGCTCAAAGTGATGGAGAAATGGGCTTCTGGATTTGTAAAAGAAGAGAGTCAGGAAGGGACTGTTAGGCGCAGTGGCACATGCCCATAATTCCAGCACGTTGGGAGGCTGAGGTGGAAGGATTGTTTGAGACCAGGAGTTTGAGACCAGCCTGAACGACATAGTGAGACTCCATCGCGACAAGAAAAACAAGAAAAAAGAGTGATTGTTAATTCTGGTCCTCTCCTCATTTCTCATTTAGGTGAGGGGACAATTCACAAGCAGACACTTGTTTATAATAGGATGTCCTGACTATGGTGAGACATTCCATGCCCTAAAACTACACATCACCTCATCAGAAACACTGAAAGACAGACTTCCACAAAAATAATTTGCTAAGCTTGTTTAAACAGACATGCTGGGTTTCTTCTCTCTCATAAGACTCAGATATAGAAATGTTTAAAGAGTTCCGAATCATACCAATAATATGAGCACGTATTATGGCTGAGTGTTTGTGGAAATATTGCACATCCACCCAACTCATCACCTGTTAAGTCACATCTTTGTTTTATTTTCAAAAATGAAATGATTCATAGTCATTTCATTCATGGGACTTGGTGCCAGTTTATTTCTGGGAGTTTAATTGCCAGCTTCTGGAATTGAGACACAAATGTCTTAATATAAACAGGCTATAGGCAGGAGCTTTCAATCTTGTTTCCCCTTGGAAAAGCACCAGTAATTTCATATTTGGTCTAATAAATCAGTTTCCGGAAGAATATTTGCTGACGTCATTTTTTATATCCCTCATGGATTCGATATGGAAAAATACCCTGGTCATGTTCAAAGCAATAGATTAGTTCTGGTAGTGTCTTTCAGCCTGTGGGAGCCCTCATTCCTCTGCAGTCACGGTTTGGAAGTGGTTGTATATCCTAGTACAAGAGAAATGCTTTTGTGAAAGGCAGATTTGGAGGTATGTTGGACAGAGAAGCTGGAAACTGATCTCCTTAAAACATTGATTTCATCATGTCTGTGTTTAAGTTGTGGCTGCAGTTTGCTATTTTCGGAGACAAGGCCAATGTCAGCCTGTATTCAAAGCTCTCTATAGTCAAGCAAGTCACACTTACTAGGTGAACCACACTGCAAAGGCCCTTCTACCTCCTCACATTTAAAATTTTATCTATTGAATTTTGATCAAGATTAACATTAAAGGAAGCTTTGAAAGCCAAAAGAGATGAGAAGATTCCACCAAAAAAAAAAAAAAAAAAAAAAAAAAAAGCAACATGCAGCATAAACATACCCAAAAAGAAGAGAGGTTTTCTGTCTGGAGCCCACACTGCTGTGATTGTGTGTTTAGGAGGACAGGGTGATTTTCATTCATCCTGTAGCTGTTTTCCATGCTCCAATTCTAGTAATTCATGATGCACCTATTACGCACCTACTGTGTGCAAAGAACTGGGCTCAGTGGTACAAGAGAATCTGTTTTCAGCCTCATTGGCTATTTTAAGCCATGCATTTTAAATGAATCTTTATTTAAAACAATTTCAAACACAGGAAGATTGAGAGACTAATACAATGATACTCTATATAGTCATCACCTAGCTTTAACAGTTAGCAAGCATTTGTCATGTTTGCATCACTTATTCTTTTCTGTTGTAGTTATTGTTGCTAAATATTTTTAAGCAAATCCCACATTTGATGTCACTTCCCAACACATTTGTACATATCTCTAAATAATATTAGCATTTTTTCCCCATAACTACAGTACCATGGTCACACCCAAGAAAATTGAGAAGATTTCCTTGTAGCCTCCAATAACCAGCCAATATTCAAATTTTCCTACTTACTAAAAAAATGCCATTTTAAAAATTAGTTTGTTCAAATCAGGAGCTAAACAAGGCCCAACATTACATTACATTAGCATAATCGTTACCATAACTGTAAACATTACATTAATCAAATCCAAACAAATTTTCTTTTATATATAATGTACTTTTATATAAAAATATTTTTATTGTATTTATAGAATAAACACACACAAACACACATATATTTGACATGTTGAAGAAATTCGGTCAGTTGTCCTGGAGTCCCTGCACTCCAAAATTCTAAATTTTTCTGTTTACTTCTTTGTGGTATCATTTATCTTAATCATTTATCCCTCCATTTTCTTTTCTTACTTTTTTTTTCTCTTTTTGAGACAGAGTCTCGCTCTATTGCCCAGACTGGAGTGCAATAGAGCGATCTCACCTCACTGCAGCCTCCGCCTCCCAGGCTCAAGTGTTTCTGTCTCAGCCTCCCAAGTATCTAGAATTACAGGCATGAGCCACCATGCCCAGCTAATTTTTGTATTTTTAGTAGAGACAGGGTTTCACCATGTTGGCTAGGCTGCTCTTGAACTCCTGGCCCAAGTGATCTGTCTGCCTTGGCCTCCCAAAGTTCTGGGATTATAGACATGAGTCACTACTCCTGGACCCTCCATTTTCAATAAACTTGAAAGTTTATGTTCAATTTTTCTTTTGGCAAGCATGCAGTACTTCAAAAGTGGTGCTATGTGCTACACATTGCACCACATCAGGAGGCACACAATGTTGATCATACCACTCTCTAAGCATCCTCCATCTTCCCCTACATAGTTAAAGAGAACCTTGGGGAAATCATTTAACCTTGCAGAGCCTCAGCTTTCTCATAGAGACAATGGGGATAATAGTAGTACACCCTTGCAAATTTGGTGTAAAGATTACACTATGTAATCTTTGTAAAGACGTTAACTTATTATGAATAAGGCATGCAAAGTACTTAGTACAGTATACTGGTCTAGGAGACTCTTAATAATATTAGCTATTATTGCCTTTATAAATTACTTTGGCTGAACAGGCCAGGTAACTTTCATTGAGTAGACAGTATTTGAAGGATAAAATGAAAAGGCATAGACCCCAACACACTAAGGCTCAGAGAAATCTCTCTGATAAATTTCTTTTTAGGACTAGATTATAAACTTCAAGATAGCAGGAATTTATTAATTCCTTATCCACAGTATGTAGTTCGGTGCATGGCCCTCAATAATAGATGAGTAAAAAATCCTACACAAACTCAACTTTAGACTGGTTGGTGTCTTATTTTGAAGTCCCTTGCCCCCATCCCTATGATACCCACATAACATCCCCTTATTCCCAGCTCTGGACACTTGCCTCTGCCATTTCCGCTGCTTAGAAGACCTAGGCCCGGCCACTCACGGTGGCTCATGCCTGTTGTCCCAGAACTTTGGGAGGCTGAGGTGGGCCGATCACCTGATGTCAGGAGTTCAAGAGCAGCCTGGTCAACATGGTGAAACCCCGTCTCTACTAAAAATACAAAAATTAGCTGGACGTAGTGGCACGCGCCTATAATCCCAGCTACTTGGGAGGCTGAGGCAGGAGAATCACTTGAACCCAGGAGGCAGAGGTTGCAGTGAGCCAAGATCACGCAATTGCACTCCAGCCTGGGGCACAAGAGAGAGTTTGTCTCAAAAAAACAAAAACAAAAACAACAACAAAAAAACAACCTAGGCCTAGGTCCTCTGCTTCTACCAATGTAAGTTGGACCAGTCCTTCCATGTCTATCTCTTACCTGTAACCTTTGGGAGGACTTTTCTGAGACTGTTCCACCCTATGTCCCACTTTTTCTTTTCTCAATACCTACATCATACTCTTTGTCCACAAAATTTGATGCTTATACTTTACAGATTTGTAGGTTATCTTGCTTTCTAATAACTCCCTACACTTCCATCTTATTTCCTCTAAGTAAATTGTAAACTCTTTAATGGGTAATGTGTTAGCCAGTTTTTGCTTTGTTACAAAGAAATATCTGAAGCTGTGTACTTTATGAAGGAAAGAGGTTGAATTGGCTCATGGTTCTGCAGACTGTACATGAAGCATGGTGCCGGTTTCTGCTTTTGGAAAGGGCTTCAGGAAGCTTACAGTCATGATGGAGGGGAAGGGGAGCCAACATGTCACATGGTGAGAGGGAGTAAGAGAGAGGGGGAGGTACCACACCCTTTTAAGTAACCGGATCTTGTGTAAACTAACAGAGTGAGAACTCACTCATCACCAAGGGGATGGCACTAAGCCATTCATGAAGGATCCACTCCCCTCATCCAATACCTTTCACTAGGCTCTATCTCTAACACGGGATTACATTTCAACATGAGATTTAAAGGAGACAAACATCCCAACCATATCAGCTGAGTTGGTGTTTTCTGCCTTTCCAACTTCTATCTCCTCTTACCCAATACCCATTCCCAACCCAAACACCTGGCACAGGAGTAGACACAGTAGAACTTCATATAAGTACTACCTGCTAATTTAGCATCTCTTGTTACACCTTTTTCAATGTACTTGGTAACTCAAGGACATGGTCATCAATACACTGCCTGGATGAGCGTGGCATATCCCTACTACCACTGCATTATGATTGTCTGCTTATGTGCCTGTGTCCCTATCAAACTGATAGAGTCCTGGAAACAGAGATTATGGATTTTCACCTCTGTTGCCCTAGGAACTTGTACAGGGGTTGGCACATAACAGATAATCAATCAATGATGAATTTAAGAAATGGTGGGTCAACGAATTTGATGAAATTCACTTTTGCCTGAAAAAAAATTTGACTATTTAGACTAGTTCAGTCAACAAATTAAGATGTTTAACCGTTTACACATATGGGCCCAGTCCTCATGAGAATATGAAACGTGTTTTTAGGAGTCAGATAAAATTAGAACTAAAATTGAAATGGAAGAAAAATATTAAAGAAAGCCATTGACTACTAATGGCTTTATTGTTCTACTCAGGAGCATTATGGAGCTTTCAAGGTTTTAAACCTAAAGAAAAACTCTTAACAGTAAAATTTCTATCAGGAGAGAGAGCTAGTTTGAGGTCTCTTGGTACTGCTTAATTCACACTCAAGAAATAACTCTCTTCTGTCTTCTGGAAGCTACACTATTGTTCCTCCTTCCCCACCCAACAACCAAAAAACAAAGCAGCTTCGAGTCCTGGCAGTACAGAAGAAAAATCTTCTCTGTTGTAGGTGTGTTTCTTCCACTACTTGCGGTGGAATTCATCAGCCAGGTTGGGGCATGTCCAGGCTGTGTTCCACACATCTTCTTCTGAATCCTCAGCCCAGGCAGAAATCAGACACTTCCATGTTGTCCTTTAACAGAAGAGCTGGTAGGCTGGGCACGGTGGCTCAAGCCTGTAATCCCAGCACTTTGGGAGGCCAAGATGGGCGGATCAGGAGGTAAGGAGATCAAGACCATGCTGGCTAACACGGTGAAACCCCGTCTCTACTAAAAAATTCAAAAAATTAGCCGGGCGAGGTGGTTGGTGCCTGTAGTCCCAGCTACTCAGGAGGCTGAGGCAGGAGAATGGCATGAACCCGGGAGGCGGAGCTTGCAGTGAGCTGAGATCCGGCCACTGCACTCCAGCCTGGGCGACAGAGCGAGACTCTGTGTCAAAAAAAAAAAAAAAAAAAAAGAGAAGAGCTGGCATTTCAGTGTTTTAAACACTGGCATATTCTGGTTCAATGGCCCAGCTAGATGTAAGGAAAGTGTGTTACCGAATTTTTTTCATCCTTTGAACCAAAAAGATGCTCTTCCTTATGTTTTACTCCACCTGACCATTGCCTGGCTTGAAGGAAAAAAGAGAACACTTTTCAAGAGCTGAGAAAATTGGCATTGATTTAACATAATTTAGTTAAAAGTTAGTTCTCCCCTGCCATAAGCCACAGCTGATTATTTAGAGAATTATTACCATTCAGTGTTCATTGAGTTTTATCTTTCTAAATTTTCACTGATTAGCATGATTTGTTACTAGGAAAAATATTATGATTTTAATTGCATTTTGGCATCTTAAAAGAATGTTTCACACTACTTAACATCTGCAGTCAACAGATGTTTAAACACAGCTCCCTCAATGACTAAAATTTGGCAAAATGTATAATAGTTGGAACAGCTTAAAATTCTAAATATACTTCTAGGAACATGATACAGGCAGATGAAGTACTACTTGTATGTGTTTTATATTAAATATTAAAATATTACATATACCATCCGTCTCGGAGATGACAGGTTTCAGGGAAAAAATCAACAACAACCAAGAGATGTTTCAACCCTACCATACCAGAGATATTCTATCTATAAGCAGGGCTATGTCTTATGGTCACTGTCAACTGCAGTGGGGACCCTTTTTTAAGTGCTATTTATTGTGGTTAACTCTAGAGGCTGGCAGAGGCAAAACTGAGACAGATACGTTTGTCCCTTTTGCTTCCCCTTTTGGCATCCTTCTTTTCTCTGACTCAGATCCTCAGGAGCTTCCATGAAGGTATATTCTAAGATTAATACGTCAGACTTGAGTTTAAGTTCATTGGTCAGCCTTCAGTTAACTGGGACAAAGATTCATTCATATCTCTGTGTGTGTGTGTGTGCGCGCGCGCGTGCGTTCACGCTTGTGTGTGTGTGGTGTCTGTCTGCTGTCTGTTTCTCAAGGCAGGGGTGTAGAGAGGAGAGAGGATGACCCAATTAGCATTTCCTCAACTATTTGACCAGCCATTGGTCAAATTAGCATTTGACCAACCATTTAAGCCGTTATGTTTAGCATGGCTTAAAGAAATCCAGAGAAAAATCATGAATTTCATTTCAATCACAACTTTTAACAATCTACTCCTATGGGCACTTTATGACAGTTGATAACTCAGGGCTTAGCAGGTAATTGCTTCCTGTCCCCTTGTTGAACTCACCCCCAGTGAAAATGCCATTTCTACATCAAGAATCCTAGAGGCTGTAGCAGAAAGAATGAGAAATCCACATTTTCTATCCCTGGATGGTTAAGTTCACAGTCACAGGAACTGTGCAGATATAAAGACTTTCAATCAATATGTCTCTGCCTAAGCTTATCCTGTTATTCTGTTCTCTGTTACTGATTTAAGTCAGTAAATTTTGAGTACAGCCAATTACTTTATATATTGTGGGTGGGCCTAATCCAATCAAGTGAAGGCCTTAGAAGCAAAGACTAAGATTTCCTGAAGAAAAAAGAAATTGGTCTCAAAACTGCAGCATAGAAACCCTACTAGAATTTCCAGCCTGGCCTGACCTGCAGATTGGGGACTCAACACTGACTGAAACATCAACTCATCTGAATTTTCAGACCGCCAGCTTTCCCTACAGATTTTGGACTGGCTGGCCCCCACAACTGAATAAGCCAATTCCCTAAAATCTCCTCTCTGTCTCCTCTCCCTCTTGACTAGTCCACATGTGTATATGTAACATCTGGATTCAGAGAAGGTGACTGTGCCCAGGAGGAAGTCGAATCATGGAGAGATAAATAGGACTAGGCTATGAGAAGTGCAGTGCAGGTGGTCCATCAGGAAGAGGAAGCAGCTTGTACAAAGACGAAGGAGATAGGGTCTCTGCCTTTGAGGGGGAGAATGGAGGGAGAGAGCCTGAGAGTTGGGAGACTGTGTGTTAGAGAGCAGTGGGTACTAAGACTGGATGGGTTGGTAGGACCCAAGAACTGATGTGTAGAAAAGAACCTCTTCTTTTTTTTCCATGCAGGGGGCTTAGAATTATTGCATTTTTTTTAAAACACTGAGTCATCTTTTCTATAGTATTTTACAACAGAGTCCACTTCAGACTGTGCAGCTGCTCCCAGCTGTCACCATATCTTCTGTCTTTCATATCCATCCCCAAAGGCATTTGCTCTTCCTAAAAGGGACGCCCTCCAAAGAAATTTTAAAAGAATCTTATTAAGGAGTCCTGGAGAAGAAAGGGATGTGAGGGTCAAGTCACAACTTTGAGGGGAAATAGAAAAAGGGCCCCTTTCTGAGAAAGGAGAATTTCAAAGAGTCTAAGAGAACCAAAAATTCAGGACCCAGGAAGGTAAGCATTCCTGTTTATGCAAGCATCACAGACCATTTGAATGAGTGGGTTTTTCAGGTGATATTTAAATGAATAAACAATATCCATGTCTCAGGGTCAGAAATGGTACTTTTGCAACTGATTCTGTCCCTCTTGAGAGGCTTCCACAAGACTGAGAGGGTGGGATGACTTAATGAACATTAAAAACAATGTTATTAGGCCGGGTATGGTGGCACATGCCTATAATTCTAGCACTTTGGGAGGCTGAGGTAGGCAGGCCCAGGAGTTTGAGACCAGTCTGGGCAACATGGCGAGACCCTGTCTCTAATAAAAATACAAAAATTTAGCCAGGCATGGTGGCACACACCTGGAGTCCCAGCTACTCGGGAGGCTGAGGTGGGAAGATCACCTGAGCTCAGGAAGTCAAGGCTGCAGTGAGCCAAGATGCACTCTAGCCTGCATGGGCAGGAGCGAGACCCTGTTTGAAACACAAAAAACAATCAAACAAAAAAATCCCACACAATGTTATTTTTAAAATACTGAGGGGAGAGGAGGTGGAAAAAAAGGGGAAAACCTAAAACTCTCCATATTCCTACCATCAGAAAATTACATTAATGTGATAAGCGACTTTCTCCCCTCTGAATCTCCAATTCCATTACTTGTAGTAAATATGAATCTTATTCCACAAACTCAGATGTGCAAAAAAAAAAAAAAAAAAAAAAGCACTTTACTTTTTACATAAAATTAATCCTAAGCCTATAGCAACTCTCTTTATCCTATTAGGTAATTAGGAATTTGGTCTCAGATATTATTGTCACCCTCAGGGATGGGCAAGGGTCTCAGGGTTTTGTGTAGCACCAAACCCTAATAAGGTCTCTTCAGCTATTGAACTTACTCTACAGAACTGCTGAGGTGTCCATGGTCTCAGACTACAAGGTCTCTTCTGGTTCTGGCTCCTCTGCTGCTGCTTTTAAAACCAGGAGAATCTTTGGTGAAACTTTGGAATTCCCAGATCCCTAGCCAGCCTCCCTAGGGTCTTCCTCCTCATCAGAGTGCTCCAGAACTCAGACTAAGATTCCATTTACACTCCAAACACCTTCCCTTCTCTCTCCAGTTCCTCCAGGACACCAAGCATAATCTCCTCAATGGGTTTAGGTTTTACAAAATTCGGGACCAGAATCGGAAGTGTCTTGCAGACAACTTTGGCTTCTGGCCCTATGACAAACATCTCCCTTGTGGCAAGAGGCCACAAAAAAGCCCTGGCCATCTGCTTACAAGGGAGGAGGGGAAGAAACACTGGGAGGACAAATACAAGTTAATATTCCAAAAATTATACCACCACAAACTGTTGACCGTTTGCTAAGTCTCTTTCCCGAATGTTCTTGTGCTTATAAAGCAAAAATCTCTACACATAAGCTTTTCTTTTTTAAGCAAAAAGGGGATTGTACTATATATATGTAGTTACAGCTTGCTTTTTTTTTTTTTTTTCCCACATAGTATAGTGTGGGTATCTTCCTAGAGTGTCCTTGTTTTATTTGTAACATTGGTTACTGCTCCACTGATGGGTACTCAGGTGGTTTCCCTTGTTTTGCTCTTTCACACAATGCTGTATTGTGCACATACATGTACATCTCTGTGTTATTTTTCTATCATCACTTTCTAGAAGTGAACTGACTAGGTTGACCAAGTGGCTAGTGAATCAATACTCAGGTTTATTTGTAAACAGGAGCATAGTTCTCTGTTTCTCTGCACTGCGGGCCCCGGCCAACTCTGGTGGGTTGGTTAGCACATGCTGGTTTTAGAGAAAGAGCCTGAAAATGCATTTCTCAAGATCTTAGTCTTCATGCATTTGAAAAAGTTGGTGGAGTTGGTGCAAAGATTATTCTTAATATCTTTCTAGTTTGCCTCAGTGAATAGGACTCTCACTATTAGTGTATAGGAAACAATAATCTGGGCTTTACAACTAACCAGCTAAGAGACCCTGGACAAACCATGTCCCACTTGAGGTCTCAGGTAGATCATGTAAAATGGAGATGGGACAGACAGACGATCTCCTAAAGACTTCCTGAAGTGATATCATACATATTATCATATGTCCTCTGCATTCATAAACATACAATGTCCTGGGCAGGTAACAAGTGTCTGTCTGTGGATTGATGACAGACTTTGGGCTATATTGACTTTGCTATGCCTCTTCAGTTTCCTACTTTATATTTTTGGAACAGTATAATATATTTGTATTAGCTTGTGTTCCTCCAAAAGCTGACCCAGGGACAAGGGTTCAAGTTTAAGAGGTTTATATTTGGAAAGTGCAGGAAAGACCAGTAAGGGAGGTGGCTGATATAAGGTATGTTATCAAGCCAGCTGTCACTGGACTTAATCCTGAAGGGCAATGCTGAGAAACAGCATAAAACCCATGCTTCAGAGTTATCTGCCTTTAGATCAAGGGTGCTGGGGTGTTTATACATGAAATTCCATCAGCACACCCTAATGTGCTAATGTGCTAATTATCAGCACATCTAGCCTGCCATGCAAAGGCTGAGCAGCCTGCCTTGGTTTAGGGAAAAGCCTTCAGGTCAAGAGTGCAAAAAGAGTTTTCTGGAACACAGCTAAGGGATGTGGGCATGGCCACAGTGTCTACTGTGTAACTCTCACAGTTCCCCTCACACCAGCCTTGCTTTACTCTTCTGTGTCTTTGCTCATGTTGTCTTCCCTCCTTTCCCTTTCTGATCAATTTCAAATCCTCAGACTTCCTAGGTTTGTGTCCTGCCTCTGCTACTTCCTAGCTGAGTGACTTTAGGCATGTTACTTAAGTGCTCTGTGCCTCAGTTTCCTTATCTGGAAATAGGCATAGTGATCATTCTCATCTCATTAAACAGTTGTTAGGATCAAATGGTAATAGTGGAAAGCACTTATGGAAGTGCCTACCACTTAGTACGTCTTCAGTAAATGTCATATTTTTAAATTATCCTTCAATAGCTACTTAAAGTGGTAGTGCCTTGAAGAAAGGATCCCTGGGACTCCAGGCTGGGTTAAGGGCTCAGGCCCCTTCTTAACACATGATGATGACATTTTCCATATGCAAGTTTATCTTCTCCTATGGACAGTGAGTCCAGGAAGGCATTACTGTGGCTTACTCAAGTCTGTGTCCTCTGCAATTCTTGCAGGACCTAACCTGCCATTCTGTGAATGAGTAATAAACAGAGACTTTGCTTTCATTCACTCATAAATAAACCTTTTGCTTTAAGATTCACCCTGAGTAAAACGTAAATTTCATCAAACTCTAGTAATAATACACTTCCTTTATCCTAACACATACATTGCCAATAGTGCTTCCTTAAAACACACACACACACACACACACACACACGCACATACAAACCACTGCTTAGTATTTCTGAAATCAGGTTGTCAGTCTTAATACTGAGATTTTTTTTCATTTTATCTGCCTTTCTTTCACAAAGTTGGCTATTATTAAATAAATGATTAAATAAATGCTAGACTCTAGTATTAAAATTGACAAATGTATGGTTTAGACATCAAAGTGAAGGATAACTTGGGAATAGTTCTCAGTTGCTCTTCAAGAAGAAAGCAGGTTCCTGGGGTTCCTTGCCATGTGGTGGATCTCATACTCCCGTCATTCTGCTAACACAATCCCAGGACCTGATTCTGTTGCGTCTCTTAGGGTATCCGTCTCATCCCGATCAAGGATGAGCAGGGCAGACTGGTAGGTCCTAGGAGTGGGAAGGGACAGAAGAACTAGTCTGATACCATGTTGGAAGGTCAAGACAGAGATGCCAAATCAGATGTCAGGATGGAGGAGCCAACAAAATGGGCAATAGGGGACACAGTTGAGGAATGGAGTGACAGTAGCAAAAGAATGAGAAGTAGGAACCCGGCACAGAGATGTACACCCAGCCAAGAGGTTATCCTGCATTAGATGACAGTGAGCTGGCCTGGAATGGATACCCCAAAACCAAGATCCATGGCAGAGGGGACACTAGCAGTACAGGGTCTGGCCCTGGACATCAGGTGGGTGAAGCTGTTGGAGATGGTGGAGAAGACGGCATTGATGATGAACCATGAGCCTTGGGAGGGTTTAGTCAGATATTAAACATTGCCTCATTTAATTTTGCTTGAAAAGAAAAATAATTCAGGTTAGAATATTTCAGGACACAGGCTTGCTAGTATCACTAAACCAGAAAAAAATTATCAAATATGTATATATATTTGATATATATATAAAAGAGCAAATCCAGATTTGAATCCAGTCTCCTTGAGTTAATAGCCAGAAGAATTTGGGCAAACAATTTGGACAAGCAAGTTCTCTGCATTTAACTTTTCATCATGAAATACACGTAATACTCCTAGGCTGTTGTGAAGAATTATTAAGATAAGAAGATAATGACAGCAATGGTCTACTGAATACTTAATATTTCCAGGCACGGTACCAAGGGTTTTCCCATACTTTGGTCTTATTTTCTAAAATTAGCCTACAAGGCAAGTACTATAGATTCTTATTTTACAGCTGCAAATTGAGTTTCAGTGTGATTAAGTAACTTGTGCCATGTCTCATAGTTAAAGAATATATATACATCATCACCCATGGAATACAGTAGGTGTTTAACACATGTGAGTTTTCTCCTTTCACTCTGCTTGTAGTGCTAGCCATAGAAGATTTTAAAATTGTCAGATTTTTGAAGAAAAAACCCTTGGAAGAGCACTCCCTCTCTGCTGGACTAGAGTTTAACTATCATCATGTTCTTTGTGAATTTGATAGCCTTTTAATCCACCAAGGCCATGACCTTCTTATAATGTGCTGACTTCCTCTGCTGCCAGTGTTTCTGGCGAGGGACCTCCATCTGCATTTGTTTGTGGCTGTCTCTCTCTGTGACATTTCCTCCTTTACCTGATTCTCAAGATAATTTGTTTTTCATTTGAGCTTCAGCAACCTGAGAGATGATGTCAAAATCAATCAATCCTCCAACAAGCTTTGTAAATACAATTCCTTGGTTTTGCAGAAAGGATATCTCTGTTGCCCAGTTCTTCCTGGAGCAGTGCGGCCACCCAAAGGAGAATCAGGAGGTTAGAACACATCCTAGAACATGAAATCTCATGCATGGGGGGATGTCAGCCTCATAGCATCTGAGTCCTAGTGTGGGAAGATGGGAGCTGAGGAGGTGTCATGCCGTGGGACTTCTGGAAACTGCAGGTGGAACATAAGAGCCCTTGGTCCAATGTGGATAATAAGGAGCCCTGTTAGAGAGCCATAGAAACCATCCCTGAGTCATGTCTTTCTTTCTCCTTCATTATGACCTTCTCTGTTGGGGGAAGGCAGCAATGCCTTGGAAAGTTTGAGCTGGTTTCTGATGAGAGGTTGAGGATGGGATCTAATGGTTATCTCCTTCCTCAAAACGGAGCCAGAAGATGCAAGCCAGCTGCCATGGCTTGATTGAAGCCTATTATGGATTTGTCTTTTAATGTGTTTGTTAAAAATTTGAATCAGGTGCAACATTTAAAATGGGAGACTTCACATGAAACTCTAGATTTCTGGCTTGTCTTGAAAAATCACACCTGATAATCCTGGGCTAGCATTTCTATGGACAAGAGTAGGCTGGATCTAGGGAAGCCTCTTTAGGTCAGCCAGGTGCAGTCCTGTGTGCCCCAGTCCCCACCTGACCCCATGCTCCCTTAGGTTACCTGTCTTGTTCCCTGGGCATTTGAGTTTTGACAGAAGGAACGGGAAGGAAAATAACAATAGAGTTATAAGACTTACAGCCTAACATAGTTAATAACAGGAAAAGTAAAAGGTGCTTCAGATAACTATTTCCCTTACATATCATGCAAAACATCCAGTTTTGCAGAAAGAGAAATTGGAGACCTCAGAAGCGAATTAAGCTGCTCAAAGTCGCATGGTGTTGGTAAATGGTACAACCAGAATTTGAGGTTTGGTCTCTTTGACTCCAAGTCGTGTGACCACAAAATCCCACTTGGCCACAGTGGCCTCTCCCAGAATCTGCTTCCCTTTTATGAATAGGATGCCCTCACAGTTCTGCATACCCAGGGCACCCGATGCCCTGTCAGGTATCAAAGAGTTAATGTTTTATCAGTCACTATTCTTGATACTAAGAAAATTCAAGAGGAGTCTTGTTTATCTCTGATGCTGGCTGGCATCCTCTCTGTTCCCTGAGTCTCTAATGAGAATGTGTACAGTGATATTCAAACAGGATAGGAGAAACTTCTTTGTGTATCACTGAGGTTACCATTTGCATTAAGGGAAAAGAGGTTCTATGACTCTCAGTTCGGCAATTCAGCAGCCATCTGTACTTCACATCACTGGCCTGAATTTTCAGCCTCATTAAATTCTTTCAGGTCATCTGGCCCCAATCTTTATGGTTGCCCAAGTGTATATTTATATCCCATGAGTTATTGCCATTTCTAACCTGTGCTTAACTGCTCCCACCTCCCACCACCCTTAATTGATCTTGCAGTACTTCTGGTATTTTTTTTTTTAAGTCTTCCCTTTCCCAATTATTTCCAAGAGCCCACAGGGGTTACTGCATGTGTATCAGACACTGTGTCCTCTGGGTTTCTACATGGCTTCTACCTTGTTTTGTCAAAGCTCCCTGTGAGCTATTTTTTGCTGGGTACCACGGTCTCCCACCAGACACCACTGCTAAGAGGTGTTTAAGGTCATATGGGGTTGCATGCAGTGGTGGGTAGAATGAATATTTCTTTCTCATGGTCTATGTTTCACATAGCTACCAAACTGCTGGTAGTGCCATGTCTTAGGGAGTCTTAGCTTGGTTGGTTTTTGTCACAACGTCTCTCTGCCTCTATATATCCTTGCATTGCTCCACAGGATTCAGAGGAGATGCCATGGGGAACTGGGCTGGGAAATATAATACTGAGCTAGGGTTTGCTTCTTCCCTTTGATGACTAAGGCCTTTCTTTTGCACCAAGACTATCTGCCTAGTACCCTCTTCCCTTAGGCTGAGTTTTCTCCCAGGGAGCTCTTTACACCCTGTGCAACCCTTGCTATCTTGCCTGCATTGGGTATGACTGGCTCTAAGTGATGGATATGGCTTGGTGGCTTGGAGTCAAATTGGAACCCTTGAAATCTGTTTTTTTGGCTTTTTTTTTTTTTTTTTTTTAAGGTAAGGTCTCACTCTCTCACCCACACCAGAGTGAAGTGGCACACTCTTGGCTCACTGCAGCCTCAATCTCCGGGGCTCAAGTGGTCCTCCCACCTTAGCCTCCTCAGTAGCTGGCACTACAGACGCATGCCACCATGTGCAGCTCATTTTGTGTATATTATGTAGAGGTGGGCTTTTGTCATATTACCCAGGCTGGTCTTGAACTCCTGGGCTCAAGCGATCCATCTGCCTTGGCCTCAGAAAGTGCTGAGATTACAGACAGGAGCCACACAGCTGGCCAGAACCCCTGAAATCTTAGGTGGCAGTGTTTTATATAATCTTGTGTCCTTAAAGCCCAAATCATCTGAAATATTTTTATCATACAGCCTCAACCCAGACACAGATTGGCTTAAGTGTTCCTCTGGGTGCTTGGGTATGCAGCTTCCTTGTCTTCTTTCCTAAAGAAGCAAGCCTGTGACTCAAAGGAGATTTTGAAATTTGGATTCTTGCATGATGTGAGCTGAGTAGCACGGTTATAAGGCTACAGACACTACTACAATAGGTGGGACTCCTTGAGCCAGCTTAAGCCACAGGGAGGAAATGGAAGTAGAACCCAAGAAAAGGATTATGGCTAGGTTTTGGGAAGAAGGGATTGAGGCAGTGAACTTTCTCTGGTTCCTGCCTTCCTCTGTCGGCTGGTTTCATCCTCTCTCTCTCTATGCAGACTGTCTACCTTTGCCTATCAGTTCACAAGGTGGCATATGACCATCCCATTCTTTTCAGGTTTACATATAATAGTTCCAGAAATATGCAAGACTTTTCTAATCCCAATTTTAAATTCCCAAGAGGAAGAGCCTGATTGTTTCTGTTTAGGTCAGTGTTCACCTCTGATTCAATCAACTGTGTTGCATCCACCAAGTCTGTGTCTAAGGATCAAAGATAGACCAGAGAGGTTACAGTGAGCTGGACAGCCAAATACACATCCATTCTACTTGACCATATTTTTTTCCCATTTTCTCACATTTACTTGTACCTTTCTGGAAAGGCACTGGGGAGTAGAGGGGCGATACTCAAGAGAAGCAATGAAGCCTAATAATAGTGTTTTCTCCTTCCTTCCTTCCCTCCCCTCCCCTCCCCTCCCCTTCCCTCCCCTCCCCTCCCCTCCCCTTCCCTTCCCTTCCCTCTTCTTTCTTGTGTGTGTGTGAGGGTCTCACTCTGTTACCCAGGCTGGAGTGTAGTAGTGTGATCTCAGCTCACTGCAATCTCTGCCTCCTGGATTCAAGTGATTCTCATGCCTCAGCATCCTGAGCGTCTGGGATTACAGGTGCATACCACCACGCCAGCTAATTTCTGCATTTTTAATAGAGATGGGGTTTTGCCATGTTGGCCAGGCTGGTCTCGAACTCTTGTCCTCAAGTGATCCCCCCCACATCAGCTTCCCACAGTGCTGGGATTACAAGCATGAGCTACCGCACTCAACCCTAACAAAGAATCGTAGTAGCTAATATTTACTAAGCATTTCCTATGTAACAGATACTATATTGAGTGCATCACAGGAATTATCTCACCTATTACATACAAGAAGATCTTACCATTGGTTATTTTTATTAGCCTCATTTCACACGAGGACACCAGGGTTAGGGGGCTGGCTGGACCAAAATCTATGTGGAGAGCAGAGTTCAAACCAAAATGCATGCTTTTTTATCACTATATTTAGAGACAGACATACCTGGTTTCAAACCTGGTTGCCACTAGCTATGTGATTTTTGAATAATCATTCTGAATCTTAGTTTCCTCATCTGTAAATGAAGATAAAAATACCTTTCAAATTAAAAATGATTTTAAACTAGGCAACTTAGGCAAATTATTCTTTTCAATCATGTACCTGGGCTTTCCTGCCTCATCTAAGCACACTTGTTCTTTCTAATGCTCCCTGACTGTAACCAAAACCTCCAGAGCCCTTCACCCATCCTCTTATTGCCATGAATTGCCAATATCAGACAAATAGTTTAAAAAGGGGCAAGAAGGTAGGATTTGAATTCAGAAGACTTGTATTTGAATCTTGCTTCAGCTTTGTATTAATTGTCTGACCTAAGACAAGCCTTTTTATCGTTCTTAATCATAGTTTCCCCATCTGAAAAATAAGATGTGGAATTGTTATTATTGGTGGTGGTCTGTTCTAAGCATTAAATTAATAAATGCATGTCAAATGTTCTGAAAATTCAAAGACACCATACATTTGGAAAGGATTCTGTTACAGACTCACCAATGCACCACAACGTAGTAGTCTTTCCTTGTGAGGTATCACCCAAGACCAAGAGAATTAAGGAGTGTGGACACAAAGGGTGAGGTTGTAGTGAAAGTTTAATAAGTGAATGAAGAAAGCTCTCTGCTGCAGAGAGGTGACCTGGAAGTGAGTTGCCGTTTTTCACAGTTGAATGCAAAGGCTTTTATAGGAAACTGATGAGGTCTGGGCATCTAATTAGCATAAGGCATGTGTTTCTGGTAGCTCCACCCCATCCTCCTAAGGCGCATGTGGGCCCTTAGCTTGAGTTACCCATATTGCTTTGTTGCCCTTATTATGCATGTGTCAGGGGATGAAATTTTCCACTGCTGGCATGTCTGGGCAAGTCACCTGTGTAGCCTTTCTTATCTGTGCAGCTGTGGGCATGTCTTAGGCAAGGTCCCCAGTGCAAGTTCCCTTATCTGTGCCTGGAGGCTGTTCTTTTGTTTCTAAGAAGTTTCTAAGAATTCAATCCAGGACCCATCCTAACTGCCTGCCTGACTGGTTTCTTTCTTTCCCCTCTCTCAATTCTTATTAAGGCAGAAAAATTCTAGAATGACTTTTTGTCCTATAACCTGGTTCTCAGAATGTTTTGGAAATGTAACCACCCAATGGGTTCACATTCCCCACTGCCTAGACAGAGCCAATTTATCAAGACAGAGGAATTGCAGTAGAGAAAGAGTACTTAATGCAGAGTGAACAGAAAAAAGATAAAGGTCTTTTAAATATATATAGCTTGGATATTCATGTTTAATTAAGCAAATTTTAACTATAGAGCTCTTTTGTTTAAAGAAAATCTCTTTCAAATCTCTTATTACCAGACTCTAGTCAGGACAGCCAATATTTCTGGCCTTTGAATTCTACCCCAGATAACGGCCCACATGAAATTAGTAAGTTTTAATTAAGGTTATAACTTAACCATGGATACAAAAGGTGTTTTAAGAAGATGGTAAGCATTTTTTTTTTTAAACAAGTTTTAGAATATCCCCAAAGGTAGTTCAGTGAAAGGAAAATTCAAGACAGGAAATCAGAAGCTATCTATGGGGTGAAAAACAAAAACAAAAACAAACCTCAATAAATGGCAAAGTTACACAAATAACAAACCAGAAAGGAATCATTCTGAAAGCCAAGAATTGAACCCGGGCCACCATTGTCAAGAGATAAAACCTTAGCTACTGAGCTACATAGCATTGAGCAGTTTCTACTGCTCTTCCCCGAAGAAGTCTAGAGCGGCTGATTTCAAGCTTGTAAAGGCTTTTAACAGCTCAAGATAATTTTTAGGGCTGTGATATGAACCCCCAAATTCCTATCCCCTGGATGGTGGGGACCAAGATAAAGTACCTCTACATAGTCACAAGGTTAAGCTCTTAAAGACACAAAACAAGACAGAAACTTCATCTGGTATTGGTTTCAGGGGCCCACAGCAAAGTTTATAACTGATCAGCCTACCAGGTTGGCTTGAAAAGCAGGATTATAGGGGTCTTAAACTCATGTTCTATTCTGTGACACCCTTCTCTCCATTACAGAAAGACAAATTCTTAGCACAAAGTACACCAGATTTGCCACAGCCTAAGACTAGTCTCACAAATCCTTTTTTTACTATTCATCAAACCTTTGCAGGGGACACACACAGTGACATTTATCGCTTACCACTGCCCCCCTACACACACACACACACACACACACGCACACACTGACACACACATTCACACACACACACACAATGCGGAGAGACAGAGAGAAAGAGAGAGAGAGAGGCCAGACACTTTTCTGGTAGGAATTCCTACCCTTTGTGCCAGCATATCAGGTTTCTGGGTCCCCTTTCTCTGCAGCTTCTAGAAGAATGGAGCAGCATTTGATGGCCCTGTTCACTGTGCCATAGCTGTGGGGGACCAAGCCCCATTACAAAAGAAAATGATCCTTTTCTGTTTTATGGAACCATAGGCAAAAGCTTCTCAATGTTGCAAGATGCTGCCTGACGGGCTGCATGGGGAACCAAATTAACATTTTCCATTCCAGTGGAAGCAAAATACACATAACGCAACAGACACTGGTCACCTTATTCAGCACCCAACATCGACCTGGCAAGACTCAAACTTTTTCCCATTGGTTCCTGTTGTCTTTGATCTGCATAAAGTGGGGAATGGTGATCTCCATCCAGGAATTCAATGGGTAGTCTCTGGGCAAGATGAAGAGCAGTCACCCCGATCCAGGGCTGTTAAACTTCTTTCAGGACTCACTGAATGTGACTAGAGAGATAATGAGAGTTCTCTGAGTTAGGCCTGCTGGACTTGCATCAGCAATTCCTTCAGAGGTCCCCTCCACATTTACAAATACACGCATATAGACAAGACAGACAGAAGGCTTTCCAAGTCAAGACTCCTAACCAAGAATTCCAGAGTGTCTCTTCCAAACTATCCTCCTATTCTCTGTTTGAGAAATCTCCCTGAAATCTTCTTGACTGAGAATTGTCCTGAACCAAGACTCTTTCTACTAGTTAGGCAGAGCCAACCGAGACCCCCCAGGAGCCAAACCAAGACAGACACCCCATGGTGTAGCTACAGACACCTCACAATGGAGCTACAGAACTAGTTGGGAAAAGGAAGGAGACGGTGGCAGCACCTAGGATACTCACCAACCCAGACAACCTGCAGTAGGGCTATAGACAGACACCCTGTGATAGGGCTCCAGTTATGGGATGTCTCCCTAGGACTATTTCTCTATTGCAATTAAATCCATGCCCATTGGGTCAGGAGTGCCCCATCAGTGGAGTGAGTACCAGAGTCAGCTCCCAGTCCAGGTGAACTAGGTGGCTGCTTGGGCTGGCCTCTGGATCCATTGCTGGAGGGGGCTACTGAACCATGGGTAGGTAGCCACAAGGGCAATCCTGGATAAGCCTCTAAATTTGTAACCACCCAAAGGGTTCACCTTGCCCACTGCTTAGACAGAGCTGATTTATCCAGAAAAGGGAATTGCAATAGAGAAAGAGTAATTCACCCAGATCCAGCTGTGCAGGAGACTGGAGTTTTATTATTATTCAAATCAGTCTCCCCAAAAATTCAGGGACCAGAGTTTTTAGGATAATTTGGTGGGTAGCAGGCTGGTGAATCAGGAGTGTTGATTGGTTGGCTCAGGGATGAAATCATAGGGCATCAAAGTTGTTCTCTTATGCTGAGTCAGTTCCTGGGTGGAGGCCACAGAACTGGTTGGCAGGTCCAGGTGGGACCATCCAGTTGGTAGAAATACAAAAACCTGAAAAGACATCTCAAAAGGCCCATCTTAGATTCACAATAGTGATGTTACCTTTAAGAGTAATTGGGGAAGCTGCAAATCTTATGACCTCCGGAATAATGGCTGGTAATATCTAGAATTCCAGCCCCTCCCATTCTAACTTGGTGGCTGGTGGCCTTTCATTCATTTTACAAGAACAGTTTAGTTTTGGGGAAGGGCTATTATTTAAACTATAAAGTAAATTCCTTCCCAAGGTTAGTTCAGCCTACACCCAGGAATGGAGAAGGACAGTTTAGAGGTTAGAAGCAAGATGGAGTTGGTTAGGTCTAATACCTTTCACTGTCATAATTTCCTTAGTTATAATTTTGCAGAAGCGGTTTCGGGAAGGCCATTGTTTACACAGTATTTTCATACTCTTAATTTGTAACTGCATATGTTTGCATGTCTTACTTTTTAAGTGGCAGGAGTTTTGAGTCTAGGGTATGTCTTTCAAGTTTCTTTACAGAACTTAGAAATAATGGGTGTTTAATAAACACTAGATGTACAGATAACATTCAAGCTTTCTATGCATCTGTCTTTCATGTTTGTGTTAGGATGTTTTTCAACAGTCTGGGGACCTCTTAACAATGGAGTGAAAGGATTTGAAAAATCTCTAAAAGCCTGTATAAATGCAAAAGTATTTTAAATTTACAGGAGGTGCTATTACTACTAATACTGTGCAGATTTGTGAGTAGTTATGGAAATAACCCTATGAGCAAAAATGCTTTTATTTCGGTTTTGTTCTTTGCATTGTACAAATACAGCCTATAAAAATCAAATTTCTACATTTCTGCATCCTGTGTGCCTTAAGACATATCTTGAGATATCAAAAGAAGAAAAAAACGTACAACAACATGGAATCACTAAAGGTTGGAGCTTAAAGATTATTATGTTCAGCCCTGCCATTGTACAGACGAGGAGACTAAGTCTAAGGGACACCAAATGACTTGCCTAAGGTCACACAGCAAAATAGTAATCTTTTTTCTGTCATGATTCGTTCTCTGAAATATGTGGGTGTGTTTAGTATTGTTGACATTTCCTTAGAAAAACAATTTTTAAAATGAAATCTTTTCTTTCCAGGGCTAGAGCAATGTATCTTAGGCTCACTCACTTAAGGAGGTTATAGAAATGAGCCCAAGGAGGGAAACCAGAAGAGCCCCCCAGGCTCACCAGTTGTTTGTTGGCTCCCTACAAACACGTCATTCAAGTGGCTAATCTTACAACAGCACAAATGCATCTAACCAGGTGAATTTCTTCGAGTCACTTCAAGTAATTATTTCTTGAGCATCTACTTCATACCAATGGTGTGCTAGGTTCTATAAGAAAATAAATGTGAATTACTCACAGATAAAAATAAATAACAATCAGGATGCATACGGTGGCTCATGCCTGTAATTCCAACACTTTGAGAGGCTGAGCAGGGTGGATCACTGGAGGTCAGGAGTTCGACACCAGCTTGGCCAACATGGTGAAACCCTATTACTACTGAAAATGCAAAAATTAAGTGGGCATGATGGCGCACACCTGCAATCCCAGCTACTCAGGAGACTGAGGCATGAGAAACGCTTGAATCCGGGAGGTGGAGATTGCAATGAGCCAAGATCGTACCATTGCACTCCAGTCTGGGCAACAGAGTGACTCCATCTCAATAAATGAATGAATAAATAAATAAATAACAATCAGAGAACAGAATCAATATAGCACAGTGGACAAGACCATGGATTATGGAACCAGACTGCCTACTTACTAACAGAATGATTAGTTTTGAGCAAGACCCTTAAGCTCTTTGGGAGTCAGGTTCTTCATGTATAAAGTGTGGCTTACTTAATATTAATAGTTTCTGTGAAGTTGTGAATTTTATAACTATCAAGCTCCTTACCAAAGCTAACTAATTTGCTAATCACTGATTTTGCAAAGCATGTTATGGAGATGTGGCTGGACAGGTTTGCCATCAGAGTCGATATACCGTTGTATTAAAAACAAGATTAAAAAAAGCTGCCAAGTTCTTTGGTGAGTGGTTGGTTAGTCTGAAATCTTTGCAAGACGCTGATGCTCAAGCTGTTGACATACTCATTGCCTACTTCAACAACTGTCAGAGAAACATAATATGGGGTAAACAGGTGCTTTTTAAAAATCGTTCATAGACTTCTGTAAAATGCAAGATAAATTGAAGTTATTTTAACAGTGAAAAAAAAAAAAAAAACAACAAATGTCAGGTGCTTTCAGGGTCCGACATATAATAAGTGCTATAGTAACAGTTATTTTACATTTGTTATCTCCCTGGGTTTCATTCTAAGCCTATGAAGTAGGTACCATCCACATTTTATAGAGGAGTAAACTGAAGTTAAGAGGTCAAGTAGCCTGCTTAGGTCACCCTGCAACCAGCAACAGAGCCAAGAGTCAAGCCCAGGTCTGTCCGACAGCCAGGCCTGGCCCCGTAAACACTGTTCCGTGTGCTGTCCTCAGACACAAGCCTTGCTCTTCAGAAGGTCGTATTCTAGAAGCCTTATTGCAGGACGGAAAACACTAAGTGCCACTAGAGACATAGAAATAATGTGGATGGGGATTTCACAACAGGGCCTGTGGGAAATTGTTTCCAGCTTAGAAAATCAGAGGAAGTTTTAAGGAAGAAGTGGAATTTGAGTCTTGAATGATTTATTTGTGCAGAAGCAGGAGTGAGAAAGGACAAACAAAAAACCAGGGATGAGAGGGGTGAGGCATAGTTTGGAAACAGGCAGTAGCTGGTTCAATAAAAGTGGACCCTGGGGTACGTACAGGAGACCAGGGAAAGGTGAGGCCTGCAACCCTCCCTAGATGAAGTCAGATCACAAGGGGCTTCAAGTACCAAGCCAAAGAGTGTGCATCTAAAATTGAAGGTCTTTAAATAGCTTTTTAAAAGACTAAATGGAAAAAAAAAAAAAGACCAAATGGGAAAAGGAAAAAATAAGACCTAAGACTTTGGGACATGGTGATTATTTGTCAGTAAGAATTGACGGAATGTGGTCTTATTAACCTAGTTAGTTCTCTTCAGAAAAAGCCACGTAGGTTTACAGAAAAAAAAAGTTAATTTTGCAAACAACATACTTGTTCATTTGAAGAGTTGAAGCATTCTTTCTGAAATGTAATATAATTTTAATATTTAAGTTAAAATGCAATTATAGATATTTTTCATCAGTTAGATAAAAGAGATCTAGAATTTAAATTTTACTTATGAATTATTTCCCTCCCTCCCTCCCCCCTCCCTTCCTTCCGTCCACTTGCATTTGTGTTTGGTTCACTTCTCTCTCTTACACAATAGGTATTTTCTCGTTTCTTAATCCCAATTTCTCCTTCATGTTTTGAGTGCTGTTTTATGTTTCAATTTCATATTTATTGTAACATGAACCATCAGCCACTAGGACATCCAACATCCCTAGAATGGCAGAGTTGAAAGGAACAGTAGAGATGATCTGTTCTAACATTCATCTTACAGCTGAGACAATGAAGGCTCAGAGAAAGAACATGACTTTTTCAAAAACACAGAGTGAGTTCAAGGCAGAAATGGGACTTGCACTTGTTTTCTGGCTCCTATCTACTGCTCATTTCAGTGCACCATCTGAGCACATATGTAAGCAGGGCTCTGGGCCTTTACTTTCTTGAGAATGGTTTAGGGAGTCTCAATAGACTTCTCATGTACTGCTGCAGGACTTAGAATCTATGAAGTATTTAGAGCTGGAGGGAACCTTAAGGTCCTGAAATTCAGCATCCTCCTGGCTGTGGTCTAAATGGTCCCTGCAAAATTCATGTGTTGAAAAGAATCCCCGGTGCAACAGTGTTGGGAGGTGGGCCTTTTTGGGACATGTTTAGGTAAACAGACTAATGTCACTGTGAAAGGGCTTAATGGAAGGAGTTTGGCCCGTTCTCACTCTCCCATCCCTTCTTCTATGTGAGAACATAGTGTCCTCCCATCTGAAAAATGTAGCATCAAGGTGCCATCTTGTAAACAGAGAGCAGCCCTCACAAGACAGCTGAACCTGCTGGTGCCATGATCTTGGACCTTCCAGCCTCCAGAACAGTCAGAAATAAATTTCCATTCTTTGTAAATTACCCAGTCTCGAAACTTCTTTTGCAGAGGAGAAGACCAAAGCTGAAAGAAGTGAGGGGTGACCTGCTTAGCTTATGTGGCTGGAGACGTACACAGCAAGGTCAGGGATTCCAATCTGCTGACTTGAGGCCCATGCTTTCACTCTGTACATGCTCATCCTTATTTTCAAAGTCTCCAGTTCAAAAATTCATCCCTTTACAGTCACATATACTGAAAGGAATTCTGCTTCACAATGCCTGGAGGAGCTTCAAGTGGAATGTGTCCAAACCAGGAGGAAACAATTCCCTTGGTTTTCCTCTGACTGTCAGTGCAGGTTGGTGTGTGGTGAAGGTGGGGGTGTGGAAAGCTGGCTAATTCCGCTTTACAAGTTCTTTATTTTCTCATACCCAGGAAGTACCACAGCCACTGAATTCTTGGTGAAACCAGAACCTAAAACAGTAAAAGTGGAGTTGGGAACCTGGGGAAGCAATACTCAACCAAGCCAAAACTAAGATTGCATATTTACATAACATGGCTGTAGCCATTTTGTTCTTCACACTCTCAAAGTGAACACACAGCACAAGGCTCAGTGGCCAGACTACGTGGTGGGGGTGGGATGTGGCAGGTGTGCATGCATGTGAAAGAACAGTGTAAACTCTAAAACATCTACAGCAGGGAAAAGCAAAAAAGAAATCCATAGCTCTCCCTCTGATGGTCTTGGTCTCTCTCCTCTGTCATGTATTAGACCCAGAGAATAATATTAGTCCAAATCTCCAGCAACTGTTCATCATTTTTAACCTTTTCTGCCTGGTAAAATCACCTGGGAGCTTTGAAAATAATGTTGATGCCTGAGCTTCACCCCCAGAGATTCTGATTTACCTGATGTGGGATGGGGTGTACAGATCACGATTTTCTAAAATCTCCCCAGATGCCTAATGTGCAACTACTGTGGAGAATTACTCAATTAGACTATCAAGTAGCTTTCCCTGACTGCTGGGATCCATTCCTTGGCTGCTGCAAACAATGTTGTAGCCATTTAGGGCTAAATACACTTACAATGTGGTCTTACACTGCATTCATTCAATTTAATAGACACTTGTTTAGTGCTTTCTGGTACATGGCTAGGTGAACTGCAGTGGGTACGCAGGCGAATGAGTGTCCTCTGCTCTAGAAGAGTTTATACAAGTAACTGTGGCTTAGTAAGGGAGCAATTATTTTTCCCAAGAAAATGCTAAAGGCTTCATGCAATTGAACCTTGAAGATTCTAAACATATAGAAACATTTTTTATATTCATAGAAAATTCATTTGTAGAGAGTAACCTGCCTAATCGAAAATTTGCTTTGATAAGTCTACCATGGTATACAAACAAGCCGTGGACTAGTGCCTGGGTCTGAAAAGTGAAAGCTTCTGTGCATAATAGAGAGTGAGAGTAGGTGATCAGCACGAAATGCTATGTAGGGAAATGGTCAAAAGGACACTTAATGACTTTTAGAGATGGGGTCTCAATCTGTCACCCAAGCTGGAGAGTAATGGCATGATCATAGCTCACTGCAGCCTCAAACTTGTGGGCTCAAGTGACCCTCTCACTTCAGCCTCCTGAGTACTGGGATTACAGGCACGTGCCACCACACCCAGCTAATTAAAAAAAATTTTTTTTTGTAGAGATGGGGTCTCGCTGTATTGCCCAGGCTGGTCTCAAGCAATCGTTTTGCTTCAGCCTGCCAAAGTGTTGAGATTACAGGCCTGAGCCACCATGCCCAGCCATAAGGCCATTTTTAATAAGAACTGTTAAAAATAAAATGTCAATTATGGAATGTAAACTTCATTTTCACATTTATTAAGAAGTCTTCCATAAAATACACATTGCTCATTATTTAGTGAGAGTGAATCGTGTATGAAAAATTCAAAGAAGTGCTAAATCCCACCTTGAGATGGCAGAAGAAAACCAGAGGGTGCACATGGGACAACTGCCTGATGTGTGGGTTTGCTAGATTTTTACAATTAAAATTGCAGGACACCCAGTGAAATTTGAATTTAAATGAATACAAATCATTTTTTACTATAAATATGTTCCATGGAGTATTTGCACATACTTATATTAAACAATTATTCATTTGGTTTGATGTTTTTTCTGGCAGCCTTATTATGGGTTATGGTTAGGTAGGGATTTTATAATCAGAGAGGGAGACAGGAAATGGACAAAGGTGCAGAGGAGGTAGAATGCGAGGTACATTTAGGAAATAGGGAGAAGTAGGGTTGGAGTGCACTCTCAAGTGTGTTGGAAGTTGTCTGGACATTAAAGTAGGAAAATAAAGCTACGTCCTGTAAGGCCATAATGTCAATATCACCAATTGGTACTCTGTCAGCAATGGAGAGCCGTGTGACATGTTAAAGGGGGGAAATCATATGCTCTATTCATCCATTCATCTATCCATCCATCCATCCATCCATCCACCCACGTTAATGTATCTGTATCAATATGGCACACTTGAAAAGCATATATCCTTTGAATTTATATTCTAGTTCTGCCATATGCTCACTGAGTGATCTTCTGCAAATTACTCCCTCTCTCAGCCTCAGTTCCCTGAAAAATGGGCATAATTAGATGTACATCTTACATCTCTCATCAGGTTTATCACAGTGACATACAATTACCAAGCAGACAAGGCCACCTTGAATGCCTTTTTGAGGACTCGTTTGAGGGTTCCAGTACTGTGTGTGCCAACTTAGACCATTATTTCCCAAAAACATTCCTCTCAGTCTATTTCATTTCCTTGCAGTGCACTGGCCTTTACACCTGCATAGTCAACAGTGAGTAAAGACTGCATTTCTGTCTCTCCTGCCACATTGGTACGTTTGTGTATAGGTGGGTGTTGCTATTTGTGTAATGTATTACGAAGTGTTTTCACATTCATTATTTTCATTGAACCTTCAGAGAGATCATTCTGCTATCATGGGAGGATAGATTGGAAGTGGGTGGGGGTAGAGAGATTGGAGGTAGAGAGATGGTTGGAAGGCTGCTGGGATAGCCTGGGCAAGATGCAATGAAGACCTGAACCAGAGTAGTGGAAAGGTGAGCTGAAAGTGAAAGGAATGGATGAAAACAAATGGCACAGAAATAAAAAACAAAGGGTAGTTCTGACACCTGCATTTTGGTCTCCTTGACATTGCTTCCATTTCCTCTAGGGACATGTCCTGGATAAGGGTGAAACCGGATGCTCCTTGGCAGTTTCAGATGTCACACCCCTAACTTTCCATTGGATAAAAGAAGGCCCAAAATAACCTCTGGTCCCATAGGCTAGTGATTACTGGTACTCAGATTCCTGTCCTGAAAACACAGGGAAGAAGCCAGACATTTGCCCACTTACCCTCTCACCAGCTGACCCGGGGCATTAGCACCCTGGTGCCTGCTGACGCAGAACATCTGCCAAATTCGATTAGCCCCGTGGCCTGGCTAAGCTGGGCATGTCCTGCATTGCTTCTAAAACAAGCCCTCCAGGAAGGGGCAGTGAGACTCGGAGATGTTTTTTCCTACTGTCAAGCAAGACTCACTGCTTGCAAGTTTGAGGTAGGGATGGGAAGGAGATAAAATTATTAGAAGATGCAGAAGATAAAGCCAAACACTAATCTAACAGTCACTTCTGAAAACAGAGAAAACACTCCAGTCAACAGGGATTGTTTTTTTTTTTCCTCATTGCTTCAACTTAGTAAAGCCTTTTGAGTCCATCAGAATGAGCTAAGCAGTGTGAAATGTGTGGAAACACGTTGTTGGCTCACAGCAGGTTGCTTGGAGGTGGGACAGGTGATGACCTGCCTGTGAGAAGACCATAGAGCTCTCTTTGCTTCAGCACTGGGTCAGTTGATCCTCATCTGTAGATGAGAGATCCTCATCTGTAGACTCAGCCCTCCTGCAGCCATTAGTGCCTCTCCTGTTTCTAATCACAGGGAATCTTAATAAATTTAAGGAGCCTCGTTCAGGAGCTCAGTGTTAGATTGAGCTTTCTGGTGGGTCCATTCTGACTCTGAATGTTGATTTTACTATCTATAATCATTTTTCTTGTTTCTATAGCTAGGGTCCTACTAAATTTCCTATAGAACTAGGGTCCTGTCTGGTTAATTCCCAGTCATTAGAATCCCACACCCAAATTTGGAACCAGGTTAGGGCTCTGAGTCCCTTGGGTAGAAATCTCTGATACCTCTGACTCCTGTTTACCTGGAGGAAGAAGAATCTGGGGCAGCACTTCTACCCTGGCTGGTCAATAAAACCACTGGAAAGATCTTTAAGAAATACAGATTCCAGGGCCCCACTCCCAGAGATTCTGATTTAACTCATCTGGGTATAGACATATTTTTAAAATTCCCTATGTGATTCAAATGTACAGGTCAAGATTGAGAGCCACCAGCCTGGTGGTTAAAATTTGAGGCCTTGGGATTATATAGATGTGGCTTCAAACCTGACTATATCATCTATTAACTGTGTGACCTTGGGCAAGTTATTTAGGCTACTGTGTTGTCAGTTCTCTTGTCTCTCAAATTACATCTATCTCATGATTGATGAGTATTTTAGATAGCATGCAAAGCATTTAGCATGGCATCTGGTACAAAATAGGGATGTAATAGTATTGCCTATTGCCAAATACTTGTCCTTGTGTTCAACCAATTCCTAGAGTAATCTTACCCTTTACTTGGATTCTTTGCATATGGACCATCTGTCTGAAGCCCATGGATAGAAGTCTTTATACTCATTATAGAACATTCTTCACCCTTTCGCATCTAACTTCTGCTCAACCCGAGGGGCACATCCAGTCCTCAGCACCTTGACTTTACTACCTTATCTACCCCATCACCAATGGGATCTGTTCTTAAGAAACTGGGGAAGCCAAGATAGCAAACTGAGTTCATCTTTTGGTTCAATTCAATTCAACTGGCAGTGGAGCATGACCTTGAGATGACTTCTGAGGCTGAGGTGCAGCAAGGACTTACAAGTGATGTCTGCTATACATGGAGGAATGGGGGAGAGAAGGCTGGCGCTGGTGGCCAGGGCTATTGCAGACCCAGCAGGCCTGAGTCATTGTCCTTTCTCTTCTCCACCAATCTCAAACACAAAATAACTGTAAAGTATTGACCTAGAGAGGATTGGGCATTCCTGAGTTTTGCAAGTGGTTCCACAACACTCTGCCTATCTTCCCAATCCCAGCAATTCACAGGAAGCTCTTCAGATTGGCCATGAGGTTAAAGGGGTGACAACTGCCCCATATCCAAGTATTGGAAACAGCTGGCATGAAGCTCTAGCAACCCTACGATCAGGTTTTTCAGCACAGAGCAGGGTTGTATCCACTTTTGGAAAGGCCCCCGTGCAATGAGAGACTGTTTGCATGTTAACCCTTAAAAGCACAATCCAGTACTCTTTTGAAAGCTAAAAATTCTAAGCACCACTAGTGGTCTCTCTCTCTGATGGAAGCCAAATCCCTTGGACATGTAACTAGCTATTCCACTCCCCTCCCCCGAACCACCGCCTATTTTTTTTTTTTTTTTCCTTCTGTACTCAATGCCCTTTACACTTTTAAATTTTGCAGTGGTTTAAGAGTGGCTCCAGATCCAGGCTGCCCTGTTACTCACAAGTGTTGCAGCCTTTGCCAACTTAATTGGATTATCTCTGCCTTAGTTTTTTCATCTCTAAAATGGGAGTACTAAAACTACCACCTAGTTTATGGATTGTTGTGCAGTGAGAAAATCTGCATAAGATGCGTTGAACACTGCCTGCTTATAGTAAGTACTAGTCACTATAATTGTGCAATGGGTTAAATGTATGTCAAGGACATGGGGCAGAGGTTAAGGCAGGATTTTCCTGATGTGCCATGTCTATTTTTAGAAATGTGACTGTAGCCCCTTGTTTCTTTCAGACTACATGAGTTCATCTATTGCATCCTGGCTTCAGTCATTGCCATTCAGCTGGGATAGACACTTAGGGATAACGGGCTTCATTTGGAATGTACAGTCTAGAAAAACACCCTTTGTTGTAGTATATCTCTTCCATTTGCCTGGGTGTATGTAGTGGCCACAGCTTAACTGCCAAGCAATATTATTGCTAGTGGGGTAAACAAGAGTTATCTCTCTGAGTCTTCCAGAAAAGACAAAGTGACCCTGGATGCTAATGGCACAGATGAGATGCGATCTCTTCCAGGATTCTGAATATAAGAAAGTCTCTGAAGTGTGTACTAGATGAGCCCAGCTTATTACCAGTCAGCAGAGTGACTACCAAGAGTTCGTAAACACTTTCTGAGGCTTTCTCATGGGTCCATAACTTTCCTAAGTGCTTTATATGTATTACCTAATTTAATTATCACAAAATCCCATGAGGTAAGTGGGAATATTTTTACCTGTCCTTTGCAGGTGAGGAAATGGAAGCACAGAGAAGTTAAGTGACTTGCCTACAGTCACACAGCTCTTGTAGCAGAGTTGGGATTCAGACTCCACTCTTTATTATGTGCCCCCTGAGAGGTGAGACGTTGGATCCCAGAGGAAGCAGAGCTCTGAGGTCATCAGGAAGGGAAGCAGGGCATGAAGTGGGAGCAGAGGTGGATTGAACAAAAACATAGATTTCTCAGAGATTCAGGCAAAAAGGACTCAAGGCCAGGAGTAAACCAAAGTTGGATTGCTGAAATAAGGAGTTTCAAACCCTGGCATGCCAGTGAGGTTTGTCTCCTAAACTAGCCAAAGCTCCACTCAGAATGACCTCTTTACCATTCTGAAATATCTGCTGTTCCTCTGAGGAAATCTGCTGCTGAATGTGGTGTTGCTGTGATTTGTTATGAGACACGTTCTCAAGGCCATCCTCTCAAGAGAAGGAATTATCCAGAGTGCTCGGGGGTGGTGGTGAAGCAGGCTGGGAGCTGTATATCCTTGGTGAATTTATAAAGCCCCAAAGAACAGGATGCAAACCCATTTCATTCAGAGAACTCTGTAATAAACAGTGACTCTACAGGATGCTAATTCAGCAGTTTCATTCAGAGTTTCCTGACTCTGCAACTTGGCAAAACACAAGGAATCTCTCCTTGCCAGGTACCATGTCATACAGTTGAATGAGTTACATAAAACAAAGGTAAATGCATTGCCTGGCTTTGAAAGTAAGGTTAGAGACCGGTAGAAAGTTTGCATCTTGAAGAATATTTGGGCACCTTCCCCAAGGTATTTTCTGCCTGCTTGTCAGACAGTTGGTAATAATTTTATAGTTGCATATGAAGTAGAAACATTCCTTGGGTCACATCCTCCCCAACCACCACAGTAACTTGAGGTGCCTCCTGCTTTTAATCTTGTGGCAAGTGCCAAGAAATAAGGACACCAACTATGGAGGGAGGCAGGCGATGCACAATGAATTATCTCAGAATGCATCCCAGCCTTCAAGTGCTTCAGAAACCTCTTTAATCTCTTTTAATGGCAAATAATAAAGTAGGAAGAATGAAATTGTAGTCTTAAAACTGAAATTTACCTCCAAGACCATCCTCTTGGGAGATCCCCCAAGTTCAGCCTCTTCCTCTGACAGATGAGGGCATGGAGGCTCAGATACTGGAAAGGGTTGGCCAACCTAGTGATTGAACTACCAACATACCTGGCTCTCCAAGGTAGGCTTGTTAGAATTCAGGCTTCCGTATTGCCTAATGGATTGGACACCCTCCTGTCCATCCCAGAAATAGAAAAATCTTTTAATGCAATTTGCAGTGTAAAATGTGCAGGAGTGTGCACACACACATACGCATACACACAGAGATGGGAATAGCTATGTTGAGGTCCTCATTTCCAGAAACCAGTTCCTACAATATGGAAAAGCTTTGCCACAAAGTCTGGGGAAGCCCTTTGAATTTATAGTCTAGTCATTCTGGAGGTGTGAACCTAGATTTCCTCAGCTGGATGTTAATATCTGATTAATTCAGGATGCTGATTTAATTTGTGACCTATAAAACGCTATTTCACAGAGAATGGGCTGTGTTGGCATGTGCAGAGCCCAGCTCCCCAGATGGAATAATCTTTTCCTTATTAATTTGCTGCATGTTGCTTCTCATTTCTCACAGTCGTTCCAAATGTGTTACAAACGACTACATGCTCTGGGTCCCGAATCCACTACTGCTGTTGCTTTGAAAGGAAAGAAAAAAAATTGTTGAATATGAATGGCACTGGGCTTTCCTGGCTCATATTTGCATGCTCACTTTCAAACCATCAGTGCACTCTTCTCTTACAACACTAAGCATTGCTCCACCTGCGAGCACCCATCACTTTTGCGTTGTTTAGGAAATGCAAACATAGATGGTTTGATGTTTTCAGGGCCAAGAAAAGAGTTAGTGACATGATTGGGATCAGATCTCAAAGTTCCAAATTCTTGGGATGTGCCATCTTCCTATTATCTAGAACATGTGAAAGGCTGTTTAATCCCCTTAGTCGAATGATCCTCAAATTTGAGTGGGCACAGAATCACCTAGACGGGTTGTTAAAACTCAGATTGTTGTCCTCTACCCCCAGAGCTTCTTATTTAGTAAGTCTGGGATGGGAACTGAGAATTTGCATTTGTAACAAGTTCCCAGAGATGCAGATGCTGGTTGCAGTCCACACTTTGAGATCATTGCATGAGTCTAACTGGAGGAGAGTGTGGGTACTGTTATCTCCAAGTAAACACTGCTTGGTATCTGTTGGAGAAGGTCTCTGCTGGGTAAGGTTTCTGTTTTATGTCTTTTTCCTCTTCCCTTCCTGATATGCACCAAATCCCAGTTTAGCAACTATTTTTTAAATGTTAGGGCTCAATGGAGAATGCAGCTTGACTAAATAAATTTAAATGTGTACTGCAGTACTTGATATGGATTTTTTCAAATTGTGAGCACTTAAGCCAGACGAAAATATTTCCCCTGGGTTCAGACGTTCTATGCAGACCAGCCCCTGGTTTCTAAGGAACCATTTGAAATAGAATACAGTACCAAAGTGCAGAGCTGCAGAATCATCTTTATGTCCTTTCTAAATGTAGAACATACACCTCAAGTTCAGGATTTCAACTAACACTTTTTGGTCATTTACAGACTTGAGACAAGTCCTGTCATTAACTACAACATTGTGTGTGAGGCTTTTTTCAGGACAGATAGGCTTATTTTTCTAAAGGAAAGGACTTCTGTTTTGCCAGATATAAAATAGCAGTTCACACTTAAATGCAAAGGTCTTGTTTATTGTTTGTGTGGTGAGGTTTAATTGGAAGGCCTGCTTTTTACAATTCCATGGTACTGACGTTACCAAGCACACAGGATTGTTCTTAGAAAAGCAAATGCCAGGCTAAAGAGCTCCTAATCTGGTGCTCTGTGCCTTGTAAATAATTAGGGGGTGGGGGTGAGGTAAAGGCCTATAGAAATCCTACAGAGTGCCACAGAAATGGGTCTTCTCAATGATGATAATGTGTAAGGTCACAGTATTTTTTCTGTTAATATTTAAACATAGTCTTCAAGTAATTTACTGCAAATAATCACTTACTAAAAAGGACTTTGCCTTTTATTCCCTACAAATAATTCAAATGGTGGCCAGAATTGAGAGAATGGATGATCATACTCACAAGGCTGGGGATAGACATGCAGGCAGGGTGTTTATTAGAAGGAATGTCCACAAACATGGGCTGGTTTGGAGTGGCTTCACCCACTCTAGTTGCCAAGTTTAGCTATTAGGTGGAGAGTTCACCAACCACCAGTTAGTTCAATGTAACCAACAAAAGTCAGATTCCCAACCATTACCCCCAATTGTCCCCAAACCAAGCAGCCAACCGACCTTTAAAACCACAGTTTAAAAACCCACAGCTAAAAGGATGGCCTGTGTTCCATCAAACACTAATTTTGCTGGTCAACATTTTGAGGTTGGATCAAATCTGGGAATGGCTTTTTGCAAGCTAAACACTTCATCTTCCTAAATTTATGTACACTTATATTGTTTTTTATCCCAATTAACAGTCTTTACTTAACAATGGTTTGTCAAAATATGCAGCCATTTCCACTTTAACTTATAGACCAGGCTTGATGTTAGAACATGAGGGAGACATGTATGCTTTACAATAAGCTTAAACCTTAACACTACTGGGGGTGCTGGCTGAACTGAGGCAATGCCTGAAGCCATTTATTGCAGTTCAAAAAGTGTTTGACATTTTATCCAGATCTAGAAGCCACTTAAATGAATGAGGAACAATTTAACACTGACCCATTCTAAGATTTAGTCCAGGTTCTCATTCGGAACTGTCTTATTATTCATAGAATTAGTCTAGCTCATAAAAAGATTTCATAGACACAGCTAATCACCACAGAGGCTTATCAGTATGGTGAAAAACAACAGATCAAAGCAATGATCTGAGTTATTTCCAGGCATCTTAATAATTAAACAAGTTTAACTGCTTACTCAATGAATGCAGTACACATTGGTTACTCCTATTAACTCCAAGTTGGATAATTTAGTAGATGTCTCTATTTTGGTTTTTTCTCCAACCTCATCTTCTAATGAATGTCTCTATTTTGGTTTTTTCTCCAACCTCATCTTCTAATGAAAACTTTCAGTCATGTTTACCAAACTCGTTTAACTTCAAGTAATTTGGATGTCATGTTTAATTTTTACTTTTTTTACTCAACCATTTAAAAAATATTTTGATCCTCTGACTATGAAAATTGGTCAAGCCTGAAGTTTATCAAAGTTCTAATTCCATGGCTAGGCTGTCATGACGGGCAGTCAAGGGCTTCTCTTAGAGTTTAGAGTACTTTTCAAGTTCACTGGACAGATTAGGATAGAGTAATTCATCTCTTTCGATCTGTTTTTCCGTATACACAACACAAGTCAATGTTTGTTATGACTTTCCTGATCCTTATTTATAAGACAATACAAGAGGAAACCATGTGTGTATGTTTAGAAATAGAAATGATACATTGCACAGATATAGTTCACCACGTTATGGGATGGGTTGTCAGTGTTCAAATGGGGAGGCTGAAGAGTAAGAACAGATGCTTTTTTTCCTTAATGGCCCTTTCTCTGATTTAAAATCCTTCCATTTATTTCCCTAAGATTTAGTGATAACTTTAAACACTTTAACTAAATTACCCAGCGGCTTGGCAGCCATCACGGAGGCAAATCCTTTTAGAAATCCTAGCAATCTGTTAGATTGTGGGTACTATGATATAAAATCTGTGTGCTCCACGTACAAAAATTAAATCAGTGCTATGGATACAAATACATACTGCAAATGGCACCATTGCTAAACTGTGAGTATGTGACCTGTCTCCAAATATTGAATTTCTTTTTCTTTTTCCAGTACTTGACTTTCTAAATTTGGGCCAATTTATTCTCATTATCCCTAAGTAAACCTACTTTGATTTTTTTTTTAACAGTTATTTTATAATCAGATAGAGCCAGCCAGCCAGCCGTGATTCGTGGATCCTGATGTTGCTAGGATACATGGTTTGGTATCTGATGAAAGTATATCACTTCAAAGGGGTAAAACTTTCAAGTGTCCGAGAAAATGACACTCCCATCTTACAACATGGAAGACAGATCCAATCCTACAACTTCTCAAAAGCTCACAGACTGCAGGATTGGCCTCCCAGGCTTTCAAATAAGTATCCTCTCTGGAGGGCTGTTTAATTGCTAAAACTAGTCAGATTAGTCTTAAAGCAAGGAACACACGTATTTATAATAAAACACGTTTTCATGTTTGTTTTACAGTAAAGAGAAAAAAACCCAGAACCCCCAGATTTTATGTACTTTGAAAATATATTTAAAAACATTAAAAATTCTATATTTAAAACATATATTATATGTTAATTAGTACACTTAAATAGAACTTGTATTTACAATAGGCTTCTGATGCGGTTAAGTTTTAATGCCAATTTTTTTCAATAACATAATTATATAAATATACTAAAATACAATAAATACTGTTTTTTGTTTTACATGGTGAATAATATCTTTACCATAGAGAGAACAAGGCCACAGACATTTACTTACATTTTCAATGGGAATCACCATAAAAAAGCAACAGGCCTGCTGCCATGCATGAAACACTTCTGCCACAAAGAGACCACAGCAAGACTTTAAAAAACAAAACAGAACAAGAACGAACACAACAGAGAGAGATTTTAACAAAATAAATCTTAGGTCAACATAAACCATCAAGCATGTGACTGTGATGTATCTTATTGGGTAAAAGAGCCACTGACCACACAATTGCTGGATGTGTCTCCTATGAAACCACTTAACAGATCTGGCCCTTGCAATCCTTTAAGATTGTGATGGGGGTTTGTTTTAAATTCGTCCCTCGAAAGGAAGATGCATAAAGTTAACATACAGCAGATATTCCAAGAATTCCTTACATATTAAAAATAATTACAAAAATAATATTTTCAAATAACACAAAACAAACCTATACTATGTAAAGTCTTCCTTCTCAAAGAGGTATTCAGATGGTACTGTGAAAGACAGACTAGCTCTAAAAGAAAGATCGAACAAATTGTAATTCTTTGCTGATGGTATCTTCATTCCTGGGTTATGGTGAGCATCCTCTTTTGCTTATCCCTCACCCTACTAAGATGCAGCAATTGCTTGGGGCTTTCTGATACTTAAGGACGCTGGTCCAAGTGGTGATCACTAACATTTTCAGGTGTGAAATGGGCTGAATGGGCTTAGAGCACTAGTTTTCAGTGGGGATCCATTTTTCCAAGAACCACTATTTCAGCCTCCCAACTTGACTTCTAACCCAAAATGGCAGAGGTGAGGCAGGGACCCTCTCCATGAACAGACAGGATGGGAAGAAGGTTGCTGTGGCCTTCACTGGGGAGCAAAATTTTGTCAGCTCTGTCCTGGCCTCTTCCACTGAGCAAGGCACCTTCAAGTCTTGGTGTTCTGAATGTCCAGACACCTTCCCGAAGTCTTGTCTCTGGACAAGATTTCCTATGGGTCCCCTTGATCATTCGGCCTGAGTTTGGGGTTTCTTTTCCTGTTCCCTTTCCCCTTACCAAAAGTTCTCAAAAGATAAACCCTGGTTTCCTCAAGTCTAGTTTCAAAGCATTAAGTGTTCAGGTAGCAAACATCTTCTATCTCATTGCATCAATCTCATGATCACAAATGCCACATTTGGCTCCCAACCTGCTCCAGGCTAATCCAATTTTATGCAAAATTATCCAGAGGTGGGATGGAGGGCATAAGTCGGCTTGAGTGTGGTCCTCCAGTCGAGAACCTCTTGAGCACAGTTAGATAATGTAGGCACTTAAAGCACGAGGTCCAAGCAGCTTGACACATGTCATTCCAGAGCCACCTCTAAAGGGTCCTTCAGAGGCCTTCCTTTTGGAATGTCTCAAATACCATGCCCCACCTCCACCTAGACCTTGGGATGGCCACTCAGAAATTCCTCCCGCACTGCTGGTAAATGCTATGCCAGCTCCACATAGCCTCCATTTGGCTGTTCAGTCTCATGTCACTGGCAATGTGGATTCCTGTTCTGATCTAGGTGTTCCTGGGTTGATACAGGGCTCTACCTTTTGCTTGCAAGACATTGTTAAGCCTTACCATGAGTTTTTTTTTAAGCTTTACCATGATTTACGCAAATGTTTACTCCTTGTAAAAAATAATCTTCATTTTGGGGTTATTTTTTGTTGTTTTCTGTTCTAAAAAAAAAGTCACTGTTCTCCATGCTTATACTATGAGTGTGTCATGATGTGACACGATGTGTCCACTTGTTCACAGCAGTGGTAACATATTTTAGAGCGCGCAACTGATTTTTCTTCCTCAAAACAAAACAAAGAGGAGACCAGAGGGGGAGGGGGGGAAAGAATGTGTTCTGAGCAAACTTAAGTCCTTCTGTCAAAAGCAGCTTACTCTGACCAATGCCCAAAGAATGAGCGGGGCCTGGGAGGTGCATCATGGGATGTGGAGTGTGAGCATTTTTTGTTCAGTTGCCTTAATTTTTATTCACTTTCCAGTCATCTGATTGATATTGCAGACATCTTCACAACATACAAATGTATCTTTTATCAACCAGAATACATATTGAAGGAATTCTTTCCCCATCTCTACTCCCTGTGGGAACTAAAAAACAAAACAAACAAACAAAAAAGAAAACACAAAACAAACAAAAATATACCCCTCCCATCCCCCATCCCCTAAGCCAGTAAAGCAATGACAACAGCACCTTGACATTGTTTTAATTCCAACGCTATCAGAAGTTAAAAGCAGTAAAACAGATATAGTACTAACAAGAACGAAGATACTTACTGTCTAAAATGTAAACGGAATGTTTTGGTTCAAATTTTTGTTGTGTGTGTGTGTGTGTGTGTGTGTGTGTGTGTGTGTGTGTGTCTGTTTTCTGAAAGAGGACAGTTTATTATCAATTCACAATTAAAGCAGCATGCAATTTATTATTTTTTTTTAAACTTTTTATGTTTTCAATTCTTGGCAACGGCAACAAACCACAACATTATCAAGGAATGTAATGCAGACTTTTTAAAGTTGTGCGCAAATGACTGTTTCCCTTCTGGTCATGGACATGTCCAATAAATAGATTGTAGAACCACTGTACTGTATAAACTTCATTTATACATGCAGTTCATAAAATTATTTTTTTCTTAACTGAATAATTTACCCTGTTATGTATATATACAAATAGATAATTTTTGTCTCAATATAATCTATACAACATAAATCCACTATCTTCCCCTTTTAATGGTCAATGTACATACACAAGAAGTGTCTATCCTTATGAATCGCCAGCCAATTCTCTTTTTGCTATCCATGGTAAGGGCCCGCACATACGACTGGGTAGTTCGGCACTGGGAGTTCCAATGCCTTTTGTCTATGCCCCTGCAGCCTTCTTTTGTGTAACCCATGGGATTGCACTTGGTCTCGTAGAAGTATTGCTTCAGTTGGCCTTTCGATACAGGGACCTTTTCAAGGACTGTGACCGTCCCGCCCGACATGTCCACTGCAGTCTTTTTGTCTGCCGCCGTTACCCACTCGCTAATACTGTCACACACGCTCAGCTCCCCTCGGCGGGCAGGGTCAGAGTGGCGCCGGACCCTCATGGACATGTTTGCAGCATCCAGGTAATTTTTGTATTCCTCCAGCAGAAAGAGAAGAGGAGGCTCCAAAGGCACTTGACTACTGAGCATCACCCTGGACGTGTACAAGTCTGCGTCCTTATTGTTTTCTTCATTGGGCCGAACTTTCTGGTCCTCATCCAACAGCTCTTCTATCACGTGTTCAAAAGTGTCAGCCAATGATGTCAGGCCTCTTGAACCTGCCTTGGGCCCATTCACGCTCTCCAGAGTCCCATGGGTCCGCACACCTGGGTAGGCCAAGCCACCTTGTCCTCGGATGTTTGCTTCTTTCATGGGGGCAGCCTTCATGCAACCAAAGTATGAAATAACCATAGTAAGGAAAAGGATGGTCATCACTCTTCTCACCTGGTGGAACTGTAGGGAGAAAGCAGAAACAAGACAAAAAAACTGGTTAGGGCTTTCTTTCACTGGGATGCCATGTGGCCCATCTGATTGCAATTCCAGGCCATTCTGCAGGGTCAAGGTTTTTTTATGTCTTGGTGATAAACTCCAGCTGCACCAGACACAAATCAATGTCAGTAGCGTGCTGTATGTGGTTTAATATAAACCAGAGACGTGCAGTGTTTCCCCAAGATCTAGCATATAAATCTGAGATTAGATAGCTTCTAAGCAAGTGCAAAAATTGTGGCTTCAGGTTCTCCTTCCTCCCACTTTAGCAGCTTTGTAAGTTTAATTTTTAATGATCTCTGTTCATGCTGTCACAAGAAACACAAAATCAGAAATGTTACTAAGCAACAACTGCAAGTGTAATAGTAATTTTTTTCAAGTTAGCAACATGGTCCTTTGCAGGAATGTGTGACAGGAACAGCAGCGGCCTGAGGGGTCTGATGGGCCTTTCTAGCTCTGTGATGTCTAGGCATGAATAGCACAATAAAACAGCAGTTGGGGAACTATAAGGAGCCTTTAAATTGACTTTTCTTTTTCTCTTCCCACAGAGATACTCTATTATAGCAAAGAAGAAAGATAATTTCATTGAGCCATCCTGTTTTACAGATAAGGAAACCAAAGGCCATAGAAGACTTGCCTCATGTCATGAAGAAAGTTTATGTTAGAACTAAGGGCTTCCAATTCCACTGTTCTTTATTCTACACCTGGGTGGTCACAACTGAAAATGTTTTGCTTATTTCTAAACAGAAATCATTTTTGACATGTTCATTTTAATGATGTGTCTATGCCTGGGGCTGATATCATGAAAACAATGTGTCTGGTAAGGAGAAAACTGAAAAAGTCAGCATTAAAAAGGCATTTAAGTCAATTTCAAATGCTTCCCATATGCATACTCCACTTTATCTCCTCCAATTCTCTAAAACCCTTCACTCCTTGGCTTTTTCTGGCTAATACACACATCTAGCTAAGAAAGCTAAACTTTTCTTTTTACTGGAGAAGTGGTCCTGTGTGTGTGTGTGTGTGTGTGTGTGTGTGTGTGTGTGTGTGCGCGCGCGCGCTCTGAGTTTATCCTACTTTGTGGTATTTTACACATTTTGGACTAGGCAGCTAGTGCTTCTTTTTCTGCTTTTGAAGTTTCCTGGGAAGTCCCTTAAAAGCATACCACAAAATTAATCTCTTCCTGTTTGCCAGAGGGTTGCTCTACTCTAAATTTGGCTCTACCTCTACAAGCATGCTCTAGGAAGCCAATTAAAATGGATGAACAAGCAAAATGAAAACATACCTATGAACCAACCCAAGGTTACCGTCAGGTGGTGAAGGACTTCAGAATCACTTACCTGAAGTATTGTGTCTCTCAGCAGCAAAGAGTAGCATTCCCAGCCCTGACACTAATTTTATTCCTACTTCTCAGTTCTGAGGCATGGACTTACAAAAAGACACATCATGCAATGACCGTCATGCTATCCAAATAAGTAGGAAAAGGAACTGTTTATGCCCATGAAGTTTTACTGAATTCAAAGGCAACCTACCTCCAGTCAATAGGTCAGAATGCAGAAATGGCTGAAAACTCTGGTATTGAAAAGCAAATATTCTCCACTTTTGTAAGAAATAACATTTTCAACCACTAAGAGACTTTATTACCATCCCTAAACACACAAAAAAATTTATTTTAGATTTACTCTCACTTTGCACGAATAGCAAACATGCTTAGAACTGCTTAGATTGCACAGTGTTCTCAGATTAGGAAGGGCAAATTCGTTTGAATAAAATACAGATGTCTGTTCTGCTAATAACTAAATCTTTGTGAATGTTCTGAGTCCTGTACCATCAAAGAAATAGATCCTCCATGGGGGTTTCTATTTCTGGTAGATGGTACTTACACCACTGAATGAAAAAAGCTTTTTCCTAATATTCCCAGTCCAAATAAAAACAACCCAAGGGGCACCTCTTATTTAGGTCAACAAAAGGTTGCAAATTTGGAATACTTTAGCCATCTGTGTCACACTGGTAGAGACTTTCTGTGATCAGCTATTTTTTAATACCATATTTAATCAAATCTAAGATACCATAATTGTGAAACACAACATTTTATATACCACTAAGAAAGCAAAAATGCAGCCTGGGTGACAAGAGTGAAACTCCATCTCAAAAAAAAAAAAAAAAAGAATTAATGAACTATAGTTTAATACACATTTACTAAGTGCCCACACTAACTACTTAAAAATGGTCCAAAGTACTGAGGCATCTTAAGCTGTTGGAATATTGTTTTGTTATCACCACTACAGTAATGAGTCTTTGAATGATACCATTTTCTATACTTGGCTTCTAGTTTATTCTGCCTTTCACTGATCTTATCTTTTTATTAATAACTTTTTTATGAGAAAAATAAATAATGCTTTCTATGTTGTTTTCTCAGTTCCACAAGCAAATATTTCAGAGGGAAAATTGGCATCTGAGTAAATATTACTTGGCTTTCATTCTGAAGCCCAAACATGGGCATTCCTCAAGCTGAGCATCTGCATAGAATTAGGAATTAATAAAATGGTGACAAAGTCCAACCCCACATTGCAAGCCCTGCTCTCTGAGTGGCACTTCTGCAATTCTGTCTACTCACTTGCAGGCCTTGAAGTCAAATGGGTGCGACACCAAACTCAATACTTTTTGTCAGAACAGTGGTATCTCCTACCTTTTCTGTTTCTAACAATGGTTTCCTGATATTTTGGGCAACCCAGGCATAGGATAGAAATCCTGGAATCAAGTTTGACAATATATTTCCTGTATAGCCTTCCAATCTAGTCAGTAAAGATGTCCTGTTAATTTTTCCTTTAAAATATTTCTCCTGGCCATCCCTTTTTATCCATCCCACTGCCACCATCTTGGCTCAGCCCTCACCACCTCATTTTGTGACCACAACATCTCCATGCTGTATCAGACACTCTTTCTGCTCCATTCAACTCTGATGACCACTTCCTGGCTAACCACTCTCATATTATTATTCTCTTACACAAAAACTGGCAATGGCTTTTTTGTCCTATCTGCTCAAATCTAATGTCTTCTCTCTGATATTCAACACTCTCCAAAATCTGCCCTCACCCTTCTTAGCTAACTTTCTCAAACTACTCAATGCTTCATCACTTCCAGTCTGATCAGGACAGCCCTTAGAGTGCCATACACATTACTGCCTCCTGACTTATTCCATTCTTCTGACAAACTCTTCTCTCTCCCCCTCGCTCGCTGCCTAAATCTTGCTTATCCTTCATAATCCAGTTCAAACATCAAATCATGCATGCCCCTTTTCCTAATTACTCCAGCATACACTGCCTGCCTTCCCTAAAATTCCACATCTTGTGTAGTACTTGATTCCTTCTCACTTGTTTTTTTGTTTGTTTGTTTTGTTTGTTTTGTTTTTTGTTTTTTCCCGAGACAGAGTCTTGCTCTGTTGCCCAGGCTGGAGTGCAATGGTGTGATCTCAGCTCACTGCATTCTCCGCCTCCTGGGTTCAAGCAATTCTCCTGCCTCAATCTCCCAGCTAGCTGGGATTACAGGCACCCACCAAAATGCCTGGCTAATTTTTGTGTTTTTAGTAGAGATGGGGTTTCACCATGTTGGCCAGGCTGGCCTGCTCACTTGTTAATTGTTAACCATATTTGCTCATTCTGGTCAGTCTTCAGCTGGAAGGTAAGTTCTTTGAGGGAATGGATCATGTCTGAGCCCCCAAAATGCTTAACTGAGAAAAATGTAATAGCAGTACTCAGTAAAAACTTACTTATAGGTTTATTAAACTAAGAGAAAAGACAGTTTGAATATAATTTTCGTAAGAAGGCTTTTCATTTGGAAAGATCAGTGAACTCATTGAAATTCTTAGGTAAATATAGGCTGTGCTAAACCCAAATTATAAACTCTAAGGCAGCAGTCCCAACCCTTTTGGCACCAGGAACCAGTTTTGTGGAAGACAATTTTTCCACAGTCTGGGGGTAGCAGGGGGGATAGTTTTGGGATGAAACAGTTCCACCTTAGATCATCAATTAAATTCTCATAAGGAGTTGGGTTCTCATAAGAAGCATGCAACCTAGATCCCTTGTATGTGCAGTTCACAATAGGGCTCACGCTCCTATGAGAATCTAATGCCGCTGCTGATCTGAAAGAAGACAGAGCTCAGATGGCAATGCTTGCTCGCCCACCACTCACTTCCTACTGTGCAGCCTGGTTCCTAACAGGCCAGGGACTGGTAACAATCCATGGCCTGGGGGTTGGGGACCCCTGCTCTAAGGAATTTGACAGATGGCAATTATCAGCCACAACCAACTTCTTGAGTTCCTTTAATAGGATAAAACTTTACTTGAATAATTAAAAAGCAGATGACACTACCACATACTAACTGTCCTACTATTTCCTGTGTAGCTCTGTTTCTAACAGATCAATAAGAGACTTGGGAAGTAATCAGTAATAGTAATAACAATAATAGCAAAATTTGTAGTTTTCAGCCTTTTAATTTCCTACTATTCTGCTGAGCTTTCAACGAGTAATTTTATATACTGTATTAGGAAATAATCAAAGATTAAACAACAGCTTCCAGGACAATTTTCATTTTCAGCCTTCGGATGACTCTTTATCACACATAAGATAAAGAGGCTGTGCAGTATTGCTAAGTAGATTATATATTTATTTATACTTAATAAATTCATTGATGCTGTCTAATTCTGCTTTAAGTCTTACAACCATTAATTCAACCACATCTATAAAATGCTAGGAAGGCTTTCTTAGCCCCACTCTCAGGAAATTCAATATAGTACATAGAACTAAAAAGAAAATCAATGAAGTAGATATCAAGTTTAGCTTTAATCATGACTCACAAGTCTTAGACATTTCACTGAAGGAATGTCCATAACAACATGCTCTTTTACTCTTGCTGTAGTCATAACTTACATTTGTCTAAGAGACTACAGAACATTCACAGGCATCATCTAATTTGATTTTTACAAGGAGACAGGATGGGTATTATTATCCCCATTACATAGATGAGGCAATTATGCGTCAGAGAGGTTAGGTAACCTGTCAAATGTCATAAAGCTAATAGGTTACCTGTCTCCTGAACCAAGCTTTTACCATCAGCATGTGCTGCCAGTTTTAGAATATCAGCCACAGAGAAGAGAGTGGCTATGACAACGAAGGAGCTTACAAAATGTGGACACAGTTTTCTGCAGCTATGTGTGTCCTGGAACCCAACTTTCTAAAGGGAGTGCCATTAAGATACCACTTTGTAGGGCTGGATTAATCATGACCAAGATCCTTCAACTTTAAGGCTTGATTACTTCAATGGATGAAATTTCAGACAATGTGATCTTTTTCTAAGAGAGAGAATTACAAAAATTTTAGCATGTTAGGACTAAGTTTCTATGGCCAAAGCTGGGAAAACAAACATCAGTACAGATAATTCAGGCATACAGAAAAGAAAAAAAAAAAAGTCTTGTTTGTTCCCAGCCCCTTTGGGTTTTACCTGTGAGCATGTAATCAGAGAAAACACAGTTTAAAGATATGGCTGCTCATTTTAGACAGTCCTATAAAGATAATGGTAATGCTGAAGAAGTTATTAGTATTTCATTCCTAACATATATGATACAAACGATTAAGAGTTGACCTTAATGAAATCTTGCAAATCAATATTTAAAAATCTTTAATTTGCATCCAATTGACTACATCCATATGTTAGGCTTCCTTTTGTTCATTCATTCATCACACATGAAGTCTACTTTCCAGTCTTATGGTCTAGGAGGGAGGTAGGATATATGTAATATGTAACTAGAATATAAAGGTAGAAATGACCTAGAAAAAGTACAGATAAAATTTTATAAAGAGAAATAAGTTACTTCCAGTTAGGGAATAAAGGAATACATTGTCAAGAAGTTTGCAAAGGGCCAGGTGCAGTGGCTCACACTTGTAATCCCAACATTTTGGGAGGCCGAGGTGAGAGGATCGCTTGAGCCCAGGAATTCATTATCAGCCTGGGCAACACAGTGAGACCAGGTCTCTACAAAAACTTAAAAATTAGTCAGATGTGGTGGTGCACAACTGTAGTCCCAGCTACCTGGGAGGCTGAGGTGGGAGGATCACTTGAGTCCAAGAAGTTGAGGCTGCAGTGAGCCATGATCATGTCACTGCACTCCAGCTTGGGCAACAGACTCTATCTCAAAAATAAATAAATAAATAAATAAATAAATAAATAAATAAATAAGATTGTAAAGAGTCTGAATGTACCCTACAGTGGGTGAATGGCAGCTTAATGAATGGCAGGAAGGTGGGAAGGCATAGAGTAAATGTCTGGAGAGAAGAGTGTGGAATGGGAACAGTGAAAAATAAGACTGAATGACTGCCAGATTTTGAAAGCTTTTGGGGGATGCCAAAGAGTTTGGATGTTGCCATATGGGCGCCAAAGAGCCAATGAGAGTTTCTGAGCATGGGAATGCTGCAAGAAGACCAGTTTATCATCATGTGAAGGAAGACCTGAAAAAAAATGATACACTAGAAGAAAATAATTGGCTGACTTTACTCTTAGTGACTGTGGAGCTTTAAAAACAAATATTAAGTAGTTACTTAAATGTGGAGTTAAAGGCCTGGCTATATATTTTTAATTGATTAATCCATTTATTTATTTATAAGCTGAAGTGAGTTGCAAAAAGAAAAGTGGTCGAGAGAGTGTGCGGAGCTGAGTAGTAACCATCAGTAACATCTGGGTTGGCAGAAAGAACAAGATAGACAAAAACGGAGGAAAGGTGGTACCACAAACTGATTCCAATTATAATTACAAAGAATTTTGATTACATTGCTCAGTACTTTTAATTCAAATATCTCCAAACACTTTGCAAATATTAACTGATTAAAACTCAGAAGACTCTAGAGATGTAGGTAACTATAATTATCCTCATTTGGTATAGGAGGAGAGAGGACAAGAGTTTTTAATCAACTCATCTACTCACTGTGGTTCCCTTGATAGAACAAGTTCAGAAACCCAGATTCCAAAGGAAACTAGGCCTTAAACTATAGGGACTGGTTTGTTTCATTCCTCTATATTATTTCCACATTATTTTCCCATCATATATGTATTGCTTAGCCAAGAAGACTAAAACAAGAAAACACTACCACAACAAAAACCACCCACACATTCCTCAAAGAAAATAATTAGCCATTGAAATCTATAAATAAAATGGAAAAAAAAAAAAAAAGTAATGGTCATCACAGATACTCACCTACTTATCCAGATGGCCATTCACGTGAAATTAATAAATATTTTAGTAAATGATATCTGAAAATGCAGATATTCCAAAGCTTTGCAGCTACCTTTAAAAATATAGTTTTTAGCCATAATGTAGCTTATGTCTGAGAACATCCAAATACATGTCCTACAAAACACAGTACTTCATACCACAGTATACGCTAAGCCCCTGGTATGTCTGTGGTGTTGATTGATACTTGCAGACATCACTTAAACTCACTAAGAGTTTCAGAGAAATTGCTGATTCTTAATTCATACCTGAAGTGATACCTACACGTAACTACCATAAGAAAAAATGTATAATTTCCAGAGTCTTTAATTTGATGGATAAATTTATATGCATCTTTGTTAGAAAGCACCATAGCTCTGACCCTCTGTTACTTCCCACTACACCCCTACTCCCCATCTCTGAAAATATAAGGATTTTTTTTATTGGCAGATGCTCTACCTTTCTTCAAGAGTAAACTTAAAATGCCTGTGTTACAAAGACACTTGTTTTTGCTTGATAAGGAGCAAAGGATAAGGATTGACATTGGATATTCTCCTCTGAATAAGCAACTAGAACAATTTGTACAGTACCATGTACAAACTAAGTACTCAATTCTCCTTGTGCTAGAAATATTTGTAAAGTATTTAGGGAAGTGCAATTAAACTAAGAGCAGTAAGTCTTAAGGTAAATTGAAATTTTGTCATTAATTTTGGAATAAACAATAAAAAATGCCTGGCACAAGGGCCAGAACTGGGCAGAGAACATCCCATCTGGCCTCCTGACCCCAGGCACTTAGTGCTTCCATCAAGAGAAAGAAGTTACTTCCAGTTAGGGAATAAAGGAATGCATCGTCAAGAAGGTTGCAAAGGGCCAGATTCAGTGGCTCACATTTGTAATCCCAACACTTTAGGAGGCCGAGGCGGGAGGATCACTAGAGCCCAGGAATTTAAGATCAACCTGGGCAACACAGTGAGACCATGTCTCTACAAAAACTTAAAAATTAAAAAAAAAAGGTGTGGTGCACACCTATAGTATCAGCTACTTGGGAGGCTGAGGTAGGAGGATTACTTGAGTCTAAGAAGTTGAGACTACAGTGAGTGAGTGATCATGCCACTGAACTCCAGCCTGGGCGACAGAGACACTGTTGCCCTAGGAACACAACTGTTTCTCTGTAACCAATGAAGGTTCCCGATAGCCAGAGTCACCCAGAATTCACAGTCACATCGAACCTTGCCCTCATCCTCTGCCTCCTTGTCACAGACAACACTGCACCAATAGTACACATCTCCAGTCTATAACAAAGAAGTCTTAGCATCAAGCATACTCAAGCCACTTGCATAGCAAATGAGGTCATCTGAAAACACTTTTAAAGGTTATTTAAAAAAAAAAAAAAAGGTTTTCATTTACAGGACCCAAATGGCAGTTGACATTCCATGTAAAAGTTTAACTTCTTCAATTAGGATTCTGTTTTCTTTAGAATTTCAGGTGGGATCCATTACAATTCACTGAAGTTTAGATTTAACAATGTTATATCTACTATGTTATTGGAAACCACATAATATTTACCAAATTCCCATACATAGTAGACAGTGACATTAATTAAGAAGATAATTTCCAATTTGTTCCATGAAGTTTCAGTGACCCACTCTGTAATAAAGAACCTGGAGAGGGAGGTTCCAAGATGGCCGAATAGGAACAGCTCCAGTCTGCAGCCCCCAGAGTGGGTGACGCAGAAGACGGGTGATTTCTGCATTTCCAACTGAGGTACCAGGTTCATCTCACTGGGCCTTGTCGGACAGTGGGTGCAGCCCATGGAGCATGAGTCGAAGCAGGGCGGGGCATCACCTCACCTGGGAAGCGCAAGGAGTTGGGGAATTCCCTTTCTTAGCCAAGGAAAGCCATGACCAATGGTACCTGGAAAATTGGGACACTCCCACCCTAATACTGCGCTTTTCCAGTGGTCTTAGCAAACGGCACACCAGGAGTTATATCTCGCACCTGGCTTGGAAGGTCCCACACCTATGGAGCCTGGCTCACTGCTAGCACAGCAGTCTGAGATCGAACTGCAAGGCAGCAGCAAGGCTGGGGGAGGGGCATCTGCCATTGCTGAGGCTTGAGTAGATAAAGCAGCCAGGAAGCTCGAACTGGGTGGAGCCCACTGCAGCTCAAGGTGGCCTGCCTGCCTCTGTAGACTCCACCTCTGGGGGCAGGGTATAGCTGAACAAAAGGCAGCAGAAACTTCTGCAGACATAAACATCCCTGTCTGACAGCTTTGAAGAGAGTAGTGGTCCTCCCAGCATGGAGTTTGAGATCTGAGAACGGGCAGTGTGCCTCCTCAAGTGGGTTCCTGACCCCCGAGTAGCCTAACTGGGAGGCAACTCCCAGTAGAGGCCAACTGACACCTCATACGGCCGGGTGCCCCTCTGAGATGAAGCTTCCAGAGGAAGGATCAGGAAGCAACATTTGCCGTTCTACAATATTTGCTGTTCTGCAGCCTCTGCTGGTGATACCCAGGCAGACAGGGTCTGGAGTGGACCTCAGGCAAACTCCAACAGACCAGCAGTGGAGGGTCCTGACTGTTAGAAGGAAAACTAACAAACACAAAGGACATCCACATCAAAACCCCATCTGTACGTCACCATCATCAAAGACCAAAGGTAGATAAAACCACAAAGATGGGGAGAAACCAGAGCAGAAAAGCTGAAAATTCTAAAAATCAGAGTGCCTCTTCTCCTCCAAAGGAATGCAGCTCCTCACCAGCAATGGAACAAAGCTGGATGGAGAGTGACTTTCACAAGTTGAGAGAAGAAGGCTTCAGATGATCGCTAATAACAAACTCCTCCAAGCTAAAGGAGAATGTTCGAACCCATTGCAAAGAAGCTAAAAACATTGAAAAAACATTAGACAAATGGCTAGCTAGAATAAACAGCGTAGAGACAACCTTAAATGACCTGATGGAGCTGAAAACCATAGCACGAGAATTACGTGATGCATGCACAAGCTTAAGTAGCTGATTCAATCAAGTGGAAGAAAGGGTATCAGTGATTGAAGATTGAATGAATGAAATGAAGCAAGAAGAGAAGTTTAGAGAAAAAAGAGTAAAAACAAATGAACAAAGCCTCCAAGAAACATGGGACTATGTGAAAAGACCAAATCTACATCTGACTGGTGTACCTGAAAGTGATGAGGAGAATGGAACCAAGCTGGAAAACACTCTTCAGGGTATTATCCATGAGAACTTCCCCAACCTAGCAAGGCAGGCCAGCATTCAAATTCAGGATACACAGAGAATGCCACAAAGATACTCCTTGAAAAGAGTAACTCCAAGACACATAATTGTCAGATTCAGCAAAGTTGAAATGAAGGAAAAAATGTTAAAGGCAGTGAGGGAGAAAGGTCAGGTTACCCACAAGGGAAGCCCATCAGACTAACGGCATCTCTTGGCAGAAACTCTACGAGTGAGAAGAGAATGGGGGCCAATAGCTGACATTCTTAAATAAAAGAATTTTCAACCCAGAATTTCATATCCAGCCAAACTAAGCTTCAGAAGTGAAGGAGAAATGAAATCCTTTACAGACAAGCAAATGCTGAGAGATTTTGTCACCACCAGGCATGCCTTACAAGAGGTCCTGAAGGAAGCATTAAACATGGAAAGGAACAACTGGTACCAGCCACTGCAAAAACATGCCAAATTATAAAGACCATCAATGCTAGGAAGAAACTGCATCAACTAAGAGGCAAAATAACCACAGGATCAAATTGACACATAACAATATTAACCCTAAATGTAAATGGGCTAAATGTTCCAATTAAAAGACACACACTGGCAAATTGGATAAAGAGTCAAGACCCATCAGTGTGCTGTATTCAGGAGACCCATCTCACGTGCAGAGACACACATAGGCTCAAAATAAAGGGATGGAGGAAGATCTACCAAGCCAATGGAAAGCAAAAAAAAGCTGGGGTTGCAATCCTAGTCTCTGATAAAACAGACTTTAAACCAACAAAGATCAAAAGAGACAAAGAAGGCCATTACATAATGGTAAAGGGATCAATTCAACAAGAAGAGCTAACTATCCTAAATATATATGCACCCAATACAGAGGCACCCAGATTCATAAAGCAAGTCCTTGGAGACCTACGAAGAGACTTAGACTCCCACACAATAATAATGGGAGACTTTAACACCCCACTGTCAACATTAGACAGATCAACGAGACAGAAAGTTAAAAAAGATATCTAGGAACTGAACTCAGCTCTGCACCCAGGGGACGTAATAGACATCTACAGAACTCTCCACTCCAAATCAACAGAATATACATTCTTCTCAGCACCACATCGCACTTATTCCAAAAATTGATGACATAGTTGGAAGTAAAGCACTCCTCATCAAATATAAAAGGACAGAAATTATAACAAACTGTCTCTCAGACCACAGTGCAATCGAACTAGAACTCAGTATTAAGAAACTCAGTCAGAACCACTCAACTACATGGAAACTGAGCAACCTGCTCCTGAATGACTACTGGGTAAATAACGAAATGAAAGCAGAAATAAAGATGTTCTTTGAAACCAATCAGAACAAAGACACAACATACCAGAATCTCTGGGACACATTTAAAGCAGTGTGTAGAGGGAAATTTATAGCACTAAATGCCCACAAGAGAAAGCAGGAAAGATCTAAAATTGACACCCTAACATCACAATTAAAATAACTAGAGAAGCAAGAGCAAACACATTCAAAAGCTAGCAGAAGACAAGAAATAACTAAGATCAGAGCAGAACTGAAGGAGATAGAGACACAAAAAACCCTCCAAAAAAATCAATGAATCCAGGAGGTGGTTTTTTGAAAAGATCAACAAAATTGATAGACTGCTAGCAAGACTAATAAAGAAGAAAAGAAAGAAGAATCAAATAGATGCAATAAAAAATGACAAAGGAGATATCACCACCGATCCCACAAAAATACAAACTACCATCAGAGAATACTATAAACACCTCTATGCAAATAAACTAGAAAATCTAGAAGAAATGGATAAATTCCTGGACACATACACACTCCCAAGACCAAACCAGGAAGAAGTTGAATCTCTGAGTAGACCAATAACAGGCTCTGAAATGGAGGCAATAATTAATAGACTACCAACCAAAAAAAGTCCAGGACCAGATGGATTCACAGCCTAATTCTACCAGAGGTACAAAGAGGAGCTGGTACCATTTCTTCTGAAACTATTCCTATCAATAGAAAAAGAAGGAATCCTCCCTAACTCATTTTATGAGGCCAGCATCATCCTGATACCAAAGCCTGGCAGAGACACAACAAAAAAAGAGAATTTCAGGCCAGTATCCCTGATGAACACTGATGCAAAAATCCTCAATAAAATACTGGTAAACTGAATCCAGCAGCACATCAAAAAGCTTGTCCACCACGATCAAGTTGGCGTCATCCCCGGGATGCAAGGCTCGTTCAACATATGCAAATCAATAAACGTAATCCAGCATATAAACAGAATCTAAGACAAAAACCACATGATTATCTCAATAGATGCAGAAAAGGCCTTTGACAAAATTCAACAGCCCTTCATGCTAAAAACTCACAATAAATTCGGTATTGATGGAACATCTCTCAAAATAATAAGAGGTATTTATAACAAACCCACAGTCAATATCATACTGAATGGGCAAAAACTGGAAGCATTCCCTTTGAAAACTGGCACAAGACAGGGATGCCCTCTCTCAACACTCCTATTCGACATAGTGTTGGAAGTTCTGGCTAGGGCAATCAGGCAAGAGAAAGAAATAAAGGGTATTCAATTAGGAAAAGAGGAAGTCAAATTGTCCCTGTTTGCAGATGACATGAGTGTATAGTTAGAAAACCCCATCGCCTCAGCCCAAAATCTCCTTCAGCTGATAAGCAACTTCAGCAAAGTCTCAGGATACAAAATCAATATGCGAAAATCACAAGCATTCTCATACACCAATAACAGACAAACAGAGAGCCAAATCATGAGTGAACTCCCATTCACAATAGCTTCAAAGAGAATAAAATACCTAGGACTCCAACTTACAAGGGAGGTGAAGGACCTCTTCAAGGAGAACGACAAACCACTGCTCAGTGAAATAAAAGAGGACACAAACAAATGGAAGAACACTCCATCCTCATGGATAGAAAGAATCAATATCGTGAAAATGGCCATACTGCCCAAGGTAATTTATAGATTCAATACTATCCCCATCAAGCTACCAATGACTTTCTTCACAGAATTGGAAAAAACTACTTTAAAGTTCATATGTAACCAAAAAAGAGCCCACATTGCCAAGACAATCCTAAGCCAAAAGAACAAAGCTGGGGGCATCACGCTACCTGACTTCAAACTATACTACAAGGCTACAGTAACCAAAACATCATGGTACTGGTACCAAAACAGAGATATAGACCAATGGAACAAAACAGAGCCCTCAGAAATAATACCACACATCTACAGCCATCTGATCTTTGACAAACCTGAGAGAAACAAGAAATGGGGAAAGGATTCCCTATTTAATAAATGGTGCTGGGAAAACTGGCTAGCCATATGTAGAAAGCTGAAACTGGATCCCTTCCTTACACCTTATACAAAAATTAATTCAAGATGAAATAAAGACTTAAATGTTAGTCCTAAAACCATAAAAACCCTAGAAGAAAACCTAGGCAATATCATTCAGGACTTAGGCATGGGCAAGGACTTCATGACTAAAACACCAAAAGCAATGGCAATAAAAGCCAAAATTGACAAATGGGATCTAATTAAACTAAAGGGCTTCTGCACAGAAAAAGAAACTAACATCAGAGTGAACAGGCAACCTAAAGAATGGGAGAAAATGTTTACAATCTACCCATCTGACAAAGGGCTAATATCCAGAATCTACAAAGACCTTAAAAAAATTTACAAGAAAAAATCAAACGACCCCATGAAAAAGTGGGCAAAGGATATGAACAGACACTTCTCAAAAGAAGACATTTATGCAGCCGACAGACACACGAAAAAAAACTCATCATCACTGGCCATCAGAGAAATGCAAATCAAAACCACAATGAGATACCATCTCATGCCAGTTAGAATGGTGATCATTAAAAAGTCAGGAAACAACAGCTGCTGGAGAGGATGTGGAGAAACAGGAACACTTTTACACTGTTGGGGGGACTGTAAACTAGTTCAACCATTCTGGAAGACAGTGTGGTGATTCCTCAAGGATCTAGAAGTAGAAATACCATTTGACCCAGCCATCCCATTACTGGGTATATACCCAAAGGATCATAAATCATGCTGCTATAAAGACACATGCACATGTATGTTTATTGTGGCATTATTCACAATAGCAAAGACTTGGAACCAACCCCAACGTCCATCAATGACAGACTGGATTAAGAAAATATGGCACATATACACCATGGAATACTATGCAGCCATAAAAAAGGATGAGTTCATGTCCTTTGTAGGGACATGGATGCATCTGGAAACCATCATTTTCAGCAAACTATCACAAGAACAGAAAACCAAACACTGCATGTTCTCACTCATAGGTGGGAACTGAACAATAAGAACACTTGGACACAGGGAGGGGAACATCAGACACCGGGGCCTGTTGTAGGGTGGAGGTCGGGGGAGGGATAGCATTAGGAGATATCTCTAATGTAAATGACAAGTTAATGGATGCAGCACACCAACAAGGCACATGTATACATATGTAACAAACCTGCAAATTGTACACATGTACCCTAGAACTTAAAGTATAATAATAAAAAAAAAGAACCTGGAGAAATTATCAAGTAAGCATCATATTTAATGAATTTAACTATGGTGGAATTGTGGAAAAAATTTTCCTGTACAGGGATGATGACTCAGGAAATGATGCAGACAGAGATAGAAAAACAAATGTCATTGTAACACAGGTATTTAAATTGTATTTAAATATACAGACTTTTGAATTTATAGAAAATTTTCAAGTATGAAATTGTTTTTATGCAACCTAAAAGTCTCAAAGTTCAAATAATTTTTTGAGTGTTACATTTATAAATTGTGTATTAATGCAATTCGAATTTATTCCTAAAAATATTTTAACTAAAGGAGAAACTCATGGGGCCTGATATTAGAGTTTTAGGAAATGTACATATGGGATAAACTTACATAGGCTGAAATTAAGTGAAACCTTGCTTCTCAATGTTGAGATGGATTAGCCATTTTAACATAAAGTAGAAGCTTCTAAGAAATGCAGAATCTCAACTTCCCCACCCTCATTCCACCTACCCCACCCACTCAATCAGATCCTGCATTTCAATAAGATTTATTTAGTGCAATAACTTTTTTACTTATCAAAGTTGAGAAGCACTAGACTAAATGATGAAGAGAAAAGAGGCTGCTTAGGATAGGGAAATAAAAGGTTAAAGTTAACTTAAGTATTATGATACTTTCTTAGCGTGTCATACAGTTAGTTACCTGTCATCTTTCCTCATCAGTTCAACTTGTTTTATGGGGATGTTTATGTGGGAAAATATCTTTGCTTTTGTAATTTATGTGGGAAAATATCTTTGCTTTTATAATTTTACTTAAGTAAAATCTGGGCTCCTTTCATGTCAACTAGCTTTTCCACTATTGTTGTTATGATAAGTACAGGCTACTTATAAACATGATTAGTTCAATGAGAACTTTTAGAGTATTGCTAACCTAAATCTGGACATCTACACAATCATTAATTCTTACCAAAATGCTACAAGGCAATATAAGCATAATTAGCCTCCCTGATCCCTCAACATAGCCTAATATCATTCACTCAATCAGAATCATACTAGAAATGATATGACCAACTATAGCAGGTAGTAGATGTCCAGTCACACTACTATTGCTTTTAGCCAGATGTCTCTGGTCCTTGTGAGTTCCTTTAGTCCTATATGGTGAAATAGCAACAGAGAGAACCAACTCACTCACTCAAGGCAGATTTCTTATTTCTAGATTTGTCCTGAAACCAACAGATCCAGCTCTCTCTTTAAATACCATGAAATTTAAACAAACGAAACTCACAAAATAAAACAGCAGCAGCAGCAGCAGCAACAACAATGAAATCTTAAAATAGTAAATATAAGTTTCAAGCATCGAAACCCCCTCTCCAACCAAAATCTCTCTTCTTCAATAAAGTTCCCAGGAGGAACCCAATTTCTAGATTGGTATCCAATATTTGGGATCATTTGATTCAAGACTGAAGTACTTAAAATGGCTTTTAAAGAAGGAAAAAAGGTTAGATTTCCAGAGAAAAGTGTAACATTTTTTAAGTTGAACATTATGAGGGATTTGATGGGGGCAGCTTTGCAAGTAGAACTGGAGACTGGTCCACCGTTTAGCCTTTTTACAAAAGACTGCAAAGGTTGTTTGTTTCCAGACACCAAGAAGTTACCAAGTTCACCAGTCCAAATGCAAATGACTCACACTAGGAACCCTAATAGTGCTGCTATTTGCAAAGGGGTGGGGCTGAGATGACGCAGGACCCTATTTTCCCAGGTGGCATCTTAAGTATGGTTGATTCTACCTTCAGCCCCACATTGAAAAGTACAGTGTAAACACAGCTAAGGGACCGCCTCCTTCAAATTACACACAAGGCACACCTACTTATAGGAGATGTTGTGAAAGCCAGGTGGGGCTTTGTCTTTCAAGTCCCTGCATCCAAGAATAAGCATGCTCTGTACCAAAAAAAAAAAAAAAGAAAAAAAAGAAAAAAAAGCAAGGATGATGCAACTGCATTCATTGTCCCTAAAGGGAGAACATGCACTAACTCTCAGATCCAAGGATAAAGGGAATCCCCCTTTAAGAAAAGACGTTGGCATTATGTGGGGATTGGGAGCATGCCAGAACAACCACACTTTTTTACAAAAGAGAGAAAGAGAAAAAAAGTTAAGACCCATCTGTCTTATTTCAGTCTCTTTCTTCAGAACTGACAACTTTAATCAACAGGTTGCTTTCAGAGTATTGCTGGACATCTTGACTTTCTGCCATGAAATGCTATGGGAATTCTGACAGTTGAGAGCCAACACCCCACTAGACACCAGTGCTGCATAACCACGCTTTTAATAGACCCCAGAGCTGTGGTGACGGCATGCCCTTCCCAGTTTCTCCACAGATGGTGCTCCTGAAATTTTCCATAGTCAGTGTATTCTTGTGGTTAATTAGTTATCTGAGCAATTTCCATTGTAGAAAGAGTATCTCTACATAATGAAACCCATCTTAGGACCAAACTGCTGGGCTTCAATGTCATTAATTCAGAAAGGCTAAAATGAAAATGAGATGAATAATTCTCACCTGCTGAAGGGACTGCACTAGATTAAATCCTATCCTCTGAAATACATAGAACATTAAATTTAGAAAAACGAGAGGTGAAAACAGGTGGTGGAAGAAACTGGAAAGGTAAGTTGCCTCTAGAGACCAAAAAATAACACTCTTTTTCAAACTATTATCAAGAAATCTTGGGGGAAAGATAAAATTAGCAAGAGAAGGCTAATAGCTCTCTGTTACTCACCTTTTATGAAACCATTTTCAGGGATCAGTTTGTTAAATTCCACTGAAACGCGGAGGTACACAGCACAGCCCTTCTTCTGGGATGCACAGTCATGCCGTACAGAAGGGTGTGGGTAGAGACACCAAAACATGTGTGGACCTGCAACCCTTTCTGTAGAAACTCAGCATTCTGAGTAGTAAGAAGGATTAACCTTGTACGCACATGGAGAATACTGGTGGCTCCACACATCCAGTTGTCTTTCAGGTTATTTTTGCATCCCACTCTATAATTTCTTTTAATTACTTACTGTAAAGCACAGGAAAGTGCTCATTACTTGTAGCTTAATGCAGGAGGAAATATAATTGAATATGTTCTTCTAGCCACTGCTGTACCCCAGCTCCCAGCTCTTCTGAAGTGTCACTGTTCATCTCAACAGCATGAGTAAGGCAGTTTCCAGGCCCTGTGCATAATGAGCCATGTGGACCCTATTCAAGAAACTGGCTGTACTCCAGAATCACTATAAAATATAAGGAAAATATTAACATCTTAGATGACAAAAGATCCATATGGCTGGCCAGAAAATATCCGCATCATTTAAGCCATTAGAATGCACCTATATGGAAACATTCAATTTGGTGGTACTGTGAACAACAGGACTGTGAAAACATCTGTTTGTCTCCACCCATTTTCACTAAACACTGGTTCCTATAGAAGACATGTGAACTCAAATACCAACATATTTCATCTGAGCATGGGACAGGGACTCCATTTTTACATAGTTGCTATAATAAATACAATATTTGCTGGTGATAAGATTTTGGAAGATGCTCGGGGCAGCTGGAAAAATAAGTAAAATGTTTCTCTTTGTCTTAACCTTGATAAAAAAAAAATAGCTAACATTTATTAATGGTGAGGTAGATAATTTGATTATCCACCACTTGTAGCTGAGGAAACTGAGGCCCAGAGAGTTTCGGTGGATTCCCTAAGATCACATACCCATCATGTGGTGGAGAGGGAATATGAACCAGTGCTGGCTTGCTATGCCTCTTTCCATATGGGGTCAGACATGGATGTGGTGTCTTATTTGTGAGGGAGGTCTACTTGGCAGAGATATCCTTCAGACCCTGTATGCCAGTTTTTTATTTATTTAAACAAAGCCCCATATGAGCACTTCTGATAAGCAGTTTGTTTACACACTAATTCCACAGAGGTTAAATATAATCCTAATGTTTCTTTGTTGCTACTCTGTTCCCAGTATTGAATTATTACCACAAGGTACCAACCATACACGCATACTTAATAGGGCATTGTGTCAAAACTATGCATGAGGGTCATTTGTTTGAGATGTCAGAACATTTTCCCCTGAGAAGATCTCATTGGGCATTGAAACAGAACCACATGCTTTTCAGACCAGCAACCGCGACTACCAAATACTCTTCTGTCAACTCTACTTGAGTAAGAATGCTTTCAATTAAGACCTAAGTGTCAACATGCCTTTAAAAAAATTGTGGTGACATAAAATCTTTCTTTTTAGTGCCCAACAGAATCCCTTCAAAGCCTGGTGGTCTAACACCCTATGCTACATGACTTGTGATCCACCCATTTGTCGTGTTCTTTGGGAATGTGCCTGAGGGGCTGAGATGTGACTTGAAAAGAATGGTAGAACAAGATAATCTCAAATTTATTATCAAGGAATAGTTCAGACAACTACTTCAGACGACAGAGACAGCAGAACAGATGGTCCGGTGTGGATAGAGCATCAGACACTCACAGACTGTGCCAACAAGAGCCATCGAGTCAAAACAGCCAAAGGAAGGAGGATCATGGATTGGGTTCTCTCACACCAAACTGATGCCCAGAGGCCCTTGGCATGAATAACAAAGGCAACCAGTCCCACAAGCCATACTGAGTTAATACAAAACCTATACCTGGGCTGACATCCCAAATATGTGTGGCAAGTTAGATGATGATGGCACAAAAGACAGAACACCTTTGCTTCTAGCCATTGTCAGCTCTTGGTAGACAGCAGACTTTTAGAGGAGCAGCTGCAAGGAGCCTGAGAACAAAACTGGAAATGCCTGTTATGAAAGCCTTCACAGGTATTATTAACAAAAGAAAATGTGTATTTGTAAATGATGTGTCAGTTAGATTTTGGCAGTCCATTCTTATGCCCAGGAATGACCTCTTGTATAGGCCGGATACAGTCATCAATGCAACTGTCCAGGTGCAACTATTCTATAAAGGGGAAGAGGAGTGACTTTCCCCTGTAAAGTGGCCCTATCAAAATTCTGTAAGAAAAGATCGTCCATTTAAATTGAATAACCACTGTGCCCGGCTCCATTTACCACACTTTTCTATGCAGTGGAACTGAAGGGGATTTTTTTTTCCGTCCTCAGAGAAAAATAAGACTGAGAATCAAACTTTCTAATGAGAATGGTAAGGAGTTATGTGAGGATGACCTGAAATATAGGCTTCTCAAAATGCGGAGATGTTATCTAGGCCGTAAATCATGGTGTTTTAATATGATCCCCTATTTGCCTAATGCAGGAAACCACTTGGCAACTTTAAGGAAGAAGTCTAGCAATACTGCATCATAGTTCAATGTTTATATTGTACTTGGGCAGTTTAAATTTATCTTATAGAGTACTAATTAATTGCAAATGTTGGGTAAGTGTAAAATCATTCCTCAAAAAAGCATCCCTTGAGTATGAAAGTTCCAAGCTTCGCAAGACATCCCTGTGATTTGGGATACATCTCTTGAACTCAGTCCTGAAAATAATGTTTTGTTTTGTTTTGTTTTTCCTGAGATGGAGTCTCGCTCTGTTGCCCAGGCTGGAGTGCAGTGACCCGATCTTGGCTCACTGCCAGCTCTGCCTCCCAGGTTCACGCCATTCTCCTGCCTCAGCCTTCTGAGTAGCTGGGACTACAGGTGCCCACCACCATGCCCAGCTAATTTTTTGTATTTTTAGTAGAGATGGGGTTTCACCGTGTTAGCCAGGATGGTCTCGATCTCTTGACCTTGTGATCCACCCGCCTCGGCCTCCCAAAGTGCTGGGATTACAGGCGTGAGCCACTGCGCCCGGCCAAAAATAATGTTAATAGCTGAGAAAAGAGCATTGAAAGCCTCATACACAGTGTGTTGTGGTGAGACAATTTTCTTTTTGGTTCTAAAAAACACTGTTGTGCTCTTTAGATCCAGGATGGCTAGTTATGTGAATAATGAATGCATATTCAATTTTCTGCTACAGGAAATTCTGCAAGTGGCAACATGGGTCCATTCTGTGTGTGTCACTAGAGCTGGTGCAAGCCCATGACCATGGTGAGGCACTGTTTCCACTGGAACTAATCTGATACCTGCACCAGCTCTTGGAACTGTGCAGTGTTCCCACTGCAAACTACCGATGAGGTAAATAACTTCTCACCTCCTATTTCTCATCTCATCTCACACACTCTGTTTGATGAGGCTATGGAGAAACACATCTTTTCATACACTAATGGTGGGAGTACAAACAATTCAAGCCTTTTGCAGGACAATTAGGCAATATCTATCAAAATTATACATGATTTTTCCTGCTGGCCCAGCAATTCCACTTCTGGGAATAAACAGACAGATATAGTTGCATATGTACAAAATGATGGAAAGCTCTCTGGAATATATTAGTAAGTGATAAAACAAGGTGTAAAATAGTGTATATATGGCTACTACTTTTTGTTTTAAAAATGGGGGAAAATGGCAGAGCTTGCGGTGAGCCGAGATCGTGCCACTGCACTCCAGCCTGGGCAACAGAGCGAGACTCTGTCCCCAAAAAAATAAAAGTGTGTGTGTGTGGGGCGGGAATAATGGTACATATTCATTTTTACCTGTATCTATATAAAACACACTATCAAGGATTCACAAGAAACTAATACAAATGATCATCTTATAGATGGTATGTATTGGGGGATACTGGGGTGAGCAACATATAAGTGGGGCAAGACTTTTCAGTGTAAACTTCCTTGAAATTTTATTTTGATTTTTGAATAATGTAAATTAACTGTCAAATAATTAAATTAAAAATAACCAATTTTTTAACCAAACATTTAATCTAGTGGCTTTACTTTTGACACAAGACAATCTCCACCAAACCACCAAATCTCCACCAATCACCAAAAACAGAGATTTACACCAGTTCGTTTGCTAGTTTTTCCTGGTAGTGACTACAATTAAGAAGTCCTGTGGGTGCCATCTCAGTTTGGGAGATATTTCCCTAGAAGAAATTGATTCAAGGTGGGACAATTGGGTATAGAGAATAGTCCCTGGGACCGGGGGCTGAAGTCCTGAGTTCTGGTCCTGCCTAACTCCCGCTTTCTATTAAGCTGACCCTGTGAAACAGCTGATACATGACCATTTTTTACCAACAAATTAGACAAATTCATGGGTGAACAAATTTAAAAACCCTGTTGCCTCACCACTATGATATGATGAGGACACATATACTCACCCACCCTGCCTAACTCACAGCATCACACCAGGGATTGTCAACATATGGGAAAGAGCTTTGTACACTGTAAAGGTCAACCCCACAAACAGCAGCTGTGAAACACAACACAACCCTGAGGGGGTGGCCATGGCCAAACACAGGAGGGGAAAAGAACCCAGCCACAAAAGCATCTGAGATACTGAGATATTGCAGAGGAATGAAATCTTCCAAAAGATGGAATCTAAACATAAACAGACATCAAGAGCAGGACTTGCAGTGGAAGATGTGGTTAAATGACTCCACATGTGGTCATCTGCCATTGAATACACTGCAAATTCTGTAAAGCCTACTAAGGGAAATTAGGGAGATGTAACTGGGAGCTTACTGTAAAGATACTGATATGAACACAAATGTGAAATCAGTGTTGAAAGATGGACCCAAAAGGATGGCTTTTAGTCCTTGTAACATATAATTGTTGGAGACATGTGTCTGTCATACACAGATAGGCCTCCAACTCACCTCTGAAATCAGATGCAAACTTCAAATACTTTTGAAAAGGCTCCCTAGAGGACCAAATGTAGAGATTAAATGAAAAACCACTCTTTAAAGAGGGTAAAAACACACACACACACACACACACACACTCAAAAAACTTCTCCTTTCCACATGTATAGTCATCTGGAAAACAGATCTCCCATTAAACAGATGGTCAAAGCTGTACCACAACATTAAAGTAAGCACAAAAATTCAGGAGTTCCTTTCCTCACCCTCCTAAAATGAAACATCCCAGTAGGCTAGAAATAACCTCATGAGGAAGTTCATTGAAGGTACTCCCACTTGGCAATGCTATACAGACACTCCCACTGGCAATGCTAGTTAAGAAACTAGTTACTTGGAACTCAGAAAAAATAAGAACTATTTTGATTAGGCAAGGCCCCTGTGAAAGGTGCCTAGTTCCAGCTGGGTCTCAGTAGTCTGATGGTGTCATACACTCCTGGACCTCCTCTTAATGAAACAAGGGATCTTGACTTCGGGCCCCATGCTGAGAAACTCTGAAGCCACTTTGGGCCAAATATAATGTCCTCTCACTTCTAGCTTCATAGCAGACCATGTTTCCGTATAGAAATTTCTCTAGGACGCTTACTATCCTATGTTATCTCAAGCCGGGGCCTTCTCTTACACAAGAGCCTTAAACTGCCTCTAAGTAAGAATTAAAGATATGTTATATTTTTGTGAATTATTCATTTATACATTCAGCAAAGGTTATTAAAAAGGATGTACTATTAGGAAGGAAGTTTGGATGTACTTTGCTTTAGGAAAATCATTTTCAAGGTTGCTTCATGCAAAGTGGGAATAATTAACTTGGTATCTCAGTGGATTTGCTAAGTGATTACCCCATGTTTAAATTGTCACTGATTTTCAAGTATGACAAGAAAACCAGAGACCCAAGGAGGTGGACACATTCCCACCTGTCAATAGCCCTCAAGAGAAGTGCTTCAGTATTACCCCAAATGGCCAACTTTGCATGGTTAATCATTTAGTTAGAGGCTCACAAGATCAAAAACAATTCTTTAAAAACTATTTATGTGAACACAGGGACAATGAGCTGACACCTTCAAGGTGCATGTCAGGGGCAGAAATACAAGTTCCTGTTTCACCAGCAGAGCTCCGGTCGCTCAGTTGAAGCTGAAAGTCAGAACCAGCTGTTTCTGTCATTCCCTCATATGAAAAGAACTCAGCTGTAGACCTTCTTTACTCCATGAGAAAAAAAATTTAAAAACCTACAAATAATTTTTAGGTTTCATTTTTGCCTCTGCTTCCGGATCCAGAGCTACAAAGGTCACCCAAATTTCTGTGACGAGGTTATTTAGGAGAGCCTTTCTTTTGGATGTCAACTTGTCAAACTTGTAGTTTAGATGAGTGTGATGTAGTCTTCTCCTAAAATTTACTTTTGCACTATTTGTTCATATAATAGACATTCTCTGAGGACAGGCACTGAGGACATCAACATAAATAAAACTGAATTTCTGCCCTTAGGGACTGCAGTGTTAAAGGTGGGTTAGATCCCCAAACCAACAATACAGTGCAATGTGGTACATGCTGTAACTAACATGCACAAAGCACATTCCCAAAAAAAGAGAATGAAAAGAGGGAGGAAAGTGGCAGAGAAGAAGAGCCTTTGGCCCAAGTTTTTGTTCAATAAAAATCATATTTTGTAGATCAAAAGATTATATGATCTGCTAACCCCTTAGCATGTATAGCTCATGAAGCAAGACAAAGTTCCCATGAAGAGTTCAACATTAGCGAGCCTCTGGGGCAAGTAAGTTGGAAATCATAACCCATTTATGGATACCTACCTAGAACTGATTTCCTATTCAGAGTGCCTTCCTAGCTGATAAGAACAATACTGAAATCTTTCTTTTCCATGAGGGAAAAACATGTTGAATCATTTAGCAAGTACCTACAGAGCCACCTACTATCTATGTGCCCAGCAGTCTACTGTGTGCTATCAGGAGTAAGAAAAGGTAGAAATATTCTTGCTTTCAAACGGTTTACAATCTAATTGTAGAGATAATACTAAAATACATGAGAGGAAAAAAGGCAAACTTAGCTTCTCTGGGATAAGGACTATATCTCATGCAACTTTTAAAAAATTACCATTTATTCAACTTCCTACCACCATTACATACTTGTGGTAATCAACTATCTTCCTTCTCCCCTTGGGATTTTGAATTGGGAACAGAAAAGAAACAAGCTGCCAAATAAGAATCAAAATACAGGGTCAGCCTCAATTTCAGTGCAAGCGGTCCATTGCTTTGGTTCACAGCCTTTACAGTCCAGAAAACGAAAGATTAAGGATTTCATCAATCAGATTAACCTCTCCTCTTTTCATGGAAAGAACAAGTAATGGGGATAAGAGAAGGGCCTAGACTATTCCCCTGGAAGTGTTACTTATTAGGAAGCAAGTTCCCTTGTGGAAACACAAGGATGGGGGAAAGGGATTTCCCTCAACATTGTTGTACCTACGCACAGAGAATTCAAGTAACTTGCCAGACATCACAGAGCTAGTAAGTGGTGAGCCTTAAATCAAACTTAATCATCAGGTCAAGGAACACAGGTACAGGCTGGGGCTGCCTCATGAAGTTTCTATGTAGGAAATGTGTCTTTCAAGTCAACAGACTGTCCTGAGTAGGACAGTCTAGAACATTTTTCTAGACAAAAACATCATATCCACAACTTCCAGCCTAGAATCTGATACAGCAAAGACACACAATAATGATTTGTTATAGAATTGCGTATACAATTAATTACCAAATTGTGAGTTACAGACCACCTAGGAACTCAGATGGGGCAGGTTTATTATTATGGGCAAGAGTCTTTCTAGAAACAGAATTCCAGCTGGGTCTTGAAGAATGAGCAGAATTAAGATGAATAAAGAGCAGAAAAAGTCATGAATAAACAAATGAGACTCAGAGAATTACAACAGACCAGTTTTAGTCTTGTAAACTTTGCTATAAAGTGAAGCATATTTAGGTATGAAGCATGCTGATTAAACTTTTTATTGTTTTAGTACAAGTCTAAAAAAAAGTATCTTTTGGGGGGAGCTGGAAAGTACTACTAATAAAAACAGTGGCTGAAATTCATTAAGCATTTACTATGCCAAGCACTGCTCTAAGCACTTCACAGGCACTAACACATTTAATCCCTACCAATACCCTGTTGAGAGGTTGAGATACAGAGAATTTAAATTACTTGCCCAAGGTCACAGACCTAGTAAGTGTTAGGCCTGGAGTCAAACTCAATCCTCCTCTGGCTCAGGAATATTGTTCCAGACCTTTGCTCTTACCTGGAAGTTTCTAATTAGAAAATTTCTTTCAAGTCATCTTCAGCAGTTCTCCCATCTCAAAGTGTCTAAATTTCTGATTATTTACAAGACTGCAAATCCCTTCTAGCCATGCTCTAATGCAAGTACTTGGATAGTGAAATAAACAATAAGTCTCTCTAAATCACAGAATATTCAGTTTATTTGATTTTAGTTCAGCAATTCTTAAATTTTCCTATACATCCAAACCACCTGTAGAAGTTTCTAAACCTGACATAGGCCCAGGGACCCAATACCAAACTTACAAATCTTGGAGACTAAGATCTTATATGTATATATATTTTAAAGATTCAAGGGTAATTCTGATGGTTAGTGTGTTTGAGAATCACTGCTGTATGCTGTGTTCTATTTTATTAGTATTTCTATTATTATTATTATTATACTTTTAAGTTCTGGGATACATGTGCAGAATGTGCAGGTTTGTTACATAGGTATACACGTGCCGTGGTGGTTTGCTGCACTCATCAACTTGTCATCTACATTAGGTATTTCTCCTAATGCTATCCCTCCCTCCCCTACCCTCCTACCCCCTGACAGGCCCCACTCAGTGTGTGATGTTCCCCTCCCTGTGTCCATGTCTTCTCATTGTTCAACTCCCACTTAAGAGTGAGAACATGTGGTGTTTGGTTTTCTGTTCCTGAGTTAGTTTGCCAAGAATGATGGTTTCCAGCTTCATCCATGTCCCTGCAAAGGACATGAACTCATCCTTTTTTATGGCTGCATAGTATTCCATGGTGTATATGTGCCACATTTTCTTTATCCAGTCTATCATTGATGGGCATTTGGGTTGGTTCCAAGTCTTTGCTATTGTGAATAGTGCCACAATAAACATACATGTGCATGCGTCTTTATGGTAGCATGATTTATAATCCTTTGGGTATATACCCAGTAACGGGATTGCTGGGTCAAATAATATTTCTGGTTCTAGATCCTTGAGGAATCGCCACAGTGTCTTCCACAATGGTTGAACTAATTTACACTTCTACCAACAGTGTAAAAGTGTTCCTATTTCTCTACATCCTCTCCAGCAGCTGTTGTTTCCTGACTTTTTAATGATCGCCATTCTAACTGGCATTAGATCGTATCTCATTGTGGTTTTGATTTGCATTTCTCTAATGGCCAGTGATGATGAGCTGTTTTTCGTATGTTTATTGGCAGCATAAATGTCTTCTTTTGAGAAGCATCTGTTCATATCCTTTGTCCACTTTTTGATGGGGTTTCTTTTTTTTTTTTCTTGTAAATTTGTTTAAGTTCCTTGTAGATTCTGGATATTAGCCCTTTGTCAGTTGGGTAGATTGCAAAAATTTCACCCATTCTTTAGGTTGCCTGTTCACTCTGATGTTAGTTTCTTTTTCTGTGCAGAAGCTCTTTAGTTTAATTAGATCCCATTTGTCAATTTTGGCTTTTGTTGCCATTGCTTTTGGTGTTTTAGTCATGAAGTCTTTGCCATGCCTATGTCCTGAATGGTATTGCCTAGGTTTTCTTCTAGGGTTTTTATGGTTTTAGGTTTTATGTTTAAGTCTTTAATCCATCTTGAATTAATTTTTGTATAAAGTGTAAGGAAGGGGATCAGTTTCAGTTTTCTGCATATGGCTAGCCAGTTTTCCCAACATCATTTATTAAATAGGTAATCCTTTCCACATTGCTTGTTTTTGTCATGTTTGTGAAAGATCAGATGGTTGTAGATGTGTGGCGTTATTTCTGAGGCCTCTGTTCTGTGCCATTAGTCTAGGTATCTGTTTTTGTACCAGTACTGTGCTGTTTTGGTTATTTTAGACTTGTAGTATAGCTTGAAGTCAGGTATCGTGATGCCTCCAGCTTTGTTCTTTTTGCTTAGGATTGTCTTGGCCATATGGGCTCTTTTATGGTTCCGTATGAAATTTAAAGTAGTTTTTTTCTAAATCTACGAAGAAAGTCATTGGTAGCTTGATGGGGATAGCACTGGATCTGTAAATTACTTTGGGCGGTATGGCCATTTTCACAATACTGATTCTTCCTATCCATAAGAATGGAATGTTCTTCCATTTGTTTGTGTCCTCTCTTATTTCCTTGAGCAGTGGTCTGTAGTTCTCCTTGAAGAGGTCCTTCACATCCCTTGTAAGTTGTATTCCTAGGCATTTTATTCTCTTTGTAGCAATTGTGAATGGGAGTTCACTCATGACTTGGCTCTCTGTTTGTCATTATTGGTGTATCGGAATGCTTGTGATTTTTGCACATTGGTTTTGTATCCTGAGACTTTGCTGAAGTTGCTTATTAGCTTAAGGAGATTTTGGTCTGAGATGATGGGGTTTTCTAAATATACAATCATGTCATCTGAAAGCAGATACAATTTGACTTCCTCTCTCCCTATTTGAATACACTTTGTTTCTTTCTTTTGCCTGATTGCCCTGACCAGAACCTCCAATACTATGTTGAATGGGAGTGGTAAGAGAGGGCATCCTTGTCTTGTGCCTGTTTTCAAAGGAATGCTTCCAGTTTTTGCCCATTCAGTATGATATTGGCTGTGGGTTTGTCATAAATAGCTCTTATTATTTTGAGATACGTTCCATCAATACCTAGTTTATTGAGAGTTTTTCGCATGAAGGGTGTTGAATTTTATCAAAGGCCTTTTCTGCATCTATTGAAATAATCATGTGGTTTTTGTCATTGCCTCTCTTTATGAAATAGATTATGTTTATTGATTTGCATATGTTGAACCAGCCTTGCATCCCAAGGATGAAGCCGACTTATCATGGTGGATAAGCTTTTTGATGTGCTGCTGGATTTGGTTTAGCAGTATTTTACTGAGGATTTTTGCATCAATGTTCATCAGGGATATTGGCCTGAAATTTTCCTTTTTTGTTGTGTCTCTGACAGGTTTTGGTATCAGGATGATGCTGGCCTCATAAAATGAGTTAGGGAGGATTCCCTCTTTTTCTATTGATAGGAATAGTTTCAGAAGGAATGGTACTAGCTCCTCTTTGTACCTCTGGTAGAATTTGGCTGTGAATCCATCTGGTCCTAGGCTTTTTTTGGTTGGTAGGCTGTTAATTACTGCCTCAATTTCAGAGCCTGTTATTGGTCTACTCAGAGATTCAACTTCTTCCTGGTTTGGTCTTGGGAGGGTGTATGTGTCCAGGAATTTCTCTATTTCTTCTAGACTTTCTAGTTTATTTGCAAAGAGGTGTTTATAGTATTCTCTGATGGTAGATTATATTTTTGTGGGATCAGTGGTGATATCCTCTTTATCATTTTTTATTGCATCTATTTGATTCTTCTTTCTTTTCTTATTAGTCTGGCTAGCGGTCTATTTTGTTAATCTTTTCAAAAAACCAGCTCCTGGATTCATTGATTTTTTTGAAGGGTTTTTTGTTCTGTTCAGTTCTCCTTCAGTTCTGCTCCGATCTTAGTTATTTCTTGTCTTCTGCTAGCTTTTGAAGTATTTGCTCTTGCTTCTCTAGTTCTTTTGTGATGTTAGGGTGACGATTTTAGCTCTTTCCTGCTTTCTCTTGTGGGCATTTAGTGCTATAAATTTCCTCTAAACACTGCTTTAGCTGTGTCTCAGAGATTCTGGTATGTCGTATCTTTATTCTAATTGGTTTCAAAGAACATATTTATTTCTGCCTTAATTTCGTTATTTATCCAGTAGTCATTCAGGGGCAGGTTTTTCAGTTTCCACTGTAGTTGTATGGTTTTGAGTTAGTTTCTTAATCCCGTGTTCTAATTTGATTGCACTTTGGTCTGAGAGAGTGTTGTTATTTCCATTCTTTTGCATTTGATGAGGAGTGTTTTACTTCCAATTATGTGGTCAATTTTAGAATAAGTGTGAAGTGGTGCTGAGAAGAATGTATATTCTGTTGATATGGCGTGGAGAGTTCTGTAGATGTCTATTAGGTCCACTTGGTCCAGAGCTAGTCCTGAATATCCTCGTTAATTTTCTGTCTTGTTGATCTAATATTGACGTTGGGTTAAAGTCTCCTACTATTATTGTGTGGGAGTCTAGGTCTCTTTGTGAGTCTCTAAGAACTTGCTTTATGAATCTGGGTGCTCCTATATTGGGTGCATATATATTTAGGATAGTTAGCTCTTCTTGTTGCATTGTGTAATGCCCTTCTTTGTGTTTTTTGATCTTTGTGGGTTTAAAGTCTGTTTTATCAGAGACTAGGATTGCAACCCCTGCTTTTTTTTTTTTTTTTTTTTTTTGCTTTCCATTTGCTTGGTAAATATTCCTCCATCCCTTTGTTTTCAGCCTATGTGTGTCTTTGCATGTGACATGGGTCTCCTGAATACAGCACACTGATGGGTCTTGACTCTTTATCCAATTTGCCAGTCTGTGTCTTTTAATTGCAGCATTTAGCCCATTTATATTTAAGGTTAATATTGTTATGTGTGAATTGGATCCTGTCATTATGATGCTAGCTGGTTATATTGCCTCTTAGTTGATGCAGTTTCTTCATAGTGTCCATGGTCTTTACAATTTGGTATGTTTCTGCAGTGGCTGGTACTGGTTTTCCTTTCCATATTTAGTGCTTCCTTCAGGAGCTCTTGTAAGGCAGGCCTGGTGGTGACAAAATCAGCATTTTCTAGTCTGCAAAGGATTTTATTTCTCCTTCACTTCTGAAGCTTAGTTTGGCTGGATATGAAATTCTGGATTAAAAAATTCTTTTCTTTAAGAATGTTGAATATTGGCCCCCACTCTCTTCTGGCTTGTAGGCTTGTAGGGTTTCTGCTGAGAGATCCACTCTTAGCCTGATGGGCTTCCCTTTGTGGGTAATCCGACCTTTCTCTCTCACTGCCCTTAACATTTTTTCCTGCATTTCAACCTTGGTGAATATGACAATTACGGGTCTTGGGGTTGCTGTTCTCAAGGGGTATCTTTGTGGTGTTTGAATGTTGGCTTGTCTTGCTAGGTTGGGGAAGTTCTCCTGGATAATATCCTGAGGAGTGTTTTCCAACTTGGTTCCATTCTCCCCATCACTTTCAGGTACACCAATCAAATGTAGCTTTGGTCTTTTCACATAGTCCCACATTTCTTGGAGCCTTGTTCATTCCTTTTCATTCTTTTTTCTCTAATCTTTTCTTCATGCTTTATTTCATTAAGTTGATCTTCAATCTCTGATATCCTTTTGTCTGCTTGATTGATTCGGTTATTGAAGCTTGTGTATGCTTCACCAAGTTCTCGTACTGTGTTTTTCAGCTCTATCATTTATGTTCTTCTCTGAACTAGTTATTCTAGTTAACAATTCCTCCAACCTTTTGTCAAGGTTCTTAGCTTCTTTGCATTGAGTTAGATCATGCTCCTTTAGCCCGGAGGAGTTTGTTATAACCCACCTTCTGAAGCCTACTTCTGTCAATTCATCAAACTCATTCTCCATCCAGTTTTGTTCCCTTGCTGGCAAGGAGTTCTGCTCCCTTGGAGGAGAAGAGGCATTCTGGTTTTTGGAAATTTCAGCCTTTTTGTACTGGATTTTCCTCATCCTTGTGGATTTATCTACTTTTGATCTTTGATGTTGGTGACCTTTGTATGGGGTTTTTGTGTGGACATCTTTTTGTTGATGTTGATGCTATTCCTGTTTGTTAGTTTTCCTTCTAACAGGCCCCTCTGCTGCTAGTCTGCTGGAATTTGCTGGAGGTCCACTCCAGACCCTGTTTGCCTGGGTATCACCAGAAGAGGCTGCAGAACAGCAAATACTGCTGCCTGTTCCTTCCTCTGGAAGCTCTGTCCCAGAGGGGCACCCACCAGATGCCAGCCGGAGCTCTCCTGTATGAAGTGTCCGTCGACCCTTGCTGGGAGGTGTCTCCCAGTCAGGAATCTCGGGGGTCAGGGACCTGCTTGAGGAGGTAGTCTGTCCCTTTGCAGAGCTTGAGTGCTGTGCTGGGAGATCCACTGCTCTCTTCAGAGCAAACAGGCAAGAACGTTTAAGTCTGCTGAAGCTGCACCCACAGCTCTGTCCCAAGGAGCTGGGAGTTTTATCTATAAGCCCCTGACCGGGGCTGCTGACTTTGTTTCCCAGATGCCCTGCCCAGAGAGGGAGAATCTAGAGAGGTAATCTGGCTACAGGGGCTCTGCTGAGCTGTGGTGGGCTCCACCCAGTTCAAACTTCTCAGAGGCTTTGTTTACATTGTGAGAGGAAAACCGCCTACTCAAGCCTCAGTAATGGTGGATGCCTCTCCCCCGACCAAGCTGGAGCATCGCAGGTTGACTTCAGACAGCTGTGCTGGCGGTGAGAATTTCGAACCAGTGGATTTTACCTTGCTGTGCTCCATGGGGATGTGATCTGCTGAACTAGATCACTTGGCTCCCTGGCTTCAGCCCCTTTCCAGGGGAGTGAATGGTTCTGTCTCACTGGAATTTCAGGTGCCACTGGGGTGTGAGAAAAAACTCCTGCAGCTAACTGGGTGTCTGCCCAAACAGCCGCCCAGTTTTTTACTTGAAACCCAGGGCCCTGGTGGTGTAGGCACCTGAGGGAATCTCCTGGTCTGCGGGTTGTGAAGACTGAGGGAAATGCATAGTATCTGGGCTGGATAGCACAGTCCCTCATGGCACAGTCCCTCAGGGTTTCCCTTGGCTAGGGGAGGGAGTCGACCCCTTGCACTTCCTGGGTGAGGCGACACCCTACTCTGCTTTGGCTCGCCCTCTGTGGGCTGCACCCACTGTCTAACCAGTCCCGATGAGATGAGCCAGGTACCTCAGTTGGAAATGCAGAAATCCACCTTATGCCTTGATCTCTCTGGGAGCTGCAGACGGGAGCTGTTCCTATTTGCCATCTTGCCAGCCACCTAGTATTTCTAATCATTCACTTAGCAAGATTCTCAGGTTTAAGTAAAAGTATAACTGAGTTACTAAGGAACAATACATCAAAAGTCATATATTCATTTTTCCCTCTTTCTAAGAGTTTTTTGTTTTTTAAAAAAATTAAATTAAAAAATTTAAAAACTCCTTGGAATAAACATTTTTAATCTTCCCATTACCACTTTATTCCTTGGCACACAGAAGGGTACTAGTCTCTGCTGGAGAGAAAAGTGGATACTGGGCCAGGGTGACAATATCAGCCTGTCCCTGCTCCAGGTCTCGCATTAATGCATCAAGGGCAAGATACGGTTTCTTACTTGAATACTGTAGGTTGTGGTTATAGATCACTGGAGTGGTGGTAAGGGGACTAGGTTAGGTGAAGTCATTGGGCTATCATCCTTGCTCTGGTTCTGTAGCTGTGCATTTTGGATTGCTATTTAGCTTCTCTAAGCTCCAGTTTCCTCCTCTGTTATATAGAAATAATGTCTGCCCAATCTTTTTTATAGGGTTATTTGTAGGATCCAATGGAATGAGATATGTGAATGCATTTTTTGAACGTTATGGAATGCCACACATTTGGACAAGATTATTATTGAGGTGTGCAATCTGTCTACGTGACAAGTGAAATCACGTAGGAATTGCAGTAACAACAAACCAACTGAATTTTGGTCTCAGTACCAATGCCTACTGGGGCACTGCACTAGAGCAAGTTTTCCTAACACCTCATGGAACAGTGACAGTGAGGGTTCTCCTAGGTTTTTATGTGAGACTGCCTGAAGACCAATTACAGGCTCTGGAATAATAGATGCTACTAAGTTTATTTTATTTTATTATTATTTTTTATTTTGCTTTAAGTTCTGGGATATGTGTGCAGAATGTGCAGAATTTGTTATATACGTAAATATGTGCCATGGTGGTTTGCTGCACCTGTCAATCCATCACCTAGGTATTAAGGCTCACATGCATTGGCTATTTGTCTGTTTGTCCTGATGCACTCTCTCCCTTCCCCTGCCCCCTATCCCAGGCCCCAGTGTGTGTGGTTCCCCTCCCTGAGTCAATGTGTTATCTCTGTTTGGCTCCCAATTGTGAGTGAGAACATGCAGTGTTAGGTTTTCTGTTCCTGGCTACCATGTTTAAGAAAGTCATTGTCAGAGATGTGAAAATCAGAAAAATAATCTGGTATTTTAGGAAAAGCACTTAAAATAAATTGTATTAATGATACCACATTTTAATGATTAATAAAATACTTAAGATAAGGCCATCCTGTATTAATACTCAACCACTTATACATGATTATTTCTAAATATTATACAATGCAAAAAAATTCACATTTTTAAAGAAGTATCTACTTTATCAGGTTACTATTTGCGAATACTCTCAAGAAGCAGATGAATACAACTCTCAATGCAAGTGAATATGCACAGAAATGGGCAGCAGGATGGTCATTTGCCTGTCTGTCCTGCTCGGGAGTAAAAGAGAAGGCTAGGGACATGGCTGTAGGTTTGGATTAGAAGGAAAATGGGACCTATTCTGACTTCCTGATCCTGTGATTTTTTTTTTTTTGAGATCCACACACACACACACACACACACACTATGCACAAGTTTGCTTCCATGTTGTATAGCAAGAGTTTAAATATTTCTGAGTTAATAATGCCAAATTGTGCTCCGATTATATCAGCATATTTACATGATCCTTGAACACCACATACAGATTCCTATACTACACATTTAAGCAAAATCACCTCCTGACTTCACAATGAAAGGAGACCTATTGTATTAAGAAGTGGTTTCTAGTAAACCCCAAAGAGATACCTTACTAAATTACTAAATTTAAAGGCAAAATAGTATTCACTAAACTGATTTTTCTGTCTTCTTTTCCTTATTTGGCGTAATCATTAACCAAGTTCTAGTAAATGGAAGTGTTCTCACAATTTAAGTGTTTTTAGGGGGAAACACACAATTTATAAATACTGTCAAGTGAAGAACAGATTCCTGAATACTGAAAGACCAATGCATATCTTTGTATGTAAAAAAAAAAAAAATTCATCATAAAATCAAAGACTCAAACACCATCTTTGATTCAGAAGTTGTCCCTCTACTGTGGCTTCTGCTGTAGAGTCATTGTTAAAAAGAGTTCTTCATGAAAGATTCTCAGACAGCAAAATGCTTTAAGACAATGTCTAACAAGCATTTTTATTGTCTCAATTTGAACACAAGCTGACACCTGAAAATCAGAGAGGATAAAGAAGTTCAATCTTTAAAAAAGAGAGGTAAGTTATTCCAAAATGCTACCAGTCAATAATTAAAAATTCAGTTTGGGGGCAAGAAGTTCTGAAATAACTCAGATAATTTGTTCAAGATATTACTTTTGGACCAGTCTTCTTTGGGAGAGAGTATGTGAATAGGTAATGAAAGCCTTATATGAGAGAGTCAATGGAGAGCCGTATCAAGGAGCACCTGAAGATATATGGATCAATACAGGGAAAAGAAATCCAAGTAGCCCAGTGCCTGGCACTCACTGGGCACTCAATTAATGCATGGTGAATTAAAAAATGAATTAATGAAAGAACCATTTGCTACATATAACATTGTTACTTTAAGAAAAAAGACTTTGAAACAGAAGAAAACATACACGTAAGAACACACACAAACTATAAAATATATGATATCCTAAAGGAGACGTAAATATTAAACTGTTTGCTTTGCTGACTGACGCTATTAATACCTAAAAGCAGTATGAGAGATCACAAAGAATAAGTACTCATTCATACTTGGAGTGGGCTGCTCATCTTATGGTCTAACTTGCATTTTATGACATGTCCATGTTGCTTAATATCCAAGTGTTCTACAGAAGAGCAAAATAAGTTATAAATAAATAATTAAAGAAAAAAGTAACTCTATCCATGCTAAGGCCTGAGGGAGTTGGGGGAGGAGTCAATTTCTTTTTGTTTATATTTAAAAAGAGAAACTCATTGGAAAACTGTAATATCCAAAGATTTTGTGGTTTCCAAAAAGTGAAGGTGAATGGTGAGAAGTTTTCTTAGTTTAGCTACTGAACTCTAAAAAAATATAATCTCAAAAGTTAATTTCTTAAGCAATTTGGGCACCTGAATTTGGTAAGAACTCTTTTTTTTCCAGACATTCTGTTCTGTCTAACCCAAGTGAAAAATAACCAATTTTGAGAATCTGTATATAAATAAGGAAAAGGAAAATACAGCATGTCGCAAAGAAATGGGAGGGATTTCTGATACTCGATTCATGATGCTAAACACATCAAGTAGATGATTCAAAGGCAGAAATATATAACTGTTCTCATTAGGATTGTTTATGAACTATAAATAAGGAGTAGACTTATGGCCAATGCATTAGAAAAAAACAAGTACAAAGGCACTTCAGAAAATACCTAACTCCAACCTCCCATTTTAGTGTCATTTCTAAAACGGTTTCAGCCTTCCTACCTTTCTTCCTTCCTTCCCTCCAACGGGGTCTCACTCTGTCACCTGGGCGGAAGAGCAGTGGCACAATCACAGCTCACTGCAGCCCCAACCACCTGGGCTCAAACGATCCTACTGCCTCAGCCTCCCAAGTAGCTAGGACCATAAGTGCCTGTCACCAAGCTTGGATAATTTTTTTGGCTTTTGTAGAGATGGGGTCTTGCTATGTTGCCCAGACTGGTAATGATCTCCTAGGCTCAAGTGATCCTCCCACCTCAGCCTCCCAGAGTGCTGGGATTACAGGCATGAGCCACCACACCACATCTCTTTTTTCTTTTTTATATATTCCTCTAATAGAGTGCTCTGTAGGCAGTGGGCATTCAATATTTGCTTAAATTAATGGAAAGTTCTTCTAACTACCACATAGAGTATCTAAATTTACGTCATTGGTTCTAGAACTGCTCTCTGAAGCAACACAAATTATACCTATGACAGTTCGTCAAATCTTTGAAGCTCTTCCTCAAAATAAGGATGTCAAAAATACATCACACATGCCGACGCTCTAATCTCCCAGCCACAGTATGCATTAGCAATCTGAATGTTATTTCTTACTAATCCTTCACAGTTTCAGAATTCTTCTCAACTCAACATTCAAAAACCACTTGCCATTCCAGCCAAAGTTTTCTTGTCCCTAAGTCATCCATTCCAAGTCCCCTCAACCACTGCTCACATGCAATGCTTTCAAATTCTCTAGCATCCTGGTCACAGTGATTTGGATGTACACTAATTTATCGATGATGTACCTAATGCAACTTATTTCATTTCCTTGAACTGATGATAACATTCTAGATACAGTCTATTTAAAAAGTGAAGAATTATTAGCTTCTGCATTTCAGTATTATATTTCTAGTGGTGCAGCCCAAAATTTCAGTAGCTATGATAACAGCCTCTTGTCACACCACTGGCTTATACTGAATTTGCAGTTAATTTAAAACATTCAGGTTTCCTTTTTACAATCTGCTGGTAAGTTATCCCCTAAAACTGTGCCCCCAACTCTCTATTCTCTTCTAAATTGATTTTTTTGGACTTAATCATCATATTTTACATTTAAGTAAATGTAAATGATCTAAATTCTATCATTCAACAGAATGTCTGCAATATCTGCTGGCTTTATGTTTCATATGATAAGCATATCGTCTGTGCCTTCAGACACATTATCAGCCAACATGTCGGTGCTGGATGTATTTTCCCAATGTTGCATAAGAGAGAATACCTTCGAGAGTTTGGCCTAGGAATGTGGCCTGGGACTCTGCCAAGCATCTCTCTCCAGCAAAATGACTGCAAATTTCTCGACCTTCAGATTCTACATGATGTAAAAGAAGTTTGTCTGTGTTTAAAAACACATTCAAGAAATAAATGAACATGTGAAAAGACAGAAAAACTTGTTTTAATTTGGGCATAGTTTCAGTTTTCAAAGGCACATGAAGGCAGAAAGAAAGAATCAGAAAATGGAACTACTGATGATAGCAACTCCAAAACCAAGACTGATTAGACTAAATCCCATGTGGCAAAAATTTTATTTAGTAAGTTTCCTTCTCTCTCTCTCTCCCTCTAGATATATGTGCATACACACATGCACCTTTATTGTAGTAATTTTTTTTCTGAAAAAGAAAGTTTTCTACACCTGATTGCTTCCACGAATGATACAAAGTACAAACAATATGACTTTCTTTGGTTATCATGCAATTTTTTCTCTGCTTACAAGAAATTGGCACAAATCTAAGATATACTATATTCTACTCCCTGAAGCACAGTAGCTGGCATCTCCACTGGCATTTAAAAATTTGAAGACATTTAAAAGAAAATCCACAAGTTTATAGTTGCTGTCTAAATCAACTTTAACATTTCATATATTCACAATTTCATGAGTAAATCAAATTACACATAAGAAATTGTAGAACTAAGCCAACTAAATGACTTTTATAATAGGTACTGGGGAAAAATATTATTAAACCTTTTCCTCCAATTTTTGCCTTTCTTCCAGCAAGACAAATAAGCCATTTTCTATGAAGTTTCTGTCTACATCACTAGTGATAATCTGAAGCAGCCATTAATCAATCTATTAGTGCATTCAGCAACATTTATCAAAGTGCCTCCCCTGCTACCAGAACTGTTTTGGATGCTGTTGTGGGCGCATGCAAAAATGAACTAAATACAGATTTTGTCATCTATATTTCCTAAGTCAATTTGTAATTATTGGTTCCTAGTTCCATAACTTTTTTTTTTTTTTTTTTTTTTTTGGTGCTGGCTCAGATGTATATCTTCATCTATTCTAAGGTTAAGGCAACCCTTATAATTCTCTTCCTTTTTCTTGTTTGTTTTGTTGTTGTTGTTGTTGTTGTTTGTTTGGTGTTTGAAATCCTGCTTATATATGACTTTATTTTATTCTCACATCTTCTGAAATCATTAAAGTTAAAAGTAGATCATAAATCAAAAACATTCTTAAAGGTCTCTCTACTCAAATTATTTGGTGTTATTGTATCTCAGAAAGTGTAATGAATTGCCTGTAGCAAACAAATAACATCAGAACCTCTATACTCAATTCTTCGGTACATATCCCTGAAAATAATAAATGTTAAAAAGGAGGCTAGCCGTTGATTCCTGGCATGCTATTCTACATTTGGCTACATTACAACATTAAAAGGATTCAGTGCATATATCAAATTGTGGATCTGCTTGTTTTAAAATTTCCTCTCTAATTCCACATGCACCCCCCACCCCCATACACACTCACCAGATCTGAATATGGTAACAAGGAAATCCTAGTAACTGTAGCGTTGGAAAAATGGTTCATATGGAAATAAGCCATTTGGCTGGTAAAGCTGGTGATTTTGTTCTCTAGGTGGCACTATTACTTCAATTTTTGGTGAGTTGCTTAAATTACTTGGAACTGCCCGTTTATTTTCTTCGAATTCCCATTTTATAAATTTTAATTTTATACAAGCTAGTTGTAATTAAACCACAGGTTGCCTTCTAGGTTTTATTTCAATAAGCCAATCTGAAGTTCAGTGATTTTTTTGTCATATAATTTTATGTTTCCTTACTGTATTGTCTTAGACTTAAGAAATCCTCCCTTGCCTGACCTCCTGTCTCCAAAAATGCAGAGGCATGTCAAACACACAGAGGGTCGTCATAAAGTTTCCATCAGACCAAAGGAACCAAGATGAAAGCATGTTTAAGAGCTACTAGGTTCTGGGAGATTTCAAAGTCAGGACATTACTATCATGACAACCAATGAAAAGTTCTTTCAAGTGAACCTTTGGGGAAAACTATATAACATTCGTTACTCTCCAGGCTCTCTGGAAATAAACTTTTACTTTATTATGGCTGTCACTAAAGCTTGTAAATTTACTTTGCTTCCCTCCAATCGTTCTCCTGTCCCACACCCAGCCCCCTAACTCACCTAATGCAACCCATCCTCAAACATCAATCTATAAATGGGACATCGGGGCAATGAGCCACTTCTTAGCATCTAGTATTTTTGGTAAGATTTGTCTCATCAAGAGGATAAGTGCCCCAGAGCTTGTACTTGAACTTAAATACTTAATTTAAATGAAAGCTTCCACACTTACTGACCAGATACTCAAATTTTTCTACAGAAAAGAGAATACCTTCCTGTTCCGCTTAAAGAACACACACATTTACCACTCCCCCACCTCCCCTGCGAAAGGTTTTCAATGTCAGTACATTCGTGAGCTCCATTTTGCATCTGCCATCAGTAATGATTCCATATAGTCAATAATTGGGTCCATGACCTTTCTAAGTCTTTATAGTGTAAATATTCTGGAAATCCAGTGATGCATTTCAGTATAAAATTATTTAAGATTAAATAATTCTATGCCTTAAGTAGAAGTTTAAGAGGACTTTTAGAACACACATGACTAAGCCTACAAATACCAAAGCCACTCTATGTTTCCTAGGTTTAAATCACACATGCAAATAACATACGGATTTCATTTGCCAGCATCATTTATTGCTTAACATTACCCCATACTAAACAGAGTAAATGGATGCAGAGTGTAACCAGTGTTTGCTCATTCACTTTTGAAGCTCATCTGTGCATGTTATTCATCCTAATAAAGAAAATTTATCACAACACAACTTGATGCGATTCTCGTTCAAATGATTTCTTCTTCCATTGAACAGCAGCCAGCACTTAAAACCTAGAATTCCACAGAATTCTCTCCTCGATTCCTCTTTTAAAATGCAATTCACAGCTTGAGATCGTAGAGCTTGCCAGTGGCTGAATGGCTGCACTAGATGGCTAAGAGTCCTTCAATTAAGCAGCAATTTTGCAATTAGTGGAAACTGAGTGCTCTATAACAATTGTTTGAAAACAAGTTGAGACAAGTTAGCAATTACCCTATAAAAGGGACATGTTCACTTTTGTTGGATAGGCGAGCCCCCTCACACAAATTGAACTCTTCCACGCAGGGAGATACAAGTTGAAAATCAATGTTTTAATCACTAAAATCAAATCCGTATTATGGGCACCTGAAATGGGAGTGCCTTTCTTCTCAAAAGATATTCAGAGTTTAGCTATCATCCACTCTGTATGCTGTCTATTTTTATTCAGGAAGTCTGAAATTGTTCTTCTCTACTCTGGGATTAATTTCCTACATCTCAAAATGTTAATAAAATACTTGAACATGACCTTTCCATTCTGTACCTCTTCAATTTTCTTAAGATTAAGTCTACGATTGAGACCCAAAGCTGCTGGCTGTGTTATATTTCACAGTTCACAGTTCTCTCTTTCTCTCCCTCTACACACACACACACACACACACACACACACACAGAGAGAGAGAGAGAGAGAGAGAGAGAGAGAGCGCCCCAGGTTTTAGAAGATGAATGTAAAAAGAATGTAAACAAGTTCTCTGCTATACGATCAGGTGGGCGTGCCCAGCTCACTGTGTGTGCTGAACTACAAACCAGTGCTATTCATATGAGAAAGAAATGATATCAATCACCTACATTTTGACTATTGAAAAGCTGGGACTCTTAAAGATACCAGGAAAAAGGGAATAGCTTACATTCTCACGGTGCCCCCTTTAAACAGGAAATCCAAGGACTTTGAGCCAGGATTTTAGAAATTTGCATTTTTTTTTTTTTTAACAAGATTTTCCCCTCCTGGTGAGTCAAAATGAACAAGAAATATCCCAGGACCTCCCTTCCCTCCTTGGCCATTAATGAGATTAAGGCAATTAACTCGCATAGTATAAATGAATCATTTGAGGTGATTGCATTTTAGGCAAATGACAACTTTCTTGGTTCCCTTGATTTACAAGTAAAAGTTACACACATTGAAAAGACACTCTGAAACAGATTTCCTAAATGCTTCATTTTCTGGATACACCAATGTTGACCTACTATACATCTTAAATGGCTTTAAAATATCACCTTAAAATACACGAAACTTCCAGCTACTAACTCAGCTCTGAATGGGCTATGAAAGGCTCCAAAGGTATGTGAAAAATTACTGTTATTTTGCTTTAAAAAATGTGATGTCTAAGTGTGTCTGCAATGTTCTAATGCTTCAAAACATGTACGTAAGCCTTGTTTATCTGGAAATCATTTCTTTCTGCTTATATCATTTATAAATAGAAAATGTTCTGTAATAACTTAAAATAGTTCCACATACATAATGCTTTTCGTGTCATAATACTTACTACTGGTCTATATTTACCAACATTTATCACATTTTACAAAATGAAGTAGAAGAAAAAAAAGACAACGACTTTATGGCGCTGGAATTCCAGTAATGGTGACCAACATGTTTTAAATTCCAGTAAAGGTTATGGTTACATTTCAACAAGTGTCTCTTTCCTTTCTCTTACCTCTCCTGCTCACCCAGAGGTAAATTTACCAAAAAACAAAAATAAAAAAATAAAAAGTCTCAAGCAAGGCATTTGCAAAAATCAGAAAACACGAACAGGTGTTTAGTGATGGTTTTTAAAAGGTGCTGTTCCCAGGGTCAAAACTTTGTGGTGTAATTTCAACATGCTATGTTACCTATTATGTGTAATGTCTTGAATCGCTACATGTCATAACATCAGAAATCTCCAACCTAAAAATTATGTTGCATGAGGTAAGCATTGAAGGCACACACGTTCAGACAAATTAAATCTGTAATTATGGCTCAATAAATTAAAATGTAAAGACATATCAAATTGTAAGACCGAAATGGCTTTTGACCTTACAACAAACTCATATAAAAATAGATTTTTCGATAATAATAAAGGGGAGAGAGAGATTTTTCAGGATATTGAGCCAGTAGGGAGGGGTCTCATTTAATAGCATATCGCCTTTTATATGCAGTTAGAAAATCAACGTTCCCAATTGCATACTACTTTGCTTTAAAAGATAACTGTACTAGGAGGATTAATAAACACTCAGAAATATGCTTTTCTTCGCTTCTGGCCAAGAACATTCCTGCGTGCTTGTTGGAAAATGTTCTTTGGTTGGTACTGACATTGAGGAGTAAGTGCAAGATACCTAGAGGGCCCTAAAATAAGATCCAAGAAGCCCTAACACACCACCAATCGAGGCTTATCAGAGCTCCCCCAGCGCGAGGAAAACTTGCATAGAAGCCAAACAAGAACAAGGAGTCAAAATCCACCGACGACGAGTCGCATGCCCTACCGAGCTGGAGTCAGCAGCACCATTCAACAAGTCCCTCCTACCAGCTCTCTAAGGGATCCCGCAAAACCTTCCCTTACCACTTCCCCACCCCCAGCCTCCCGCCCCCAGTAGCTGCTCTTGGCAGCATGGCCGGCAGAGGGCACCCTCTACCTTCCCTAGCTTCCTTCTCCGGGTCCCCTCCTCCTCCTTGCCTCCCCTCCACCTCGGTCCCTCATCCCTGCTCCACCCCCAACACAAAAACACTGCATCCTCCAGTTCACCCTCGCAGCCCCAAGGCTTCTTCCTTAGGGCTGCCCCTAGTCTGTAATCTCCCCTTCTTCTTGCCCGTCGGGCACAGAGCCCCCAATCCTCAGCTATTTCTTTCCAGGCGCAACTCACTCTCACCCATTCTTCCCGGCTCTGCATCCCCAGAGACTAACCCGAGTAAGGAATCCCTCACCTATATCCCACCTAGTCCCCGAAAGTCAAAACTCTAACTTCCTTGGAGGGCGCTTCAGAAGAGGGGCGCAGGCTGGGTAGAGATGTGGGTTCGGCCCGCCCGGGAGTCTCGCAGACCCTTTCAGTTCCCAGCGGTAGTAATTCCGCCTCTCAAGTTTTCTAAGCTACATTGGCTTCGGACTTGTAAATCCACTTCAGTCTCAACTCCTGGGGAGCAGGTAGCCGTGTGCAGTCCCGGGGACGACGCGGACTCAAGGCGCAAGCTTCCCTCCCACTCCCCCCGCAGGTCGGCGCGGGGACCACCCAACCCCTGGAAGGATTCCTAGCCTAGCCTCAGCACCCTTCCCTCAGTCAGGGCCCCCAACAGCTCTGGCCCCCTAAGTCTCTCTCGACTCCTCCTGGGGTGGGGGAGGACTGCGAGGGATCCCCGGGTCGCCGTCTTGGCTCCCATCACGCAGCTCTGGGTCTCCTCCAGGCCTTCTGTCCTCTACTTCGTGCCTTCCCCGGGTCCCTTTTTCCCTGGTAGTGCCGGCTGATCTTCTGGGTTGTGGGATGGGGGAGAAAACTCCCCAGGAGCAACTCCAAATCCTCCCTTCTACCGGCGGGGAGGAAAGAAGGAGACTGGCCTCGTCCCACAACTTTGGGGGGTCCCCCAGTCAACTTTCTCCTGCGGACCGGCAGCTCCCGTACCAAGCCCCATGCCCGGCGCTTGCCTACCTCGGGGTCCACACAAAGCTCACGGGTCCCCGGCGGCGGAGTCACATCGTGGTTCCGATTCTGGCTCCAGCGCCCAGCCCGGGTCCTCGTCGCGGTGCTGCTCCCCGCCGGCCCCACAGCAGCGGTGGCAGCTGCATTCAAGTGTCTCATTAAAGCCCCCGAGCAGGAGATGGGAGGCGCACCGGGCCGGTTCCTCCGTCCGGCCCGGGAGCCCGAGGCGCTACGGGGTGCGCGGGACAGCGAGCCGGCGGGTGCGCCCGGGCGCGGCGGCGGCAGCGGCTGGGACCCGGAGCTCCAGGCTGCGCCTTGCGCCCGGGTCAGACATTATTTAGCTCTTCGGTTGAGCTTCGATTGGTCAAACGGCGCCACCCCCCCGCCCCCCTCCCCCCGCTCGCCCGCGCTACCGATACCCGTTCGGGGCGGCTGCTTAAAGGGAACGCCGCGCCTTTTTCTCGCCCGGGGGACCGAGGGGCGCCTGGGACTCCCCGCTCCCCCAGGGCCTGTCCTCACGTCCTCCCCCAGGTCCCCGCGACATCATCCTGCGAGTCCTGCGCCCTCCCGGGGCGCCTTGGGCAGGACGCCCGCAGCTTCGAGGGGTGTTCCAGCCCCAGCCCCAGCCCCGGGGAACCCCGCGTCCCGCGCCCTCTGCAGAAACCCCGGCTGTGCGCGCTGGGGCGTGAGGGAGCGAGTGAGGATCGCACGCCCTGAGGTCTTGCTCCCCTAGCTTTCAACTCTCCCCTTCCTCCCCATCCCAGCACCTAAGTTCTCTGGGAATGGGCGTGCTTTTCCCGGGCCACAGACACACCTTCCCGCACCTTCCCGCACTACGGAGCTTGCGAACGCGAGCACACAATGAAATCGCACAGAGCATGGGGGCTATTGGTTTACTCCGCTGCCTTAAACACGCCGGCTTAAACAGAGTTCGCGCACTGACCTCTCTAGAGTTTGCCTAATAGGAATTCAATCAAGATAATAACAGCATTTTTTATTGATGAACGCCCCCAGATAACGTTACACCAAGTTACTTGTTCCAGCCAGGAAGCCCAGGCAATGACAGACCTCGCTAAAGCCACACGCTTTCTAGCAGACCAAACAGAAAAACGGAAAGAGAAAGAAAGAAAACAAACCCACCTTTTCAGACACTACTTGTCAAAGTAACCATCAAGGCAGCTGCTCTGGGAAAGACTTCGGCCCCAAAACTCCCAGACTCTATTATTTTTTCACGTTCCCTTTGCTTAAAGGGGGGAGGGGGCGCGAGTCTTTAGTGCCCGGTATGTACTCCTTCTGTTCTGCAGCAAAGAAGTTAAATTATTGATAGTGGAAATTGCATGGCGGAGGTAATACTCGCACCCCATCAGCTAGAAGCTCCATTTGATCTCGGCAGAGGCAGGAAGATTTCATGCTAGCTCGCCGGGGGGAGCGGCAGCGAGAGCAGCCCTCTCCGCGGTGAATGGGAAAGTGGGTGGGAGTCCACGAGAGGGCTCCACGGTGCCTTGACGTGCGCTGTCATATGATACCTCCGCTGCCTCGAAATAGACACTCTAGTGCACGAATTACCAGAATCAAAATTCAGCGCATTTAAAATGATACATCTTTTATTAGAAGAGTTCCGTTCCAGGGCATTGCATGCTTTTGCAGATGTTTTCACTTCCAGCCCCAGCAAACACACATATAAGCTAACCCTTTTAATAACGAACCAGGGCAGCAAAGATAAATAAAAAATCTTCTGCTTTAACCAGAGTGGGGGTAGGGGATTCGAGGGTGGGGGCAGAACTGGCTCAGTTAATCCTCCCCCGCCCTCCACCCCCACCACTGCCCGCAGCAAAAGAGCAAATAGTCTTTCGGGTTCTCATTTGCCTGTAGCCAAGACCCATGGAGAGAACTTATATGGCTAGGGTCCAGAGGACATTTTCAATTATCCGTTTGATGAACTCTGTCAACCGTCTACCTGTGTTTCTGCTTTAAGGCTAAATTTTATTCTCATTAGTTCAACCAATTTGTGCAGACCTTAAAATTTAGAATAAAGAACAAGACAGCAGTACCGTACTTAACTCGGAGTCCCTGGACCTCCTCGGAGCATAAAAATCACCTGAGTGAGTGTTAAAATGAAGGTCCTTCCTCCTGAAATTGTGATTTAGTAGGGGTGGGGCAGGGTCCAGGAATTAGAATTTTAATAAATACCACAAGCAATTCGAATGCAGACAATCCGAAGTCACACTTTGAGAAGCACTCTCTTGGGGGTACAACACTGGGTATCAGAGGAATCTCCCACCAAGCCCACACCCAAATTCCGCAGGCAGCTTTCTGTGTATGTGCACTTTCCTGTAATCTCAAAGGGATTTGACCTAATAATTGCTAAGACTCATTGCTGTAAGAATTTCCCTAAAGACTCCAACATTAATTTTGCTAAAGGGAAAGATTTATAAACAGTTTCCTTTCCTGGACCCTCTTGTGGTTACCAAGAATGTGCTGTTGAACTGAATATATAATATTATTACATACTCAGTTCAGTTTACCTAAGGGTTTACAGTTAACAAAATGAATTCACTAACATTAGCTATTTTAGAACTTCTAAAGACTAGTGACAGAAATTATTTACCCGTTTTATAAAAGAAGAATCCGATCCTCTGCCAGGAAATAATTTACCCACGTTCACACAGTGAAGTACCAGGGACAAGACTTCAGTGAACTCAAGAATTCCTGCTAGAAATAACCCTGCTTCCATCTCCCCCACCCTCTAAGTGAAGCTATCTGTTCCTTGGAAGTGTTATCAGAATGTGTGATCATTCAGAGCGCCTTTGCAAATTGTTGGACTAAATAGTCAAATTATTCAAATATATGCATATTCTTCGAGTGTCACACATTTAGCTTTGCACCTCTGTCAACTTGACAGAGCACATGACCAATACAAACTACCCTACAGCACAGATGGTGGAGTTTATTGTGGAATATTTAATGTATGTGAAATACGCAGGCTAACCAGAAAGCAGTAAAGGACAGAGGGCATGAAGCTGGGTACCGTTACCCCAGAGATCCTCTGAGTTGGTTCCCAGGTTGTAAGCTGAATGCAGACATAATTTCTTTTAGTAGCACAATACAATTTAAAAGGCTAGTGTTATAAACTAAAAAAATAAATAAATACTTGTACGACGTTATAAAGGACTGGAGGAACCCTACTCCAAACTTTAACTTTGTTAACTTCAAACTGATGCTTCACATTTGCTTGAAAATGAGTTCTACCCTCAGTTTTTAAGCTCAATTGTAATTTATTTCCTTCTGAAAAATACCTAGCAAGTTAATGCCAGGAATCTAAGCTAGCATTCTGAACGCTGCTCACTTAGAAGTTATGGCAAATCTTTTTCCTGCTAAATTCACATTGGCACGTCAGCATTTCTGCTGAAGGAAAAAGTGCTCTCATTTCCCAGACTCTGATTGGGTGGGTCTATGGCCAATCTTCTTTTTCCTGCTCTCCCCTGACATTATATAAATAAATGTGTGTATCTTCGCTTTCCAGTGTGTGGTGCAGTTTTACTGAGGAAAAGACAGAGGAGTCAGAAATGTCAGGGATATTTAGAAAGAAAAGAAGATCAAATGCCAATTCAGATAACCATGATGAATCACACCTCTTAACACTTCTAAGCATTTCCAAACTTTCTGATCTGTGATTATAGCATTAGCAAAATTGTATGCGACCAGACTTAAAACACATACTTATTTGCCTTAAAAGTACATCTTACATTCAAAAACAATGAAGCCAAGGTAAACAAAAGTTGTACCAGTGCCTTGCATGGAATTCTAAATATTATTTTTTATTTGCTTAATTCAGGTAGCATATAGAGATAATTCTAGAGATCTAAAATCAAACCTTGTACAAAATTATTTCCCTATTGTGGGCAAAGATGATGCTGAGAATATAGGGCATGCATTTCTTATTCTTCTTAAAGATTGGCATGTGACATGATTGATATGTTTGGAGCAAAGTTTCCAAGTTTATAATCTGAACATTTTCTCTATTACTAAAATGAGGGAAAGTTTCACAGCTTGAAAAAAAGATGCTACCTATTTCACTTTTGTGGGGCTTAAAAATTAATTGTGAATTCGTCTGAATCTTTATTTCTTTTTGGTTATGTTCTAATATGATCCTAACCCAATGTTCCAGTGGGGACAAAGGTCAGGAAGAAATGTGAATTCCCATCTATTCTTGTCAGGAAATATAAACTAATCCTCGTTACCCAAGTGGGAACAGAGGTAGTAGGCTTGACATTGACATGTTTTTTCTATTAATAATTTTAATTGGCTGAGGTCAATTCTATCATTATAAGCATTTTATATTTAATTATGTTTATTTAAGCTTCCTAGTTACTCCTACCTTCAGTCTTCCTTGGAAGAAAAAAAAAAAAGTTGTCTAGTCTAGTATCAAATAAGTTGGCCTAAAAAAACTGTTGAAAATTTCCGTAATTAGCATAGGGAAAATACTAAGTAAACAGAAAACTCTGCTACTGAGCAGAGTGGCAGAGGTGTTTTCAAATTCATGCTGGATAATTTGAAAGGCCCAGGCCAATGTTAAACTATGTCACTCACAATCCTTGAAATTCTTGTATAAGGCCTGTCCTGAGAAAAACCTTAAGGGAGACGTAATTTCCCTATTCATTAGATGGTATGTTCTCACTAAGCTTTTTATGAACCATAAGAATAGCTCTATACCATACTCAAATGTGTTCAAATTGGTCAACACCTGTTACAAGAGTTATGTAACCAGGCATAGTCATTAGTGGCAGACAAAAGAAAGGAACCACAGCCAGAAACTTTTAGAAGGGCCAAGACTAGGAGAGTAGAACAAGAGGGTCAAAAACTGATTCCATCTGGGAATAATATTTAGTTGGATCAAGAAAAACAACATAGAAACCATTAAGAAACTGTTGAGACTAAACCCCCAAACATATGAGAATCATCAACTTGTAGCCCTCCAAGTTACCAGATTTGTGCTGAAAACATTTAAAAATTAATAATGAAGAATAAGTTTGGTTTACTTGTTATAATATTTCTATAAGTGTGGTCAAAAGGGATGTGAGATTGTGGACATAAGTTAGAGCTGACAGTAATAAATAGCTGTGGTATTAGTTGGTTTTCTAGGAGAAAAGCCATGAGAAGAATTAACAAATTTAAACCAAAGGGTTTCAGGACATTGAATCAGTTGAAAGATGAACATTAGCTTATTTTTGAGACTCACCTATTTAGGCTGTATGATGACTGGAGTGAGAGATTTTCTACCACCAAATTTTATATTCTTCATGAAAAAAATGGAAAAAGAAAAATATACAAAAAGATAACTTAGAAAAAAAAAAACGGAACTTCCTAAAATCAGATTTTAAAAACACACACTAAGAATTCTGCCTACTTTCATGTGATTCTGATATGAATCCACATAGCACCTCTCTTTAGTGGTCTTTTTGATCAAGGATGTGGGCAGGATGTGCAACTGGCCCTCTTTCTACCTCCAGATAGCACAGGCATGGTGAGAATGAAATCCTTAATAGTACATGTGTGAAGATTGGGTTAGGCTTTAGATTGGTCTCGCATATAGAATCATTTGGAAACATCTGAAACTCCTGACTTTCTCAACTTTAGTTTCCTTTCACTTCATAGCTACAGTCTTTCAGTTGATGAAAGATTGCTGAGTATCTACTATCCATCAGAGGCTATTCTATGGGCTGATACAGGCAGATGCATGAAATACATTTTAGTCCTTTACATGCTCATATTCTAGGATGTAAGAGTTGTATTTTAATCCATGGTGCCACTTGCAAATTTCTTAAGCCTAGGAAGTTTTGTTTTCTTTTCCCTTGCCGTAGGTTTGGTGTGTAGAAAGATGATGGTAAACATACCCCTTGTGGCCAGGGAGTGATAGTGATGGATAGGAAACTTGCTCCCAAAGCTGGAGTGGCACTTAGAGACTGGGGAGGGCCCACCACAGTTAATCAGTCCCCAGTTATTTTGGTTAGCAGTGTTTTACAAAAGGTAGACAAAGGAGAAGGAGTGGATAGGGTGGGAGGGAGGAAATGAGACCATTTTTGTTTGAGACAAATAATTTTTCTAAATATGATAGATAGACCAATAAAAGATAGGTCCAGAAAGGATCTTAAGAGATTATCTCATCTTCCTCACTATTTGTAGGCCTATCATGGCAGACCAGGGAAGTAGACTACACATCCTTCTTCTGGGGAGCTATCTAGAATCCAGCAATGCTGGTGCTTGGAAGTCCTCCTGTAATGCATTTTTTGTTCCTGTTGCAATTTATATCTTATTTCATTTCATTCAACCTTAGTGAAGATGGAGAACAGCTGCTTACTAACCTCCTTGTGTTATTAAGTCACCACTCAGACTTTTCTCATAGCAAAAGATCAGATCTCACAACCTTTCTTCATACACTGCGACTTTCAACCCATTAATCATTTCCCTTGGTCTACCCTGGACCTCCTCCAAGGTTTCTATATTTTTCTGAAAATGTGAAGCCCCAAACCAGACATGTGTGTGAAATTATCCAGGGCTCAGGAAACACAGGAGTCATGAATTATCTGAACACAGCTGTTGGGAAAAACTAAAGGGAAAATTCAATCAGATTGACAAATCCTCCCCTTGCAACTTGGAGACAGAGTAGTGGTTGTTTAATAAAAAGATGAGCCTTCATAACAAAGCTATGTCTTCTGTCTTTAGCTTTTAAATGAAGCATTATTTTCAAAACAAACAACTCTTGAATAGAACATTTAGCTTTCACTGTTTTCCTCCTCAACAAAATTGTTTAAGAACCAGTGGCTTTTCCGTACTCCATTTAAAATCCCAAGTTGTAGACCTTTAACATTTAAATTGGATTTGTGCTTTCATATTCTCAGGTGCTTATTATATACTGATATAATTTCTCTCAAATATAAGGTCTATGAAATACTACACTACTTTGGAAGCTTTACCTTTCACCTAAATTGAAGCATTTCTTTTCATTTTGTCTGCACACAAAATCCAGTTAGAATAAAGTGAATAAAACTAAGTTGAATTCAGTAAAAAAGAATTATGCTAACCTACATGATACCTAGAATCAAGTCTTCATAAACTCATCAAGTATGTCTCCATTATGGCCTTACAACCCAATGTGACCAAATCATGGGATCAGCGGAGATATTGTTCCCATGACCCATGGTTGTCTGTTCAGGAGATATTCTATGGTGACTGTAAAATCAATCCAGTTGGTCCAAGAAGATATGAAGCCAGATATAGAATAAAGTTTTAGCACTCTAAAAAAAAATGGGGTAGCAGAGGAGAATGTTTACTTCCTCTTCATAATATCACCTTGAGAAATGGTCTGGGGACTTTGTAACCAAAAAGAGACTACTACAAGTGTTTGCTGTAAGTAGGTACTACTGAAACTTCAGTCAACCAGTGAGAGGGACCAAGGAGTGGTAAGTCTAGTTGGATATAGGAAAGGCTAATGCTGATACAGATGAATAGGACAAATATAATGTTTCATAAAAGTTGAAGACAGAGAGATGGGGTGGAATGGGGAATGAATTGGTGAGAGTACAGCTATGAATTTAAATTCCAACCCCCATAATTGTTTTTTTGTTTGGTTGGTAGTCACTGCCGTGTATGTACTCTGGGAAATTACTTCTTTTTTGCTGCTTGGACAGTAGTCATGACCTGGGAATGGGGGGTTGTGTGTGTGGGAGGTGAGATATTATATGGCTAGATATCCAATTTTGGAAGTCGGACGTCGATGCCATAATTCAAACTAAATATATTTCTGAGACACAAACTAAGACCATAGTCAGTTTTCCTCAAGAGAGTTTCCATGCTGAATTAGAAAAATGAAAACCAACACTTCCTTTATTACCAGATTTCATGTGTCTCCCAAATGCAGTAAAATGTTTAATATTGAGGATCTTTTATTTCATAGGCATGTTTTCCTGAAGGCCTTGAAAAGAATGAGCCAAACATATGACCATCCACTGGCCTTTTTAATTTAAGTAAGTTCCCAGTATAAACAACGAAGTTAGCTTTGCTTTGTTCATCCCTTTATGTTGATACTAAATACTGATTTGAACTACTATTCTCACATAATAAACATATTCTTATAGCATTATAACCAGATTGTGGATGTAGATCAAGTTAGAACTACTTTGCAAGCCAGATTTCCATCACCTTCCATCTTGTCTGCACATAAAAACTAATTAGAGCAAAGTGAGTAAAAATAAGTTGAATTCTATAAAGAAGAATCATGCTAATCTACATGATGCCAATTTATCTCAAAAGTATGTACAAGTTTGACATATTCTTGACTATTTCTTAGATTAATTTTGTTTTCTAATGTTACTTTTTATCATTGTACTTTTGGAAATTCATATCGTTATTTATATGATTTTGCTCTCTGTTTCTAGAAAGCATTTATAAAACATCAGATTTACCTTTAGTTAATCAATGTTTATAAGAGCACAATTTTAAAAGAGTATTTAGTAATAAAAGTTAATCACAAAAGCAGAATTATATGTATGGATATTATATGAGGAACAAAGAAATTGCTCCAAAGAGTATTTCGTTGTAACATAAGGAGGGTTTAAAAATAAAAATTTTAAATGAGCAAACGTTTTCTAACGTTTTAAGAGTAGGGATATTAATAAATACAAATAATTTTAGAAGTCCTCTTTTTTTTTTTTTTTTTTTTTTTTGATACAGAGTTTCACTCTGTCGCCCAGGCTGGAGTGCAATGGTGTGATCTTGGTTCACTGCAACCTCCGCCTCCTGGGTTCAAGCGATTCTCCTGCCTCAGCCTCCCGAGTAGCTGGGATTACAGGCATATGCCACCATGCCCGGCTCATTTTTTAAGTTTTAGTAGAGACGGAGTTTCACCATATTGGTCAGGCTGGTCTCGAACTCCTGACCTCAGGTGATCCACCCGCCTCAGCATCCCAAAGAGCTGGGATTACAGGCGTGAGCCACCGTGCCTGGCTAGAATTCCTCTTTTATTTCTTGATCACTTTGGGGAAAATATAGTAGTCGTCGTCATTTTCTTGGGGTGGAGGACCAGGAGTGAAAAGAATTTTGTCACTGAAAATCAAATAAAGCTGTTGTCAAATCTCAGATAAAAGAACCAAATGAAGTAACTCTGAAACAAGTAATAATACAGGAATCAATGAAAACTTGAAGTTTCAAATTTTAGCTCGTGTCTCAATAGTCATAAAGTAACTACAGTATATTTAAGAAGTATAAAGTATAATTAGTTTTGTCCTACCATTTTGAAATTAATAATATCTTAGTAGAATGCTATTAAAGTGTTGTTATACTTATGTTTTAGTAATTAATCTGTTTTTAATTTTATTTTGAATATTAAAATAATTAAAATCTTGCACAGACTGTCCATTGTTTCCTTTTGATATGACTATTAGGAAATAGAAGAAATATCTTTGTCATATGATATTATTATTATTATTATTATTATTTTTAGACAGAGTCTCGCTCTGTCGCCCAGGCTGGAGTGCAGTGGCGTGATCTCTGCTCACTGCAAGCTCTGCCTCCCGGGTTCACGCCATTCTCCTGCCTCAACCTCCTGAGTAGCTGGGACTACAGGCGCCCGCCACCACTCCCGGCTAATGTTTTTGTATTTTTAGTAGAGACGGGGTTACCGTGTTAGCCAGGATGGTCTCCATCTCCTGACCTCGTGATCTGCCTGCCTCGGCCTCCCAAAGTGCTGGGGTTACAGGCGTGAGCCACTGCGCCCGGCCTGTCGTATAATATTATTTTAAGGCCCAGATAGCAGTCAAAAGAACTTGGGTCCTAATTTGAACTGTCAGTTTCTGGTCATGTAACCTGGGCAAGTGACTTCACTAGCCCAGGATTGTTCAGATAGATACCGTAAGGGCCATATAATTGTTTATTGAATAAATTGAGAGATCTACCACTGTGCACGTCAGTTGTCCAATCAATAAAATGAGGTCAGTGGGCTACAAACTGAGTTTGCTAAACCTGGTGACACATTCAGACCTTATCTCAGAAAGAAGAGATGATTTAGGTGATTTCAACGCATGAGGGGAATCAGTGAGCTAGATCATTTGTAAGGTACTTTTTCTATCTAAATTTGAACTCCTTTCAGGAACTGTAGATCATTTGGAAACTAAACTTGGAATTCATGCAATTATTTCCCGTAATTTTAGGGGAAATAATTGCATGAATTTCAAGTTTAATTTACCAAATGATCTACAGTTCCTGAGCCAAGGTAAGGATTTATAGTCTTCCAGCCATCATATTACTTAGTTATCGCTGACAAAGCTTTAGGTGGACTTTTTCATACATCAAAATGTCCTTCAAGATCATCCCTTTCTGCTAGGCTGCTTTCAGAGCTCTGGGACATATCAAATCCATTATGTGTTCATGGTATCCTTCTCTGAATAAATCAGAGTGGAGGTGGGATGAAGGCTCTCCATGGATTTCCGCATCTTTGATTACTTACATGACTTTGGCAGCTCTGCAGAGACCACTGACTTGTGTGCTATCTAAGACATAACGGTATGCATCCAATCCCTCATTTAAAACCACATCTTTCTAGGAGCTGCTTTCTAGGAGGAAGATGGATGAAGTAAATATATCAGGAAGATGCCCAAGTAGATACCCGACTCCCTTACCCAGGATATATCCCAGCTTAGTTTCTAGAGCTAGTATCCAGAATTCTGAGTTGGTGCAAAGACACAAAGGACCCAGACAGCAATTCCTGGCATGATCCCAAATGAAATGCTATTTTCAGGAAAGTTGCAAGTTTGGAGGGATCCTTTGGAGGAAGAGCATTGAATTGCACAAGGAAAGCCAATAAACATTTTAGTCCCCAACAGGGACTATAAGCCTTGTAATTACGTTTTAGACTGTGCTTGTCCATCCTCTTCTTCTCCGTATCTGTAAACAACATGTTAGCTTTGGAGGTTTGTCATCCACTGTGTGTCTTTGGAGAGGGTGTTCCTCATCACAGCATCTGCAGTATTATAGCCAGTAACAGCTCGAAAAGGCAAACTTATGAAATGGCTTCTAAACATACTAAGTCCTAATCCAAACAATTTATAACGTTTCTTACTCAATAACTCTCAGAAGTCAACTGACTTGGAACTGCCCTAAACAAGTTAAGAAAGGAGTCAGACATCATCCATTGGGTTAATAAACTAAAGTGGAAGGAAGAACATGCAGGTGAAAAGTTTCAGATTCTAATCTCTTCAGTGACTATATACTTATGTCTGGATAATTCTGTATCTTGATAGTGTTTTAAGTGTGATGATAATTATAATAATAACAGCTAAGAGTGAACAGTGATTTGTAGATTAGTGATTAAAAGAAGGGTGTTGACATTAGACAGACCTAAGTTTGAACCCAGCTTTGCCACTTATTGGATCTGCTAATTTAAGATAGTAAATTAATTACTGATGCCTCAGTTTCCTTATCTTTAAAAGAAAAATAATCATCTTTGCCTAGAAAGATTGTTGTGAGGATTCAATGAACTATGGAAATGCAGAATCCTCACCATAGTGAGCTCAACAAGGTTAGATTTTATTATTAATGTATATGATCCTCACCAAACATTTTAACACTTTTTCCGTTTTATGATTATGAAAACTGGGCTTCAAAAAGGATAGGTGACAATTAGCTATTTGAAAATCTCTCATCGGTTAGTAAAGATCGAAATGATTCTAAAGTAGCACTCCTGGAAATGAATTGTGAGACTCATGGCCATCTAAAGAGTTGTGGTCAAGATCTTGTAAGAAAATGTGCATGTAAACCATCTGATAATGGGAGACCCAGATTAAATCTGGGTGGTAGCTATAACATGGGGAGGCATAAATTTATAGTGGACTTTGGAATCAGAAAACTTTGGGTTTCAAGTTTAGCTTCCCCACTTCAGATTTTCTGTGTCAGTTTGGGCAAGTTACTTAAATTCTCTGAGCTCTAGTTTTCTTCATCTATCTCTGAGAGTTGCTTTGAGGGTTAAGTAATATATGCCAAATACAAAACAAATAACAGCACTAGATGAACGCAGAATAAATGTCATCCCACATAATTACAATGTGCATATCCTTTCCCATGGTGTAGTAATGACAAACAGGAAGAGTTTCAGTAATCTGTTGGGTTAGTGAGGTCAGAACAGGTATTTTAAGCAATGCTGAGTTAATGACTAGAATCTGAACTTTTTATCTTTTTCAATGGAGTTATGGATTGCTAGTGTAATGGGGTTGTGCTGGTGATGCTAAAGATAAACGTTAGAGTAATAGCAAGCTCAGTCAATAGAAACATGCTTACCATGCCCTGGCCTTCTCAGTATTTGGTCCTTTCCTCACTTGGCAGCTTGTCTAATGGCAAATGTGAATTTTAAACATTTTCTCCCAATGCCAGCTTCCTTTTGCCAGGAAGGAAACCACAATGGCTAATGTTGACATTGACTAAATTAACATTTCTGAATATATGCTGTGTTAATAAGTGCTTCTCAAATGTTCTGTTGTTAAATATGTGTGGGAAATGTTACACAGTAGTATTTACGTGCTTTCTCACCAGTATACATCACAGACACCTTCATATCACATGTCAGTTTTATAGATACTTCAAAATACATTGATACTTATCATTACTTCAAAATCATAATTTTTTTTTGCTGTTAGACCTTATTTAATGCATTAAAAAGCATATATATTTACTATATCACATATGTTATTTTAAATGTTTTTATGACTGTACATCAATTCCTTTGGCTTCCTTTGTAATCTTACATGTTTATTTCATTCACTTAGATTTTTTTTTTTTGAGACAAAGTCTCACTGTGTCACCCAGGCTGTAGTGCAGTGGCTGATCTTGGCTCACTGCAACCTCTATCTCCCAGGTTCAAGTGATTCTTGTGCCTCAGGCTTCCAAGTAGGTGGGATTACAGGTACGTGCCACCACGTCCAGCTAATTTTTTGTTTTTGGTAAAGACAGGGTTTTGCCATGTTGGCCAGGCTGATCTGGAACTCCTGACCTCAAGTGATCCACCTGCCCTGGCCTCCCAAAGTGCTGAGATTACAGGCATGAGTCATCGCGCCTGGCCCCATTTAGACATTTTTATGAGAAGGGTTTACATAGGCTTTACCAGACTGCCAAGATAGTTGAGTCCATGGCATAAAAGTCATTACAACGAGCAATTCTTTTTTTTTTTTTTTTTTTGCATATCCAGCCCAGGTTGGAGTGCAATGGCATGATCTCGGCTCACTACAACCTCTGCCTCCCTGGTTCAAGTTATTCTCCTGCCTCAGCCTCCTGAGTAGCTGAGGTTACAGGCATGAACCACTAATTGTCTGTATTTTTAGTAGAGACAGGGTTTTGCCATGTTGGCCAGGCTGGTCTGGAACTCCTGACCTCAAGTAATCCACTCACCTCGGCCTCCCAAAGTGTTGGGATTACAGGCATTAGCCACCGTGCTGGGCATCAGAGCAATTCTTAAACATTGATTATGGAAGTTATTGGCAAGGAAGAAGTCCTTAGCAGAGGAGGAAGGTGAAAGCAGAAGAAATAATTGTTTCCTACTAAAGTAGCCAGAACAACAATGAGCATGCAAGGTAGAGAACAGTCAATTCAAGAGCCCCTGTATAATTAGAACTCCATCGCGACTTCCCTTTTTATTTCTCAATTTTCTCTACATTCCCTTTCTTTTCTCTATTCACTCACCCTGCAATGCCCTATCCCAAAGGCTTTGGATGTTTGTGGCACATTTCTGCAATCACCTGATTTGTGAATTTTTTCCTTGTAGTAACCTTATTACTTAGAGACAGGAGGTGGTTGATATATTTCCTTAAAGCTGCAGGAATCAATTCTAACTCCTTTTGGTACTGATGAGCAAGGTGCTCCAAGGAAATTTCTAGATAGCATAACATTATAACATGCACTCTGGGAGCAAAGATCTCAGAGCATTTTCTGCTGCTGTTTAGGAAAATTGTTGGATCGCCTTTCCGAGGATGCGAAGATTTTGGAGTGGATTTAATATTCACTCAGAGGTTAAAAACTTTGACAAAGTACATTTTACTTCCTGTAGTGGTCTCGGAAATGCCCACAGTGGGTCAAAATGTCCCATACAAGCTACAGCTTTCTCCCAGCTTCAGGCTGAATTGTTAAATCCAGAGGTCACATGTCACTAAACTGCTGGTTTTTAGAAACTAGACTTTAAAGATTTTTTATTTTTAAATTAATATTTTGTAATATATTTTGCCATTTGTCTAAAATAGAATTCAAGAATGATGTCTGTTATCCCCAGTGCATCAGAAGTTATTTTAAATATGGCATCTTTATAAAAGTCAATAGCTGCCTCATCAAAGGGCAATCATGTCTAGTGTGGGTGGCTGTGCCAATTGTTTTTGAACTACTGCAGCAATCTAGCCAATCCCAGGGAATGGCTTGCAGTCTTCCTACACCCACATTTTTTTTCTTAATTATCTCCACCAGGCTGAGTTAGTTAAGGACAGATCTATAGCATTTCCTGGATGTCAAAATGCCCACACACCTTCTGCAATCCTTGGGCTACCCGCTCCCTTTCATGTTTCTTTTGGTTTGTCCATCTAATTATCTATTATCATGTGTATATAATGCATTATTCATGAGACCCAGGCCATTTCAGGATGTAATATCTTTGAATTTAAAAGGAAATGACCTGAAAAATTAGAACTTCTGCTTGCCCAAAGAAAATAAACAGTAAATTTGATAGTGGGTCTTCCATTGCACCACCTGTTTTTAAAAATAATCCGCAGAAATTTGAGATCACTCTCTAAATTAAAACTTTCTCAGTCATCATTCCATAAATGAACAGGTTCAACACCAAGATTCCTTCTATTCTGGGTTTGAATATATTACTTTGATTTTTTTCACGATATACTTCTTAACAAGTTAAAAATTTGTGGTACCCCAAATTGTAAATCATCAAAAGTTAGGGTAACTTAGCCTTACTTTCCCCAACACTGCAAGAAATGGTTATAGACTATATCTTTTATATCACTCAAACTTGGGACGGAAATGGAATATGGAGGTTATTCTGAGAACATCTCTTTTGTTTTATGTGTGAGGAAGCAGAGATCAAGAGTGACTGATTGACTTTTTTAGGTACTGACAAGTGGTTGGAAGTAAAACCTAAACTCAGGCTTTTAATCTTATTCACTGTGTTCTCTTGAAAAAAGGAATCTTATGAGTCTAGAAGTCTGTCCCCTTCTAAGGATTGGAACAAATAAAGAGACCAGTCTTTGTCTCTAGGCCGCAAGATCCACCAAGATAGGGATCATTTGGTCTTATTTATTCTTGAATCTCCAGATTGTAATACAGTTCCTAGCACATAATGGCAAATAATGTGTTGCAAATTAATACTTACAAAATAAAATTATGAATGCTGGAGTCTCTATAGAAAGTATACCTTTTGGGCAAAACGGGAAATGGTCAGCCAAGCTCATGATCCACATAAGTATCAGAACATCTACCAAGATAAACAGGTACCCAGCGTTCAAGACTGGGATGAAATTCCAGAGGGTCAAAAGAAAACAAGCCAGCATGAATTCATGTATCAGATATGGGCTGGGCTAAGTGACCTCTGAGAACCTTCCCAGACCCCAGATTCTATGACTCACAAGTAAATGTAATGTACATCTTGGCTTTGGCTCTTGTTATTCTCTGTATTTGTTTTTTTGAGGAATTAGCAACTATGACTTAGATGGTATGTCAACTAGAGGAAGAGTTCTGCTGTCTTTGAGTTTCTAACTGTGGCAGAGGGAAACACTGTCTTAGGAAGGCTAGTTAAAACTTTCCATTAGGCCTGAAAATTTCGAAAACTATTTGTAGACAATGTTTTTAATTTAATTAAATAAATCAAAATAGGAGAAAATAATGTCTGCAGCTCCTCTGATGCCTTAGTGGAGTTTAAGGCAGCGTGGTCTAGAGAGGAACAAACACAAATTTCCTTAAAATTTGAAGAAAGATTCTGAGTTAGTCTTTACATCTTACTGGTAGTGTAGTATTAGATAATTCTGCACCTTACTTTTCTCATCTGTAAAAGGTGATTGGTGATTCCTCCCTTACATGACTGATAAGGAAATCAAATGAAACCTGTAAAGAGCTGTCAAAGTACTATATGAATCTAAAGTGTTATTACTAGGAAATACAAATAAAGTCTGCACTGCCGCAGAAAAATATCTTCTAGGACTATTTTATGATGTTGGAAAGAAAGAAGAAAAAAATATCCAGCAGAATTTTAAAAACTCAGAATGAACACTCTAAAAATTACCAAATGAGATTAGAGGCAGGGATAAAGAATGCATCCTTCCATCTCTGCACCATAGTGTTTTAGGGGTATTAATCTTTATGAAACACGTGTATCTTTCTCAAAAGACACTTGTTAAAGCAGCAGCTCTACATTCCAAAGTAAAAGAGGAAAGATGTCATATTTTTGAAACTATAATCACCTTTAAGCCAAAAAGGGGAGAAATTTTTTTGTTGTTGAAAAATTTAATCTTTCTTGCTTTAAGACCTCTATTTCCATAGCACTCAATGATGGTAAGCTTTCACTAGATGCTAATGTTTATTTTTATTGCTAAGTACTACGCAATGTTCTTGACATAGATTATGGCATGTAAATTTAAGAGACTCACTGCTTGTTAAATTCCCACTAGAAAACACACACAGAGACACACACGCCCATACACACACACACACACACACACACACACACACACACAGAGCAGTAGCAGATCAGCAGAGAAAGACACCAGCCAAAGAAAGATAATTTGAGATACTTCTGAGGTAGCAGTTGTAAAATTAAAATAAGCAACTCATTAAATTATCCATAGAGTGAAAAGAAAGCTGCAAAAATAGATATTTTTCTGGCAAGTCAGTGCTTTTCAGAACAAATTTAGTTTTCAGCAGAGCTTTTAAATCTGATGATATCAGTTCATATTCATTAGAGTTATTTAAATGGTTAGACTAGTTTGTCTTAATTAAAATCAAAGAGTAGCTTTACTGGCCTTTGATAGAAGTATATTTAATAAAAAATATGCTCAGTTAGACATCATTTTAACTGACAGATTGTAAGCAATATGATCAAGTGAATGTTACTTGAGCAAGTTTGAGTCTGGTCCCAAAAATCACAGAATTAAAAAATAAAAACCCTTTGTAAATCATGCTTTAATGCTGGTTTTCCCTTATTTCTGTTTGTTGGCTGATTATCTATTTTGTGGTCATCCAGTCCCTTGCCTTCTTTCTCTCACTGCCTGATTTTGGAATGTTGTTTCTTACTAAAGCTTCCCCTAGAGGACAGGCCAGGAAAAGGAAAGAAACTAAATTCACCAGCTTCTCTTCTTATTAAGAATTTAGATCAGAGATTTGATGGGGAAAGAGACTGGCAAATGAAACGGGAAGCTTATGTATGTTGATTTTAGATATTTAAAAGCCTTCTTTCCAATGTACAATAGACAATTGAAAAATAATATTTTATAAGCCAACTAATCACTTGCTTTTAAAATCCCCACTTACTACCTTGAGCATATACATTAGATTATGTTTTAAAATAACTAGTACTCTGGTTCAATCGAATGAAAATGCTATATGCAAAGAGAACGTCATAATGATACCTCCTATTTATGGAGTGCCTGCTTCCCAGTTTGCAAAGCCCTTATGGACATTCTCTTCAATCCTCCAAAAATTGCTGTGTTGTAGGTCTTACTATCAATGACACTGAAAAAGCTACTGGCAGGATGCATATATTCTCATCTGAATCAATACTGGTATACTCCATTGGGGGAGCTAGACCAAGCTAAAATCTCACATACAGAAATATTAATATGCAAGACCAGGGGTTATAAAAGTAGGCTAGGTTACTGTTGATTTAATAGCAGCTAGGTTAAAATTCTCTCTTTCCTCTTTCTTCCCTTCTCTCTGTCACCTTCTAGTCTTCTGACTGATTCGAAGCAGGACAATTGGAATGTCTTGCCTTCATGCTGAAGAGCTCTTGGTAAATACACATACACAGTGAATATCAGGTGCAGCATTCTTAAAGTGATATTCATTTCCACAACACTTTAGGTGAAACCATGTCATCTTACAAGTCCAGTTTGTGTGTGTGTGTGTGTGTGTGTAGAGAATGACGTGACACTTTTGAGGTTTATTTAAGTTGTTAAAGATCTCAAGGTTACAAGACTTAGACTGTTAAGCATTTTTCCTCCCAGGGACACGAAATCTACAATTTTCTCGGTTCAATTGTCAGCTAAATTGGAAAGTCAACTAAAAGGATAATATTCCCTTAACGATGCATTCATTTGAAGCCCTAGCAACTGTATTAGGCAGCAGCGAGTATTCTCTAGCAAGGGATGGCGCGGGGAGAGGGAACTCTGCAATTTAGAGTGACAGATGATTTCTTTCCCATCCATCAAGCTGCCTCAAAATGTCACAATATTTACACCTCTTTCTTGGTGAATTAGAATCCAGAGACAAGCAGACAGAAAGAAAAAAATAATAATTCCGGCCGGTTGCCGCCTGATTGGGAAAAGCAAGCGTTGCACCTTTAAATTCTGCTCCTCCATTCCCCGTTCCGCGAACCCCCCCCCCTCCCTTCCCGGGATTTTGCAATAAATCTCCCAGTTCTGCGTTCAGCCCTGCAGATCCGTATTTAAAACAGCACCATCTGGGAAGGGTGGGTGGCGATGGTGATGCGGGCGCCTTGGAGTTCCTTTGCAGCACGCTTGGAATTGCATCAGACTGATCAGAAATCCCCCCGCCCCCAAGCCCAGCCCCTCCCGCCACGCTCCTTGGCCCGCCCCTCCCCTCCCCTCCCTTCGCGTAGATCTGACTGAGAAAACGACTGGATCTCGGAACAATCTGTGCCCCATTCGCTGCAGGCTTGCTCCGTAAACCCTGCCCTACGCTCCCTTTGTGTGCCGAGCAGCCTATCACCGTCATCTGATCCTAGCGCCTGTTTTTTATTTTTTCCTTCTAAATTTCCACAATATCCTCGCGTCGCCTATGAATCCACCTGCGCAGAGTTGGGATTCTTTCTTTCGTTCGTTAAAACAGCCGAGTCTTGAGTTTCGGAAATAGGTTTTTCCTACGTTCCCCTCACCCCTACCCCAAGCCCTTGCCTTTTAATTAAGAAGAGCTAATCCGGGGAGAAGTCCAGAACCACCAAGCCCTGGGGCGAAAACTGCCACCGGGCACGGCTCTGTGGCCGGAACAAAAGGCCTGAGAAGGGGGTGGGGGTGAGGGTTATAGGAATTGTGGAGAGGGTGGTGGCCCCCGCCCAGGGGCGCCTAAGTCCCTGAGCTTCCCGAAGAGTGGCAAGAGGACAACGCAGCCGCGCGTTCCGGCAGTTCGCGGTCCCTCGGGGGTGCAGACGGGGGCGGGAGAGGTAGAACACTGGCTGGGCGGCTCCGCGCCGCTTCCATCTCACCCGCCAAGCCCCCCACCTCCACCCCACGCCAGTCGCCAGGCCCACCCGGGTGGCGACGGTGGCTCAGCGACTAGCCAGCCACCCTCCACCGATGCCTCTGGACGCAACCTCGCCCTGGCAGGGCGGTCTACGCGCCCAGCTGATTGGTGGCTCTATCCAGCCGCCGCACGGAGCTACGAATGTTCTTCTCCACCGCCTCCAGCCGCCCAGGCCCCCTCGCCCGGCCCGCTCCCTGGCTCTTCGGTCCGGAAAGGACCTTCTACTCCCAGGCGGAGGCCCCCCTTTCCCTGAGTTACCCCGACTGACTCGGACCTGGGCTCAGTGAGGCATCCGGCCCGGCTGGGGAGCGGAGCGCGGTCTCGGCAGCTCCCCTTCCCTTGAGAAAGCGGGAGCCCTCTAAGCCAGCGCCCGAAACTCGCGGGAAGGGAGGACAGAAGGAAAAAAAAAAAAAAAAAAAAAGAAAACACACACACGCACACACACACACACACACACACAGAAACATCCAGCGAGGAGCGAGGGCGACGGAGAGGAAGAGATAGAATGAGGGAGGGATGGAGGCTGGAGGAGGGGGCGGGGTGGAAGAAGGGGGGCGGGAAGGAGGGAGGGGGGGGAAAGAGAGGGAGGGAGGGATACAGAGAGAATGAATCCTTCTCACTAGAAGAGCTGAAATTACCTTGATTCATTTTTGTGTTGGAGGTTTAGCTTTACCTCCTTCCCTCTTCCCAACCTCCACCTCCTGTTTCCCCACCGCACACCACCTCCACCGCCTAATTCTAAATGCTACAAAGTCAAATCTTAGGAAATCGAATGTTGTGCAAAAGCTTCATAATTAGTAATGAATCTACTGTACACACACACACGCGCACGCACACACACACCAGCAAAGAGAACGGAAAAGAGGGAGGTGAAGGGGAGAAAAAGAGAGATAAATCTTACATTTGAATCAGACATTTGCAGGTCCAAGTTAACTAAACTCATTATATCCGCAGGAAGACTGAGTTTCTTTTTTTTTTTTTTCCTTCTCGCTTTGCCCCAGGGTTCTCACCTAGGGCAATTCAAACTGAGCAAATACCAAGAAACAACCCCCTCTCATGCTCCCCCTCTACCTCCTCCCCTCCACCACGCGTCCTCTCCGGAAGACAGAGTATCAAAATAGCTCAAGAATTGGGGATGCAGGGGGTCCCCGCCCCGGTGCTTACCTTCTTTGCGGCTTACACCACCCCGGTGGCTAGATCCTGGAGATAAACACTTGCATTTCCCAAAGTTAACCCAGTATACCAACCCGGAGCTTGCCAAGAGTCTATTCCAGCCTACACCGCTAGGAAGCCAACTTCAGCGAGCTCAATGAGGGGACCAAACTGGGGCTCGCTTTCCAAACGCTCCGCTCCAAAATCTGACTCTCTCTCCAGCCCCGATCTCAGTGTGAGCCGAACCTCAGAAAAGACGCTTTTTAAGGGCGACACGGGGTTGGCTTTACAGCGGGGCCAAGAAGACTACCTGGGGGTACCGCCACCTCGGACAAATCCGTTGGCTCTGTCCAAGGTGCTGAATGGACTCCGATCGCCCGGATTACACACCCGGCACAGCAGGAGGAAAAGGCTTTAAAATCTCTAATTAAGTGATACTTGATATTGCTCTAGACGGTTTCTTCCACTTCCTTACGTTTTGTCACGTGCAGATGGCTTTGCCAAAGCCATCCGGTTAATAGTTGATCACATGTTGATGAGAACCTTTTCTTCTACGAGAGGATTACCCATTTCATTACCGGTGATATGCACTTCTGACTTATTTCTCTCCCCCAACCCCAACCCCCATCTACACCTAAACTCCCAGTCTCTACCCCACCCTTATCCCCACTCCACCCCCTAACCCCAACCTCTAACGGCATTATTGTTTTTAGATGGAAATTAACCCCCTTGCAAATGTCAATTACATGCCCACATATAAATCATAGAATATGATCATACACCATACACATAAAGAAAAAGAATGGAATGCAAGACGGCTGAGAGACAAGCATCAGCCTTGAACAGCCAATATAAAATCCCCCCCCCCAGCTCCAAGTTTGTTCCACGCAGCTCCACATAGCTGTGTTAAATCTCAAATGATTCCAATTAAAGTTGCACTGTGTAAAAACCCGATTCCCCTGGCCTGAGTAGCTGCTGTTCTTTGGCGTGTGAAGTGCTAGGAAGAGCCATGATATGCCCGTTGTTAAGCAACATGTCAAGATTTTTCAATTATAATGCAGGGTTTATTGCTACTCACCATTGTGCCTTTGCTGTCCTGGAGACTCAAGTGTCTTAAAATCTCGTCTCCCCAACAGATGCTGGAAGGTAATGTGTCTTGTTTGAAGTCATCATGTGAGAAGTTCGGCTTTGCTCAGTGGATCGCCCACCACTTGGTGTGACTTATGAATCTAATAACCCTTTGCAATATCCGCAAGCTTAAACTCTCAACCACCTTGGCGACTACAGAAGACAAAGCAACTGGCATCGATGTCGAAAAACCTATAGATTTACGCAAACGCCCTCACTCCGAGAGACACGTTTCCTTTTGAGTTCTTACGTGATTCTAATGAATGAGCGAGGTTACCAATGATTGTCCAACTGCCCTGCTATGTATGTAGCAGGTGTTTCCTAGGGCTGACTTCTAACCGCCCGTCACTGGGTCCTGGCACAGAAAGTTCCCAGAGAAAGTGAGGAGTTTCAGGGTACCCCTACAAACAAAACAAAACAAAAACAAAAACCCAGCCTGCACACCGCTCCCTTGCCCACTACCCAGGTCACACCTGGGGCTCCGGCGAAGCTGAATTCGGCTCAGGAGATTTCCCTGTCGCCAGGTAAGAAAACCTTCGCCTTGTCAGGCTAGGGCGGGAAGACCGCTGGGGAACTTGTTGCTTATCAGCGCCAGCGGACTACCGCTTTAATAATAATACCAGAAAAGCGCAGAAGGGAGGGGGTGGGGGGCGGTAACGGCGACGACTAACCTTGCTGTTTACGTGACCGACGCACTGTGACTCCCTGGGTAAAAAAAGGAAACTTCTTAGAAAAGTTCGTGCCCCTCCCCCTCCCCCATCATGACTAAGGGTCTCCAGCCGATGAGGTCGTGAGTGATGATCAAATGGGGACTGGGGGGAGGGGGGCGAGTAAGTGACTTGTCCTTGGGAACATCTGCATGCGTCGAAGCGCTCATCAGCCCAACAACTTTCCCTTTTCCTCTTAGGTACTGATGACTAGGCAAGAGGCACCAAGGCGAGCCACTAGTTGCCCACAGAAACCTGTGTAAGCCGAGCTCTCGAGCGGCTGAGTTGAAGGAAGTTATGACTGCGTTTGCTTTAATGGGTTATGGCTTCCCAAATGTGAGTTAACAGCCCCGGTGCGCAGCTAGGTCGGAAGGCGAGACGCGGAGAGCGGAGCCGCCGGCCAAGGCAGGGAGAGTAGGGGAGGCGGCAGGTTGGGCGCTCAGCGGCTGCTCGGTGCTGCTTCCCCGGAGTCGGTTCCTTATCCTGCGGGGGCTGCCCCGCCGCTCGGGTGCCGGGGTGCCGGGGTGAGCGCGGCGGGAGCCGGGGCTGGGGTGGCGAGCCTCGGAGGGGGCTCTCCCAGGAAGCCACGCGGTTAGCGCCCGCGCTTCACCACCAGTGGCTGCGCAGGCTGGGAAGCGGAGAGGTCACGTGTTGGCGGAAAGTAACTTGGAGGCGAAAGGATGAACTTTGAGAAAAGGAAAAAAAGCACAATGAAACAAACCACCCCCTTGGAGTGTCAGATAGAGGGGGAGGCGGGAGGGGATGGGGGAGGGGCGCCGCTCTCCGCTGGAGACGTGGGGACGACTCCGGAAATCTCGGGAAATAGGCAATAAGTCTAACTTTGGCAACGTCCCCCAGCCCAGGGAGGCGCTAACGCAAGGTATCTTTCCACTGAAGCTGCCCTTTGCCTATCCTCAGCCATTGCTAGCACAGCCGAGCAGAGGAACCGGTGAAGAATGTAGACCAGTTGTTATGGAGATGCCTGTCGCTCTGAGGAGCGCTAGTGCCCTGGGAAGTCCCTAGACGCATTTCAGGTTTCGTCGTTTTGGCACTGACACCCTGATTTTACTCGCTCTGATTTCCCACCAAGGGGAGCCCACCAACGGCGTCACAGGCCCTGGCTGTGGCGCTATTGACTGCAGGGATGAGGCACAGCGATGCTGCAGAAGATGGTGGATAGCTCTTAAGTTTCAGACCACCCAGCCCTTTCCAATTTCCAGTTTCTTTATTCCAATCCAAAGTGCTTTATTTGAATATCATTCTTGCTTGCTTATGTATAAACATCTTACTTACACGATAGGATGATTAGAAGCAACAGAACATTAGCATTCAGTGGCTGCTTCAAGGTTCTCCCCCTCCCATCCCAGAAATGCCTTCCTTATGGAAAATAAGTTTTACTTCCCAATTATGTGCATGGACCTCTGTTCATTGCAGCCCCCATTGGTACTGGGTTATTATTATTAGCAGTATGTCCAGTGTTGAGTTCATCCTTCTCTAGAAATGTTTCCAAGATCTAACCCAGCTTATCTTAGGTTCCAGATAAAGTATCTGTATACAAAGGCTTCCTGGTTCTCATTAGGAATAGTTCTAGATTTGCCAGGCTTCTGGAGACCTGAGATGGGTCACCATGAAAGATTTCAGACATCCTCACAGTCATCAACACAACAGTTCTCAACAACTGAAAGGACTGCTCAAATTGCCCACAAACTGCCATTTTTTGTCCATCCATGAATTAGCCAGCAGATGCTGCCCTAAGACTGGGACAGCTGGTACATACCATTCTCAGAGGTCTTGGGGTACAGGCTTTGTGGACAAAACTGGTTTTCTGAGAATGGAATCCATAATGCTGTTAATAACTTCCTTGCCTACTGACAAATTCAATGACTAGCACAGATCTGCAATCTTGAAAAGACATAAGAAGATGACCACTGTATATGAACATATTATTCCCCATTGCCATCAATGTGATATATTTTTCTGACTCTTTTGTCAACAGTTTGTGGTCTGTATAGAAACTATCAGCTACTCCTGTGATGGATCTGTATTCTGAAAATTATATCTTGTAGTGGGATTCCATGAATTGTTGGTATAGGTACCTGAGAATTCAGAACATGAATGACTGATTAGTTTGAAATTATTTAGACACATGATTGTTCTGAAGAAAATTCCCAAGAAATATATTTGATCATTGCTCTTATTACTTGGAACCATTACTAAAACCTCCAACTCAGGGACCAAAATGATGGACAAGAGTTGTTAAATAATAAGGGTTGATATAGGGAGCTAGGGAGAGTGGTGAAGATATGGTGTTTGCCATATATCTATATATACCTATTCTCACTCTGGATTTCTCAGTGATCTGATAGACAATTATCTTCTCTTGGTGCACTATCAAGTCTCAAACCTTTTATCTCCGTCCATTCACTTACATAATTTTTTTCCATCTGCAGAAATTCAATGTCTAATGTAAGTAAAAGTTGCAATCATTTCATTTGTTAAGATAGATGCCAAGCACTGTATCTGCCACAATTTTAATCACAGTAGCACTTATTCCTGAGGTGATCTTATTTTTTTATACAATCCCAATCAGCTGTGATATGGATGTCACACTTCTGTAGGCTCATTTGACCCCATTTATATTTAGTAATGAATAGTGAACAAATCTTGTCCCTTAAGGATCACCACGTAACATAACCAAACTTAAAGCAAAATGTATTAATACAACCCAGAAGGAAGAATTTTTGCTTTCAAAATATGGGTATTGCACTCCTTATAGATGAGCTGTTCAATATTCACAGTTTTCTACCTATGCCACAGTTATAAAGCTTGTTCATTGCCAACATCTTTATGAAGATAGGTTTAAAAATTAATATGAGGCTCATCAATATTAGGAGGTACAAAAGTTTCACTAAGTAGATGTGTAAAGTCTTAGAATTGGTGAGAGACGGGTAACAGAGCAGGAGTCTACAAAGTCAGAAATGAAAGAGAACTCCTTTTTCTTAGAAAACTAAGAAAAAATTGGAGTACCTCTTCAGACAAAGTCCACTATCTATTTCTAAAAGGAAATTCATAAGTCACTTTTAATAAGATGGTTTGTGTATTCCTTACTACATATCAAGGAAGACAAAGATGAGATCATACTTCCATTCTCTTCTCCCAACTAGTCTTTCCAAATCTATTTGGTTGTAGTTAATTTCCAGGCTCTCCATCACCTGGTGTTGGATAGATTATTTCCATCCTTCCTTCCTACTCTTACTTCTCCTTCCTCTTCAGTACTTATTCTGTGCCAGGGACTCTGATGGGACTGGTGATCCACATGTTAACAATTCTCTACCTAAAGTATGTCAGAAGTTAAAGAGTGCTTGGTTAATAATAGCTGAGAGGTCAACAGTGCCTTCCCCTTCATTACCTCAAGATCACTTGTTATAATCAATGCAGAAGAGTAGTCACAGAGAAGCTCTTGATGGTGACATAATTGCTATATTAGAGGCTAAAGAACAAAAAACAGGTAGCAGACGCCTTCTGTTCATGATATAAGAAATGCTTCTGACCAGGTAGGAAGAAAGATTGGCTCTCTTAGTCACTTTCTGATCTCTAATGGTTCTCCACAGGTAATAGAGGGAGAGGCAAAGAATCACGACACACAATTTGGAAAGCCTTCTGAAAGCAAGAATGGGCAATGATTGCCAAGAACCTGGTGTTGAGCTCATATTTAAAAAGAACTCAAAGAATATTCTATCTACAAAACCTAGTTTAGTTATAAAGGAAACAATCACAACTTCAAAAAGAAGCAAGCAAGAGAAAGCCTTGGGAAAGTCATGATTTAGTTTGCAATAACCTCTGTGCATTTCTGAGCCTGACAAGCAAGCATGAGACAGAAGATCTGGACGTGACTTAACTCAATTTCAGAAAACCAGACAACCCTATAATGAGGCTGAAGCAAGACCACATGGAATACTGAGGAAGAACTGAATAACTCTTCCTAAACTGTCTTACAGAAAAGAGATGAGTAAGAGGAAGTATGGGTAGCAAGTAAGAGAGAAGTGACGTTGTTAATATGAAAAGTTAACAGGAGATTAAGATGGTTCAAGAGCATGTCAGGTCAGGACTTGCTAGATGTACTTAACTAAATGTAAGTTCATATTAGGAATTGGATAAATGAGATATAAAAACTCCAAGGAGTCACAAAACTTAGGATCATGGAAAGGCAAATGAAAACTAGTAAAAGGAGCCAAGTTTATATCATGATAGGGCCTACCAAGTATGCTTGACATCTAATCTGCCTAGAACATCTGGAAGGAAACTTTCACAGATGCTAAACTGTGCTTCTTATAATTTAATGTGCACATGAATCTCCTGGGCAACTCTTTAGAAAGCAGTTTCTAAGTTTGGGGTCAGCATCAACATTTGGCATTTTCAACAAATTCCCAGGTGAAATGAGGTTGTGCCACATTTTGCACAGCAAAATACTAAAGCTTGCTGCCCCAGCTTATGGTTTCATTTGCATTATGGCTTCATTGAAAACTAGCTGATCTCTTTAGTAACTGAAGTGAATGCTATATAACAAAAAAGTAATTCAAGGAAAAGACCTGTTCCTTTAACTCTAATGTTACACATACCACAAACTCTAATTTGCTCCTGAACCCATTAATTCTAGAAAGTTCTTAAGCACAGTGGACATCAACCTCTTATTATGAATAACATTGGCTATAGTTTGAACATTTATCGTTTGGTACCTATTGGAGTGAAAGAAAAGAGAATCCATTTGGAATATATTGGGCACATTGCAAAATGGAAAAGCCAGGGAAAATTATTCTAGTCATGTAAAGAGGATTGGTTAGGTCATATTCTGAGTCCTGAGCTCATTCTGGGTTTCTTTCTATAAATAGGATATTTTGGAACTAGAGAAAGCACAGCAGAAGGCAACCAGAATGACAGAGGGATTTGGGGAATTTGCTTCTACTGAAAGGTTAAGAAAACTAGGTCTGTTTTCTTTTGTAAGGAGAGAAAAGATGTTACCTCACTGAGGTGATATCATTCTAAAAGTAGTGGAAGTAATAGGATGAGACAAGAGTGCCTTATGGAAACAAGAGTAGAAGGATTCTGGCAAGGAATGAAGGCCAGAAGAATGGCTCTAGCTTTTCTAAAGGCCCTCAGTTAGCAGTGTTCCTACTGGCAGAACTCCACTGCTCACAAAAGGAGGGGTAAACACTAGATTGGGATCAGGAAATAAGTGAGAGAGAGAGAAAATGAGGAGGCGGGGGGATCTTATCTCTTTATTCATTGAGAACATTTTCAAACAGGCATTTATTAATCCTATAGAAGCCCTGCACTCAAGGCATATTGTGAACTTTACCAACATTCCCCAAGCTCAAGGGTTCTTCTTCTGTAACACATCACATCTCTGCTTCCTCTTCATCCCAAAATGGCATTTTGTCCATCAAATCAGCAAGAAAATGTAAATAGTTATAATATGCAGGGTTTTCCCTCTAAATTACTGTTTCCTCTTCATCCATCCTGGAAAACATTCTCTTTTTGTTTTATTTATTTATTTTTAGAGACAGGGTCTTGCTGTGTCACCCAGGCTGAAGTTCAGTGGCTCGATCTTGGCTCACTGCAACCTCTGCCTCCTGAGCTCCAGCGATTCTCCCACCTCAGCCTCCTGAGTAGCTGGGAACACAGGTGCATGCCACCACACTGGATAATTTTTATGTTTTTTGTAGAGACAGGGTTTCGCCATGTTGGCCAGGCTGGTCTTGAACTCTGGGACTCAAATGATCTGCCTGCCTCAGCCTCTCAAACTGCTGGGATTACAGACATGAGCCACTGTGCCCAGGCTGATTCTCTTTTCAGTTGGTAGAAAAGCATTGCCCATGACTTCACATATGAGACCCCAACATCTTCCTTTGATCCTTGAAGCTCAGAGATGAAAGTACTTGCAGACCATCCTGGGCCATCCCATAATTTTACAGCAGGGGAATATAAAGCTCATAGAGTTGATAATCATACAGATTTTATCTGTAATGCACTGGAGCATATATGCTTTCTGGAAACTCTGAAAATTCCCCAGTGAGCTATCTGGAAAATGTCAGTTATCCATGAGTTAGCTCAGTACTCTGGTCCTCTGTCAAAATTGATTTTCAGCTCTGTGTCTTTTTACTTGGACAACCTTTGAGGGGAGTTGCTCTAGGTCCACTGCTTTAGGTAGTTGACCCAAACTTCCCCCAAATGTAGGAAATTTGGTTAACTAACTTTAGGTGGGTTAAGCAACTTTTCCATAGTCACACTGCTTGTAAGTAGTAGAGGAGGAATTAAAATTCAGGATTTTCAGATCTAAAGTTTATGCTCTTAAGCACTGGACCATATGTACCCCCTTGCCATCTTTCTTTCTGAATACATACATTTTTGCTTTTGTTGCAGTTTGTTTGTGTTAGAGTATTGGAACAAGCCAGTCTCACTGATCTATACTGCTTCCCCCTCTCCCAATACCTTGACTGCTATATAATAGAAACTTAATATAATTTTCCTATATGAGTTAGAACCAAACTGTTTCTGTTTATCTCTGGGAAGACTTGTTTTCTAACTTTATCCAGCATAGCAGCATAGATTGTAATGCAAGGAGAGACTGAAGAACAACGGTGATCACCAATTGCCCAATGTTCCGGGAGGCTTAAACCACTTCTGGAGCCTCCTTTTCCCCCACCTCCATCCTAGAACGTAGCAGATGCATCCTGGAAGAAGCCTTGACAGAACATAGGCCAATTCGATTCTAAGATGCAGGTTATTCTCAAAATCTACGAGCTGCAAATCAAAGATGGGGTATACACTGCAAATTAGGGGGCACTAATGCGATGACTCAGAGTCCCAGAATGGGTCTGAGTATGCAAATCACTGGGGAGATGTTCCCAAAGTCTTGACAGATCTATGTTAAGGCAGAAACAAGGACATCATACTCTCCAATATTACTGTGATTCAGAATCTAAGTGACCTGAACGCCAGAAATGTCAGACAAGAAATGGGAAAAGGAATGGGCAGCCCAGAGATCTGGGTCTGTTGAGAAGCCTATGAACCCAGTGACTTGGAATAAAGACAATTGGGAGATGCCTGAAATTTCAAGAGAAAAAGAGGAATCTCTAGCCCTAATGCTGGGGCTTTCTTAGTGTCCCCTGTCTCTGCAGTCTGTTTCCTACTTCCTGTAAGACAGAACATCTCTTGGAATCATCTGATGTGTTGGAAGGGGGCTGTGAGGGAAAGAGCATTCATGCTGACTATGTTACAGGTTGGATTGTCTGACCTTAGCAAACCATTTTCTTTCTCTGGGCCTCAGTTTTTCCACTTACATAATGGCCTTAGATTTGATATTTGTTGTGAGTTTAATTGTGTCCTCTCTAAATTAATATGTTGAAGTCTCAACCTCCAGTACCTCAGAAAGTAACCATATTTGGAGGTGAGTCTTTAAAGAGATGATTAACTTAAAATGAGGCATTAGGGTGGGGCTCCAATCCAATATGCCTAATTTTTTTTATAAGAAGAGAGAGACTGGCTGGGCACAGTGGCTCACACCTGTAATCCCAGCACTTTGGGAAGCTGAGGCGGGCGGATCACCTGAGGTTGGAAGTTCGAGACCAGCCTGATCAACATGGAGGAGCCCCATCTCTAATAAAAATACAAAATTAGCTGGGTGCGGTGGTGCATACCTGTAATCCCAGCTACTTGGGAGGCTGAGGCAGGAGAATTGCTTGAACCCAGGAGGCGGAGGTTGCAGTGAGCTGAGATTGTGCCATTGTACTCCAGCCTGGGCAATAAGAGTGAAACTCTGTCAAAAAAAAAAAAAAAAAAAAAAAAAAAAAAAAGAAAAGAAAAGTAGATAGAAGAGAGAGACACCAGGGATGCACATGCACAGAGGAAAGACTGTGTGAGAACACAGCAAGAGGACATCCATCTGCAAGCCAAGGAAAGAGGCCTCAGAAAAAATCAACCCGGTTGGCACCTTGATCTTGGACTTCCAGTCTCCAGAACTGTGAGAAAATGAGTTTCTGTTATTGACATTCAGTGTGTGGCCTTCTGTTTTGGCAGATATAGCAAATAAATACAGATTTCCAATGACCCAATTATCTGCCTTTCTATTTCTGTGAAACTTCCTTCAACAGGCTTAGTATTGGGGTGGATTGAAGTTGACTGCAAATTCTTTGATAGTGCTTTCATCAGGAAGGAGGAGGGGAGGTCTATGTGCTCCTCCCCCACTTTCGGGTGGACTCAGTGACTGCTTTGACCAATAGAATAAGGCAAAAGTTACACCTCTAGTTTCCTGGTTCCAAGCCTTAGGAGACTCTTCACTTCCTCTTCCTGTGTCATGGAACGCCTGCTCTTGGAGCCCTGAATCACCATGTAAAAAGTCCAACTACCCTGTTTTAGATGCCGTGTGAAGTAGTCATGAGACTACATGAAGACAGTGAAAGGCCCAACTGAGCCCAGCCTTCCAGTTTGCCCTGCTGAGATGCTGGGCATTTGAGTACAACTCACTTGGACACTCCAGACCAGACCAGCCACCAGCCAAAGGTCACTAAGTGACTCCAGTCAATGCCATGTGAAACGAAAGAATTGCCTAGCCAAGACCTGCCAGAATTCTTATTCATCAGATTTAATATGGTTGTTGAGTAAGCCACTAAGTTTTGTTACAATGCTTGTTAACTTGTTACAGTGATGTAATAAACATTTCTGAACTGATTTACTAGACATTTATGAGCATATTAATTCTATACAGGACCATTGTTACCAGGTCTTATTTTGTGCCCACGGAGAAAGTAAGGTGCCATTATGAAGGGATTGGGGTTTGGACTGAGATTTGGATTTGGGTAAACTCTGCCATTAACAAGTCACTTGTTTTCTTCAGACAAGTAATTTGACATCTCTGAGTCTCACTTTCCTTATCTGTAAAATAGGGATAATCACACCTGCTGTGTGGAGTTTTGTGAGGACTTAATGTGTTAATTAGATATTTTATTGCTAGGCAGATAGTATCCTATAAATGGTAACTGCTCTTACTGCAATAGTAATGCTACTGCTGCTGCTGATAATCATGATGAAACCAGGTCATCTTGCCTATGACTGCCAGTGGAGTTGGATGAAATGCCCCTTCCAAACAAGCAGCTTTCCTCGGTCTGCCATAGGGCTAAAATCTCACCATTGGCTTTTTCAAGTTATGGCATTTCAGTTGAAGGACTCAATATCCTTTAAATTTCCAGTTACACCTGGCAGGGTTAACACAGGCAAAAACATTACAAACTGGAGGCAGCATAGCAAAGTGAAAAAAAGCATATGATTTAAAAAATTGTAGAACTAGTTTTGGCTACAAGTCATTCCAGATCTAAAAGAACAGTGGATTAAATATGTTAGAAATTTGACTTTCATGTAAATTACAAGTAGGTCTGGAGCCATATGATGTTCTATAGTATCAGGGACCCAAGCACTATCTGTCCTCTATCTTCTGCTGTATGTAGTTTTACTCTCCATGTCATCTCATGGTATAATATGGCTGTTCTTCACCATCAGGAAAGAAGACTGGTTGGGAAGGACGCATCTATTACTTTAGGGACACTTCTTAGAAGTTGGACAAATTGCTCTTGCGTATACACTATTGCCCAAAACTTAGTCATAAGGCCAAATCTAGCTCCTACACAGGGTGGGAAATGTGAACTTAACATCCATGTGCCTAACACATTAATTCTATTGTTAAGGAAGAAGAGATGCTTACTGGGGAAAAGAAGTAATCTTTGTGACAGTTAACACTTTCTTGAGCACTATTTCAAGTCAGGAGTGGTGGTAGGCAATTCAGGTACTTTTCTTGAGACGGAGTTTCGCTCTTGTTGCACAGGCTGGAGTACAATGGCGCAATCACGGCTCACTGCAGCCTTCACTTCCTGGGTTCAAGCGATTCTCCTCCCTCAGCCTCCTGAGTATGTGGGATTACAGGCACCCGCCACCACACCCGACTAATTTTTGTATTTTTAGTAGACATGGGGTTTTGGCATATTGGCCAAGCTGGTCTCGAACTCCTAGCCTTGGGTGATCCACCCACCTTGGCCTCCCAAAGCGTGGGGATTACAGGCATGAGCCACTGCGCCTGGCCTATGAGCTTATTATTATCATCCCTATATAAGAGAGAAAGAAAGTGAAACTGAGAATTGATTTTCATAAAGTCACACAGGTAGTTAGTTCCCAGGCCAGGATTGGACCCAGGTCTATGTGATCCAAAGTGCATACTCATTTCCCTAAAACAACCCTAGTTCCAATCCTGGCTTGATGACTTTACTGACTATGTGACACTGAGCCAGTCATCTGCCCAAGCAAAGGCAGCTTTACTGTGAAGCTAATGAAACATCTCACTTACACAGACTCCTGATGAGATAGGAGTTTCCAGGAGCTGCAGAGTACTGAGAGTGGGGTGGAGGGATGAAAGCCAGGTAGCAATCAATAAGTATTTCTATGTAAGCCTTTCTTGCAGATTGACAAATAGACTCAAGAAGAAAGAGACGTAACCTCTAAACCTACAACAATTTTTGGTGATTTATTTTATTTTATTTTTATTTATTTTTTTATTTTCAAAACTGGGTCTAGCTCTGTCACCCAGGTTGGAGTGCAGTGGCATGATCACAGCTCACTGCAGCTTCAACCTCCCAGCTTCAAGTGATCCTCCCACCTCTGCCTCCCAAGTATCTGGGTCTACTGGAACACACCACCACACCTGGCTAATTTATTTTTTATTTTTATTTTTTTTGTAGAGATGGGGGTCTCACCATGTTGCATAGGCTAATCTTGAACTCCTAGGCTTGAGTGATCCTCCCACCTAGGCTTCCCAAAGTGTTGGGATTACAGGTGTGAGCCATCACATTTGGTCTCTTTTCTTATTCCAAATAAATATTTGCAAGATTTGTGTTTGGACCTACAGTTGTATCTGTAACAGTGTATTGTTTTCTTAAATAGGGTCCCCCCAAGTTATATATACTTCAGCTGTCACGAAACCTGGATCCATTCCTACTGCCAAGCCAAAATTCAGCAAATTTTAAAAGAATGAATTTCAGAACTATCTTAAATTTTGACTAAGATTTAGGTCTCAGAAATGGCAGAGCAGAGACCCTGACCAAGACGACAAACTCAGAGGGAATCTATGGTGGGGTTCTGGAAACACAGAAAGACAGACCTTCCCCAGGGATCTCTCCCAGATTCCTCCAGAGAGGGACTCTTTCCCTCTGGCATATTCCCATGGCCCTGTAAGTGTTCTTTAGCTCATTGCACATTCTGCCTTCTGAAAAATTACTCATGTCCATATCAATCCCTCCACCCAGAGTAGCAACTATCAGTAAGCAGAAACCAGGTATCCTTCATCTCTGTACCAAGACTCCAGCAAGGGGCATGTTGCAAACCAGGAACCAATAAATAGTTGTTGAATTGAGTTGAATTGAGGAACCTGTGGATTTAGGAACATAAAAGGATGCACAAAAGCAAAGTTACTAACTCATTTCTTTATTGCATGATGTTTTCCAGATCTCAGTTTCCTTCTGTGAAATGAAGGCATTAGATCTATTGATCTCTAGGAGGGCAATTGTGAACCTGACAGCTGACAGTAGTGAACTAATTAACATCTCTGAACTCTATATTCTCAGAGTGCAGGTTTTATGCCTTGAATTGAGGTGAAATCCAATCTGGAGGCCTCATGTTCATTAAAGAGGCCTTCGGCATTCCTTGGAAGTGTTAGATGTTGGCCTGACCAAATTTCAGCAGGGATAATTGCATTCTGACAACTTCGAGTTCCCCTGAACTCTTCAATTGAATAAGGTAAGCTTCGCTTCCCACCCCAAATTATTTTGCACTGCTCTCCTTGGCCTTTAAACAGAGATGTCACCTCATTTGTAAGCTGTTTTGTTCTTTCTTCTAAAGGGTTATGTACTTTTGCTGAGGTTCAATAATTTTTAACAGTTAAGGCATTGTATAATTTCAGGTAATTCCCATGGATGAAAGGCTGTTCCTGGATACTATATCCAAACTATTTTAGGACCTTATAACTTGTTCTCCAGTGCTGAAGACAGTTACTTTGAATGATATAAAAACTCTATCATAGTGAATGATCTCAGTGTTTATAGGAGGAGAATGAAATGAGATAAAAATTCAAATACTCTTTCTAGTAGATACAACATCTTGGTTCTAAAAGTTTTCAAGGGCCACACATGTTATCTAGTCAGTAGAATAAATATACATTCTAATGGGTTGTACACTGGACACTCAAACATCCCCAACCTGACTTGATATAACTTTCAGTCTAACAAAGGAATGAGAACATGTGTGAAAGGTATTAGAAAGTGAGGCAGCTCCATAAATACTTGTGGGATCACGATGACATTTATTTGTTTATTTTGTGTCTTTGTCATGGAATGCAGTAACAGAAGCACTAATGTGCCATGACTTGCCCTCATACCCAGTTACAGCTATAAAGCTCTGTAAAATCATTTGTTTAATATTAGGGAGGTAATTTAACCCGTTTTACTGGGCTTTATTTTATTAGAAGCTGCTGTAATAGGTTTGCATCTAATAATTTTACCTTGGTTATAATAATAACATCCTTTTCCTCATAATGATGAGATTTTTTCCACTCCTTTGATGTCTGTACTAATTACTATCTATTGTAATATTTAAATTCAGAATTAAAATGAGTTTCTTCCTTCATCTGTAGCTCTTTAAAAAGCCAGGTTGTGAATACAATGACAGCAAATCAAACCCAAACCTGAGGTTTGCTTAACAGCTGAACGACCCTGCTGTTTTTTTTTTTTTTTTTTTTTTGAGACAGAGTCTCGCTCAGTCGCCCAGGCTGGAGTGCAGTGGCACTCACTGCAAGCTCCGTCTCCTGAGTTCTCGCCATTCTTCTGCCTTAGACAGCCGAGTAGCTGAGACTACAGGAGCCCGCCACTACGCCCAGCTAATTTTTTTTTTTTTTGTATTTTTAGTAGAGACGGGGTTTCACCGTGTCGGCCTCGCTGATCTCGATCTCCTGACCTCGTGATCCACCCGTCTCGTCCTCCCAAAGTGCTGGGATTACAGGCGTGAGTCACCGCGCCCGGCCAACCCTGCTGTTTTAAATAGATGGTTCATCCCTCCATCACCAAATGTTTACTGAGTACTTCCTTTGGCCAAGTACAGGTGTTAAAAAACTTGCTATACCAATGTGACCCTCTTACTTTGCTCCTTCTTGACATGGATAGTGTATATCTTGGAAAAAACTAACAATTTCATAAATTATATCTGGAACTAAAATAAATAAAAATGGGATATGGAGGAAAGGAAGGGAAAGGAAAGGAAAGGAGGAAACGTATGGTCATGAATTAGAAAGTAAAGTTCCTGTAGGAGGTCTTCTTAACTATTTTTGGACTTCTGGAATCTCTTTTCTAAAAAACATATGCACTTTCCAAATTTTGCTTAGAATTTTGGCATATTTACAGACTCACAGAAGCCCCTCTAAGCAACCCAGCTCCATAACAGTATATTTGGGTGAAGTTGGGGAAGCATTCAAGTGGTCACACAAAGCAGGCAATGTGCCCCTTGAAAGATTTCCCATGTGGTTATTGACCTTGTGCCAGAGTTTTATGCATTGCTTAGCCATGTCACTCAAGACGGGGAGCTTCCTGTTATGACCTTGAGTGCATTATTATTATAATAGTTAGTGAAAATTCTCCTAATCTTGTGACCATTTTATTTACAGTTAGGAAGCCTTTGGCTTATACACTTCTTCAGTGATTATGATGTAGTTTAGTTAAAGAACTGTGACTACTTATCCCTTAACTTAGGAGACTGAAGGCAGAGGTGTCACATGGTATTTATACAACTTCTAGGCCAGATCTGTAGATAACTGTAGGCAGAATCCAAGAAGCACCCAAATCTTACAGGTAAACCAAGGCAAAACTGAAATCTCTGTTAACATGGGTTTATGAATGAGGGGTGTGTGTGTGTGTGTGTGTGTGTGTGTGTGTGTGTGTGTATATATATATATATATATATGTATACACTTTGATCCCTTTAAGGAGAGAGGGAGGGAATTTCACAATGCATTTATAGAAGGACTTCTTCTGACTGGTAGATACTAAATAAGTGTGTTAACTGGGTGACAAAAGTACCAGATACGTATAAGGAAGCCATTTGCTTTATTGAAAATAGTCTTGAAAGTTATCATCCTTTTATTTAATTGAACTCAATGAATATACACTGTGCCCACACATGCCATACGTTGTGCTATGTGCTGAGTGACTCAAATATATCATTCCCTGAAGATATTTACTGCTAGTACAGTTGGAAAGCACACGTGCAGGCATGCTCCCTTCTTGCTCCCACATCAGACATTTCCAATCGATGCTGGTGATTTTTTTGTCTGAACCTAGATTCAGTCTCAAAATCTTTTTAAACTCAATGCTCTGAGCAGCAGTTTCCAATCAATCTGAATAGGCACAAGCAAGAAAATCCATTTGTATCCTGACTCTAGGAGAGGGACAGATAAATACACAAATACTTATGGTATCAAGGAAATTATGATCATCCACAAGAATAGATATTTCTTAAGTATTTACTATATGCTGAATCAAGTTCTCAACAATTTATTGTAGTACCAATGTCCAGAAGATAAAAACTATTTAAAGAAATCCTATTGGGACCTCCTTTTGAAAAGCAAAGAACTATTTTGAAAGCAAGTTATCATCCTCTGATTGGTCTGTTTGCTGAGATCAACTGTGTGTTGAATTTTTTTTGTGTACCACACACCTAAGAAGGGATATAGGGTTCAATATCAATTGCCTTCACTGGAGTATGAGATGAAGCAGGACAAGAGAAAGGAGTGGTTTTTCAAGGAAAAACAATTGAAAGTAAAAAAACAAATAAAATTAAAGCACCCACTGGGAATGAATGGAAAGAATATGGAAATTATAATTATTATATGAATCTCCCCTCCACTTGACATGGGAAAAAATAATATTGATTTTCCTCTTCTACCTTAATGGAAAGAAATCTGATTGTCTTTCAGATCAGCTTTTTAAGAACATCTAATCCTTAACAGGTAAACAAATTATAGAAGAGTATTTTTTAAAGTGAGTCATTTCAATTTAACAAGGACTTTCCTTAGAACCGTAAATTTTTTAAAAGACAATGGATATCCACACAATGCAAAGAGAAACACTGCATCAGCAAAAGCGCCCTAGGTATAGTATTTGTTAAAAAAATAAAATAGGCATATGTACTACTAAGCAGACAATTTTGAGCTTTGTTGTTTTTCTAGCTCATTTTTTCCTTTGAGGGAATTCTAGGCTTAATTTTTATTTATTTATTTATTTATTTATTTATTTATTTATTTATTTATATCAGTTGCTGACCACCAAGTGCCTTGGTGTCATCCTGGCTCCTCTCTTCCTTTCACACCCCATTTCCCATCTGTCAACAAATCCTACCAGCCCTCTATCTTTGAACCAACAACTTTCTACCCCCATACTCACTTGGTCCATACTATCATTACCTTTCCATCTTTTTCTGTTTCTTTCTTTCTTTCTTTTTTCTTTTTTTTCTTTTTGAGACAGAGTCTCACTCTATCACCCAGGCTGGAGTGCAGTGGCATGATCTCAGCTCACTGCAACCTCTGCTTCCCGAGTTAGAGCGATTCTCCTACCTCAGCCTCCCAGGTAGCAGGGGTTACAAGCGTGTATCACCATGCCTGGATTTTTTTTATTTTTAGTAGAGTTGGGGTTTCACCATATTACCCAGGCTGGTCTCGAACTCCAGGCTTCAAGTGATCCACCTACCTCAGCCTTTCGTGCTAGGATTGCAAGCATGAGCCACCGCACCAGCCATTAGCTTTCACCTGAATTATTTCATCAGCTCTCCATCAGCCTACCTGCTCCCACCCTGGCCCATTTTCAGTAGTATGTCTACAGTACTCAGAGAGATCATTTCTGAACAGAAGTCAGGTCAAGTGGCTCCTCTATTCAAACTCTCCAGGGATTTCTAACCTCAATTGGCACAAAACTGGCACTCTTACAGGACTTACAGCTTGGTTCTTATAGGATCTGTGAGGCTCTGCATTATTTTCCTCCTCCTCAAGTCTCCCACTACTTATCTGACTATATCTCCTTCCACTCTCACCATCGCTCATTTTGTTCCAACCACACTGACTGTCTTACAATTCTTTAATCATGTCCCTCTTCAGTACCTATGAGTTCTTTTCTTAGCCTGCTGGAGACTTGCTTCTGACAACTACATGTCTCATTTTCTTACTCTCTCAGATTTTTGGTTAAAGGTCACTTTGTCAGAGAAGTCTTCTTTGACCACCTCAAATGCACCTTATCCCCACTGTCTGTCCTCTCCTCTTGCCCTGCACCCCTTAGCATTTCCTAGAATGGTATTCTGCTTTATTTTCTTCTAAAGTATTTATCAATGATTGACATTTTATATCTTTGCTTATTGTTTGAATCACTCTATCAGACTGCAAGCCCTGTGAAGGCAGGGAGTTCATCTATTTTGTTCCCTGTTGTGTATTAATCTCTTCGAACAGTATCTTGTATCTAGTTCGTACCCCATAAATACTTTCAGTGACTGATGAATGAATGAATGAATGAATGAATGGAGACTGACTATGAACTAGACACTGCTATGGTTAGAGCAGTGAAAAAGACAGACCTGGCTACTGGCTTTATGATGCTCACACTCTACCGGTTATTGGCATTCTTATTTTCTCTAAAATGTAGCTCAAATTCCTTTTACAATCAGTTGAAAACAGAGTGAAGAAAAAGTGGGGGAAAGATACAGTGGTACAGTATGATACTGGTTAAGGAAAGAAGAGGGTCAAGATTTTAATGTACAATGTGTTACAGAGTTTCAACACTTTCTGTACTATATTAGTGTCATAAATACTGGAGTTCATTTAGGAAGGCTTCAGATACATCCTGTTCCAAAATTTGCCCTGTGGACTCTCTTTATAATGCCCATCAAGGGAAGGAAGATAGAAGTCAAGCCAAACTGCTTGGTAATTTTTTATCTCACAGGTATTCTCCACAAATGCTTTCTTTACCCAACATTATTCTTAGAGCACATTCTGCATGGAAAACTCACACCTTATTATTTGCTTTGTTTCACTGAATATCTACTTGTTCTTTCTGGCTTGTTCATATGTCCAGTGTTTCATGTGTAGCAAAACCCAGGAGCATCACAGTCTACCTGAATTATCAGGGGCAAGTTGGAAATTTTGAAAATTATTTTCCATTTCCCCATAGAAAAATCTTGAGCCCTCCTTGACCCTCTTCTTTTGCCTTTTTTTTTTTGACAAGGTCTGGCTCTGTTGCCCAGGCTGGAGTGAAGTGGCATGATCTCGACTCACTGCAAATTCTGCCTCCTGGGTTTAAGTGATTCTCATGCCTCAGACTCCTAAGTAGCTGGGATTACAGTCGTGTGCCACCAAGCCCAGCTAATTTTTGTATTTTTAGTAGAGATGGGGTTTTGCCATGTTGGCTGAGCTGGTCTAAAACTCCTGACCTCAGGTGATCTGATCACCTCAGCCTCCCAAAGTGCTGAGATTACAGGTGTGAGCCACTGCACTTGGCTCTGCATAACTTTTTAAAGCTGATTTAGTGATAATGGATTTTCCCTTTTTCTTTTTTTTTCTTTTTTCTGAGACAGGTTCTTGCTCTGTCATCCAGGCTGTAGTGCAGTGGCATGATCTTGGCTCACTGAAACCTCTGCCTCCTGGGTTCAAGTGATTCTCGTGCTTCAGCCTCCCAAGTAGCTAGGACTACAGGTGCATGCCACCATGCCCAGCTAATTTTTGTATTTTTAGTAGAGACAGGGTTTCACCATATTGGCCAGGCTAGTTTTGAACTCCTGACCTCAGGTGATCTGCCTACCTGGGCCACCTAAAGTGTTGGGATTACAGGCGTGAGCCACCATGCCTGGGGGGATTTTCCTTTCTTAATCTATGGACAGTTCTCCAGCCACTTTGAACTGTGAAGAAGCCATTGTAGGACCCTTGCTAAGTAGAGGGGCAAAGGTCAGCTTCAGGATCCTTTAAAGACTCATTGACATTTTAGGCATGGCTTAGGACAGTAATTGGTTATTTTGCTGCTGTGGAAATGGGCCTTTTTATTTCCAGCTGTATGGCTCAAGGAGTCAGAAGATATACTATTTATTTATTTATTTATTTATTTATTTATTTATTTATTAGCTAGTGGGTTTTTCCTATAATCATATAATACTGAGTAGATTTATTTTGCTTCTTGAGATTAAATTCATAATAGAGGATGGTCAGAATTTGTCTGGGGATTTTATGGGTATAAATTAAGATGACAATACTTGTTATAACATAGGAAGCGCAGGAGTGCCACACTATCCTCGTTCAGTACTAGTTTTCCATTTGGCTCCACCAAATAACATATTGGCTAGATATGAAGGACTTCCATTTGAACCACTATCACCCATCTAAATTGACTGGACCAATAAGTGTTCTGGTCACTGAGGGGAATTGCAGAGTGGGTTGGATAGTTCGGAACAAAGTCTTGAGGGAACAAATGGGGATCACTTTCAGACAATCATTGGGCGATCCTTGGATGACATGTCAGCTGCTGTCATTGGGTGGACCTCACTAGCTAATGAGAAGAAAGCTAATATAGCTGCTCAAGTCAGGTGATGCACAGGGGTCCAGGAATGGAAAGGGAACTATATGCGGGCACTGAGCCAGTTCTCTGCTGGTGACCCCTTTGGGCTGACAACAAATGGTACTTTGGCCAACTTCAGCCGTCTCTCACTATTCTGTTCGAATCCTGTCTGTCTCAACAGTCATCCTCTCTTCTCAGTCCTGGAATCTTTACTTGGTGTGGAAAAAGAAAATAAAACTTAATCATTTATTCTTATAAATATTTTGTTGAGTAACACTTAGATCACAGTTCTTGAAACTCGAGAGCCAATCAGTTACTTTCTTCCTTGGTTCCATACTTACAACTTTCTCTAAGGCAAAGGGGGAATTTACTGCAGCTGCCAGGGCTGAGGAAAGGGTCACAGCGTCTATGTGAAGAAATGAAATGGGGAGTTGAGGTGGAAGTGGTGGAGGTGGAGTGGGGAAGAGTGTGGATCACAGTTCAAAATATTCTCCTGCCCTACTCTCATTTCATTCTTGGTTAGGATGATCTATGCCAAACCCTGTATCAGGCACCTTATTTAACTTTTATAACTACCCAGTGGAAAAGATACTATTTTCTGATTTAATAGATGAGGCAAAGGAAACCCGGAGAGGTTAAGTAATGTGTACAAGATCATACAACCAGTAAGCAGCAGACCTGGTGTTCACAATCAGGGCTGTCTAATTCCCAGATCTGTGTGCATGACCACTCATTCGCTAGCCGTATTGCAAGCCCAGAGAGATGCATTTTGAGAAAAAAAAAAATGCTGTGTCCTCTCCCTTACTTTATTTCTATATTTCTAACATCAGGTTAAATGGAGGTCTCATAAAAATTGGTGTTGTGGGGTGACCATTCTTTTAGGCTTAGACCTGGACTATGTGGTAAGGGTGCACACATAGCTGGAATGTTAAGAGATCAAGCTTCTTTTTGCTGTCTGAGCCATTACAGAGGTGTCAGCTTTTCTTTTATCTTCTGGGGGTGTCTCCTATGGAAGTCCTAAGGACCTGCAGGTATCCAGCCTGCATCTAGCACTGTCCTTCCTTAGAAGGTGGTAGAAAACAGCAAGTGATTGTTTTCTTCCCTTTCACTCACAAGTTTCTTTGCTTTCACCCGGGCCTCCTTCTAGCAAACTATTCTTCCTCTGGATGGCTACTCTGGCCCATTGCCAGCTCTGCAGGAAAACAAGAAGCCTTCCTTTCTGGGATAAGAGATTTCTCATTCCCCACTGCAGCTCCCTCAGTAGATAAAGATTTTTGGCATGTTTTCAAGGATGTTGCAGCTGAATTATCCACCTCTGTGCTTTCTTCCATTTGCTTTTATGATGTTTCTTCCATTCTCCATTGTTTCTTGCAACTTTTCTTGATGACAAAAGATACCCCCCATTTACATTTGAAAAAGGGTAGTGACTACTGTTACAAAGTCAGAACAATACCCACTGAAGCTGAGCTTACTCAATTGAATAGTCGTTTAATATTTTAATAAAATAAAGACCTCTTTTAGTACCTGCTGCTGCATTTGTGAAGTTTATGATGCATCTTTTACATTCATTTCCATGTTTAAATTATAATATTTTCCCTCTCACCCTAGAGCAGCTTAATACACTGCAGGGAACACTTTCCCTTGATGATGAAAACAATATGTTTAAGGTAAGTGGGGCTTATAGTTTAAGTATAACCAGAGGACTCATTAAAGAATGTGTTCAGGCTGGGCGCGGTGGCTCAAGCCTGTAATCCCAGCACTTTGGGAGGCCGAGACGGGCGGATCACGAGGTCAGGAGATCGAGACCATCCTGGCTAACACGGTGAAACACCGTCTCTACTAAAAATACAAAAAACTAGCCGGGCGAGGTGGTGGGCGTCTGTAGTCCCAGCTACTCGGAGGCTGAGGCAGGAGAATGGCGTGAACCCGGGAGGCGGAGCTTGCAGTGAGCTGAGATCTGGCCACTGCACTCCAGCCCGGGCGACAGAGCGAGACTCCGTCTCAAAAAAAAAAAAAAAAAAAAAAAAAAAAAAAAAAAAAAAAAAAAGAATGTGTTCAATGTCCCAGTACCTGAATTCTCACTTCTAAACCACTACAATTTGTGCTTGAATTTAAAATATTGTTGATTGATAATTTCTGGGGGGAAATAAAGCATTTGTGTAAGGTTAATAAAAATCAGTTAGTAACTCTTGCTAGCTAACCCCTACAAAGCTTCAAATGATGACATTATCTTGGTGAAGTTAGATGGTCCAGAATCTGAGCTTTGAGACTTACAGCCTCTGAAACCTGATTTGTCATTACACAGAGAGAAGTATTATTCTCTCAAAGTCAGATTTATATTAACTGGACATATCAAGATTGTTATATAAATTGCCAATATCAGTTGATCAAATTTTTAAAAAGAAATGTAGTTATCATTTGCCCTGGAATAATTGTATAGCAGGAATCAGCACATTCTTTCCCTCTATGAAGACTTGCAGGTGAAACCAAATTATAAGCAGAAGATTGTAGCATGATCATAGAATCTGTGTAAAGAGATTAAATTTATTCCAATGTCAGGCTAAGATTATCTGACACAGTGGTGGTTCTCCACTCTGGCTATGTCTCTGGGACTATTGGAGTCTATGAAATTTTCAGAAGCTTGGGACCCATTTCAGACCTAAGATTAGGGCAAGGCATTTGTATTTGTTTTCTCTTAAAAAACATGTGATTCTCTTGGTCATCAGGGTTGAGATCAGTGGTCTGAAGCATTTGTCTCCACTATAGAAATGATTTTGCAATGGTGCCATATTATTCAACGTCCGCTGGGCAAGATTCCCTCCCTCCTGGATAGTATGTAGAATCACACCACCAGCATTTGGTTATTTCCCTTTGTCTGTGGTCTCAGGGACAGTCAGTTCTCTTTTTAAATAGGTTTTTGCATCTAGATAAATATATATTCTGGCCAGATTCCTTTTAATTTTAGGTAACTTTCTCCATCTCTGCTCTCATCTGGCTTGCCTGGATCATACAATTAAATCTTCAGACAATATTGTTTCTTTCTGTGCAAGCTTTGAGAGACCCCTGTTATTTTAATCCCACGCTCCACTTTGTCAACCAAGAAAAATCAGTGGGCAAAAAATATTTTTCCAGCTATGTAAGTTTATGCAGAGATAAGATATTCCATGGAAATATGCATTTGTTGTCATAAGGACCACATCCAGAGGCTTTCAACCCTTCCCCAGGTTGTAGCTAGAATCATCTCTCTTTTAAACATAGGTTTTTTGTTTTTTTGTTTTGTTTTTGTTTTTGTTTGTTTGTTTGTTTTGCTGTTGTTGTTTTCTTTTTGTCTAAACTCTGAAAACTACTTTCAAGGCAGCAGGAAGTACGGTCTGTGCACTGTTTACTTCTCTCGTCGCATCCCTCTCTCTCATCTCCTCAATCATGCTTCAGCCATTTTTGAACTTTGTTCAATTCCTTGAATGTACAATTCTTACATTTTCTCTGCCTAGGACACTATCATCATCTTCTTCATCCATTAGCTCTTCTCTTCCTTTGGTTCCCAACCTCAATGTCACTTGCTCTGTGAGGCCTTCCCTGATTTCTTCACTTGGTTTAGAAATGTTAACCATGTACTCTCATGGTACCCTTGATCTCCATGGTCAAAACTCATCATGTTTCTTAAAATTGCTCAGTGACTTGCCATTGCTTTTAGGATAAAGTCCAAATTTAGCCTACTATTTAATCAACAGTCCACCTCTTGGGGTCTTATTCCTCTGTCCTCTGGACCATTCTTTCTCAAGAATGCTTTATTTTAGCCATTTGTGGTTACTTCTTAGCTGTCTATTAAGTATCTTTATTAATAGGTCAATACATTGGAAAGATATCTTAGCTTCTTATGCTGGATCCATATTGCGATTAGAATTAAGCATATGTTCTTTGCAAATCATTATAGACAAGAGTAGAGAGGTATGATAGGTTCAAGGTGGATTTAGTTCAAAAATTTTAAGATATTCTCTTTCTTTACTACTTCTGAGTTTAATTTCTGGAGACAACCACTCTTGTTAATCACTGTGCCCATGTGCTACCCATGTCTATGTATTTACTGAATTGAATAAGGGGGAAAGAATCTTTTTGTAAGCAGAGAGTCCCAGTCAATCACATTTACCAGGCTTAATTGAGAGGAAGATAGCATACCAATGTGTTTGCTCTAGGCCAATCCCAGATTTTCCAGTAGAGTTAGAATTTCATGTAATTTTATATTTTTCTACATCGGCATTGTGTTAAATGCTTCCCTAAATGGAAATTCATTTTTAGAACTTCTAAAGGTATAAGTAAATTCACAAACTTTTCAAAAACCCTTTGTCAAGCTATATAACTATATATAACTGTATCTCTCTGGTTTGGCAAATCCTGTGGCTGTATATATAGAAGCTCCATCTTTCTCCAATAGTCGTGTAAAGGGAACAATGTTTCCTCAGCCTCTTTACAATCTTTCCTCCCATCTTGGATGCCCATACTCTCTTCATATATACCCCACTTTCCAGACAGACCTGGATTCAATTTTGTTTCATTTTCTTATTAGCTCTGCTATTTGAATTTTCACTTTTCTGCTGTATAGGCTAATAATATGAAATGGGGAAAATTAACTGAGATAATGTATGCCAAATGTTCGGTATGGTTCCTGGTTAAGACAAAAAAGATGGGCATGGTGGCTCATGCCTGTAATCCCAACACTTTGTTAGGCAGAGGTGGGATGATTGCTTGAGACCAGGAGTTTGAGACCAGCCTGGGCAAGAAGGTGAGACTCCATCTCTACAAAATATTTAAAAATTAGCCAGGCAAGGTGGCATGTGCCTGTAGTCCTACCTACTGGGGAGGCTGAGGCAGGAAGATAGCTTAAGCCTAGGAGGTAGAGACTACAGTGAACCATGATCATGCCACTACACTCTATCCTGGGAAATGGAGCTAGACCCTATCACATAAATAAATAAATAAATAAATAAGAGTTTGGTTTGATTTTCCTTTAGTGACACTGAATTCTCCATTTCCAGAACATATCTTCAAGCCCCAATATTATTGCATATTCTTTTTATTCTACCATGAAGCCTTCCCAAACTCTGTCAGAGTTAGTTCCTTCTTTCTCCAGGTATCCTCAGCCTTTTTGTTCTTATCATTCTAGTAAGACTTCTCTACCTGTTTTGGAAATCAATAACTTGCCCCAAATTCTGTCAGCTCCTCCAGAGATAGGCACTGCCTTATTCATTATTGTATCTCTAGGGATTAAAATAGTGTCTCCTCAGAGGTTGTTGTGAGGATTAAGTGAGTTAATACCTGCAGAGCTCCTAAAAAAAGACCTAGCACATAGGAAATGTTCCATGAGAATCAGCTGTGTTATCAGTTTTTGATTATCATTAGTGCCCAGCACAGGGACTTGTATAGAGCAAGTACTCAAAATGGGCTGAATGAATGAGAAAAGGGAAGAGGGAAAATACACACACCTTTCTTCTCGTTATGGTAGCTTAGCATCTTAGAAACAAATAGTGCAATTGACCACGTATTTTCATCTCCTTTTTTTTTTTTTCCTGAGACTCTCCCTCTGTTGTCCAGGCTGTTGCCCAAGCTACAGTGCAGTGACAGATTCACAACCCCCTCAATGCAGCCTCCTTGAACTCCTGGGCTCAAGGAATCCCCAGATGTCAGCCTCCCAGTAGCTAGGACTACATGTGCATGCCACTACATCTAGCTAATTTTTCAACTTTTTATTTGTAGAGACAGGGTCTCACTTTCCCAGGCTGATCTTGAACTCCTGGGCTCAAGCAATCCTCTCACCTTGGCCTCCCAGAGTGCTGTGTGATTACAGGTGTGAGCCACCACTCCCAGCTCATCTCCCTTTTTATAATGACAATTCTTTTTTTTTTTGGAAAGCCATCTCTCTTTGTGATTGTGGTTCAAAGGGTACTGAACTCATTTCCTCAGCTTAAGGTTGAACACGCAATCTAGATGTGGTCGCTTAGCATGTCCTATTCCCTGTCCATTGTGACATTGTGCTTGGAGGATAAGGACATGACTCAAGTGGTCCAATGAGAGTCAGCCTTAGGACTTTGGTTGGCACTCCCAGAAAAGAGGTAGTATTTACCACAGGTTTACTAATTTACTCAGATGTAAGACTGAGCTGTGAATGGCCATGTTTGCTGCTGATGGGAGAGAATCAGCCTGGGAACAAAGCCAGCTCAGAGCAAAGCAGAGCCAAAAGATACAGACAGATGTTTGATGATACCTCCTAAGCCCTTGGATTCAGCCATACCTGAACCCAGATCTATTTCTGAAAAATACACACTAGCATGTAACTAAAAATTGTTGTCTGACAAACCCTAGGGATCCCTGAGAGCCTTGTAGGTGCCTAAAGGGTTAAAATTATTTTCACAATAATAAGATGTTACTTATATTTTTCACTGTCATCCCCCCAGGAGCATACAGTGGAGCTTTACAGGCTAAGTTGTATGTGACAGTGCAGTTGATGGAATATAGAAGCAGATAGAAGAATGTAGCTGTCTTCCATTAAGCTAGACATGAAAGACATTTACCAAAATGTAAAATGATAACATTCTTCTGATGATATATTTTTATTTCGGAATATATAGCCACTTTTAAAATAAAATATGCATTATGTAAACATATAATGGGTGTATAGTTGTTATTTTTAGGTGAAAAAGTAAATATTTAGAAATGATTATCAGTATGAATTTCTAATATGGTAAATATTGATTAATATAACCCATATAGACAAAAAGTCTTTGGGAGGTCATCAATAATTTTTAAGAGTGTAAAGGGATTTTGGAGCCAAAATATTTGTGCACCTCTGAATTATACAAGTCAATAATTTTTATATATATATATATAAATAAAATGATTGAGACCCAACTAAACATGACCTCAGCCAAAATATATATATTATATACATATATAATATATATAAAAATATATATAAAAATATATAAACATATATTTATATACAAAATATATATAAACATGACCTCAGCCAAAATATATTTTATATATATATATATTTGGCTGAGGTCATGTTTAGTTGGGTCTCAATCACTTTCAAATGAAAGAGACTTGATATTGTATTGCATTTTACAGAAAAATATTATAACCTTGAGAAATTAGGGATGTCTTTTGGCCAATAGTAATCTCTCTCTCTCTCTCTGTGTTTTTTGGACAAAATAGTCCCCCTATCCCCCGTAATCCAAAAATAAGGAAGAGACTTGCAATAAGTGAAAGAATTCAGGTCCAGAGAATGTTAGAGTGTGTTGCAGTGTGAACCACCTACAGAAAAGAGACCCTTCTGTATCCTAGCAAAGGGATTCATGAATTCTGTCCTTATGGGAGTACTGGGGGCTGTTCCAAACCATTGGGATGTGGGTATGGTTTCAGGTCAGCAGGACCAATGTTTTAGGTTAACGAGCAGCAGTTCTTTTGTCTTTGTGATCTGTCAAAACAAGATTTTATAGCCTGAATGCTTAAAATAACTTTTTTTCTAATGGGATTTCTTACTTGATTTTTGATTTTCACCAAAATTGCTCTCAGTTTCACACTTCATATGTCAAGAAGCTGCTTTGAAAGTGTCTGAAGATTCAGCTGAATGCTGATTTCAGTACTTGGGCCGAACTGATCTATCTGCAGATTAGCCAACGTTGGAAAAAGGCCTATAACTGTATTTTTTTTCTCTTAAATTGCAAACATGGATGAGAATGTATGGACCTCTTTTTTCCAGAAACACTTAAGCAGAAAGTCATAATGACATATCATAGTGACATATGGCCAGAGAAGGCCTCTCAGAAGACGTGATGTTTGAGCTAAACCCTGTCATGGGAAGATGAGCAAAAAGGAAGTTACTGGCACAGCAAAGAACAAATGCAAGAGGCCCTACAGGCAAAAGATAAATTTGAAGATCAGAAGGAAGTCAGTGGGGCTGGAGTAGAGTGAGTAAACAAATTCCATGAAGAAAGAGAAGCAGATAGGAAACATATCATGCAAGTACTGTACTATAAAAAGTCACTGAAGGATTTCAAATGGTGAACGTAGACAAGATGTATAGAGATACAGAAAGCGAGGATGTCCTCTCCTTGGTTTAGCACTCCTGAGAAACAAGACCATTGATTGTTCCTATGTGTTCCTATGTGTATCCTAGCAAAGAGATTCATATTTTAGCTGCTTTGTCTACACATGCTGATATTTGTTTGTTTATTTGTTTGTTTTTTGAGATGGAGTCTCCCTCTGTCACCCAGGATGAAGTGCAGTGGCATGATCTTGGCTCACTGAAACCTCCTCCTCCCGGGCTCAAGCAATTCTCGTGCCTCAGCCTCCCAAGTAGCTGGGATTACAGAAGCATGCCATCATGCCCAGCTAATTTTTGTATTTGTAGTAGAGATGGGGTTTCATCATATTGGCCAGGTTGGTCTCAAACTCCTGACCTCAGGTGATGCACTGGGCTCAGCCTCCCAGAGTGCTGAGATTACAGGCGTGAGCCCCTGCGCCTGGCCTATTCATGCTGTTATTTGTATTCAGAGACACTCCCTCTATCTGCACCTGTTGAAATCCTATCCAACCTTCAGAGAACCCCTCAGAAACCACAGCTCCTTGATGAAGCTATGACGTTTGGCTGTTTGGTGCTATGTAAAGCCCATGGGCATTGGCATCCAGGAAACTTGGTTTTGTATCCTGGCTCAGTCACTGACAAAGTCATTGTGCATCTCATATAAGATTCTTAACCTTTCTGAGATCCTTGTTTTCATATATGCAGTAATGATACCCATCTTGAAGAGGTACTGAGAGGATAAAGTGAGATGGTATTTGTAAAGAACACGGCATATGATAGGTGCTTCATAAATGTTAGTTTTCTCCTGCCTTGCAAGGCAGTGGGTAGTGTTTAAGAGCATGGGCTTGACCAGGCGTGGTGGCTCATGCCTGCAATCCCAGCACTTTGGGAGGCCGAGGCAGGTGGATCACAAGGTCAGGAGTCCGAGACCAGCCTAGCCAATATGGTGAAACCCCACCTCTACTAAAAATACAGAAAAATTAGCGAGGCATGGTGGTGCGTGCCTGTAGTCCCAGCTACTCGGGAGTCAGAAGAATCGCTTGAACCTAGAGGGCAGGAGGTTGCAGTGAGCCGAGATCATGCCACTGCACTCTAGCCTGGGTGACAGAGCAAGACTCCATCTCAAAAAACAAACAAAAAACAAAAACAAACAAATAAACAACAACAACAACAAACATGAACTGTGAGTCAGAAAGGTTTGAGTTTGCATCCCATCCTGCTATAAGCTTCCTGGGTAATCTTAGGCATTATTTCACCTCTTCCCAGGTTTCTCATTTGCACATGGAGATAATAATAGTACTAAAACTATAGGATTACCATGAGGATTAAATGAGATAATTTACTGAAAGCAGTTGGCGCAGTGCCTGACAAATAATAAGGACTCAATAAATATTGGCTATTATAGACTAGAGCAGTACCCAGCATGGGTGCTGTGTGAAACACTATATGTGTTATAATGATCTATAATACTTTCTCAATGAATAACTGCTGACGGAGTTGCTAAATTCAGATCTGGAGCATGGGCAACTGGGTAAGATCAGGGGGCAGAGGAATGGGGAACTGATGCAGAGTAAATTCAATAAGCAGGCACAGAGAGCAACGTGGGCTAAGGAAGCTGGTGGTGACAAACTCTGCTCTCTTTATAATTTTGATGCATGAAAAACACAAACTGAATCTCCTAAGCTATAATCGACAAGAATAAACTTAAAAAATACAACTGAATTTCCATGAGTCATATTTCTTTCTTGATGATATTTGGAGAGATTTAGGGTCCAGACGTGATTGCTCCCACAGAATGCATGCATCTCTATCTCTGCTGGTGTAGTGTCAAGCTTGCCAACTCCACTCAGGAGGGGGTGGGCATCCAGGCTGGTGATACTTGACTAGGTTACATATCACGATCATTCTAATGCTACCCCCATAATCAAGGGGGTGCAACTGGCCCAATATTCTTGAGCAAGGAATCTTGGGAAAATGCCAAGAAAGACTTCGACATTAATATTGGTCATTGATGACATGATGACTCTCTTTCTTGGTATAAGCTCATACTCCAAATGTAAGTCTTTGAGTTCTAAAATACTCCCAAATTAGTGACACAGGCTCAGCCTCTGGCACAGTGGCTTTCATGATGAATGTTCAACTCAGTTTATTGGAGTGATATTTGGTTGAAGAAAGATAAAAAAATCTAAGGATAATATTGATACAGAGTTAGAGAGTTGTGAAAGTCAAACCTTTCCCAGAAGAACCTCTTTACACAACTCCATTCATATCACAGTCTATATAATAGCGCCCCCTAGAGTTGTGCAGGGCATGGGTTGTGTGACCATTTAGGGCATCATTAGAATTTCTAAACTGAAAACTTTCTGATTCCAAAATACATAGATGAGTATTGAACCCTTATTATGTGCCAAAGACTTGCTTAGAGATTATCTTAGTTTATTAAGAAAGGCCACAAATCTCAGGACCCATTCTTGATTTTCCTCTTCCCCTAGCCTTACTTCCAACCCAACAGCAAGTCCTGTCAGCTTGACTTTTAAAGTACAATGTGAATCTGATCACTGCTCAGCACCTTATCTGCCACTACCTCAGGTCACACCTCCATCATCCCTCACCTGCAAGATCTCAGCAGTCACCTAACTTATCACCTGCTTCCACTCCTGTTCTGCTCTGTAGCTGGAATGTTCTTTGAACAGTGTAAGTCCACTTATGTTTTTTTTTTTCCCCTTGGGATCTTTGCACTGTTGTTCTTTCCTCTTGGAGTGCTCTTCCCCAAAATCAAATGTTTTCTTCTCTTTTTATCGTTTTTGATCAGATATGACCTCCTCAGAGATGCTTTCCCTAACTACTGCCGAATCCGAAATAATCTTTCTCAATTAGAATCAGTCACTCACTATTCCATTAACCTGCTTTATTTTCTACAAAGAACTTAACATAATCTGAAATGTTATTGTTTATTTATGGGTTTACTTATTGTCTACTGCCACCACTAGAAAGAAAGCTTCATGAAGGCAGGGACTTTGTCTTGTTCACTGCTTTTTCTTTCATACTGAAAACAGTTCCTGGTACACAGTAGGCACTCAATAAATGTGTGTTAAATATGCTCAATACATTTAATCCTTAGAGTAGGGGTTCTCAAAGTGTGACCCTGGACGGTTAGCATCAGAAACAACTGTGAAATTGTTCAAAATGCAAATTCTCAGTTTCTAACTTAGACCTATTAATACTTAATCAAAAACATTAGGAGTGGGACCCAGCAATTGATGTTTTAAGAAGCTCTCCAGGAAATTCTGATGCATGCTTAAGGCTGAGAACCACTGCATTAAAACAAATATGTAAAATATTACTAGGTTTGTTGTACAGATAAGAAGGTTACATTTTAGAAAGGTAACATAGTTCAGACAAGAAAGAACTAACATTTATTTCCAAATGCCACATTATAAGCACCCAATAAATAGTATTAATAATAGTAATTGTAATTGTATTGTTACCTACTGTGCCATATGCTGTATTTGATCTTCACAATAATTCTGTTCAGTATCATTGCTTCTCTTGTTTATATATAATTATTGAGATGTAGGCATTTAAGTAATTTATCCAAGATCATCTAGCAAAAAAGAAACAGAAAGATCTGCTTGCGTCTTTCCTTTTTTCAAAGAGATCTAACTAAGGACAGATCACTGATGTGCCAGCAGATATGCAAGGAAAACACATTTGGCATTTTCTGAAACAAATGCCAAGTTTCCACATTTGGAAATGATGAATGGTGGGTCTTGACATCAAGGGTACCCTCAAAAGGGGAAGTAGATGCTCTTTCATTCTGGTGGCTTCAACTCGGAGATACTGGCTCTAGCTGACCTTGATGAGCCCCATCTTTTTCTACCTCGGAAACAGCAGCTTTGTGGACTTTGGATGTGGGCTGTCAAAAGCCTGACTTGGACATCAGGAAGGATGAATAATTGTGGGCTCAGCAAATCACATGGGCCCCACTGCCTTCATGGAAGAGAACTGACATTTGATGGTGATGGAGAAGATGATGATGGAAATATATAAATACATATACTTCTGAAGTCGAGTCACAGCTGTTCTTGGAACTGTACACCCTGAGCACATACAGACAAAACCCCAAACAGCAAACTCCTAAAATTATGCTACAGCAATCTGGTCAATTTAACCATGAATATTGATGGGGAAATTACGTCAACTGGCCTTTCCAATTCCTCCTTATTCCTTTCTGTTTTGGTTTTTATAGCAACATCAATCCATTTCTTATTTTTTAGTTCCCTTATAATAGGGAGGCAAGCATTCATGAGACGAATATGCTTTAAGTCTGTAATGTAGACAACATCACAATTGTATTAATTTTTGCTTAAAGTTGATACCTTTACAGATGGACATTTATGCATGGAGGATTTCTAAAAGATCCAAGGTGTTCATATTACTGTTGAAGTTTTGCTTTTAGGTGGCTATTGGCCATGGGACAATTGGACTTGTAGAAAGCAAAGACAATAGGCTTCGAGTTATCAGAGAAAGGGGACACTGTCTGAATCATGTGTGTCTCCAGCCCTAATGTGCAATACCTAGCACATAGTAGACACCTAAAAAATCTCTGTGGAGTGAATATTTAGAAGTTGAACATACATAGGAAATCAACAAATAGTTTTTGATTCGATAAAAGAAGGAACCAGGGAAAGATTCTCACTATATCTGCCATATGATAAGCATTCAACAAACATTTCTTGATTAAGAAAGTACTACTGAGATCCTCAGTGAATACTGAGTGAAGGTTTGGACAAATGCTTGGCACATGGCAGGTAGTCGAAAAAAGACACCAGAATGAACAATCAGTCATATTTTCTGCCACAAAAATGCTCAGAGTATAATGGAAAGACACTGGGCTACTTCCCGAGAGCAGAATCCTTATGCTTGGAACATATCTTTCTAAGTAAGTCTCTGTGTATTCCATAGCATTAACAGAAACTTGGGCTGTTCACTTGTGCAGTAACAGCTTTGTTTCTTTTCTCACCACTTCTCGGAGGCACACAGACACTCATTTATCCAAGTTCACACGTTAAGACAAGGGTATGGTCCAGGCTTCTGACACGTCCACACTCATTAGAACCACCAGAAAAGTCATTCTCCCCCCAAATGCTTAAAGAGTGCTCTCTTCGTGCACATAGATTCTTGGTGTCAGTCCACATGGCAGAGTTCTGACACATTGGATGTCATGAGCCTGTGATGTCATGGATTTTTCTAGACATCTCCCTTTGCTACCCAGTCACTAAGGCCATGTAACCAACTTGGCTTAGCTCTCACAAAGGACCATAATGGAAAAGTTTTTCTGAAAAAACAACATTTCACTTGTGACCGGCATTTTCTTCAAAACCAAGACACTATTCTCTGCTTGATTTTAGTTCACTTTGGATTAGGAGACTAGATATCACTGAGGATCTGAAATCTCTTGCATTCTGGAAGGAGGCACTCACTGTGAGAAGTCTTCATTCTTGGGTGTGTTAAGCCCTTTGTGCCTCAGTTTCTTCTGTAAAAAAGGGTCAATAATAATACACCTGTTGCATAGGGTTATTGTGAGGATAAGGAGTTATGGTATGGAAAGCACACAGAAAGGTTCATTGGAGGTCCCCAGGAAATCTTCTTTCCTTAGCAAAAACGTCAAATCTGGGAGACTGCACAGAGATCGTGGGGTCCGTCCCATATCTTGCAAAGTGGCCTTGGTAGGAGACGTGGAAGGACAACAAGGCTTTGGTCCCATTGGAAGAGCTCTCTATTCCTGTGCTATTTTCATCTGTGCAGCATACTTACTCACCTAATAGTTTGGGGTTCCATGTCAGATTGCAGGTAGCAACACCTTTCAGCTGCTGGCTAAGAACAACAACAAAAAATGAAAACAATGGATTAGTAAAATCTTTCATTTTACAAATGAGAAGACTGAGGACTCGAGGTCTCCTGATACTCATATTCAGTGATTGTTCAGTTTTCCAGCTGTGGTCCTGACTTACCTCTCAAAATTGACTGTTCTCACCCTTTGGCTATCACCCAGACCCCATTAGATAGACATAAGCGAGACATAAGTCAACTCTCATTTTCCAGTTGAAATGAAGCTTGTGTCTTTTCAATAACTTATCTGAGGCTATGCAGTTAGAAAGTTGCTTGAACTGTAATGTGGGTTCCTTTTATTCATCATTCATCACTATTTATAGAACATCTACATTTCAGTCATTTTTAGCACTATTTCTATGTACGCTCTAGAACCCTCTGCTTAGAATAGGGCTACCACCATAGGTACGAAAATTCCCACAATGCTAAAAGATCACTTTCCAAGGTCGTGTTCTCTTTCATTCCTCTTAAGGAGCCAAAAGGGCTTAAGAAACCTTTAAGCCTTCCAGAAAAAAATACCTCATAACTTGAGTTGTGAGGAGGCCAGAATCAATCTTCAACTGGTACCTTTCCTTTCTTGGTGTGACTTTCCTTATTTATAAAATGGAGATGAAAATGTTCTTCTCATAATGTTAATGGAAGAGTTGAATGAAATAATGCTCACCCCAGGCCTGTGGTCCGTCCTTGCAGAAGAAATTCAGCCAATTAGATATACCCTCTCCTTTCCCAAGGAGTATGTGCCCCTCTGTTTTCCCAGGTTTCTTTTAGGGATCCACCCCGTTTGGGTGTACTAAATTCTTGTTTCTGGTCTTTTTCCCTCTGACCCACACGAACATTTCCATTTAATCCTAGCCCCTCAAGGTCCAGTTCCCTAGATGGCACGACAGCTGTATTTGAGAGTGATTGTCTTTTTAAAAAAATCTTCACGTTAGCTCCTTGACATAAGCAGAACAGGTGATGTTACTCCCATTCCTCAGACAATAACACTGAGCTTCAGGAAAGTCAAGTGACTTGCCCAAGGTCATGCAGCTCATGGTGTCTGGGCTGGAATGCAAATAGAGGTTTATCTGACTCCTTTGGCTGCCTCCTGTTAAAACCTTTGTCTATCCTCCCCCAGCCTGGGGAGCTGTATTTTTATATAAGACAATTTTAGTCTCCTCTCAGTAGGTGGTAAAAGTACTGGTGAGGGAGGTCACTCCACCTTGGCGGCTGCTTCGAAGGCCTGGAAACGTGTGGGAGGCAGAGGGAGAGGGTTGAATGACATTTGGTCCCCCACACTGTGGGAGTTGAGGAGGTGGGAGACATTGGGACAAGTCAAGCATAAAGGAAGAGGAGGCCTTCCAAGCACTGCCCTATATAAACACCGCCGTGGCAGGGGGAAGGTTGCCTACAAGGACACACTTGATATTTCCTTGGGTTTTCAAGGGGAAGGGCTGAGTCACCACGGAAACACCGTCACTTTGCCTCCCCCAGGGTGTAGACAACTGAGGTGTGACTCTAAAATAATGCAACCGACGCTTTGCATTCCTGAGCTGTTCACATAGCCAGAGAATTGTCCCTCTTCACCCACTTCACCTTGTGGTTGAGGTTCCAAACTACTGTTTAAACTCCTATCCCCACCCCCATGCCTGCTCAGTATTCTTCTAATCCAGAGTCAGACACATTGACCATTACAATATAGGAAATATATCCCCTACCTACTTGGAAACTCATATGTAAAATTTTGCCTGCAATTAACAGAGGGCCAACTTAAAGTGGCTTAAATTATATATATATATAAAATCTTAAATAAGAAGAAATAGAGAGGAAAGTGGTTTCAGGGTTGATTAACTCCAAGACTTAAAGTCAGCAGCTTCCCTTCACCTTTCTCTCATCTTTAGCGAGTTAGTTTCATCTTTAGACTCATATGATTATGGTCCCAAGAAGGCTACCACAGCCGCAGGCTTCACGTTCTTAAACAGATGCAGAAAGAGGGGTCATTCTCTTTGTGAAGTTTTTGTTTTTTTAATCAGGGAATAAAGCCTTTCCACAAGTCCTCTGGCCGACATCCAAGTGGGGAGGGTGATAATTTCTTTTTTGGTCAAATCTCAACTTCCCTTAGCTCAAACAATCTATGCCAGCAGGATTGGAATTAGTATTACAGACTTAGATGAATAAAGACACCTCCTGGGGACTGAGGACTGAGGAGGTGCTCTTCTACCAGGACAGGTCCGTCCAGGGGGAATAGCCAAAATTAAATCAGGGCTTGGTGGTAAGGGAAGAGGAGGAAAGAAGCTGTTGGGTAGGCAACCAGAAGTGTCTTTGATAATATTACCTAAGACTGCTGTGAAGATTAAATGAGATATGTGTAAAACACCATGCCTGGTTTCTGGCAGATAGTAAATTTCAAATAAATGTTAAATGTTATCTTTTCTGCTCTGATTTTCATCCCACCTTGCATTTACTATTCCTCCAATTGGCTCATAGCCTTAACCCATATTCTCTCTGCTTAGCATGCTCTTTTCCTGGCTACCAATACCCAAGAGCTCATCTCAAATGTCAAATCTACAATAATGTTTTCCTTGATTTCTCAATCCTTCAGGTTATTTGTTTCTTATTTATGGCTTTAATCATGCTTTGTCTTGTGTTTGTGTACTTTCTGAGATTTCTCTAGAGTGTCAGCTCCTTGAGGATTACACAGGTCTCATTGATTCCTCATTTCTTTGAATAACCTCTAGTGGGCCTTACACACAATGGACACTCAGTAAATAGCCTTGGAATTGAACTGAATAAATTTTGTTCAAAGTTATTATCCTGGAGCTCCAATATTAGCCAAAGCATGTGGTACATCCTTTTTTTTTTATTGTAATAGACACAACATAAAATTTACCATTTTAGCCATTTTTAGGTGTATAGTTCAATAGCATTAAGTACATTCCCATTGTTGTACAACCATTACCACCATTCTATCTCCAGAACTTAAAAAATTTCCCAGACTGAAATCCTGTACCCGTTAAGTAATAACTTTCCATTTACCCCTCTCCACAGCCTCTGGCAACCACCATACTATGTTCTGTCTCTATGAACTTGACTACTCCAGATACCTCATGTAAGTGGAATAATACAATATTTGTCCTTTAGTATCTAGTTTATTTTACATGGCAGTTGGTCCTCAAGGTTCATCCATGTTGTAGCATGTATTAGAATTTTATTTCTTTTTAAGGCTCATATTCCATTGTGTGCAAGTACCACATTTTGCTTTTCCATTCATCCATTGATGGACATTTGGGTTGTTTCCATCATTTGATTATTGTGAATGATCCTGCTTAAACGGCGGTGTACAAATCTCTGTTCAAGTCTCTGTTTTCAACTGTTTTGTATATTTAACCAAAAGTAGAACCAATAAATCATATGACAATTCTATGTTTAATTTTTGAGGGGCTGCCATACTGTTTCTCACAGCGGCTACACCATTGGCACATTCTTTTGACTTGCACCAGTGGCAACAAATCTCAGAACTTGGAGCATGGGTATGATTTATTATTTTTTAAAATTATGCTTTAAGCTCTGGGATAATGTGCAGAACATGCAGGTTTGTTACATAGGTATGCATGTGCCATGGTGGTTTGTTGCACCCATTAACCCATCATCCAGGTTTTAAGCCCCACATACATTAGGTATTTGTCCCAATGCACTCCCAACCCCCAACAGGCCCCGGTGTGTGATGTTCCCCTCCCTGTGTCCATGTGCTCTCATTGTTCAGCTCCCACTTATGAGTGAGAGCAGAGCATGGGTATGATTTTAACATCACATGCATCCTCCAGGGTATCATGTTGGTTCATGTCTATTACAGTCGATCAAGCCTATGATGACAGCTTTCAGTAAAAAAGATGTAAGGCAGATCAGTGTAGAGATTTAGAGTTCATAGCCTAAGCCACACAGGCCTAGATTCCGAATGCTATTGCTATTACTTACTGTATGGCCTTTGGCAAATTGCTCTGCCTCACTGAGTCTCAGTTTTGTCACCTATAAGATGAGAATAACAATAGAACCCACCTCTCTGGTGACTGTGGAAGTTAATAGGATAGTGCAGGTAAAGTTCTCACTGCCGGGCATGGCAAAGTAAACATCCAATTAATGTAGTAATTAAATCATACAATACTAATAATTAAAAATGGGATGGGCCCAGATACTGATTTTGAAAGCCATTCTCAGAGAGAAATTTCAAACTGGCTTGATTAACAGTGATATTGAGTGTTTAGTCCCTGAAGGTATCTACCTTGGTGCACAGAATTTATTCAGATATCACAGTTTTGTCACATGTTGCCTTAGCTAAGATTCTTTTGGTTTCTAGTAAGAGAAGCCTGCTCAAACAGGTGTAAACAAAATGGGGAATGTATCTTAGGGATATGCGGCAGGGGAGGGAGCTCTTAAAGAACCCTGGAATAAGATGAATAAGGTATAGCCAGGCAGTGTGTGAATTTGGGTCTGGGGTCCTATGGTATCTTATTGTGATATCACCTATCTCTGGGCATCTCCTCTGTTTTCATCCTTTCTGAAGATTGGCTTACTTTGCTGGTTGTTGTACATGATATGGCCACAGCTCCTGAGTTTTGTGCTTGTTCACTCTAGGCTCAAAAACTAACTTGCTGAATCTGAATTCCCATCACAAATTCCCAGGAAAATCTGATTGTCCCTGGTGGGTCAGCTGCCCATCCTCTGTGAAACTGGGCCAGGAGGCTGTGTGATGGCCAAAGGGAACAAACATGGCTGCCCAAAGTAGATATGGTGGACTTCAGAGAAAGGGGGTTCTTGAGTTTTTTGTAGATCCACCAAAAGGTGTTCACAACAAAAGACTTTAACATGCAATATGGCTCCTTGTTGTCATATTTTTAAACCCATTTAAATAATTTCTTTAAACATTTAAATAGCTTCTTGGCTGTCCAAAGAAGAGGAAGGCTTTCATTCTTTAATCAGCAGTTCCGCTAAGAAATTGGGTTAACAAAAACCTCAGATCAAGTGTTCCCCCCTTACATTTCTTCTCAGTCAAAATATTTCATATGTTTCAGATGCCATTCTCTTTTGAGAAGGGCCCACAGTCCACACTGGACAGGAGGACTGGTCCTTGGCAATGTTACAGACTGATGATGGATGACTCATTATTACAACTCTATACATGTGTTTTGCCAGCACAAAAGGGGAAAAAAATACCACAAAAGGCGAAGACGAAGGATAAGGTCTTTAACATTTTGGCCATCCAAAGTCTTGTCATCCATCGGGTCCTGGAACTCTGCCACCCACCCACTTGGCCAGTGCTGGACTAGAAATGATAAACATAGGTCACTGTGGTTTTTTTCGTATTTCAAAAATAGAAGAAAAGAGATGTGGCTAGAATGTGGCATGTCTGGATTTCCAGATATATCTGCTTATACAGGGAGATGAAGGCCCCAGGGCATGCTATTGTAGATGTCATTACAGGGGTCCTCCAAATTTCAATGCTGTCAGTTCCCCTAGATCAGAGGAAGATACTTTTACTTGCCTTATCTTTATTATGATTATAAATGTAGTAGATTCTCACTCTTTAAAAAAAAGAAAAAGAAAAAGAAACTTTACAAAAACAAATGACTTCTCCATAATCTTATTCCACAGATATAACCACTGGAAGTCATTTAGTTTATATTCTTTCAATATTTTTTCTATACGTGTATGCTAACATAAGTAAAAGCATGCTTTTTCTACATATAATTATTTTTACCTAAGTGAACAAATACAATAGCGTGGCTCTGAAATCCTTTTTCCTAATGATGTATCTTACACATTTTTCCCTGTCAACGCCTAGAGCTCTCTCTCATTCTGTACAAGCGCACAATTTTCCATTTTATGGGTGTACTTTATTTATTCAGCCCCGATAACAGCTATTCAGGAAGTGAGAAAAATACTTAATATTTATATTTCCCCTTATTTTCTCTCTTCTTTTTTTGCTTCCCACATCTATACTATTTTATTGAGCAAAGGTGATTTTTGGATTGAAAGTCAGAATTGACTTCTGTTTACTCCAGGGGCCACATGGTTGCTTTAAAACGAGCATCTATTTTAGTTATTCACTGTGAGGCTCAGTTGTTTGGTTAATTATTCTCAACTCAAACAAATCACCCTTCATCTGTCAATTAAATGTATAGAATGTTCTGAGACCTACAGAAATGTAAGGGCTGGGAGAGATCTCAGAGCTGTAGATCTGGGAATAATCGGGGAACTGAGTCAGAGAGCTCTTCTGCAGTTTCTGGACTGCTTTTTGATATTTTCCCCCTTGTTTTGTTGCCATGGGAATTGGTGGAGTGCATTGTGTGTGTGTGGGGGGGCCGGGGTGGGGGCGTGGGGTGGGGGTGTTATGCATGTGTGTGTGTATGGGGAAAAAAAAGGCCAGGCAAGGATGCCTCCCCAGAGCAAATGCTGATCTGTGCAAAGCCCAAAAAAGTGGCCAGGTGGAATTTTGGGGTCACTAGGCAGTAGGAGAAGTGACCTTAGTAAATTAGGACACAGCTCAGGGCCAAGGTTGAATACTATTTCTGTAGTTTCCCTGAATTTGGAAAATTGATTTCTTTGCCAGTGCAATGATGCCTTGGGCATCTCTGATTAATTAAACCCCTCTAGGCTCCTTTTGTGACTAATCTTGTGGACTTCTGTGTAACATACCATTGAATAAACTAGAGGATCTTGAAAAAAATTTGTGATGGTCCTTTTTATTTATAGCGTATCCTTATTATTTATAGCTTATTTGGGCCACAAATGTTGGAAAAGAGCTTCCATTTAAGACGGATGCTGGCTACCTAGGGTGTGAGTTTGGGAGGTGTGATTGGAGAAGGGTGGATAAGGTTTTAAGATGAATTAAAGGCATCCAGCAAGTGCTTTCAAAATACTGTTGTCTGTAGTGATAGAAATGTTAGTCTGTGTTGCTTAGAAGGGCAGCCTATCTTAGAAAAGCTTTTATTCTTCAATGCTAATTTAAGCACAGTGTGGTTTCCCAAGTATAAATACAGATTTAGTGTGTACTCTACCCTACTCAATATACGATCGTGTATCTGCAAAAGCCACCTTGTTCTCAGTCTCACATTGCTGGGTGCAGACAAGAACCGTCAGCCTTACAGTTCCGATTTTTCTTGGGATAAGGATTGTTTTCTAGGGACCAAAGAGACCATTACAGCTTTTGTGATTACAAGTAAAAATTTTTTACATTAAAGTGTTCTTTTAATGTACAAAGTCCCTTTGATCAACGGTTTAATATGCTCCTCTCTAGAAATCCTGGAAGGCAGGCATGGGTTATTTATTTATTTATTTTTTTCAGATGGGGAAAATGAGCTCAGAAATAGCAAGTGGGAGCCAGGTGCCATGGTTATTAGTAACACGATCTCCAGGGTCTGGCAGAACTGGGTTCAAATGGGAGCTTTATCCCTTATTGTCGATGTGACCTTCTGCAAGTTAAGAGATTCCTCTGCTCTTCAGTTCCATTTTCAATACAGTGAGGATAGTAATTTCTACTCTATATGGATCATTGCAAGATTAAGTAAAATAAGCCATGTTAAGCATTCGGTACAGTATTGGTACATAGGAAGTCCTCAGCAAATGTAGAAACTCTGAATAATATGTTCAAGGACAAAACAATGGTAAGTTACAAAACAGGACTGCAGTTAGAGTCTGACTCTGAGCCAAGTATGTTTTTTACTCCACCATACAGCCTATCTCAAGACTCTCTGGGGGGAGTGAATTCGTTCCTGTTGGAACTATCTAGAATCGTTCCTTTGTGGTAGCTGCACATTTGAAATGTACTGATTCTGCCAACTTAGGGCATCTTTAGGACAGAAAGAACGCAAAAGGGGCGAACACGTTCTGAGTGTCAGGTACTACTGTGTGTCAGGTAGCCTTACAATATTGCCTCATTTTATCATGACACTCTCACTCATCATAAAGACAAGGAACAGGAGGCTCAAGTAGATAGCTTGCCCCAGCTCAGGCAGAGCTGCCCGACACCAAAGACATCTTTCTGCTGCTCCAACTAAGGGTTACAAAAAAGGCCTAAGAGACAAGTTTGGGCTGAGAAGGTGTGGGCTGTATTTGGTTTGCCTGCCTGTTCAAGATTCCTTCCTCAGTCTGACTCCCTGGACTATTTCGAGGCTGCCATGTCATTTCAGTCCCCCTCAAAGAGCCCTGAAGAATGTGCAGAGGAAAAAAGAAACCCAAAGAAATCTATTATTGGCACTCGCCCTTGATTTGCTATTATGACGTCCATCCTGCAAAGAAGTGTTTATACCCTTATAAGGTTCCTAGCATCATTTTAACTGTGTTATCTCCCAGTAGATGGTACAAAATGCAATCTCAGTAGCATACGGCAGAGAGAGGTGGGAGAGTTTCTTGGCTGAGGAATGAGAGAGAAATTAAAAAGGGCCTACTATGCTGAGTCACTAAGGCAAAGCAGCTTACTATGGACCACATTCAGGCCTGAGCCAAGACACAGCAGCGAGTCAGTTACTGGTTAGGGCCGCTGAGATGGTTCCTCATTGGGAGCGCATCTTCTGAGAAGCTGCAGCCAAAAAAAGGGGGAAAAACGCCAACATCCTGAACATTTTAAGTTCATCGGTTATATTTTTATACAGTTAAATCAAGTACAAAAACAGAAAAAAAAGAAAGTCATGTTTCCACCAGCTTTCCTTGAGCCTCCCCCAACACACGCTCACCAGCCGGATGAGTTAGTTCTCCTCCCTTTGTCCTCATAATAATCCATTTAGAATTACTGGGTGTTGTTCACAGGTCAGACACTGGGCCCAGAGCATCTAGCGCTTTATCTCATTTAATTGTTGCAAAAATCTCATGGGGGTACGTGCATTCCCATTTTTGAAATGAGGAAACTAATGCTTAAAGATAGTGAGTCGTTTCAGAGCCAGAGAGTTACACAGCCAGAATCAGAATCAGATGCTTTCTAACCCCAGAGATGGAATTCTTAATGGCTGGTCACTACTATTTCACCACTACCAAAAGCTAAGAGAGACAAGAAATTGTTCAGTCAGGAGTCCCAAACCTGGCTCATTATCAGAATAACTTGGTGAGCTTAAAGCAGAACTAAAAAAACGAAACAAAGCAAAAAAGATCCTTGTTTAGAAGGTTTATGTTGGACCCTGGAAATTTAAATTTATTGAGTCCCCCACCCTCAGGTGATTCTAATCAAACCTAAGTTGGAAAACATGGGTCTCATCTATCCTGTTTCTTAAAAAGCAGCAGCTTAAAATAATGGCGCTTTGCCTACAGAAGTACATCAAGTTGATGGTACACCAGAACTTGATCCTTGGTCATCTTCCCATATTACCAATGTCCATCAATTGATTAATGAACCAGCAACGTAGGTGGTCAAGTCATTAATTCTGTGAACTAGACGATGTGCCTTGCCTTGCTTTGAGGGTGGGGGTACTGGGATATTAGTGAGGACTAGATTCATTAGGGAAGGTTCTTGGATGGGGATAGACCTACATTCAACAATGTTCAATTAACATTCCAGGCTCTTTGTTCTCAATAAGTAGGATTTGGAGAGTTTCAGAATTGTGAATCAAATATGGGGTATTTTCAGAAAGAGAGAGAATTGTTGTAAGGATTTACCATTTTGTTTACTACCCAGAATCTGAAGCACCTTTCCATATTTGGTGATTTTGCTCTGTGTAAATCTATGGAAGTGGAAGAGGCTTTATAGATACTTGCACTCTTTGCCTTTGGAAGTTAGTGTATAGACATTGTGGACAATTAGATATTCCCAAGCAGATTGTACATCTAATCAACTGATATTTGGAATTCAACTGGGTGACTGAAGTCAGGCATCCAAGGTCCAGCAGTGGCAGAGACTGTGTTCAGTGTCTAAGCAGGCTGTTTCTGTGATGCACCCTTGGCTGTGGACATGGCCACTTAGCTTCCCTCAGTTCCTGACCCTTGCTCGAACCAGGCTTTCCAGCCTCCCCACTGAGTCTGGGAGCCACTCAATGGCCAGCTAAAAATGTTCTTCACTGCTTCACTTAGCCAGAATCAGTTTATATCCTTTGCAACAAAGAATCTTGGCCCATGTGCCTTTCCACACATGGCTCCCTACTTGCTCCCTGCTAGAATTTCTCAACAGTTTTCTGTTTGACTTATTCCAACATTTTCCCTAACAACAATCCACCGAAGAGGTCATTTTAAAGTGCTTCATTATAGTATGTCTTTATTTGTGAGGCATCTATCACCATAACTTCAGTTTTCAAAGATGAGGAAACTGGAGCTATTAGAAATAAGTAAGAACACCTGTGTTCAGATCTTTATTCTGATACTTCGCTCTGGGATTTTAGGAGAATCTTATTACCTCTCTCAGTCTTCATTTGCTTGTCTTTGAAAGGAAGACAGTGATCACTTATTTCTCAGGGTTGCTGGGAGGATGAAATATATGGCAAAATAGTTTAAATGTTATAAAACATATCTTAAATAAAAGTTATTATTATCACTGTGACTTTATCCCCCAGATAACCCTATGCATTTTAATTCACTTTAAATTCACTTTCAAAGGGATGACAATTATAGCCTGAAAACCCTCCCATCCTAGAGGACATTCAAGTCAACATATAAAAATTAATTTTCAACAAAATTGGTTTTCATCTGCATTTTGATTCCAATTCTGTTGATGGTTCATTTTGGGGTCCCTGATAAAGTATTTTATCGGAGTTAAGGTGACTTTACAGGAACACTGGGCTGAAGGCATCCCTTCTGAGAAAGACGAGCCAGTACTGACTCCAGTGGTCTGGGCATTTTCCCTAAAACATGTTTGGGAATGGGAAGAAAAATGATCTCTTTTAATTGGAAGGCTCATGAGGCCTGATCTACCAGAAACAATGAAGCTATCACTTAGAACACTTGTCAATGGTGAGGGCTCCAGAAGCTCCCCCTAGATGAAATGCCAAGGGCTTAATGGGCAGCAGAGGAGTGTTGGGCTCTTCCCTTGATACTGAAGAGAGGAAATGCCTTTCTGGGCAAAGAGGCCTTTTCTGGAGAAACAATTCTGCTGTATGCCTGGCTGGTGCTATGATGGCCATTTTTCATTTAGAATCTAAGGCACTGATGTTAAGCTCTCCCAAGAAATACAGGAAAGTTTGACCTTTTCCTTATTCCCTCCATGTCCAGAGCATGGAATAACTGGATTTTCTGTTTATGGAAATCTCTTTTGAGCTGTGCACTTTCCCCATGCCTTTCAGGCTACAGGTCCTTCTGAGTACTTCCCAGAAACCTAAAATACAATTTGTATCTGTTTCTATACCTGTCCTTTCTTCCTTCTCCTAATTCTATGATACCTTCTCACTGTGACATCTCAGAGGTAAAGATGTTATTCTTCTTATCAAGGGCTGACCATTGCCCTCAGTCTTGACCCTATCATTTCCTACATGTCCTATCTTCACCTCCTTTCTTCCCTGTTTTTCTCTTTAATATCTTCCTTTATTTTGTTCTATCTCCACAAACTATAAATTTACTGCAAGATTCTTTTGTCTTAAGAATTATGTTTTTGTTGACCTTGTGTTCCCTTCTAGCTCCCATCACTCTAGCTTTCCTTTACAGTCAAGCAGTGGAGGGTTATCTGTGCTCCCTGTCACACTCCCTTCACTTCATTCAGCTTTTTATGACTGTTTTCTCTGGCTCCTACCCTCCTACCACCTCACTGAAACTGCATTTCCTCAGTTTATCAATTGCAAATTCACTTGACCCTTTCAGTTCTGATCCTAGCGAAGACTGAAGCATTTGAGTGTGGTGAACTTTCTCTCTTCCTTAAAACTTTCTTCTTTTTATCATTTCCTTGACACTTCCTCCTTCTTTTCCTCCAACTTCCATGATATGCTTTCTCATTATCTTGCCCTGTCTGTCTACTTTCCTTTTCCTAGCCCCCTTAAATATGTTGCCCAAACGTGACAAGTGACAGCTAAATTTTATTCAGCTCTTAGGAATAGAGATCTATTGATTTTAGAGAAGGTAAATGATAGGTCTAAGAAGGAATATTAATCCCAGTTTCCTTCACTAGTGAATTATTTTTTCATATAATCAGATAGAATCTCAAAAAGTAAAAATTTTTTCCCTGCTTAACACTCTTCCCTTGAACCTGGCTGGGTGAGGACATGGAGTTCAGGCTATGGCAGCCATCTTGAGACCATGAGGCAGCGAGCCTGGAGGCAAAACGTCAACATGCAGAAAATGGCAGAATAAAAAAACAGAAGGAGCCTGGGTCCTTGATGACATTATTGAACTCTGGACTAACCTCAGAACCAACTAACTCCATTATTCCAACTATGCAAGATCATTACAGGGCTTTATTAATACATTAAGCTATTGTTAGTTGGATTTTTGGCTACTTGCAGCTGAATGCATTCTAACATCCCTGGCTTAAAGTATCCCCTGTACCCTAATGACTTCCAAATGTGTAACTATAGCCAATTTCTGCATGAAATAAGGTATTAAGCAATTACGATGTATCAGGCGCTATTCTGGACACATCACATATTTTAATTCATCTTTGCCACAATCCTATGATGAATGCCTTATTATTATCATCATTTTACAGGTGGGAATACTGAGCCAAAGATACTTAACTTGCTTGAAATCATAGAGCTATTACAGGTCAAAGCCACAATTTGAACCCAGTCTGACTCCAGAGCCTGAGTTCTTAAGCATTATAGTCTGCTTCCCACTGCCAGAGAGTTCAAATGTTAAAAAGTGTTTCTTTTTACAGATGTTTAATCTTCCCCCTTATTTGTTTCACCTTGGTTAGTGGTCTGCTTATTCAGAATGTTTCTTCTGTCTTCCTCCTGTTAGCTCTTCAAATATTGGAAGAATCTCTCTTGTTTCTCTTTTCTCTTCTCTTCTCCAGGCTAAAGAACACCTCAGAAACAATCACTAGAATCGTTCCTCAGATATTGGGGTTTTCAGACCACTTACCATTACCCTTTAGTCTAGACACACTCTAGTTTGTTTCTGTCTCTCTCTCTCTCTCTTTTTTTTTTTTTTTTGTATTTTTAGTAGAGACAGGGTTTCACCGTGTTAGCCAGGATGGTCTCAATCTCCTGACCTTGTGATCCACCCGCCTCAGCCCGTCAAAGTGCTGGAATTACAAGCGTGAGCCACTGTGCCTGGCCTGTTTCTTTCTCTTTTTTTTTTTTAAAAGAGATGCTTCTCACTGGACATAACACTACACACACGTGGTCTGACCAGTGAAGAGCCAGTGGGATAATCACATCTCACAAATTCCAAATAGAGATATTTACGAAGTATTGACCACTTACTATGTGCTAAACCCCATGTGAGGTGTTGTATGCACACCAAAGCTTCTCAAAGTTTCTGCTGACATACCCTGAAGACAGAGAAAGTGAATGTGTATTCCTAAGAAACAAAGGGCACAGACCATGCAGAATCTGTCTGCTGTATTGAAAGTTCTATACCATTTTGAGCTTTAAAAATGGCATCGGGTTTTTCTTTCTACTCAGTAATAGCTCCCTGTTTGGCTTAATGTAAAAATAGGTTGTAAATGATTTGCCATTGAGTAAAATAGAAACACTGGGAACATGCCTTATGTTTATGCCATGGCCTCCCATACTCCCAATCATACTGCCAAATACTCCTAGGAATTTGCCAACCTAATCTGAGAAGTGTGGCCATATATTATCTTTATTACTTACAACAACCAGGCAAGAGAAGCCTATTTGGGGACAGCTCAAGAACAGAGGCTCAGAAGTAGTTTGCCCGAGTTCTCCAAGGTAGTAAGTTGGACTTGGCTTTGAATCTAGATCTGTCCAACTCCTTTCCACTACACTCTGGGCTGCCTTTGTAGATAATATGCATGAGTATATATCTGAGAATCTAACTTTAGTCTTCTGTAAAGCAGAGGATTCCACTCTTGAACACTTTTGTGCCAGCCTGATTCACAAACACAAACATTCTTCCATTAGCTCAGCCCAAGCTGGTGTGTGGAACTGCTGGCTGTTGTCCACCTTGGAGCCTGTTTCCTAGGATCTGCTGCAAGGATTCTATATGGTGAGAAATTTAATTTTTGGATCCAAATTCTGGACTTGATGTTTATCTCTTCTACCTTTCCTTTCTGCCATCTGTTTGAGCTTGTCTAGGTAGTTTTGAATCCTAATTTGGTGAATAAACCTGCTTCCTTAACCTCATGATAGGAATTGCATCTCCATTGCTCCAGGAAGTTTTCTAGAGGCCATCTTAGACTACAGAACTATTAGGTAAAATTCCTACTGAAGCACCATTAAAGACAAGTGTGTGTGTATGTGTCTGTGTGGTTTTCAGAATTGAAAACTACCTGTCTCTAGCAAAGCAGGCTTTGACATTCCCTCCTCATTCTTCTCAATGCTGTCAATGAAGAAGTGTTCCTGGTAGTTCTGAGAAAATAATATGTCAGGGAATGGGTGGGGCTAAAAATACAAGCACCCAAGCCCTGTTTGCACTTTCCCTGAAATTTAGCAAAGAGAAAATTTTTATGACAAAATCTGCCCTTCTGTGTTCTCCACGGTCCTCTGCGACCCCTCTCCTCTTTGGCATCTTTCCTGAGGGCTGCTCCCTGACTGCTTCACCCTTCTCCACTAGTCCTTTCCTTGCCACCAGCGCAGTGTCTGGGTCACTGCCTCCATGACAGCTCCTACTCTACCATCAAAACCCAGAGCTTGAGGAAGGTAACATAGGACAGCCACACATGTCTATAGTAAATGCAGCTTCATTAGAGCCCACACATACCTTTTAACAAATGGGAAAGGTGAGGGCCTGTATTAGGGTTCTCTAGAGAGACAGAACTATAGGGGATATTATATATTAACACATATATAAAGGGCAGTTTATTAAGGAGTATTAACTCACACAATCACAAGGTCCCACAATAGGCCGTCTGCAAGTTGGGGAACAAGGAAGCCAGTCCGAGTCGCAAAGCTGAAGAACTTGGAATCACGTTTGAGGGCAGGAAGCATCCAGCATGGGAGAAAGATGTAGGCTGGGAGGCTAAGGCAGTCTAGTCTTTTTATGTTCTTCTGCTTGCTTTTTATTCTGGCCATGCTGGCAGCTGATTAGATTGTGCCCACCCAGATTGAGGTGGGTCTGCCTTTCCTTGCCTACTGATTCAAATGTTAATCTCCTTTGGCTCCACCCTCACAGACACACCCAGGATCAAGACTTTGCATCCTTCAATCCAATCAAATTGACACTCAGTATTAACCATAATAAGTCTACCCCTTATCACCTTGAACCCATACACATCTCCTGAGATCATACATAATATTCAAATAAAGATAATCATAAGGTCATAATTATGCCTAACATAATAAAACTATTCTTTGTACAACTGGAAATGCCATTTGTGCAATCCAGTTTGTACAATCCAAATGCTATTACATAAAGTTAACAACATTTAAATGATGATAAGAAGTCAATAAATCTTATGTCACATGATAAAGGAAAAAGGAAATAAAATGAAGATTTTTTTCTTAATACAAGTGTATATATGCCAAACATGTTTTTAACAAAAGAAGGAGGAAAGACTCATGATAATTACAGTCCTCATTTCTGCAGCTGGTCACATGGTCTTAGCTGGTATTGATGACTATCTTCTTCTACTACACATTCTGTATTCCCTTTACCTTCAGTAAGCACCTCAATAGGTTATGGATTTTTCCTGGTAGAGTGACCCAAACCTTCATTCCTGAAGGGTCTGGGTCATGGATTGAGCTATTGTAATTTCCCATTGATCTTTTTTTTTTTTTTTTGAGACGGAGTCTTGCTCTGTCACCCAGGCTGGAGTGCAGTGGCCGGATCTCAGCTCACTGCCAGCTCCACCTCCCGGGTTTACGCCATTCTCCTGCCTCAGCCTCCCGAGTAGCTGGGACTACAGGCGCCCGCCACCTCGCCCGGCTAGTTTTTTGTATTTTTTTAGTAGAGATGGGGTTTCACCATGTTAGCCAGGATGGTCTCAATCTCCTGACCTCATGATCCGCCCATCTCGGCCTCCCAAAGTGCTGGGATTACATTCCCATTGATCTTAATCAACAGGGCATGGTAATACTAAGAGACGCCCCAAGGGATCTCCTGTATTCCACACATACTCTTCCTTAACTCAACTGTGGAGTAGTAGACTGATTTCATCTTAATAGTCTGGGTCAATCACCCCAGCCAACATTGTAACTCCCTTCTTAGCCTGTTGACTTAAAGGTAGAAGGAGTCTGAAGTGTCCGGGTGGCAATCTTAGGACTGATAGGCCATTCTACTGTTCTGTCAGTCCAGCTGCTTCAGGACGATGGGGAACAGGGCCAGAGAGAAGAAGTGGTAGAATGGAGAGAGAAATAAATGATAGAATTAAATTAAATTGCAAGCTGCCTGATCAGTGGTTAAATCAGCTAACCCAGCAAAACTGGTCTGTACTGTCAAGGCCAAAGCTGGACTCTGTTTCTTTATATTTGTCCAGAAGAACTTCTTTCTTTTCTAATGAAAGCAGGAGAAATAGCTCGAAGCAAGGATGAGGTCCACTGGCAGGGTGCAGAAAGGGTGGGAGGGATAAAATGTTTCTTTCCTCAGAGAAAATACCCAGATCAAAGAAAACAGTTGCCTCAGCATCTTGGGTAATGAAGTTTTCATAGCCCTGGGCATAGCCATAGCAGCTATCCTTGATGACCAAGGAAACCCTGCAATTGATTGAGCCCTGCTCTGGTAGTCAGCTGTCTGTTCTTGTAGATCAGACAATGGAACAGATGAAGAGCAATGCTACCAGCCTGTGCTTCCCACTGTTTCCAATGCTAGCAGTACTGAGCCGAGGTGAGCCTCTCACCACCCCACATCCCTTGGCAATGCACCAGTTGCATTGACCTGGCTTGTTCACTGGCCTTGACCTCCAGCACTGTGCATTTTCCATTGTACCAATCTGGTTTCTACTGATGTCTGAAGATCCTGAAGGTTAAGCCATCAGGAAAGGTCTTTTAGTAAGGAAGCAGGATCAGGTAGTAGTGGTTTAGCAGTAGTTCCCTAAAGTTAAACTTTTTGGTTTTAAATCCTACTTTATCCTTACAGCTACAGAACCCTTGGCAAGTTATCTTCCCTTTCTAATCTTCCACTCTCTCAGCTATAAAATAGGGATAATAACTAAGCCACCTGGGGTTCTGGAGATGACCAAATAAAATAACACACATAAAGCAATTGGTGCTATAGCAAGTGCTCAGTAAATGTTAGCCATTGGTAACATGTAATTAACAACTCATTTTCCTTTCCCAAGGAGTGTGAGATGAAAATGGGAAATATATTGAAGGCCTATGTGATTTTGCATATGGGATAACAAAAAAAAAGCACTGGACTAGAAATCTACTCTGTTGATGCCTTTCTGTCTCACCTGGGGAAAATCTTTTTTTATTTCAGGCCTTAGTATTCCCATCTGTAAAATGAAGGCTCCCTGAGGTCCTTCTGTAACTTACATTTTATGCCCCAGTTTTTAGAGATGCAGCAAGCCATTGGGAATAGTATTTGAAGAATTAGAGTTAGTTATCCATGCTGATCAGTGCTAAGAGCTGCCTATTTTCTCAGCCTCTCCCTTGAGCAAATGCATGAGTGGTGGGGGCAAAGGAGGGCCTGTGTTTGAAGCATGGGAGACATAAGAACATCTGATTCAAGAGTAGACTTTTTTTGTGTGTTGGGGGGGGATGTGTGTGCATGTATTTTAAATTAGAAGTCCAACAGAGAGATGGGAAATGGAAATGGCTTTATTCTTATGATCAGAAAGTTAAGTGTGACAGAGTTATGACTAATTCACAGGTAACGCAAGCTCCAGAGGAGAGCACTCAGGAAGTAGATTGGCATGTGTGCTATTTTTACTGCCTCCCTTCCTCCCTGGCTGTCCAGAGCCTGAAGTGAGCCTTGCTCATGGGCAGGTGGGGAATTTCCTTGAGGTATCAAATGTGCTGATGTCGCTTTATAGCCTAGTTATTTCATGAAAAGAGAGGTGGAGGAGCCAAGCAAAGGATGCCTGGTAGGATGGAAGCAGAACTCAGAAAAACATAATCCTTCATCACTGCCAAATCCTGTCTCCGAGGGTCTAACCTCTGGATCATCATTTGCGTCTGTGCTGGGCATCTTCTGTGTCTGGGGATCTGGCCAGCATGTTTTCTTTCTCTCTCATTTGAGATACTGCAGGCTTCTCCACATTAGGTCAGAGAGCCATCAAACACTAGTGTGACCAATGAGAAGAGAAGGGATCTAAGACCTATTAAGAGCCAGTGAGGCACCACACACTAGGATTGTTGATTTACACACCTTCTCTCCTTCATCTTCACAATATCCTATGGGATGGGTGTGGTAGTTCCCATTTCAGTTAAGGAAACTAAGGTTCAGGGAGATTAAGGAGTTTGTCAAAGTTCAGGCAGCTAAGAGGTAGCAAACCTCGTATTTGAACCAAGATACATCTGATTTCAAAGTTTTTGGGTTTTTTTTTTTCTCGAGAAAATCACACTTTCATGTCAGCATTGTATGTTCAGCCAAGAGTCAGGGGATAGACTTACTTTTCAGTCAGTTCCTTACAACTCTACCTGTTTTACCTGTTTTCCAGCTCTACTGTCTCCCTTGGTCCATACTGGAAGATCATTATTGAAAAGACCAAATCCAATAAGAATATATTTAATCTGAATCATGCAGACTAAACTTAAGTTTCTGACAATCCTGTGTTATGCAGACCAAACTTAAGTTTCTGACAATCCAAAGGCAAAGGAAGAATGTGAATCAATAAATATTATATAAAGCATGAAAGAAACATGCCCAAGGGGAGGCATTATATTTTATAATGCAAATTCTTTGAGCAAGAATAGTAAATATGTATACCACAACTCCTACTCCTAAGCTCAAAACAGACATGATTAATTGATCACAGAACTCCTTCTCCCATAACCCAAGTACAGCCTCAGAGTCCTCAAATCCTCCTCAGGAAGCAGGCACCAATTAATTTGGAATCTCTTTATCATTCCTGTCTGACAGAGAAGCTATTCATTTCTTCACCATTCCTGTCTTACAGAGAAGCTATTAATTTCACCTCAAAGATGCAACACAATTTTCTTGGAAGAGGCTATATTTGAGAAATATCTTGAGAAATGAGCAGTATGGTAGTGGGTAGGGAATGGTCATCCTAAGGGAACAGCATAAGCAAAGTTAGGGAGGCCAGGAGGGAGAAGAACTTAGGAACAATGAGTAATCCGGTGTGAGTGTTTGTGTGTTAGGGTAGGGAATGGGAATTGTGGTCCTTGGGAAAAAAAGAGAAGTTAATTGGATTAAAGTACAGAGGGTCTTGAAAATCATGTTAAGATAGCTATTCTTTCTTTCATAAGTTGTAAAGCATCATGCTGAGATGTGTTCTAGAATAGCACTTCTGGCAGTACAGTACAGAAAAAGTGAGAGAGGTTTCCACGAGGTGTAAGAATTTTAAAAATTCTAGATAACAGAAAATAAAGGTCTGAATCAAAACAGTGGCAGTTGGGAAAAAGGAAGGAAAGAGGGAAGGAAGGAAAGAAACAAGGAAGAGATGGAGGAAGCCATATATTTAACAAGTATCTATTATGTGCCTGGCATTATTCAAGACTCTGGGATATAGTGGTGAACCTGACAGATAAAAACCCTGGCCCTCATGTAGTTTCCATGGGTGATACAAATAATAAATAGCAAACAACAACCGAAAGATTAGGATTAATTAAGACAGAGATAAGTGCAATGAAGAAAATAAAACATGGTGAAGTGCTAAGGAAGTACCTGGAGGAGACAAGACAAGATTGGAAAACCATAGAAGACTGAGTGTGGAGGGGATATTTGGGCTGAGATCTGAATGTATGAAGAAACTAGCCATGCAAAGATCTAGGGAGTCAAGGCGTTAAGGTGGAAGACACTTAAAGAGCTTTCAGAGCAGAAAGGCTCCAGCATGGCTGAACCCTGGGGAGTAAAAGGAAGGTGATGTGGGTAAGGCTGGAGATAACAGGGTTCCAGGTATTCTGAACTATCCAAAACTGTTCAGCAGCAGGATGCCTTCATTGCTTTATGTTTTGAACAGATCACTTTGGCTGCTACTTGGAGAATAGACTGGAAATCAGTTAGGAGGCTATCTTTATATTCTAGTCTGGAGCTGATGGTGGCTTGACCTAACAAGCCACCAAGGAGATGAAGAGAAGCTTGCAAATTCAGGATATATGCTGCAAGTAGAAGTGATTGGAATAGATTCAAAATTAAATATGGGAGTGGCAGGGAAAAAGAGGAATCAAGACTAATTTGTAAGTATGGATTGAGAAACTAGGGGGATGAAAAGAAAAAAAAGGCAAAGAAGAGCATAATTACTATCTATATACTACATATACTACGTTTTACCCTGGAAGGGTTTAACATTTAATACAGTGGGAGAAGTGCCATGTCACCATTCTTGCTTTACAAGGACTCTTCATGGTTTTTTCAGAGCCCAGGAGGTACTGCATGAAAGGGCATAGAAGGAAATGCTAGAAATAAGAATGACCTTATTCCATTCTCATACACAGCTAAGGTAAAATACATGGTTATGGTATTTCTGGAGAGCTATTTGGCAAATGATATCAAAAGCTGTAAAGTGTTTACACCTCGTTGGCTAAGAAATTTCAATTCATGGAATAGATCCTAAGGCAACACTCAGAGAAAAGCATAACTATTAAGAACATATGTTAATGTCAACATTACTTATGAGAACAAATGGAAACATCCTAAATGCCCAACAATAGATGATTGCCTTAAAAATTGTGATATATTCATGTTATAGTAGATATCTGTTACAAAAATGAAATTTTAGTGGAATAATTAATGATGAGAAAAATGCAAAAGCAGAGTACAGAACCATGAAATGATCTCTATTCTGTAAATACGCATATAGGTGACAATAGGGGAAAATTACAATCTTACCAGCTGGTATTAATATTTCTCTGGGTTAAAGTACTGAAGACATTTAGAAGCTGTTCTTTGATAAGTTGCTTGGATAGGTGTAAGACCCCCAAGGGTGTACTCAAATAATAAACCGTAATCCCTAAACTCTTCTGCTTTCTAAAGAGGTACATTCTATTGATTGTAGGATTTGCTGAGCAGAAGATAGAGAAAATATGCACATCTTTGGGTAGCACAGCATTGTTTGGCATAAGTGAGACAGGGCAGTTAGGAAGTCTACCGTGTCACATAGGAGAGAGAGAAAGGACATCCGGAAGGTGGTGGTTGGGTGAGGCAGCATAGTGAGAAGGGAACCTTGGCAAAATGTTTAAGTGGTACTGTCAGGTTGTTTGCTGTAAGCTTTTTGTTGTACATCCTCTCTTCCATGTCCCTTAAGGTATCTTCAGTAGATTATCTGTTTTTCACTAATTAGATTGGACATCTGTTGTTTATGCCCATCCACAATCTATTTCATCTTCTGCTAACAACACCTTGGTTTTCTTCTGAGCAAACTCCCATCCTTCCCTCCCAGTCCACATGGTTTTGATGTTACTGACCCACCCCCTCACCCCCAAATCCAGGGATGGGTACAATGACTCAGACCAGGCTAAAGAGAACATCACATGTCTCTCCCTCAAGGTGATCAATTCAAGGATGGGCATGGAATCTCATGAAATGGAACCATGCCATTCTCCTTGAGACTGTTGAAAGAGTGGTGTTCTCTCTCTCTTTTTCCCTGGATTTTTAAGGGGAAAGTATGAGTTTATCAACCAGAATTATAAGGATATCAACCTAAAGCTTTTTGTTACCCCTCTTGCCACCACAAGAAGAGAACTTGCCTATGAATGAAGTTAACCTGAAGGAAGATGGAGCTAAGAGATGAACTGAGACAGGGATATAGTCATACTATATGCCGGCATTATCACTGGACCTTTTTTGGAATGTTATGTGTATGTGCAGGAGAGGACAATGGTTCTTAAAAATATACTATGAAATAATCTGACAAAGGGCTAATATCCAGAATCTACAAAGAACTTAAACAAATTTGCAAGAAAAAAACAAACAACCCCATCAAAAAGTGGGCAAAGGATATGAACAGACACTTCTCAAAAGAAGACATTTATGTAGCCAACAGACACATGAAAAAATGCTCATCATCACTGGTCATGTAGTTTCCATGGGTGATACAAGTAATAAATAGTAAACAACAACCGAAAGATTACAACTAATTAAGACAGAGATAAGTGCAATGAAGAAAATAAAGCAGGGTGAAGTGAGCAGTATGAGAAATGCAAATCAAAACCACAATGAGATACCATCTGACGCCAGTTAGAATGGCGATCATTAAAAAGTCAGGAAACAAGAGATGCTGGAGAGGATGTGGAGAAATAGGAATGTTTTTATACTGTTGGTGGGAGTCTAAATTAGTTCAACCCTTGTGGAAGACAGTGTGGCAATTCCTCAAGGATCTAGAACTAGAAATACCATTTGACCCAGCCATCCCATTACTGGGTATATACCCAAGGGATTATAAATCATGCTGCTATAAAGACACATGCACACATATATTTATTATGGCACTATTCACAATAGAAAAGACTTGGAACTAACACAAATGTCCATCAGTGATAGACTGAATAAAGAAAATGTGGCACATATACACCATGAAATACTATGCAGCCGTAAAAAAGGATGAGTTCATGTCCTTCGCAGGGACATGGATGAAGCTGGAAACCATCACTCTTAGCAAGCTATCGCAAGGACAGAAAACCAAACACCGCATGTTCTCACTTGTAAGTGGGAGTTGAACAATGAGAACACATGGACAAAGGGCAGGGAACATCACACACTGGGGCCTGTTGGGGGTAGGGGGCTGGAGGAGAGACAGGATTATGAGAAATACCTAATGTAAATGACGAGCTGATGTGTGCAGCAAACCAACGTGGCACATATATACCTATGTAACAAACCTGCATGTTGTGCACATGTACCCTAAAACTTAAAGTATAATAAAAAAATTCAGATTTTTTTGGGGGGGCCTTGCCAGCCTTGATAATTGCATAAGCCAATTTCTTTTTTTTCTTTTTCTTTTTTTTCTTTTTTTAATTATACTTTAAGTTCTAGGGTACATATGCACAATGTGCAGGTTTGTTACATATATATACATGTGCCATGTTGGTGTGCTGCACCCATTAATTCATCATTTACATTAGGTATATCTCCTAATGCTATCCCTCCCCCCTACTCCCTCCCCACAATAGGACCTGGTGTGTGATGCTCCCCTTCCTGTGTCCAAGTGATCTCATTGTTCAATTCCCACCTATGAGTGAGAACATGCGGTGTTTGGTTTTCTGTTCTTGCAATAGTTTGCTGAGAATGATGGTTTCCAGCTGCATCCATGTCCCTACAAAGGACACGAACTCATCCTTTTTTATGGCTGCATAGTATTCCATGGTGTATATGTGCCACATTTTTTTAATCCAGTCTGTCACTGATGGACATTTGGACTGATTCCAAGTCTTTGCTATTGCGAATAGTGTCACAATAAACATACATGTGCATGTGTCTTTATAGCAGCATGACTTACAATCCTTTGGGTATATCCCCAGTAATGGGATGGCTGGGTCAAATGGTATTTCTAGTTCTAGATCCTTGAGGAATTGCCACACTGTTTTCCACAATGGTGGAACTAGTTTACAGTCCCACCAACAGTGTAGAAGTGTTCCTATTTCTCCACATCCTCTCCAGCACCTGTTGTTTCCTGATTTTTTTAATGATTGCCATTCTAACTGGTGTGAGATGGTATCTCATTGTGGTTTTGATTTGCATTTCTCTCATGGTGAGTGATGATGAGCATTTTTTTATGTGTCTGTTGGCTGTATGAATGTCTTCTTTTGAGAAGTGTCTGATCATATCCTTTGCCCACTTTTTGATGGGGTTGTTTGTTTTTTTCTCGTAAATTTGATTGAGTTCTTTATAGGTTCTGGATATTAGCTCTTTGTTAGATGAGTAGATTGCAAAAATTTTCTCCCATTCTGTAGGTTGTCTGTTCACTCTGATGGTAGTTTCTTTTGCTGTGCAGAAGCTCTTTAGTTTAATGAGATCCCATTTGTCAATTTTGGCTTTTGTTGCTGTTGCTTTTGGTGTTTTAGACGTGAAGTCCTTGCCCATGCCTATGTCCTGAATGGTATTACCTAGGTTTTCTTCTAGGGTTTTTATGGTTTTAGGTCTAACATTTAAGTTTCTAATCCATCTTGAATTAATTTTCGTATAAGGAGTAAGGAAAGAATCCAGTTTCAGCTTTCTACTTATGGCTAGCCAATTTTTCCAGCACCATTTATTAAATAGGGAATCCTTTCCCCATTTCTTATTTTTGTCAGGTTTGTCAAAGATCAGATGGCTGTAGATGTGTGGTATTATTTCTGAGGGCTCTGTTCTGTTCCATTGGTCTATATCTCTGTTTTGGTACCAGTACCATGCTGTTTTGGTTACTGCAGCCTTGTAGTATAGTTTGAAGTCAGGTAGCGTGATGCCCCCAGCTTTGTTCTTTTGACGTAGGATTGTCTTGGCAATGCGGGGTCTTTTTTGGTTCCATATGAACTTCAAAGCAGTTTTTTCCAATTCTGTGAAGAAAGTCACTGGTAGCTTAATGGGGATGGCATCGAATCTATAAATTACCTTGGGCAGTATGGCCATTTTCACGATATTGATTCTTCCTATCCATGAGCATGGTATGTTCTTCCATTTGTTTGTGTCCTCTTTTATTTCACTGAGCAGTGGTTTGTAGTTCTCCTTGAAGAGGTCCTTTACATCCCTTGTAAGTTGGATTCCTAGGTATTTTATTCTCTTTGAAGCAATTGTGAATGGGAGTTCATTCATGATTTGGCTCTCTGTTTGTCTGTTACTGGTGTATAAGAATGCTTGTGATTTTTGCACGTTGATTTTGTATTCTGAGACTTTGCTGAAGTTGCTTATCAGCTTAAGGAGATTTTGGACTGAGACAATGGGGTTTTCTAAATATGCAATCGTGTCATCTGCAAACAGGGACAATTTGACTTCATCTTTTCCTGATTGAATACCCTTTATTTCTTTCTCTTGCCTGATTGCCCTAGCCAGAACTTCCAACACTATGTTGAATAGGAGTGGTGAGAGAGGGCATCCCTGTCTTGTGTCAGTTTTCAAAGGGAATGCTTCCAGTTTTTGCCCATTCAGGATGATATTGACTGTGGGTTTGTCATAAATACGTCTTATTATTTTGAGAGACGTTCCATCAATACCGAATTTATTGAGAGTTTTTAGCATGAAGGGCTGTTGAATTTTGTCAAAGGCCTTTTCTGCATCTATTGAGATAATCATGTGGTTTTTGTCTTAGATTCTGTTTATATGCTGGATTATGTTTATTGATTTGTGTATGTTGAACCAGCCTTGCATCCCAGGGATGAAGCCTACTTGATCATGGTGGATAAGCTTTTTGATGTGCTGCTGGATTCGGTTTGCCAGTATTTTACTGAAGATTTTTGCATCGATGTTCATCAGGGATATTGGTCTAAAATTCTCTTTTTTTGTTGTATCTCTGTCAGGCTTTGGTATCAGGATGATGTTGGCCTTATAAAATGAGTTAGGGAGGATTCCCTCTTTTTCTATTGATTGGAATAGTTTCAGAAGGAATGGTACCAACTCCTCCTTGTACCTCTGGTAGAATTCGGCTGTGAATCCATCTGGTCCTGGCCTTTTTTTGGTTGGTAGGCTATTAATTATTGCCTCAATTTCAGAGCCTGCTCTTGGTCTATTCAGGGATTCAACTTCTTCCTGGTTTAGTCTTGGGAGAGTGTAAGTGTCCAGGAAATTATCCATTTCTTCTAGGTTTTGTAGTTTGTTTGCGTAGAGGTGTTTATAGTATTCTCTGATGGTAGTTTGTATTTCTGTGGGGTCGGTGGTGATATCCCCTTTATCATTTTTTATTGTGTCTATTTGATTCTTCTCTCTTTTCTTTATTAGTCTTGCTAGCGGTCTATCAATTTTGTTGATCTTTTCAAAAAACCAGCTCCTGGATTCTTTGATTTTTGGGAGGGTTTTTTGTGTCTCTATCTCCTTCAGTTCTGCCCTGATCTTAGTTATTTCTTGCCTTCTGCTAGCTTTTGAATGTGTTTGCTCTTGCTTCTCTAGTTCTTTTAATTGTGATGTTAGGGTGTCGATTTTAGATCTTTCCTGCTTTCTCTTGTGGGCATTTAGTGCTATAAATTTCCCTCTACACACTGCTTTAAATGTGTCCCAGAGATTCTGGTATGTTGTATCTTTGTTCTCATTGGTTTCAAAGAACATCTTTATTTCTGCCTTCTTTTTGTTATGTACCCAGTAGTCATTCAGGAGCAGGTTGTTCAGTTTCCATGTAGTTGAGCGGTTTTGATTGAGTTTCTTAGTCCTGAGTTCTAGTTTCATTGCACTGTGGTCTGAGAGACAGTTTGTTATAATTTCTATTCTTTTAAATTTGCTGAGGAGTGCTTTACTTCCAACTATGTGTTCAATTTTGGAATAAGTACAATGTGGTGCTGAGAAGAATGTATATTCTGTTGATTTGGGGTGGAGAGTTCTGTAGATGTCTATTAGGTCTGCTTGGTGCAGAATTGAGTTCAATTCCTGGAGATCCTTGTTAACTTTCTGTCTCGTTGATCTGTCTAATATCGACAGTGGGGTGTTAAAGTCTCCCATTATTATTGTGTGGGAGTCTAAGTCTCTTTGTAAGTCTCTAAGGACTTGCTCTATGAATCTAGGTGCTCCTGTATTGGGTGCATATATATTTAGGATAGTTAGCTCTTCCTGATGAATTGATTCCTTTACCATTATGTAGTGGCCTTCTTTGTCTCTTTTGATCTTTGATGGTTTAAAGTCTGTTTTATCAGAGACTAGGATTGCAACGCCTGCTTTTTTATGTTTTCCATTTGCTTGGTAGGTCTTCCTCCATCCCTTTATTTTGAGCCTATGTGTTTCTCTGCATGTGAGATGGGTCTCCTGAATACAGCAAACTGATGGGTCTTGACTCTTTATCCAAGTTGCCAGTCTGTGTCTTTTAATTGGAACATTTAGCCCATTTACATTTAGGGTTAATATTGTTATGTGTGAACTTGATCCTGTCATTATGATATTAGCTGGTTATTTTGCTCACTAGTTGATGCAGTTTCTTCCTAGCATCGATGGACTTTACATTTTGGCATGTTTTTGCAATGACTGGTACCTGTTGTTCCTTTCCATGTTTAGTGCTTCCTTCAGGATCTCTTGTAGGGCAGGCATGGTGGTGACAAAATCTCTAAGCGTTTGCTTGTATGTAAAGGATTTTATTTCTCCTTCACTTATGAAACTTAGTCTGGCTGTATATGAAATTCTGGGTTGAAAATTCTTTTCGTTAAGAATGTTGAATATTGGTCCCCACTCTCTTCCGGCTTGGAGAGTTTCTGCCAAGAGATCTGCTGTTAGTCTAATGTAAACCAACCTTTTTTGTGTGTTACCCGACCTTTCTCTCTGGCTGCCGTTAACATTTTTTCCTTCATTTCAACTTTGGTGAATCTGAAAACTATGTGTCTTGCAGTTGCTCTTCTCAAGGAGTATCTTTGTGGTGTTCTTTGTATTTCCTGAATTTGGATGTTGGCCTGCCTTACTAGGTTGGGGAAGTTCTCCTGGATGATATCCTGTAGAGTGTTTCCCAACTTGGTTCCATTTTCCCCGTCACTTTCAGGCACACCAATCAGACGTAGATTTGGTCTTCTCACATAATCCCATACTTCTTGGAGGCTTTGTCCATTTCTTTTCACTGTTTTTTCTCCACGTTTCTCTTCTTGCTTCATTTCATTCATTTGATCTTCAATCACTGATACTCTTTCTTCCAGTTGATTGAGTCAGTTACTGAAGCTTGTGCATTTGTCACGTATTTCTTGTGTTATGGTTTTCATCTCTATCAGTTCTTTTAAGGTCTTCTCTGCATTGATTTTTCTAGTTATCCATTCATCCATTCTTTTTTCAAAGTTTTTAGTTTCTTTGCGCTGGTTACATAGTTCCTCCTTTAGCTCTGAGAAGTTTGACTGACTGAAGCCTTCTTCTCTCAGCTCGTCAAAGTCATTCTCCATCCAGCTTTGGTCTATTGCTGGTGATGAGCTGTGTTCCTTTGGAGGGGGAGATATGCTCTGATTTTTTGAATTTCCAGCTTTTCTGCACTGCTTTTTCCCAGTCTTTGTGGTTTTATCTGCCTTTGGTCTTTGATGATGGTGTCGTACTGATGGGGTTTTGGTATGTGTGTCCTTTCTGTTTGTTAGTTTTCCTTCTAACAGTCAGGACCCTCAGCTGTAGGTCCGTTGGAGTTTGCTTGAGGTCCACTCCAGACCCTGTTTGCCTGGATATCAGCAGCGGAGGCTGCAGAAGATAGAATATTGCTGAATAGCGAGTGTTGCTGTCCGATTTTTGCTAAAAAAATTCAGATTTTTAAAAATACATAGAATGAGTATAACAAAGCCTAGATGTGCCTCACCACCCAACTAAGATATAAAATATCACCAACATGGTTAAAGCATTCTTTTCACTTCTTACTAATCACAATCATGTCCCTGCCTTTTCAAATTGAGGTTTATTTCTTGCAATCTCCCTTTTTCTTTTCTTTTCTTTTCTTTTTTAAAGATATATATGTATTTGGGAGCTACATTTGTATGTATCCTTAAACAGTTATGTGTACAATGGTGTTAGAGTATATGCATTATTTTGCAATTTGCGTTATTTCATTCAATGTTATATTTGTATAATTGTTTATATTCCAATGTATAATTTTAATTCACTCATTTTCTCTGCTTTGCAATATTTCTTTGCATGGATATACTATAGTGTATTTATTCCTTCTCCCATGGATGGATATTTAGGTTATTACACTGAAATTTTCTATGATCCAATAAATTTCGTTTTCTGCTACACCAGTTTGAGGTGAGTTTTCTGTTACTTAGAAGAGTTCTGACAAACACAGAAAGCTTTTGTGAGCCTATTTCAGGCTCAAAATAAGTAAGAAGAAATAGCCAATGTCTGGGTTACAATTATGCATATGGAAAAAAACTGTAATAAAATACACCAAAATGCTTGCTGGTGACATTGTGGATATTTTTTTAAAATTTGTTTTTAAATTTGTTTTAAATTTTTCTTGTTTTTCCACATTAAATATGTATTATTATTATAATCAGAAAAACTATTATTAGTAAACATTAGGAGACAGTCATTGCAAAGTGACTCCTGCAGGTTAAATATGGCACAAATTCATTAGTAGAGTGCAAGTAAAAGAGGATTTGTAATGTGTACCCAATAGCAAACAACAAGACAAATACCACTTAAATATTTCTCCAAAGAGCCCTTTTTTACTGTGCCACTTTACTCCCTGGGGGTAAAGGTCCTTATTTCTCAGGAAGGTCTGGAACCTTGGAGATGGGGGTCTTTTTGCTCAGAGGATCTTTTTTTTGCCTGTTGCGCGTTTCATGGGAATCAGGAGAGGAGGCAACCAGATGGGAGTGGCAAACTAGTGCTCCTTGTTTTTCTTCCTCCCTCACAGTCTCAGAGCTCCCCCACTTAGAAATGAATAGCTTTTGAACCCCTAGCTGGAACCCAGCCCTGTGAGTCACCCCACTTAATAGTGCTAAAGCATGAAAAAAATGACAACAACAAAATACTATCAGTCTTTATATAGGGTGCCTTAGACAATGGTGCTGAAATGAAAGAGGCAATGAGAAATTGTTCCCCAAATTAGGGATAAGGCAGTTCAGATTTAGAATCTGCTAGCAAGCAAAGGCCTTAAAAGTGATCTAATCCAACCTCCTTATTTTATAGACTTGGGAAGTGACTCAAAGAGAATCAAGGTGATTTGCCCAAGGTCGCACACCTAGTTCATGGTAGGGCTTAGATTTGACTATAGATGTCTAGATTCTTCTGCTCCATTATCTTAGCTGAAGAACAGTGGTGAAACTATTGCTTTTGCTACCAGCTATGCTGACATTGCCAGACTTCACATTAAATGCTTCCAAGTTGCCTTTTTGTTGGAAGACAATTTTGTAGGCAGTATACATACATGAATGTCTATATTTGTAACAAGAACAACAGATGCCAATTTGGACTGGCACCATCTTTAGACTGGGAAGAAGGTAGATAGTAAGAATATCCACTTTTCCACTATGGTATTTAGGATAAGAATGACAGAGTCCAGGGACTGATATTTAGTAACTCCAATATTAACTCCTTAAAACAGGAATGCAATTATGAATATGAAAATTAAAAAGCAGACTATGGAAATTTCAAGTTGTGGGAAGATTTTTCTCTCATAGGTGGCAAAAAATAAGGCAGACATTGGGGATTTCGTGAGAAACATTGCTAACTGATGATGGAAGACATCTCCAAGCTAGGTCCTAGGGCAAATACATACTAAGGTCATCTCCCTGGGCAAGGTGCATTGACATTCAAAAGGATAACTCAGGTTCCTGGGAACTGCTCAATTATCTGAGTTTCTAAGATTCAATTAGGTAGCTGTATACTATTGTTAAAGTAGAAAGCACACCTCAAGATTTTATTTTTAAAAAGTTTAAACATTTTTTTTAGAAAACAAAGTATATTTGGATTTCTCCTAAGATAACTAGAATATCAAATTAACTAGACACCCCATTCCTTTTTCTGATCCTTTTAGGTAATTAGTGTCCTCCAAGACACAAAATGGTAGTGGTTGAAATTGTACAAAGAGCTGAAAAAAGGGGCAGCTTCAGATGTTATTGTCACTAGATTTAGAAAAATGGATCTGTATAGATCAAAATTCTCTAGTGAGCAAATGCACTCACCATCCTACACCATTTTCTCAGAAGCATAAATGTTCATTTATCCAATTAGGCAAAATTTTAAATGAGTCACTGAACATAAACTAGGGGGAAAGAATGGCTAGGATTGTAAAACAGATACAGAAACAAATATTTAAACTATAAAATAGAGCTGGGTTACTTCAGAAGTGCATTCAAAAGGAACAGGAAAACAATCCAACAGGGAGCAGGTGGCTGGAACATCAATGGGTTCAGGGAGGGGACAAGTCAATAGTGATGCTTTGATAAAGAACAAAGAATCTGAAAAAAACAATGGGTGAGTTAGGGAATATTTGTGGGGTTTTTTCCTTCTTTTTAATTAATTTAACTTTTTCTTTTTAGAGATGGTGTCTCACCATGTTGCCCAGGCTGGTCTTGAACTCCTGGCCTCAAGCAATGCTCCCAGCTTGGCCTCCCAAAGTGCTGGGAATACAGGCATGAGCCACCACAGCTAGCTTGGAATTCTTGTTTCTTGAAAGCATGTTTGTTGAAGTCATTCCAAGAGACTAATCTATACTTTTAAAAAAGATGTTTTCTGATAGTTGTAAATAGCTCTGAACTCAGTATCTGTTCAACAAACATTTATTGAGCACTATCCAAGTTCTAGGGACTCAAATGCGGCAAATAGCTTTCATCTATACTCGAGCCATTGCTTCCCACTGGTGTCCTTTTTTCCACATGAGACCACTGGCTATGTAGATTGCCTTATCACTTATTAAAATTTTGCCCATCCTTCATCACATGTCTCCTGAGCCAACTTCCTGGTGAAGCCCTCCCTGATCATTCTAGGCAGCCGTGTTCCCTTGCCTTGTGAGGTCTCATGGTATTGAGTGACAGCGTCTCACAAACTTGTTATCTGAGGTCTAGCTTGTTGGTCATCTGTAGACATGTCTTTGGTACCTCTGTCCCAAAATCATTAGTGATTATAAATTTCTGGAAGACAGGAAACATATTGCAACAAATTTGTTATAGAAAAAGAACTTGGGACTTTGTAATCAGAAAGTCCGAACTTCCCACCTGATTGGTATTACCCTAAATGGTGAAATTAAGGAGTCATTTAATTTCCCCGAACCTCATTCTTTCTCATCTGAAGTGCTGCTGTGAAGGTAAATGTGGCCACCGTGTAGCTCTGCCAAACTGGCACACTCGGTGTTTGCCATTTCATTGATCAGCACCCCATTCAGTGGCTCACAACCAAATCCAGGAAACATTTTTGACAACTACCTCTCCCCACTTTCATATCTAATCAGTCACAAGTTCCATTGATTTTATCTCCCAAATGGGTTTCAAAGCCAACTGTTTCTTTCCACCATGCTCCAGAACCATTTTCAAGACACTGCTATCTGTCATGTGGAATATTCTGAGTCTATTAACTTGTCATCCCCTCTTGCCTACCTCTGATTGATTCTCCACTCTACATTCAGAGTGATTGTTCTAAAACACAAAGCTGAAAAGGTCATTATCTTCCAAATCTTCCAGAGGTTTCCAGTTGTTCCAGTCTTCAAAACAACTTCAAGGCCTCTGGTTAACGTAACACATGTGCTCTTTCATCTCACACCACACTTTCCCTCATTGACTCTTTATGTTTGAGTCACACCAGCTTTCTGTCTGCTTCTTGAATACCTCAGGGCCTTCACACATGTTGTCCTATCAGCCTGGAAAGCTCTATCCCCACTGTATTCTTCAAGATATCTTGTATCTTTTAAGACTCAGCTGAAACCACCATTTCCTTAAAGAAACCACCAACTTTACAAACAAAATTAGGCTCCTCTATAATCTGTTCCCATTGCACCTGCATCTTCCTTCCTGACACCACATATGGAATCAAGTGATCTTCACTGAAGCAATTATAACCTCCTGTCTATCTTCACCACTAGACTCCAAACATAATGAAGACAGACTTTTGTGTTGTTCATCCTTATACCTCCAACTATTAGTAGAGAATCTGGGATATATAAGAAGTTTCTGTAAGGTTTTTAGTCTCAACCAATAGCACTCAACATGCCCTTCTTATAATAAGTATTTTGTAACACAACTTTCCTATTCTGAAATGAAAATCATGGATAACATAATCTGCCTATACTCACAGTTTCAAAAAAAAATCAATTGTGTTGTTTTAAGTGTGAGGAAAAGACTAATTAAAAGAAAAGTAAATGATAACATGATACATATTTTAGTATGAGATTGCTAGTATGTAAGCACACTATGAGACTCTATGCAGGAGTCAGATACTTGCAATGACACAAAGAATCTCCAAGAATGTAATACATGCAGACTGACACAGGTATCATTCTTAAATTCCATGAATGATGTCACCTTCCATCATGTAATTTTTTTAAATGGTAAACAACTTTTAGTAGAGTTATTCTTTTAAATTACAAACAACTTTTGATTTACATGAAAATTGTGTTCCTGGAACATTTAGTGTGTATTAAAACCTTGAAAATAAATGAATTTTTACATATGCAAATGGAATTGAATGTTACATACATATAAACAGGTTTTTTTCTCACATATATGAATAATGAGTGAAACATTAGAAAATTATGTGGAACACTAACAGTTTTTTACTGGGCAAGATTATACTACACTTTTCAAAGTACCTGGCATCCCTGACCCTTGTCTAATAAATGTTGATATTACTCTCTCAAATCACTATAACAAAAAAAAATGTCCCCACAATTTTCCAAAATATTACCCCAGGGGTGAGACTGCTTCTATTGAAAACTATTGATATAAAGCATGATTTCATATCACTGAAAGGTTTAAATTTTTACTTCGCATATAGTAGATAGGTTTTAAAAAATCTCGTGAATGAATGGGATACAAAAAGTAAATTTTGATAAAACAGTAATTTCCATGATGCTAGTACAATGAATAGATTTCTTTGCTAAGTCCAAGTTGAAAAGAGTAGGCGAGGACAGCAAATATGGGCAGCTTCCATCTTTTACCAGGTGTAAATAGGGAGACATATTTATTTTCTCATGTTCTGCCAACATGAATTAAGCATCACCTAGCCACGAGGTCTATGCTGAGGCAGCGGGATCCACAGAGACATACAACAGGCTCCCCACACAGCAGTTACACCAGGAAGGGACAAAGCATTGAAAAAGAAATGGAATGTATTCAGCAGTTTGGCAGTTAACAGAGCTCATAAAAAATGACTTTCCCTTAAAACAGTTTTTACAGTGTTGTGTTTTTATTAAAAATCCTAGTTTTTCTCCTGAGAGAATCATTCTGCTGGAGCAACAAGCAGAAACAAAGCAGAGTGGGTGACATCCAAGAAATGATTTCAGAGTCATAATGTACCTATCCTACACAATAAACATTGTCACTTCATGTAAACTGGCAAGAGTGGGGTAAGAAACTGGCTAATATGGAAATCACTGTAATGCTTCTCAGTTCTATAGATGTAGTCTTAAACAGACAAACAAAACTCTACAACCATACTGACATGGAAACAGGTTGCTGGATGCAGCAGGAAGGTTGACAGGCAGTGAACATTTATGTTAAGAATATTCCCAGCAAACTCTTTCCACTTCTGGGTTTGACACTGGCTCTCAACTAGGGGATGCTGCTAAAGGATAGAGTGCTAGGTAATGGGTGGCTCTGTCACAGCAGCCAGCATAAATCCAATGGCTGAAGTAAAGAACCATGATTTACTCATTTACCCTGTACCTGTACATATTTACAGAACACCCACTATAAGCCAGGCATTGTTTAGCTGCTAAGTTATAATATTAAACAAGGTACATAGAGTTCTGCTTATAGGCATTTCCATAATACAAAGTAAGTATATAAATAGGTCAACATATATGTCAATATCTATAGTGAAATGTATTAAGAAAAGAATAAAGCAATGTAATGTGTGCTGATAGGTGACTGGAAGTACAGGTAGGAAGCTATCTGTCTGGGGTGGTCAGTGAGGATGTCTACTGCATTGTTAGGGATCATTTGTGTCTGAGATAGTGACCTAGGAGCTGATATTTGAACAGCAACAATATTCACTTAACCAGTGTCCTCATGGCAAAATGTTTGGGCCCAATGAAGTGGGTCTAATAATGCTGGGTCCCTTAATTCCTAATAGAATTGGGAAGGAGGTAGGAGACACCTATGTTTCTTCTTTAACTCAATAAGTACATCCTAGACTCCTAGGAGACAACATAGTATACTGCAAAAATCTCAGGACTGGACATTTGGAAACCTGGATACTAGTTCTGATGTCCCTTGACAATAGGCTGAGTGACCTCAGGCAAATCATCCATCAGGCTGGGTGTGTTTCCGCAATATAAAGACAGACTGTACACTCCATAAGAGAAGACATTGAGTCTGAATTGTTCCCTGCTGTCTCTCCAGCACCCAGCACACAGTATCTGGCAATGGCGAGTGCCCAGTGGAAGCTATTATTGTTGCTTTTATTATTAGCTGATAGGTATGATTCCTTCCCATCCCCAAACTCTAGGACTTTGGCTCAATCTCTTTGTGATAACAACCCCACCACCACCAAAAAGAGAAATAGCAAGAAATTTACTTCTTAGTTTGTCACATCTGGCTATATTACACAAGGGCTAGTCCCTTCTTTCTGGGACTCATTTCCCCTCATACATAAAGTGAAGAAGTTTATCTGAGCAATTCATCTTGGCTCTAGAATTACAGATTTTTAATTAAATTCTGCAAATAAAATTGTATTTCCAATACACTAGGGGGACCCCGTGGTGAATTTTAAAATAAACATGTAGTGGAATTATTTCCCAAAGCAAAATGTATCATTTTTGATACTATTCTTTTAGTGTGGGTCTTATTGCATGAGAATGGGCTTCCTTAGAGGAAGGCATCACTATTGTCTGCTTCTATTAAGCTCTCAGGGTCATTTCCGGCTCTGGCATAACACCCCAGGCTGTTAGGGAGACAGATGTGAGCACAGGAACTTGGCACTCTCCTAGCAGCTACATTCTGCTTTGGAAATGGACATTTTCTTTCTTATTTCCTTCCTTCCTTCCTTCCTTCCTTCCTTCCTTCCTTCCTTCCTTCCTTCCTTCCTTCCTTCCTTCCTTTCTTCCTCCTTTCCTCCCTTCCTCCCTCCCTCCCTTCTTTTTTTCTATTGGGAATCTTGGCAACACTACCAATACATCATTTCTAAATGAGGGAGACCCAGAAAGTATACTCTTTCCCAGGAATAATAGCAACAGAGAAGAATAATTTTCCTTAAAAAATCTTTGTTTGAAAAAATAAAGTAAAGGAAATAATAATATGAATATAATAAAAAAGGAAGCTAATATTTATTAAGTGCATACTATGTCCAGGTACAACAACCCTATGCCCATTTCATGGATGAGAAAGCTGCTATCTCAAGTTAAACTTCATGGAGATGAACCACCTTACACAGGCTTAGAGAAGAGTAAATGAGAACAAAAGGAGGGATGGAGGAAAGAATGGGAGATGTTAATTGCAAGGTGGATGGTATCAATTGGAAAGAGCCTAAACTTAAAGTCAGGAGACTTGAGTTGCAGTCCTAGCTTCTCTCACACATCTGTCCAATGGAGAGATTACATTCACTTTAAGGGTGATGTGAAGATTAAAACAAGACTATTTATATGAGACAGTAGCTCATTATCCAGTGCTCAGCATGAGCTAGTTGCCTTCACATGCCACCACTGTCTTCTTCCTGACCTCAAGCAAACCTTTGTTTGTTTTTTGTCCTTCTGTGTTATACCACTGTTTGTACTCATGCCCTATCCCAGATCTTTTCCAATCAGAACCATAGGATCATGAGGAAGGCCTCCATTCATCTTTTAAGTCAGAGATCTCCAAATGGTGGCCCACAGACTAGCTCTGGACTATGGATATACTTTGTCTGGCTAATAAGGTATCTATTTAAAAGTTTGAATTGATTACCAGCACCTAACATGTAGGAGTTTCACACAAAATACAGAGTTTTGACTTTTCTTGAAATATCAGAAGATTTGGCTACATGGGGTCTTCTCCTATCCATCAATCATTGGCTGAACGTGATTGGGATGTGAGATCTCCAATCCCCCAGTTTCCTTCACTCTCTATTGCATTACACTTATTCGCATTTCTGGTCTCTGTAGCCATTTGAACTTGTGACTCTCTGCATTGAGCTTCTTCCTCTTGGGCTTCTTTGAAAAATGCAAATACTTCTGGGAGATGAATCAAATACATAAGAAGTTTAGAGGATGGATTCTCTATTAAATGCCCAAGATAAGTCAAAGATAGCATTTCTTCTACAGGGGTAGGGTGGGGAGGTCTAAAATTGGATGGATTGAAGATGGAAAGCACACATTTGGCATATAGGCACTCAAAACATTTTTAGTGAATAAATGAAAGAAGAGTGGTATGTTGTGATGGGGCCTGAAGTCAAGCTTTTGCTACTGAGTTGCACACGCTCCTGCCACCACCAAGATGTACTCTGTGTAACAGGAGACTCACCTGAACAGGCCCTACATAATCTGTCCCTGGGCCCTTATCCTCATATTTCCTAAATTAAATATGGGACCACATTTCCTAAGCTAAAAATAAGAACAAAGTCCAACCAAACAAAAATTAATTTGTCACCTGAATTCAAGTTAGTCTAAAAATATTATTAGCTATTCCATGTGAGGTGCTTTGCTTAGCTTTGAGAGTGTAGGATGAATCAGACATGTTTCTCGTCTTCAAGAAACTCATTCTTGTCAGGAATTCAGAAAATAAATCAGCAATTACAGTGTGAGATAGGGGCTATGATGAGAAATAGAGGGTATGGTTATAGGAACACACCCGAGGAGAGGGCGTACTGTTTCCATTAGCCTATATGCTGCTTTTATGAGAATTGGAAAGGGTGTCTTTTCTAATTCTAAATCTTATTCTAAACAGGGGGAGGGGAGTGTGGCGGGTAATACAGCCCAACTCAGGGCACAAAGCTTGTAAAATACAGCTTGACCTGGAAATTAAAAGTCTTGATCTGGTGCCTTTGGTCACAGATGGAGGGGATGCTACTAGGTAGGTGGCTAAGTCAAATAAGGTATGTTCTGCTACAAGTAATAGAAAAATCAGTTAGCTGTGGCTTAAACCATAAGACATTTACCATTTACTTAACAAAGGTTCTGAAGGTACTCATAGGTGGATCCAGGGTTGATACCATAGTTCCATGGTCTATTATGGGTCCATGGGTCTATGTCTTGGCTATTCTGCAGGTTTTCTTCTCATGGTCACAAGTTAATTGTCACAGTTCTAAGTATCCTTACATGATCACTTTCCATGGCAGAATATGGGGCAGAATGACAAAATATATTTATCCTTGCATGTTCTCTGCCTTGGCCAGGAAGGAAAATCTTGCCATAAAATACTCCCAGGAGATTTCCCTGTGAATTTCCTATATCAGAGTTAGGTCATATGATTACTCAAGTTGAAAGACAGGCCAGGAAAGCAAGCATGTGGCTTTTTCATTCTTTTGAGTGAGAGGTGCTCTGGCAAGAAGAGAGGTTTGGAAATGTTTGTTGGGTTGGCAACTTAGAGTGTCAGCCACACTAACTCAGATTTAGAAGGTAAGAAAAGGTTTCTCAGAAGAAGTGCTTTTTGAGCTGAGTCCTTAAGAATGAGTTAACCTCAAGGAAGTGGTGAGGGAGAAGCCAGAAGATTCAGCATTTAAGAGTCTAAGGAAGAACAGTATGAGAGGATATTGTGGTAAATTCCGCAGGGAATGGTAAGATCTTTGAGAAACAGAAAAGGTATGATGAAAAAAGGGGCAGAAGTAAGAATTAGCTTAATGATGAAGAGCAGTGTAAACTGGAAGAAGAGACAAATTGTAAATTGCAAAATGAAATAAAGTATTAGAATATCTGACATGTTGGTAAGGCATGTGAAATTTTAAAATGCATATAATCTTGGATCATTTCAGGTGTCTGGACATTCATAGTGTCTCAATTGTGAGCTCATAGGTAATGGAGAATGAGAACCCACAGGGAAAGACTCTGAAATTGATTTGTCCTTCCTTGAACAATAAAATTCAACAGACTTTGTGATGATGATGATGATGATGATGACAACGATATGATGATGACAATGGTGGCTAATACTTATTGAGTACTTATTATAGAGCAGACACTGTACTAAGTGGTTTACATATATTAAATCATTAAATCTTTTCACAACTCTATGAGGCAAGTACTATTTAATGTCCCATTCTGCAGATGAAGCAAATTGAGCTGCAGATGGGTTAAGTACCCTTACCAAGATCAATGCAGAGTGACTCGGCCAGGAGACAGGAAAGTAAGTCGGTATTTAATTGCTTTGTTGTCCCTCTGTCAGTGGGCCATGCTCAGCATATACTGTGTTTGACCCAGTAAACACTAACCCTGACTGTCCTGGGCTCTATGGCTAACATGTCAAGTAGTCAGCAAGGGACAGAAGTGAGAGATGGATAGTACTCTCAGGATTGCTTTGCCTAGGAGAACAGCCTGAAAGCAAGGAGCCTAATCAAGAGAGATCAATATGTCAATTTAGATGTTTTATTAAATCCCTAGCCTTGGTTTCTGGCCCAACAAACTGTATTGCTTAGAGGCTAATCAGAACTATCGTTGTTGCCACCCACATGCTGTGGCAAACAATAGGCTCATGTAAGTTTGGGTAATTAATTTCAGCTTTTTAACCCACCTCCCTTTTCCTCCTCCCCCAAATCTTATATTAAATGCTAGGTATATGCTGTGTCCTGTATGAGGCCTTGAGGATGACTAAATAAATAAAATGCAATCCTTGCCCTTGAGGAATCAGACAGTGATGTTTGCCTTCTAACTTTCTCTCTAGTCTGTTCATGATCTCTTTGTGTTTTCCTTGGAGATGATAGAAGATAATATATTCTCAGATGTGGCCCAGACACCACCAAGGCAACTTTGTGTGGTGCAAAGAATGTGAGACTGAAAATCAGGAAACTAAGCCTCTGATCTGAGTTCTGCCACTTACTCACAAGTCCTTTAGACTGATGACTTCATGGTTGGCAATTTGGGAAGAGCACTAGATTTGGAAATGTGCGTTCTGTTACATTACTGATTGGTTGTTTGCTTCTACCTCTAATCAACATGAGAAAAAGTTAAGCAATGGCTTAGTCTCAAGGAGAAGCTATGTTCCAAGTGCCCACCTAGCCATATTTCTCACTATTACTATCAGACACCCAGAGTTCCCAGGAGGTAACAGAATAGACTGGAGAAATCAGAAGGTCTGGAGTCACATCTGGGTTGAGATACATGTTCTGCCTCTTCCTAGCTATGGGATCTTGGGCCTGTGATTTAGGAAAATGCCCAAATAATTACTGCTTAAACAAAATGAAAATGTATTTCTCTCTCATGTAAGGGCATGCCATCTAGCACTAGTATATTAGCCATACTCATCAGGGACACCAATCCCATCTATCTTGTTGCTATTCTACCATTTTCACATGTGACTTCCATTTCAAAGTGCAAATTAATTGCTCTAGTTCCAGCCATCACAACTAACATCCCAATGAGCAGTAAGGCAGGACAAGAAGGAGAAGAAATTGCTTTCCCCCATATAAGAACATTATCCAGAAGTAGAACATACTTATTTTGTTTATATCTCATTGGTCAGAACTTGGTCATGTGCACACACATTCCTACAAGGGAAGCTGAGAAATGTAGTCATTATTCTGGCCAGTCATTTGTCTAGTTAAGAAGTGGGGGTTCTATTACTGAGAAGGAAGAGGAGGGCAGATATTGGGCCACAATTAACAATCTTAGCCACAATAAGTAGCTTTTTGATCCTTCATGCCTTAATTAATACATGGGGCTAATATTATCTGCCTCATTAGGATTTGAGAGAGTTAAAGAATATATGTATGCCCAAGTGCCTAGCATATAATAGGTGCTTAATTGATGGAAATAAGTATAATTATGTATGTAAAATGCCTTGTGCATGGTGGGTGCCAGTTCTCTCTCTTGTTACATTCCTCCTTATTTCATAGATGTTGGATGATATGTATGAAAGCTGAAAGGAGTCAAGGCTTAGACCAGCAACGGACTAATGCATGTAATTCTTACTGCTTCTCTCCATTTTCTCTCACCTATTCCATCTTAAATAGGTTAGAAGCTAAACAGTTAGGGCATGCAGACAGAAAAGTGACCCCTTGGCCAATTGCCTCTCAATTAAATCCATCTTGTAGCAATTTTTGTAGTAATCATTATCAGGGATCTGTATTAGGAGGAAGCAAAGGTCATAGGGGCTCCTTTAAACGATTGGAAACTCTTCATTCCAGGGATGAGGTTAGATAAATTAAACTAAGCTCTTAAAACAATCAGGCTGACCTCATCATCTCAGAGATCCAGAGCCAGGAGCCAAGCTCATGCTGGGTCTCCTTCTGTGGGCCCCCAGAGTATGATTCTCATTGATGACATCTAGACCAGGCCCTCCTGAGTTTCTCAGGACAGAGAAGTGAGCTGATGGGGAAGGGTGCATCCAATATCTCCAATATTACCAATATTTCTTCCACAGAGATTGGATGGAAAGACTCCAGTCAACAACCAGATAGAGGCCACTTGAGTGAAACCATATTTAGGACTCTGGAAAGCCAGATTTTCTCCCAAAATCCTTTCCCTAAGCTACTGTGAATAGAGTCAGCTATGAGACAGTATAGGGTATGGGGCCCTAAGGTCAAGGTTGAGCCCATTTCAAGTAGGGACATCCTTAGTCATGCACTTTGCATCTGGTTTGAAATCCGTATCAGTGATCAACTAACACATTCATTCATTCTTTCAATAGTGATAATTAAATACCTACTATGTATTAGATCCTGGAAATGTTAAAGCCACCCATAAAGGAAAAAACTTGACAGTAAACAACAAAAAGCAATAGGCATTATGAGGGAGGTCAAGATTGAAGATGTGTGGGGTAAAATGGGAGAAAGAAATATAGTTCCACTCTTTGTGCTGTTTGTTATTTATATGGCACCCATTTTCCTCTCAAATAATACCTTTTATTTTCTATTTCAAATCTAATACATATTCATCACAGAAACCTTGGAAGCTACAGAAAAGCAGAAAGGAGAAAATACGAATACCATATAACCTCACAGGAGAGATAAGCACTGCCAGGTTTTTAGTCTACGACCATCTTCCTACCACCCTCAGTTCCCTCCTTCCCAGAGTCCCTTGCAGCAATATGGGGAGCCCCTCCCCACTCATTTCCAGTAAACTGCAGAAAGCTGGGACATTCCTTTAGGGAATGGCTCTGCTCTGGATTCCGCAACAGTAGATACAGTCACCCCATCCACCCATTTAAAAGGTTTTAAAAGCTAAATAGGGCCCTAATTAAAGAAGATGAACTTGGAATCAGAGAAAGCAGAAGACCATTACAAATACTTCAGATTTTACCTCAAGTGAGATAGGAAACGGTTGTAGGGTTTTTAGCAGAGTAGTGACATACTCTGGCTTATCATTTAAAAGAATTATTGTAGCTGATGTGTGGTGACAAGTTAAGAGGCAACTGTAAAAATCCAGGCAAAACCTAAGACTAGTTATTTGACCTCTCTGAGGGTACTAGCCTGAATAAAACCTCTCTGAAGATATCGGGTCCTAAACAGATGTTCTGGAACCTGTAAATGTTACCTTAAAGGGAAAAATAGTCTTTGAAGATGTGGTCAAATTAAAAATCTTGAGATGGGAAGATTATTCTGCATCACCCAGGTGGGCCCTAAATGCAATCACAACTGTCCTTATAGGAGACAACCAGAGGAAGAGAAGACACACACAGCAAAAAGAAGGTGATGTGAAGATTGAGGCAAAGATTAGAATGATGAGGGCTCCAGTCAAAAAATGCTGGCAGCCACTAGAAACTGGAAGAGGCGAGGAACAGACTCTTCCCCAGAGCCACCAGAGTGAGAGTGTGGCCCTGTAAACAATTTTATTTTGTCCCAGTGTTACTAAGTTTTGACTTTTGGCTTCCAGAAATATTATGGAATAAATTTCCATTGTTTGAAACCACCCAGTATGTGGTATTGTGTTACAGGAGACTAGGAAACTAATACAGATTACGGCACTGGGAAGGAGGAGCTGCCTTAACAAATACCTAAATGTATGGAAGTGACTTTGGAGTTGAATAATAAATTTTAAGGCACATGCTGGAAAAAGCCTAAATGTTCTTAAACGGAGTATAAATATGGATATTAACAGCATTTCTGGTGAGAATTGAGAAGGAAGCAAGGCACATGGTAGAGAAAGCCTGTATCATTTTAGAGGATAAATGTATTATCGTTAAAAAAAAGTTTACAGAAATATGAACATTAAAGGTGTTTCTGGTGTGAAAAAAAAGAAGAACAGGTATTGGAAGCTGGAAAATAGGTGATTCTTGTACAATGGTAGAAAATTCACTAAATTGTGTGCTACTGTTAGGTGAAAAGCAGAATTTGTAAGCAATAAACTTGGATATTTACCTGATGGGATTTCTAAGCAAAGTGTTTAACATGTGGCCTGATTTCTTCTTGGTGCTTACAGTATAATATGAGAAGAAAGAGATACTTGATAAAGAATTGTTAGGCAACAATGAACCAGGATTTGTTGCTTTTAAAAATTCTCAGTCTATTCAGGTTACAAAAGATGCTAAAATTAGGAGATTTACTGTTAGGAAAGAGCACTCTGGAGAGAAGGCCAAGGGTGCGACAGGACAACTTTTTGTAATGGCTACAGAGACTGAAAATGTGATTATTTAGGGAATATCTGTGGAGGGCCCTCTGGCCTAATAGCATAAATCCCTGTGGGATAGAAGGGGAGAATGTTATAGCAGCAGTAACACTTCCAGTTTGGACTGAAAGGGACAGAAGGAAGATAAAATAAACGAAGGCTATTGGACTTCCAAAAAGTCTACATGCAAGCCACAAGGCTGATAAAATGACTTAGCTGAAAACATGTGCTACCCTTAGTGGACTCCAACAGCCATCTCTTGTGAAAAAAAATCACTCTGAGAGACGCACCACTTTTTGAATAGCAAGATGTGCTTCCCAATTCTTATATCACATTCATTCACAGAGATGCCTGTACACAACTATCACACAGTTGTCCTTTGGTGTCCATGGGGGATTGGTTCCAGGACTCCCCAAGGATCCCAAAGTTCATGGATGCTCAAGTTCTTTTATAAAATGATGTAGTATTTGCATATAACCTATGCACATCCTTCCATATACTTTAGTCTTCAGATTATTTATAGCACATGAAACAATGTAAATGCTATGTCTATCATTGTTATACTGTGTTGTTTAGGAAATAGTGACAAGGAAAAAAAGTCTACACGTGTTTAGTACAGACACAACCATCCATTAAAAAAAAATTCAATCTGTAGTTGTTTGAATACAAGGGTGTAGAATCTTTGCATAAGAAGGGCTGACTGTTAGCTAAATATAAATTTTAAACAACACTCATTTCACAGGTGACAAATTATTTCTAACACTTTTCATGCTAATTAACAAATTCTCTACCATTACCTTTCTAGTACTATTGATTTGCTTCCTTCAAATGCAAACTAACGAATTCTAGACTATGAATTCCCTTTAGGGTACTTCATTTGTTTAATTGACCACTCCTAGTTAGCTAATTACCTACATACTTGTCACCACGTTTACGCCGATGTGTTTTAAAGTAAACTATACATAATACGACAAATTTGAAATGTTTTCCACACTGGTATGTTAGTTACACCATCTATAAATGGTCAATGAGAGACTTGCCTCATTATAATCATTGTGTAATAGTACAATGCCTGTCATAGGTCTGCTAGACCCTGAGATGAGAATTTGTATGCAAGTGATTTATTAACTAAGTATTCCCTGAAGAAACAATAAAGGAAGAAGAGAAGCTGAACAGGGAAGGAGAAGTAGCCTAGCAAGATTATAACTTCAGGCAAAGTTTCAAAAAAGGTAGCTTCAGTCTGATCTCAGGAGATTTCTGGATTTTGCCTTATCCCAATCTGCTACAGAGGAACTGGGTTCCAATAGTCTCAGAAGAGTCATGGGTACAGGCTTTGGGAGGAAGGGCACACCCAAGTTAAGAGAAAGAACACATAAAAATGGTAAAAATAATCTGAGAAGACTTGGCTATTTGCTCAGTAGTGACAAAGTATTTTCCCTGGACCAGTATATTCCCTGGACAACAGATATTTCCTTGGACCTGTCCTAGGATTGTTACAGATCTGCAATGAGATAAATATAGAAATTGATAGTATGCATTTAGAAATTTGTATAGCAATTTGACAGTAATTTTATGTCTGTTGAATCTAATAATTTTAAAATTGGCTTCATTTTATTTCATTTTTGTACTAATTTGTTTTAGCTGCACTTTACAAAAGAATTGCTCTATGATGTATTAGGAAAAAAAGCTTGGGTCATTTACCACAGAAGCACTGAGCTATGGTACACATAAAACTGTAGCTATTATTACTGGAAAATCATTCATTCGTTCACACACTCATTTAAAAATGCTTATTGAATTTCTGTCATAAATCAGGCATCAAGGTTGGAGATTTAGTTATGAATCCTTTTGGATTTTGCTGGAGGGGAAAGATGATAAGTCAATATACAAGTAAAAAATTTTCAGTATCAGATGGAGGTAAACATAGAGAAAAATAAAACAAGGGAAGAGAAAAGAGATGATGGAGAAGGAGGTTTCATATGAAGGTTGTATTTGTTATCTGTTGCTGCACAACAAATTAGTAAAAACTGGATGGCTTAAAAAATACACACTTATTATCTTATAGATTATATGGGTAAAGATCCACACATGACTTAGATGAGTCCATTACTTAGAGTATTCTAATGTTGCAATCAAGGTATCAGCAAGCTGTGTTCTCATCTGCAGGCCCAACTGAGGAATAATTCATTTCTAAAGTCACTCTGATTTTTGGTAAAATTTATTTACTTACTGCTCTAGAACTGAGACTTCTGTTTTCTTGTTGATCTGGTCAGAGGTCCCCTTCAAATTCCTAGAAGCTGCCGTTAGCTGTTTGACACTGGACTTCCTAACATAGATGCTTGTTTCTTCAAAGCCAGCAAGGGAACTAGTCTCTAAAGTGAGTCTGATAGCAAGATGGAGTCTTATTTAATGTAATATAATCATAGTAGTGTCATATTCCATTTTCTGTAGGCACGTCACAGATCCCACCCACCCTCTACAGGAAGGATTAGACAAGGGCATGGACACTAGAAGGTGGGCATCATGAGGGCCTATTTCATGTCTGTCACAGTGGCCAAAGAAGGCCAGAGTAAGGTAATGTTAAAGCCATGACCTAAATGAAGCAAAAGAGAAAGCCATATAGCTACCTGGTGAAAGATACATGCAAGCGGAGAGAATGGTAAATTTAAAGACCCTGAGACCGAACTTGCTTGATATGTCAAGGAAAAAAATTGGCTGGAGCAGACTGAGCAGAGGAGAGAGTAATACGAGGTGAGCTCAGAGGGATACTGCAGAGCCAGGTCATATAGGGCTGTGTAGGACCTAATAAGAACTTTGGAATTTGAGTGAGATGGGATGATTAAAGGGTTTAAAGCAGAGGGCTGTCATGGTCTGGCTGTCCTGTGGTGTATAAACTATGTGAAGAGGTGGCAAAGAAAAGGAGAGAGCAGTTAGGTTTCTATTTAATGATAGAGGCAACAGTGGTGGCTTCTTAGACCAAGATAGTAAAAGTATCAGTCAGCCTGAAACATAATCAGATCACAGATATACTCAGAAAGGAATGTCGCCCAGTGTGTTAGGCTGTTCTTGCATTGCTATAAAGAAATACCTGAGACTGGATAATGTATAAGGAAAAGAAGTTTAATTGGCTCACAGTTCTGCAGACTGTATAAGCATGGCACCAGCATCTGCTAGGCTTCTGGGGAGGTCTCAGGTAGCTTTTACTTGTGGTTAATGGTGAAGTGGGAGGGGGCATGTCATAGAAGTTCATAGGTAAGGTCAATGCTGGAAATGAAAATTTGGTAGTTATCAGCATGTGGATGGTATATAAAACCACGAGACTTGGGATGGCCCGGGGAGTCAGCACTGATAGAAAGGGAAAACTGAGATCTAAATCTTGAGCTAGGGAGATGAGGAGGATTCAGCATAGGATGTTAAAAACAAATGACCACAGAGGTAGGAGAAGCAAGAGAGAGTGATGTCTTGAAAGCCTGGGAGTCTAGGAGTGTGTCAAAAAGAAGGGAGAGATCAACTGTGTCCAATTATGCTGATAAGTAAGATGAAGAGTGAGAATTGACCATTGGCTTTAGCCACATGGGAGCCATTGATGACCTTGACAAAAGGGTGGTAGGCAGAAAAGACGATTTGGAATGGCTTCAGTGGAAAATGGAGGGGAGAAATTGGCATACAAAATACAGACTACTTTTTCTGAGAAATTGCCCTGTAAGTGGAAAGAGAATAACAGGTCATCACTGGAGGGATGTAAGTCAAAAGGTCATTTTTTGAAGATGGGAGATAGTCACATTTGCTTGCTGATGGGCATGACCCATTAGAGTGAGAAAAGTTGAAAATGCAGAGATGGAGGAGCAATAGCAATAGCTGGAGTAGAGATTCTGAATATGAAGAGGGGATGGACATAGTAATGCTTCATAGAGTTGAGGGGAGGCTATAATGAAATCCTCTGTGTAAGACCTCAGAATGATACCTGATGAATGACAGTTGATCAGAAAACGATACTTTTTACTATTACTATATAGTATTTTGGGGCAGGTGAGAGGGTAAAAGGACTCCTCAAATTCAGAAAACTCAAAGTTGAGATTAGAAACAAGTGTAAGTGGCATGACTGGTGGTAAGAGAGTACAGGTCAGAAACTAGAATCATTGAGGCAGTTCAACTTCTCCAACTGGGAGAAGCAGGGAAGCAACAGGATACAGTGTCAAGTGCAAATAGCTTTTCCCTTGCAATATGGTCTTCCTCCATCAGTAACTAGCTGCACAATAATAAGCAAGTCCCTGAGTTACTTTATGCCTCCATTTTCTCTCCTATAAAAGGAGTCTGGTAATACTCATTCTCTTGGCTTGAAACATGATTTCTAAGAAGCCGGCAACGCTAAGCAGGAGAAAGTAGTTTCAAGTAGTGTTCTGCAAATGAGAGTTGTTTTCAGGAAGAGGTGTTTCAAATAGCAGAGAAGTGGGGATTCCAAAGACTCCCTAGGGTGAGTAAAAACAAATACTGTACCGTATACAATAGGTCCTTCCGTCAGAACGGAGGGGAGGGCTAGAAGGCAGAGTGGTATTCAGGGATCAGGAGTCAAACAGCAATTAAGGGAACAAAGGTCAGCTGGATGATAATTACAGGCAGTTAGGGAGGGAATTAGAGCTAGAGAGGTACTAATTACATGGGCCCTTTAGACAAGGGTGGGGCTTCGCCTAAAGGAACAAAACGAGGGCTGATTACCTGCTAAAAATAAAGGCTGCCCCTCAGAGCCAGGGCTCACAAATCTGGCATAGTCCCAGGCAGCACGAGGCTGTGTGCTCTGCTTTGCAGTGCCTACTCTGCTTCTAGTGTGGGCAGAACGTGCCTCCACCCTTCTCCAAGTGCTGACACGAAGTCTGGGAGCTGTCTGTGGATCACTCACTTGCTCTGTAGGAGATGGTGGAGTAAGGGAGAAGGGCTTGGGGATAAAGCGTCAAAATTGGGTGCACCAGTCAATCAATATAATCAGTCTAGGGGCTGGCTGTGCCCTGCAGAAGGATGACAACCAGGAGGGCCACAGGGAGTGAAACCCAGGCCATATTTTGTTCTTTGTGTCAGTGCCCTGTAGTGGGGCTGTACCTGCAGGGAGGAAGGGGTACCTTTCCTTTATTTTCATTAAGTTGCTATATGGACTATCTCAGCCCTGTGGCCAATGCAAGAAATTTGGCTCAGCTTTCTGAGGGGCTGGCACTGTATCCTCTATTTCTTCAGATCACTTTGTGAGGTCATTATTCTCCACTGGGGGCTTGTGGGAGAGAGGGAGTGGAGGCAGGAAGTGCATGCCCAGAGCATATTCTCAAACCAGCTCAGTCAGGGTTCTCTACCTCTAATTGAACTTGTACCCACTGTGAAGTTTCCTGGGCCACCTGTATCCAGCAGCTGACATGGATGATTTCTCTTATACTGTGAAGATTCTCTGATGGGTAAAATAGACTACCACATATTAAGACCTCTGTGTGCTTCATTTCATATTCTTACCATTTTGGGGGTGGTTATGTTTTTTCTTTATAATAGTTACCTATTGTTGCATGACAGATTACCCCAAGACTTAGTGGCTTAAAACAGCAATTAAAATTTATCCTCTTTTGACTGGGCGCGGTAGCTCACGCCTGTAATCCCAGCACTTTGAGAGGCCAAGGCGGGCGGATCACGAGGTCAGGAGATCGAGACCATCCTGGCTAATACAGTGAAACCTCATCTCTACTAAAAATAACAAAAAATTAGCCAGGCGTGCTGGCAGGCGCCTGTAGTCCCAGCTACTTGGGAGGTTGAGGTAGGAGAATGGCTTGAACCTGGTATACAGAACTTGCAGTGAGCAGAGATTGCGCCAGTGCACTCCAGCCTGGGTGACAGAGCGAGACTCTACCAAAAAAAAAAAAAAAAAAATTATCCTATTTCACAGTTTCTTTGGGTCAGGAGTTGAGGAGCAGTTTAGGTGCATGATATTCCTTAGGGTCTCTCATGAGGTGACACTCAAGATGTCAGCTGGGGCTGCAGTTGCTCTAAGACCTGATGGAGGCCGGAGGATCTACTTCTAAGGTGGCTCCCTCACGTGGCTGGCAAGCTGGTACTGGCTGATGGTGGAGGTCTTAGTTTCTCTTCTTCTAGGCCTCTCCACAGAGCTGAGTCTTCTCCTGACATGGTGGCTGGCTTTCCCCAGAAGAAGCAATGCAAAACCCAAGGTAGAGGTGACCATGCATTTTTTTTTTTTTTAATCTCATGTTGGCAGACACACATCACACACTGTAACTTCTGCAGTATTCTGTTAATCACACAGTTCATCCCAGATTCACAAAAGTATGAATACAAGGAGATGGAGATCATTGGGAGTCATATTAGGATACTGCAATAGCCATTCTGTTAGGCATCTTGGTCATACCTACTACATTCTGAAATTAAAAAATATTCGATGCTTACTGCATAGTTATTAGTTCTCCAGCAGGCTTTTGACCACAGTAGCCTACTTAATCTTCAATTTATTTGCAGGTAGAAATAGATATATGTTTATAGTCACTAATGTATTCATTCATTTATTTATCCAAAAGTATTTGTTGGGTACCTACTATATGCTAGACAATGTTTCTAGTCACCTGACAGATGGAGAAACTGAGGCATAGAAGTCTAGTGACTTGCCTAAGGTTTAGTGGCAGAAGATGATAAGAACTCAGGTGATATGGTTTGACTTGGTGTTCCCACCCAAACCTCTTGTTGAATTATAATTTTCAGGGTTGGGGAGAGGCCTGGTGGGAGGTGATTGGAACTTGGAGGTGGATTTCCCCCTTGCTCTTCTCATGATAGTGAGTTCTCCATGAGATCTGGTTGATTAAAAGTATGTAGCACAGGCCGGGTGTGGGGGATCACACCTGTAATCCCAGCACTTTGGGAGGCCAAGGCAGGTGGATCACGAGGTCGAGATTGAGACCATCCTGGCCAACATGGTGAAACCCCGTCTGTACTAAAAATACAAAAATTAGCTGGGCATGGTGGCACGCACCTATAGTCCCAGCTACTCAGGAGACTGAGGCAGGAGAATCGCTTGAACCCAGGAGGCAGAGGTTGCAGGGAGCTGATATCACACCACTGCACTCCAGCCTGGCGACAGAGTAAGACTCCATCTCAAAAAAAAAAAAAAAAAAAAAAAAAAAAAAAAAAAAAAAAAAAAAAGTGTGTAGCACTTCTGCCTTTGCTCTCTCCTGCTCTGCCATGGTAAAACATGTCTGCTTCCCCCAGTTCCCCTGGGGCACTGCCTTGTGGATCTGTGAGAAGTGGGTCACCATCCTTCAGACCCCAGAATCGTAGAACCACTGACAAATTTCACTGTGCTTTTGGAAAACCTGCAGGCGCTCAACACCAGCCCATGAGAGCAGCTGCAGTGGCTGTACCCTGCAGAGCCACAGAGCCAGAGCTGCCCAAGGCCCTGGGAGCCTATCCTTTGCATCAGCGCACCCTTGATGTGAGACATGGAGTCATAGGAGATTATTTTGGAGCTTTAAGATTCAATGACTGCCCTGCTGGGTTTTGGACTTGCATGGGGCCTGTAAGCACTCTATTTTAGCCAATTTCTTTATTTTGAAATGGGAGGATTTAACCAATGCCTGCACTCCCATTGTATCTTGGAAGTAACTAACTTGGTTTTGATTTTACAGCCTCATGGGCAGGAGAGACTTGCCTTGTCTCTGGTGAGACTATGGACTTGGACTTTTGGGTTAATGCTGGAATGAGTTAAGACTTCGGAGGACTGTTGGAAGGGCATGAGTGTGTTTTGAAATGTAAGAATGACATGAGATTTGGGAGGGGCAGAATGATATGGTTTGGCTCTTTGTCTCCACCCAAATCTCAAGTTGAATTATGATCTTCAGTGTTGGAGGAGGGGTCTGGTGGGAGGTAACTTAATCAATGTGAGGGGGATTAAGGTAACTTAATCCCCCTTGTTGTTCTCATGATAGTGAGTTCTCACAAAATCTGGTTGTTTGAAAGTGTGTGGCACTTCTCCCTTTGCTCTCTCTGTCTCTCCTTCTCTGCCATGGTAAAATGTGCTTGCTTTCCCTTTGCATTCCACCATGATTATAAGTTTCCTGAGGCCTCCCAGCCACACTTCCTGTTCAGCCTGCAGAACTGTGAGTAAATTAAACCTCTTTTCTTCATAAATTTACTCAGTCTCTGGTAGTTCTTTATAGCAGTGTCAGAAGGGACTAATATACCAGGTGTCCAACCACTGTCATTGAGCATTTGAGCAGCAGTTGTGTGCCAGGCTTTGGGGGCACAGAGGTGAATGGTATTACTGCCCTGAAATAATTTAGGGTCCAGTGGGGGACTTTTACTGGTAAGACACATTTACACAGAGCTGGTAATTGTGATAAGTACCACAATACTATAGGAAATAGCCATGGAAGCTCCAAACATAGTCACTCCCAGCTGGGATGGTCAAGGATGGAGGCATGTGCTAAAAGACAAGTTAAGGAAAGGACTGAGAATTGACTTGACAGGATGAAAATCTTTGCTGAGTTTGACAAGAGCAGGTCAACTAAAAATGGGACCTCTCTGGTTGAAGTCAGATTGGGATGTGACTGGGTTCTGCTAGTGGCAGTGGGAAGGGGTAGCTGGAGCCAACTGACTACTATCTGCTCCACACACACACACACCACCCTCTTAACTCAGAGGTGGCCCTCAAGGCCACTTTCCAGTAATGTGACCAGTCCATGAATGGAGTCCTCCACAGAGCCCCTCTTGACTCAGCCACACTAGAGTTACACTGTGATATGGAAGGTGCTTTCTGAGCCCCACATTTTTCACGTTTAGGTTTCATGTGTGTGTATTCCAAGACAATTCACCCCCAAGGGTCAGAATGATGACGTGCCACTCCCTTGTTCTCAGTGCACTCAATGGACTTGTTGATGAAAACAGTTAAACTCTGTAAAATATTTGAAGAGATTTATTCTGAGTCAAATATGAGTGACCAATGGCCCATGACATAGCCCTCGAGATATCCTAAGAACACGTGTCCAAGGTGTTGAGTCACAGCCTAGTTTTACACATTTTACAGAGACACAAGACATCAATCAAATATATGTAAGATTTACATTGATTTGTTCTGGAATGGTGAGACAATTCAAAGTGTGAGGGGACTTCCAGGTCATAGGTAGACTTAAAATTGGCAATTGGTTGAAAGTGTTATTTTCAATAAAAAGGAATGTCTAGGTTAAGATAAGGGGTTGTAAAGACCAAGGCTTTATCATGCAGATGAAGCCTCCAAGTAGCAGGCTTCAGAGAGAATAGATTCTAAATATTTCTTATCAGACTTAAGGTCTGTGTTGATGTTAATGCTGGTTGGCTTTTCCTAAAATCCAAAAGGGAGGAGGGTATAATGAGGCATGTTTGACTCCCCCTTTCCCATCATGGCCTGAACAAGTTTTGCAGGTTAACTTTTGAATGCCCTTGGCTGAGAGGAGGGGTCCATTCAGATGGTTGGGGGGCCTTAGAATTTAGAATTTTTGATTTTCAGGTTTTGATAAATACACTTAAATTTTCCTATTACTGACATTATCTCATTTAGAGAGGCAGTGAGATGTGGTGGTAAAAGGCATAGCCTCTGGAGCCAGATTGCCTGAACTCAAATGCCAGATCTCCCACTTACACACTTTGGTTTTTTGTTTGTTTGTTTTTGTTTTCATTTTGTTTTATTTTGTGTGAGATTCTGTCCTCCAGGCTGGAGTGCGGTGGCACCATCTTGGCTTACTGTAGCCTTGCTTCCCAGGCTTAAGTGATTATCTTGCCTCAGCCTGCTGAGTAGCTGGGACTACAGGCATGTACCGCCATGCCTGGCTAATTTTCGTTTGTTTGTTTTGTTTTTGTGGCGATGGGGTTTCACCATGTTGCGAGGGCTCCACTTACACATTTTGAATTTATGGAAGCTCCTTAATTTCTCTGAGTCTCACTTTCCTCATCTATAATATGGGGTTAATGATCTTACCATTACAATGGGTTTTGTCTTGCGCCTTAAGTGAATTCATATACATAACACCTCAGAACAGTTCCTGGCAGCTAGAAAACGCTCAAAATGTATTCATTACTATTTATTCTTAGATTATCTAAGAATATTATTCAGGTAGCAGATAACTAGCTCATTGGCTCCTTGAGGGCAAATGCAAGTTGTTTCCAAGATGTGTTACAAATTCCAGAGATACACCGTTAATTTAAGAGTAACTTTCCAGAGAATAGAAGGGTGAGTGGCTTGAGGCTGCAGTGGAGAGAAGAAACACTATATCAAATGTACATTGAATATAAGTTGCTTCTCCGGAAATACTAAAATGAGAAAATGTGGATTTATAATTGAGGAAATGCAGTACATAAACGTTTAAGCACCTTGTCTTCACCTTTCCCAGCTGGGGCATATCTGCAGCTGGAGGCTCGGATAGGATGTCAGAGGGCCTTCCAGAGAATAGAAACATGATCCCACTATTTTGGGAGGTGAGAGAGTAGAAAAAAAATTTTTAGATACGATTTACATACAGTCAAATGCCCAAGTCTTACGTGTACAGCATAAGCCCATATTGAAAATCATATATGCTCCTTTTTCGATATTTTAAACAAGTCTGGGTCTGAATACAGCTGTATTGAAATCTGGAGTAAATGTGTCTACATGTAACATTTATTATGGGGAAAAAAAATCTCTTACTCAATATCAAAACAGTTTCAGGGCTTAGAAGGAAAGATAGCTTATATTTAACGAACAGCTTTTATGTGCCAGGTATTTTCCATGTATATAATATATAATATGTATAATATATTATATACAACATATAATATGTATAATATATTATATACAACATATAATATGTATAATATATTATAGACAATATATAATATGTATAATATATTATATACAACATATAATATGTATATTATGTACAATATATATGTATAATATATTATATATAATATATATTATACATATACATTATATATAATATGTATATGATATATAATATGTATATAACCATGTAAATATAAAATACGTGTATATTTATAATTATATATAATATATAATATGTATATATATTATATATTTGAGATGAAATATCACTCTGTCGCCCAGGCTGGACTGCAGTGTCATGATTTTGGCTCACTGCAACCTCCACCTCCCAGGTTCAAGTGGTTCTCCTGCCTCGGCCTCCTGAGTAGCTGGGACTATAGGCGTGCGCCACCACACCCAACTAATTTTTGTATTTTTAGTAGAGATGAGTTTCACCATGTTGGCTAGGCTGGTCTCAAACTCCTGACCTCATGATCTGCCTGCCTCGGCCTCCCAAAGTGCTGGGATTACAGGCCACTGCACCCAGCCCCATATATTTCTTTTTTCTTTCAAGACCTGCCACAACCCTGTAAGTTACTTATTAACACCTCCATTTTACAGATGAGAAAATCAATTTATATAATTTTCCCCAAAGTGACAGACTATTTTGTGGTTCCAAGTTGAGCCTAGAACCATCCTTCTTCAAATAATATGTTCTTTTTCTCTACTTTAATTACAATTTACTTAAATTAAACTCATTGCTTATCTTAGAGACAATCTAATTTCTTACAATACATTAAGAATAAATTGAGAATCTCCTTTCTGCCCAGAACTATACTAGGTTATAGGGAAGAAGACAACTGAGATAAAATTTGAGTGCCATTTTTAAATTGCTCAATTTGGAATGCGTTCTGATGAGATTAGCCAGAAAGGTAAGTCATGTTTGATTTGTCTAATCATCTTTGGACTAAGCAGGAAGTATTTACAGAATAAAATGTCGTGAAGAAGCATAGCAGAAACTAGCGACTATTGATTTAGACATAGAAGGAAGGAGATAGAAAAGAGAAGAGAAGAGAAGAGAGAATATTGTTTCCCAACGCTGGCCCTACAAATTGGCAGAGTCCATATCTGCACAGATCCTGCAAATTGGCAGAGTCTATGTCTACCCAGATGGCACGGAAAATATATTTGTCACCCCCACTTCCACTGCTACTCAGAGGAATGACAAGGAATGATTCCTTTGCAGCTGGAAGGCTATGGGGCCTTCATTGACCTATCTTATCAAATTTTGAATACTTCTAGGAGGGATGGATAAGTTTACCTATCTTATCCAATAACTGCTCAGGTACTAATTATTACATTAATTAATAGCAAAGGCATGTCAAGGCCATGGAGGAACGGGTCACAGAAGAGGGAGGGAGGCCAGTGAGACTGAACTTTGATCTTATCTTCTGGGACCTGAACTTCTAGTATGATTTTCTAGAAAATACATCTCTCCTATGGCCTCTCAGTTTTGATATTCAGGAATACACCCCTCACTACACACACACACACACACACACACACACACACTCCCCAGGACAGCTTCCTTAATAAAATTGTTTATTTCTGTTAGAAGTTTTACAGAGGCACTTTACATTTGACTCTTCTTTGTATATGTATCTGGGAATCTAGGACTTCATTAATGAGGAGTCTTCTTGACTTAGCCCCATTTTAATTTTTGTTTTATGGAAAGCATATAAAAAAAAAGTAGAAAAATGGAGAATTGGGTGCCTCAGTCTTATAGACAGTCAATCTCTTGGGGAGTGTTCAAAACTTGAGTATCTAGAACTTCAAGTGAGAGGAAGTGTGGACTGGGCAGATAGGACCCTGTGTGAAAGCGAAGTCTTGGATACATGGCCCAATGTGCTAAAGAAGTTTCCTTTCTTTCATTCATTTGTTTTTCCATTTAACATATATTTGTGGACTGCCTACTTTATATCAGGCTTGTGTTAGGGATACGATGGTGAACAAGACAGCCTCCGCCCTCTCAGACCTCAGTCTTGTGAAGAATACAAGTAAATTATAGGAAAAGTACAGGGAAGGGGCATCCAATCCAGGCCTGTGGTTTATTTTTAAGTTAAATTCCCCTTTTCAGCTGCTCATTTCCATGCTCCCCATCTATCCCCAGTGCAGAGTAAAAATAATGTTAAAAAATCTGGGTAAAATCCCATCCCGGCTCTTTTCTCTATCTATCTTATCCAGGAACTGCTCGGACTTCCATAATGAATCAAAAGGTGCCTGCCCCAGCAGTCAAGTGCTGTAGAAATGCAGCTTTCTGGGTGTTGTTTTCAAAACTATCATTATCAAAAAATAGTTAATTACTGTCTAGGAAATAAGGGAGGTAGAGTGGGTTGGATGGTGGTCCTCAAAATATGTCCAAGTGCTAACACCTAGAACTTGTGAAGATTATCTTAGTCAGAAAAAGAATCTCGTAGATTCTTAATTTAGGGCAATTAAATTAAGAATGACCATGAGATCATCCTGGACTTAGGGTGGGTCCTAATCCAGTGATTGGTGTTCTTATAAGAGAAAGGAAAGGGACACTTGAAATGTAGTTACACAAGGGAGAAGGCTATGTGACGACAAAGGCAAAAAGTGGAGCCATGTCCCTACAGGCCAAGAAATGCCAAGGATTACCTGCAGTTGCCAGAAGCTAGGAGAGGCATGGAATGGATCTTCCCTCAAAGTTTTCAGAAGGAACTAATCCTGCCAACACCTTGATTTCAGACTTCTGGATTCCAGAACTATCAGAAAAGAAATTCCTGTTGTTTTAAGCCACCAAGTGTTTGTACTGGAACACTACTTAGAGGGGTTAATGAGATTTTGCTATTACTGCACTCCTTGAGTAGAAAGGAGGCCAAAAACTGGGATAAAGAGATTCTAATCCCTATAGAGAGTGATAGAGGGGATCTATCCCAGATCGTGAAGAGGAAGTCTATTGGCTGCTTTTGTACCACATGATCCTATTCCTCCTAGATTTCAGCTACTGGATAATATTTGGACAACAGACCCAAGGAGACTTAGAAGAGTTAACAAGTAGGTCAAGCATACACATAGTGCACTAGCAGAATCCAAGACAAACATACCCCCAAAATCTTTTCAAAATCTTTTGATATTTGATATTTCAAAAAAGAAATAAAATAGTAGTCATGACAAAAATCAGAAGTTTTCTTGAATTATTTATATTTGTCGTATATGCATGAATATGAGTGCCCTAATATGAGGTCATTCCCTACTCTCCCATTGAGAAAGTCAAGAAGAAAGTTTTGTTTGCCAATGTGAGTGATAAACTTTTAGGTATGTATGTAGATGAAATAATTAAATGCATGCATATTGTATCTAATTCATTAAGTAGTTATATTTACATATTATAAATTATATATAAAATATATCAATTTAGAAGTATGTTCTTCTTTCTCATAGATCACAAAACACTCTTGTTCAAACTCTTCAAAAGTATCTCTGACATCAGGCCCCGCTCCTTGGCCACCCGGCGTGGGCGGTGCCACCCCTCCCCAGCGCCGCCCCGCATGCAGCTCACAGGCTCCCTCAGACTTCGGTTGTGGCTGGAGCTGGAGTGGCACAGGGCCTGAGACACTGCAGACCTGAGACCCCATAGCAGCTTGGAGGCGGTGAATAAAGTAGCCTCCAATAAAACTATATGGCAAAAAATGGGAAAGAAACAGATGGAAAGAATGAAAAACTTGAAGGGGCAGAGCCTGTATAACTTGTGATGGAAAAAATACTAGATCTAGATCAACGTGTAGTGAATGGGAAAGTGGAATATTTTCTGAAGTGGAAGGTATTTACAGATGCTGACAATACTTGGGAACCTGAAGAAAATTTACATTGTGTAGAGTTGATTGAAGCCTTTCTTAATTCTCAAAAAGCTGGCAAAGAAGATGGTACAAAAAGAAAATCTTTATCTGACAGTGAATCTGATGACAGCAAATCAAAGAAGAAAAGAAACACTGCTGACAAACCAAGAGGATTTGCCAGAGGTCCTGATCCTGAAAGAATAATTGGTGCCACAGACGGCAGTGGGGAATTGATGTTTCTCATGAAATGGAAAGATTCAGATGAGGCAGACTCGGTGCTGGCCTCAAAAGAGGCGAATATGAAATGTCCTCAAATTGTAGCTGCTTTTTATGAAGAGAGACTAACTTGACAAGCTTGTCCAGAAGATGAAGCTCAATAATTGTTCACATTTTTATGTATATATATATGTGTGTCTATGTATATACATATATGGATTCTCATATGTGTGTGTGTGTATATACACGTGTGTACATATATATGTGTGTGTGTATATATATACACACACACACATAAATACACGTGTATATACACACACACATAAATATATATATATAATTTGGGTCTTGGTTTTTTATTTACTAGTGTGACAAAATAACTACATTCTAATGGAAATCCAGTTTGATATGTTCATTTTGAAAGTAGCGTTGGAAGAGTTGTTGGTTTTTTGTTTTTTGTTTTTTGTTTTTGTTTTTTTATCCGTAGCACTGGTTACTTTGAACAAATAAATAAAAGCTTCCTGTAGTTGCTTCCTTTATCAGAAAAGAACATTTGATATCATGGTATATCGTTTCCTCCGCATTAAAGGACAGCTTTTCTAAATGTTGAGGGTTATGTCCATAGTCATTACTCAATCAGAACTTGTGTTGTCATAAGCCTAAGGACCATTCCAGGTTTTTTGTTTGTGTGTGTGTGTGTATACATAAAATGCACATGTAAATTTTTAAACATTCACCAAAATGAAAAATCACAGGTAAACCCATGTTTCTGAGATGCCATTATTCTGAGCAAAATAAGAGATAATCACTTCAAGTTATATTGAAAATTTTCCTGAAGTCATAAACTTCAAGTGAAATAAGGGATTCTAATTAATAGGACAATTTAAATTGGATAATTTTAAAGCATCTATATCTATAAATTCAGTGGTTTGCTTGCCAAATTCCTAAAAGGAAAAATTTTATCACTGCCATCACAGGAGGTTTCCCCATCCAGATGAGGAAACTAGACAAATGCCAGTGTGTTTTAATTAGCTAAACACAACTAAGTTAAGTGAACATTTAAAAATGTCTCTATTGGGACATTCCTTAACAAAAATGTTGAAATCCCTGTTGCTACCTTGACTAAAAGGTTATGATTCATGGAATATCTAAGATTTGGCTTATAGAAACCTAATCAGATGGTTAGAGAGGTTGGCAGTTTAGGACCTTCTGCTATAAATGTGTGAATAACGGTTTGTAATCCAACCTATTGGCCTGCATGGGTTTTCTTTTTTTTGGTTTGTTTGTTTTTGAGACAGAGTCTCGCTCTGTTGCCAGGCTGGAGTAGTTGTATGATCTCAGCTCACTGCAACCTCTTCCTCCCAGGTTCAAGTGATTCTCCTGTCTCGGCCTCCCAAGTAGCTGGGACTACAGGTGCGTGCCACCACACCCAGCTAATTTTTGCATTTTTAGTAGAGATGGGGTTTCACCATGTTGGCCAGGATAGTCTTGATCTCTTGACCTTGTGATCTGCCCACCTCAGCCTCCCAAAGTGCTGGGATTACAGGCGTGAGCCACTGCACCCAGCTGACCTGCATTTTTTTTTTTCTTATCCCAAGTCATTCCTTACATGTAGGCTCAATCTTTTCAGTATTTGCTTTACTGATTCAGCAAAAGTGAGGAAAAACAACTTTGCAGTAATCAGAATGTTATGTAAATGTATATTGTTTACTTTATTGTAAATACTTGTGAACAGTGGTCAATAAATAGTTTTATTTTCCTTTATGCAAAAAAGTACCTTTGACATGAATACTTTTGTTTTCACTAGAACTATTTTTTGAATCCCTTACGCATTTAAAGCTCAAAAAGTTCATTTTTAGAGAACATCATTTGCATTTCTGCATGTTTTGTTAGTGATAGAGCATTTATTGAATCCTCATATAACCGGTCACTGGATATTTTATCTTAAGCATACTAGGACCCATTTTCATAATACCAGGATCTTTGAGGTTTTCATATGCGTATATTTACAATTTCCACAATGTTAGCACTTACTCTGTTGCACATTAAAATGACTTTTAAAAAGCTTGTTTACAGCAATATTGAACATTTAGAATTATGGGCTCATATTCATAATAATTATGGGTTCATTATCATAATAAGTAGTAAACCTGTGTTGAATTTCTTTGTCTCCTTTTTTTAAAATCAATTCTGCCAGGTAACCTCTGAGTTATCCCATGCCAGCATTAATTCAGGCAGTTATAGCCTAACATACCTTCCCTAAACAGTCCTCTTATGTTCAAAATGAAGTTGAGAGACTGTTCCATAATATGAGGCATTTTGAAAGAACTTGAATATATAGAAACTCCCTCTTTCCTAAAGCAGCGGTCCCCAAACTTTTTGGCACCAGGAACCAGTTTCACGGAAGAAAATTATTCCACGGACTGGGGTTGGGTGGGGATGGCTTCGGGATGATTCAAGTGCATTACATTTATTGTGCACTTTATTATTATTAAATCATGATGCATAATGAAATAATTATACAACTCACCATAATGTAGAATCAGTGGGAGTCGTGAGTTTGTTTTCCTGCAACTAGACTGCCCCATCTGGGGATGATGGAAGACAGTGACAGAATATAAGGCACTGGATTCTCATGAGAAGTGTGCAACCTAGATCCCTTGCATGTGCAGTTCACACTAGGGTTTGTACTTCTTTGAGAATCTAATGCCACCAGTGATGTGACAGGAGTTGGAGCTCATGGGATAACGCGAGCAATGGGGAGTGGCTATAAATACAGATGAAGCTTTGGCCAAGTGTAGTGGCTCACGCCTGTACTCCCAGCACTTTGGGAGACCAAGGCAGGTGAATCACTTGATGTTCGGAGTTCAAGACCATCCTGGCCAACATGGCAAAACCCCGACTCTACCAAAAAATACAAAAATTAGCCAGATGTGGTGGCATGTGCCTAATCCAAGCTACTTGGGAGGCTGTGGCAGGAGAATCGCTTGAACCGGGAGGGCAGAGGTTGCAGTGAGCCGAGACTGCACCACTGCACTCCAGCCTGAGTGATGAAGTAAGACCTTGTCAAGAAAAAAAAAAAAAGAAAGAGAGAGAGAGAAAGAAAGAAAGAGAGAGAGAGAGAGAGACAAAGAAAGAAAGAAAGAAGAAAGAAAGAAAGAAAGAAAGAAAGAAGAAAGAAAGAAAGAAAGAAAGGAAGGAAGGAAGGAAGGAAGGAAGGAAGGAAGGAAGAAGACAGACTACTCACTTGCCTGTTACTAACCTTCTGCTGTATGGTCCAGTTCCTAACAGGCAAGAAAGAAAGAAAGAGAGACAGAGAGAGAGAGGGAGGGAGGGAGGGAGGAAGGAAGGAAGGAAGGAAGGAAGGAAGGAAGGAAGGAAGGAAGGAAAGAAAGAAAGAAAGAAGGAAGGAAGGAAGACTACTCACTTGCCTGTTGCTAACCTTCTGCTGTATGGCCCAGTTCCTAACAGGCTACGGACCAGTAACAGTCTGTGGCCAGGAGGTTGGGGATGCCTGTTTAAAGGTTTTTTATGTGCGTGTGTGTGTCAAAACGTTGCCACATGTAATAGTATATAAAATAGTATTTTATGAAATAGTCTTGTCTTTATTTTCAATTATTCATGGAGGTGGACAATATGATCTTTTCAGTATTTCGGGTCTCAGAATATCTTACTTTAATCTTGGTCCTATTCAAAGGCTGTATTGAGTCAGCAAGGTTCTTGCCCTTGGGGATTTGAACTAAGATGCACAGAGGTTGGTTGGTGGTGGCCCCTGGATTTGTAAGGCCACCAAGTTTTTAGGGCAGGTGGACAATGTTGGGCCATGTGCAAGATGATGAAGTAGAGGAAGATCTGAAGAAGAATGAGACCCACTGGTAGAGAGGAGCAGAGAGGAGAAAGCGTATAATGTTGCTCCCGAGGAGAGCTTGAGTACTCGATCCTTTATTTTGAAGGCTCCATGAGGCCTGGCTATACTTTAGCTCCTAACCTTGTGGGGTCCACAAAATTGCCTGCCCTCTTCTCACAACATACCCCCAAATCAGCTTGAATGCAAATCCAACATCTTTATTAAAATTCTCTCCAACTAAGCTTTCTTCTCTTCCAAAGCCTTGCCTTCCTTATCTGATAAATGGGAACATGGGTACTTCCTAGGTCACAGAGTTTTTAAAGATCAGAAGAGGTAGGATACTTTTGAAAAGTATAGAATGCCTTATAACACATGCATAAGGCATCTAATTATTGTGGTTTCTATAATTGTTCAAGCTGTTCCTCAGAGTAATGGCAGGTTTGGGGAAAGTTGTGAGAAGTCTCTCCCATGCCCAAAGCTCATGGGACAATACTGCTGCCCTCACATGCCTTGAATCACAGGGCTTATTAGTCTCAGTCATGCTTTACATATCACTTTTTCTAATGAGCTAAGGATGATGTCCACCTCTGTAGAAGCCTTTTGAAGTGAAATAATTTTGGCCAAGATGATCTGGGCCCACCCAGAACTAATTTGAGCCCACCCAGCATAAAGCTATTCCTCTTTGCTCTGCTTCTTGTTACCCGCCCAGGTTTTTGGATCTTCTTTCTTTTAGTTGACTCACAGAATATTTTTCTGTATATCCTTTCAGGGAACACCTCTATATAACAAACCTTCCTTGAAATATTCTCTTTGTCAAAATTTATCTGACCTCAAAACCCTGCTTGGTGTTGGTAATCTGAGCAATGTGACTGTACAACCCCAGGTAACATTTTACCTTAAAAATGAACTAGCTTATTTTTTCTGATTGTAAAAGAAATTAAGAAAATATTTTTTAAAAACCCTGAAAACATAGATAACCTTTGCTAACATTTTGCTCTTAATGTCTATATTTTTATGAATACATATTTAAAACATAATTTCCACATACTATATTCATTTAATTTACCTCTTTTTATATTATGATCACTTTTTTATGCCATGAAATGTTCTTGAGAAATACAATTTTAGCAATTCATTATTTGATTTTCTCATAATATAAGTAGCCAACTCCCTCTTGTTTAGATAATAATGCAATGATCATCTCTGTGCCTTTGAACATAAATCTTTGTATATCTGGTGTTGATATATGTGTGTGTGTATGTGTAGGTATATATTCATACACATATAATATTACCTATGAGAGAGAATGTGAAGTAGGGAGAAATAATAAACATTTTTAAGGTTTTTGATGCATGGGTTCATTCTGTGGTAAAATTTTGCCATTTTTGTTTTTTGTTTTTTTGCTGCACAGTATCTATTTTATTTTGCTTTTTTATTTTTTATTTCTAGAAGTAGCATTCTGAATGTCCTTTGAGGAACAATTAGTGCCACACTCCCAGTCCATGCACATTTTTGGTGCTAACTCTGCCCTTTGGTATATGACCTCAGGCCTAACCCAATAGGACATCTTATTTCCCCAATCACAGTGATTCATTTAGGGATGGGCATGTGACCCAGGATGAGACATTTACCTCCAATCAAGGTCAATTATGCCACTTTTGCTTGAGCACAAGGGCACAAGAGCTACACATGGAACTGGAAGAAACAGAAGTCAGTTGCTGCTAGAGTCCCCCAAGGGGGCTGGCTGAGAGGAAGTTAACACAGAGCAGCTAAAGGAAGAGATGTAGAAAGAAAATTGGTTCCTGAAAACTTGTTAGGTCCTTTAAATCAAGCTCTGTCTGAAGCCAGCACTACCCCCAGTCTTTTCAGTGATATGAACCAATGTGTTTCCATTTTCTCTCAAGGCAGTTTGATTTGGGTTTTCAATCACTTGAAAGTAAAAGAGTCCTATTTGATGAACACATTTTCAGGGATCTTTGGGTAGAATACTACTATAACCCAAGGGAATGATTTCAAAAGTGTAAATCTTTGAATCCCTGGAAAAGGGGATAGATTGGGAAGTACCCTCAAATCAGTGAGACACATTGTTGCTTTTTCATTCATTTGAAGGACAAGACCTGGACCTAGTGAGAAACATGAGGCCCTCTCCTTGCTCTAAGAAAGGCCCCTAATAGGAAGTTGGCAACTCTCCCAGACAGAGCAGACAAAGAAGGGGCTAGTGCAGCCGTGCGGAGGTGGATGGACAGATGGCATCTACTTATACTTATTAAGGTTACGACTCATGGTTAGAGAGCTCCAGCTAGCTTAGGGATGATTAGAATTTCCCTGGTGAGTTTGTATTTGTCAGCATCCCTAAAAAAGTCATGACCCTGATTGTAGAGAACATGAGCACTGAAGAATGTGGCCGAAGTAGTATAGAAAAGGCCACATGTATCTTAGTTCCTAGGAAAGGATGCTCTGGGCCCATTGCTAGCTCCTATCAGTTGGTTGGCCCACGTCTACTCTGTATATTGATCAAAGGCTTGACATGCTATGGGGACTGCAACATGATACAAATCCATCCAAATAATCACCAAGATCTCTAAATCCATTCCAAATGTCACAAGCCGCTATTCAAATTCCATGTGTGTGAGTGGAAAATGATGACTCTTAAATGACCTTATTGAAAAGACCCAGATTGATAGAGGGACAAACAATGGGTTATGCTTGAAATTTTATTTCTGAGTAGAAGATGTATCTTCTTGTTATCTGGAGTTGGGAGCTCACTTATTGGAAAAACAATACCCGAGTACCTACTATGTGCCATACACTTTTTGTATTGAAAATTGAGGGATGAAAAATACAGACAAATAGGGGTCCTGCCCTCATTGACAAGATGGTAATACAAGCAGCACATAAGAGGGCACATAACCTATCCTTTGTGGTGATGACCAAGGAAGACTTCCTGGAAGAAATGAGCTACAGAAAAAAGAAGAGATAGTGAGGAAAAAGGGACAGCAGAGGGAACATTAAAACCCAGAAAGAACAGAGATATAGAAGACAAGTTTGAGGAACTGCAAGCATTTCACCAAGGCTAGACCAGAACCTTCAAGAGAGTGATAAGAGATGTTTGATTCAAGTTAGGAAAGCTTTTGTTAAGTGCTTAGACACTTGAACATATTTAGTCAACATGTTTACGTCGGAAGGTGAACCTCTCTTGCATTAGGGTTTTTATTTTCATACCAAGACAAAAACAACCTGTCTTAAGATTTACAGGCTTTTTTTTTCTTTCATTACATGGATTAGGCATCATTTATAACAGAGAGAAGGTTAAAGCAAAGAACTAACTATGAAGCAGTAGGTGTGCTGTGGTATCCCTGCCAATCTGTGTCATGGGCTTCCCATTCTCTCCATGGTGCTGCATGTTGCAGAAGCGAGCATGGTCCTTTCTTTCAGATCTCTGGGTCAGAGTTGGGAATCTCCAGTAGGCAGTGGGATCTTGAAAAATACAATGCCAACACCAGAAAAAGGTTTGGAAAGCTTTCCAGAGGTACTAAATTTGAGTTCAATGTAAAGAATCTTCAACCTCTGATTTTCACGCATTCACTGGACGACCAAATCTGAAAGCACCTCTCAGGAGAGCCCATTAGCAGGTCATACTACTTTTACCTTAACTCTCATATGGAGTAATCTACAAAGCACTTTTATTATCTCATTGAATCTTCTCCAAAGCTAATGTCGAAATCTTTTATCCCACTTGACAGATGAGGAATCTCTGGCTCAGAGTTGTTTTCCCAAAGTCCAAGACTTCATTCATGGTAGGAGTTGATCCAAAATTTGATAGTAATTTCAGGCAATGATGAAAACCAGGTGATATGAAGAAAGGTTTCAAGAACAGAGTGGGAGTGGGCTTTAGTCTAAAGAAGAGAAGACACATTTCAAACATTAATTCATTCAATAAATTGAGTGTCCACTATGTGCTATGTTCTCTGGCTAAAGACAAAGGAAACAGAAATGGCTCCTGCTAATATAGCATGTATTAGTTGAGGGGAAAATGAGTATTTAATAAGAACAACAACAAAAGGGGTTATTATAAAAACCCCATATTTTGTGCTTGCCCAGGATCTCTTCCTTTGAGAAATGGTCCATTACTTTTCATAAAGGAGCACATAGTTTCCTAAAGTCCTGGTCTCACAAATTTCCCTACATATCCACTGAGCCCAAAATGGGCAGGTGGTCCAGACCTGGTCCATCCATGACCTCTGCTTTCAGTGATTGGTTTAACCATGGCCACGTGATCTAAGATATGCCATTTAGTTCATGCCCAGAAGTTTTGCATAAGTCACTTGGCAGACAATTACACTCTTTTCTTAGGAACCATGGTCCCTAAAGAGGTATAATACTGGAAGAGACAATGACCATTTTTGCCATCTCATAGGGAAAAAAAGCTACTTAAAAGTAAATGATGGTAACATAGAATAAGGCAGAATTTAGGAGATTCAAAGAGAAAGAGTCCTGGATTTGCAAGTTAACTTCTGGATCTAAAGATGACTTTCAGGTTAGGTAGGGCAACAGATTTCTTTCTATAGATTAAGTTAATTTGTATTGGATTTCTGTCCTGATTGATACATAAATAATTATAAATTGTGAAAAGTACAGAGAGGGAAATGAACAAAAGACTATGAAAGAGAATAACAGTGAGAACATGGTTCATATGAAGTTGTTAGAAAAATGACATTAAAGTTAGAACATAAAAGTGGAATAGATTTTTGTGAAGCCAAAAGTGGTGACAAAGTCTCCTTGATAGAAAGAAAAACATGTGGGAAGGCCCAGAGAAGGAAAGGAGCTTTGCAAGTATTTGAGGAGTTGTTAATAGAATGGAATGCAACTTACTTGGCTACAAAAGAATATGGGTACCAATGGGTAGAAGTTTGGTATTGATTAAACAAAAAGAACTTTCTAGCAGCAGGGAAACTATGATTTCCCTGTTTCTGGAGAATTCCAGAAACAGCTGCATAGTTACAAATTAAGGATGTTTTATGGAGAAATTTAGTTTCTAGATAAGTGGTGGCTGGTATTCACATATTTATTTACTCAATCAATACTTTTTGAGCTCCTGAAATGGGCCAGATATAATACCTGTGCATATTAGTAAACAATATGCAGTCCCAGGTCTCAAAGAACTGACAGTCTAGTGGGAGATACTGCTAACTAACATGTTAATTCTATCCCAGTAATGGGAGCAGCAGAGCAGGTCTAAGTACAAGGTGCTCTATAAGCACATCAGAGGCCATCTAACTTAGACAGAAATGACTTCTAATGTCAGCTGCAATCTTGTAAAATTATGATTCTAAGCATGAAGTAAGAAAACATTTCTTGTGAAGCCTGTTACTGGGATCCAAGAGCAAGCCCCTATCATGGATGGCAGAATCAGTTCCCAGGATAACAGGCTTTCCACAGGAACTAGGGCCAAACCCTGCTTTGAGGCAGAGTTTTATCTATCACAGATGGCACACACTTATGCTTAAAAATGTAATATGTTATTTTAACATGATATTCTAACAAATATTAACAATAACAAAAATTGTTAACATTTATCGAACATTTATTATGTGTCAGGCAACGTGCTTAATGTGTCCCATGCTTTAGTCATTAACACTCACTACCCAGCAACTAGTTCCAGGCCTTTGCTACGTCCTTGAAGAAGAAAGACGTTCTTTAACACAACCCTCTTTGCTCATGAAACAGATAAAAAGCAAACAGGGATTGGTGACATCTGGAACTGACAGGAAGGGACCAGTGTTTCCCTCTGCATCCCTGAAGGCCCAGCTTCCATCTCTTTCCCCCTACATCCTTCATCAGTATCTCCCCAGTCGTGGGTTGCTGTTGCCCCTCTGAGCACCTGTGACCTGGGCTAGTGGTTCTGATGTGGTTGCAGAGCAAAACCCCACAGAGCTGGAGCCCAAGAGGATGTTTGAGAGTGATGCATAGGAAGTCTCCAGCAGGCCATTTTTCTGCACATTCGGGAGATTTTCCTCAAGCTCAACCTCAATCTGGAAGTTCTGAGTCCTGCCAAGATTTAGAGATGGATAAAATCTCCATCCCACTAGAGCAGAACAGAAAAGGCTAATAGGGAGCTGACACAGCAAGAATTCATTCAAAAAAACCCCAACAGTGACAGGACCAGAGGAAAGTGAGCTTCAGTAACAATCAATACCCCATACTTCATGGAGCTTAGACTTTTAACTGTAGCACCCAAGAAACTAAGAATGCCCTGTAATTTGTATTAAAAGCACTGAGGAAAAAAGGGAATGTCTAGTGTAGTAAATGCAAGCCAAAGAGGATCTAGAATAAAATCCTATCTCTACCACTTTCTAGCAGAACAATCTTGGGCAAGTTACTTAATCGTTTTGTGCCTCAGTTTCTTCGTATTTAAAATCAAGAACACAGCACTTATTTCACAAGTTCTGTTCTGCTCTAGTGGGATGGAGATTTTATCCATCTTTAAATGCAAAGGGCTAACAACAGTGCTTGGTACGTAGTAAGCACTCAGTAAATATTATTTTATTACTAGTAGTAATCTTAGTGTGATGTTGATTGGTCTGTTACCAGAAGAATACAGTATGGTACTGAGTAAAAAAGGCAATCAAGAGTTATTGAACACCTTCTTCTGCTAGGCAGCCTATACTAGATGCTGGACATACATTACTGATTAGAACACAGAAGTCCTGGCCCTCAAGGATCTTATATTTTAGAAGAAACCAGAAAACACAAACAAAAGAAAAAACTCACATAATATCTTTAACTGATTCCTAGGAAGGAGCTATTAGAAGTTAATTCCAGAGCCATATTTTAGTGCTTTTTGTTTTCTCTGTGTAATGTTATGCTTGTTTAGATGCTCAGTAAATCGCATTTACATCTCCTTCATTAAATGTATAACATCACTTCCAGATGTTGAAATAAAAATGTTTATGGACTGGGCAGACCTAGCTGACCACCCCCCACAACCCACTAATAGCAAAAATGCAGTTCTATCTCTAAAACTTACCCCAAATCTGTCTTCTTCTCCTCATCTCATTTCCAACCTTGTCAAAGCCACAATCATCTCTTGCCTGGACAATAGTAATAGCTTCCTACCTGGTTCTTTGCTTCCACTCTTGGTCTCTCCATCTAATATAAATTCCTCAAGCAGTAGCCAGAGTAATCTTCTACATATATAAACTAGGCTGGGTGTGGTGTCTTACACCTGTAATCCCAGTACTTTGGGAGGCCAAAGTGGGTGAATCACTTGAGGTCAGGAGTTTGAGAACAGCCTGGCCAACACGGCAAAACCCCGTCTCTACTAAAAATACAAAAATTAGCCGGGCATGGTGGCACACACCTGTAATCCCAGTTACTCAGGAGGCTGAGTCAGGAGAATCTCTTGAACCCAGGAGGTGGAGGCTGCAGTGAGCAGAGAGAGCACCACTGCACTCTAGCTTGAGCGACGGAGCGAAACTCTGTCTCAAAAACAATAACAAAAATAAATACAAAATAATAAATAAACAAATTAGCTCATTTCATTTCTTTGCTTAAAGTTCTTCAAAGCCTCCCTATTACAAGTAGCCTATAATATCTGTGGGACCGGTCCTCTGTCTTCCTTTCTGGCCTCAGTTTTTACCATTTTCCCCTTTACTCACTGTGACTCTCTCCTCATTCTCTCTTTCTCCCTGGAAACCTTTGACTTGCTCTTCCCTCTCACTGGTCTGCACTTTCTCTGGACTTGTGCATGGTTGGCTTTTCTGTGTCATTCAGGGTTCAGCTCACATGTTACCTTTTCAGAGAAGACTTCCCTGATCACCACATCTAGGGAGTCTCAACTAGAAATTCTCAAATACATTTCTCTGCTTCATTTTCTTAATGATACTTACTACAATTTAGTGTTTTCAAAATAAAGAATTAATTTACTTATTTCTTTTCCGTTTTCCCTCAATACAGTGTTAGCTACATGAGGAGAGCAATCTCTTTTTTTTTGTCTTGTCCAATGCTGATTCTTCTTACTCAGTCCATGAGTAAGTAGCCCCCAAAAATATTTGTTAAAGCAATGAATTCTAGGGCTTAGTAGGAGAATTAGCAAGCAACCTTCCTTGTAGAAGGGCACCTTAACAAATGTAATAAAATGAAAATATTACTACCTGAATAGTAAGCATAGAATTCATCTTAGGGAGGGACCTGTCTCTGAGAAAATATCTCGAAAACTTCAAGAGGGACTGTTAGGTACGGAGACCATAAGAGGCAACAAGAGGCTTCGTGATAAAATGACACAGTTAAACTTTATTTTCAAGATGCAATAAGATAAATTATGTTTTATTTTGGGTTTGTTTCTCAAAAGCTGAGAGAGAGCAGGGAGGCGAGAGCCTCAGATAGAAGAGAGGAGTCAGAGAAGTGGATTGTGGAAACATCTCTCAAATTAAACAGTTAGCCAAGTTGTGAATGCAAAGAAAAAGTCCTTGAAGTTAATTAAAAGTGCTACTCCAGTGAATACATGAATCATAGGAAAGTAAAACAGCCTTACTGCTGATATGGAGAAAGCTTTAGCAGTCTGGATAGAAGAACATTCTCTTAAGCCAAAGCCCAATTCAGCACCAGGCTCCGACTCTCTTCATTTCTATGAAGAATGAAAAAGGTAAGGAAGCTGTAGAAGAAAAGTTTGAAGTTAGCAGAGCTTGGTTCATGAGGTTTAAGGAAAGAAGCTATCTTCATAACACAAAAGAGCAAAGTGAAGCAGCAAGTGCTGATAGAGAAGCTGCAGAAAGTCATCCAGAAGATCTAGCTAAGATCATTAGTGAAAGTGGCTACACTAAACAACAGGTTTTCAATGTTGACAAAATAGCCTTTTATTGGAGAAAGATGCCGTCTGGTATTTTCACAGTTAGAGAGGAGAAGTCAATGCTTGGTTTCAAAGCTTCAAGGGATGGGCTGATTCTCTTGTCAGGGATTAACAAAGCTGGTGAAGCCAATGTTCATTTAGCATCTTAAAATCCCAGGGCCCTTAAGAATTATGCTAAATCTACTCTGCCTGTGATCTAATAATAGAACAACAAAGCCTGAATTCCAGCATGTTTACTAAATATTTTAAACTGTTAACAGCCACAGCTTGGGAAAAAAAGATTCATTTCAAAAAATTACAGATCATTGATGATGCGCTGGTCACTCAAGTGCTCTGACAGAGATGTACAGGGGTATGAATCTTGTTTTCACGCCTGATAATACAACATCCATTTTGCATTCTGGATCAAGGAGTAATTTGCACTTTTGAGTCTTATTATTTAAGAAATATATTTTGTAAGGCTATCGCTGCCATATCAGAGTGATTCCTCTGATGGATTTAGGCAAAGTAAACTGAAAATTTTCTGAAAAGGATTCGCCTTTCTAGATGCCACTATGAACATTTGTGATTTGTGGGAGGAGGTTAAAGTATCAACATTAATAGGAGTTTGGAAAAAGTCGATTTCAACCCTCACGGGTGACTTTGAGGGATTCAAGACTTCGGTGGAGGAAGTAAATGCAGAGGTGGTATAAACAGCAAGAGGACAGAATGAGAAGTGGAGCCTGAAGACGCCACTGAATTGCTGCAGTCTCATGATCAAACTTGAACGAATGAGGAATTGCTTTTATGGATGAGTAAAGAAAGTGGTTTCTTCCAATGGAATCTACTCCTGGTGAAGATGCCATTAAAATTGTTGAGATGACAACAAACAATTTAGAATATTATATAAATATAACTGATAAACCAGTGGCAGGAGTTGAGAGGATTTCCTCCCGTTTTGAAAGAAATTCTACTGTGGGTAAAATACTATCAAACACGGGGCATTCTACAGAGAAATATTTCATTAAAGAAAAAGTCAATTCGTGTGGCAAATGTCATTGTCGTCTCATTTTAAGACATTTCCACAGCCACCCCAACCTTCAGCAACCACTACCCTGATTGGTCAGCAGCCATTAACACTGAGGCAAGTGCCTCCACCAGCTAAAAGATTACAACCTGCTTAAGGCTCAGAATATAGCTTTTTTTTTTTCAATAAAATATGTTTAAATTAAGGTATGTACATTGTCTTCTTAGACATGATGCTATTACAGACTTGATGGACTATGATATAGTAGAAACATAACTTTTATAGGCACTGGGAAGCCAACACATTCATGTGACTCACATTGTTGCAATATTTGCTTTATTTCAGTGGGTTGGAACTAGACCCAGAATATTTCTGAGGTATGCCTGTGTGTTCGTTTCAGTGTAAAATTCTAGGAAGATATCTGAATTTGTCCCTGGGTCCATGTTGTAAAATACAAGCACCCCGCATGGATATAGGAGCCCAGAGGTGACAATGATAACGTAAGTCCTCCATGTATCTGCAAAAATCTAGGGCAGGTCTAGGGCCATGGAATGGGGAGTTTCGGACCAATCTTATCTGTATCTCAAGGAACAAGAAGAATCCTCCAACCATGACCTCTGGGTTATACTTGTCTTATTCTAGACTGGGTGTGCTACATGCTTGACAGCATGAATTATTTTAGATCATAACTGTGGGTATCCTACAGTCTTCCTCTCAGCTACCCCTACCCCAAGTGTGAGATCTTTGAAAACGAGGTCTCAGCTTCTCCAGTGCCTAGTACCTGATATATATGGAGCCAGATAAATGCTTTTCTGGGGCCTGCACCATTCTCGTCTAGGCAGGAAAGATATGAATCAGCCTCAAGCCACTAACACGTTACAAGCTCCTAGACGAAGGGCTGCATGGGTTCTGGGAATTGTGATAATGAGGCTGCTGAGGGCCTCTGGGCTGAGCCAGCTGCTACGGACACAGGCCCTGCCCAGCGCCTACCTTGCGTGGGCTCTGACTGGAAACAGGGATGTATAAGCTCATTAGGGAGGAATGGTTGTTAAAAATAGCGTCATCATCTCTAATTCAGGCAGTGGGCTAGGGTTCAGACCCCTCTTAACAGGGATGTGGGCTGGGAGGGCAGGGCTGGGGCTGCTGTGATGGGGTTCCCAGGGGCAGCTGCAGTCAGCTGCCGTGAGCAGTTCTGGACGTCCTCAGCCACCTCCATGGCCCCTGTGTTTAAGGCCTTAATTAGGCTCCCAACAGTGCCATGGGTTCCTTAGGAAACACTGCCAACCAGAATGCCACCGGCCTTACAGGAAAGAGGAGACGTGCTCAGGCCTGGGCTTTGGTAGGGAAAGACAAGACTGGCAGGGAGTAAGTAGCAGAGAACACCATCTACCCACACAAGCCTGGCCCTGCCAACAGCTCTGGGCTTGTGCTTCCGGGACTTCTGATGGGAATGCTGAGAATGGATGAGGGGAAGGCCCAGACTTCCTCCCCACACAGACACTGCTTATTGGAAGGATGCTGGCGCAAACCACACTGCTGGCTGTCCCACGCTTCCCCTCAGCTCAATTAAGGCAGTAATCGGTATTTCTTAATTGCTGCTCCTGCTCTGTCTCCTGCCCCTCCTCCTGACTTTGTCCACTGCAGTGTAGTACCAGTAGTACCGGGAGACCAGTCTGTCCTTTGGGGCTGGCCAGGGAAGAAAAGGGAATTGTCTTGAGGAGGCTTGAAGACCTCAATGCCTGGTAAAGAAAAGGCTTGCAGAAATAGTTCTGTAGCCAGAACACTACCTGACTGAGCTCAGATCCAAATATAAGGCTCCCCTCTAGTCCCCAGGTGACACACAGTCTAGCTCGCATGTTGATCTCTACCTGGCATACCTTTTCTATTTCTAGTTTCCCAAAGTCTGATTCTCATTTGATAGGTATGTTATTTCATTATAGGTGTCACTCTCTGTGGTAAATCTTCTCAGGTCTTTATGGAATGAGATTAGGTTAAAAAATGAAAAACAAAATCGCAATTATTTGAGTTGAAATAAAAACCAAAGCTTAATGATACGATGGTGAGAAACTGGTGTGAGTGTGTGTGTAGCACAATTTAAAAGGGGACTTATTTGATGTTTACAAATCCAACATGGATGACCTCCTTTGAGGAAATACTAAGGAGATGGCTTGCTGTAAGAGCAACTCCAGAAGTTCAATGGTTAATTTTAGTTGAGAAGCTCAGGGAGCCTGAAGTAGCCTGGGGGACTGTCTGGAGCTCTCAGACTAATATTTTCTAACATAATGTGTTTCTTGGTTCTTCCTTCCTTCCTCTTTTTATTCCCTTTCTCCCACTCTCTCTCCTTTCCTTTCTTTCTTCTTTCCTTCCATTCCTCCCTTCCTCTTTTTCTCACTTACTTCCTTATACATTTATAGAGAATTCAAGTTTAAGGTTCTGTATTATAGATGATAACATAAACATGAATCAGATACGAGTATGAGTCTTCACTGGAAACCTCCTCAGTGCTATGTTCTAGAGATCAGATATATTCACACATACAAATATAGAGGGCAGAGAGTGGTATACATCTTGAAACAGACACAGTCAAAGCCCTAGCGGAATTCTTTATTCCTTTCTCTGCCCTCATCTTGGCTATTGCCACATCACCCACTCTGTACAATGACCTGGACTATATTCAGGTACTTAATACATCTTGAAGCCTGATCCTCTTGGATGGATTGACATTAGTGGACCCAGAAACTCTTTGTCTTAAAGCAAATACCTATTTGAAGCCCCTGAGGCCAATGATCTGCTTACCTTACCTCTGTAACAGCCCTTAGAAAAGATCCAGTTGACACAGATACTCTCAATTGGTGATTAAATTGGCAGTGCTGGCCTGTCTGTGAGGGGCCGATAAAGTGTAGAGCTGTTATGATACCAAGTCCAGACCAAAACAGTGGACTCTAGACCAAATCATGCTGTCTCCCAACTTGACTTTAAAATCTCTCTCTATCATTAATAGCTTGTTCATCTTCTTAGGCAAATTCATTCACTCTTTCTAAACCCAGCTGAGCATTTAAGTGGCAGGAAACATGCTGGCCACCTCCTGGAAATTCAGTCAGGCCACTTGCCCCTCAAATAACTACTTGGGCAGCCTAGTAAGCAATCAGTGGCTCTATGCAGTTGCTGGACAATGAGTTAAGAGGTGGTAACAAGGCTAGAAAGTGGAACAATTCTAAGCCCCATTCAGCCATTTGGACCATGCTCTTCAATATAAAAATTTAATGTGACCCACAAATGCAAGCCACTATACGATTTAAATTATTTAGAAGTGTATTTATTTTTTAAAAGTATTTAAAATTATTATGTGACAGGTAAAGGGAACAGGTGTAAAAGAAAAGATTGATATGTGTGTGTGTGTGTGTGTGTATACTTAAACAAGGTCTTCAAAATTTGGTAAAACTAATTGATAATATATTTTATTTAATTTACTATAACCAAATATTATCATTTGAGCATGTAATCAGTGTAAAAGATTTGATATGTGTGTGTGTGTGTGTGTGTACCAATGGATACTACATAAACAAGGTCTTCAATACTTCATACTGTTTAGGTTTTCCACTTCTGTGTGACTTCACATAGAATAATGGCCTCCAGCTCCATCCAAGTTGCTATAAAAGACATTATTTTGTTACTTTTCATGGCTGAGTAATATTCCATCACGTACATATACCACATTTTCTTTATCCACTTATTAGTCAGTGGGTACTTAGGTTGGTTCCACATCTTTGCAACAATAAATTGTACCACTATGAACCTATGTGTGCAAGTGTCTTTTTCATATAATGACTTATTTTCCTTTGGGTAGCTACCAAGCAGTGGTAGAATTGCTGGATCAAATGGTAGATCTACTTTTAGCTGTTTATGAAGTCTCCATACTGTTTTCTGTAGAGGTTGTACTAATTCACATTTCCACCAGCAGTGTACAAGTGCTCCCTTTTTCCCACATCCAGACCTGCATCTATTGTTTTTTGACTTTTTAATGATGGTCATTCTTGCAGGAGTAAGGTGGTATCTCTTTGTGGTTTTAATCTGCATTTCCCTGATGATTAGTTATACTGAGCATTTTTCATTTTTTTTTTTTTTGCCTTTTCTCTATCTTCTTTTGAAAATTGTCTATTCATGTCCTTTGCCCACTTTTTAATGGGATTATTTGTTTTTTTTTTCTTGCTGATTTGTTTGAGTTCCTTATAGATTCTGGACACTAGTGCTCTGTCAGATGCATAGTTTGCAAATATTTTCTTCCATTCCGTGGGTTGTCTGTTTACTCTGTCGATTATTTCTTTTGCTGTGCAGAAGCTTTTTAGTTTAATTAGGTCCCATTTATTCATTTTTGTTTTTGTTGTATTTGCTTTTGGGGTCTTAGTCATGAATTCTCTGCCTAGGCTGATGTCTGGAAGAGTTTTTTCAACATTGTTTTCTAGAATTTTTATAGTTTCAGGTCTTATATGTGAGTCTTTGATCCATCTTGAGTTGATTTTTATACAAGGTGAGAGACAGGAATCCAGTTTCATTCTTTTACATGTAGTTTGCCAGTTTTCCCAGTAAACTGGGAAAACTTTTTATTTCATTTATTTCATTTATTAAATAGGGTTTCCATTCCCCAATTTATGTTTCCGTATGCTTTGTCAAAGATCAGTTGGCTTTATGTAGTTGGCTTTATTTCTGGGTTTTCAATTCTCAGAACAGTCAATTTTACAACTTAACTGGAAAAATGGGATGAGTGAGTGTGTGTGTATGTGCAGAGAGACGGAGAAAGAGCTGTAACAGAGAACAGACAGATTAGAATATATTAGAGATGGGGAGGTGGTGGTGATGGATTTTTGCATTCATATAGTACTTTATAAAGAGATTTGTTATACCTTAATCTCATTTGATCCTCATAATAATTTGTTCAAGGTAGGTACTATTACTGCTAACCAAGTGGCCTACTGGGAGGGGAATGCTGGGCATCTCATGTCAACTTACATACAGCTCTTTCTACCGCTGGATTGTTGCTTTAGGAAATCAGCCACACACTCCCTCCAGTCTCCTCTCCTGCCTTAAATCTTCTAGAAATTCTTTAAAATCACTACTTTGGGTCCTGTGCACCTAGTATATTGTATGACTCCTCATTCACGCTCAGAGTCCAGATACCACCCAGGGTTCATGCCACACATTTCTAAGGCTGCAATGAGATGGATCAACACTGCATGGCAAGGAGCCAGTGTTCTTACTTCCTGAGGATGGATGGCTGGGAGGCCTACTTCAGGTGTCTCAGCCCATTTTCTGGCACACAGCTGCTGTGACAGAGCCTACAAACACGTTTCAGCATTAGACGAGGAAACTGCATGAGGGAGAATTTGGCAAACGGAAACACTCTCCTTGTGTCAGCGTCAGGAGAGACCGAAGCAAACCGAAGCCCACAGGGAAGCCTGGATGGGAACCTGTCTGGAGGGTGCCCTGGAGAGCCCCTGATCCAGGTAATAGCCAAAATGCCAAACCCCTCCTGGTTCTCAGCTGCCGTCAGAGGCCCTGAAGGATTGTCTGGGAATTAGTGCATGGAGTGGCATTGGGGGTGAGGTTAGGGTCCCCCAACCCAGCCTAGTCCCTCTGGGGGAGGGTCACATGGAGCTGTTCTCTGCAGGGAACTGGTGTTATCCTGGCAAACCTTGGGCCCCTCTTTGTTCCCTGCTTGTTCTCTCCAGGTGTAACTAGAAGGGGCCTGTTTTATATTTTTGCTAAACAAATTAATTACACCTTTTGAGTTTCCTCATACAGGGCAGCACGTTAAAACATGCCTGAGGGCTCTGGAGAATGTTCCAGTGGTCCCAGGCCCTCTGGAAAAACACTCTCTGGAACAGCTGCAGGAGTTGAGACCAAGTACTTGCCTGTGAAGCCCCTCTGTTGGAGGAGGACACATGGCTCCCCAGAAGGGATCGGGGAGAGTCCACGGTGAATCCAGTTCTGGATTCATTAAAAGCTAATCATGATGATGATGATGTTAATAGCTACAATTTATTGAGTATATTATTTGCCAAGCACTTAACAGTCCTTTATTCAATAAAGATCACTTCACATTGTCTTATTTAATTCTCACAACTAGCCTTTATGATTTAAGTATTATTTTGTCCAGAAGATAAAACTGACGGGAGAGCACTTACAAAACTTACCCAGTTTCCCTCAGCTGGTTTTTGTAGTGTAGTTGGTATACTTGGCACACAGATTTTTTTCTGATTCTAAAGCTCATATTCTTGACCGTTTATTCATTCATTCATGCAACTAATATTTAGTGTTGTGTGATAAGCAGTCTTCTAGGTACAAGGAATGTAGGACTGAATAGGACAGAGCTTATGTTCTAACAGAGAGACAGACAAAACCCCGTGAACTTGTGAAACTATAGTATTCCAGATGTTGATAAATGCAGGATAAAAACTTAAGCAAGGTAGAGAATATAGGAAATATTGGGGTGGAGAGAAGATAAATTGTCATTTTCTATTGGGTTGTAAGGAAGGTTATCCCTCAGAGCAGATCTAAGTAGAGCCCTAAATTAAGGGAGTGAGCCATTTAGGTGAGGAGAGTTGCAGTGAGGGAGAATTAGAGGAAAGTCCCTGAGATGGGAACATGCTTGGCACTGGAGGAACAGCAAAGAAAACAATGTGGCTAGAGTGAAGTGAAAATAGAAGAAAATGGGGTCAGAGAAGAAGACGGTCCAAGATCAACTAGGGATGGTCTTATAAGCCATTGTGCAGGATAAGTGAGAAGTCAAAGGTGGATTTTGATCTCTGACTTACATTCTAAAAGCTGCTGTGTATGTATTAGTGTACACACATATGATTCCTAGTTCTCTCCACTGATGGGGCTTAGATGCAATCACACCCTCTTACTAACAAGCATATCTAGCACCATCTTGACTTGGATGATTTGGACTGCGGGACCATATTTCAATGGAAGAAACAAGGGCTTTTTAGAGAAGCTGTTTCCAGGGCTGGGGCAGGAAAAACAAAAGATGAAGATACCTTAGGGTGCCAGAAACAAAGGAAATGCCCCCAAATGTCCCCCAGAAAGATGGGGATATGTTGCAAAAAGATAGAAGTCAACTTAAAGATCAAATCTAGGAAAATTTAAGGTGTGAAATAAATAAATTTGATTAAATCCACAGAATAAAATAAGTATAGTGATATAAGCACATAATTGAATAAATAAATAAATAGGGGAAGAAGGATAGTTCTTCCTTACAGAAGAATCTAAATTAGTAATGTAGAATGAATTGAAAAATAAAAAATCACAGTTAGAACATTGCAGTAGTAATTGCTGTAGGTAAGATCCACCAATGAATACTAAATTTGGAAGGTAAAAACTTGAACAGAATAGAATATTACCTCATTTTCAAAGACATCCTTCCAATACACGAACTAGTTACAAAGGAACAAAACTGTAATGTTATAATGAAGAAACCTGGTAAATTCCACTTTAAATCATGTGATCAAGGCCAACATCATCAATAAGACAACATTACGTATCATGTAGATAAGGCACTGAAACAAGCACTACCTCTGTGCTTGGGAGAATCACTTGAACCCGGGAGGCGGAGGTTGCAGTGAACTGAGATCATGCCATTGCACTGCAGCCTAAGCAACAAGAGTGAAACGCCATCTCAAAATAGACAAACCCAACCCAAATTTATGGGTGTTCTACAGAATATCTAACTAGTAATCATTAAAAGATTATTAAAGACAAGAAAAAAACTGAGAAATTTTCAAAGACTGGAGGATGAAAGAGTGACAATTTAATGCAACATAGGATCCCAGATTGCTTCTAGGACCAGAAACAAACACACACGACATGGGGGAAATAGTGAACTTTGAAAAAGAACTCCAGTTAATAGTATTGTACCCATGTTTGTTAGTGTCCTGGTTTTGATCATTGCACTGTCATATGTAATTTGTGGGAAAGCTGGGTGAAGGGTATATGTGAGCTCTCTGTAGTCTTTTTGAAATTTTTCTAAAAGTCAGTATTCCAAAATAAAAACTTAAAAATTTAAATGATAAAAAACTAAAAACAATTTCAACTAAAGGTTGCTGTATTGGGAATACACTGTATAGGGGCAAAGACAGAAGCCAGAAAACCAGTTAGGAAGCTATTATGGAAATAATCCAGATGAGAACGATGGTGGTTTGGACAAGGGCATAGCAGGGAAGGAGATGAGAAGTGGTTGGATTCTGGAAATTTGTTTACGGTACAGCTGGCAATATTTGCTGGTAGAATAATTTTAGGAGGCAAAAAAATGAAATTAAGACTTCAAGGTGTTTGACCTAAGCAACTATATTTCCAACAGAATAAATTTTCTAAAGTGCTTCATTTATATTACTTCAAGAATTCTTACAACAATATTATAAGGCATGTACTATAATCACCTCATTACAGTAATAATAAAAACAACTAACGTTTTCTGAGTATTTATACTAGTCACTTTGCCTGTACTATCTCATTTCATCTTCACCTGTGTAGTAGGTGTTGTCATTATTCCTATTTAATTTTAATACAGTGAAAAAATGGAGACACAGAGAAGTTAAATAGTTTTCCCACAGTCACCCAGCTGGTAAGTAATGGAGCTAGGATTGGGAAACACAGAGTCAGATTCCAGTGCCCACATGCTTAACAGTTGCACTCTACTGCCTAATTTTATAGTTGACAACATTGTAATTTAGGAGGTTGAATAACCTGCCATGATTCACATAGCTCTAATTTGGCAAAGCCAGAATTGGACCCCAGCTCTGATTCCAAAGCCCAAGCTCCTCACCCTAATGCTGTGCTGTTGGATCACATATGTGTGAATATGGATGGTGTCAGATACTAACTCCCTTGACATGGCCTGCAAAGGACTGGCTGGGGGCCAGAAGCCACTAAGGGTGAATCTGCTGACCACAGGCACCACTTCTAGGCCAGGGATTCAGGTGGCTTCCTTGTCACTGTTCTCATGCTGGCCAGGTCTGTTCCATGCCCCTGAGCAATGAGGAGGAGACGTCATTCCCAGGCCCAGGGCAGCACTGCAGCTCCATATGCTGGAGCCACATGTGCCCAGGCATCCTGCTATGCTCATCAGCCTCTCTGATTGGAAGCCAGTTGGAAAGGACAGAGAAATCCATGTCCTCATGTTCACAGGCCAAAAGGTCGCTGCTTTACCTTTCTACTCTATAAAAGACACTCCTTACTCACTCTTGACCCCAAAGCACAGAGAAATGTTCTCAGTCTCCAAAAAACAGAAATCAAGTCTTCTCATAAGAAGAGAATATGCCAAAATAATTAACCTTGAGGGTCCTGGGTAATAATTAACCCTAGATTTTAAGAGGATGGGTGCTTTTTTCTTCTGTTCCTTTATTTTTTTCCTGTCTTTTCCAATTTTCATAACGATCATGTAAATTTGATAACTACTTAAATTACTGTTAATAATTATTGATAATTTGACAATCATTTAAAAGACAAGTCTAAGTGTGGACTCTGAAATAAGGCTCCCTGCATTTGAATACTACGTCCACAACTTACTAGCTATGTGATTGTGAGCAAACTATTTAAGTCATAATTTCCTCATCTGTCAAAAGGAGTTAACATGAGATCCACCTCTGTCAAGTTTTTACATGAATTAAATGAGATAATACATGCAAACAATTTAGCAGTAACTTCTGGCTATTTTATTATGATGATGATTCTTAACTTTTCAATTATACTGATTTTTTTTTTTTACTCCATACCATCCCGTTTCTTGCCCCCACCTGGGTGCTAAATTCACCTTGTTGGCTACAAAAGATTTGCTGGGGGAAATGGGGAGCCCCTTCAATAGATGGGTCTAAGTGTTGATAAAAGCGAGATTTCTCCAGAAAAACAAGTCGTTTTACCATTATGGTTCTTAGCAAAGCAGTCAAACAAAGGCTGGTGTTTTTCATTATTTCCATTCTCCAGGGAACACATCCTCAGTGTCTCCAGTAAATTGGACTTTCAAAGGTAAATGTAAATTCTAGTGTTAATTTATTTAAAGTAAATTATTCAGAGAGTCATATGTCAGCAAACCTCATTTTGTGGCACTATATTAATGTCTTCCTTAAATACGGCTCGCCTTTTCTAAAAGCTGTTTTATGGGTCCAGGAAATCTGTCTATTGCAAAGAAGTGCTTATTGTAAAGGATGTTTTAGTCCTCGGGTTCAATTAGGGAGAAAGGCAGGGTCAATGGGAGCCCTATGTGTGAACAACGTTAATAGCTGAGATGTAGTAGGAAAATGGGATGCCCACTAAAGCATATGCATTTTTATCTGGCAGGAAGGAACATGAAGAAAGATAAATGAAGGGCTTTATTCAAATTTCACTAGCCTTTAGGGAGCCTGGTGACAGCAGCTGACCAATCCACTGTAGCAGAAAAAAGACAGGTTCACAAGGGAAGCTCTGGGTCCTAGCGTCTTCCCTGGAAAAATCAAAGTCTGATTTCCTTCTATCTACGCTGGGGAGAAGGTTGCCTTCCCTATTTCCACCACCAAATAAAATAGCTATAAAATGCTTTGAAAGATTCAAAAAACCATAGAAGTAGAAAGCATTATATCATTATATTTATGATTATTAACAACTCTTTTATCATTTTTTATATTATTATTTTCAAATCTCAGGTACACAGGATTGAATTTCTTTTACTTCTCCATTCTTGACATGTTATCACTGGACTGTTATTTAATTTACTTCTTTATTCTTTCTGGTTCCCTTTCTTTACTTCTGTACCCTGACAACACTACCTGCTTCCATTAATCACTCTAATGTGTTTAATATAATCTTTAAAAAATACACACACACACACACGTGTTTTATATGCACGGAAGTGTAACTTACATATGAATGGTATTATTTCTTTTAGCATATATCTCTATGTTTCACCTGTGCACTACTCATATATCTAGTTCATCTCTTAGAACTGTTGCACAGTACCTCAGGATATGAATTCGCCACCTTTACCACTTAACTCTCTGCGTGAAGGATTTTTATGTTGTCTCCAGCTCTCTGCCACTACAAATAACAGCAGTGACTACTCTTGGGCACTACTCTTTATGTTAACGTTTGAGAATCTATTTGGAATATATACCCAGGAACAGAATTGGGCAAAGGACATGAACAGGCAATTTCTGGAAGAGAAAACCCAAAATATTAGTATTTGAAGTTTTGCTCACATATATTAGTAATTTTAAAAAATGAATTAAAACAAATGAGTTGTCACTTCACCCATTTTATACTGGCACTAATTAGAAAGTTGGCAAGTGCCAAGTACAGGTGAAGATGAGGGATGTAGGACCATCCACTGCCGGTGGGGAGTATAGCACAGTGCTTCAGAACTATCTGACAGTATTTCACCAAATTGTACTTGCATAGTTTCTGATAGATATTATTTCTATTAATGCTTTTTTGAATTAAAAATAATTCTTAAACATCATTTCTCATTAAGAAATAATTTTTTTGGCCAGGCACAGTGGCTCATGCTTGTAATTCCGGGACTTTGGGAGGTCGAGGTGGGTGGATCATGAGGTCAGGAGTTCAAGACCAGCCTGGCCAAGATGGTGAAACCCTATCTCTACTAAAAATACAAAAATTAGCCAGGCATAGCAGCATGCACCCGTAATCCTAGCTACTCAGGAGGCTGAGGCAGGAGAATTGCTTGAACCTGGGATATGGAGGCTGCAGTGAGCCAAGATCATGCCACTGCACTCCAGCCTGGGCAACAGAGCAAGATTCCATCTCAAAGAAAAAAAATAATCAAACAATGTATTGTACATTTCAAAGTAGCTAGAAGATAGAACTTGAAATGTTCTCAATACATAGAATTGATAAATACTCAGGGTGATGAATACCCCAGATATCCTGACTGGATCATTACACATTCTATAGATGTAAAAAAAATCACATGTATTCCATACATATGTAAAATATTATACATCAACAAAAAATAGAAACAACACCTACTAACCCACCTCTGCTTATCTATACTGGGTATTAGAGCTACAACAATGAACCATGTAGAAATGATCCTTGCTGTCACAGAACTTAAGATACAGCTGGAAATACTCAATCATCTCTGTACCTCCAGGACCTAGCGTATGCCTGGCTCACTCTAGGAGTTCAGCAAATGTCTGCTGAACAAATGAATGAGGTGTAGCAGATATTAATCACACTCTTGCTTTCTACTCTTACCATAAGTGGATCAACTCTCAGCCCCTAAGAGAGTCCCTCAGACAAAGCTAGGATTTTGCATCTTAGCCTCCAGGGCAAGCCTTAGCTCCCCTGAAAAAGTTATGTGTAATTAACATTAATTATATTCTATGTCTAAGTTCCTATATGCTAACATGCACTCAGTAATACAGGCAATAATATTATTCTCATTTTACAGATGGAGGAAACTGAAGCTCAGAGCAATGATGGAACTTGCTTAAGATCACGCAGCTTTTGAAATGCAGGCTAGACTCCACCACAGATCATTTTTTTTTCTCCATAGCCCATGTCCTCTTCACCACATCACTATGTTTGTGTGGTGAGTGGGTGGGTTGCATTTACCTTTGTGGAGGTACCCAGCACCTTGACATATGCATATGATATTTTTGGCAAATACCTGCTGAAAAAGAGGGCATGTTTATAGCTGTGAAGTCATTTGTTTCCACCCCATAATCTACAGAAAATAGAAAATCACTGACACCATCTCCCTGCTGTCTTTCTCCAACAGCACAGCTTTCAGTAGCAGAGAGTGCTCATTAGAATGGAAACCCAAACTTTGCCTTAGCCCCTCCCAGAGCCTCAGTCAGTCCTGTTCTGTTCCGTTCAGGGCTGAAAAGATTTATAGCATCCTTTAGCTGCTGACGATGTTTCCCTATTGATCCTGCTTCCGGAGCTCTGCTCAGGGGACAGGGAGTGACCAAAATGCTAAATTTTTACCAGGCTCACTGCAAGATCAGCCAGACAGCCCAGCCCTCCTTTGGGACCCAGAGCTAAAGGTGGAGAGCCACTGAGTCACACACTTCCTCCTGATCCACAGTGGGCAAATTCTCCTCCTCCCTTTAGTCAGTGCCTCAAGAGCCAGTTTCCAAATTTAATCCAAGGTCTTTGCCTGAAGGTTTTCCTCTTCCCTCCCTCCTAAGACACTCACTCTACCACAGCCACACTACACCATTCACAGGCCACCACGGTAGCCCATTTCACACTGCTGACCTGGATTCATCAAAAACATGTTCATCGTCACAATCAGTCTTTAAACTTTTTGAGGGCAGGGACTGTATAGCTTCAGCACCTAGAACAGTGTCTGATGTTGAAAATGTTGGATGAAAGAAGAACATACACACTGGTCAGTTTTCACAGCAGGAACTAAGAATATGAGAAGACATTGCTACCATGGATAAGTTATAAATGTCAAACTTCAGTGCTAAGATTCTACAGGGCACCAACATCATTCATTTTATGTCTAGATATAAAAACCCTTATTCATGGACAAAAACTGTGTCAGGGATGGCAAAGTAACTGTACATAGATCACCCCTTCCTATGATCACATCTATGACAGACATCATGAATTGCTCAAGGTGTCCTATTTCCATGAGTGTCCAGGCAGCCATTACTAATCATGAGAGCTCAAACCTGTGTGCCCTCCTTCAGCTAAGAGCAACGCACCTTGGTTTTCACAGTCTAATTGAAAAGAAAACTATTTCACATTTAAAAAATGAAATAACATGAAATAACAGTAAAAGCTCTCATCATAGTTTATTCATGTAACATTTTATTTATTTATTTTAAATTTTATTTATTTATTTTTTATGGAGTCTCCTCTGTTGCCCAAGCTGAGTGCAGTGGCGCGATCTTGGCTCACTGCAGACTCCGCCTCCCGGGTTCAAGTGATTCTCTGCCTCAGCCTCCCGAGTAGTTGGGATTACAAGCATGTGCCGCAAGGCCTGGCTAATTTTTGTATTTTTAGTAGGGACAGGGTTTTGTAATGTTGGCCAGGCTGGTCTCAACTCCTGGCCTCAAGTGATCCCCCACCTCGGCCTCCCAAAGTGCTGGGATTATAGGTGTGAGATACAGGGCCTGCCCTCATGTAACAAAAATTTATTGAGCATTTATTATATGCAAAGAACAATGTGAAATAAATGCTGGGGATATATAAAGATAAATGAGGTACAGTCTCTGCCTTCATGGAGTTTCTGGTCTAATAGACAATGCAGAAACATGCAGTTAAGATACAATGCGGTAAGTCATAGAGTAGAGAAAATATAGGATGCTGTGGGAACCGATTGGAATACCTTGGGAATTCCAGGATGTACCTAGAAAAAGGATACTGTGTTAGTTTCCTGACGTTGCTGTAGCAAATGACCACAAACTGGAGGCTTTAACAAACAGAAAATTTTTCTTTCATATTTCTGTAGTCCAGAAGTCCAAAATCTGTATCACCGGATTTAAACCAAGGTCACAGCCAGGGCCACACTCTCCCCTGAGGCTCTAAGGTGGAATATGTACCTTGTCTCTTCTGGCTTCTGAGGGCTGCCAGAAATGCTTGACTTGTGGCTGTGTCACTCTCCACAAGGCCGGGATCTTCAGGTTTCTCTCTGCTCTGTCTTCTCCTTTCCTTCTCCCATGTGCGTCAAATCTCCCCCTCTGTCTCTCTTATAAGGATACATATCATTGCATTTAAGGCCCACCTGGAGAATCTAGGATAATCTCCCCATCTCAGCATCCTTAACTTCGTCACATCTCTAGTTTATTTTTGCCATGTAAGGTAACATTTATAGATTCCAGGGGTTAGCACACGGATATATTTGGGGGAGCCATTTTTCAGCCTCCCACAGGGACTCACCACGAGAATCGGTGCCTGGCACATTGCAGGCACTCAATAAATGTTACAGGAGTGAGTGAAGTCACATCTAATCTGAGAACACATGGGTGAGTATGTAGAGAGTTGCATACTTCTTGTGTGGAGAGTATATGGAATAGGAATTGGGGTGGGGGCTGGGAGAAGGAAGCAGGAAAACCAAGAGTTGGGGAAATGGATTTAGTTAGACATCAAAGTAGAGCAGGCAGGAGGCAGGAGGCAAGGCTAGGGACAATGGTAGGCAGCCGTAAGGACACTGAGGAGGAAAGAAATTGGGGCCGGTTGATTAATCTTTGTCAGATAGGAAGCTCCCCAGCAGTCCATTTCACCAAAGGTTTTGACCCCTTTTTGGGACTAGGACAATGACAAGGAGGGTGGTATGATGCTGAGGATGCCACTCCGCTCCACAATTCCCCTCTGTTTCCTGTGCCTGCAAGGCCTTTCCCACCCTGCCTTCTTTGCCAACTCCTACTCACCTTCCTAGTCTCAGCCCAATTGTCTCTTCCTGACTCTCACCCTTATATCACCCTGCCTTTCTCCCATAGAGCCGAGGGCAACCGGTGAGAGGCGTGCAATAGTAATGAGTAAGAATGAGGATGCTGGAATGGAGCTCCACCAGAACAGGAAGCTCCATGGGCAGGGATTTTTGTGTTTTGTCCATCACTGTGTGCCTATAGCCCAGAACAGTGCATGGCACATAGTAGACACACATTAAATATTAGTTAAAAGAATGAATAAATGGAGTCAGACTTTTGCCTTCGAATCCTGGTTACACCACTTACCAACTGTGAGTTAGTAAATTACTTAGCCTCTCTGTACCTCGGTGTCCTTATCTATAAAGTCAGGGTACTAGTATGTGCCTAATGGGGTTGTTCTGGAGAGTAGAAGAGTTGATATGGGCAAAACATTTAGAATTGTGTCTTGTTTAGAGGTGTTTTTCAAATCAGTACTACAGAGGTTCCCCAAAATTTGATATGTATAATATACTCTAAATTATATTAAAAACTGCAATTTACAAAAGGATACACATTCAAAACAGTCCCATATCAACATTAACACACAGCAAAACACCAGTGCAACTTGCCTTCCTCTCGTTGACTTTAAAACTGATAAATGATCTGATCTAAATTTGTAATATAAAGCTATACTAGCAAAATATCTCATCGCTTTGTTGGAGCTCTAAGGAGAGATTTCACTTGAAAATAGAGTATATTTTCTGGAGAAGATGACTGAGACCATGCTTATCTACTCTGATTAGTACATGATAGGATTTGATGCCATCCATTTCCAAACATAGGCAAAGACAGCAAAGTTTGACTTATTTGAAGGAATAGCCTTGATCCAGCTGGAAGGAAGAGAGGGCAGTCGTGATTTTTTAAAATCACCAGTGTCTTTGACGTAGTGTTCTACTGCACTTACAAAATATGAGGCATCAAGATAGTGTCAGTCTTCATCTCTGCTTACCCAATGGGAAGGAACTTGTTCCAGAAATGGCAAACTGATAGAATGCTCTTTCACAAGGAATACCTTGGCCAGTCCCCTCGAGCTGTTTTTATTTATTCATTTTTTCCACAAATGAGAAGTAACAACCTACCATACTACAGGTATCATGCTGGGTGCTGAGGTTGTAGTGGTGAGGAGAACAAGGCAGACAAGTTCCCACTGTCATTGAGCATAGGGCTCTCAGGAAAGAAAGGTGTTAAACAATAAGAGGAAGTATGAAAAGTCCTATGACAAAGGAAGTAAGCACTCTACCATGAGAGCTGGAGTAACTCAGGTCTAAAGGGGACTTTCCTGGACTGTCCAGAGAAAGAAAGACTTAAGCTGACATCTCAACAATAAGTTGGAGGAGTCGGTTCAGTGAAAAGAAAATGCAGAGAGGTCAGGAGCAGAACAGTATTCCAGCTGGGAGAAGGGCATGCATGAAGGCATAGAAACCAGAGAGCATACCACGTTTGCAGAAGTAAAAGAAACTGGGTATGCCTGGACCCTAGAGCTGGTTCTGTCACTATAACAGCCCTTATTTTTCCACATGCTTACTGGTCTATCACTCAATGTATTTCTTGGCCTTTAATTCCCTCCCTCCCCTTCCCCCCCCTTTCTTTAATTCCTTCCTTCCTTCCTTCCTTCCTTCCTTCCTTCCTTCCTTCCTTCCTTCCTTCCTTCCTTCCTTCCTTCTTTTCTCTTTCTTTCTTTCTTTCTTTCTTTCTTTCTTTCTTTCTTTCTTTCTTTCTTTCTTTCTTTCTTTCTCTCTCTCTCTCTTTCTTTCTTTCCTTTCTTTTCTCTTTTTACTTTCATTTCATTCTTTTTTTAAATTTCAACTCTCCTTTGATTGTTGCCTGCCCCATTACAATATCCACTTTTCCAGATGGTCGCTACTCTTTGCCATATGTCCAATGCACCTTCAACTTTTTGATCTTCTCCAGCATCTCTGACGTTGCTTTCCAATCTTGGTATAAATGACACCTTCTTGTCTGGTGGCTGCCCCAGAGCTTTTTGCATCTGTCTTTCATGGGACTCAGGTTTCACACCCACAGATAGCAATCTTCAAAGAGAGATTGACCCAGCGTAATAAACTCTCCAGCCTGGCCTTTGCAAAATGAAGTAAAGTCTTTGATCCCTCTCTGGTTGCCCCTTGGAATGAAATGAACCCTTTGAACTAAAGTTAGTCACACCAAGAAATGACAAAACAGGACCAGGGGAGTTACAAGGTTAAGACAAGGATGATGCTGCATGTAGGTTATTTTGTTAAAGGATGGATTTGGAGAGATTACCCAAGAATCTAGTTTAGGTTTAGGCTGTCAAAATTATCATCAGAACTAGTTAATAATTCAAGCTGAAAGATCTTCCCCCACTATCGTGCTGTGTGCACCAGGGTGGCAATTCCAAGTCATTACGTATTGTCTCCATAAGAACTTTCCAGAATGAATTCCAGATGCCACGCATATCAATATTCAGATTCAATTTGCACAGTCCACAAACACACACTATCTGCCTTCTAGAATTACACCTACAAACTGGTCTTGCCAGTGAAGTTTATGCAATACGTGTACAAACAACAGGGCCATCTGAGCACCAGCTCTCAACAACACTGAAGCCGTATGATTCACATCAACAAGGAAGGGAATCCCAAATGCCAAGTTCACTTTGTAATCAGGTTTACCATGCAGGGATGGTTAGAGTTGCTCCAGGGCCTGGAAACTAGCCTCCAAATAATTCAATCCACAGTTTTCTCACTAAATCAGCTACATGTGCTAAAGACCCGTTAAAGCATGTGTTAATTAGCTATCCCCCAGATGAGGACCACAACCAGCCTCAACCAGGAAGTGTGATTACCCGGTGCTCAATTCTATCACTTCCAGTTGCCAGTAGGTGGCAGAAATTCAAAAAAATTTTAAAATTCAGCTTTCTTTTTAAGTAGGTCCAAATGTGTCAAACCCGATCTTTGATACTCTTGCCACATCTGTGTGAGATTAGAAGCGGTGAGAGAAATTTTGTGAAGGGGATGGATATAACCAACTTTGATTTACCACGGTTTTAAGTAAGTTTGGCAATTTCCCTGGAGGGTGTGAAAAAACCTTGTGGTACAAAGCATTTGATCCATTGTATTATTTTTACAACTCATCATAAGGAATTGCTCTGTTGCATAGATTTTATTCTCTTGCCAATTATTGGGTCCTGGGTCTTTATATTGTCTGTCCACACTCAACACTCTTGAGTTCTGGAATATAGTTCCAACTTTTCTAAAGAGGATGAAGCTGGCAGCTTCTGATAGATGGTCACTCTTTTCTTAGTCTATAAGATAGACATCTAATAAGTGTCAAGATTTTTTAACTCTTAAAAAGAAGCTTTTGTAAAATGCATTTTTATTAGGCATTCAGTAGGCAGAATTATGTGGAAATGAGAACTGAGAATGTGAAAAAATCAAATTTCAATTCATGGGAAAAAAATCTGAAATAAATATTTAAATTAGGATCTGCAAAATACGGTTTGTAGGCTTTCAAGCTGGGTTATTTGAAAGCAATGGGAAACATACAATGTAGGAGACATGGTAAAAAGTTTTCTGTCTTATAGAACCATGGAGAAAAACCTAGTATCTCTATGGTTTGTTGTTGTTGCTGTTTAAAAAAAAAAAAAAAAAAAAAAAAAAGAATTGGAAAGACAAATCAAGCAACACCCAGAAGCCCCTTAGAGGTTTTGAAAGATTAATGGGTTCTGTCAGTAACTTTCAAATTCTTCAGGAAAGACTACCATAAAAACAAAAAGAATTTTGGTTATTAAGAGTTTCTTTCTGGTGATACCAAAGAATAAATTCACATGTATATATATACACACATATATATGTATAGATATATCTTTTCATGCATACTTTCTATGCACAGTTTTTCCAGATTGTTAGCTTTTTGCTCTGTCTTAATGTATAGAGAAGCAAGACTCAGGCTGACTCAGACTGATTTCATTTCAAACAGATATTGAATTTCTCCCCATCAGCTATGGTGAGATTTTCCCCAGGCCAACTTCCCCACTCGGTGGTTCCATCCCTGGGTGATCTGCCAATTACCACACCAGTTTATCACTGTGGCTGGTTTAGGTTTAGAAGCAAAGAGCTGGGTGGGTGGTGACCAGTCCCAGATTGCCCTATGTTGTTGATTACTCCTACCCTAGCACAGTGGAATTCAAAATATGGTCCCTTGAGCAGTAGCAGCAGTCTTACTTAAGAACTTGTTAGAAATGTAAATTTTAATTTTAAAAAATTCCCTACTACATATTGACAAATGATAATTTTATATATTTATAAGGTACAAAGTGATGTCATATGTATACAATGTGGAATGACTGAATTAAGCTAATAAACATATCCATCACTTCAAATGCTTAGTCTTTATTTCTCCTATCTAGCTGAAACTTTGAACTCTTTGACCGACATCTCCCCATTCTCCTCATGTGCCCAGACTCTGGGTACCACCATTCTACTCTGCTGCTATTTGATTGTTTTAGATTTCCTGTGTAAGTGAGAATGTGCATTATTTGACTTTCTGTTCCTGGCTTAGCATAATGTTCACTTAGCATAATGTCTTTCAGATCCACCCATGTTGTTACAAATGAATTTCCTTCTTTTTTTAAGGCTGAGAAGTATTCCTTTGTGTATATATGCCGCATTTTCTCCATTCATTTATTGATAGACACTTAGGTTGATTCTACAACTTGGCTATTGTGAATAATGCCTAAATGTACATACAAATGCAGATATCTCTTCAATGCACTGATTTCAAATCCTTTGAATATATATCCAGAAGTGGAATTGCTAGATCACGTGGTAATCCTATTTTCAGTTTGTTAAGGAACCTCCCTGCAATAAATATGGCTGAAAAAAAGGAAAAAATATAGTGATGATTCTGGGGAGCCACCACATTCTCAGCTTCTTCTAGGCAGCTGATAACATTTTAAAGAAAATTAAAATTTTCACCTTTGTAGAAAACAAAGCACACCTTAGGGTTTCCTTTCTCTTCCTATTAATCCCCAGTTTACTTGCCTTGATCTATTTCATTTCCTTCTCCCTTTCCCTCACATTCCTTGGTAATCCCAAACTCAAGGAGCTTCCCAGATTATGGCTGGGGAAAAAATAACCACCCCAAATGATAGAAGGAAGTTTATTAGTGGAATCATTAGACAAAGCTGAAACCAGATACTTCAACTACACCTTAAGAACTTAGTCTTCTTACCTCTGTTTTTCCCCAGATAGGCTTTTATTCTCAGGCAATTTTTTCATATTCTGGCCCCCATATTCCCAGGATTGGTTCCAACCACATCCAGTGATCTTTTTAAGACCAGCAGAAAGACAGCATCTTATTCTCAATGTTTCCAGTAAAGTCCTTGGTCATGGTGACCATTTCTGAATCAATCCGTGTAGCCAGAAGGTTAGAAAGTTTTGACTGGAAAAGTCTAGGTTATGCAACACCCTTCTTAATGGAAGAAGAGTGAGTCTCCAACTGGAAATCAGGATGTTATTACTAAGAGAAAGGGGTAGGAATTCCAGGAGGAGGAAAACAATAAATGTCTTCATAGGGATTATGCCTAGTCTTTGCAGCTCCTTGGTTATTCTGCAAAACCAACTAACAAGCAGTCATTGAGGCCAAGACACATAGCTAGAAATGGAATGGGGAGGCTATATACAGTAGGCTTAGACAGGTTGTTTTCCCCACTCTTAATGGAGGCTCATTTGCATAGCAGAAAGAGACCTTGTTCTGTGTCTCATATGAAAAGTGAAAGGTGAGGACCATCTGACTCTTACACTCTCAGCTATGTGACCCAATGCAAGCTTTCTGAGCTCCAATTTTCCCCTCTGTCCAATGGGAACTAGTACCCATCTCAGAGGTTCCCATGGGGATGATTTGAAATAATCCTTGTAATCCAAGGTCCTTAGCACAGGACCTGGCACTTAGTAAGTACTTAATAAATGTTAACTAATATTGTTGTTCATATTATTAATTATTCACTTTTCTGAACCTCAGATTCTTCCTCTGTAAAATGATGACAGTATTTTCTACCTCACAGGATTGCTAACAGCATTAAATGAGATATCATCATAAAAAGCCCAACATATAGTTGTGGATAAGTGTTTCTACCTCCTTCATTGTCATTTCTCTTCTTTTCCCCGAGTCACATCCTTAAGAGGATCACTGAAAATGCAGAGGAGATATGTTATTGCATCTTGTCTGAAATAAGGACAACTGCAGCAGCTGTGTCACTGATCAACTGATAATTCTACCCATGGCTTGGGATTTCCCAGCCATGATTATAAAAGTCCCTTCAGTTCTGAATAGAAGTGTCAGAAACAAAGGTAAAGTATAAGGAGGTAAAACATCATTCTCACTCTCTCTGCTTCTTCATATGCTTTACTTATGCATTAGCTAGACATGAAACATAGCAGTCCTATGCCCTACCACTCATTGCCCCATTCCCACTTTTCAGAGGCAAGTCTTAAAGCTATTTCTTTTGTATTCACCATCATATTTCCAAATAATACGTTTTTCACTTTATTTCTTCTTATTATTTTTTTTTTCCAGTTTAGGCATTACCTGTTGACTTGCTACTATGAAAGGGGAAGATTTTCACTTTTGCCCTACCAGTCTGCCCCCACCACCTTGGGTCCCTCATCCTTATTCTCTACATATTAGCTACACCACAAGTTTTGGTTACGTGGATATTCAGTGGTTACCTAAATATTGATCAAAGTGAGCCATGTGCTGTGTTATGAATTATGTTTCTTTTCTTGCATAACAAGAGTCAAAAAATTATGAAAAACTTTCAAATGGGAAAACAAGAATTAATGGCTCACCCATCCAGGCTGTCTTTGCCTTTTTCTTTTCTCTTTGGCCTATTTAACAATTCTGTAAGTTGTAGAAAACCAGTATGAATGCAAGTTATTGTTATCGATTGAAATGCGAATTGATTGTGTATGGTGGAATGCTGGGGTAGGCAGAATTCTAAAATGACCTCCCAGTGACCCACATCTTAGGATAATCTCTTCCCCTTGAGTGTGGGCAGAACTTGTGAAGATATCATTCCTATGATTATGTTATATTATAGGGCAAAAGGGAGATTATCCCAGTGGGCCTAATCTAAGCACATAAGCCCTAATCACATGAGCCCTTTAAAGTAAAGGGTTTTCTCCAGCTGGTGGCAGAAGAGGAAATCAGAGAGATTCGAAGCACCAGAAGTATTTGACAGGCAGCTGCTGGCTTTGAAGATGAGGGGGCGTGTGTGTAAGGACCAGAGAGGGCTTTCTAGGAGTTGACAGCAATCTCAGTGAGCAACAAACAAGGAAAACAGTGTCCTTAGTCCTATACCCACATGAAACTGAATTCAACCAGCAACCTGAATGCACCTAGAAGCTGATTCTTTCCCAGAGCCTCCAGATAGAGCCCGACCAGGCTGATCTTGACTTCAAGAGATGCTAAACAGAGGACTCAACTGAGCCCATCTAGACTACTGACCTACAGAACTGTGAGATAACAAATGTGTGTTGTTTTAAGCTGTGAAATTTGTGGAAATTTGTTACACAGCAATATAAAACTAATAGGACTCAATTGATTATTGTTTTCTGAATAGGCCATTTTGCTTCTACTTGTAAATTGATTCCAGAAGTCCTTGTTCCCTATCTGTGCTTCTGCTCTTTGAATTCACCCTTTGCACTGGTTGTAGAATTTTATTAGTTCCTTTCTAAAGTGATGAGTTAATAAAATCTTTGGTACATGTTCATTTTATATTTATATTATAGTAGGCTTCATCTTTTCTTAAAGTTAGTCTTTAACACTGGAATGAACATTTTTTTTCCATTTGTGTTATTCTCTGTGTGCCTGTTATTCATTCAGCCTCAAATTTTTTTTCTTCCTGACACTCCATTCAATATGTAAGTCATATCAAGTAGTTTATCAACCATATTTTCCCCCCAAGACATTTCTCCTGGAGCCCTCAATTCTGCTGCTGCAGTTGGGAATGAATATCCTCTAAGGCTGCTACAGAGATGTCATCCTGGAACTTCTCTTATCACTACTTTGAATTTCCTTCACTTCTTTTTTTCTTATCCCATATTTTGGATTCTTTGATTATACCCTCATTCTGCAGGACAGCATCTTTCAGTAGCTTCCTGAAAAAGTACACATGGGAGGTCAACTTTTTGAAATCTTGCATGTCTAAATGGATTTTTCTTCTAATTTTACTTGACTATAATTCTATGCTGTAAATAATGTTCTCTTGGAATTTTGAAGACATCGTATATTTGTATTTTAGCTTTTACTCTTCTAGAGAAGTCTTATGCAATCCTAAACCCAACTCTTTGTATGTGGCTTTTTCCCATTGTCTCACTCTTACCACTTCTGAAGATTTTAGAATCTTATTTTCAGTCTGCAATGTATGGAATTTCATAAGGATGTGTCTTGGTGTGGGTCCTTTTAAATTCAGAGTGCTGACCAATGGATGGGTCCTTTCCGTACATAAACTCAGGCTTTATACTTGACCCTCAGTGGCAAGCAATGTAACTGGCCACTCTTCCTGAAACACTCCTGTATTTGACTTGGCTAATGTCTCACTCTTCTAGTTTTCCTCCCAGCTCTCTGCCAACTCCAACCTCCTTTGATACTAGTATTCTAAATGATGGTTCTGGGCTCTCTGTTTTCCTTTGTCTTAGAAGTATTTTCCTAGGCTTTAATTACCATCAATATGCCTTAAATGGCTTTAAATACCATCAATATGGTCTTTCATCTCAAGGCTTTAAATACCATCTATGTGCCAACTATGCTCAAACACATCTCTAGCAAACTTCTCAGCTCCAGAAAATATATGCAATAACCTACTTGACACCTTATCTATCAAACTTAACATGTCTCAAACTAAACCTTGATCTTTCATTTGAGTTCAGTGACCTGCCTTTTTAGCACCGAGTTGTAGGATCCAAAGCTAAGAATAATCTTTAGCTCCTCTCTTCCCCTTATCGTCGTATGTGAGCCCATCTAATTCCTGCCACTTCTCCCTGTAGCACATCTCTTGAATCCACCTTTTTCTCTCAATCTCCATGGTCACTTACCATCACTGCTTTCCTGGTATCTGCAATATCCTCCCAACTAATCTCTTCACATCTTTTTCTCCAACTCATCTCTTCTCAAAACAATAGTTTGAGTGATCAAGTTTTAAGATGCAAATCTAATCACTTTAGTTTTCTGGTTAAAACTCTTCAGTAGTTTCAGAATGCATCTAGAATAAAATCTGATATTCTTAAGGGACATAGGAGGCCCAAATGAACTGCCCTGCGCTTCCCTCTCCTTTCCCCTACACTGCTCTCCCTTTCACTCAGTCACAATGGTTCTGGTCAGTGTGTTTTCCAGCTCAGGTCCTTTCCCTGGAATGTTTCTATCTCTCTTTTCATACGGCTCTTACTGCTTAGAATCCAGCATAAAGTCACCTTGCAGAAAGGATTTTTCTGATCACCACAGTATAAAGAAGGGCCCTTGTTCAATCCTTCACTCTTTTTCTTTTGCAATACCTACCAGTATTTTGTAGCTTTTGTGTAATGTATTTGTTTCCTATTTTTCTATTCCACTAGATTGTAGCTTCCACAAAGGCAAGAACTGTGTCTGTTTGGATTACCACTACCCCCAGAACCTAGCACGGAGACTCATCTACTGAAGGAATGATTATTCACTTGGAATTTTAGTAACCTGATTCCAGGTCTGGCTCCTCCACTTTACTAATTTTACAAATTTGGGCCAGTTACTTACCTTTCACATCCTTAGTTTGCCTGACTGTAAAATGAGGATAACAGCATGTATTTTATATGGCTGTTGTGAGAAATTAAAGGAGAATTTCATGAGAGGAAGTTTGCACAGGGCCTGGCATGTATTAAGTGCTCAGTGATTTTAAATAATAAAGTGATTGTGAAATCCTATAATTTGAGATCCAAGAGTGAGAGAAGTGGGATAATAAGTCAAATAAAGAATCTTGATAATTTCAACATCAAGTGACATAAACCTCTATTTATGTTTGTAATGAAAATCTTATATAGTTGGCTATCCCATCATCTGTGTTCTACAAGTGGCTAAATATAGAAGATACTGTTCTCTACTCAAAAATTCATTTCTTCTCTTTTTTCCTTACTGATGGAACATCTCCTCCCTCTTCCCCGACCCAGAGATCCATTCCCTCCTCCACAAGTCATATGCCTCAATGGCAGTTGCCCCCACTCCCAGTTCAACTGGATTCAGACTAGTCAAACCAGTCATGGAGTGTCCCACTACCCCAAGCAGCGACTGATTTTGTAGTGGACACATAACTTAGTTCTTGCCAAAGAGATAAGCAGGAAGCTCTGCTGGGGGTTGGTAAGGGGCTTGGGAAAATATTTTTCTTTTTAAGAAGCATGAGAAGAAACCATTCCTCTCCTGCCTCTGGATCCTGGCTGTGGCATCTGAAACTACACAAGTATCTTGTGACTAAACGGGGAATCAGCCCTAGAAAGAAACTGTTGCAGAGCAGAGAACTGGGAGGAAGAAGGGTCTTTGATGACATTGCGGAACTGCTGTTGTACCATGCCTAAGACTCATCTCCTGCTCCTGGCTATAGGAGGCAATTTCTTCCAATATTTAGGTCTAGGTCAGGGCATAATGTTACATGTAGCCCAAAGCATCACAATTAGGACCTGGGGAAGAACGTTAGCTCTTTATCAAACACTGTATGGTCTGAGGGTCACAGGACCTCTGACCGCCCTTCTAACTTTGAGATAACATAATGACATTTAGTCATTTATTAGACAAAAGTTACTCAAAGGGATGAGGAGGAGGGAGTTTGAAAACACTTGCCAGTAAACAGAACTCCTCATTTCAGTTTTTGTAAGTGGTTGGGGTGATGTAAACTCACCACTCCCAGCTGCAGGACTGTGCCACAATGGCTTCAGTGAATAGGCTCTTGTTTCCACAACATTATTCTTCCACAGCCTTGCCAGATGGAAAACATCATGTGTTTTCCTCTGGAGATAGGGGATCAATTCATTTTCCAAGTGTATCAAAAGAACATTCATTGCTTTGGCTTTCTTTGACCCTGTTTTAGATAATTTCTTCTATTTACCACAGAATTCAGAGACGCTAAAAGGGAAGTAGTAGGTTTCTCAGGCCCACCTGAACAGGAACCAAGCAAAGGTCTGATTGACCCATCAGGCCAGAGGGCACTGGTATTAGGGGAGCTCTGAAGATTTTGTGGTCCAACAGGCATGGCACTCATCATGCAGTTTCTTGCTGTATACCTGGGCCTGTGTTAAGCCTGGGGAATACTGGAGAAAAGTTCGTGGCATTGCATTTTATGTCAAGCTAGTTTCCAAAGTTAACACCTAAGGCAAAATTGCATGTGGTCAAACGTGTTCTCAAAAGAATCCTTAAGTAATTGACATAAAACAATGCACATAGTTTGCTGTGGACAACCCGGCGTATGTATGTATACGTCTTTATAAATGTATAATGTATTTGGTAAGGTGCAGTAGCATGTAATAAAGACAACTGTGAAAGAAAAATATGTATCTTGGTTAGAATAAAACTCAGCAAGGCAAAGTGCCCACACCATGAAAGGCCAGAGGGTACTGAGACTACAAAGGGAACAGCAGTTTCATGTCTCCCATCTGGGGCTCAAAGGGCTATTCCTTTCTTAAATGAGGCCCATATAGTTAACCTCATATGCAGTTTCTTCATTGGAGGGTTATAGTTTACAGTCTCTTTAGTTTCTTAAAGAATAGAAACTAAGAGAGAGACCAGAGGGCTGGGATGGATTTGCATATCCAACACCAGGAGACTGTGTATGTTTGTGCTAGAGATTCACATACCTGCCCAGGTGTTTCAGTGCAAGGAAGTTGGTGATTGTATCACAGAAAAATCAACAGGTGAATTGTAAAATGATTAATTGAATAATCTGCTGCCAAATCAGATCTGAAATGTACTGGGAAATACCGAAGGCTTAAGAAAAAGTCACTTATTCAATGCCTTCTTTCTTTCCTCTTTCTCTGCCTGCTTCAGAGAGTTATTATAAAAATTTGATCTTTGCAAATGTTTGTTGTGAATTTCACAGTATAGTAATTTTGTATTGTTTTAAGAAGCAGGGAAAACTGGTTCTTAGAGCATGGAATCATCAACATAGGTGGTGAAGAATTTGTGAATATAGGCTTTGCACATGGCCCCTGAAAGAGCCTGGAGATTGGCTGGGTTTGGGTGAAGGGGGCTAAAAATCTGTTGCAGTCAGAATCCCCAGATTTTCATGGATCAGCGTCATGAATGCTGGAACTCTTACAAAGGGCATTATAGGTGGAGGAGAGGAGCCTAAATTTGATGGAGAGCGCAGTATTGCTAAGGAATTTACCTTGGATTGACCCAATCAAAGTGAAGAAAGGGACCCCACCTGCTCAATGCCTCTAATTTCTGGGCTCTAACTAATGATCAAGAAAATATATTAAGAAGTTCTAGACTAGACTCCTTCCTCTCCTTACTCCACTGAAATTCTGATCAGATTAGGAGAGAGAAGAAACTTACAGTCTATTGTCTTTCATGCATTACTGGCATTCAGACAGGGCAAAAGAACTGGAGGGCAAAGTTTATCGAATGGACTTCTCTGGGGCTTCCTCCAAGCTTTTGCCTCACCCGGCACCATATGGGCAACCGCAAGAGCCTCCAGCGCATGTCCCCACACATCTGCTCTTGCTTCCTGCTGTCGATTCACCAGCTGCCAGAGCCCTCTTTACAAAACATGTGCCACAGCACTGCCCAGCAGAATCATAATGTGAGGCACATGTGTAAGTTTGTGTTCTAATAGTTACATTAGTAAAAGTAAAAAGAAATGTGAAATTCATTTTAATAATATCTTTTCTACAACCTATTAATATATCCACAATATTATCATTGAAATATATAATCAGTATAAAAATTAATGAGATATTTTGCATTCTATTTTTTTATATGGTCTTTGAAATTCAGTATGTATCTACACTTACAACACACCTCAAGGAGGTCTAGGCACATTTCAATTGTTTGATAGCACATCTGTCCAGTGGCTACCATATTGGACATTACAGATGCAACTGACGGTCCTTGCTCAAAACCGCTTGTTTTCCGTTGCAGGATCTTCCTCATCTAGTGTGTATTTTTTATGCATGTAAGTTCCATGAAGCCAGGGCTTTGGAGGTACATCTCCAGCATCTAGAATAGTGCTTCGCATGTATTAGTGACACAATAAATATTTGCTGAAAGAGCTAATTATTGAATGGGTGTGCATTTTATCTAGGAATGAGAGAACATAGAACACGGTCTAGAAAGATACACACCAAAATAACAACCATGATTACTTGGTGGAATGATGGGTTGGAGGGAGGGATCATAAGAAATTTCATTTGTATGTGTTATGTTTTCACTTTTCACATGTTTTCATTTTCATATGTATTTTGATATTACTTGTATAATGAAAAATAAAAATATTTTAAATATAAAAAAGAAGATAATGACTATTTATAAACAGAAAAACTGGTGGCAAAGATCAGGAAGAATTAAAAAAGAAAAGAACCAGGCTATGATGTTAGTTTCCGATTGTTGCTGTAACAAATTACTGCAAGCTTAGTGGCTTACAAAAACAAAATTTATCTTATAGTTCTGAAGACTGGAAATCTTGAAATGGGTCTCACAGGCCTAAAATCAAGATGGCAGCAGAGCCACGGTCTTTCTGGTGGCTCTAGGTGAAAATTCATTTTATCTATTTTTTTGCCTTTTCTGGCTTCTAGAGACTGCCCACATTCCTTGGCTCATAGCTTCCATCCACCTTCAGAGCCAGCAGTGACATCACTCCGACGTCTGCTTCTGTCATCATGTCTCCTTCTCTGACTCTTACCTCCCTCTTTCACATATAAGGATCCTCGTGATTACATCCAGCCTGCTTGGATAATCCAAGATCACTGCCTCATCTTAAGACCCCTAGCTTGATTACATCTACAAAGTCTCTTTGCCACGTAAGGTCACATATTTACAGGTTCTGGAGATCAGGATGTGGACATCTTTGGGGGTCACTATTCTGCCTCTGATGGTCACCTTGTCATATTCAACTGACTGGCTGCCTGTGACATGGAGTTAAGTGTGTGCTTTGGAATCCCCATCTGTGAGTCACTAAATGAAGCACTGGAAACTACAGCTGGTCATAGAACCCTGGCCCACTCTCCAAATTGATTATTTTCAGAAATCAGAAGAGACTGATCTTGGAATTCCTGCAATTTTTACCTGCTATTTCTCTTCTTTTTGTGAAAAGTGGTTGTTTCCTGAACTTGTAGTGTGACCCATCTTGAGGATGGCCCCCAGTGATTCCCATGTCCTGAAATTCATGTCCTATATAATCCTCTCCCCTTGACGGGAGGATAGATTTTTCCACTTGCTTCTAATGAGTAGAATATGGCTGAAGCCATGGATGTTATCCCTAATATTTGCTTATAAAAGACTGTGGCTTCAGTTTTGGGTGTCTTCTCTTTCTCTCTCTCTTGCTCTAACAGAAGTCAACTTCTAGGTTGTGAGTTGCCCTATGGAGAGTCTCTTGAGCCAAGGAACTAATATTACTGGTGAACAGCTGGGGAGCACCCCAGGCCTGCCAACAGTCAGGTGAGTGAGCTTAGAAGTAGATCACACCCCAGAACAGCTGTGAGATGACTGCAGCCCTGGTTGACACACTGACTGTAGCCTTGTGAGACCCTAAGCCAGGGACACCCAGCTAAGCTGTGCAAATAGCTGCAGATAATAGAGGCTGCAAGATAAGGGGAGAAAAACAATGTGTTTTTTAAGCCCTTAGGTTTTGGGATAATTTGTTACACAGCAATAGATAACCAATACAGATTTCTTCCTTTCTTCCTACCTACCTTCTTTCCTTTCTTTCTGTTTGTGTTTCTGTCCTTCCTTTTTCTTTCTTCCCTTCCTTCCTTCATTCCCTCCCTTCCTTCCTTTTCCTTTTCCTTATCCTTCCTTTCTTCCCTTCCTCCCTCCCTCTTCCCTTTTTTCCTTCCTTCCTTCCTTCCTTCTTTCCTTCCTTCCTTCCTTCCTTCCTTCCTTCCTTCCTTCCTTCCTTCCTTCCTTCCTTCCTTCCTTCCTTCCTTCCTTCCTTCCTTCTTTCCTTCCTCATCTAGCCTGATCAGATCAGACTAGATTATCTGGCCCGAAAAAGGCCAGATAATAAATATTTCAGGCTTTGCAGAACACATATGATCTCAGTCTCATATTCTTTTTTTCCCACTCCCCCTCCTTGGTCTCATATTCTTTAATATTGTTTGCCAACCCAAGGAACCCAGGTATTCTGGTTCAGAAGCAGTTTCATCAAGTCTGTCTCCTTCAGTAACTCTTCTGCTCAAACCCTTTCGTGGCTTCCCAGATCTTTAGGAATAAAAGAAAAAGTGCTGCTGATGGTCTGCAAAGTCCTGCACATTTACTGTGCACATCCTCCTACCACATGGCTGCTCACCCTCCTCTAGCCTCACTGGCCTTCTTGATGGACCCCATATGGGTAGCCCACTTCAACCTCAAGATATTTATTTAAGCTTAAAAACAAAAACAAAAACACAGGGTATTGCTCTGTTGCCAAGGCTGGAGTACAGTGCCACAATCATGGTTCACTGCAGCCTCAACCTCCCAGGTTCAAGCAATTCTCAAGCCTCAGCCTCCCAAAGTGCTGAGATTACACATGTGAGCCACCATACCCGGCCGAGATATTTATGCCTGATGTTCCCTTTGCCTGCAATGCTTTTCCTCCAGAAATCCGTATGGCTTCTTTCTTTACCTCCTGTCTTTCTTGACCATCCTGTTTAAAATTGCATTCTTACTTGCCAAAAACTTCATACTGCTTCTCCTCTTTCTTTTCCCATCTTAGATATATTTATGTTGTTTATTATCTACCTTCCACTATTAGATTTTACACTTCACGAGGCCAGGATGTTTTTGTTGATCTGTTTTTCTCACTGCTGTAGGCCCAGTACTTATAAAAGTACATGGAACTTAGTAGATAATAAGTGTTTGTTGAGTGAATGAGATTTTGAAAAGAGCACTAGTCTGAGTTTAAGGAGTCCTAGCTTCTTATTTGACTATTTCAAGACAACCTATGTGACTTTAAGCAAGTATGAAGTATTAAGGAGAAATGATAATAAATAGATGTTGTAATTGACTGAGCACAAATTTCATGTCAGGTATTGTGCTAAGTAATTCAGAAGCATACCTCATTTAATCCTCACAGCAGCTACTATTACTAGCTTTCTTTTAAGGATGAGGTTCATTGAGGCTGAATTTCATCATCTGCAAAATGAAAATGTTGTGGCCAAATAATCCCAAGCTCTCTTTCCCCCTCATAAGTTCTAAGATAATGATGTCTTTCTATTTGAAAAGACTCATTTGTTTACCCATAACTCAAAGGAAGAAAGTGAAGTCTCAAAGCTCCATCATACATTTGAACCTCGATTCTACTTTCAGATAAACTACCATTTACTTCTTTTCATTCTCATCTCAGCATGCCAGATCTTCGGGAGGAAGTCTATGGGAATGAACGATCCTGTAGTATACACTTTCCACTTGAAAATAACTTCAAATACTAATTCACAAGGTATGAGGTTAAATTCTCGCATTTTAAAGGAAAATTCATGATCAATTATTTTTACGGTACCTGAAAAAGTTAAATGTTCATTATTGGTTTTCTATTAGTAATGGAATTCAGAACTGTTGTCACTGAATGTTCTTTTCCTGTAGCCGAATAGTTTTTCTATAACAACTTGTCTGAGGAAAATTGGATTATGGAAAAGCTTTATGAGACTCTGTACTTATATCTCAAATCATATACTTGAGGGCTGGAAAGGACCAGAGTGACAACCCGAGGCAACCCTGTGATTCTGCAGAACAGGGGAACGAAGGCTCAGAGAAGGTAAGCCATTTACAGAAGGATACACAGCTAATAAGTGGCAGAGCTGGAAACTTGAACACCAATTTATTTAATACCAAAACCAATGTCTTTCCCATTTTATCACAATTCTTCACTGTGACCTTGAAAGGCAGGTTCCTTCTTAAGACTTTATTTGAAGCAGTTTTTTTCTCTCTCTCCTACCATAACAAATGTGGCAGAAGACACTGATATGCACAGTACATTCTCATGGTGTACTCAGAGTTTAATGAAAAACAATACTTTGCATGAAAGTAAACAAATAGTAGCATAGGGCATTTGCATTACCAGAATTGGTAATTGGAATAATTATGCAAAAGAATATAAGCAACAGATTAGGTGAGTTATAAGCACTTCTCTGAGTTTGATACATAATAGTGAAAATGAGCCTGAGAATAATAGCTGTGACTAAATACTTATTATGTGGCAGGCGTTATGGTAGGTGTTTTAAGCTAACACCCAGATGCAGCAAAGTACATATAGTGGTTTCCTGGATTCAAATCGTGTCTGGCATTTGCTAGGTGTTAAACTTGGACAAATTATTTAAACCATTGTTCTCCATTTAGGCTCAACTACAAAATAAGGATAACTATAGCACCCACTTCACAAGATTATTTTAAGGATTAAGCAAGTACAATACTCACTCGGGTTTTACCACTTGCCAGGCTCTGTTCTGAGCCCTCAGCAAGCATTAGCTCTCATTATCCCATTTAATTTTCACTGAAATCTATCGGGAGACAGCTCTATGAATCCAGAGATGCTTGTTTTGTTCACTGTAACAGGCACAATTATGCAAAAAGTTATAAGCAGCAGTGCCTGGCACATAGTAGAAACTTAATAAATATTTATTCAAAAAATTAATCTCATGGGTTGTGTACCCTTTTAATCTTCATTTGGCGAATGAGGAAACTGAGGCTTAGTCCTTTTCCTAGGATTGCATCGCTAGGACATGTGATATGATGCCATATTAAAATGTGTGATGGATATGTTTATGACCTTGATTGTAGCAATGGTATTACAGGTGTATCAGTATCTCCAGACTCACCAAATTGTATACAGTAAGCACACACAGATTTTTGGTTAAAAACAGTGTGATAAAGAGTGAAATCAAAATGCAATTCTGTAAGCATGAGGCAATAGGGATGACCCTAACTTTGTCCTAATTAATTTAAATAATTTAATTATTTCCAATGTGGCTACTCTTACTATTTTAAGCATAAATTACTAGAGACATATGTGATATGTGATTGGGATTGGAATACATCAGTGTACTGGGATAAATCTGGAGGCAATGCAGAGTTATCAAGGCATTAGGTGTGGGGTGATGCATGCAAAGGCATTCAAGGAGGATGAGTGTGGCATGAAAGATTGGAGGGACAGGGGTTGGGGTGCAGGGTGGGCTGTACAGCAATGGAATATGTTGGAAAAGCACAGAAGCTACCTTAGAGTTGCCCCAAACCATCAGGTAATTCTGTGAGCCCCACCTCCCACCACTGGATCTCACTCACCAGGACACAATGAGTAGGAGGTAACCTAATCAGGGCTGGTAAGTTCCAAGTGGCCTTCAAGTACCCCCCAGCCTAGGTAAGAAAGGCTAGATGGAGGATCTGCCTGACCCTGGGGATACTGATAAGGTCCTTTTCAGGGGAAGAGAAAAATTCGATCTGGGATTTACCTGTGACTGTCAGAAGGGATGGTATGCACTCATGAATAATCCAGAGGGAATTCAGAACCTAGAGTGTCTGCTGCCCTGCAGTAGGCTGGCTTAGCTGACAGTGGAGCCAGGCTGGTGGTATGACCTGTGGGGTCAATTCACCTCGAGGCACCTTTTCCTGCTTCTCTTCCTCTGTGATTCAGTCCCACCACAGCAAACACACTGGGAAAGACTGGAGTTGGGGTGCAGGGTGGGTAAGAGGGAGTAGTTTGGAGAGAGAGAAAGAAGAAGAGGAAACCCCCTGGACACAGGTATTGCTTGGCCTGAGGACAAGCTGCAGGCTGGTAAGCAAGTCAGGACCAATCACATATCAGCCTCAGTCTCCCACTGGGGACAGCAAAATCAGTGTGGTCTCAATGCACTCCTAGTGCTTCCACCAGTGGGAACCAAGTGCAAGTCTGTAAGAAAGGGTGTGAAGAAAGATACGCTGTGAGAGGATAAGGCTGCCACAGAGGGTAGACATCCTTGACTATTATTGGCCATAGTGTTTGCAATTGTACAAGAGGCTATGACTACATCTACAGATGTACCAAGGGAATAAATGAAAAAAGGAAAAGATTCCTGAATTGGTGGTGGTGTTGGGTGTGATCTACCCTAGAGAAGGCACTATAGTGTAACAAAAAGAGCTGACCCAGAGAGACCTGGGTTCAAATCCCATCTCAGCCAGTTTCCAGTTATGTCACCTATTTGGGCCTTATTTGCATCATCTGTCAAATAAGGATGCTAATAAAATAAGATAGCTGATGTTTTGGCACACTGACATATGCCAGAAACATAATATATTAGCTAGTATGATGGATAAAAGTTGTGTGCATAGATTGTCTATGTGGATTGAGTTCTAACTCTGTGACTAAATGGTTAAGCAAACCTGAAAAAACTGACTCTTCTGAGCTCTAGTTTTCTTGTTTGTCAAATGGAGATAGTAGCAGTATCTGACTTGGATAGTAAAGGCCCAATAAATATTTGTTGAATGAATGAGGGTGGTTGAAAGGATTCCAGATGATAATGTATATAAAAAGCTAAGCCTAATGCTTGGCACATAATAATCATTCAAAAAGATTAGCATTATTATCAGATAACAGGAGAGAGAGAATGGAATAACATGTAAATTAACAGTGCAATAGCTGTTGCTTACTCAGTGTTAGCTTTCCCCCACCTTCCTTCCTTTTCCAGCTCTGGAAATGACTCTTCAAAACTGTCTTACCTAGCCTTGACCTCCACCCAGAAATCTCCACAGGTTAAAATCAGTCAAAATTGTAAGTCAATGTAAAATCAATCTGTCCAATGAATATGAGACAAAGGGCACTGAGATTGGCACACTATCCTGGGTGGTAGTGGATTCTTTCCCGAATCTGCATGGCTTCCTTCCTGCAGTGACACACTGCTCATAGCTCCTGGCCATCTAATATACCAGTTATTATGGGAAATCCAGCCTCATGTCCAGGGATCTCAGCCTCCTATGAGAAGATTAAGAACAGGTACCTGGGTAAACTGCTGAACTGATTTTGTGAAGACATGGCTCACCCTATTCAAAGCCAGTGTTTTTTCTAGATTTTTTTTTTCTGTTGATTCCTATGGTTACATCCATTTGGCCAACTTATCAGAAATTCTCTCTCCTTTCTGTGTACTCAGCTCCTATCCACTCAAAGCCCCAATGAGATCATACATACCAATTTACTCACAGTTCAAGTGCAGCAAGTTACTCAGCAGCACACAGGAACCCTCTTAAGCCCGGGGCATAGCAGCTCAGGTTAAATCAGTAATTTGCAGTGCACACAACACTCTCACATACCTGGATCTCCACTCTCTATCTCTGGCTCCTGGAAGAGGGGCTGGCGTGTCATGGGCACTCCACACACACTTGCTGAGTGAATGACTGTGTCACGTGATTCCCACTGCTGCTCTGAGACTTTGGTGGGGCAGGTGTTATTCTGGTCATCCACATCTATAACAAGAAGTGAAAGAGGCTCAGAGGCATAAATATCTCGAGTCAGGGAGCTGAAAGGCAGCAAAGCTAAGAAGCAGACCTTAATCTTAGTCTCTAAATCTATCATCTTTCTAAAAACCCCTGCTTAACTCCATGTTTATTTTCCCAGCTATGTTTGAAGCCCCTCAGTGGCAGTCTGTCTGAGAAGCCCCCGATGTGAAGGCAGATGCTTTCTCCAAGTGGAGCTTACACTCTGATGTTCTTCATAGTGGCTTCTTGATTCAAGGTGTGGGTTTTGCTTATTTCAGGTTCCATCCCTGCCTCAGCTTCAGATACCAACCTGGTCTTTAATTTGCCAATACGGAAGCCTGCCAAGCTCTACTCCTGGCTTCCAGTTCCAGCACATTCTCTTACCCATGCCTGACTGTGCTAGCACTACTAATCCCTCGGTCAACCCCAGACCTAGTGCTATAGTATCATTTCTTCATAAAGTCTTCTATAGTCAACCCTTTGGACTATGTGTATATATATAGCGTATGATTTGACAGTGGTTGTCTAAAGTTGTGGGAAACACATTCTACTTGATGTGTTTGTGAAATGAAAAATTTTTTTGACAAAGTCAGTTATTACTTTTATAATTAGCAAAAATGAAGATAATTTCATACAGATTTTTACAAAAAGATTTTTGTCATCAGCTCAGTGAGACATACTGAAAATGCCTCAGCAGACAACCAGAATTCACAAATTGTCTTGAATTGTTTCACCCTATTCACTTGTCCACTTCTTGCTTTGCTCACTGAGTGGTTCCTTCAAGTTACCAAGCCCTAGTTTTGATCTCTCCCCTTGTTTATTTTCATTCTTCTCCCTTTGCTCATACCTCCTTGAGGCCCTAGAACCCCCTTTCTGGTCAATGGGCCAATGATCTTTGAAGGTGAACTTCATCAAGTGGGAAGATCCAGGCATTTAGGCCCCAAAGGAAAGACGGTTGGTATATAAAGCTCCCTGCTCTGACTCCATAGGAATTCATATTCTTGCCACACCCTTAGGCATTAGGTTAAATACCCAATAGTTCTCTCATGGGTTCTTGGTATTTGCCTTATTTTTCCAACTGTATTTTAAATTCCTCAAAGGCAGATATCTTAAGTAATAGTTTTCTTTATCTTACCTAGAAGGAGCTAAATATGTTTCCTATGCCCTGGACCCAGATTCTCTCCCTGTTAAAGGGCGTTTCCCAACATTATTTTGCAAAAGACATTTCCCAGAACTCTCACTTGCTGAGAATCTGTATCACAGGTTTATATGATAAGTGATTAGGCTCAAACTATTTATTATGGTTTACGAAGTCCTTCATAATTGAGTACCAAACTATGTCACCAGGTTCATCTTGCATCCTGTTTGCTTCTCCCACACACGCAGCCCAGTTTCCATCATAATTAATTTTTTCACCATTCCACAAATACAGCATCACCATCATTATTAATCATCATTATTCATTACACTTTTATATGTTGATGACTTTGCCTGTTGTGTATAGAATGTCTTTCCTTCCCCTACCCAATCTGATAAGCTCTTCTGCTGCTTCTAAGACCCATTTCAGATGACTTCTATTCCGGAAAAACCTTCCCTAGTTCCTGAGACCGAGCTAGTCTGTCCCTCCTATGTGCTCCCACAAAGCTCTGTTTAACACCAGTCACCTCAACTATATGATACCCTCTCTCTGACTACTTCAAGGTAAGACTTGGGTCTTATTCCTTTTGGGGCATCCCTAGCAGCACCTTTTATAATATCTGACAGAGTTGGCATTCAATAAATATGTGTTGAATGAATGCATGGGAGAAAGAACTGTTCTCCAGGTAGTTACTATGATGGATTTGAATGCAGAGTGATGGTGAACAATGAAAGAAAGGAGGGGGGGTCATTTTACTGGAAGTCAAAGGGATTAGCTCTTGCATCATGCAGTGCAGCTGACCGCTCCCAGAAGGGAGACATCCAAATGTAAGATGCAGTGCAGAACATTAAATATTGAAAGCAAAAGTTAAATATTAAATTTTAATATGAAACATTAATGCCAATAAACAAAACCAGCCAGAGAGGGACAAAATTAGGACCAGGCCATGGCCAAAAAGGAAAGAGTCATGGTTCAGGCTGAAAGCTGACCATGGCCTGGACTTTCCCAGCAGGGCTCATTGGTAACGGTCACACCCATCAAATTTCCCGGGAGAAGCAGTCGAAGTGGGGGAAGAAAAAAACCTTTTATAACCCGCAGCCATAAAACTCAAGTCTTTCCTACAAAACAAAACACAGTAAAGTGTTTTAGGACCGCCAAGGCTTCAGAACTCATGGTACAGTGGAACAAAAATAGAGGCAGCAGAGAGGAAAATATGAGGTTGCTGAACCCTTGGGGCAGGAATCCTATCTTTGCTTGCACTGTGTGGGACTGGGCTTGTGTGCAGCCAAGTTGGGCAGAAAGAAACAACAACAAGAGTCGTAAAAGGAACAAAAATAATGGGCTGCTCCTGTTGATGCCAATGGGTGTTTTGCCTGAATGGAAAACAACCCTGGGAACAGAAAATTGAAACTAGTGCTCAATATCTACACTCATTAGGGCCCAAAGCTTACTCCACCTGGGGGTTCAGCATCTCTGTGTCTCCTGTGACTGTTCAGGGTCAAGGGCCTTGTAGGACTCAAGCTAAACCTGAAAACTCATAAATTGTGTGCTTTCCATCAAAAAGCTAGTCACTTTGGTTGGTAAAACTGTTGATATGGTTTGGCTGTGTTCCCACCCAAATCTCATCTTATCATGGGAGGGACCCTGGAGGAGGTAATGGAATCATGGGGGTCGGTGTTTCCTGTGCTGTTCTCATGATAGTGAATAAGTCACGAGATCTGATAGTTTTATAAAGGGGAGTTTCCCTTGCACAAGTTCTGTCTTGTCTGTTGCCATGTAAGACATGCCTTTCACCTTCCACCATGATTATGAGGCCTCCCCAGCTGTGTGGAACTGTGAGTACATTAAACCTCTTTTTCTTTATAAATTACTCAATCTCAGGTATGTCTTTATCGGCAATGTGTAAACCGACTAATAGAACTGTCATTTGGCAAGGTGTTGGGTTACACATCAGAAAGGTTTGGGTAACTTATTCCTTCACCTATATTCAAATCTTGCTTGATAATCTTAGATTATGACAAGCTCTTATTCTAAAAATGAAAGCTAGACCACAGAACCAGATCAGATTCTTTCAGTGAGGTATTAGGAATCAAAATCCATGACCATGGAAAGGAAATAATTTCAGGGCATTGGCCTTCAGGGTCAGGATGACACAGAAGATTATTTGTGTTGCTTTAAGCTTCAGAGATGAGGGGAAAAGTGAAGAATTCTGAGAGTAAGACCCCCATCATAGCAAAGGTCTCACATAACAAGTCCCTAGGTTACAGGAAATTTAAGAGGTCACTGGATGCAAAGCCCCTACCCCAGGCCATGCTGTCACCTAATCTGGGAAAGACACAAAAGTGTGCAGGACATCAAGAAAGAGGAAGTGCTCCAACAAACAAGCCTCCCATTCCCTGAGAACGGTTACAATTTCCAGGGGAAATATGGATGTGATGATAAAGGAATGAGGGTAATTTAGCTGGAAGGATAATCTTCACAAGAAATTAGCAACCATAAGGGGGAAAATGAGCATGGATTGGTGGTTTAATTTTACCCATATGGAAGGATTAACTGATTGGTGCTATCAAGTAACCATATCAAGTGAAAGTCATTCAGGAGACAGCTTGGGGGAAAATTAGGTTTTCTTGAAGGAAACAAGGTATGAAAGTGGATGCTGGAGCCAAGAATCACAGAGTCCATATTATGTGATGTTTTCTTTCTTCAAGGTCTCTTTGTTTTTTATGATATATTTTGTTTTTTTTTTCCTTCTTTCAAATCTATTTGAGCATTTTTATCTGGCCTGTTGCCTCTTTCTCCCCACTTTTGTCTAGCTCAACATAGTCACATGATGCTGACGAAGGTTAGCCTTAGAAGTTAGGGTAGCCTGCTGAGTTTCAGAAGAGAAAGAGGAATTTTAATATGGGTAAACTTTGCTATTCTTGGTGTATACAACCTCACCTGTGTCTACACCTGGGGTGAATATAATGGGCTCCTCTGGTAGAATATTACCTCTCACACGAATAATATTGAGTGCATTTTACAGGAAAAAAATAGAAGTTATAGTTTGCTATTAGCAATACCAAATTATTCTTAATGCCTCACAAAATACAGAGAAAAGATTAATGAGCCAGACAGTCAGGAATAGAGCCCAGCTTTCGCACTGACTCACTGGATGACTCTGAGCTGAGTTACTCAACATTACTGAGCTTCAGTTTCCATGCCTGGAATATTACAGGATGAGACCAGATAAGTTGTTTTCAGACTATAACCCAAGGTTCCCTGATGGTTCAGGGAGAGGTGAGGCAGAGTCCACTGCAAAAGCAAAGGCAAATTTGAACATTAGCTGCTTCAGCCAGAGTAGCTTCATTTCAATAACATTATTTATGTATTGGACTTTTGCATATTGGTTTATGTTTAAAAATGGATTCATGCTTTAAAAAACTGGAAGCTCATTGGACTATAACAGATAGTCACTGATACTTAACAATGCTGCCCCTTTCTGCCTCCTTTTACGTAATTAGAGAATCTGCCTTTCTGAATGAAGGAATCCTAGGGATCACTTAGGTAACTTCCTTTCCTTGACATGTGAGGTAACTGAGGACCAGAAGCAGAAGAGACCTGTTCAGGACCTTATGCTAAGTTAGTGACTGAGCAAATTTAGTCTTTTGACTATTACAGGTCAATTGCTTCCTCTACCAAATCAGTGATGGTGAAACAGTATATTAGTTTGTTCAGGCTGCCATAACTGATACCAGAGACTGGGTGGCTTAAACAATGAAAGTTTGTGTCCTTACAGTTTTGGAGGCTAGAAATACAAGATCAAGGTGTTGGCAGGGTTGGTTTCATTCTGAGATTTCTCTCTTTGGCTTGTCATCTCTTTCTCCCCACCACTTTTTATCCTCTCATGGTCTTTCCTCTGTGAGTGTCTATACCCTAATTGCCTCTTCTTCTAAGGACACCAGTTATATTAGATTAGGGCCCATCCATAAAAGCCCATTTAACCTTAATTACCTCTTTAGAGGCCCTATCTCCAAATACAGCCTCATTCTGAAGTAACTATGGGTTAGGACTTTAACACACAAATTTTGGGGAGTGACGGGAACACGCAATCACAATTCAGTCCTTAATACCTGGTGATTGTAGAGACCACCTAGAGAGTTCTTTTTTTTCTGTTTTAATACGTTTAAAATAGTAACATATGTACTTGTTCAAAAAAAAATTGCGAGCAGTTCAGAATGGTATACAGTGAATAATCACACTAGCCTTCCAGTTTCTTTTACCTGGAACAACTAGTTACTATTTCTTGTGCATCTTTCCAGAAATAGTTTAAATATATTTAAACCCATAGTATATGAGTGTCTCCCAAGAAATACTGAAGAGATTTAAAACAAAAACTTTCCTCTGGCTTAATTCCAGATTAATTAAATTAGAATCTTGGAGGTTGGGGGGGCCCAAGTGTCTGCAATGATAGGGTAGATTTGGAAAACGGCTCTAGACCCTGGCTACTCAGAGACTGGGGCCTGAGACCCAGCAGCCTCTGCAGCACTTAAGGAGGTTGTTAGAAATGCAGAATCTCATTCCCCATTCCAGAACTACTGATTGGAATCTGCACTTTAATAAGATCTTCTCTTAGGTAATTTGAACATAGGCAAAGTTTGAGAAGCTAGGGAACTTACGTTTTTGCTGGAATTTCCGTTGGGCCTTCTAATCAGTGGGGGATTATATTGAGCAGTCCCAGTCAGAGGAGAGGAGAATGGGCTGATGCCTCTATGGGCAGAAGACAGGCTTGCATAGTAGCCTGTCTCTTGGGCCAACAAATCCTCTGATTTCATGTCCCCCACGAAGAAGGGGAAGGGACAGCCTCAAGAACTGCCTTGCCATACCTTTCTTTTGCAACTTCTCAAGCCCCAGTTTGGGAGGGTAGTTCCCGAAAAGGCTCCTTCAGGTGATCCCAGTTCTGCAATTAGACAGTCTTTTGATGGGGAACAAATGTGTCCACCGTGAGCTGGAGAATGGCTCCGGTAAACCAAAGCAAACGCACTGCAGAATTGGCAGCCCGGCATTCCTCTGGCCTGGTGCGATAAATTGCTGAGGCCATCATCTGTGGCAAATCACCCAGCTAGGCTGCCTGGCGGGCCTGGGAGGGAGGGAACAAGGGAGGGAGGTGTCATCCAGTCAATTAGCCACAGAAACGGCATTCCTTCCTGGAGGGTGGATTTTCCTCTTTTCAGCACCACTAACTCAAATGTCAAACAAGTTGTAACTGCCATGGAGAATAGGCCCTAGCTACAGTATTTGCTTTCTGTAAGAGAGAAAACAACCTGCCGCTTTCAGCTTTACCTTTTGGAGTTCCAGGATTTGGAATGGGGCCAGGTGGACTGCTTGTTAGCAACTTTTCTACTCCCTCCCAGCTCCTACAACCAGTACTGCTAAAGGAAACCACTCCTGAGTCCCCTAGAGCTGGTTGCAAAGCCAAAGCAAGAGGAGGGGGAGGAAACAACTGTCTGGGGTGGCTGTGGCTAGATGTCAGCCTCGGTTAAATTAGAGGATGTTTCCAGCATCTGCAAATTCACCTAAAACAGAGTTAATGAGGCCTTGGATTCCACCCAACCCTGGAATGAACGAAGATGCCCTTCACAATCCTGTTATGCCAGGTGTTTGCCTCAAAGAGGCATTTATGGGAGACACCAGTTTTGGCAATTCCCTTTGGCAACAGCAGCCAAGCTATGAGAACTGACCACCTGGGGGAATGTTAGATGCCAAGAGCTTCTGTGGCTTGTCCAAGACCACTTGGCATGAAGACTGCTAGAATCACAATTCCCCGAACCTGAGCCCCAGAAGGCAGGCACTGCAGTTTGTGGACTGTCTTCATGGGGTGTCTGGCCGGCTCTTTGGAGTGGAAGGCATGTAGGAAAGTCTTAATACTAGGCAATGGGGATGATGTCTGGGAGTGGATTCCACCAAACCTTGGAGCTGCTAGGGCACATCTGGCCCAACCTTGAACTTTAAGGCAGGTGGACATCTCCATCAGGGAGCAGGCAGCTTTCCAAAGTGGTTCTCATTTTTCTTCATTACTTGGTATGTGGGTGAGGGAGGTGGTAGTGAACATTTGATCTCCACGTGGGGGACTGTGTAGACACAGACAAACTTTGATGCTCAGGGACTAAGGGGGCATGTTAATCAAGGCAGCAAGGGGTAGGAGGAAATGTTGAGTGAGCAAAAGCTGATTCCTTTGGGTGGCTCTGAATGGTAGAGGCTGAATTCTAAGAGGAGAGAGCAGGGCTGGAAACAAGAGAAAGCAAACAATAAAAAATCAGGTGGAAGATGGGCACAGTGGCTCATGCCTGTAATTCCAGCACTTTGGGAGGCCAAGGCGGGCGAATCACTTGAGGTCAGGAGTTTGAGACCATGCTGGCCAACATGACAAAACCCCGTCTCTACTAAAAATATAAAAATTAGCCTGGCGTGGTGGCATGTGCCTGTAATCCCAGCTACTTGGGAGGCTGAGGCAGGAGAATCGCTGGAGCCCAGGAGGTGGAAGTTGTAGTGATCATGCCTCTGCACTCCAGCGTGGGTGACAGAGTGAGACTCTGTCTCCAAACAAACAGACAAACAAACAAAAATCAGGTAGAATAGGAACAGAATGTGGGTGAGACCAAGACCAAAAACTGAGCCTGGGGGCTCCTAACTGGCTTTTCCTGGCTTCCTGATAAGAGCATGACACCGTTAACACATCATTAGCTTAATTTAAGGAAATGAAATAGGGGGTAAACTAGGCACAATATGCACAAAATGCAAATACCTCATTCTCTAAACTGTGCACATAAAGTGGTAGTTATGCAGGTCCCTCTCTGGTCATGATGCACCAATAATAGTTTCATGCTCAGGCATGTGGACGACAGCTTGTCAAACCCTAGTCTAAAACACACTCTTGATTTCTTGGAGAGCAGCAGGGCGTTCATCAACTGTGGCATCCACTGATGGTTTGTCTCTTGTTTTTCTCACCTGGGCAATCAATTAAATTAATAGCTAACACTAATAGAATGCTTACTGTGTTATGGGTGCTGTTCAAAATGCCATAGAGACATTTACTCATTACAGCAATACTATGAGGTAAGTGCAAATATTATGCTGTCTTACAGATAACTCAGGTACAGACAGGTTAAGGAATTTTCTCAAGGTCATATGATAAGTGAGTGGCAGAGAATAGATAGAAATCCCAATGATCTGTCTCCAGAAGAGTGTGTTTAACCTCTACACCGAATTGTGTCTTGAGCTCATCGTTCTACTGTTACAGCTTAATCCATGTTATTTTCCCCTAGATTGGCCTGAAGGATTGGCAAAAACACCTACACAGTAGATTCTTTATAAAAACCCTTCATGTGTTTGGAGGAAGTATTTGAGCTAAGCCTAGGCCATCTCTGCCAGGGTTTCTGTGGAGCTCATGGACAAGCTTTCAGAAGTCCTTTGTCCAAGAAGCTTCAAAACAGCTCTCCAGTAGATCCACAAAAAAATGAGGGAGACAAGGAAAATGCTTCAAGACATTTTTGCTGCTTTCAAAAAACATTAAATGGGATGCATTTCATAAATCACACAGACTTTTAAAAATCCTTTTGTCTCTCCTCCTTAATTTATTCATACCCCCAAACCGTTGCAGTGCTTCTCTCTTGCCCTGTTCCTACTCTCCTCAACACCCATGCCATCCTCCTCCCAGAAGTGGCATCTGGAGATAAACCTCCTATGGCTATTAAATGATTAGGCAGCTTTCGGTCCTCTGTTCCTTGCACAAACCCTGCAGAAGACACAGAACCTTCCAGGAAGTTTAGTTCTTTTCTTGCTTGGACTATTTCTTTATGAGGAATTTTCCTGGAAAATTTCTAGAAAACAAAATTCTTCCTTGTTACATTAATAAATATCATATGTCAGGATCTCCAACATGGCAGTCCCAGTGCTAAGTCCTTCAAGTTTGCTATAGTCATGTGCCATATAATAAAGTTTCAGTCAACAATGGGCTGCACACAAGGCAGTGGTTCCATAAATTTACAATACTGTATTGTTTTCTATGCTTAGACATGTTTAGATGCACAGATACCATTGTGTTATGGTTGCCTATAGGATTCAGTACAGGAAAAGCTGTACAGGTTTGTAGTCTATGAACAATAGGTAATACCATATAACCTGGGTACCTAGTAGGCTATACCATCAGGATTGTGTGAGTACACTCTATGATGTTCACACGGCAACAAAATTACCTAACGATAAATGTCTCAGAACATATCCCCTTTGTTAAGTGATGCATGACAGTATTTAATTGTATCTTTACAATAGCCCTGCTAGAAATGTATTACTGATATACTAATTTAACAGATGAGAAATTTTAGGCTCAGAGAGATTAAATCTCAGAAAGATTATGCCTAAGATCATATGGCCAATAAGTATGAAAGTCAGACCCAGGTTTCAAATGCTCGGGTTTCTTCAGGAGTGATCTGCAGAGTTCAATGATCAGAACTAATCGGGGGTGCTTGATACAATGCAAATTCATGGTCCACCCTAGACTAAGTTATTACAAGGAATGGTGCTGAGGAAGCTTAGTAAACATTAAAATGCAGAAACCTCTGTTTGTTTGTACAAACTTTTTTCCTCTGTACTTAGACTCAACACAGCACAATTATGTGACCAAATGTGTGGTTTTTTTTTTTACCCACATCAGCAATTCTCCAATTTCTGTGGACACCAACAGAGTGTCCTGCAACTGAGTTCTGACACTATGTACCTGAAGATACCATCAGATTCCATAAGTTAAGAGGTCAGTCCCACAAAATTGCCCCTGCTTCAGATGCCAGTTGTAAGTCCATATTGTCACCTGTACTTCTGACTGATGGACTATAAATTAGAGGTTCCCATGACCTCCTTCTCAGGTTTGATCATTTGCTAGAATTGTTCTCAGAACTCAGAGAAACACTCTTCTTACGTTACTTATTTATTGTAAAAGAGCATAACTCAGGAACAACCAGATGGGAGAGAGGCACAGGGAAAGATATGGGAGAAGAGACATGTAGCTTCCATGTGCCACTTCCCAGAACCTCCACCTTCTAGTAGCTCAGAAGCTCTCTGAAACCTGTCCTTTGGGTTTTAATGAAAGTTTTATTATGTAGGCAAGATTGGTTAAATCATTGGCCTGTGGTGATTAACTCAACTCCTCTCTTCTCCCTGGAGGATGAGAGGTGGAGCTGAGTTCCAAGCTTCTAACCATGGTTTGGCCTTTCTGGTGATCAGCCCTTATCCAGGAGTCCTCCTAGTGTGGTCTCATTAGAGCAAAAGCTGTTCCTACCACTCAGGAAATTCCAAGGGATTTAGGAGCTGTGGGTCAGAAGCTCCTATCACTCAGGAAATTCCAAGGGATTTAGGAGCTTTGGGTCAAGAACCAAGGTCTAAGACCAAACATTAGAATAAAAGACACTCCTAGCACCCCTATTTACAAGGGTTTTAGGAGCTTTGTGTCAGGATCTGTGGAAGAAGATATATATTTCTTATTACATCAAATATCACAACCTCTTGTCATACTTTCTTACCTTATTGCTACAGCTTTTCCCTCCCCAACACCTGCCCTCCCCAGTCAGGTTTCTCTAGCCACAGGACCTGCTAAGCTTCAAACTAGCCTCTTTCCTGCAGGTGCAGTCCCAGGACTTTTACTCCCTTCTCCTTCCCCACAGAATAAGGACTAGCAGCAAGCACTTGCTTCCTGCTGCGCCTGGATTGGTATTTTCCATTTGCAAAACATTTTCTCTCCTCCCTAAACCCTCTGAGGTCTCTGAATAGGGTGTCTATTCTATTCAAAATCAAAAAACAAACAAGGCTCCCAACTAGAAGGATCCAGGGAGGGAGGGACTCCAGCTGTCTGTGGCTGCTAGACAGAGGGATTCAGGCCTTGACCCAGGTCTCTGGAGCAAATGACACCTGGAAAGAAGACTATTTGGCATTGGAGAAAGAGTTCTGGCTTGGAATGAGTGATCCAGGTTCTATTCCTTGCTCTGCTGCTGACTTCCAGCAAGTCCCTGGCCTCTATGTGGTCCATCTGCACCATAAGTGGTTCACCAACAACAGTATGAAGCCTCCTGCCCCTCTTCAAGAGCCTGTGATCCTAGAAATGTTGGATGTCAGACCATCTGGGTGGCATCCCAGATAAGCTATGGTTGGGGCAGGAGGGTACATTTTTGTCTCACACTCTAGGTCAGCCTGGACAGTTTTGCTCTCTTCTCTGACATTAAACTGCAGCACAATGAGCACTTCTACTTAAACAAGGTTGTGGCTGGATGTGGTCAATGGTAAAAAGGTCACTTAGACATTTGTTAAATGAAATTTCCTAAATGTCTCCTATTTTCCAGGTACTATGCTAGGTACCTAGCAAAGATGACACTTGTGAAATATTTATCATATGCCTAGTGAGCGTTTCACATGCATCACCTCATTTAATCCTTAAAGCAATCTTGCAAAGTAGATATAATTATTACCCCCATATTATAGGTAAAGAAATGAATGCTCAGAAAAGGTGGACTAGGGTTGCATCCAGACTGCAGAGCTCCTGCTCTTCAGCAGTACACTGCATCATCTGCTCTTGTCCCAGGCATGGGCTGCCAGCAGGGCCTTCTTTTCCAAGGTCTGGCTGGGCTCCTGGTATCCCTGCCTCACTTGCCCATATAGATTTCTACATCCACCTGCTGCCCCATTGTTGCCTTCTCCACCCTACCCCTTGGCTGAATCCTTTCCCTAGCCTCCAGACCACAGTCCAGACCCTGGCCTTCTCTCTCTGGATGAAGGTCACAGTCTACTTGCTGGGACCCACCAGCCAGGGCCACCTCTTTGGCTTCCACAGCTCATGTTACTCCAAGTGCAAGCTTGGCCTTCCGGACCCACCACAGCCTGGACCTTGAGTGCCCACCTCAGCTTGGCCCTCACTTCTTAGAACACTCCTGAAGGGAGAGTAAGTCTGTGGGACCTGACATGCCTTACACAATCTGTGTCTCACAATAATCTTGCTTTTGTCCTCATTTTATAGACTTGGAAGTAGAGGTTAGACTTTCCCCAAATCAGGCAGCTGGTAAACAGTTGGAATTTGAACAAAAATGATATGGCTTCCATCCCATGCCCTGCACAGGCATTCTCCTAACTCTGGTTATCTCTTTGCTATTTTCATGATTTTTTTTTTTTCTGTAGTCTCATTATGTTAGCCTTATAATTTAATATTTTTCTTTCAAACAACCCACTTTTAATATTTTTTACTTTACTACATCTTGCCTCATCCTGAATTATAAAATATAAGATAATCACAGGTTTGATATACCAGTTGATTTTTCTAATATATGTTAAAATCAATTTTTCATACATTTATCCAGGTGCTAGTGTTGTCCTCAGCTTTTCTCATCGTTCTTCACAGATGTGATTCTAATGACAGGGATGATGACAGACAGCCTGGGGTATTGGAAAGACCTGAAAACAGAGGAAGGAAAAGCTGTCTTCTTAGCCTGACTGTGTAGATACAAAACCATCCGACTTTGGGAGAGGAGGCTCCCAGCTGCCGCTGAAAAATGAGATCCCTGGACAAGAATGGTCTCCTGGAGGCTCTTTCAAGTCTGCCACCCTGGGTCGTCCTTCTCTCCAGAGCATGTGGTCAGCAACCAGCAGCAGGAAACTTTCCCAATTTTCCGGGGCTACTGTTGGGATTTGCCATATCATATAAATAAAGTACACAGCACAATGCCTGGCACAGCATAGGTGCTGGGGAGATACCAGCCATCTTTTCCCACCAGAGCTGCTGCAGCTCAGACGTCCCTCCCTGAAGGAGCCCAGGCTGGAGTGGTTAGGGGGTAGTAGGAAAAAGATAGTAATTTCTTTCCCCTTTCCTACCCCTCTGTGCTAAACCCCCTCCCCACATGCCAGGAACAGGGAGGGAAAAGAAACCAGAGAGGAGAGGCTGGTGCAGCTGGAGCCGGGGAGGGCTGTAAAATAATCAGAGGGCAGCCGGCAGGTATCGCTTTGCAATGATTGCTCTGGGAGGTTGTGTGGAAGTGGGGGACTGAGTTGCAATCATGAAACATTAGCACGTTGACACGCGTGGCCCCAGCAGAGTAGGGCTCTCTGGTTACAAGAGAGCTTGACCTCTGCCCTGGCCCCTCAAAGCTGGGCAACTGAGGACCTTCCAGCCACCAGGTCTGAGGCCAGGCTACGTGGGGAGGTCCCGTTGCCTTAGAGGAACTCTAAACCCCTTGCTCACCTATGACCCGTTATGCTGGAGAGACTTCTGGGTGGACCTCCCTGCTGGGTAGACATCAGTACTCCTGTCAGATGCTGGGTAGGTGGTCTGCTGATGTTGAGCCAGCTGAAAGCCTGTTTCAGACACAGTCTCCTTTGCCTGTGGCTTGCAGCCAAGCTGCCTGGAGTTCTACCTCTGAAAGGCTGTGTGACTTTGTAAAGCCACTTACTCTCTCCGAGTCTCAGTTTCTTTGTTCATAAATGGGGATACAGATATCAAGCTGTCAAGGTTAATATAAGGGTGAAATCAAATATTGTGCATAATGGATCAAGGGCAAAATCTGTAGATAAGATCAGGGGTGAGCAAAAGACTACCAAAATAATAGGAGAAATAGAGGTTGAATTTGGTTTCTCCCTCTGCTAAGGAGAGCTGGGGCAGTATCTCAAATTCAGTGTTGATGCCTATGAGAGGGTATGGAATGAACTTCTCACTCACCCCAGCAATGTCTGTGTTTGCAGATGAAACACCCTGCCCTCTTGGATGTGTATGTAAATCAGACAGCTGATAAACACAGTATAGGAGCTTATCTGTGATCTCTTAAGCAGACCAGTGAAAGATGGGGATTTTCAGAGCTCAGAAAACAGCATGGGTAGCTTGCCCCAGTCTCATCTTGTTGGTGCCATTAGTGCACTGATATCTGCATGTCTTCTCTGCATGTCTGCAAGGCTTGGCCTTCACAAAACTTCCCACAATGGCCCCCAGTGATCCTCACTTCCTGGTATTCACACTTTTGTGTAGTCTTTTCCCACACTGAATCAGGGATGATATGTGTGAGCAATAGATTATTACAAGGGAAGAGGGTCTGACTTTTAAGGCTAGGCTATAAAAGTCATCATCACTTCCATCTTCATCTCTTGGATAGTTTGTTGTGGGGGAAGTCACTAGCCATATTGTAAGAATACTCAAGCTCACTGTTGAGAGGCCTTTGTGGAGAGAAGCTAAGAATTTCTGCCAAGAGCCAGCACTAACTTGCCAGCTATGTGAGTGAGCCATATTGAAAGTAAATTCTCTAGCCCCAGTCAAGCCTTCAGATGACTGCATCCCACATCTTGACTGCAACTTCATAACAGTCCTTGAGCCAGAATTACTCACCCAAGCCTCTCTCAAAATTCCTAACCCATAGAAACTATGAGAGATAATAAATATTTATTGTAGTTTTAAACCACTAAGCCTTTGGATCATTTGTTACACAGCAATAGATAACTAATATAGAGTATCTCTAGAAAACTCCACATATATATTCCTATGTTAGTGGAAAGCACTTGGTATTGAAGGGGCTACATTTAGAGAATCAGAAAGGCTGCCAAAAAGCAGCTTTAGAAACATTTTATACTGTGTTCCCAACCCCGGCTCACAAATATCTATTGGAATCTCTTTGGGAACTTGTGAAATACATATTCCTGGGTCCTACCCAGGGAAATTTGGATTCATGAGGTCTGGAACCCAATAATCTACATGTTTTAAGTTCTCTAGTAGTTATTGATGAACAGACAGTTTTGAATCTAGATAAACATTTTCATTTTACAGATCAAACAATGTTAAATGGGAAGTGGCCCTTTAAGGCACAAAGCAAGGTGGGGACAAAAGAAAGACGCACTCAAGACTTCTGGCACTGAGTTTTTAAGGCTCTTGTCCCGAGGTCCCAGATTTATTAGTGGAGTTCAGATGTGAAAACAGGAGGGCAGCTGGGGACTGATTTATCTCAGGTGTGGAGACACGGTGCTGCCCATTTCCTCTAAGGATATATTGGGTGGGCCGCAGCAGGCAGGCAGACAGGCTCCACTGCCTCTATGGATGGGCTAATCACACCATCTCTGTACAAATGCAGGTAATAGCATCATAATGAGCCCGCTGTGCTTTTAAGGTTGCACTGAACACGGTATTTAAGTGAAGATGGCTGTTGGGTTTAGGATGGACTTCCATCTGCCATACCAGCCAAATGCCTCAACAGCAACTGGGATTGCTGTGACTGTGTTTACTGATGTGTGTGCATGTGAGGGTGTGCATCTGAAATAATGAATACATGAGTGCAAGTGTCTACCTGTGGCCCCAAATGCATGGTTGTGTGCCTATGAAATACGTGAACACACACATCTGTTTCTGTATGTGTTCATTGCTACCATTACATCCTATACTACAGAAAACACGCAGATTTGCAGAGGCAGGAAGCATCTTTGATGTTGTGCAAGCTTCTTGTCCATTCTTGGTGCTACGCTTGGTGATTTACAAAGCCAACATCTCATATTTGATCTAGCAAGACTTGACATGGAGCCATCAACCTGGCGACTTGGTAAATATTTTGTGTTCCAGTCACAATGGGCATTGAGATCTCTGTGAAGATCAAAGGCTTCCTGTCTGCCATAGTATTTGTAAGAGGAAAGGATGCAGCCAAGTAGGTGTGAGGGTATTTGTAGAAACAATATCAAAGAAGGGTGTGGGGGACAGAGAATCACCTGCCAAGGGGAGCTGCCTTCCCATCGCTCTCATCCCTCCAGCTTTGGGCTTTGAGTCTCTCTCTGTGGGACTATTTCCAGCTGAAGTAGGGAGAGGTGATTTTAAAAAGCTCTACGCAGTAGAGTTTGGCAACTTGGCTACTCATCAGTCTGACTTTAATGTCCTAGTCTAACAACTAATTGCTGGTGATTCCAGCAACTTCTCATCTCTCTCATTCTTCCCGAGGCTTTTGATATATATATATATGTTTCGATGAGAGTTGTTTGTCTTGTTCTCTCACAGAAATTTGTTATTGTGCCTGACTCTCCTGCCTCTTAGTCCTGGAGCTGTCTGAGGGCAGTAACTCTTTCTTGTTTACTGCTGCATTCTCAGTCCCTAGCCCCGTATCTGGAATACAAGTGATGGCCAGTCAGCAGGCCAGATAGATTTTGAATTAGGGCCTTGCTCCTATAACCAAACCTTTCCTGGAAGCCTAGAGCTTTAATACCCAGTTTCCTGCCTTCTGGCATCACCCTGCCCCCTTTGCTGGTGTCCCTGCTTAGTGACCTATCTGGGACCCCAGGTTTTTCTGCTGAATGCCAGTCAGTGCCCTTCCTGACTCCTACCAGTTTCAGCAGAGGGTGAGGTCCTGCCTTTGCTTCCCAGCCTATGTCATAAAGCAAACACAGAGAGCACACTTTGAGTACCACCTAGGGTCTGCACAGTGTGAGGGGCAAGGACACTGAACCTGCTGCCTGGTCTGAGGCCCCAGCCCTGTAGATGCCTACACTAAGTCTCAATTGTCATGTCATATTGTTACTCACTAATATTTCAGGTGTCTATGGAGCTGCAAGCTCCTGTTCTGATAAAGGATAATAATAGCAGTTATTTGAATTGTAAAGCTATTGTGTATTTAGTGCCAAGAATTTTGCATATTTTGTTTCACTCTCACAGAGAAGGTTCCTCCATCCTCCATTTTGCAGATGAAGAAACTGAGGTTCAGAGGGGTTAAATAAAAACTTGTTCAAGGTCACATAGTTTCTGAAGTCAAGATCAATGGAGGTAGCACAGTGGGGTGAAAAGGACATAGACTACGGGCTCAGGAGCACCTAGATTACAGCCTGGTCACTAATTTGCTGATGATTTAAACTGGACAATGAATGTTCTCTTGGAGCCTTGTCTGTAGAATAAGGAAAACAATAGCTACCTCTCTTATTGTGATCACAACCCAATGAGCTGTGTCTGTAAAATGTCTAGCACAGAGTTTGACACTTAGTAGGCACTCAATAAATATTTGCTGCTGTGTCTCCTCTTTTGGGCCCCTTCTAGTTCTATCTGGAGTTCAGGAACCCTGGCAAAGAGGAAACACGCTGATGTAATTTCTTATCAGAACTGTCAGAGCTGCTTTCCTCTTGTCACCTCTTTATTTCATTGTCTCTGATGGAATAAAATGAGAAAACCGGTATTCACCACTCTTCTAAAAATTTTTCTCATGACAGTAAATAATGTGTGCCCCTCCCCCACTTAATATTAGATCATTGTGAACATGACAAGAGAGAGCCTTATAGAGAAGCAATTATCTCGAGCAAATGAATCCCACACAGATTCAAAGGGAAAGATTACAATGAGAACAGAGATGTGCATTATTAGGAAATTAAAGTGGAAATCAAATAAGGATTAGGAACCCTGAGTCTCAAATATTTAATTGTCATAATTGCCTAATTAAAAATGGTTTTTAAAGCACTCCTCCCCCTCGACCACGAGTTCTAGAAAGGCTCCATTGCCAGGAAGACAATTGCAGCACTTACACTTATCATAACATGAAGGCTGACCCCTGGCAAACCTTTGCGCTGAAAGAAAAGTTATGTTGCCTCTTCATTCATGCCTTCATTTAGCAAATACAAAATGAGTATCTGCTACTGTACACTATTTCCTAGGCAGCCTTGGGGGCTACACCCTGAAGGTAAATGAGTGGGTGAGGTCTCCAGAGCCAAGTTGAACTGACTTGCATTACCCCAAAGATGGTTTATGGTTTGCAAACCAACAGGGAGCCAGAGCCAGGAGCCTGTGTGTGAAGCTGGGTTGTGGGCAGGAAGTAGGGCGGATTGGAAGGACTAGGAGGGGCACAAACTGAGATGAGTCACATAGCAGAGAAAGCTGTAAGGATAAAACAGGTAATGGGAAAGGAGAGGGGAGGCAGTTAGATATGAATGCATAGAGTCAGATGTCCCTCAGGGCATATGATATTTTTTCAGAATAATCTGTCTTTTCATGCTAGACTGAGAGCCTTTGGAGAGCAAGAATTGTGTCCATCTGATTTGCTGTTTCCTCAATGCCTAGCACATAGTAAGAGCTTTTTAAAAATGTGTTAACTGAATTAAAAGGATGACATTCCTTTGAGATAGATTTTGATGTACTTTAGAAGGACGGGGTCTTGAAAGATTTGAGACAGGAGGAACACCTACTATGGCCTGCACATAGTAGATGCTCATTAAAAATGCATTGAGTGAATGAATGCATGAATGAATGAATGTTAAGCACTGTTCTACACATTGGAATAGAAAGATGATTAATGCATGGCTCTTGCCCTTGAATAGCTCCTAGATAAATGAGGGACACAGATTTGTGACCAGTTAATGAGAATCCAACCTAATCTGAGATGAGTCATATCATTTATCAAGCATGAGAGCTGGCATCTCATTTTCATTAATCTAGGGACTGCTGCCAGGATCATTTTTATGGTTGTAGAGACTTATTTCCTCAATTTGGATGTAAGATTTTTGAGAACAGAGACCTGTATAGTAGCAGGCTCTCACTTTGTATTTGCTGGATGAAGGCATGAAGGAAAAGCAATGTAATTTTCCTGTGGAAGAGTTTTCCTGAGGTTGCTTTCATAATATGGTAAGTACTGTGATTGTCTTCCCAAATAAATCCCATACATTGCATCCAAGTTTGTCCCCTTGCTTAATAAGTACTTTTTTTCTGACATTCCAGACAACTCTAAAAATTCAGTTGGAATACTCTCAATAAATCTACTGCAAATGCTATGCCAGATACGAAGGAGAGAAGCAAAGAAGCACATGACTTACTGTCTGCCCTCAACAACTTAAACTCTAGTTGAGGGAATAAGGCCTAGACCCACCAAAAAGATCTCATACAGGAAGAAAAAATGAAATGGTAGGTCTCATGTTTGATAAAATTGGAATCTGCCTCCCTGCAAGAGCTTTTGATTGCTTTGCCATTTCCATTCTTAAGTAGTGTTGCCCTGCTAAATGAGTTGGTTAGGCTAAAAATACTGATTTATTGGGATGGACCTACATTCCCATCACTCTGGATTAAAAATAAAAAGTGTTGGGGTCTAGAACTGTCTCAAAGAATCCCAGGCAGTAAAAGTGATAAGTCATATGAGATGTGTGTGTGACTGATGGTATATATAAGATATCAGAGGCGGGTCCAGGAATGATTCACTTGGAAGGTGGTATTTGAATTGTATCTTGAAAAATGGATAGAATTCCATATGCAGAAAGTGTGAGCCATAGGGAAAACTGAGGAACTCTGCTGATATTTGACATGAATATCTTATTTTTAGTTCATCCTCATAACAATCTAAGTACTGCCACATACCCTTTTTGCATTTGAGAAAATTGAGGTTGAGTGAGGTTGAATCCTTTGCCCACAGACAGTCTGTTCCAAAGTGGTCAAGCCAGGCTAAGAAGCCCTTTGCATGATTTGGAGGTTCACTCTCTCCCCACCTGGTTCCATGCAGAGGAGCTGAGGGTGATAGAATTGGAAAGGAAGCTTGAATTCACTGAAATCAATGAGCTAGAGCATTCACAAAAATAGGATTGAAACTCTTTTCTAATTTACTAGCCCCTGCATTTGCTTTCATTTGACTGAGTTGTATAGTTATTTTTGCCTTCACTTTGAAAGTAAAATCTCTGCAGGTTTTGGAGGCAGTCAAATGACTGACAACTTCAGTTCCATTCAAACTCCAGGTCAACTATTTCCAATTTCTAGTTTCTGAAAGAAAACAACAAACAAACACATTTCTTTGAGGCAAGATTAAGAAAAAGTGGTAGAAATCAGGTGAACTTCGAGAAGGGAGAAAGGGATCACAGAAAAATGAATATGATAAACATTACTTTGATTTTCAACATCCATATTAATTAGTCACAGATAATTTCTGTCTACTAGAGTTCTGTAAAAACTGGGAGCGGGTGGTCTCTGACATTTTCTTAAGAGGTACTCTAGTGATGCATATCACAAAGAATTACTCCAAGTGCCCCAAAAGAAGGACTCAGAGTGGAAATAGAAATAAGGCTCAAAAGAAGCAGCCGTGATATTTTCCAGAGTAGATACAGAGATGCTTAATAATTTACTTCATTGCAGGATCCGACGTAACACTTGAAAGCTTCAATAAATAAGCATAATGGGCTCCCTTTAAAAATGTATTGGTTGGCAATTTATTTACTCATGTATATGCACCTTATAGTATGTGACATGCTGCCCTTCCTCTCTTCGAGGAAAAGTGTTCCATAGGAGGCTTTAATTAGTGCTGGCAGCTAAAACCAGAAACTCTTTCCTCTCCATACTTCATTTATCTGGTCCTGCGTGGTCTTCTATGTCTATATATTCTTCTCTCCTTTCTTTTTTCTCTCTGTCTCTATTTCTTTCTCTTCTTCTTTTCTCCTTCCTTATTTTCTTCCTTCTCCATCCTTCTTTCTTTTCTCCCTTTTCATTCATGCTTCAACAAATGTCAACAAATCTGTCCCCATGAGCTCCCAATTTGCAAGGGTTAACACGTATATGAAAAGCATGACATCGTGTTGCTGATATTATAAATGATGTGTGTAGGAGGTACCCATATGAGGGTTAAGTAAAATTCAAGGCATACAAGTAATATATAAGTGAAAATTAGCATAAACTTTTTGGAAAGCAATTTGAAAATGTAACTAAAGCTTTAACAGTGGACCCATTAACCCCGTGATTCTACTTTGGGAAATCTATCCTAAATGATGGGGGGAAAATAAATTCCTGAATGTGTAGAAAGCTTTATGCAAAAAGATTTTATCATGACATTATGTATTACAAACCCCCTTTCCAATTGGAAAACAACTGAAATTGCTTAAAAAATAATGGTGCCTCTACTCAATCAGGTCAAGTCTATCTAAGATAGGAGTTGGAAAAGGCTCCAGAATACTTCCTGGAAAAGTTGCCAAGTAACCAAAGTCTTGGGCCAGTAAACAAATGGTTATACCAGAAACAGAGTTGACAAATAATTTTGATCAACTGCTGAGTGACATGCAATATACTAGGTGTTTTGACATACTTGTCTTTTTACTTTCCTTTAAGGAACACCTACTACGTGGCAGTGGAATAGATTTTTAATTTGTGCTTTCACATATATAATCTTACTTAAGCCTCCTCCAAACTTCAAAATGTTAGTAAGATTAGTACTGGTGTCTTTATTTTAAATGTCAAGAAAATGAAGCTCAGACAGGAGAAGTGATTCACCTAAGGTCAAACAAATAAGTCAGAGTCTTGGGATTTAAGCACAGGTCTCTGTGTTCAGTGTTTAGTGCTTTTTCCATGATACCTTGGCTGGCTTGTAGGGAATTTATATATTGACACATCAATAAAGTATGAAAAACTCATAGCCACTGTCACATATTGAAATGAAGAAGGTGCTTGTTCCTAGGCCACTGTTTGTTTATTTCCCATTCGGGAAAAAGCTTCACATCATCAGTGAGCAGTGCTCTTCTTTGGAAAGCCCAAATTAAGATCGTAGTTACTTAAGTCATGAAATCATAACAATGATTGCTTACTGTGGTTAGCCTAAAAAGCTGGTCAGGACCATAATGTACCTATAATCTTAATTGAATTAGATGTGTTGGCCGTTTTCACCACAGGTAGGCTCAACATGGGGGAGTCACGTTTAGTGCAACATCCCAACCTCTGGATGTCACTTGGCCTAACCAGATGCTTTTATCCAAGAGAAATGACTACAGTGCTATATCACATGGTTGTTTCCAAAGCATGTCTACATACATATTGATTCTTATAATAACTGTATAAGGAAGATCAAGCTGACTTCATTAGCCTCAACCTGGCTTTATTAGCCTCACTTGACTGAGGAGGAAATTAACATGGTGAATGGGAATGTGATGGAAATACTGTAAATGGGTACATCCATGTTGGAAGGTGCTATGATTTGAATGCGTCCCCCCAAAGTTCATGTGTTGGAAACTTAATCACCAATGCAACAGTGTTGGGAGTGGAATCTTTAGGAAGTGATTAGGTCATGAAGGTTCTGCCCTAATAAACGGGTTAATGCTGTTATTGAGGGAGTGGGAGGAAGTGGGTCCCTGATAAAAGGATAACCTCAGCCAACTCCCTCCCTCTTTCCTTCTTTATCTCATGCACACATACACGTGCTGTTCTTTATGAATTACCCAGACTGATACATTCTGTTATAGCAGCACACAATGAACTAAGACAGAAAGTAATTTGAGCACACATATACACCAACCTAAAAATATGCATACTCTTTCGCCCCAGTAATTCCACTTTGGAGAAATTGTCCTAAGGAGAGAATAAAAAATATGCAAATAACTATATGCCCACAGATATTTATAGCAATATTATTTCAAATAACAATAGCTGTAAACTACAACATGTCCAGGACAAGGGCAAAAATTAAAGAAATTATGGCATGCTTACTCCATAGCCTATTACAGAGCAAATAAAATGGCCTTTCAGCAAAAGGTTTTTAATAAGAGGGTTAAGTAATCACAGAAAATGTCAAATAAAAAATAAATTATGTATACATCAGTAGTGTGGCCACAACCATATAAAATTACTGAAAGGAAAGGGTTCAAAGTGTTAATAGTAATTGCCTCAGGGCATGTGAAATGACTTATTAATAATAATGATGGTAATTTTGAAAGTTGCATCTGCAATAATTACAAAATTTCAGGTACTGTTCTAAGCAGTTTGGATGTATTCATTCATCTAACATAACACCCCTATAAGACAGGGACTGCTACTGCAGAGGATGCTAAGACACAGAGAGGTTAAGGAATTGCCCACAGTCACACAGTTAGTAAATGCCAGCTGGAGCAGGGCTGCAAACCCAGGCTTTCTGGTCTCTGACTCTACATTCGCCCACAATACCCTGCTGCCTCTTTCTGTCACGGCTAACAAGCAGAGTGCTTACCAGGTGTTATGAAGACATATTTGTGCTCACTACACTCCTAAGCACCTCCATCAAAATTCATATGTTGAAATCCTAACCCCAAATGTGATGGGATTAGGAGGTAGGGCCCTTGAGAGGTCATTAGGTCATGAGGGTGGACCCCTCATAATAGGATGAATCCCCTGCTAGAAGAGACAAGAGAGAGCTTGCTTCCTCTTTCTCTCTCTTTGCCATGTGAGATTACAACCAGAAGACGGCTGTCTACAAACCAGGAGGCGAGCCCTCATCAGACACGAGATCTACCTGCCTCCAGAAGTGTGAAAAATAAATATTTGTTGTTTAAGCCACCAATCTTGTATTTTGTTATAGCTGCCTGAATTGACTAAGAGACTAGGTTTCCAGTTCTTACCTGCATCATTTCATTTTACTCTCCCATTAACTGTATGAGGAATATACTATAGTTATTCCTATTGTACAGATAAAGAAGCTTCCATTTACTTGCTCATGGTCCCACAACGCTGATCCAGGCATGCTGCCTCCAGAGTCCTTGTATTTGATGGCTACAATAAACAGCCTATTTCTTCTTATTATTTATTTCTGTTCCTTCCTGAACTTTCTGCAATGAAGATGCTTTTCACTATGATTTAAATTAGGTGTCACTTAATGATGGCCTGCCAGCTAAGTCGAACCTGCCACCTACTTCTGCAAATAAAGTTTGATTAGAACACACCAAATGCCTACTTGTTTACATGTTATGTAGCTGCGCTAGCTACAAGAGCAGAGTTGAGTAGTTGAGACAAAAGTCATATGGCCCATTAACTCTAAAAAACTTACTATCTAGCCCTTTATAGAAAAAGTTTGCTGACCCTTGATTTAATTCATTACTGAACTTGTTAGGGTAATCAGATAACTAGAATCCTGGTCTTCCTACTGTCAATTGCTTGGAGGGAACAGGTGGGAAGTGAAATGAGGAAGGATGATTGTGAGTACTTTTGTATGTATGATACAGTTACACTCCAAATCTGCAGCTAGCCTTCTCTCTGACCATGTCAGAGTAGCAAAATCGAGAACAAACTGTATGACTAGCACTTTGTTTTCACCTCTAAACTTCCTGTCAAAGCCTGGACAATCATAAAAGTGGCAACAAATGAATCTAGGATCCTTTGTAAATTGCCAACTTTAAAAACACTTTGAAAGATTTGGGTGTGGCCACCGGATAAAAAATTTGAGCAAACAAATGAGAATTAAGAATGTTTATAAGGAGCATTCCAGTCATTTCAGAAGTTTCTCATCTAAACAGAAATGCAGCAAATGGACAGACACACCCTTCAGAGCTAGAAAAGTCTTTCTGCGGAAGTTCAGCCTTGGGGCCATTCCAGTTTTGGAGAGGGGAGGGATAATATTTAACATGCCCTGAAGTTGCAGCAAGGTGTCCTAAGGTCTAAAGAACAGACTAAACAGTCTCAGTAGAGTACTGAAAAACTGGAACCAAGTCAAGTTTTGTGCTAGATCAGTATCTGCCTCCTCAGGCTGGAGATGTTCTTATAACCACAGAAAGAAGTTTAAGATCTAGAGGAGAGAGAGAGAGAGAGAGAGAGAGAGAGAGAGAGAGAGAGAGAGAGAGAAACACATCTTTTGAATACTACTGTATATGTTGCATATTATGCTATATTGTTCTCATGCATTATATCCTCACAACATACATTGGTGCTGTCTCTAATTTACAGGTGAGAAAATTGAGGCTTACAGAGATCAAAGGATTTGCTCAAGGTTACACCCCTAATAATAACAATAAGAAAGACTTACTGAGTGCTGCACAGTGTAGTGGTTTAGAATCAACTAAAACCAAGACCTCAGGGTTTATTTCTCAACTCTGTCATTTACCTTGAGTAAATCACTTAACATCTCCAAGGTTCATTTTATTTACCTGGAAAGTAGAGATAACAATTGCAACCACATCATAGACATGAGAATTAAATGAGTTAATTTGTACAGTGCTTACAACACTGTCTGGCACATAGTGAATACAATATCAGTGTTTAAGTTAAAACTAAATGCTAGCCAGGCACGGTAGCTCACGCTTGTAATTCCAGCAACTTTGGGAGGCTGAGGCGGGCGGATCACGAGGTCAAGAGTTCAAGACCAGCCTGTCCAACATGTGAAACCCCGTCTCTACTAAGAATACAAAAATTAGCCAGGCCTGGTGGCAGGCGCCAGTAATCCCAGCTACTCGGTAGGCTGAGGCAGGAGAATTGCTTGAACCCAGGAGGCAGAGGTTGCAGTGAGCTGAGATCATACCACTGCACTCTAGCCTGGGTGACAGAGCAAGACTCCATCTCAGAAAAAAAAACGAACAAACAAAAAATTATGTGCTAGGCAGGGTCTCCTCTATGTGCATTATTCACTTAATCCTAACAATAACCCTGTAAGATAAGTGTTTCCTCCATTTTACAAATGAAAACCTTTCATTTTGTAAATGAAGGCCGCAAACAAACAAGCAATTATTTTAAGTGGTAGTGCCAAGGGTCAGATGCAAATAGCTTAACTCCAAAGCTGACACTCTTAACTAGGTCGCAGGTAATGCCTCTACACCTAGTGAGTAATAGAAGTCTGTCTGTTTCTAATGCTCATGATCTAGATATTTCATGAGATTGTATTAGTCCATTCTCATACTGTTAATAAAGACACAACCAAGACTGGGTCATCATAAAGGAAAGAGGTTTAATTGACTCACAGTTCAGCATGGCTGGGGAGGCCTCAGGAATCTTACAATCATGGTGGAAGGGGAAGTAAACACATGGTGGCAGGAAGGAGAATGAGAACTGAGTAAAGAGGGAAGCCTCATATAAAACCATCAGATCTCATGAGAACTCACTATCGTGAGAACAGTATGGGGGAAACCACCCCCATGATTCAATTATCTCCACTTGGTCCTGCCCTTGACACATGGCAATTATTACAATTCAAGGTGAGATCTGAGTGGGGACACAGAGCCAAACAAGTCTCTGAACAATAGAGTTCATGGTATTTTCCTTATGTGATGCTTAAACCCCTATCAATTACCCCTCAAAAACAGCTCTCTGGTGGCTCAGAGGCTAGGAGTTGGCCTGATTGGGGGTGCAGGGGAGTGGAGGGCTGTGAAGGAAGGACTATGGGATAAGGGTGAAACCTGCCAAGGCCTGGAGCTGACTTTATTCTGGGCGTGCCTGTTTCATATGTTCAGTTTGGATCTGGACATGGGTCTCTGAGGGAGATGGACTTGTCGTCTTTGGGAGACATGGAACTATGCCTTGAAATAAATGATGCTTGCAGTGTGACTCCTTTCTACTCCTATGCCATATTTAAATGATGAGACAGGGTTTGTTGCAAATAAACCATTTTTGTTGTTGTTGTTGAAAACAAAATCAGAGATGGCACCCACCTTGGTGCTATAGCTCTGCCTGAGCACATGTTCCATCAGAAAACTCAAAACCGCCCCCAAGTCTCAGGTCCAGCTCACTCTCCTATGTCCCGTCTGGACTTGTCCTATGTCTGGATGCCTGGACCTGAATCAAAGGGCTCCATCTTTGTCATTACTCTGAGGCATTCATTTCTATAATAACAGTGAGAGAACTCACTCATGAGAGTTTGCAGCTGAGCCTGTTTAATATCGTCAGCATGTGCTGAGGTGAGGCTAGTCTAGGAAGAAAACCTGGGCAGAAGAGTCTGTAGTAAAGAGGAGAACATGGCAGTTGGAATCTAAGGATGAGGTTTAATACTTACAAATTAGTCTTCTAGGGCTGCCATAAGAGGTTACCATAGACTGGATGGCTTAAACAGCAGGAATTGACTTCCTCGTAGTTCTTGAGGCCAGAAGTCCAAGATCAAGATCAAGATATTTGCAGGATTGGTTTCTTCTGAGGACTCTTTCCTTGGGCTTTAGCTGAGTGGCTTCTCCCTCTGTCTTCGTGTGGTCTTCTGCCTGTGCATGTCTATGTCTAAATTTCTTCTTGCTATAAGAACACTGGTCATATTGGATTAGGGACCATGCTAATGACCTAATTTTACTTTAATCACTTATTTAAAGTCCCTGTATCCAAATACAACCACATACTCTAAGGTTCTGAGGTTAGGACTTCAACATGAATTATGGCTGGGGTGGGGGCACAATTCACCTTCTAACAACCTGGCTCCATCACTTTTTAGTTGTATGACTTTAGACAATACATATAACTGCTCCAGTATTTTTTTCCCTTGATCTGTAAAATTGAACAAGAGTAAGACCTACCTCAAAGGATTATTGTCAAAGGCAAAGGAGACTAAACTACTACACTACATTTGAACTGCAAATTTATTTTGCCTCTCAAGACTACAATAGAAACAGGGATGATGACATCCCTTGGAATCTTTGTCTCATTTTGGGCATCATACTTTAATGTTAGAACATTGACAAATTGGAGTAACCAGTTTGGGGGGGAATAGAATGATGAAGGGTCTGGAGTACATGTCATTGAAAGAACAGTAAATATCTTGAGTAAGCCAAGATACTTACCTTGAAAAAGAAAAGATGGGGAGGGGAAATTGAGAAAACTGTCTTAAAAATTTTGTTTACTATTATGATGAAAGGGGGATGGAATTAGTCTGTTTGGTTTCAGAGAGAAGATTCAATGATACAAATTTATAGGATAGGAGATTTTGGCCCAATAACAAGGAGTTTCTAGCAGTCAAAGCATCTAAATTGGAGGTACCAAGTTTCCTATCTCAGAAGGTTTAAGGCCCAGGGGCTTTTTTGAGCATCTAGTTTGTTAAACACAGTGATAAGCAATTTAACTTTGAATCAAGTGGAGAGGATAGATCCTGCCTGAAGTGGGAGGTTGGAATAGCTGGCCTCTGAAATCTCTTCTGTTTAGAGAAGGTCGCTCTCCTACAAATTATACTGTCTATGAGAAAAAGTTGAAACTCACACAAGCACATTTAACTAATGGAGGCATCCTACAATAAAACAAAGATTCTTGTAAAACTTATTACAGAAAGTATAAGTGCCACGTAAAGGACAGGGAATGGAGACCAAAGAGTTTTCAAGGATAGAAGTAATTTCTCTCTCTTATTGTGTACAGCTTTCAAATGGCTCCCTTAGACTCAGAATACAATTCACCTTCTAGATCCAGCACACTCAATTACTCAATCAGAATTTCTGACTTTCAACTCCAAAGAGACTCAGCTTCAGTTTGGTACACAACCTTAGTACAATGAGCTGTGGCAAGGGAAGGCTGGGATGGAGGGATTACATGGTTCAGAGAGCTGTAGCAACCCACCCTTATAGGACTGAGCCAAAGCTTTTAGAGAATAAATGTGGGCTGGGTAGCTGCACTAAACATATTTGGCATCAGGATTTCTCAGATACCTAGATAGAGAATTTTTTTTGTTTTCTTTTTGCCTCTTCAGAGATTCTGATTTAGTTGGTATTGGGTAGAGTTTGGGAATCTATATCTTTGAACTGTTCTCATGGATGATCCTAATATGAACCATCATACTATATTACGATTCTGTACTACATGTTGCTAACTTCCCCATTTCTTAGTCAAAAGGTACCTTCTATCTCATAGGAATGTATTTATACCTCTCATATGACGTGGAAAATTATTCTTACTAGAATTTTGTCTTATATTTCTAACTTAGTTATGTAGTGCTGGAGGGCATAGATTATTTTTTCCTTATATTGCCAAGTCCTACAGCATTTAACAGTGCCAGCACAGTGTTGACTTCTCATAGAATCAATGTGGTTCTGAGAACCTACAGAAAGCTACATTAATAGGATGTTTTCCACCTTCCCAACCTAGGCAGGGAAACCCACTCAGAAAATGCCTAATTGCTCTGTGATTCGACATAGCTGGGTAGTCAGGCTGGGATGAGGGTGATTAATTACAAGCAGCATGCTGTGCTGCCCCAGAGCCTGGTAGCCTATGTTACACAGTCAATTAGCTACCAGACACAATCATCTAAGTTGTTATTTATTACTGGGTATGTCTGAGCCGTGAATCCTGTGAGGCAGAGAACAAGTGAGGGGATCTGTCACCGTGGGCCTCCAGGCAGAAAAAGCAGAGACTATGGAGGAGGACCAAGAGCTCCTGAGCCAGGCAGTTGGAGAAGTTCCAAGTCCTCCCACCTACAGTTCAATACACAAGATGAGAAGGAGCTAAACAGATTTAGTTGACCAGAATGTGCAAGCCACCAGAGAAGCCCCAGGGATATAGAATACAGAAATGAAAAGTCTACAAGCTGATGGGAAAAAAGAGGCATACACTTGAGAAAAGGCATACATGGTCAAAACGTCAAGTAGTTGTACCTGGCTACAGTAGATGGGCTGTAGATGAGGAGTCAAAAAAAAAGGATTATGAGTGGTGTAGACCATCATTGTTGGAAGAGCAAAGGACATTACTTTGGACAAGTGTGACCTGGAAGCGGGTAGAATTTCAGCCAGACTGTGAGTGTAAAGGGATGGGAATTGCAGTAGGGACATGGATGCAGCTGGAAACCATCATTCTTAGCAAACTATCACAAGAACAGAAAACCAAATACCGCATGTTCTCACTCATAGGTGGGAACTGAACAATGAGATCACTTGGACTCGGGAAGGGGAACATCACACACCGGGGCCTATCATGGGGAGGGAGGAGGGGGGAGGGATTGCATTGGGAGTTATACCTGATGTAAATGACGAGTTGATGGGTGCTGACGAGTTGATGGGTGCAGCACAGCAACATGGCACAAGTATACATATGTAACAAACCTGCACGTTATGCACATGTACCCTAGAACTTAAAGTATAAGAATAATAAATAAATAAATAAATAAATAAATAAATAAAAAATAAAATAAAAAATAAAAAAGAAAGCTTAAATAGCACAGGCACCTCCTCTCAGACATTGTGTCAGACGTTGTGAAAGGCAGTGCTGCGTAGTGGAAACAGTGTGGATATTGGGGCTAGATTCAACCTGACTTTGAAAATCCTGATTCTGCCACTTACCTTGGGCTAATTTCTTAGCCCCTCTGGGGCTGTTTCCTAATCTGTGAAAATGGGGAAAAGATATTCATCCCAATGTGTGGTTTCCAGGGTGAATTGAGATAATCATGTATGTGGCACACCTGGCAGGTAGTCAGAAAGTGGTAGCTCCTGTCAGAATTTTTGCTGTCCAAAACAGACCCACAAAACTATCTCATTCATTCTGCAAATGAGAAAACTGAGGCTTAAAGAAACGATGTCATTTACCCAAAATGACAAGCTGGTAGCAGCACAATCACAATTTAAACTCATGTCTGTTTGACTCCAAGGTGCAGGCTTTTACCATCTTGGAAAGGATGGAGCAACACAGCAAAAATACTGACACTTTAAGGTATATATATATAAAGTGTATGAGTCACATATCAAATTTTTGGAGCTTTGACAAAATGCTAGGTGAAGAATGTTTTCTTCAGTGTAGCCATAATTTGTATTTTTTCTTATTGTGAGTGAAATTGAACATTCTTTCACATGTTTAAAGCCATTTGTATATCTTTTTCTGTGAACTCTTTATGAACGTTGTCCTTTTTCCATTGAGTTGTTGGTTTTCTTTTTATTGATTTGTAAGAACTTTTTATGTGTTAGAGAAATTAGCCCTCGGTTATATATGTTGAAAAACATTTTTCCCAATTTGTTCTTTGCCTTTTATCTTTAATTATGGTAGTTTCACCATATAGAATTTTAAATGTCATCAAAATTAATTGTTTTAGGCTTTCAAATTTTAAAAATTATAGTTAGAAATCTTTTTCCGGTCTGAAGATATAATTCTCCCACCATTTTTTTAGTACTTTTGTTTACATTTTTTTTTTTTAGACAAAGCCTTGCTCTTGTACCCCAGACTGGAGTGCAATGGCACAATCTAGGCTCACTGCAACCTCTGCCTCCCGTGCTCAAGCGATTCTCCTGCCTCAGCCTCCCATGTAGCTGGGATTACATGTGCCTGCCACCATGCCTGGCTAATTTTTGTATTTTTAGTAGAGGCAGAGTTCCACCATGTTGGCCAGGCTGGTCTCAAACTCCTGATCTCACGTGATCCGCACGCCTTGGCCTCCCAAAGTGCTCTCTACATTTTTACATTTGAGTAATTGATTATTTTGAAATTTATACTAGGGCAAGGTGTGGTTTATACATCCTTTTTTTCCCCCCAGATAATCACTCTGTTGTACTAGCAACAATTATTGGATAATTCATCTTGTCTCCGATGATTTGAGATACCACTAATTTAATTATTTATTAAGTTCCTATGCATATTTAGATCTACTTTAAAACTTTTAATTATTATGTGGATCATTTTCCATTCATCAGTAGCATACTGTTCTAATTTTTAAAGCTTTATGGTATGCTTTAGTATCTGATAGGTCTTGTTCTCTTGTCATTCTTGTTTTTTCTGACTTTTCCTGGATGTACATTTTTGTTTATTTTTCCAAATGAATTTTAAAACTAGCTTATCTATTTCAAAAAATATATAGTTGGTGTATTTATGGGATTATTTTTAATCTTACATATTACCTACTGAGAATTGACATCTTTTTGAGGTTTTGGCTTCCTTTCCCACAATAAAAGATACTTTTTCCATTTGTTTAAATTTTTTTTTATTCTCTCCACAGTTATAAACCTTTTATCTTGTAGATCTCATATATTTCTTGTTAAATTTATTTCTAGATATTTCATCTTTTGTTGCTATTATAAATGGGATATTTTCTGCTATAATATAAAATGTTTTTTGAAGGAAGTCTTTTGGGACTAATGATCTGTGGGACCACTTTGGGAAATTCTACGTGACTTTGTGCATCCCCTGTACTCCAAATAATAAGTGTCCTTGGAGGGAAAATGACATTTCCACAAAGCAATCAGAGACCCTATAAGAAATGGAGGAGGAAGTCTCCCCTTTTTCCTTTGGAAGAATTGAGTCATTTCGATCCCATTCTGCAATGTATAGAAGCACTCATAGAATATCCAAACTGGGGCCGGGCGCAGTGGCTCACGCCTGTAATCCCAGCACTTTGGGAGGCCGAGACGGGTGAATCACGAGGTCAAGAGATCGAGACTATCCTGGCTAACACGGTGAAACGTCGTCTCTACTAAAAATACAAAAAAGCAAAATTAGCTGGGCGTGGTGGCGGGCACCTGTAGTCCCAGCTGCTTGGGAGGCTGAGGCAGGAGAATGGCTTGAACCCGGGAGGCGGAGCTTGCAGTGAACCTAGATCGCACCACTGCAATCCAGCCTGGGCGACAGAGCGAGACTCTGTCTCAAAAAAAAAAAAAAAAAAAAGAATATCCAAACTGGAAGATTCCTAAAAGACCAAGCTATTAAATCCTCTGATGGAGAAGATGAGAAAATAGATGACCAGAGAGAGAAAGTGACCTACTGAGGTTGGGCAGAGTCTAGGCTCTGGCCCATATTGATGGATGTCCAGGGCTTCCCTCAGCAGAGCTTCCTAGGCAGCAGCAATAGGCAACACCCTCCTATTCTGTCCCAAATTTCCACTTTGTCATGTGCCAGATACTATGTCATCTACAGTATATGCACTGGTCCTTTTGACACTACACATTCCCATCCTCTGACATGTTCTTGGCTAACCTGCCTTCCTATACCAGCAGAACCTGTATTTCTTTTTTAGACCCTGACAAATGTTAGGTCAATTTGTCAGTGCATTTGTATTCAAAATTTAGTTGTCTAGGTGTGTATGAACCATGGCTAAGGTGCAATAGGAACCTGAAATGAGCTCATCTCCCCAAAGGGCTTCAGAAAATTTGGAGTCACTGCTCTAGTTGAATAGGAACAGGATCTCGATCTCCACCTTATTCTGCCTCATCTTTAATCCCCGAGCCCTTCCCATCTCACATAATAGAAGTTTAACAGTGGAATTGCTTTAAGCCTGACTTAGAACTATTGATAATTCTTCTATTCTTCTCAGATTTCCATGATGATCTTCTTCCCTCTCTACTCCCCATATCTTGATTAATCAGTAGTTTACCACAGTTTATCATAAAGATTATCTTGTGATAACAGTCACACCAACAAGCGTTTTCCATATGACCTGGTGGAAGAGGCGTTGATTTGGGGAGTCAAGAGGCCTTGTGTAAAGTTTTGCTATGATATTTACTAGTTGCATGACCTGAAGACAGTCACCTAAATTTTCAGAGCTGTTTCCACCTCTATAAAATGAGGATATAATATTAGGTTAGAAAATATGAAAATCTTATTTTTGCAGGTCAAAGATAATCTAATATGAGCAGCTTCTATGCTTCAACCTAATGGTGCCTGCCCTATTCGCTGCATGTAGGATTGTGAGGAGTAAAGGAAACAGTGAGCATGAGGGATGTCTTTGAGATGCTTCAAATATTTTACATATGTAATGGATTATCACTTTTTTCCTTCCCAGGGTACTCATCATTTAAAAGTAGGCACTTAACAATTCAAAGAAAATGATCCATAATGGTATAATTTCAAATAGACTTAAATATTCGTATACCTTACATGGTAAACCGAGTAATAGCCTCCCAAAAGTGTCCATATTCTGATCCACAGAACCTGTGAATGTTACTTTATATGGCAAAAAAGACTTGTCCATATTAGGGATAATCTTGGACTATCTGGATGCGGTTGATGTAATCACAGCTGACCTTACAAGAGAGATGCAAGGGAGTCAGAGTAATAGGAGACTATGATGTGATGATGGAAGCAGAGACTGGACTGATGCACTTGGAAGATCAAGGAAGGGACCACAAGCTAAGGAGCTAAGGAACACAGGCATTCTCTAGATACCAAAAAAAGCAAAGAAATGGATACTCCTCTAGATAGAATCTCCGGCAGGAATCAGCCCTGCCAACACATTGATTTTAACCCTGTAAAATTCATTTCTGACTTCCGGCCTCCAGAATTATAAAGGAGTAAAATTTTGTTACATTAAGCCACTATGTTTGTAGTTAATCTTACAGCAGCCATAGGAAACTAATATGCCCTATGACCTAGCAATTTAACTTCTAGGTACATAACTAAGGTAAACTTTTTCAGATCCATGCCAGGAGACATAGGGTAACATTCACAGATGCACTGGCCACAATAGCAATAATGAAGAAAACTGAAAATCCATCACTGAGAGAGTGAATGAATGAACTCTAATAAAATATTACTTGGCAGTCAAAATATGTGAACTATAGTAATATGGAAAAATTTGGATGAATCTTAGCAATATATTTTTATGTTTTTTTGTTTTATTTTGAAACCATCTCAAACTCACAGAAAAGTTGCAAGTACAGTACAAATGCCTTTTTTTTTTTTTCTGACCCATTTGAGAACAAGTTGCCAGTCTGCGGCTCCATCACCCATGAATACTTTAGGATATATTTTCTACATACAAGGGCATTCTCTTAAATAACCACAATACAACCATCAAAATCAGGAAATTGCGTTAATATTCAACCACTATGTAACTCTCAAATTTCATTTAAGTTTTGTCAGTTATTCCAAAATACCTTTCGGAGCAAAAGAGTCTGGTTCAGAATTGCACTTTGCATTTGCTTGTCATGTCCTTTTAGTTTCCTTCATTTGGAGCAGTTCTTCAATTTTTCTTTGACTGTCATGACCTTTGCATTTTTTAAAGATTACACAAGAGTTATTTCATAGACTGTCCCTCAATGTGGGACTTTGGTCTGATGAGGCTCATGATTAGATTCAAGTTATGTATTTTTGGCAAGGATATCCCAGAAGCAATGCTGTGTTCTTTTCATTGCATCCTATCAAGCACATGATTTTGATTTGTACCATTACTGATGAGGTTCACTTTGATCCCTTGATTAAAATGGTGTCTGCCAGGCTTCTGCACTGTGAAGTTACCCTTTTCCCCTTTAGCAACATGATTTTAAATAAAAATAGTAAGCCCAGAGATTATAACCCTTTTCTAAAGCTAAAAATAACTAAATTAAAAAAAATTCTTATTAGGAATAAATATAGATGAGATAAAACCACATAGAAAAGCAAAGGAATGACAAACACAGAATTCAGGTTGGCAAATACATCACATAGAAGGGGGTGTGGAGAAGGAAGAAGGAATACATGAGTATATGCAGGTTATTCCAAAGTTCCTGGTGTCTGTATTGGGTGGTGAATTCATATATTGTTTAAAAATCAACAAGGTAAGAAGGAAAAGAAGGCCATGCTTGGACCAATGCAAGAGTGACTTGAGAACCATGGATTATGATTAATTTAATTCTGTATACTTAGGGTCTAATTTCAAAAAACTGAACAGATTGTCTGATAGGTTGGTGGTGTAGAGATACCGGAGAGTGAAAGAGAAGAACTTCTAAAATCACTCCAATAACCACTGTCCCCAGCCCCAACCACAGTGGTAGAGTTTATGCTTCTAAGAAGGTCACCAGTATTCCATACTTTTCTACTTTCTGGGTCAAGGCTAACCGGTTTGAGCCCAGAGAATGACTGTACAGAGTCAACAAAGCTATTAAAGCTTAGAACATTTTCATAATAAAATATAGGAAAATTTATCTCCTTCCTGGAGCAATTTCGTATCCCCAGAACATTTGCATGTTTCCAACTTCATTTCCCTTTTGCAAGAACACATGCGAACTTCCCAGCCCTCTACCTCTTCCAATCCCTGGCTCTTGCCTGTATGGGTTTAGCATAGTTGACACAGACAGATCTTTATTGGAAAAAGTCCTGGATTCTAATCCCAGTTGCATCTATAATTGCTAAATGACCCAAGGCAAATTATTTTCCTTCCATGGGCCTCAATTTATTCAGCTGGTGTTATATACCCTCTTCTTTGCCCCATACATTCTGACTTAGTAGATCTGGGTACAGCCTAGGCAGGTGTATTTTTAAAAAGCTACTCAAGCAAGAATCACAGTGCTCATTGACCTCTATATCTCATTCACATGCCAAGGTTCTTACTGTAATGCTTTAATGCTTTTGTTTTTCTGGGAGTTTCACTCTGTGGTTGATACTCATTGGGTTGGGTCTTTCTCTGGGAAATGGCCATACCCCACAAAGATAGGAAGCCAAATTTCTGCCCTGCAATCTCACCCTTAGTTGTAGCCAATTTGTCTGGGAGTTGTCACCTGACTCAAAATAGGTCAATTATAGTCACTTTCCTGGAAATTTGGAAGTGGGATAAAGAAATTCCAGTCTCACTGTAGTCATTCCCATGGGAGGTTTCCGCATTGTAACACTGAGTAACAGAGAAAAGTTTCAGAATGTTGATGCACTGAAAGAAGAGGAGATGGGAGATAAGAAGTGCATGTTGAGTTCTCAATTTTTTTTTTGATTTCTTGGTTTCATTCCCTATAGATGCCTGACTTTCTTCCTACCTTTGGATACATGAGATAATGAGATAATAAAGTCTTCTTTATTTTGCTTAAGTTGCCTCCTTAGAGATAATTTGCATAGTGCATGGTGTCTCCTGATCAGCTTTCATCCTGGACAGGAAGAATTTCATTTAGCCTAATGGACTATACAGACTTAATAGCTATAGTTAGAAAACAAACAGCTGACCTGGGGGATGAGGGCAGGGAAATCAGAGGGATGTAAAAGTAAGCTAAAATCCTTAGCTTGTCAGGGGGAGATAGAAATGTATTAATTCTACACATTAGAAACACGTATTAGAATAGGTATAGTAAAATGTTCAAGATAACCACTAGAAAGATGGACATAAAATGTATACTTTTCAAATAAGTATAGTAAAACAAAATGAAAAGAAAGAGTTTCAGACCTTTTGATAGTATATAGCTACCCATTAGAGAAACAAAAACTGAAATAGGAAGCCTCCTTCAATGAAAAGAGCAATGATATTAAATCAATAACAAGATTGACATATTTGTCCTACCTAACTTACAAGCAAACAAACAAACAAACAAAAATGTTAATGTCTAATGTTACCTACAGTACGGAGAAATAAACTCCTGGTGTGTATATATATCATCACAATATTTCTAGAAGGGAAATTTGACAACGTTTGCCAAAAGCCATGATTTATATAATGTACTTTAACTTTTAACCTCAAAATTCTACTTTTAGGAATGTATCCTAAGGAAATAATTAAGAATACAATTTAAAGTATTCATTCTAACATGAATAACATTAAAATAATTGAAATGTTCCAAATTATAATATTGTTACAATAAATCATGCTACTTTCATACTTCAGAATTGTATGTAGTCATTATCCATTATAATGTAAGTTAGTATTTTATTAGCATCAAATGCAAAGACATTCACAATGGTGTAAGAAATGGCAAGATGCAAAGCAAGTGTACTGAGTTGTTACAAATTAACATATATCTCTATATACATAGAAAAAAATGTTGGGAAGGGTTCATAACACGGTATTAAGTGATATGCTTTTCTTTCAGTAATAAGCTTTGCATTAGTTCGTTCTCACACTGCTATGAAGAAATATCCGACACTGGGTAATTTATAAAGAAAAGAGATTTAATTGACTCACAGTTCCACATGGCAGGGGATGCCTCAGGAAAATTATGATTGTGGCAGAAGGCACCTCTTCACAGGGTGGCAGGAGAGAGAATGAGGGCCAAGCGAAGGGGGAAGCCTCTTAGAAAACCATCAGATCTCATGAGAACTCACTCACTATCATGAGAACAACATGGGAGAAACTGTCCCCATGATTCAATTATCTCCACCTGGTCCTGCCCTTGACATGTGGGGATTATTATAATTTGAGGTGAGATTTGGGTGGGAATACAGAGCCAAGCCATATCAAGCTTGCCATTCATTTTCTCCTTTTTGATTGTTTCACAGTGGCACCTTTTATGATAACAATATCTTTTTCAACAATGACTTAGAGTTGACCCAGAGCTTTCATATTCATGATGCCATTTGAGCTGTGTAACACTGCAGTGAGTTCAAGAGGGAAAATACTATCACCATCTACTCCTACTCACAAGAAAATGGACAGAATTAATAAGGAGTAAAACTGGCATTAATCACCAGGTCTTCTTCCTCTAGGGCCAGTACTCTTCCCACTGCCCCATGAGAAAATAGCACAATAGTATGCCTAAACACTCAACAGGTTAAGCAAATTGAAACATCAATAAGATGTAGTGTGACACATTAAATACGTATGGGTCTGTGGACACAATAGGAAAGAATGCTAATTAAGAACAAAAGAAAACCACAAGGCAAATGCATAGGATTTGTAGCTGTATAAAAAAAGTATGGATACACACACATACACATATATGTTGGGGAGGTTATAATCATCTTGGAAATATATTTATAGGAATACTAAGAGAGTTTGGCATTTTGTGTGTAAAATTTTTGGAAATACATTACTTTCAAAGTGGTCAGTGTAGGTAGAACTAAGTTTTGCCAAACACATGGGCAAGTCAGAGGATAAGAAATCAGATAAAATTAAATACAAAGAAGGGCAAGGGATTGGAATGAAGCATGAGGGTAGGGTGACCACTTGTTCTGGTTTTCCCTGGACAGAGCAGTTTTCTGGAACCAGGGATTTCAGTGCTAAAACTGGGAAAGTCCTAAGCAAAATGGGACAAGTTGGTCCCCCTACTATGCAGGAGAAGTGGGAAGAGGTTGAGGCAGGCTTCAAAAATTCAGAAAGCCAGCAAAAACAGAGTGAGCAGGACAGAAGCCTGGAAAAAGAGCCTGTGCTCTTCTTTTAACCTTATTTGAGGAGGCAAAGATTTGCTGGCTTCTGCTAGAGGGAGAGAGCACTATTTCATAACTGGACTCCAGACTTAATTTACAGTAGAGCTCAGCAGTTGAAAGCTGTTGAATTGGAATCTGATGCCCTGGGTTTACAACTTGACTCTACCACTGTCTGGCTAAGTGACCTGGGGCAAGTTTCCTGACCTCTTTACTTAAATGTCCTCATCTTTAAAGTGGAAATAACTGTAATCCCACCGTATAAAGTTATAATTAGCATTGAATGAGATAATGCTTGTATGTATAATGTCTGACACATATCAGCTCCCAAAATGTTAACTGCTGTTATTAATACAGTCAACATAGGCTGTTGCCATTGTTGCCTAGGTAGTAAATGCAAATGACCACAGACCCCCATTGAGCCTGGAAGCAACAATAGGCTCAATGGGGGTCTGTGGTCATTTGCATTTACTACCTAGGCACTAAATTCATTCCATATTGAAAATGGTCTTCTAATTTATGCAGCCAACAAACATATGAAAAAAAGCTCAACATCACTGATCACTAGAGAAACGCAAATCAAAACCTCAATAATGAGATAACATCTCACACCAGTCAGATGGTGATTATTAAAGAATCAAGAAACAACAGATGCTGGCGAGGCTGCAGAGAAATAGGAAGACTTTTACACTGTTGGTGGGAATGTAAATTAGTTCAACCATTGTGGAAGACAGTGTGGCAATTCCTTAAAGACCTACAACCAGAAATACCATTGACCTAGCAATCCCATTACTAGGTATATACCCAAAGGAATATAAATTATTCTATCATGAAGATAAATGCACGTGTATGTTCATTGCAGCACTATATGCAATGGCAAAGATATGGAATCAACCCAAATACCCATCAATGATAGACTGGATAAAGAAAATGTGGTACATATACACCATGGAATACTATATAACCATAAAAAGGAATGAGATCATGTCCTTTGCAGGGATGTGGATGGAGCTGGAAGCCATTATCCTCAGCAAACTAACATAGGAACAGAAAATCAAACACTGCATGTTCTCACTTACAAGGGGGAACTGAACAATGTGAACACATAGACACAGGGAGGGGAACAACACACACTGGGGCCTGTCAGTAGGGTCTGGGGCTGGTGGGGGGCATCAGGAAAAATAGTTAATGCATGCTGGGCTTAATACCTAGGTGATGGGTTGGTAGGTGCAGCAAACCACCATGGCACACACTTACCTATGTAACAAACCTGCACATCCTGCACATGTGTCCCAGAACTTAAAATAAGAGAATGAAAAAATAAAATGAAATAAAGTTGTAAAAAATATGTGAATAAAAGAAAAGAAAATTGTCTTCTACTCCAATTCTTATCCCAACTACTTCTGATCCTGCTCACAATTTACACCCACCTGTCTATCTTGCCACCTCCTCCATGCCAGGATCTCTGTCCACACTTCATGCCTTAAAACAGTTTGCAAGATTCATTCCTTTTGAAGATACTATTCTATCCCTTTCCCTCGAAAGAATCCACCGTCTCCAGGGAATACATTTCTGTATTATTAGCAAGGGCCTTCTAGAGAGGGAATATTTCAAATGAGAGGCACTATGGGGTTTGCAAATTATGCTTTCTAGGCTCTTCCCCTCATACTCCAGACCTTTCCACTATTACCCTGCGATGACTAGGAAGAAGGCTGGTCATGCTTACGCTGTCTGAGACTTGGTCTTCAAGGGGCCTGAGAGATGGAACAGGACCATAATTAGGTAACAAACTGGACAAGTGCTTGACAAGTATAACTAGGAGTGGAGGGATGGGCCTAGATGTAGGAAAATGGAGCTAATTTCTGAGTTCATCTCTGGGAACCTCAATCCACAGCAGGTTTTTTATTTTTGGAATGTCCCAATCTCAGTTGTCAACGTCATATTACCCGTGGAAACAGATAAGCAAACACTAAATAGCCCTGTGGATTTTGTTGTAGAAGTCAGATTGCCTTTGGGGTTACATGGGGGCATTTCCAGAGAATTTCCCATGAACATTGCTCAGGCAAATACTGACAACTGGGAAATGCTAAAGCTGGATAATGCAAGTAGAAAACAAGACAAAATCCTCCTGGTCTTACATGGTGTTGAAACAAATTCCATCAAACATTATTATAAAGGGAAGTTTCCCTGCTAAGTCTCAGTCATCGCTCTTAGAGTCAAATAGCAATATCTAAGTTTCCAAAGAGCTTTCATTCAATCATTTGTTCATTCATCAGACATTTATTAAGGTGTTGGTTGGCACTGGGGTATCTAGGGATCAATGAGACATTGTCCTTTCCCTGGAGGAGCTCACTGTCTAATGTGGGAGAGAGGTAAGGAAAACAGGTCATTATTATTAAAACTGTACACTAAAGGTCTGGGAACACTGAAGAAGGGGTGGCTGTGATGGGCCTAGGGAAATGGATTGAGGTTTTAAGGAAGGTTTTTCAGGGAGGAGACAGTTGAACCAAACTTCAAATTGGAGTATGTTAGTGAAGAGCAGGGGATGCTGTAAGAGATGTCTTTAATAGAGACGCAGGACATTGTCCACAAACCATGCACAAATTATGCATGGGGAAGCTAAGGGTAGAGAGATTGGGGTGGAATATGTAGAGTTATGTAAGGCAAGCAAAGGACTGTGTACTTTATTCTTTAGATCATAGATAGCCATTGAAGAGTTTTGTACAGAAAAGATTTATCTTGGGAAGCTTGCTCTGGCAACACTGTGGAGCATGAATTTTATGGAGGTAAAACTGGAGTTAAGATCAGTTAGGAGGCTGTTGCAATAGTCAAAAATACTGAAAGCCGAAACTATGGCAACATCAGTAGACATGAAAGAGCAGTGTCATTTGAAAATACATAATAATATTATTAATAATAATCATGATAGCAAACAATTTCATAGTACTCACTATAAGCTAGGCACTGTTCTAATGTTCACAACAAACCTTTGAGGGAGATGCTATTATTCTTGTTTTACAGGTAATGAAATTAAAACCAATGAGGTTAAGAAACTTGCCCAAGGTCATTTCCTTTTGAGGTGGATTACTCCACGTGACCTAGGGCCAGGAGGTGGGAATATGATTGTACCTGCAGTTGAAGCTTCATTATCTTGGCATGAATTAACCATGTGAAGGCCCAATACAGTTCTTTGAATAAGATGATCAGTTAAAGTATATAACACAGGGTTCACTCAGGGAAACACAGCTACTATAAGTAATATAGAAATTAGAGATTCATTATAGAAACTGGCTGCTATACAAATGTGGAAGGAGCTGGGGAAGTGAAGGTCTGGAGAGAGGGAGGCTCAGAGAAACTGTCCTTCAACAGACTACCTAAAGACCTGGTGCAGGAGGCCACTTGGAGCTTTCAGGAAAATCCTACAAGCAGGTCTGGCTGCTGAAGTGGGACCACAAAGTGGGAGCTCACAGGGAGTTCTGTGGAAACTGCTGCTTCTGGGGTAGCTGTTGGCTCTGCATAGCTGCTGCCTCTGTGGGTCTGCTGGTGGACCTGGGGCAGTTGTTGGTCAGGAGGGCTAGCAGTCATGGAGATGAGCTAGACACAAAGTGGAGGCAAGCAAGAACAAGTTGGCACCCACTTAGCACTCCTGCATCTGTTACTTTGTCACCATGTCTGTGATGACCTTCTGAAAACAATGTCTTCTGCTTCATCTCCACCCTCCAAATTTCACGCCAATTCCTCTACTGGCAAACAATGACTCAGCCATTCAGGGAAGAGTGTCCTGAGAAACATGGCTTCCAGCCTTAGCCAAGTTGACAAAACACAGCCCATCGTGGATGGGGAGGGGGGTGGCAGAGGGGTAGGAAAGTAGAGCTTTGCTCTAGCAGAGGCCCCTTGAGGATGCTGCAATGTTCAACATTGTAGCACTGTGGTAGTGACTAAAGGAGGCATAAAGGGGTGCTACATAAGACATGTGTGGAAGGATTAGCCTATGACAGGAGAATGGATTCTGAATTCTTAGAAGGAGAGGTGGTAAGCATGCATGTGACCATTGACACCTTCATAGGTGGAAGGGAGGGGGGAAGTTATACAGCCTTGTAGAGGGGAAAATGACTAAATGAATGGGGAATGGAGCAACCAGTAAGTAAAGTGAAGTCCTTGAAATTATCTGTGAGGCCAGAAAAGAGAATGGTATGGCTGTAAGAGGGATCCTGTAACTCAAAAGCGTGTGACTACAGACTGAGTAATTGAATAAAGACTGAGAGCTTGGTTGCTAAGAGCAACATGGACAAGGAAAAGCACAGTTTTTACTGATCTGGAAAAAGAACTTTTGCAACACAAGGTGTGATTCAGTGCAGGGAAGGAATTGAATTTTTATCACTTCCGTGTCCAGCACAGTGCTCTATTTGTATTTGATGAATGGAAGTGAAAAAGTGGCAACAAGGAACTCTGAGAAAGGGGACCAGCATGGAGAGCAACTGATGGACAGCTCACTTGAGTTTATAACAACAATTAGATCAATATTTAGAGCAGAGTCTCTCAATCTCAGCATGATTGACATTTTAGACTAGATAATTCTTAGTTGTGGGAAGCTGTTCTGAGCACTGCAGAATGTTTAGCAGCATCTCTAGTCTTTACCCATTAGAAGCTAGTAGCAGTCCCCTAGTTTTAACAACCAAAAATATCTACAGACATTGCTAAATGTCCCCTGGAGAGCAAAATCACCCCTAGTTGACAACTAGTGATTTTGAGAGAAGTAGCCAACATATTTCCATTTTGTTAAACTAAACTTCCATGGTGCTAGGAGGGGCTTGGGGTGAAGCTTAAAGGGGTTTTTCTGAAAATAGGAAACAACCTAAATATTCAAGAGAATATTGATCAAATCAATCATGGTACATTTAAATAATAAAATATTATGTAGCCATTAAAAATTATTCTATAAAACTATATTAACATGAAAATATGTTCCAGAATAATTGAAAAGAAGCATCTATGTGTATCTATGTGTATATATTTGGACTTGGCACAAAAGCATGAGAGGATGTACACCAAAATGTTCGCAGTAAAAATCCTGGAGGTGAGGGGAGTGTGGGAAGAATGATAGCCTTTTCTTTTAGCCATCTTTTGTTTCTGTATTTTCTATAAGCATACATAATTTTTTAAAAAGGTGGATATGCCGGGAGAGGGATTTGCCACTTCTAGGTTAAAAGGATGGGGTTGGTTTATTTATGTTTGTTTGTTTTTGGTCCTGAAGTTGTATGCCAAAGAAGGGCCATAATTTGGCGTTTGCTGCAGCTCCTTGAGAAACTTAGTGTGTGGGTTTTTCTGGCAAAATGGAATAAAGCTTGTTTAAAGGCTGGAGAATGGGTAAATTGGGCTGTGCTTGTAAACATCTTCTTCTGTCAAGGAGGAGTTGGGATAAGGCACCCATCCAGAAGAAGAAGCTGGAAGACAAGGTGCTCAGGACATGGCTTGGAAGACCCCTTCCCACTGATGACCCAATAAAGAGAAATACAGCTTCAGGCTTCTCTTTTGGAACATTCACTCTTTGGCGTAAATTTGCTGGAAGCCTCTTCTGAGTAACAACCTCTTATTGGGCTGCATGCATATCTTAAATTACCCACTGGCTCCAGCAAACAGCTCTTTCCCTTCCCCACAGGCCATAACCCTAAAGCGGAAAAGCCTCAGGCTTCAGTGAGTCAGCGCCAGTAGGGCCAGAGAAGAACAAAATGAGGGGAGGGCAGTTGCTCTGGGGGATACTGGGCACCCAAAGGCAGTCAGACTATGGACAGCGAGGGAGCATGTGCCTCTTTTGCAGGAACTTTTGTTTGAGGGGCTCAGGGTGGGGGCCAGAGGGACGGTAAAGGAAATGAAGAACCCTCTCAAAAGCAACAGAAGTGATTTCTTCTTGTGTATTTATAAAGACAAGTTTTTTAAAGTGAGATTTGTTTGACAGTGAGTCATCCCCAACATTTGATGGATATGATTCAGATGACCTTCCCTGACAGCATATTCTGAAAATACGGGCTAAAGTTTCCTGATTGTTCAGAAACCCTCAAAGAGTTCTAAAAGGCAGCATCATCAACTTGATTTTTTAATCATCCATATTTTTGGTCTTGTTGTTAATAGGTTCAAAGCAAATAATAACAACCCCTGGCTCTTTTGGGAACAATGGATGCTTACCTAGGACCAGCAATAATTAAGTTGCCATCAGGCATAGAGCCTAGAAATAAAGTGAAATTCGAGAACCCTGAATTCTAAAACCCATCCTTCAATAATGAGCATGAGACCTGACCTTGAGCAAGGCACCTTACCAACCTGTGTTTTTGTTTGCTTAGATTTGGCATGAGGATAGAATTATTCTAGACAGTGTTAAGGTCCCAACCAGCCTTCCTTGACAGCCCAATACTCAACAAGGCTAAGTATCCATCCTCTGTGCAACCTTAGCATTATGTGTTTATCCCTTTAATGACACATCACGAAATCTCATCATGGCCTCACTGGTCTATAAGCCCTTCAAAGACTATAGGCAGAATCACTGCCTTATTCAGCACTGTATTCCTAGAACCTGGAACACTGTCTGCACATAGCGAGTAGTCAATAGACATTTGTTGAAAGAAAGCATGAGTATCTTAGAATATTCCCATTCCAGTTTTCAGTCTCATCTCTCCACTATTATTTCCTCTGCTTTCTCCTTTGGTCTAGAATAAAAATTCCTACCTGAGCTTTGAGTAACCTTCAAGCCATTTTGGAGAACCAGCTACTTAGACACCTTTTGGTCTCTGAATGAGACCAAAATGAGTCTATTGTTGTGGCTATAGGAATGTGCCTCTCAAATGTCCAACTATGAGAGTGTAATCAACTGAGGGCCTAAACTGCTGAGCTCTGAAGTTCATTGCCATGTTTGCTTCAAGGCACTCCTCCCAATGGCTACTTCCAGTCAGTGACTGTGTCTACCAGGGGTACAAACGCAGACTTGTTTCTAGGAGTCATGGATCCTCTGATGAGCAACCTTGGCTTGAGGATTCTCTAATGGTCTTGCTGAACTCTCCTTAGAACTTAGAACTAGTCTAAGATGCATCCAACCTACCTTCCTTCCTTCCTTTTTCCTTCCTCCCTTCCTTCCTCCATTCCTTCTTCCCACCCTCCCTCTTTTCTTCACTTGGGGTCAGATTTATGGCTAATGTAATCCGCTGGCTCCCTTTAACATTCTATTTCATAGACATTTCCCTGAACATATTTTATCTACCTTTATCTTATTGTCACATCTGCTTCTTGGAGGACCTGCGCTGACACAACTACTTTCTATGAGAGTGTCCTCTACACCAACTGGATGGGCCCTCAAGTGTCTTGTTTGTCTTTCACTCTACTCTTAACAATTTGGACTAGGGTAGATTAATCACATCTTCTCTCCAAGGAATTTGAAACTAGGAGTCATAGGTAATAAGTTGGTCTGTGGGCCTGGCTCTAACTGAGGAAAACAAATGGTAGCCATAAGCAGCCATCTTCTGACCATGATGTATTTGGAGATGCAGAGAAAGACAGTCTAGAAAGAAAGAAAGAAAGAAAGAAAGAAAGAAAGAAAGAAAGAAAGAAAGAAAGAAAGAAAGAAAGAAAGAAAGAAAGAAAGAAAGAAAGAAAGAAAGAAAGAAAGAAAGAAAGAAAGAAAGAAAGAAAGAAAGAAAGAAAGAAAGAAAGAGAAAGGAAGGAAGGAAGGCTGCAGAGACCTAAAGATAGTACTCCCTGAGCACCTGATAACATTACTGTCCTTTGTTCTAGGTACCCAGATGTCTGGCTGTCCTTAGCTTCTGCAAGATACTTTAGAACCTATCCAATACATTCTATTTTGGGCTTAAGCTGTTGAATTCTGTTGCTTGCAATCAGAAGGATCTAGACTGAGAGTCAGCTCTCAGACCTAATGAAGCTTTAGCCACAAAATAAGCCAAATGTTAACATATAAAGACAAAGGATAGCTAGTAACTCTTTCCTTAAGAAGAAGCCATGTGTCCTGTCATGATGGTGATCATATAATAAGTTGCCATACATAAAATTATATATGATCTAACTTATAGATCATATATAAATTATCTAAATTGCAACACTTTCGAGAGTAAAGGTGGGTGCTATTCATAATTGTGCAAAACTACCAGCTTGATCCAAGACTGTGCTAGAGAACCCAGGGCCATTTATGGTCACACTACCTCCATAAGAAGAGTCAATTGGCAGAAGAATTAAGGAGGCTGGATGCAGTTGTGGTGAAACCCCTTATAGTATCTTATTGAAATTGCAGTTTTCTCTAAAAAAAAAAAAAAAAAAAAAAAAAAATTGGAAGTGGTTTTTTTTTTGTGTGTCTTCAATGTGCAGAAGAGAAAACTGAGGTCTAGAAAGCAACAAAAGCCCAAGGCCACTCGTCTGATAAGTGGAAGAGAAGAGAAGTAAAAGAGCTGGGTTCAAATCCAAGTCTCTGGTCTCCTACTCTAGTGCTCTTTCCTGCATGAAATAGCCCTCAGAAGTATGGATTCTCTTTCAGTGTGATCTCAGGACTCTTCTGCCTGTCTGAAACACCAGGGCCACTCAGAGCAAATATTCTTCATGAGAGTATAGCAGTGCCCCCTGATCCATGGGGGATTCTTCCAAGACTTCCAGTGGATGCCAGAAACCATGATACTACCAAACCCTATACACTATGTTTGCTTCCTATACATCTTACCTACGATAAAGTTTAGTTTACAAATTAAGGACATTAAAAGCTTAACAATAATTACTAATAACATACCATAATAAAAGTTACATGAATGTAGTCTTTCTTTTTTCAAATATCTTATTGCATGTAATATTTTTGGAATGTGATTGGCCACAAGTAACTGAAACCATGTAAAGCAAAACCACAGACAAGGGAGACTACTGTATATTCTGAAAACATTTGTTGGGAGTGTCCTTCTTGTGCCTCGTAAATTTTATTTTTCAAAAGATGGTTGCAATTGTATCTTCCATTTCCCATACTGCTCTAAAATGCATTCTTTTCACTCTTCCATTAACAGGAAGAGTGTATTTCCATTGAAAAAACAAGGTAAAAATCCAAGGATACTTGTCACACACCATCCATAACTTGCCCCCCTAGTTACCTGCCCCATCCCCTAAGCTTTCTGCTGTGATGTGGCAAAACCTCATAGCTTCTGTGCCTCACTGACAGGTGGCCTGTTTTACTGCCCCATGCTATGCTCATGCTGTGGTCTCCCCCTGAATCCCATTCCTACCTATTCAATCTTACTCATCCTTGGTGTAGTTTGAAACTCAATGTTCTCCTCTTAATGAAGTCTCCCTAAATGCTTTACATTTCTCTATCTAAGCAGATAACACATTTTATGGAAGTTTCCTGTTCTTGTATCTAACTTCCCAAGAAGGATTTATGCCTCTGGGCAAAGAACAGAAACCCCATTTTTCTTATTCTCTGGAATAGGAATTACGATTTTTCTCTTTGCATGGTCTGTTGGGGACACAGTATTGAGTGGGGAGTGGGAGTGTGGGCTCTGGGTGCAGATGGTCTGACTTGGAATTCTGGCTGTACTGCTTCCTGGCTGTGGGAGCTAGGATAGGTTTCTTAATCTCTCTGTACTTCAGTTTCCTCATCTTTAAGGTGGGGGTAATAATAGCATCTCCTTCGAGTTGTTGTGATGAAAATGTTTGTAAAACACTTAGAACAGTGCCTGGCATATAGGGAGTACTTGGTAAATACTAACTGTAAAACATGAGTCTCAGCAAAATGTATGAGATCCAGAGCTCATCCCATCTCTAATGAGGACTGCAGAGCCAAGATTCTGCAGATTAATTTTTCCTGCTACCAGATGCCTGTAGTCCGAGCTACTCAAGAGGCTGAAGTAGCAGGATTGTTTGAGCGTGGGAGGCAGAGGTTGCAGTGAGTCATGATCGCATCACTGCATTCCAGCCTCAGCAACAAAGTGAGACCCTGTTTCAAAAAAAAGATTGCAAATAATAATAACAACAACATCTACTTCATAAGGTTTTGATAAAGCATAAATGAGAAAATTCACATAAGATGCTTAATGAAGAGCTTGATGCATAATATACACTCAACTATAGTTTAAAAGAAAAGCGCTATAATAGATTTTAAAAAAGTGATGTAAAGTAAAGTGATAGCAAACATAACAGCTTTAAAAGAAACAGTGGTATGAAGAAAGAACTATGGGAGCAAAAGAGGTGGGAAGGCATCCCATTGTGAGGTGGGGAAAAAGAATCTGAGTAGCAAAGACTGCAGAGAGGAAGGAATATTGGAACTGGTTTTAAAAATGATTAGAAGTCAACCAGGAGAGAAAGGAGGGGCATTCCAAGCAGAGAAAACAACAGAAGCAAAGGCACAGAGGAAAGAAAGGAGATGGCATGTTCAAATAAGGGAGATTCAGTGAGGCAGCAAGGGAGAGAGGGAGGGGTACATCAGGCCAGGCCATAAGGGAGGCATTTCTTGACAAAATATGAGTTTAGACTTTATCCTGCAGGACAATTTTTCCCAAGACCTGTTCTGTAAAGCACTCACCGTGGAAGATATGACGAGCCGCTTCATGAACAAAACCAGCACACCAGTAAATTTGGGAAGTGCTGGGTTGAGCTAAGGTGAGCTCTTTACTCACGGACTCTTGCACACTTTAACATATTAAGGAGTCTCTCCCCATGAGAAGGAGAAGAGTATAGAGCATTTCCTGGCAACATTTGTCCCACAGCCTCAATGGTGAGCTCTGATAAATCCTGTCAAGCAAATTAGAGGTGGCATGTTCAGAGCCCCATTTAAGAGACTCATTAAACAATGTGAAGAGTGGAGGTTTGAAGGATGGATTCTGGGTGTCAAGACTGAAGGTAGGAGACCAGAATAGAGGCCAGTGCAGTGGTGCTTGTGACAGACGCTGAGTGTCCAGGGCACTGCCAACAGGAAGAAGGCAGGTGGCTTAGAGCAGCAGATAATAGCAGGGACTCAGCAGCCACACCTTCTGGGTTTGAACCCAAACCCTAGCTTTGCTCCCTACTAGTTAATGACCTTGGACAAACGGCTTCACCTCTCCATGCCTCAGTCTCCTCCTCTGTACAATGAGAGTAATGTGCTCATGGGAGACATTATTTATAAAGCACTTAGAATAGTGCCTGGTACATATTAACACCACAAGAGCATTTGGTTAACTAAATGGAGAGGACAGGGTAGAATTCCCAGAGGAATTTTGTTGGAGCGAGTCAAAAAGGAGACCATGTACTGTACAAAGCATGTCTCTGCTCTCTTGTGTCGCACTGGTTTCTTTGATCTTTTTTATGATTCCCTTTCCCCCTATTCCTTCCTTGTTTTGTTGACTGACCAGAGTAGTCATATTGCTTGACAAAGAAGCAAACTGGGGCTTTATATAAGCATTTAACTTGCAGGAATGCAAATAAAAAATAAGATAATTAAAAAAATAATAAGTACCTGTTATATTAAAATTATATATTAATATAAAATATGTATCATAAAATGACATACATATAAAAAATATAAGTAGTGTGAGCCATTAACTGTGCCCACCATTGCGCTCAGGGAGCTATAATGTTGATGTTCGGGGAGGGTGGGGATGGCAGTCTCCATTCCTGTATGTTGCTGAGAGAGACAGCAACTTGACAAGCTGCAAAGTTTAAAGGTAAATACTTCTCTTATGACATGTTGGTCTGGTGCTAGATTGGAGAAATAGAGATCTGGTTTTGGGAGACACACTGGCTGTGTTAATGGAGGCACCTTTATAAAGATTTTCAAAGGTGATTCTGATTATGTGTTATTTTTGTCTAATGCACTTAAGAACATCACTGCCATATAAGCTGCAACTCTCTTAGAAGGTAGGACTGAGATTATGACCTGGGTCTTCCTGACTCTAAAGTCCTTGCTTTTTCCACCACGTAGACCCTTGTAGACAAGTGCTTGTGATTCATCAGCCCATTACTTCAACACCTCTTTATTCGATGTCTGCAATATGCCAGGAACATTGCCAGATGCTGTGGATAAAGTGGAGAGCAAGTCAGGTACAGTTCCCGTTATCATGGGGCTTTCAGCCTCTGGAGAAGGTGTTGTAAAGAGATGAACTGATGCAGGGCAGGATGGGGAGACAGACTCGCCCACTCATGTGGCACTTACAGCATTCTCTAATCCACTCAGTAAACCAGGACCTAAGTTAGGGTCCTGTGTGTCATAGCCAAATCAAATCAAAACCAGTGCTACCTTTTGGAATGTGCCAGTTCAGCCCGGTTTAGCCCAGTTATCCTCTACCTTGGCTGCCCATTAGTGTCATCTGGGAGTGTATATGCTCGTTCCTGATAAATGTAATTTTGAAATCTCTGTTTAAGCTAAAGACTAAGAGACTTAGAGCTGAACCAAAGACTTGGAAGATGCTCTACCTCCACACACATCTGCCCATAAACTAGAACAACAACAACAACAAAAAGCCCTACATTTTAGAGCTAGAGCTGTGTATGGAATGGGACTTCGGCACACTGGCAATGGAAGTGGACTGTCAGGGGTGGAACTCTAGCTCTGCTACTTGCTATCTATGTGACCTTGGATGTGTCATTTAACCTCCTAAGACCTCGGTTTTCAGTTAAGAGGATTAAATAAGTGAATAGATTTAAACCTCTTAAAAGAGAAAATAATATATAACAAGCACTTCATACATGTTAGCTCTTATTGTTTTTCTCAGTATGAGAAAATTCCTCAGATCAACATACAGCTTTAAGGAATGGTACTTAAACTCTTCTTTCTCTGGGCTCATGGTGTGTCCATTCTTCTGTGTTTCAGGTCTTCTCCTACTATTTGGGTCTCCCGTTGTTCTTGGTTTTTAAATTATCACTTTCTGTATGCCAATGTCTCTTTTAATTCATGCTTTACTTGTTATTTGGCTTTGGGTATTAATGTAAATGCAAAATGGCTTCAAATTCTTTTCTACTCATCCTATTGAGAGGCAGAATCTGATTTCTGTTCTTTTGACCCTGGACTAAGCTTAGCCTTTTGCTCGAGCAAAAGAATATAGTAGTGTCTTACTTAGCATCTTTGCTTAGCATTTTGCTTGAATATACAGTAGAAATAATGTCCTAAAATGGAGATGCGAGCTGAGAAGAAGCCTTGGAGTTTCTGCCTTGACATCGAGGAGGCACTCTGGGGAAGCCAATTTCCTTGTAAGAAGTCTAACCACCCTGAGGCCATGATGCTAGAAAAAGCATGTGGAGAGACCACATGGCGAGGTCCCGAGACTGCTCGAGGAGAGATTGGCCTTGCAGCTCCCAAAACCTCCTGCTCTCGGCCATTCTCTCAAAATGATACTCCAGGGATCAGGTAGAGCAGGATGAGTCATCCCTGCCCATCCTAGCCTCAACTGCAGATTCATGAGCAAGAGAAAGTAGTAAGATTGAGGGTAGTTTGTTTTGTAGCAATAGATAATGGAACAATAGTGCATAAACTCAGTCCAGGAAAGAGTTTTGGTAGAGTAGAGTCATATATCAAACAGCACATGTACGTCATCATGAAAAAATGGTATACATTCCATGAAGCAGGGTAAAGCTGGCCTCAGCAATTCAGCTGTCTGCCTGTATGTTGCTGATCTAACTAGAGTTGAACCTCAATATTTCTCTCATTGCTGTAAAGATGCTTTTGTGTTTGCTAAAGCTAAAAACATATTCCGGAAGAGGGATGCTGAGTATAACTGGGAGGCAGAGCTGATTCACAAAGCTGAGGCTAAAAAAGGAAATGATTCATATGTGAAAGATGTGAAATTCCATTCAACAAAACTTTATTGAGCACATACAGCCTAGATACTGGAGATGCACAGGTGAAATCCCCATGGGTGCATGGGTGGAGGGGTGGTTCCAATAATTCCCTTCCATTCTGTTAAGAGCTATCCCAGAGGTTAGGTCTAGAGTTCAGTGGAGTGCAAGAGAGCATACATTCAACTCTACCTCAAGAGCTCGGAAATAATTCATGGGGGAGGTGGTGCTAACGTTAAGTATTGAAGAATGAATAGGAGTTTACCAGGAAGCCATAGGAGAGGCAGCTACAGCACAGTGATTAAATACATGCAATCTGGGAGTACCCAATTTCTGGCTCTATCACCATTGACTTTATAGACTAGGATAAGTTACTTAACCTCTTTGAGCCTCAGTTTCATTTTTTATAATAATGTTAACAATTGTAACTTATAAGAGTTGTTCTGAGGGTCAAAAACATTAAAATATGTAAAGCAATAAAACTAGAGTCCAGTACATTGCAAGCATGCAGTCAATGTTGACTCTTACAGGTAAAATAACATGTGCAAAGGTATAAGGGCAAGAAACAGCATGGTGAATGGCTAGCAGTTCACAGTGACTAGCACAAAGAGTTGATGGGGACACAAGGGATGGAGTAAGCTGACAAGGAGTTAGAGAGGCCAACAGGGACCAGATTATGAAAAACCTTATACGCAATGTGTGGATTCTACTTTCCAGGGTAGTTATACTTCACCTTGATGAATTCCTAGGAGGAAATAGCAGAGTCACTGTTTGGGCACTGTATTAGTCTGTTTTCACATGGCTATAAAGAAATTCCTGAGACTGGGTGATTTATGAAGAGAAGGGGTTTATTTGATTCCCAGTTCTGCAGGCTGTACAGGAAGGAAGCATGACTGGGATGCCTCAGGAAACTTACAATCATGGTGGAAGGACTAAGGGTAAGCAAGCACCTTCACATAGCAGAGTGGGAAGAGAGAGCCAAGTGGAAGATGCTACACATTTTTTGTTTGCTTGCTTGCTTGTTTGTTTGTTTGTTTTGAGAAGGAGTCTCGCTCTGTTGCCCAGGCTGGAGTGCAGTGGCGCAATCTCAGCTCACTGCAACCTCCAGCTCCCGAGTTCAAGCAATTCTCCTGCCTCAGCCTTCTGAGTAGCTGGGATTACAGGCACCTGCCACCATACCTGGCTAATTTTTTTGTATTTTTAGTAGAGATGGGGTTTCACCATGTTGAGCAGGCTGGTCTCGAACTCCTGACCCTAGGTGATCTGCCCACCTCAGCCTCCCAAAGTGCTGGGATTACAGGCGTGACCCACCATGCCCAGCCAGGTGCTACACACTTTCAAACAACCAGATCTCATGAGAATTCTATCATGAGACAGCACTAGGAGGATGGTGCTGGTGCTAAACCATTAGAAACTGCCCCCATGATCCAATCACCTCTCACCAGCAGCCCCTTCAACACTCAGGATCATGATTCAACATGAGATTTCTGTGGAGACACAGTGCCAAACCATATCAGGCAGTATATTTTTCTCAGAGCATTTTTGATATCGTAAATTCCCATTGTTTTGGTAATGCACACTAGCAAACACAAAGATAAGCAAATTCTTCTTGATGCACAAAGTTCTCTGTCTTCAGGGCACTGATGATCTGCCATTTCAGAGAAAGGAGAGAGGAGATCCCACTATGGAGCATATTCAAACTGTGGCAGGCTTGAGATTTTAAAAAGCAGGTCATACGAGGAGCTGCGTATTATGATAAAAGACTAAGAACCCTGCATTGGGAAATAGGAAGTCACTGAAGGGTTGCAATCAGATGAGAATAAGGATTAGCCTTGCATTTCAGAAGCATCACTTTTGTGGCAGTTTGAAGGGAGCATAGGAATGGCAGAAGACACTGGTCAGTGCTGGAAGAAAATAGATGAATAGATGAATGCTACAATGACCCAGGCAAAGGATTATTTGGGCCTTAGTTAAGGAAGTGGTAATGGAGATAGAAAGGAGGGGGCACAGCCTCTATGGCAGAATAGGTGGATAAAGTAGGTAATAAAAGCTTCCAAGTAGCTGAATACTCTTGGATTCTTAAGTCCTTGGCAGGGCCCTTTGTTCCTCACTGCAAGTGTCTCCCTGTCTTGTCTCTCAGACCAGACTGAACAGATTCATTCTTTGAACTCAGATTTCTTGAGTGAGCACCTACTATGTGGCGGGCCCTGTGCAAGGCAATAAAAGTGAAGATTGTGATTATTCTCTTCTAGAATTATTTTATTGTATATAGTCAACAGACTACAAATAATCTTGACCCACTAACTTGTGGGTTTTTTCAGCTGAGAGCCAAAACCACAGGAAGGTCATTTCTTAAAACCCATAATCAGGCGGATTTCCCCTAGCTGGTTTTTCAACCAGGTGCACACCTCATTTCCGAATCCTGCCTGACTTGAGAACACTGCCTTTGCTGTAAAGCAGAGAGGTGACTGGGGAGGAGGACAGCCAAAACCATTCTGTCTTCACACCCAAATTCCTGGGGATTAGACCCATCATCATATTATGACTCGGAGGCTTTTGACAGGAAAAGCCAAGACATAAATCCCCTCCATTGTAAAACCATGAGAGAAGTTAGCCAGCCTACGTTTGGAGCCTCATTCACAAAATCTCTCTGATCTTCCGGAGCTTCACTCAGCATCTTGATGCCTGTGGTTCCCCACCTATAAAACTATGGGTACAGCCTGCTGGCTGTGGCTTCTCTTCCCAGGGGAGGAGAAAGATGCCTCCACCATCTCCAGCGCTGAGCTCATTAGGTGAGGGTGCTTCTTGGATATATGTCTTCTGGTGAAATACTTGTTCCAAAATTTTTACTTTTACAAAGATGATGACGATATAATTAAACATCATGTCTTTTGTCTACACAGGCCAAAGGTAACAAGAGGTTGGGCAGAACGTGCAAAAGGAAAACACAGTGATGACATTGAGTGTCTCTTCATGAAAAGAGGAGGCTCAGGGTCTGAGTTCCTGGCAGGGCCTGGGAATCTGAGCTAGGCAAGGATTCGGGATGGGAGAGGTGGATCCAGGGGAAACATCATTTGCTTGTCGCCTCTTCCACTTCATGGAACTGAATTGCTATCTAAGGAGAGATGTCTTAGGGACAAACCAAAATGAATGCTACCAGACTGTCCTTACCATGGGTCATCTGGGTAGGAATAAAATGAGTGGGAGATTCTACATGCTGACCACGGGAGGCAGAGTAGGAGACTGGTTAGGAATAAGAGAATTTGAAAAGATAATGGGAAGCTCAGATATACTTTCTGACCTAAAGAACATGGTGACAAAGGCTTTGATCATGTCAAGTAAAGCAGATATAGAAGTACTGACTTCATTTGCAAACATGCCAGGATTTAATTCTAGATGCTCCACCTGGCTGGGTAATCAAGGAACTGGAGATCAGGATTTATCTTCCCATTTTACAGATCACAAAACTGAGGCTCAGGAACCTGAAATAAATCACCCAAGTTCACACATCTAGTGAATAACAGAGCCAGGATTAAATTCAAGGCGTGTGACTCTAAATATCATGTCCTTTCCATTACACCAAATGTTTTACAAATGTCTGAAGAGAAAGGAGAATGGTGAGTTCCCAGATTAAAAAACAAATGTGAACCAACTGAACAAACCAGAGTGACAGTAAATGGAAAAGGGCTAGAGCCAGGCAGGCAGTAAAGATGTAGAGGAGGATTACAGAAAGGCATACAGATGTAGGAGGTTGGATAAGGGGTCTGGATTCAGAGGCAGGATCCACCTCAGAGAGAAGTCCCAGGACCACCAGGTGGGTGTGTACTTGCCTGTCAGCCAGGAAATTCAGGTTGTTCTCTGAAAGGCACTTACCACCTTGGCTTCTTAAGGGAAATATGCAGGAATGGCTGTGTAATTTGAGGATCCCAGTGCAAAATGAAAATATGGGCCCCTTGTCCAAGAAGCAGGAAAAAAAGCATTGTTAAATATATTAAACTTGCTAGGTATGGTGGTTCACACTTGTAATCCCAGCACTTTGGGAGGCCAAGGCAGGCTGATTGCTTGAGCCCAGGAGTATGAGACCAGCCTAGGCAACAAGGCAAACCCCATCACTACATAAAAATACAAAAATAGCTGGGTGTGATGGCATGTGGTTGTATTCCCAGCTACTCGGGAGGCTGAGGCAGGAGGATCACTTGAGCCTGGGAGGCAGAGGTTGCAGTTAGCCGAGATCAAACCACTGCACTTCAGCCTGCATGAAAGAGAGAAACCCTATCAAAAAAAAAAAAAAAAAAAAAAAAAAATGCATCACACAATGTACTAAACTGTAACTCTTTTCTGTCTTATGCTCTCCTTCTCAATGTTTCATGGTATTTTTTATTTGCTATTTAATGTTGTGCTCCTACAAGCATGGAAATTCCCAAGTGGGTGCAGATACTCACAGGCATCTCACTGTGCACCCTATGTTCTTTTCTCTGTCAGGAAGCCTAGCAGGTCATTTATTCAGGTATGCTTCCTAGTGAGCTACATTGGGACTCTAGGATTTGTGGTGGGAATGGGGGTGAAGGTGTCTCCTGTATCCTTGCTGTGTCGCAGAATGGATTGATTTTTCTCTACTTTCCAACAGCTATTGGGAAGCATCGAACATCCCCACATACACATGCATGTTTGCTAATGCTCTTTCAGAGGTACTAGAGGATTAATGTCACTGGCTGAGAAATCTTAATTGGTCTTAAATAGCATATTTCAGAGTTCAGAGAGGATTTTGTTAATGATTTCATTCTAAAGGTAGAGTTCACTATTGCTTAACCTTTGCTGTGAAGGTAATTGCTCAGCCCAAACTATTCTTCTAAGAGGGTGAATGTATCTGTACCCTTTCTGAAGAGACTATCAATAAAAGAGAGATTTCCTTTATACTGCTATGCCCCATTTTTTTTTCTCAGATGCATTCCCTCTTCCCTCCATGGGAATGTTGTCACAGGAAATCAACTCATTGGGTTTCCCATTTGACATCTGAAATGATTTTTATCTTTATACTATTTCTCTTGAACAAGAAACACCTTTTTGAAAAGTTCTATTTATGCCATGAAATGTAAGTGTAACCTTTTTAGTTCCTTTTCGGAAAAAAAAATAGTTCAAGCAGGTGTAACTTCAGCAGTGTCAGCCTTAAACACTTGAGCAAGCTGCCGTTCAGAAAGGTGTGTTCTCCAAATCTTCTTACAATAGGGTAATCATAGAAAGACTACTCTTAACCTCTCAAAATCCAAGTAATACAGTACCCAAATTCTTGACACAAATAAACAAGTAAAGATTTTTTTATTACTTGATAGTTTTGTTTGAAAGTTTGCCATTCAAGCAACTATCTTCTCACCCATCTCTCCCCCAAACCCAGCCTCCCCACTCTGTCTGTTCAATTTTTAAATTTTGGCCTATGATCCACAGCATGGAGGCAAGGTTTTTTTGCTTGTTTGTTTGAGACAGGGTCTTTTTCTGTCTCCCAGGCTGGACTGGAGTGGCATAATCATGGTCTCCAGCCTCAACCTCCTGGGATCGTGAGCCTCCCACCTCAGCCTCCCCAGTTACTAGGAATATAGGTGCATGCCACCATACCTGGTTAATTTTTAAATTTTTTTGTAGAGAAGGAGTCTCACTGTTTCCCAGGCTGGTCTCAAATTCCTGAGCTCAAGTGATCCTCCCTCCTCGGCTTCCCAAATTGCTGGGATTACAGGTGTGAGCCACCATGACTGGTCTGAAACAGTTTTTTGACCAATAACTTTTTGAGACTCGTGTGACATCCCAGTCAGGCCTCACTGATAGTATAGCCTCTATAAATGTATTACATACAAATATGTTTTGGGTTGTACAAGTGTTATGAACTGAATTGTGACCCCTCAAAATTCATGCGTCGAAGTCCTTACCCTAGTATGTCAAAATGTAACTGTATTTGGAGATAGGGCCTTTATAGGTATAACTAGGATAAAATGAGGTCATTAGGGTAGGCCCTAATCCAATATGCCTATTGGCCTTTTAATAAGAGGTGATTAGGACACAGATACACGGGGAAGAATATAAAACAATTCTTGCAACCCAAAAAGTTCTTTCATGTCCCTTTGCAGTCAATCTCTACTCCCTATTTACAGGCAAAAACTGACCTGCTTTCTGTTACAAGAGATTAATTTTGCTAGTTCTAAAGTTGCATATGAGTAGCATCATACAATATGCACTCCTTTGTGCCAAATTTCTGTTGTTCAGCATGTTTTTTTAATTTTCTGTCTTTTGTAGAGATGGGGTTTCACCGTGTTGCCCAGACTGGTCTTGAACTCCTGGACTGAAGCGATCTGCCTGCCTTGGCTTCCCAAAGTGCTGGGATTACAGATGTGAGCCATTGTGCCTGGCCAGCATGTTTTTGAGAGTAATCCATGTTATGTATATATGATTTGTTCCTTTTTATTACTAAATTTCATTCCATTATTTAGATATCCACAATTTGTTTATTCATTTACCTGTTGATGAACATTTAATTTATTTCCAGTTTTTGTCTATAAGTAAAGCTGCCATGATTATTAGTGTAAAAGTCTTTGTATGGATATCTGTTTTTATTTCTCTTGAGTAAATACCTAGGAGTAGAATTGCTGGGTTGTATGGTAAGTGTATTCTTAATTTGTTAAAAAAGAAAAAAGAAAAAACCTATCAAACTTTTTCAAAGTATTTTACTTATGCACGAATTTTTATGTTCTTAAATCATGAACTTACCATTTTACTTTTCCACCAATAATGAATGAGAGTTCAAGTTGTTCTATATCCTTGCTAACCCTAATATTATGGGTTTTTAGATATTTTAGCCATTCAGATGGGTATATAGTAGTCTCTCACTGTAGTTTAAATTTCACTGTTCCCTGATGACTAATGATGTTAAGCATCTTTTCATATGCTTACCAAATATTTCCTTGGAGAAATGTCTGGCCAAATATTTTGCCCATTACTTAATTGGATTTGATTTATCATGAGTTATCAGGATTCTTTATATATTCTGAATGTAAGTCTCTTGTCCAACATATGTATTAACGTTTTTTCCTTGCTCATGGCTTTTCTTTCCCTCTTGTTGATTTTGGATTTTTGGATGAGCAGAAGATTTTACTTTTACTGATGTCCATGTTTATTAATTTTTCCATTCATAATTACTGATTTTTGCATTCTAAGAATTTTCAGAGTTGAAAACATTTCCTCCTATGCTTTCTTCTAAAAGTTGCATAGTTTTAGTTTTTACATTTAAGCCTATTATTAATTTGAAGTTATTTTCTGTGTATGGTATGAGGTAAGAGTCCTCACACCATTGGGTTTTCTTTGCATGTGCATGTGGCTATTCAATTATTTCAACATCATGTAGTCATAAAAACTTTTCCCACCGAAAAGTCACTTGGCACCTTTGTCAACAATTTATTGACCATATTTATGTTGTTCTATTTCTGAATTTCTATTGTTCCATTATTCTATATGTCTATTCTTATGTCAATACTATACCATCTTGATTACTGTTGCTTTACAGTAATCAAGTAAGACTTCAGGTCCAATTTTGTTCTTCTATTTCAAAATTGCTTTTGCTATCCTAGGTCCTTTACCTTTTCATATACATTTCAAAATCAGCTTATACTTTTCCCAAAAACTTGCTAGGATTTTGATTAAAATTGTGTTAAATCTATGATTCAATTTGGAGAGAATGAGCATTTTAATAATAATGAGTTATTCCAACACATAAACATATATTTTTGTCTCCCATTATTTTGGTCTTTAATTTCTCAGCAATGTATTTCTGTTTTCACTGTACATGTCTTCTACATATTTTATTAAATTTATCCAAAAGCATTTAATATTTGTTGATACTCTTGTAGACACCATCTAAAATTTTTAATGCCTAATATTTTTTGTTAGTATATAGAATTATAGTTGAATTTTATATATTGACATTATTTCCTAACACCTTGTTAAAACCCTCATTAGTCCTAGTAGCTCTGTTGTAGATTTTTAGGGTTTTCTATGCGCCCAATCATGTTGTCTGTGAATAAAGGCAGTTTTGTTTTACTACTTTTTCCCCCAATCTGTATCCTCTTTATTTCTTTTTTCTTATTGCACATGCTAAGACTTCCAGTACATTGTTGAATAGAAATTGTGAGAACATTTTTGCTTCATTCCTGCTCTGAATGTGAAATAATTTACTGTTTCAATATTAATTTTGATGTTAGCCTAATATTTTTTATATATTCAAATAGGTGTTGGATTTCATTGAATGCTTTTTTAAAAACATCTATTGAGATAATCAAATGACTTCTTCTATTTAGTTCACTAATGTGATGAATAAATTTGATTGATTTTCAAATGTTAAACCAAATTTGAATTTTTAAGATAAGCCCAGCTTCTGATGGTACTTCCAGACTAGCCTTGTGCTGCCCCAACAGAGGTACCAGCAACAGCTAAGTGGAGCCTCTTCCTCAGAAGTCTGAGCAACAGCTCTACAAGGCCTTTCCTCTGAGCCCTGTTGTCTGCAGCTCAGAAGGTCTGAGGATCAACTACTCATTGCCAATTTTCTGAGCAACTAGTTTCTGCTAATTTCACCTCCTCAGTTTTTCTTCCCAGCCCTAGGGCCCATCACGCTTTCATAAAATCATGGCTTCTCATAGACGGAGATACTTTAGAGATTACATAGGGTAACCTTCCTGCCAATGCATGAATCCTTGCTACGATATCTCTGTTAAATTGTCATCCATCCTTAGCTTGAGACCACTTGAAACAAGAAACTCAGTATATCCTGCTTTCTCAAATAAAAAGAAGTTAAGAAAATAAGACAGATTAAGAGGAGGTGCTGTTACAGTTGGAGATTTAGTTTTCCTGAGCAGTGCTAAAGGTCATTATTTATAGGTCCATCTGTTTCAATGGCTTTCCTTTTTTTAAAAATTTTTTTAACACTGCAAATTCCTATGGCTATATTTTCAGAATTCCATGAGTTCTGTAGGGAAATTAGAAAAAAATGTTTATTTCCATAGCATTCTTAAGTAAAAGCAATACGACATATTCTAGATGATTTCCATGATCATGGAGTACTTACAACAGAATACTATCACGTATTTTCAACCACATATTTTAAATGTCCATGTTCACTTATGTCTATGTTACAGTGTATTCGAAAGAATAGTATATGTTAAGAATAAGAATACTGGATTCAGGTCACCTGGTTTGGAATTCCAAGTCAGCAATTTACTGTATGTGTGACTTTGGGCAAATTACTTTGTCTTTCTATGCCTCCATTTCCTCATTTGTAAAATGAAGAAATTAAAATATCTTTTTATATGAATGTTAGGAGGATTAAAGAAATTAATATACTGACACAATGCTTAGCTCATAATAAGTAAATATATAAATGTTTGGTAGTGTCATTAAATAGTACTAATTTAATTATAGCCAGCTAGTAACAAAGGCATGCAGACTTAATATGTACTTTAATCATTATGTACCATGTGAAGGCTAAACACCACCACAGCACATCATACAAAATGGAGTTTTTATGTTTAGTTTCAGTATTGTACATATTTAAATAACATGATTAGCAGTACTTGTAATAGATAAAAGTGGTGAGACAATGAAGTAATTATATGGCACATAGTACCGTAAGCATGCACCACAACATAAAGAGTGGCCACATAAAGCACTTCACATGGCTGGAGCTGGAGGAAGAGAGAGAAGGAGGAGTTGTCACACACTTTTAAACAACCAGATCTCACTCATTATTGCAACAACAGCACCAAGGGGAAGTGGTGTTAAACCATAAGAAACCAACCCACTGATCCAATCGCCCCCCATCAGGGCCCATCTCCAGTTTCAGGATTACATTTCAACATGAGATTGGGGTCCAAACACAGATCCAAACCATCAGGGAGGCTCAGTCACCATATTTAAAATCCAAAGTATGAAATTGGAAGAAGGTACATTTTGAAGAGTCTAAGTACCTACAATAAAAGAAAAGTGAGGAGGGATATGTAGATGAGGTAACGCAGAACTAAAAAATGTTTGAACGTTTTTAAGTGCCAGGCACCACCTTCTGTGTAAGAGTGCTGCAACTTTCAGATGAGGAAAATGTGATTCAAGGAAGTCAATAACTTGCTTGAGGTTGTAGAGCTAGAAAGTAGCAGAGCTGGGTTCCTCACCAGGTTGCCTTCCTCTGAAGCTGATCTTTTTGTACTACAGCTTCGTTTCTGAAAGCCACAGGTGACTTCTGAGATGAAGATCTATGATTGGAACTCCTGCCCAGAAATTCCAGAATGGAAGTCTTTTTGGACTGAGAAGACCGGAAAGGCCCTTCTGAGCATTCCTCGGCTTCCAACGCAAAGAGGGAAGAAGCCTGCCAGGTGGATTACTATTATGGTTAATTTGATGTCAACTAGACTGGGCCATTGGTTCTCCAGATAGCTAGTTACACATTATTTGTGGGTGCATCTGTGAGGGTGTTTCCCGAAGAGACTAATATTTGAAGAGGTGAACTGAGTAGAAAAGATTGCCCTCCCCAGTGTGAATGGCCATCAGGCATCCAACCCACTGAGGGACTGAATAGGATAAAAAGATGGAAGAAGGTTGAATTAACTTTGACTGCTTAAGCTAGGACATCAATCTTCTCCCACCCTCTATACTCCTGGTTCTTAGGCCTTCAGATTCAGTCTGGAATCTACACCATTGATTCTGTGGCTCTCAGGTGTTTGAACTACATCACTGGCTGCCCTGAGTTTGCAGCTTGCACACAACAGATCATGAAACTTCTGTCTCCATTATCACATGAGCCAATACCTTAGAATAAATAAATATACAAATCTCTCTCTCTCTCTCTCTATATATATATATGTATATATATATATCCTCATATATTACGTGTGTATATATATCTTTATATATTACATATATACACACGTATATTTCGTACTGTGTCTCTGGAGAACCCTGACTAATACAGTCACCTTCTGGCAAATCAGCTAGAGAGGGCTGGCTCTCAGTATCCTAACAGCTCCAGATGCAGTTTTAAGCTGGAAGAGCAATTCTACCAGAAGCTTCTTTCTTTTCTTAACCCAATTATGTTAAGGAAGAACAACTGGCCATTTATTTTCATAAGTGGGTTCATGACCTCAAATAATTATAGATCCAAATATGCCTGGGAAACATAGGCTTTCCCTTCCTCGGTTTACATATCATTTTCTGCTAAAGAAATAGAGGTGCCCACGTCTTAATTCTGGGAGAATCATTTTCTCCCAGAATACAGAGGATGTTAGAAAGGAAGCACAGTGCCTCTTTCTCCCTCCACCCAAGGTTTCACATTTTTCTTGTTCTTCTCTACTAGAAAGCTACATGCTAAACTTTTCATCCTCAAATGTTCACATGGTAAGTTAGAGTCAAGACACTCTCAGGCCCCCACTTTTCAAAAAGCCCAGTTCCCAAATACAGAGTCCACTTTTGCAAAAATGCTATCTAGTCTCTTCTGCTTTGCTGCTGCAGCATTCCCTAGAGGCTCTCAGAGACACTTGAGAGCCTGGTTCCTCCAAGTCCAGGCTCTTCCAGCCTTTCTCTACTATGCAGGGTAAGGGGCACTAATGTCTCTACCAGTGGCTTCACCCCATTGTTAAGGTTGGATGTGGTTTTTGTGGATCACAGTTAATATAAATATTTCAAAAATATTGATAGTTTAGGCAAGTTTCAGTTTTGCAACTCATTTTAGGTATCATCATGTAAATTTTTAGAATTGTCAAATTTAGAAAAAACTTTAACAAGTTGTTAAATTGGGAAGGTTTTTCCACAGACCAGCTCCTGGCTCTATACATTCTAAACCTTGTTTCTCCACCACTCCCCACATACTGCCGATGCTGAGTGCCACAGGAAACATTTATGTCACGATATGGCCTCAGGCCTTATGCCTTCATTTTACCACACCGGATGAGTCAGCATAGAAGGCAATAGGGTTATTCCTGGAAGCTATTTCTAGACCAGGATAGCTAACTGTAACTCAACCATATAGGGAAGTGACTGTAAACCACATGAAGATCCACTATCAATCTCAAGTTCATTGTGCCCCCAGTTCAACTTGCCCTTAAGGTCCCAGGAATGTCTGTGGCTGTACCAGTTACCAATAATACCGGACATGCAGGGGAGTATGGGAACAGGAACTTTGGAGGGGGACAGAGTGGTCTTGACTGAGTGCAGTTGAGTGTAAAATATTGCAGATTAACAAGACATATGACCACATAAACACATTCCTAGAGCTCTCCCCAGAGACTTGGAAGGGACTAATGCAAACGAGCCCTGAAACTTAAGCTCCATTAGTTTCACCCATCTGTCTCTGCCTTGCATTTAGTGTGTATGAACTTCTTACTCTACATGGTCCATTTTTTTGTCAGTGTTCTTTGTGCCTTTAAAGTTGCCAAAATATGTGTTTTATTTTATTTTTTAATTCCTAGATTTGTGAAATGGATCATTAGTGATTTAATTTTCATTTAAATAATGAATTCCTACTATTTAACCTCACGCTTATTACAGAGAATTGGCTGTGGGAGAAGCAGCCATTGGAAGGGTCTCGTGCTTCTGACTTTCAATCTGGGACTTAAATTTGAAAGTAAGGTTTGTTACCTCTGACCCTGACATCTTAATGTCCATGGTACATATTTTATGGTCGGTCAATAATTTAGGCTCATGCACCTCTGTTTTAGCTCCTCAGGAGGATAACTGTCCATGTCTTTGAAGTTCCTTATGACCCTCTGAAGTAAATTCCGTGTAAAACAAGCACAATGCTTCTATTTGAGGTCTAGTGATCACAAATGGATTCTCCAAATTTGGTGAAAATCTGATAAGCTGTTTTCATGTGATGTAATTACAAATAGACCAAAAATGCAGTGGTTTGTTTGTTTGTTTGTTTGTTTTTAGACAGAGTCTTGCTCTTTCGCCAGGCTGGAGTGCAGTGACGCGATCTCTGCTCACTGCAACCTCCCCCTCCCAGGTTCAAGTGATTCTCCTGCCTCAGCCTCCTGAGTAACTGGGATTACAGGTGCGTGCCACCAAGCCCAGCTAATTTTTTTTGTATTTTTAATAGAGACAGGGTTTCACCATGTTGGCCAAGATAGTCTTGATCTCTTGAACTCGTGATCTGCTGGCCTCAGCCTCCCAAAGTGCTGGGATTACAGGCATGAGTCACTGCCCAAAAATGCACTTTTAGTTGTACAGTTTTATGCCTTGTATCTTTCCCTAAATGATTTGAAGTAGTTTATGATTACACATATTTTTTCTGTTTTTCTTTTACAAATAAAAAAGTAGAACAGACAATGAAAAATACAACTCAGAGAAAAACAGAAGTTGATGTAGAATGGTTGAAAGAGAAAGCTCGTACATAAAAATGCAAGCATGATTGTTACCAGAAAGGGGTTCTGATCCAGACCCCAAGAGAGGGTTCTTGGATCTCACACAAGAAAGAATTCGATCTGAATCGATAAAGTGAAGGCAAGTTTATTAGGAAAGTCAAAACATAAAAGAATGGCTACTCCATAGGCAGAGCAGCCCTGAGGGCTGCCGGTTGCCCATTTCTACGGTTATTTCTTGATTGTATGCTAAACAGGGGGTGGATCATTCATATCTCCCTTTTTTAGACCATACAGGATAACTTTCTGATGTTGCCATGGCATTTGTAAACTGTCATGGCGCTAATGGGAGTGCAGCAGTGAAGACAACCAGAGGTCACTCTCAATGCCATTTTGCTTTTGGTGGGTTTTAGCAAGCTTCTTTATTGAAACCTGTTTTATCAGCAAGGTTTTTATAATCTGTATCTTGTGCCAAACTCCTATCTCATCCTGTGACTTAGAATGCCTACCTATCTGGGAATGCAGCACAGTAGATCTTAGCATTATTTTACTCAGCTCCTATTCAAGATGGAGTTGCTCTGGTTTAAACGCCTCTCATACTTCCGCTCTTGCTTTTATAGGAGAACCCTTAATCCTAAGGGCTGCAGAAGGACACAGATCCATCTTCTGTAACTTCTTCATGCTGAATAGGCATAATGATATTCCTGCCTAACTATTAGAGTCTCTTGTATTCAAGGTAGAGAGCAGCTCAGTCAGAAAGCATCAGTATGGGTGAAGGCCATTCATAACTCTTAAGTTCCAATGAAAGGTAATATCTGGAAGAGTAATAAGTATTTAAGAAAATATTTAGGAAGTGTATTCTGCATTCCTACACAAAATGTACAGCCACAATATATTCCACAACAGTAAAGCAAAATAAGTAAAAGTATCCCAAGTAAATGAAATTAGAAGGTTTTCCATGAACTGTTCAACTGTTGGAACCAAGCTGATATGGAGTCACTAGCTGATTCCAATATGAGCCCAGAATTAGAATACTGGTTTAGATTTTTACATGACCCAACCCTCTTGTTACTTCTGAGCAGCAGTCAGAAATTACTGGTTGTTTCACAGAAATAAGCATGGTTAGTCTAAACTGAAGACTAAAACTAAAAAATAACTGAGACTAGAATCTAATAACAGGTGTAACATAGTTTTTGAAACATAATTTTTCTCTCTCCAGTCTCCCATTTTTACTAAAGACAAACAATGGTAAGACCAATTTGTTTTATCATACTTGGCCTGATTATTTGTATAAAGTGCAGCAAGCATAATTATTTGCCACATAGGCTTCTTTTAATTGGCTTTGATTGAACTTTTGGTCCATAAGGAATCTCAGATAAGACTGTTTTTAAAGCCAGGCCCAGCCATGGGTTTGTACCCTCAAATGCCTATACGAGTTGGGTAAGTTCCTCTCCTCTTGGGTAAATTAAAGGTAACTTGGGGCTCCTGGGCCTGTTAGAAAGTGACATTCTTTACTTACCACATCAGAAACCTTGCACAGGGAGTGTGTAGACAAGGTATGAGGTCAGTTTTCCCAAGGGACTTTTACTGGCTCTACAAGTCATTCAAGTTTGATTCCTTAAAGGGAAGCACGCCAGTCAAGGCCTTAGTAAAATAATCAGTTTCTCCTACTGTGTCCTGTTACAAATGAAAACAGATCCTTATTACACTTATGCAAATAACTTTATTGCCATAAGCTAAGAATACTCACAACTAGTTTCCAAATTCTGGAAGAATCAGGAGGAGAGAAATACAAATGCTCCAAATTTTGTTGACAGGAGTATATTTTACTCAGTTACTACAAGCTGTAAATAACTAAAAATAAAAGTTTTCTTGACTCTGAAAAACAAAGGATCTGCAACATTTTAAGCAAAAAGTCAAAAAGATTTTATGTAACAATTGTAACTATTAATAACACATGCTAAGTCATATTAGAAATATAGGAGTTACTTATAATTTTGGAACACATACCAATAACACATTTATACAAATAAACCCCAAAGAAAGCCAAACATCATTTTATATTTGACAGTTCTTCCTGTATGACTTTTATAAGTCATAAAAATAAGTCATATGTTCTTTCTTTTTTTTTTTTTTGAGACGGAGTCTTGCTGTGTCGCCCAGGCTGAAGTGCAGTGGCCGGATCTCAGCTCACTGCAAGCTCCGCCTCCCAGGTTCACGCCATTCTCCTGCCTCAGCCTCCCGTGTAGCTGGGACTACAGGCGCCCGCCACCTCGTCCAGCTAGTTTTTTTTATTTTTTAGTAGAGACGGGAGTTTCACTGTGTTAGCCAGGATGGTCTCGATCTCCTGACTTCGTGATCCGCCCGTCTCGGCCTCCCAAAGTGCTGGGATTACAGGCTTGAGCCACCGCACCCGGCCATCAAATGTTATTTCTACATCAGTATACTATTAATGTTAAACCCTATCCTTAATAAAACTTTGTAGACATATCTACCCAATTTTAATGTTCTTCTTGATAAGCCTTTTATAATCCTTTACAAGTTTTTGTTAAAGAGATCAGTGCTAAGAAAAGCTTGTACTTTTATTCCAGTTTTCAATTAATGGAAAAAACTGAATAATATCCCTTTAATTTTAGCCAGTATGTCCACACACATAATTGCTTTTACAATTAATTTTTCACAGACCTTCCACAACTTGCTTAAACCTTCAGCTTGGTCTTTTTTAACTTAAAGCAATCCTCTTTAAACTAGGCAAAAAAGTCCACATTCCCATGACTTCTTATAATCTTTTACCAAAAACACATTTCTTTGTCCTTACACTCCTTGCATATAAAACTGTTTTTCTTTCCCAAAGATTATTTAAGTCACATGGACTGAAAAGCATAACACTTTTTACTTTTCTGACAAAATATGTGATTTAAGCACTTATTATTTTTAAGCCAATCAAGGTCTTCCATATATAAACAATACAAAGACAGAAGGAGATCTAGTACTTGTAAGATTTTTCATTTTCCAGTTTCTTAATTGGATTACTGGCTTCAGAGTGGAGCCCTAGGAGGAACAGAGCCAAGAAAGCATGCAGTTTCTACAGCAAGCAGGCACAGCTGAAGGCAGAACAGATCCCCCCAGTGAAGGGCTCCATTTTTATATCAGATCTTGGATCCCAAAAAGAGGGAATCAGCCCATCCCATGGGAGTCTTATCTCTCAATAAGAGGTGGGGACATCTCCATATTTCTAGGTGGCCAAAAACATGCTTCTCTGATCCAAACGTGTAAAAAGTTGAGTATCCCCCATAACTGCTGTTAGCTGTCCCCAAAAGTATATTTCCTACTTAACTATTACATAACAAATCTCTCTCATAATGCAAAGTAATTTCTGACACCCCCAAAAGTCAAAAACATCAGATAACACAATGCAAAACAGAAGAAAGCCTTAGGATTTTGAAAGGGATCTATCCGCTTCCGATTTCTGAGGTTTCAGGAGGAAAACAGAGGTTTTTCCCAAAACGGGGTTTGTAGCACCTCCTGTTTTTCCCAGGGAGTCCCAGGCTGTTAGAGCTTGAATATCCACTTTTCATTAAGCTGACTTTTAACCATAGCAGTCGTTTAAAAAAGTCCTTTTAAATTTCTTATTACCCAACTTTAGCCAGGCCAAACAGCCAATATTTCTGTGCTCAGAGGAAGAAAAATTCAAGATGGTTCATGGAGGGGAAGAGAATCATAAAATGGTAAGGGTCAACAGATATCAAAGCAAAAAGGACTTATTCTCTAAGCCAGGAATTGAACCCAGGCTGCCACTACAAAATGCCAAAGTCTTAACCACTGAGCTACAGCATTGGACAGTTTCCATTGCCCTTCCCAGGAGCCTACAGCAGCTAATTTTGAGCTTTCAAAGGCCTTTAACCGCTTACGACAATTTTTAGGGCTATGACAAGAACCCAAAATTCCTGTCCTCCAGATGGCAGAAATCAAGAGAAAGTACCATCACATGGTTACAAGGTCAAGCTCCCAAAGACATAACTGGCCAGTTAAATGAAGTCTCCAGAAAATGACAGTGAAACGGAGACAGCAACAAGAAGTTGATTCATGTAGCAAAGACGACAAGGCAGGTTAATACAAAGAGCATTGCAGTTAACATATCCTGGTGCCAAACCCATTCTAAGCTAAAAGGAACCTTAATGAATGGGGCCTCTAACCCTTTACATCTTAGGAAGGACTCTAACCTTTCTAAGTTGGGCTTCCAAACCACGTTTGGTCAAGCATCCTTGCCTTTTATTAAGAGGAGCCTCTAACCCTCTCTGTTTTAGGAGGGACTCTAACTCACCTAAGTTGGGCCTCTAACCCAATCCCCTTTACCCCAGTAAATGCACCCCACTTACCCAAAGTCAGCCAATACGTGTATGCAGATGATTTTCCTCTGGATCAGGAGTTTCTTCAGTTTTGTCCCTTTGGGGTTCATGAGAAAGATGATACCAGAAAGGGGTACCAATCCAGATCCCAAGGGAGGGTTCTTGGATTTCATGCAAGAAAGTATTTGAGATGAATTCAGAAAGTGAAGGCAAGTTCATTAGGAAAGTAGAGGAGTAAAAGAATAGGCAGAGCAGCGAGGGCTGTTCCTTGCCCATTTCTATGGTTATTTCTTGATTATATGCTAAACAAGGGGTGATTATTCATGCCTCCCTTTTTTAGATGATACAGGGTAACTTCCTGATGTTGCCATGGTATTTGTAAACTGTCATGGTGCTGGTGGGAGTGTAGCAGTGAGGATGACCAGAGGTCACTCTCATTACCATTTTGCTTTTGGTGGGTTTTAGCTGGCTTCTTTACTGCAACTTCTTTTAACAGCAAGGTCTTTATGATATGTATCTTGTGTCAACTTCCTATCTCATCCTGTGACTTAGAATGCCTAACTACTTGGGAATTCAGTCCTGTAGGTCTTTGCCTTGCTTTACTCAGCTCCTATTCAAGATGGAGTTGCTCTGGTTTAAACAACTCTGACAGTCCTATGTGATACTGGGTTGAGACTCCTCAAACCATCTGTTCTATATAATCGTTTGTTGGGGGTTGGGGAATGTTTACAAAATACTGATTCCTGAGACTTAAAAACTGGATAATCCAATTTAGTAGTCATTAGGTGGAACCCAGAATGGATCTCATCCACTGTCTAAATCCCAGAATATCACCTGGTACTTAGTATAACATGCATGAAGTATTTGTTGAAAAAATTAATAAATGAATAAATAAAATGAATGCTTCCTTTCTTCAATAAGTTGGAAATTATTTAAAGACCTGTTCAGTGCCCTGTCCATCTTTATAGTCACTAAAATACTTTCTATAGTTCATTTATTCATAAAAAATGTATTGAAGGTGTATTACGTGCCAGGCATCTAAGCTCTATAGTAGCAAACAATCTAATATGGTAGTAAATAAAAAATTCTAATGAGGAAATAAGCAAGAACTAATTTTTACTTTTATGTATTTATATTAATCCATGATGTTACACAGCAATAGTTCTTTAAATATAGTGAGCACATGTGTGGCTTTTGTATGAATTACAAGAGGAGTCCCATCTCCCAGAAGGATCTTCCCCCTGAAAGATCTTCTACCTAAACTTATAATTGTGGTGTAACAACAAGGTCTGTGGAATGGCTTCACTGGAGGCCTTAGAATGGTCCCTGAATTTTGTGCCCTTCAACAGTGACTAAAATGCCTTTATAAGACTTTACATCAGAAGACCATGATGGCAAGCCTTAGAACCCAGAAGCTGTCTTGGAAAATACTCTCTATCTCATATTAAGCAGTAAGAGCCTTTGCCGAGGCCATCTTTAGAAACAGGATCTCCTCAGGCCCATTTATAGCTCTGAGCCATTCTGCTTCCTACTAAGGGAACTTCTAGGGACAGGGCCACCCCTTTCAGCCAAATACTCACGGTCAAAGAACAGTCATTGGCTCCCCAGGAATGTTTCCCTTTCCCCTTCTTTGGCTCTGCTTTAGCATATAAATACTGCTCCAGCATCTCTGTTATCTGTGGCGCCAGGAAGACTGCGTCCCGTGACAGCAGGGACTGGTAGGACGAGCACTACAGGCTGCCTGCCTACGGCCAGGGCCCATTAACCTCCTATTCCAGCTCATTGTTTTACAAGTGGTCATCGCCACCTCGCTGCCCAGTCAGAAGCAAGTAGCAGCTTTACAGCCTACTTAAAGAAAATGGCTCAGTACTTAGGCATTTTCTGGTGCCCCAGGGTTCAGAGTGAAATTAATTTCCATTACCGCCTATAATAAATCACCTCACCCAACACATGTATGAAATTCCATTCAGTAGACTCAAGTCATTCTGGGGCCACACAGAAGAGCATGCACACTTCAGCTTGAGCATAGTTAATTTCTCTGCTTGGATAGAGCTGATGGGGCCCTGCAAACAATTAGGTTCCAACAGAGCTGATGGGATGTGAAGCAGTCCTGAAACACACAGATAGGAACCCTGCCTGAGAATCCTGGGTTTAGTTAGAGGAGAAGGGGGAGTTCTTTCTTTCTTGGAACACTTTTTAGTGCCCCCCGCCCCTCCCCACCTCTCTCTTTCCTCTCTGGGGCCTTGTCAAAGTCATAGATACACTGACTTTTGTGATAGGGACAGTAGAAGCCCCTCTGATGTCAGAATCTGGATCTGGTTGGAAACTCTTGGAGGTCTTTTGTGGGGAATGTGTGTGGCTAGTCATTCTGAGTCTCAATCATTTTATGAAAGAAACTGCGGAATGATCCTAAGTGCCTCATACAGCCGGAGAATGAAGAAAGTAAATAGCAGGGTACGGCGTTACTGAGACAAATCCACAGAAGTCGGAAGGATGGTGAACGTGACTCACATTCAGCGAATCATGCCTCAGGAATTTAAGCCACAGAGGCCCAGAATCTTCGAACTAGAAGAGATCTCACAGAGGTTGAGTCCAATCCCCATGGGCTAGAGATGGGAAATGAGGAAAACAGAGACATGAGATGATAATAGTAACTGCTACTGTTTATTAGGCCCCCATTCTGTGCCTTCAAAGTACTAATTTGTAACATTTGTATTGATTAAGCCCCATGGACATTCTGGGAAATTGTCTTTTTTATGTTTTTAAACCGATTTATATTTACAGAGAAATTGAGAAGATAGTGCAGAAAGTTTCCATATACTCCATAACCAGTTTCTCTTATTATTAATAGGTTACATTGGTGTGGTACATTTGTTATATTATATGAACCACTATTGTTACCTTATTATTAACTAAAGTTCATGCTTCATTCCAATGATTTCCTTAGCTTTTACCTAATGTCCTTTTTCTATCCCAGGATCTCATCCAGGTTATCACATTACATTTAGTTGTCGTGTTTCCCTAAGCTCTTCTGTGACAGTTTCTCAGACTTTCCTTTTTTTTGATAACCTTGATAGTTTTGAAGAGCTCCAATTAGGTATTTTTTTAGAATGCCACTTTATTGGAATGTGTCTGATCTTCTTCTCTATGATTGGACTGGGTTATAGGTTTTTGGAAGGTGAGGTAGGTATTTTTATCCTCCTTTGCAAATGAGAAAACAAACACTTAGTGAAATAAGGGGAATTAAGTCATGTCACTAATATAAGTAATGAAGTCAGGTTTGGAACCTAAGTCTTTTCTGAATCTAGAGATCAAGTTCTTAACCATCACATTGCTTTCCTGTAGCCCTATTAGTTGAAAGCCCAACGAGGACTTAAATCTGAAACCCAACTTGGTATTCTTTCACAGAAATGGATGGTTGAAGCAATAGGTAGGTAGGTAAGTAGGTAGATAGGTAAGTAGATGGATAGATAGATGATAGACTCTTTATAAATGTCTCATGATGACATGTGTAACACAGTCTTACCATAAACACTCAAGCACCATAGACATATATGAAATTATAGTGCCTTGCAAGCACTCTGCAATAATTGCTACTGTTAGGTGTAGAGCCCTCCAATTTTTCTATGCTTATGCCATGTATAATTTTTGTTGGCATGCATAATTATGCCAACATAATTTTTAATGGAAGTATATTACACATACTGTTCTGCAAGGTTTTTTTCCTAATAATATATCACACAATTTTATGAACTATGCATTTGAGTTTGACTGAACTTTCTGTGTACTCTGAATTAACTGGTTCCTTATAAATGGACATCAGATCTCTCAATTTATTGCTGATGCTCTTTCCCTTAATATGGTGGACCTAAAAATTCAGCAATCATGAGTATCATTTGGGGAGTGCATTAAAATACTGGCTAGGTGTGGTTGGCTCACGCCTGTAATCCCAGCACTTTGGGAGGCCAAGCCAGGGGGATCACCTGAGGTCAGGAGTTAGAAACAGGCCTGACTAACATGGCAAAACTCCATCTCTACTAAAAATACAAAAAAAAAAAAAAAAAAAAAAAAAAAAGAAAGAAAAAAATTTAGCCGGGCGTGGTGTCAGGCACCTGTAATCCCAGCTACTTGGGAGACTGAGGCACAAGAATCACTTGAACCCGGGAGACAGAGGTTGCAGTGAGCCGAGATCGCACCACTGCAATCCAGCCTGGGTGACGGAGCAAGACTCTGTCTCAAAAGCAAGCAAACAAATAACAACAACAACAAAACCCAAAACATATTCGTTGGTACCAAGGATTTTAGAGTTTGACTGATCTATAGATTCTTACTGAAAAGGTTTGTCAGAATTTAGATTTTTTTTTATGAACACATTTTTTTTTTTTTCTCTAGGGGAGTATAGATGGAAGTGATTTTGAGACCATATGAATTTGAAAACAAAGTCTAGTCTTCCTCTTTGTAACTTGCCAGTATAAGTCCCTCCTTCGTTTGAATAGAAATAATCCATTCTGACATACAAACTTCAGAAACTCCAACTGGCTCCAGTGAAACACATCTGCATTTGTGACTTTGTCAAATAAATGCTCGGAATGGACTTGCTTTACTGGCAAAACTGGTATTACAGTATATGCTGGGGGCAAATTAGGATGGGTCTCATTTGTACCCTCCAACAATCTGAGGGATAAGCAGATCAGATATCTTGTAAGGTTTTATGAATGAAGAAAGTGCTTGAGTCTTAGAGGGGCTTGTGAAGATCACACTGGCTTGAGTGATCAACTCACAGCAACCAGGCCAGTGCTGCCAAGACTTCCACTTATTGCAGAAGGTGTTTTCCCCATGGTGGGAAGTCCATCCATTGGTAGCTTCAGCCTTCCATCCTAAAGTATTGTGGCTTAGGTGGAGGGATTTTCTTCTACCCAATTTTAGTGTAAAAAAAACATCCCAGGGAATGATTCTGATTGGCCCATATTTGATACACACCAAAATCTAGACTTACCTCTATAGCCAAAGGGGTGGGAACTGCAACTGGTCAGACTAGGGTCATGTGCCTAACCATGAAGTCCCATCAGAATCACAGGTAGAAGAGAGGAAGATGCAGCTCCCTAAAGCAAAAAGATGGAGACTGAACACAGTTATGAGAAGAAAAGGAAAGAGTACTGGCCAGACAAAAACAGCCCATGTTCACCACAGATTCTCTTCATATAACACTTTACATTTGTAGAACTGTATCATTATGAAGACACTGTTACACATAATTTCCTCAAGATGAAGATCCATTGGTAATTAGCAATACCTGTTAACTTTAAAACAAAAATGTGTTAAAGTCCTTTAGGAAATTTGCTTTTTAAAGATTATGACATAATTCCAAATATTCCTTGGTCAAATGAACATACCATGCTGATTGTCCACTTGGAGATACATACTACAGATCAGTGTATTCACATTAAAGGCTCCGAGAAGTTTCTGAAGCAAAGAACCCTGTTTAGCTTATTTTTCCAACCATTTCCCAAAGTAACTTTAAAATGAAATTGTCTTATATTCTCCTTGGTTATAACTATCCATTCATTTGGAACTAGAGTCCTGCAAAACTCATTGGAGGAAATGCTATACCGTTCAATTCATCAGCAAAATTTTTTTATTAGCAATTAGTAGTAAACTTCAGCCAAGTCAAAGGATTTCAACTTTTAATAGAAACAGTCTCTATTAATAGTGTTTTGCTATAGAAAATAGGAGTCCACAACTAGCTCCACTACGTCACAGCATTCCAAGCATATCAGACAGAGTGATCTCTTTCTATAAACAATATTTCATAACATTTCCTTTATCATCCTAAAATGAAAGTCACAGATAATGTAGGCTACCTACCCATAAAATTTCAAAAAAGATTCATATTATACCTTAACTGTAACAGAAATAAAAGTAAAATAATTTAAAATAAATTAATATCTATCTAAATTTATAAACGGTTAGCTCCCACCATGCTAGAACATCTACTGAAGTAATCAGACACTTGCACTTATAACTTATACATTAAATCTCTAGGAATGTGACAACAACAAATACAGACTGATAAGAAGGTGTGGTATTGATAACTCAAATACCCTGAGGGGTGTTGCTATCAATGATGTGATTTTTCTTAAAGGGTGAACTACTCTTGGTAAAGTTCTACACAGGATAAAGAAGTCTTTTTCATTTGCGTGGTAGCTGCCTTGCTGGAAAATTCAGTGTACACCCTACGTTAATATGTAAAATTCAGCTCAATTTTAAACTCAAATAACTCTAAGTAGATTGATTGATTTACCTATATGATGGCTTAGTGGGACATTCAAAAGTCCTACAAAACAGGTAACAATTCTTCATACATGGCCCACATATTAAAATTCACTTAGAATCCCTGGTCCCAGCCCACACTAAATGCCAGTAGTGCCTCCTGCAGTAATTTGACAACCAAAACATCCCGACAAATTTCCAAAACGCCCCCAGGGTACAGAATTGCCTCCTTTGAGAACCACTATGATATAAATTACATTTTGTCTTACAGTTAAATTTTGTATTGTAATGAATGCCCTTAGGTAATGAACAAGAAAACTGGAAATAGAAAATTCATTGTCCCAACAATATGTTTCCAAATATTTCCTGAGACAGAAAATAAGTGGGGGAGTATTTAGGCCATTTTTTTTCTACTTGGAAAACATGTTGGTATATGGTTAAATTTTGTGCCCCATGGAAAAGGTTAGCTCTTTGTTTTTCCATACAAAATTCTGGTCCCAACAGTGAGAGAAGCATGCAAAGAACAGGGCAGGAGTCACTGGATATTGCTTGGTTCCAGCTCACCAGGCCCTATGTGAAGCCCATTGCACTTCTTATCTCTATAAAAGGACTTTGTTAGGAAGGCATAATTTCCTCTTTTATGGTGAGGTTAAAGAGGTTACTAGATCTGATAAGTCTTCCTGATGCCAATCCCTGTGCTATTTTTCTTTCTCAAAGTATGGTCAGGGGAGATGGGAGGGCGATTGAAAGCAGTATAACATCAAGGTTATGCCCAGAGTTCAAATTGTGATTCTATCTTAGCACTGTGTGACACTGAACAAGTTATTTAATTGCTCTGTGCCTCAGTTTACTCACCTGTAAAATGAAGGTAATGGTATCCATTCTCAGAGTATTATTATGGGCATTAAATTGGTTAAAACACTTAAAAGTGTGCCTAGTATATAGTAAGGCCTCGTGATTATTAGCTGTAATAATTATTAGCATTTCTTTTTCAGCTGCCTTAGGCAGATTTGAAATTTCTTCACCTGGATCCAAGTTCATCTGTCAAGGTCTACCTCTCCTGCTTTGTTTGGGATGCTGCCCATTACCACACCCCATAGCATACCATGGCCAGGGCATTTTACAGTTTTGATGCACACTTCGTTTCACCCATCCCCCAACCTTACACCAGTTCTTCATTTTTAAAACGGGTGCTGGGTGCGGTGGCTCATGCCTGTAATCCCAGCAGTTCGGGAGGCCAAGGTGGGAGGATCACTTGAGGTCAGGAGTTTGAGACCAGCCTGGCCAACATGGTGAAACCCTGTCTCTACTAAAAATACAAAAGTTAGCTGGGTATGGTGTTGGGTGCCTGTGATCCAAGCTACTTGGGAGGCTGAGGCATGAGAATCTCTTGAACCTGGGAGGCGGAGGTTGCAGTGAGCCAAGATTGTACCACTGTACTCCAGCCTGGGAGACAGAGTGAAACTCCGTCTCAAAAATAATAATAATAGTAATAATAATAATAATAATAATAATAATAATAAAATTGCTGCTGGTTCTAGGGGAGAACAGAGTGCAGACAAAAAATTCCTGGCTCTGCCTCTAACTTGCTTGTGACCTTGAGCAAGTCACCTCAATTCTCCAGGCCTCTGCTAGTGCATTTGTAAAGCACTGCAACTTCTAAGATCCCTTCAGGCATCATTCTTTTCTCTATCCCATCCCCACCTCCACCAGAGAAAACTCAGGAACTAAAGGAAGGAGACTTGCCTTTTAGAAGCCTTTCTGGGTACTCCTTCTTGCAGCCTCAAGTGTTATGGCCTCAGCTACTCTCAGAAGTCAGTGTTTCTCATCCTATTAATTTGTCCTACAGCCAGGAAAATGAGTACTGCAAATACAGAGATGCACCTGCTCAAAGTAAAAACAGTCAAGCTGAACTGTTTGAAGCATTCAATGATTATTTTTTTTATTTGCATAGTACTCTGCCTTTTACATCCATATAGGTAACCTGTCAATCATTACAGCCATCTTATGAAGAAAAAATATTGGAGATCATCATATTGATTTTGCAAATGAGAAAACTGAGGGATATCATGTGGCACGCACATAATATACTGGGATATTATGTGGCATGCATGTAATATACAGGGATATTATGTGGCATGCATGTAATATACAGGGATATTATGTGGCATGCATGTAATCCCCAAGTGAGGGGCTCTATTGAGACCCAGATCTGCCAACTCCTGGCCAGATGCTCTTTGTACCAGTGATAACAAGCACATAGAAAGTACCACATGCAAATCTATTTTATTCATGCTATAGCATTCAATTTCCCAATGGCCTTAGGAAGTAGGCATTATCACCCCATTTTATAAACAAACTCAGAGTCCTAGTAGACTTAAAATCCCTCCAGGGTAGGGACCCATTACATTTGCCAGTGAACTCTCCCAAAGTTACCTAGATTAAAAGTGGGAGAGTTGGGTCCAAAGCCGGATCATTTCTCTGTTCAACACGTACTTACAGAAACACCTGAGCTGAGACTTGAAGGTTCCATCTATGTGTGCAAAGCATCTACCTGTGCAGTGGGCTCTGAGGAGAGGACGGATTGCAGAAGAAGAGGAAGAACTGATTTCACTGATCACCTCCTGTGTTCCAGGGCATTACTTCCATTATTGCATAAACTCTGTCAGAATTGATCCCCCTGAAGCTACTTAAGTAATGGATTCATTTAATTTTCATTCTTTAATTTATGCATTAAATGAGAGGACTAATACTCTTCCTTCTTGTCAAGATGTGGGGTTAGGAAAATAAATAAGGAACTTTTGGGAAAATCAACATTAACATCCTGCAGCTGAATTTTAAGGTCCAGGCTGCATTGAAGAAAGTTCCTAAAGATGCTCCTCAGTTCAGACTGAATGCCACTAAATTCAGCAAACCTTTACACAATGCTATCTCTTGGTCAGATACTGCATTAAACACTGACATCACAAAAATGAGTTAAGACCATGTCTGCCCTCAGTCTAATAGGGAAAATGGGCATGAAGAAATGCAAGTGTTAGAGGCTCTGGAGTCAGACAGCCTGAATGGAATCTGCTCTGACCTTTACTGTGTGACCTTGGGCAAATGTCTTAACCTCTCTGTGCCTTAGTTGCTTAATCTATAAAGTGGAAGAGATAATATTAGTTTTGGCCTTATGTGTTATTGCTGCAAGGATTAAATAATAAGTGCCAAGTATTTAGAACAATCTCTAACACATGGTAATCTCTAACACATTGTAAGAGCTACCATGAAAGCATTACATGGCAGGATGAGAAGTACAGTAATAAAAAACCCAAGGCATGGAGGAGGGAATGGTGAATTCTTTCCAGGGCAATGAAGGTCGGGGAAGGCTTCTTGGGTTTAGCAATATGACTAGGATTTTCCCCAGGAGGTGGCAGAATGAGAGCAGATGTTACTATTGTTACAACTACAAAAAAACCCACTACCATCTATTGGGCACCTACTGTTTGCAGGCCCTGTGCTTGTGCTTAATGTGAACTCTCTCGCTATTTATTTATTTTTATTTTAATGGTAGAGGTGGGGTCTCACTATGTTTCCCAGGCTGGTCCCAAGCTCCTAGGCTCAAGTGATCCTCGGGCATAAGCCTCCCAAACTGTTGGGATTAAGGTATGAACCACCTCGCCTGGTCTGTGGGCTGTCTCATTTAATTATCTCAATAGTAATTCAATTAAGTTGGCACTGTTACTATTAGTCCCATTGGGACATATAAGAAATAGAAACCCAGAGAAGTTAAATAATTTACCTAAAGCAACACAGCCGTAGAAGCCTACAGAAGTAGGACTTGAATGGATGATGTTTGATGTCAGATAAACATTTTAAATCATCAAGCTATATGCAACTGGTTCTCGGACTCACCCACAATTATTGAACTCTCAGAGTTTGGCCCTCTTGAATCTGACACCTAGCCATGTACAGAGCCTGTCCATCAGCCTATCTCTACTTGTTCGACTTGTCTCATTGGCTGACAACTACTGTGCTGGGCAGCATCGGGGCTAGTGGGGACAGCTATTGAAAGCGGGAGGTTTCAGAGGACAAGAAAGGAAAACTGAAAGAGGGCTGACTGGAGAGCCTTCCAACTTGTCTCCCATCCCTGCTACAGACACCACCCTCCCTCCATCCTTTCTCCGAGCGACCCTGTGACGCCTGATGAAATTAAACCTGCCCCAACAGGAGCAAACTATGGATGGTTCCCTGGCACTTTTAGTCTAATTGCTGCCCAATGAATATAATAGCTCCCTGACTGTCTTTTCAGCAAGATGGGCTTCTGAAGTCATTCAGAAAGGGCTGAACTCCAATAACACTCACTCTACTGTCTGCAGGCTGAAATCTAATATCGGCCGGATGATCCTAGTTTACAACTTAGTTTTCATCTCCACAGGGTCCCTTAGTCTCAGGTTTACTGACCAGTTGCTAGACAGGAGCAATCTGTGACATCCCCCTAACCCCTCTTCTGTTTCTCACATCCCACTCAGGATACGATCACAGGATTACTTTTCAGGCTGAGAACAGAAGCTGCAAACTTCACTGAAACCCATTTTGTTAAGCCACCACCTACTGAACGTGGAGAGGCAACTGGCTCAATTTGTTCTGTTTGAGTTTGCAGACCATGTGGAGGCTTTGGCTAATTAATCAGGCCTGCTAATATAGTTGGCTAGCGTGGATCCAACATGGAACGTGCCCCCATAAAACATGCCTTAGCCGTAGGTCAGGCAAGGAGTCAAGAGAAAACCAGTTCCTGATAATTAAATCTTAGGTACCTCAGCCTTTTGCTTATCTATTGCAGGGAACCAAAACAGACCACCCCAAAACTTAATGATTTAAAACAACAACTATTTTATTATCTCTCACACTTGTATATCTACTAGGTTCAGCAAGGCAGTTCATCTGCCGTCTTGTTTGGGGCTGCTCATGCTGTTGAAATCAAAAGGTGGCAGGGACTGAAATCATCTGGAATATCCAAGATAACTGACTTCCATGCTGGCCACCTTGGCAGGGTCAGCTGGAAGACTGAGCTTAGCTGGGACTCTAAATCAGACAGGCCTATGCCTTCCCACATGGAGTCTCTATCTGATCTCTTCAGTAGGGTAGCTGGACTTCTTATGTGGTGGTCCAGGGCTCCCAAAAGTAGAAGCTATCAGTTCTTAGGGTGTTGGTTCAGAATTGGCACAGTGTCATTTCTGCATTCTACTGATTAAAGTCACAGGGCTAACCCATATTCAGGGAGAGGACTATACAGAATGTGAATCCTACACAAGGGTGTGGATTGGGTTATGCGTCCCCACTATAAACAAGCAAATGACTGCATTCCCTTATGTAAGTATACTTTCATCTTACATAGCTACCATTTGTTGAGTGCTTGCCACAGGCAAGGCACTATGCTAAGTGGGTTGTATCTTGTCTCTTTTCTCCCTACAAAAACTGAGAGAGCTGGGCATTAATACCCCCATGCTACAAATGAACAAACTTAGGCTCAGAGAGTATGAGTAAATTCTCCTAAGTTACTGAGCAAGTAAGTAGTGAAGCTAGGATTAAATCCAAGATTAGTGTTCCTGCAAAAATTTGTTTGATTTTTATATACACAGACATAAATCACAGCATTATCCCTTCTTGCCATTCTAGTACAGTAAAAAGCCAGCCACAGTTGGCCCAGCTGAGGCTGTTGGTGTTTTGCCTAAAAATCCAAAGGTGTTGAGAGTAAATGTGGCTGCATACTCAGAAGTTCTTTGCTCCAGGCTTGTCAGGCATCACACTCCAGGGGTCCTGCCAGCTTCAGCTTGTGTGCTTTAGACGAACTCAGGCCCTACACAGAAGGCTTCTGGTTCTAGCCAGCTCATTTTTGCTACTGGGTACCTGGACCTGTGAATTCAGCTTTCTGGTGAGATCTGAATCATTAATTGCTTAGCATTCTGTCTCAGTTTTTGATCTCTCTCATCTTTGCCTGGATCACTAATCCCTACTATTGGCCCTTCCAGAATCTGGGAATCTTTGCCATGCCTGGGCTACTGCCCACCCTTCCTACTGCTTTACCTGACCTTGATTAACTTGATCCATGTCCATCTAACCAGACTCCTGTTTCTGATCTAGTTTGAGCGGATCCTTCATTCATTTCTCCAATCAGTCACAGTACCTGTTTACTGAGGGCTTTTCAGCTCTAGTTTGAGCGGATCCTTCATTCATTTCTCCAATCAGTCACAGTACCTGTTTACTGAGGGCTTTTCAGCTCTCAAGGTCTATTCCAGGCACCAGGGCTGTGAGAGTGACCAAAATTGGCATGTTTCCTGCCCTCAGGACCTTAAACTCAAGACTGGGGAACAATTACTAAACAAATGAGTAAAATTTAGATTGTTTGTGATAAATAAATAATCAGGGTAATCAGGGATGTGCAAGGAGAGAACACCAAGTGCAAAGGAAAAGAGTTTGACATGTGAACAGTCGGGTCATGGGGCTGCAGAGGTGTGAAGATCATGGTGAAAATGGTTCCCTACACAGAACACTCAGGGAAAGCCAAGACCCACTAGACAGAGTTGGGGACCCTTCCTATGTGGCTTCATTTTCTGTAGTTTCCACTTAATTGCTCTCATCAAATCTGATGTGATGCTTCCTGTTTGTCTCTCTTATTAAACTGTGGATTATTTCCTCTCTGTATACAAAGTGTCCATCACAGTATCTGTTTAGTACGTATTTGTCGACTTAATGAGGAAAGGAAGGAAAGAGAAGAAAGGAAAGGACACATTTCGAGTAATTAACCTGTCCCAATCCTTCCATTTGTCATCTCTGGTTTTATAAACCAAGCTTTATCAAATGAGCCATCTCATTTGTGCATTTCCTCGAGATTATTAACGATGCTGTCCCTCAGATGAGTTGGCAGCTAATTTCTCCACTTTGTTTTTGCTCCTTTTGCTTCTTGAGAAGATGCTGAGATTTTGCCAAATGATGCAGGCTAAGTGTATTATTTATTCTTCCTAAATCTTCAAATGAGGAGTACTTTCCTGCAAAGTCCATGCTCTGCCTATTACTTCTGGAGCCTGTCTATGGTCATTCACCTCTTTCTAAACAGTAGTAGATATCAATCTTCCCCTCTAGGTCTTTCCTTCAGTACTGGGATTGCCGGGTTTTTCTTTTTTTCCCCCAAAGCTAGAGGTGGCTTGGAGAGGAAAGAAGAATCCAATTCTGGTCGATTGGGTTTTGGTCAATAGGATGTGTGAAGAATGAGTTCAAGCAAAGGATCAAAGTGAAGTTTTGCATTATCTGTGAATTTTAAAGCATTGCTACTCCTTTATAAGCTCAAACCCTCAGAGTTATTTAGGGAAAACTACAGAAGACAACTCGACAAATACTTATTAAGCATATTTTGTCCCAACTACTGGGAATATGATGGTGAATATGAAGACATAACACACACCTGGTCAGTAAATAGGTTGTAAATATAAAGAACTGGAAAAGTCCACAATACTGTGGAGGGACATAGGATGAGCACATAGCCCTGTGACTTAGTCAGAGTAGGCCAGACTATGCTATGGTAAAAAAACGATCCCCAAACATCAGTGGCTTAAAACAACATAGGCTTGTTTCTCCCCATGTTACAGGTCCACTGCAGGTTGTCAGGGAACCCACGCTAACGGAGTAACCAGCAATTATAGAGGTAATATAGCTTAGGGGAGTCTTAAATTACCAATGGAATGCCATAGCCTGGAAGTGACACATGTCACTTCTGGTCACAACTCATTGGCTAAATTGGTTCCAGCCCCACCTCACCAGGAGGGGATCAGGATGGTCAGTCCTCCTAAGAACCCAGGAAATGATGTCTAAGCTGAGAGCTGATATAGGAGGCCTCAGCTCCTATGAGTAGAAGTGAGGTAGAAAGGAAATTATGAGTGTCAGGCAGGTTAAAGAGCAGAAACATAAGCTGGGAGGGTAAAATAGAATATTCTTTTGGAGGGTGAATGGTTGAATGGGGAAGAAAAAGAGGATCTTTTGTCATCACTGAGGGATTTAAAACATCATAGACATTCCTCATTTGAAAGAAACAGTCATTCAACAAACCAGTTGACAGTAAGTTGTACATTGATTCATTCATTCATTCATGTCATATATACACCCCTTCTAGTTATATTTTAACCCAAGGACTTTTAGTTTCCTTTCCAACATTCCTTCAGTCATTTAATCGTTGTCACTATATGGATAGATGGCTATGAATGTACTTTCTTAGCAATTTCTCCAATTCTCATTTGGCAACTTTATTAAGAGCTTCAGGAAGTAGTTTTTCACAGAATTTTAGTGTATCCAGTCATTCTTTTTTTTCCCTGAAATCTTTACTGAGCACTCAGTGTATACCAGAGCTAGTGAACAAAACGAAGTTCTTGCTCACATGGAGCTGACAATCTAATGAAGGATACAGATTGAATCGAGTAGTGTTAAGTTCCAGGGATAAAAATAAAGTAGGATATTGAGCATAGGGACTGTAAGAATGGCTAGAGGCCTCTGTCGTAATAAGTCTTTTAAAAAAATGAATAAATGTATCTGGAGTAAGAAAAGCCAAAGGAAAAAGCAAGAGTAGAAAACCTTGAGGCAGAGTCTTCTTTGGAATGTTCATAGAACTGTAGGAAGGAAAATGTAGCAAGAGAGGTATAATTAATGAAGAAAGAAGAAGGAGATGTCTAATAGCCCATTTATGCCTAGTGTCCCATTATTGGACCATGAAGCATGTGGGAGTTATTTATATACTACTGCTCAAGGTCATTGCCAAGGTCTCATTGCAAAAATTCAAAAAACTGCAACCTCAGGCATAAATGAACTCAGAGATAAGAGAAGGAGACAGATGATGCCTCCTTCCCCTTTAAGGATTTTCCTTTAAATCAAAGGGAAGTGGAAAGCTGGTAGAGGATTTCGAGCAAAGAGTGGTATGATCTGATTTAGATTTTTGAAGGATGACTCTGGTCACTCTGTTGAGAATAGGGTCGGGGTGCTCAAGAATGAAAGCAAAGAGATACCTTCGGAGGCCATCCTAGGTGAGAAGTAATCACATTTGGCCTACTATAGTAGTAGTGGTAGTGATGAGTGGGCAGATTCTGGTTACATTCTGAAGCAAAAGCTGAGAGAATTTGCTATGGAATTGAATATGGGTGTGAGAGAAAGAATAGAGTCAAATATGACTCCAAGTTTTCCAACATGAACAAATGGAAGAGCAGAGTTGTCATTTATTGAAATGGGAAAAGTGAAGAGTCCAATTATTGATATGTTGAGTTCAAAATACCTGTTACATATTTAAGTCAAAATATTAGGTTGGTTGTTGGATATACGAGTATAGATTTCAGGGAAGGGAACAAGCTGGAAATTTGTATGTAGTTAAAGGGAATTATCTAACCCACAAGGTGAACTAACATCACACTTAGGTGTTTATAATGATGTTCATCAAAAACTATAAAAAAAGTTTATGGAAAAGAAATAGAATGCTTTATGGAAAGAACGTTCTTTAGTAGACCTTCATTAAATATGCGTCCAATGCTGTTTATCTGGGAAGCAACTAGTTTGAAAATACATTTGCTATGGAATGCTAGCCCCCTGAAGAAATGAGATAGTGCCTATTTAAACATCCTTAGGGTATCAGATGCTAAGGTGTAGTAACTTGCAATCAATACCTGTAATTTGATGAGTAGGTAACCAAATCCATCTACCTGAATCCAATCACTGTTTTCATCATAGACTAGACTAAAAACAGCAGTCAGTTTTTAATTTATCAACAAACTCAGGTTAAACACAGAATTTAATCTTTGGTAACCCTTAAAACATAACAACATAAAAGAAAGAGAGTTTGAAAGCCCAGAAAGAAGAGCAGCCCCACCATAAAGCTAGACACATCTCCAGGGCTGGAGCCAACAGAGACACTGGCATTCTTACATATTGCACAGTGCTCAGCTCTCCTCTCCTGGGGAGCCATGGCTCCTAGATCTGAGGCCTAAGTCTCTGCCTCCTAGATGGTACATCCACAAGCATCTCTTATAGGGAGGAAGAGTCCCATTCTCCAGAAAACCCTGGAGGGCCTTCTACCTCAGGCCTCACAATTGTGTTGTAACAATGAGGTCTGTGGAAGGCTTCACTGGAGGCCTTGGAATGATCCCTGAATTTTGTGCCCATCAGTAGTGATAAGAGTCAAAGTTAAAGTTTTGGAGACAATTTCAGAAAAACCCAATATCTTTGAACACTATTCTCTAGCTCCTTAAACTCCCCCAAAGAGGACAAAAAATTAACATGTATTTCTGGAAAATTGCTGTGGTTTGCAGAGATGTCTTGATTTCTCAATATATTTTAAATAGTTTTTTATTCATTCACCATAAAGCAATCCATACATAGTGTTAATTTTGAGCTAGAAGCTGGAGATAGGGTAGAATACAAGACAAAGTCCATGCCCTTGGGAAACTTACATCCTATTGGGGAAAATACAGATTCACTCTATTTTTCCCTCAGCTCTTGGTTAGAAAAAAAATTGAGGTGAACATCCAAAGTAAATATTCTGCTGGCTCTAAAGAATAATAATAACACAATATACAATGAGCTTAAATGAATTTCCAGACTCTAGAACCTAGAAAGACTTTTTACCCTACAAGTATCAGTCAATTACACCAACCCACTGTGTCTATGGGAGAAGTCATTCAAATACTAAAATCTCAGGCTCCTTCTGAAAAACTCATCTTGTCTGAACTCAAGGAAGTTTTGGATCTAATATTTTCTCTCTCTAGCATTTGATCCAGGCACTGTGCTGAATGCTTTCCAGCATATTATTTGGTTCAATCTTTCTAACATTCCTATTGGGTAGATATTTGTATCCTGTTATACAGAAGACAAGCCGAAGGGCTAATGACTTCTTCAAGATGGGAAAATCATAATTGGAGAATTAAAAACTCTAACACTAAGAGATGGGTTCTACCTAAAAATTTCAAACATGAGAAAACTTTCCATGGCTAATAGATAATGAATGTCAAAACTGAGAAATGCATGCTGCATAATTCAAAACCCAAGATTATTACCACATCAACTACCTCCTCAGCACATCTGGTATCAACAACTTATGGATCCTCTACACTGGGTATTCCACATTTGTCATTCCAGAGCCACTCTCTACCCTTCTCTACCCTGCTTGTGCTCAGAGATGCTGATGTTCATGAACTACATCATCAGGCTGCCCTGTACACTGACTTCCAGTTGGATTTGGCCAATAGAAATACCCACCGGAGACTAGGCGAGGTAGGATGGAAGAGAGCAGAGTGAGGTCAGAGTAATCATTTCCCCAGTTCATATCCTATCAGATCATGGCTTAGTAGTGGCCATATTTCTTTACCAAAGCCGTGGATCGCTCTTAGCAGATGACTCTCTCCTGGAATTACAGCTTTTTCTGGGTTCCGTTAACTACCCCATTCCTGCTCCTTTGGACCTACAGATGGTAACGACTCTAAATCCTCAGGCTGTTAATAGAAGCAAGGTGCTTCACCATCTCTTGTTGGTTTTCCTTAATCTTGCCCGCACCTTTGTAATAATCCTTTCATAACCCCTCCTGAAATACCCTCATTTGAGTGGCCATCTGTTTTGTATTGGGAAACGATTGCTACAGCTTGGGAAAGGGAGCCTAAGAACTTGGTAGGCAAAGTTATTTCCTTATTTTGTTAATTTAAAACAAAATTAACTTATGTGGCACAGACCAATCCTAAATGGATACCTTCATACGCTCAGTGCAAAATCTCTCTTTAACTGTGTTCTTTTTTTATCTCTCTATGAAGATTGAATATATCTCCCATTCTCTTCCAGCATTGTCAGGAGGACAAAGTTATTTTATTCATTCAAGGTACTTTCACTTAAGTTTGATATTTCTTTAACTAAAACTTCATCTAAAAGTTTGAAAAGTTCAATAAACCCTGAGACCATACATTAACATCTTAATATTAAACTTCAATATAATCCTTTTTGATATTACTAATGATGCCTGATTGCTCTAAGTTTTAGAATACAATAAGCATCATTTTGACTTTATTTTAGAATGAGAGAACACATTGAAGTCACATACTGTTATTTCAAAACAGGCTACCAGAAAAAGAGACACAGATATAAGTTAGTAAGAAGGAATCTATTATCACTCGTCTCCCTAGTCAACCCTCTTAAAAATTGGTCTGCTCAGGAAGTCAATTAAAGCCTCCTACATTCTTCTTCATTGGCCAGAATAATAATGGTTTAAAAAAGCAGTTCAGTTGGGAAAAGGAAATGCTTCCTCCAGAAATAATACACCAAAATTTATCTGTATTACAAGGGTACAAGCCAAATCCAGCATCAGTCTCTGAGATGTCTATAGTGTCTTCCCTGACTACACTCTTCTAACTGCCCCTGCCCTAGTTCAACTGCTTCCTAATGGGTTACTCCACCTCTGCTATTACTCTTCTCCCATCCAGTCTCCATGCTCCATCCAGAAAGTTCTCCCTGTAAAATGAGTTCGATTATGTTTCCTCCCTGTGTCAAACCTTTGGATGGTATCCTATGGTCTACAGAATAAAGCAAACTCCTGAGAAAAGCAAACCAAGCTTGCCTACCTTTATAGCTGTCCCTACTCTCTTCCACCACTCCAGGATGTATGCTCTTAACACCTTGAGTGCCCCACCCCACCCTTTCCTGGATGCAGCTTGCTCTCTCTCTCTTCCAGCACCTTGCCCATGCTATTGGATAATGTATTAGTCTGTTCTTGCATTGCTATGTATTGGATAATGTATTAGTCTGTTCTTGCATTGCTATGAAGAAATATGGGACCCTGGGTAATTTATAAAGAGGTTTAATTGGCTCACAGTTCTGCAGGCTATACAGGAAACATAGCAGTTTCTGCTTCTGGGGAAGCCTCAGGAAACTTACAATCCTGGTGGAAGGGGAAAGGAAAGCAGGCACGTCTTACATGGCCAGAACAGGAGCAAGAGAGAGAGAGTGGGGAGGTGCCACACACTTTTAAACAATCAGATCTCATGAGAACTCTATCATGAGAATAGCACCAAAGGGGGAAATCTGCCTCCATGATCCAATCACCTCCCATCAGTCCTCACCTCCTACATTGAGGATTATAATTCAACATGAGATTTGAATGGGGACACAAATCCAAACCATATCAGCAGGTTCATTCCCATAGCCCATGGTAAGCCTGAGTGTCTTCTCATGCTCAAGAGACCAAGTTAACTTGCTAAATCTCTTTTTCTCCTTTGTTCACTATCCTATCCTGCCAGATATAGGAGAAAAATACTAATTACTAGTTCTCTTTTGTAATGTCATGCCCTTCTGAGTCAATGACTTCTAATTATATATTTATAAAGAAAATGACATTTATTGAGCACCTGCTATTGCACTAGGTGCATTATTCACATGCATAGTTTCTTCTAATCTTCACAAAAATATTATATAGAGAAGCAGTATTATCTCATTTTATTGATAAGGAAATTGTACCTGAAGACAAAGAACTGTTGCTCAAGGCTGTACAGCTAGTTGGTGGGAAGTCCAAAACTTGACTTCATGTTCTCTGACTCAAAATTTGTGCTTTTTTCATTATAATCACCATTTTCTCATATTAAAAATAGATCCATCAGACTTTTAAGACTCCTTATTTGTATAGCATGTTACAGATTATAAAGTACTTTTATAGCATTATCTTACTTGATCACCAACAAACCTGTGAGGTAGTTAATGCAGGGAGAGGGTCCTCACTTTATAGACTGGAGGGTCAAACAGAGAAATGATTGTCCCAAGGTTACTGATATGGCTAGGCTTTGTGTCCCCACCAAAATCTCATCTTGAATTATAATCCCCGTAATCCCCATGGGAAAAGGGAGAGACCAGGTGGAGGTAATTGGATTATGGGGTGGTTCCCCCATGCTGTTTTCATGATACTGAGTGAGTTCTCATGACATCTGATGGTTTTATAAGTGGCTCTTTCCCCTTTGCTCAGCACTTCTCCTTCCTGCTGCCTTGTGAAGAAGGTGCCTTGCTTCCTCTTCCCGTCTGCCATGATTGTAAGTTTCCTGAGGTCTCCCCAGCCATGTGGAACTGTGAGTCAATTAAACTTCTTTCCTTTATAAATTACTCAGTCTCAGGCAATTCTTTATAGCGTATGAAAACGGACTAATACAGTCACAAAACCAAAAACGAGGCACCAGGAATGGAACACGTGTCTCCCAAGCCAGTGCTCTTTCTATATAACACCACTGACTATCACCTAGATATTGCATTTTCCTCCTGGTGGGAAAGAGGAATTGGATCTTCAAAACAATTTGACTCTCTGCAGAGACTCCAAACAAACCTCACACATGCCTTGCTCTTTGGCCCTACCTTAGCTACTGAGGACTCAACCTCTGATCCAATTGGTCAGCTCAGCTAAGTTCCAAAACTGAGGTTACATGGAGGCAGGCCAGCAGTCAACTCTGACCTCAGATGTGGAATTTTGTTTGTGGGTTTTGCCCTATATTGCATTTTAAATATATATATATATATATATATGTGTGTGTGTGTGTGTGTGTGTGTGTGTGTGTGTATGTATTTTAAGAGAAGGTGTCTAGCTTCTCTTAAAAAAAAAAAAATAGAGTCAATACCGCTACAATCCTGGATCTCATGATGAGATGAGACACTCTCCATTTCCTACCTTTTATGTTCCTGCTGGTTCTGTAGGCTTCTGATTTTCCAGCCTGGGTATCGCCACTGAAGACTTCCCATTGACTGTGATATGGTTAAGAGAGCTTGCAGGAGCACCGTCCACAAACTTGCCTCTTTCCTGCTTTTCTTTTTTAAAGTTTAGCTCAAGGCTTTCCCTTCCTGGTTTGAATCCTTTCCCTCAAGTATTGAAGAGCATCCTCTACAAAGACCAAGTCCTTCCTCCTTCATGCAGGAATAATGATAATGGGTATCATTTACTCCTGCTGGTGTCCCTTTATGAAACCTCACTTTATCTGTGCCCTAAGTGCTCCAAGAAAAAGGGCATTTGTGAGTGGGAAAGAATTGCTCATTACAAGGGCTGAGAACTTGCTTTTGTCTACTAGGCTTCTGTTGTTCCCTGGTTTCCAAATAACACTGATGAGACAATAGTATAATGCAAGTTACCCTAATATTGCATATTAATCCCTCTGGGCCTCAGTTTCTCATCTTTAATATGAGAGTGGTAGATCCTTTGCTCTCTAATGGTCCTTCCAGATCTAACATTCTCTGACGCTATGGGGGAACCATCTTTAAAGGCAAGTTTTGGCATAAGAATGTTTTACTTCTCAAGTTATATTTTAAAATGTGTCCTAATTTTCAGGTAGGAGAACAATCCACTGCACTTTCACAGTGTTTTGGCTGCCCACGAAGCCAGGATACTTTCTGGGTATATATGAGGCCCTGTGGATTGGTAGAAGTAGCCCTAGCCAGGAGACCTGACTGTGCCACTTAACTGCTGTATAATCCTGGCCAGCTCCCTTTTTCTCTCTGGGCCTTAGTTTCTTTATTATAAATTGAAGACAATCGTTCAAAGTCTAAACTCCGTAATTATGCATGCAAGAACACATTTGATAAGCTTATGTAGCAGCAGTAATGGAAAAAATACTGGACAGAAAGTTGGGAGACCCAGGTGCTATTAACAGTTCTGCTACTCATTAGCTTTGTGACTTTGGGGAGTCACAAACACATGCTCCCTGCCTTTGTCCCTATTAGCATTTGTCACTCCTGTGCTGTTTGTTTTCATGTTTGTTTTTAATCTGGCCAGCATCATTCATTTGCATAAGCACTAGGATTCTGTGGGCATGTGGATATGTTATCGATCACCCAAGATTTTCATTCATTCAACTTATACCTTTTGAGCATCTGTGGGGGTACCAGAACTTTTCTAACAGTTGGTAGTATGGACAGAGAAGAGTGCTGGCTCAAGGAAGCTAACTTTCTGCTGAAGTCTATGATTCTTCTATGGCATGTATAACACTAAGTCTGGGTGCTGACACACCTGATTTTCTTCATCCCTCATTACATTCCCCTTCAACACTTTATCATCATCCTTTCCTCTGGCTTCCTCCCAGTGTCCCCAGTATCCTTATGTCCTTTTAGCTGTGCCCCATGCCCCAACTCACACCAGTCCTTACTTAGTTCCCACCCCACCCCTGCAGACAGCCAATGAAGGAAAACATGATAGTACATATTTTTTTCTTCTTTTTTGGAGACAGTCTCACTCTATCCCCCAGGCAGGAGTACAATGGTGTGATCTTGGTTCACTGAAACCTCCGCCTCCTGGGTTCAAGCGATTCTCATGCCTCAACCTCCCCCAAGCAGTTGGGATTACAGGCGCCTGCCACCATGCCCGGCTAATTTTTGTTTTTTCAGTAGAGACGGGGTTTTGCCATGTTGGCCAGGCTGGTCTAAAACTCCTGACCTCAGGTGATCCGCCCGCTTCAGTCTCCCAAAGTGCTGGGGTTACAGGCGTGAGCCACTGTGCCCAGCTGATAGTAAATATTAAAGTAAATATGCACTAATGCATAATCCTTCATCCCAAAAGAATTGTGTGAGCAAGGGCTCTGGGCTCAAGAGAAGTGGATTCAAATTGCTGTGGAGCTACTCATTGGCTTTAGGACTTTGGTCTACCTGCTTAACCTTTGGAAGCCTCAGCTTCCTCATCTATAAAATGGGGATAAATGTAGTACCCACCCAACAAGGGTGGTATGAGATAGAGGGTTCTGGCCAGGCGCCATGGCTCACATCAGTAGTTCCAACACGTTGGGAGCCTGTGGCAGGAGGATCACTTGAGGCCAGGAGTTTGAGACCAGCCTGGACAACATAGCGAGACTCTGTCTCTACAAAAAATTTTAATATCAAAAGTAAATTTAAAAAAAGATAGAGGGTTCAATGAGATAATTCATGTCAACGGTCAGCACAGTGCCTGGTCTGGTAGATTTTAAATGCTCAACATATGTTTGCTATTATGACCAGTATGAAGCCTAGAATATGCCATTTGTAGTCAGGCTGAGACCAGAGATGTTCTGGGAGAGGAAGGACCATCCCACATCCAAATCCATGCTAATGAGCTTATATAAATACCAGCATATTCAAGGCCTGGGTTCAAAGCCACCCTCAATGAGACTGCTCAGGGTGAGAGAATCCGCTGCAAGACTGGAATTCCACCCCATTGTTGCTTAGTGTAAGAAATAAACCCTTTGCCAGTTCCAGCAACAACACAGCATTCCTCTTGCACATGGTTTTGACTTCCAGGGCCAAAACACAAGACTCTTTACAAAGCCCTTGTTTTTCTGCAAACGTATTTGTCAGGAGCCTTGTTTTGCAGATAACGGATTTACAAAGAGGTCTGTTCTTCTTTTCTGGCACATTGAAAGGATAAAAATTCCTTAATGGAAAGAAGGATCAAATGGCTGCTTTGCAAGTACGGTGTGTCTCTTTGACTACACACTGTGCCATAGTGTTGGAGGCTAGGTTTCATAATTACACGGTGTGACACACAATTACCCACAATTAGGTTAATTATGTAAATACACTATGATTATCTGAAAGATAACATCAAGTAACACACAAAGAGGATGGGACAGCCCTGAGGTAAACCTGAGGGAGCAGAGGAGGCAAATGGGAGGGAGATCAAGGCAGTTTTGTGGAATCACAGCACCACCCTAAGAGGAAAGGCACCTGCTTCCCCACCTGGCTGCCTCTCCTTCCTGCACAGGATCAAGCCCTCTTCACAGCCTCAGTGGGCTTGTCTTTCTTCAGATGGCTCCCAAATATTCCCTTTACCAACTCTGCCTATTAACACAACAAATTACAAAGGACAGTTGGGTTGGATCCCATGTCAGGCCAACACTGCAGCCACACCACTGACATTTAAGGCAAGCTGCATTCTATATTTCCATACATTACTGATGGGCTTGTAATTCTAAGATGGTCAGGCCAGCGCAGTTAAGCAAAGGTTTACACTGCCATAAAAATTATGGCTGACTGACAGAGGGCCAACTCTAGAACCTCTGGTCTGCTCTGAATTTTGGCTGCCAACCTCATGCTTTGATAAACGCATGTTGAGCTCTGGAGGAAAAGTGACAACTTCACAAATATACACAAATACCATTTGAGGGTAGTGTTCCTGGTATATGTTTCCTGGACTTTCCTGGACCAGGATTCTCAATAAAAAAAAACAAACTATCAACAGCGCTTTCCTTTAGAAAGTCATTTGGGAAAAGGGGCAGGGGCTGTGAGAGAACAAAAAGGGACAAGTTGCTTTTTATTCTATATTCTTTGATCTTTAAATTTCAACCACATGCATTATTATCTTTGTAATTTGCAAAGAAATGCATGTTTAAAAAAGATGTTATTTAAAAAATCCAAAGATAAACTGGGGAGAAGAGATGACAAACATTCATAAACCCTTATTATATTCTAGGCACTGTGTTATTACTTTATAAACATTATCTCATTTAATTCTTGCAAAACTCCTAAGAGGTAGGTCATACTGCCCTTGTCTTAAAGATGAGAAAACTGGGCTCAGAAAGCTGTGAAAACCTGCCCAAAGCCAAACAGCTAGTACAGTTGGAAGGGAACATTTGAATTCAAGTCTGTGAACCTCAACATGAGTATTCTTTCTTTATATTATATTGTTACCTGCTGCCACAGATAAATCAACACTCAGGGTCTCACTTCCCTCATATGCAAAAAGAGAAGTTTAGTCTGCATCCTCTCTAATGTTCTTGATAACCTAGGATTCCATGAGTAAAAATTCACCTCATGGAATAAAGATTCTTTACTTTCGGAGGAACACAATCAAATTTCCTTTAAGTATAGTGCTCCCCTAGCTCACATAAGTGCTTATTATTTCCAGATCATTAACTGTTTGACATAGAGATTTGGCTGAGAAACTTGAAGCTCAAGTGTTGGAGGCCTCTGCCAATTGAAAATCAGTCAAATGTGGATAATGGCTTCTGTTACTATAATGCAAGTCTACAGGAAAATGTGATTCAATTTATAAAAATTCTATCAAATGCGGCTTTTCAGGAATTCATCTGTTGAGTACAACAAGGTACATCTGTGCTGTATTATCCAAATAAGTTCCACCTGGCAGGTAGATGACTGTAAGGCTTTAAAAGAAAAAAAAAATGACAGGAATTTTTACAAAGTCCTACCATCTCTGCTCACTCAATTTTAACTTTATTTAATCTGTTACACCCTTATTTGTGGATAAAGCAGAGTCATTAAATTTGCCCAAGCAACGGATGATGCACTTTCATTAACAGACAGAAGTAGTCACGATAAAAAGCTTTTCAAATGTTATTCTACAGTATGGAAAATTGGCAAGGGGTGGGGATGGGGGTGAATAGGAAAAAGGCAAGCACCCAACTGGTTTTCCTTATGAAGAAATGCATAAAATGGTGATAGAAGCTGTGTAATATGAACCCCCAGAGGCTTGCTCTAGCTTCTGCAAAAATCGAGGGTTCTAAGAATACCAAAAGAAAACGAGCTGTTGAGAAAACTTGCAGTTACTTTGGGGCATTAAGAAGATCAAGGCAGGTTATTTGGATGTCTGGGAAAGTTGGAGTTAAATAATAAATTTTCTAGGTTGATATGATTTGAACACACAGGATTCTTATTATAGTCAGTATTCTGCCTTAGGTGACAACATTTTAACTTTCAACAGGAGATCTCCTTCCCCTATCCACACACCCTGCTCATTTTTCCTCTTAGTTTCTGTGGCTTCACCCAAGACAATGTTATCCATTCTTATTTGGACCTTTGTGAACCAAAATACCTCCAGACTAAGAAGTTAGCTTCAAGAGCCAGACATCTATTTCATTATGAGTATCTGTCTAGACATGAAAGGGGTCACTCAACACTGCCTCCCATGATCCTGTGAGTTCCACGACAATAGTAGACCAACACAAGACAGACAGAATACATATGCCCCATACCACTCCCCCTGCCCTGACTAATCTTAACAGATTTTATTTCCCAAAGAAGCAAACTAGGAAATAGGGAAGCTTCTCAGTTGGTAGAAGAAATAGTGCTGTGCGTAAAGACTGGTTTTATTTACTGAGTTTGTGGCTGTCTTTTCTCAAAGCAAGGGTGCTTTCCTGCTTTTCAGGGAAGTCCAGCATGTTCAGCTTAATTAGTGCTTGGATTCATCATTGAACCAAAAGAATCAAGAGAAAGATGTCCATTGATTGATTGTTTTTGTCCACTATTGGAAATGTTGTGCAGAATCGTTATCTATAATCAACAGGTGAAGTGTGGAAATACAACTTTCTAGGAATCATGTTAACTCATAATAGCTCCCCCTGGACATCCCTTCTGCAAAATGGTGATATTGAATGTAGACTTTTAGTGTTGATAAGCCCATAATGAGTTGGGGCAGGGGATCAAGTACTTTGCTGCAAGTCAGAGGCTTTTCCAAGAAAATTCTCCATCAACGTTGTCATCTGAAATCCCCAGAACAATCTCTTAATTTATACATTCTCAGAAACAGTCTCCTTAAAGCACATTCTTCCCATTCCCTGCCCCTCCTCCGCGAAGACTGAGGTCCCAACACTTGCACTCAAACTAAATTTTGTATGTGGTATTAACAAAATATTCAAATGAACATTGTTCCCTTCAAAATTAGATTGGGAAGCCACGTGCTGTTTCTATTGAGGTTTCCTTTGCTCCTAGGCTTCTCCTACCTTCTTGGGAAAAGCTTTCATAGTCACTTGAATCACACAGAAAAATCATTTCAAACACCTCAGAATTCTTTTTTTTTTTTTAACCCAAAAAATGACATTTCCTTAGCTTGTACTCTTTAGATGAGATTTGGTGCCTGAACATTTTTTAAATTTACAAATGTCAAATGTATTACTGAAGGATTATTTGCAGCTATTAGGCCATTCCAAAGAATATAACATAGACATTGAGGTAATTCCAAAGTTTTGAACAAGATGATATTTTTGGATTAAGTATGCTGTCTACAGAGGTGGCTACTCCACTCATTGGTATGCATACATTCAGGTCACATTGCACAACTACAAAGTCCTGGTCTCATTGTATTCTATGTAAATAGCTCCTCCTGGAATTTTGTAATGCTGAGCCTCTTTGTATAGCCTACTCCATTTGGGACAAAGTAGTCCTATCACTGAAGAATTGTTCTCCAAGTCTTCAGCAAGCATCGTTTTCATCAGTCCAAGTCAGAATATCAGACCCTTTAGGCTTACAATTTTTTTTCTCTTTAAGTACATTTTCTTCCTATGGAATCACTGACTGATGACCTTGTTTTATTGCTAATTATTCTTTGTCATACTTACGAGTCTTTCAAAGAAATAATAACTACCTTTTGGAGATGGTTAGGTTTTGTATATTTTTATATCATATTGTAATTTTTATAGGACAAAAAAGGCAAGGTTAGAAACATTTTTATCCGGAAGTTAGTGAAATGGTCTAGGTTAATGTTAGTCCAAAGGCTTGGAATTTAATCCTTAGATATAGCTGAGAACTTTACTGCTGGTATAATTTTCCTTTAATCTTTTCATAAGCTAAAAAAGACACATGAATAGAGATACTGGAAAAAATAATATAAAATTCTTAAAAATCCAGGAATAGAAATTGTTCATTGGCTTTTCTTAAGTGGTTAGGTTTACAGGTCACATTAATCAATATTTGGTTTCATAGCAGATGTGGAGGAAGTGAAAAGTCTGGATTCCAAAAGAACCCAAGAATATGAAAAAGTATCACATTTCACCTGCATGGAAAAAAATGGAGCAGGGAAAAGGTTTATGTATACCTGAAAGCAATAATGATGAAAAAACACAACTCAAGTCATCAAAATCACTGTTGAGAAACCAGGTTTGAATAATGCTTCAAGTTTTCTTAATTAAGTTTCGGCATCACAAAGCTATGAGTAATGAATACACATCTTAGTATGTAAGTGTGATCTAGCATCCCACTTGGTGGGGGAGCACCTTAAAATCACATATGTAAGTGCATATCTGTACATATCTGTGCACAAAGGCACGCCTTTCCTCTCTCCCCTCCACCCCGCATCTCCTTCTTTTTCTCGTATAGTGTACAAAGCTTAGCCTCTTATATATTTTGCAGAAAAATTTTTGTATCTTTTGTTCATTCAACAAATACTTACTGAACTCTCTCTGACGGCTGACCTCTCCACTGGGTACAGTGAGAAATATAAAGAAGAGTTTGGTAATGGGAGTAAAGAAACCCGAAATGAGGAAAACTACCAAAAATGTAAGAATGGCCTTGAAAAGATAATTCAGGGAGGGAAAACACTTGCTCTTCTGGCATCTGTTCAACCCAGGTATACTTATTAATGCCTACTGTGGACCAGATGTGTGCCAGGCAAGACAGAGCCTTCTGTTTTCATCAACCTCGAATACGTCTTTTTTTTTTTTTTTTTTTTTTTTATGATAATGGGGACAGAAAGTCACAGGTAGATCTGAGAGGCATTTGGAAGAAAGAAGTAAGTCACAACCCCTGATGATGACTCAGTAGTGTCACAGCTGTAAAAACAAAGGGAGGGCGGTGGTCTTACTCTTTGGAGTTAAACTGCCTGAGTAAGCATTAACACTGATCAATTTAACAGAATTAACCTCACTTGGTGCTGTGTGTTCACTGAGGGGAGGAGAGTGACAAGACAAAGAGAAGAAGTCTCTTTTTCTGACATCAGTTTCCAAAAGGCTAAATTCTAAAAAAAAAAAAAAAAAAAAAAAATTGAGATGTAATTCACATACCCTAAAATTCATTTTTTTAAAAATGTATATGATTCAGTAGTTTTTAGTGCATTTACAAGCTTGTGTAACCATCATTATTAATTAATTAATTTATTCATTTTTTTTTGAGGAGAAGAAGAAAAGAGGAAAAAAGGTTTTCATTGAATACATCTTTTAAGGTTTTATGACAACCTTCTTTCCAAGTCCTCCTAAACTATTCTTCACTTGCATTCACAAAATCGTACAGCTGCATGCTTGGAGCCTGTCTGCCTATTTCCAACGGGGTTGACTGTGTAACACAATTACAGATATCCTACTAATAATGTGAATCAGTTGTTTACCAGTGCAGTTATTTTAAGGTTGGCTTGTGACTGCTGCTGGCAGGTTGGTGAGCAGAGGAAAACAGGAAATGAACTAAATCATTTATTAACATTGAAAATAACATATTGAAAGGTGTTGGGTCCTGGGGTAAATAGCACTTGGCTCCTGCAAATGAGGGAATGGGGATTTTCCAAATAAAGGGCTTACCTGAAAGAATTTTCCAAATTTTGATGTCATGGAAAAACACTAATTTCGAACTAATTTTAACAATTGTCAAATGTGTCCCCTAGAAGACATGTACTTACTAAGAACTGTAACATGAACACCTTCATTCAAAATCACTGCAGTGCTCATGCCTTGAGTATATCCTGAAAATAAAAGAGTGCACTAACCATACACCTCCATATTGTGCATCTACCATATGCCAACCCCAGTCATAGATATTTTTACAAACACCATGTTATCAACAAACCTCTGAGTTAGAATCACCACTACACAAATGAGGAAAAATAGAGGCTTGGAGAAGCCAAGTAACTTGACTGAGGTTTCACAGCTTACAGATAATGGAGCTTGTGCCTGACACTGGGGTCCATGTCTTTCCATCAAACTGCATGGCTGCCCTCACTCAAAGTACTCATTCCAGTAAGGGAGTTTATGTTAGCAAGTAGAGCATTTTGGGATTAAAATTGGTTTTTCTAATTAAATAACAAATCATTTTACTTCAGTCTGATAAGTTATGTATTAATCAATCATATTTTTCTTGGAATATATATTGGTATAGAGCATTGTTGAAGACAGAAAAATATATTGCTTGGGCATGACCTGCTGCCCTGCCATTTCCTTTATCCTGGGACTGTACCCTGCTGTGGGAATAAGCACAGAGTGACTCGGGAAGTCAGTTGGTAGAAAGCAAGGTGAGTCTGGGAAGTTGTGATTAAAAGGGCCACAGGTTTTATTATACAGAAATAATCGCACAATGACGAAAAAATTATGAGTAAGAATGTCCAGGGAAGTATAATTTATAGTGACAAAAATTTGGCAATATTTAAATGTCCAATGCAGGTGATTGTATAAATAAAGCTTGTTTGTACAATGTCAACAGTTTCAGTGCTTAGAAATAGTGGTGAGTTGAAGGGCGAGGGATATCTGGGGATTCATTATAGTATCCTGTTTTGCATTTGTATCCTGTATTTGATATTTCTCTTTCTTAAGGGAAATTAATAAGATGTTTTAATTTAATTAAATTTAATTAAAGGATGTTTTAAATGATGATATATGTATATTGATGATCTTAGAAATATTTTTTGTGATATCTTATTATGTGGAAAAAGCAGATGATTAGATGTCATAGGATTTTCTATTGTCTGTATCCTGTTTTCCTCCCCTTTCAAGTACATTGGAGGATTATACTTCCCTGCCACCTTCAAGTTGGTCAGGGCCATATGACCTCTTCTGGTTAATGGGTGTAGGCAGAAGTAATGTGTGTCATTTTCAGGCTGGAGCACTTAATTGCCAGCATGAGACTCTCCAGCCCTCTCTATCCTCTACCTCTGTAACCTATGACATTCCAAGCAGTAGAGCTTTTGCCCCTGAGTGAGGACAACATCAGACAGAGCTCCCTGATGAAGTAGAATGGACATAAAATTTGAACAAGAAATAAACGTTTGATATTTAGAGCCATAATATGTTTGTAGCACATCTTGACTGGTAAACAAAATATGTAATTTCCAAGAACTCTCAGCTTGCCTCCTCTTCTTTGTCAGGTCATCATGCAAATCTCTCTTTATGAGTAAAGCCTTCTCTGACAGCTCCCATTTGAAATTGCAATCCCCTAGCACTCTCTGTCCTTCTTCCCTAGTTTGTTCTCTATAGCACCTACCTCCATTTCTCATACCATACACATTTAAGAAATAAATTCTACATAATATGAATAAATATAAAACATATAAATATATGACATAGATATTGATATTCTGTTTATTGTTTGGATCCTTCATTAGACTAGAATATGACATAGATATTGATATTCTGTTTATTCTTTGGATCCTTCATTAGACTAGAAGCATCAAGAAGGAACTACCAACGCAAAGGCCCAGGAGCTAGTGTGCTGAACATACAAAGAACAGCAAGTAGTTAGTTATTCAGCAGCTGGAACACCTAAGTGAGTGAAAAGTAGTAGATGAAGTCAGAGGTAATGAGACCAGACCATGCAGGACTTTTTGTCCTCTGCTAGAACTTCTTATCTCTGAGCGAGATGGGAAGCCTTGGGAGAATTTGAAAAGGGGTGGGAGGGGGTATGAATTTATTTGACTTAGGGTTTTAAAAGAATCACTCTGGATTTTCTATTGGGGGAAAAAAAAACCAAACAGGCTGATAGGGATGCGGGGATGAAAGCAGTGAGGTCATGAAAAGCTATTGCAGTAATCCAGGCAAAAGGTAATAGTGGTTGGGACCAATAGAGGTGGTGAGAAGTGGGTAAGTTTTGGATTGATTTCTAGGTAGAGTCAATGGGATTTGCTGGATCAGACACCTTTCTTCAAGAGAATAAAGAACCAATGGTAACTCCTAAGGTTTTTAAGCCTAAGGAACTGGAATGATAAGACTGCTAAAACACCAAGATAGAAAAGACTGCAGGTGGAACGGATGGTTCCATCAAACACTAGGAAGTTGCCCTCATCCTCACGGCCAAACATAATTTGCCACACCTTCTAATTCTGCATTCCTGCATGTGGGAAGAGAAAGGAGGGAAATGAAGTGAAAGACATTCCTTTGTGTTTTAAGGGCACAGTTCCAATGTTGCTCACGTCTTCCTTTCACCCTTTTTTTGGCCAAAACTTCGACACCTGGCTTCAAGGGTGATTAAGCAATGTAGTCTTCAGCTGGATAGTCATGAACCCAGCTAAAACTTGAATGTTCTGTTACCAAGAGAGAAAGTGGGAACACATACAAGGGGACTACCTACACTCTCTGCCGCATCCACTGAGTACGTTGCTTCCCCAGCCAGCATCCAAACACGAGTCTTCTGAATCTTACTCCCGTGTTCTTTCTCTCACAAAGACCTTCTTCCAAATGGTCTCCAATTGTTTAATCAGTGAAGAATTTATCACAAATCCTGTCTCACTAATGCCAGATGGAAAGCTAGCTCAAGTAAGAGACATAAGTCAGCTTCCCATTCCCTTATCCAACAAGCATTACATGAATACCTACCGTGATCAAGACCATATAATAGGAACTGTGGGGAAAAAAATTAGCAAGATGTAATCCATGTCATTAGAGCTCTCATAAAATAAAATTGCAGAGGAAGAGGGAACAGACATTTATACAATGAACTCTAATCAAAGGCAGAATTAGATTAGAGCAATAATAAGATATAAGCAATATGTTATAAGGGTTAGGGGTACTAGGTAGACTGTACACATCAGGGGAGTTATTACAATGGGCCAAAGAATGAGAAAGATTTCAGTAGACCCACAAAGGCAAGGAAGGGCATTGCAGTCAAAAACACAGATGTAGGGGGAAAAATGTATGTTGAATTGAAGGAATAATGAGATGTCCAGTGGACTGAGACATCACCCAGTGTACACGGAGGGATGTAACATGATATGAGGTTGGAATGATGGGTTGGAGTCAGATGGTGACAGCCTGAAATCCCTCATGAAGGTGTTTATACTTCATTTTGCAGGTGTTGAGGGGCCATTTAGGGTTTGTGAATTAGGGAATCACTAGATCTGACTTTGGTTTTTTGGGCAGAAAAACAAAAAACAAAAAACTACTCTTGCTGTGTGGTGGATTGGGTGAGGAGAGACTGTTTAGAGAAAAATGATTCCCCTACCCACCTTTGGGAATGTCTGCCCTGGAGCCTGTCAACTCCTCACTTTTCAAATAAATGGGTCCCCTCCTGAACTTCCCCAAATGTACTGGACTTCCTGGAATTTGATGACCTTCACTGTGCCAATATGAATCATTCTCCACATTTATACTGAGCTGAGAACCTGGAGACAGCAAAAGCATCCCATTCGATGCCTGGGGAATTATGGGATCTAAAGGTATGTGTCATAATGCTTGGGCGAAGTTGTGGTCCTGGGCAGCTTTTCTACTGAAACTCATTTAAAAAGTCAGAGCCTGTGGGATTTGACAGATCATCTAGTCCAGTTATAAATACTGGGTCCCACAGAGGTGAAGTTATTGCCCAAGACACAGAAATTCAGGGCCCGTGCCTAATATCATGGACTTCATCATCCAGTGTTTATTCACTAACTCACATCACAGAAGATCCTCCTCACTCAGTAGTCTCATATCCACACTAGTTTGGGCGCAGTTCTTGGACTAGAGTGGGCCATGAAAAAATGAACAAGTGTTTTTAATAGCTATCCCCAAATTCAATCAAAGCTTGCATTTTTCAGGCCTAATGGCACTTGATAATCATTAGCACATTTCCTATCAAATTACAGAATCATAGTCTCATAAAGACTTTAAAGGTCATCTAGTCCTATTATACAGTGTTCAGAATTCTATAACTTGACTTTGTGAGAGATATAAGCATTTGAGTTAATTGTCGTCTTGGGCCAAATAATAATACAATGCATTAGTTACATAACTTATTCACTCAACAAAGGAGGAGGGGGAGGTATCAAAATAGACCCAATCCTAAAGATGCTTGCAGTCCAGTAAAATACCTGTATATTTCCTTAATTCTTTCCTCTATTGCCCTCAACATCCTTGTTATTGATTTAGCCTGCTTGGCAATTTTAGCACTTTGTCCTGAATTTGTTCAACAGCCTGAATTTGACTGTAGGAGGAAGTAAAAAGAACGCTATATGCGGTATGGAAATACCTCTTAGCTGCTTTTTCTCCACCCCACGGCATGCAGCCCACCTAGTGCAAGCATCTGCTGAAGCCCGAATTGTCACTCTGCAGGCTGTGTTTGCTGGAGAAACTTCTTCCAGCCAGGACCAGTAATCATTGACAGGCAATATGGAGACCCTTGACAGGGGCTGGAAATAAATTGCCCTGGTTAAAAACAAACCAAACCTTAGCCATAAATTATTCTGACAATAGCAAGTAGAGAAAACCTGGTTCACATAAAGATCTGTTTGCCCCATGTTAGAGTGTCCCATCTTCCTGGAGCTAAACCCCTGGAGTGAGTCAACCACTCTTATCACGGGCAGACTTTCTGCTCTTTGAGTGCCTTTTCACTCCTCAAGTACATACTGGCTGAGACAGTGTGTACACTCCAAAGATAGAGCAAGCACTTTAATAATAGTAATAAGCTTGAGCAAAACAGTTTTCTGTTTACAAAGTTCTTTCTCATTTATACATGTTCTCACTGTGGGGAGCAGGAAATAACTTGCAGTTGAGGACAGGATGTGATCAAGGTGTCTCTACTCATCCACTGTGTGATACCAAATTCCGCTTTCACAGAGTTTTAGATCATTAGTCACTTGCTGCACAAAACAGTTGTGCAAAGCTGGTCAACTTAGAGAAACACAAGCATCTTAGGATCTGTAGCTCTAGGGCCGTGCTATCCAGTACAATAGCCACTAGCCATCTGTGCCTGCTGAGCACTGGAAATGGGGCCAGGGTGAATTGAGAGGTGCTTGGAGGTATAAAATACATACCAGATTTTGAAGATTTAGCATGAAAAAAAATTTAAATAACATATCCTTAATAGTTTTATATTGATTATATTTCATATTAAAAAGATAGTTTAGACATATTGAATTGAATGAAATATATTATTAAAATTAACCAAGTATAGTGGTTCACACCTGTAATCCCAATGCTTTGGAAGGTTGAGGTGGGAGGATTGCTTGAGGCCAGGTGGACAAGACCAGCACGGGCAACATAGTTAGACCCTGTCTCTACAAACGGCTGAAAAATTAGCTTGAGCCCAGGAGTTCAAGGCTGCAGTGAACTATCATCACGCCAATGCAATCTAGCCTGGGTGACAGAGTGAGACGCTGTTTCAAAGTAAATAAACAAGGCTAATTCTACCGTTTCTTTTTACATTTTGAAATGTGACTACTAGACAACTTAAAGTTACACATGTGGCTTGCATATATAATATTGCTATTGAGCAGCACTTCTCTAAAGACCTGTCTGGAAGTGAGCTAGTTCTAGCCTCCTTAACTCCTCTTTAATTGTTAAAAAGACATGATTCTCCCCAGCATGATGGTGTTGGAATCACTTTAAAAGAATCTAGGAAACAGACAGGCCTTGTCCAAATGAAGGCTTGACTGTTCTCATTCCCTAGTCTGGGAATGAACTCCAAGGCTCCAAGGAACAAAAGAATAGACCCTTTTCCAGGGAGAGAGTCCTCTGTGAATGTCTCTGCCTTGAAAAAAAAAAAAAAAGCCATACATGAGATATTAAAGGCTCTTCATATCGTCAAAGAAAAAGAAAATATGGCAGCCACATAGGACCACAAGACTAAAATCTGAGTGAGCGAGGAAGTCAGCCGGCTCCATGATCACCAGGACATCTAGGAATTGAGCTCTAGTCCAATTTACCAGCCTAAGAAACATGCAAGTGGGAAAACTAGGAAAGAGCCTTCCTCTGGACATCTTTATGTTGTGACAAGTCTCTTGGGCCAACTCAGATGAGGTCATTCATAAGCAGTCCTTGGCACTAGACCTTGTTTAATTCCATGGCTCCATAGGTCTTCTTTCATAAACTGCTCTTTCTGTGTCTACCCATTCCCCAGTCAGAAGCCTTTAACACCTAACCCAGATCAAGTACTCTACTCAGACCCTTCCTACGGCTACCTGTTAGCCTCAGAGTAAAGGCCAAAGCTCCTACACTGGCCCACAGACCCCATGTCACCTCTCTGACCTTGTGTCCTACTCCTCTCCTGTGGCTCTTAACTCCTGGCTGCACCTCAGCCCTGGCTTTTCCCTCTGATGAGAACCTTCTCTCATATATCTACACGGCTAACTGCTTCATTTCCTTTAAACTTTGTTTAAATTTCACTTTCTTAGCAAGGCCTCCCTGAACACCTATTTATAATTGCAACCTGACCCCACTGTACTTCCAATCTCCTTTACCTTCCTCTGCTTTTTTTTCTTTTTCCATAGCACTTATCATCTATAAGTGATACACTATAAAACTTACTTATTCATCTAATCATTTGCTGTTTCCCTTCAGTAGAATATAAGTATCACAAGGGCAGTCTGTCTTTATGCATTTTGTTTATTGACATATCCTAAGAATCCAGAGCAGTGGGAAGTTCTCAACAATTTTTGTTTATTTTGTTTTGTTTTGTTTTGTTTTGAGATGGAGTCTTGCTCTTGTTGTCCAGGCTGGAGTGCAATGGTACAATCTCAGCTCACTGCAACCTCCGCCTCTGAGATTCAAGTGATTCTCCTGCCTCAGCCTCCCGAGTAGCTGTTATTACAGGCATGTGCCACCATGCCCGGCTAATTTTTTTATTTTTAGTAGAGACGAGGTTTCACCATGTGAGTCAGGCTGGTCTTGAACTCCTGACCTCAAGTGATCCTCCCATCTTGGCCTCCCAAAGTGCTGGGATTACAGGTGTGAGCCACCATGCCTGGCCTATTTTTTAATACATGAAGGAAGTTCTATAATGTCTATCATCATTTTTAGTCCTGTCATTACTTTCCCAGGCAAACATATATCACCCGGTGCTAGGAACATCCCAGTAGCATCACACATTATCTCTACGGCATGCACACCTTTCTCAGTCCCATTCAGCCAAGCCTCTTTCTATGTCTTCTTTAACAAATCCTCTAGATACTTGCTGCTATGGTTTGAATGTTTTTGTCCCTCCAAAATTCGTGTTGAAATGGAGTTTCCAGTGCAATGGGAACAAGAGGTGGGGCCTTCAGGAGATTATTAAGTCATGAGAGTTCTGCCCTCATGAATGGGATTAGTGTCTTACAAAAGGCACTTAAGTGGCTTTTCTTTTTTTGCCACTTCTGCCATGTGAGGACACAACTTTCATCCTCTCTGCAGGATGGAAAGACAAGACGCTATCTTGGAAGCAGAGGACAAGCCCTTACCAGACACCAAATTTAGCAGCGCCTTGATCTTAGACTTCTCAGTCTCCAGAACTGAGCGATATGCATTTGTATTACATATAAGTGACCCTGAGATATTTTGTTGTAGCAGCAGGAATGGATGAAGATGCTTGCCAACCAAAGTCAGTAATATGAAAACCTATGACAAATGCTACAAATAGTTTATGAGGGAATGCTCTACATGTCTCAGAGGTACAGCTCTTCTACTATGGAATATTTATTTATAAACCTGCAGGTAATGGAGAATCATTGTAAGCTCTTTAGTAAGAGAGAGGTGTGATAAAATGATGTATTTATTCTTTTCAATTCTTCAAGGCAATTTTCTCAGAATCAATTTAGGTGGTCATAAAACAAACCAGTTGGTTTACATTATCTCAGATATTGCAGGAATGACTTCAATGAATTACAATTTGATTGTAAACATGAAGCACTTTTGCAAAGACTTTACAATGATCATCTATCTGAACAGCCTCTTCACGTCTTTCACAACGTTTACAACTTCTTCGTCTGGTCACTAATGAACTATAAAATGGCCTACATGATTTTTCCTACCTTAAAAAACGTACATTTTTTTTTCTTCTGCAAAGGAACGATTTAGCATTTTTTTTTTTATCAGGAAATGGCAACAATATAATCTATTTCTTTTATGCTTTAAGTGTCAGAAAAACATAATTCAGTGCTGTATTATGGTATTGAACTTACTGCCTATATCTTGTAACATTCATTCTGCTGCTTCATTTGTGGGTTCTGTCTCCTTTTTGTTATTAATTTAGTGGCCTCCCAAACTTTTAAAAGTGGATGGGGTTTAGACAATATTTTTTTTGCAAAATTCTCAATCTTAATCACAGGATGTTTTACAATCTGCCCCCAGAGCATCTTTTGGGGGTTAGGTTGGCTAAATCCTTATACATACTTGGTTCCTGGGCTGCTTTTAAACCAGCTAAATGAACTCATTCTGGAAACTCGTCTCACACTTCTCAGCCTCTGTGCCTTTATGCATGCTCTTCCCCCAACTGGAAACATTCTCTAACTCTTCTCCAGAGGAGGTGCATTCATATATCAAGCACCAATTTTTGAAAAAACAAAAAACAAAAAAAAACTAACCTTCTTACTGTAAAATAATTTTAGATTTATAGAACATTTACAAAGATTATTCTTATATATCCTGTGCTCAGCTTCCCTCTAATATTAATATCTTACATAACATATTACATTAATCAAAACTAAGAAAATAGAATAGAGAGCCCAAAATTAAATCCCTAGTTACAGGGAAATTTGTTATGCCCTATGTCAGTAATCTTAAGAAGCACCTTTGTTTTATCTTTGAAATACAAATCCATCTATAATTTTTTTAAAAAACCGAGAAAATAGCAACAGATCAATACCATCAACTAAACTACTTTATTAATATTTCTCCAGTTTTTCTACTACTGTCCTATTCCAGAATATCAGATTGTATCAATCACCATGTGTCCCCAGTCTCCCCCATCTGGACAGTGTCTTGGTCTTTTCTTGTCTCTCATAACTTTGACCCTTTTGAAAAGTAGTGGTCAGGTATTTTGTACAATGTACTTCAATCTAGAAGTACCATGACTGATGTTCTCATGTTTCGCCTGAAGTTATGGATTGAGGGGGAAGAATGCCACCTAGGCAAAGGCCTTTCTCATAGCATCATTCAGCATCATATTAATATGACTCCTTGCTGGTGATGTTAACCTTGATCTCTTGGTTAAGACGGTGTCTGTCAGTTTGTTACTGTGTTTTCTTCCCTATACTGTGCTCAGAGAAGCGTGACACTAAGTCTAGCTTATACTCAAGGGAAGGAACGTTAATTTCTACCACCTGGAGGGAGGAGTATTGAAGGATTTGTGGCCATATGTTAACACAACACAGTAATTAATAAATATTGGGGAGGAGATCCTTTGAGGCTACCAGGCATTATTTTAACTCTGAATCAAGTCCTTCTTCCTCCAGGCAGATATTCTAACAATAAAGATTTCCATCCTCTGATTTTCTCACACACAGTTTGTGTAATATATCCACAAATCTCTATCTTTGTTCATTCATCATGATCTACCTGGCAATCCATTCCCTTTTATGTCATACTTAAATGACTACACCCAGAATTTTTAGGTAAATGCTTCCCCTCACTAATTAGGACACATCAAACCTGACTGTTAACCTCTCATTTCACAATTAATCACGTCTATCATGTGTGTGCGTGTGTGCATGCACACGCTTGTGTGTGTGTGTATAGTTATTCAAATCTTGCATTCTATTTAAGTGTAAGTTGTCATGGATGTCGGCGTCAGCTAGACTTGCATTTGAAACTTAGACCTGCTAAATATACCTATGAGATATATTGAACAAGTCATTTTTGTATTTTTAAACCTAGATTTGTTATACCTACAGATCGAGACTGTTGTGAGGATTAAGTTAATTGATAGAGGCAAAGCTCCAGGATGAGTGCCCAGCACGCAGAGGGAGCATATTAACTGTGGTTTCTTTACCGTGACCAACCACACTTCTATTCACAAACCTTGACCTGTCAATGTTTTCATTTATCTCCTGGAGCTATTGGCTTCCACTCTATAGTTTGTGGGGGCCTTAAGTGGTACTTGAGGAAAACAGATGGATGGGTCCCCAGGCCCATCTATATTTGCATCTTTCCTAATAGTCTGCTTTGATATATTCTATATATTATTTTTAGCTTAAGATTTTAGTTTGAAAAATGAGTTCTAAAACTTAATTTTTAAGAAATTTACACTATGCATTTCTTCAGGTGAGAGATAATTTCTTATACTTTTTTGTCATTCCCCAGTGCAGACTGTAAGATTGTATATGAAATTGATGTCCAATAAATGCCCAACTAGTGATGGAACTAAAAGCTCCCTGTGGCTCTTAGTCTTGCAGCAGAATCTGAGGCCTTTTTTCCACTTATTGTGGTTATTCCAAATGACACATGACTTGCCCCCAAATGGCCATCTACTCTTCTTATAAAAAACCAAGGCTATAAATTGCTTTCTCAGAGACCCAAAAAATATGGGGCTCTTGGAATGGATTAAAATATGTTATTGACTTTCTGAGTATATTCTAATGGACGAGAAGTTGCTCTTGAAATCTTTTGGAAGTTTATTAAGGTTCATAACAATTCTTGTATTTCTCTGAAGAGTTGGAGATTGTATTTACACACACACTCATGCAAGTGCAGTGAGAAACATTCAAAAGTTTAAATACCAACTTTTAGTAGTATTTTTCAGTGGTAGAATTATGCATGCTTCTTATTTTTTGCTTTTTGTATATCTGCATTTCATAGACTTGTTATAAAATTTAATAAAATGTATTTTACTGAGAAACTGTATGCAAAAAAAAAAGAGAGAGACAGAGAAAATCAAGGTGGGAGAGAGAAAAAAAGTGAGAGAGAGAGAGAAAGAGAATGAAAAGTAGTAAATATTGAAACCTGCATTCGAATTTCTTAATAGATTTTCTCTGCAGTCATTCCTGAATTGCTGTTACCCAAAGCGCTTTGTGCTTCCATTTTCTGGTGTCAATGCCATCTGTGGCTTCTCTGTATCTGTGGTAGAAAGGCATGGTAAGTCAATGTCCATAGCATCCCTCAGGGATTACAAAAGCCATCATCCAAAGCCCCTTACGTTCTTAACGAACATGCCCCTGAAAAGGAGCAAACCTGAAGCCCGAGGCTATTGCATATTCTTATATTTTAGACATTGTCAGTTTTAAGACAATGGAGTCATAGAACTCTGCACAGAGATTCAGAGAAGACAATATCTGTTCTACTCTTCACCCTAAGACACCTGAAGTTCGGAGAGGGGATGTGATTTACCCAAAATGATCCACCTCTTCCTTTGAGAGCTCCTTCTCCACCTTTTCTTGACTTCCTTGCTCAATGGCAACAGTTCTGTAGTCTCAGTTTTCTTGTTAGTCAGTTTTTAGAAGCTGTGTTTGTACTACATTATCCAGATAAATAGGACCAAAAGCAAGAATATCTTGGAAACAAAGCTGCATCTCATTTCTACTGCCATAGCTACTTTGCTTAATGATCTAAATACACCATCACTTTGGTCAGGGTATTGTTTATTTAAGGAAGAGAGTGTTATTGAAAAGAAGTGAGTGTTATTGAAAAGAAGTGAGCACCATCCATGCAGGGAAACATTGCTCTTAACACACTACCAGTGGAGATGTCAGGGGATGGAGAGAAAGGGAGTAGTAGAGTGCCAGATAGCAAGTTAGGAGAAATCAAGAGACTTTTCATATTTAATTAAGACACAGAAAGAAAAATGTGTAATCTCCAATCTGCTCAGTTCACCCAGGCTATCAAGAGCAGGCCAAAGCGAAGGGGTCAGCCATTGGGCTTTGTCCTTTTGAAACAAATACCAGCTGCATTATTTTAACAGTCCAGGCCTAGGCTGCCAGACTTACACTGATTTTTATTAACTGAAGCTTGTTGGTTTCCTATAGTTGCTATAACAAATTACCATGAACTGGATGGCTTAAGACAATGGAAATTTATTCTCTCACAGTTTTGATGGTTAGGAATCCAAAATCAAGGTGTGGGGAGGGTTGATTTCTTCTGAGGGCACTGAGAAAGAACCTGTTCCATGCCCCTCTCCCAGCTTCTGGCTGTTGCCAGCAGTCCTTGGTATTCTTTGGCTTGTAGACAGATCATGCCAACCTCTGTCTCTGTCATCACATGGTTCTCCTCATGTCTATATGTCTGTGTCTCTGTCTCTGTCACCACATGGTTCTCCTCATGTCTATATGTCTGTGTCTCTGTCTCTGTCACCACATGGTTCTCCTCATGTCTGTATGTCTGTGCCTCTCTTCTTATTCTTTTTGTTGTCGTTGTTTTGTTTTGTTTTGAGACAAAGTCTTACTCTGTCGCCCAGGCTGGAGTGCAGTGGCACGATCTCTGCTCACCACAACCTCCGCCTCCTGGGTTCAAGTGATTCTCCTGCGTCAGCCTCCTGAGTACCTGGGGTTACACGTGCACACCACTACACCTGGCTAATTTTTTGTATTTTTAGTACAGACGGGGTTTCACCATGTTGGCCAGGCTTGTCTTGACCTCCTGACCTCAGGTAATCTGCCCGCCTCAGCCTCCCAAAGTGCTAGGATTACAGGTATGAGCTGCTGCACCCAGCCCTTTTCTTCTTGTAATAAAGACACCATTCATGTTGGATTAAGGGCTCACCCTACCCCAGTATCACCTCATATTATTACTTATATTTGCAATTACCCTATTTCCCAGCAAGGTCACCTCCTGAGGTCCTGAAGGTTAGGACTTCAACATATTTTCTTGGGGGACAAAATTCAGCCCATAACAGGGAGCAACGGGCTTAACTGAGCAACGGACTTGCTTCCTTAATTGAGAAGAGGGTTGGTTGTGTCCAGTTGGAATGATCAAACGTGGCAATTTTGACATTGATTTGTGAGTCAGTGCTCCATGAGAAGTAAGGAAAGGGCAGTAAAGGGAATGCTCAGGGCATTTAAGAGAAGGTGAGGATAAATCCACAGTGGCTGAGCTGTGAGTTTGGGCAAAGCTAATGGTGGGAGCAGGTGAGCCACCTCCAGCAGTAGTTCCTGAGGCTCAGACACACCTCAAGAGGAGAGTTGGTTGCTGGAAGACCAAGTAGGCCCATGGAAGGGAGGAACTTCATCTGTGGAAATATTTAAATGGTTGGGATCAGCTGCCCTCAAGATTGATAACTCTAGCCTATGCCTGCCTGTTTGCCATTATCTTTTGAGAATTCTTGCAAATATATATGAAAGCCGCCATGCTACCCTTCTTCCGTGACTCATTAGCGCAAGGGTTGCAAATGAAAAGACCTGCAGGAGCCAGGAAATAAGAGAAATGAGTGAAGGGAGGTGGGTATAGAATTCTGAAAGTCCATAGATTTTTAGTAATTTAATTGGTACTGGGCCTCAGTGCTAGGGAGGATTAAGGGAGTGTTAGAGATTATATCAAACTAAAGAGCATATGCCGGCCGGTCGTGGTGGCAGGCGCCTGTAGTCCCAGCTACTCGGGAGGCTGAGGCAGGAGAATGGCGTGAACCTGGGAGGTTGAGCTTGCAGTGAGTGGAGATCGCACCACTGCACTACAACCTGGGCAAGAGAGCGAGACTCCATCTCAAAAAAAAAAAAAAAAAACAGAGCATATGCCCTGCCTGCAGAAAGAGCCACTTGGCTAGAACTGCCATGGGTAACTGTGCACGAGGGCTTTGGCTATGGAGTCAAAAAAGCAAGTGAAATTCAACTTCCTCTCTTCTCACCAAGCTGTGACCCCACTGGCCTCCCTCAGCCCAGTGGGGCACCTTTTTTATAATTTATGCAAAAGTGCAGTGTAGGCAGAGAGCAGCCCTGGCCGCAGTTCATTACTGGCAGTCTAGAATGTAGGCTCTGTATTTCCAGATGTTTGCATTTCTGAAAAGAAACTGGAAATATGCATCTTCATATGTGATCTCCTAATTTTAGGTATAAATGTTGAAACCTCCTGCACGGGCCAGTGAATCCATGCCATCAGGCTTTGTACCATCACTATGTGAGTCTTTTGTGGTAGAAAAAGGGGGGATGGCATAACACCAGTATACAAGCTTGTTATTAGAAGGCCACAGGTGAGGGCATTGATAACCCTTGCCTCCTAGAGAATTTCAGGATTAGTTACAGGAGTCAGGGGCCCAGTCAGCCCTAGCCTGACCTATCAAAGCAAACCCTTTTGAACATCTTCTGAGTGTGAATTTCTAGTGTGAATGTCTGTGAATTACTAGCTATATCACCTTGAGCAAGTCATTTGGCTTTTCTAAATATTTATTTAGTTTCAGCATCAAAGAAAACTCTTTTGGAAACTTCTTACCATGATTAAATAGGGCAAATCTATGAAGCACCTGGTATGGCTGTTATCCAATACAGCATTCGCTATTATTGTCAAGACTAGGCTTTGAGCACACACTGGTACCTTCTTCACAAGGATGGGCTGCAGCTGCATTCTTATTCTTTTCCCAGATTATCCCCTTGAGAAACAAAGCCTAACAATCCTACCAATGATTATTGCAGGATTCATCTGTGGGGAGCAGTAACCTTCATCATCACCTACTCTTTACAAGCATGACATAAATAGTCGTATTAAATAACATGAAGGGAACTTGAAGATGATCTGCATCAATTTCCTCGTTTGCCAGATGAGAAAACAAAGCCTCACAGAGAAAAATTACTCATCCATTGCCACACAGCTAAATATCAACAGAACATGAAACGCAGTTTATATTTGTGTTTTCGTTTTAACGTTGAGCTTGAAAGAAGTGTATGCTTTTAGTTGAAACTTTAAAGATTGTAGATATTATTTCAAGCAACACTAAGTAATAAATGTGTTCTTAATTGATTTGACAGTGAAATACAATTTTCCAATCTGAAATAAAATGTAAAAATGAAAATATGTGGCCCAAACCCCACCCCTCATTCTCTACCCCATCTTTGAAGGAAATAGATTGTATTGGAAACATCTTGCACTGGGATGTAATAAAAGTTTATATCTAGCTTTTTTAAGTGGAGGGTTTGCTTTGATGTCTTTTGGGGAGAACCTGGGAACAATATGCTTGTACCTTCCATATGAACATGTTGTGAGGATTAAATGATCGGTGCCTAGTACCTCATTAGTCCTCATTCCATGGTAGCTTTGATTCTCTTTCTTATTCCTGCACCACTGTGCCCTATGCCCCATTCCTGGCCAGAAAAAGTATTATGGTTGCTATACTTACACGCTATGCTATGAGCATTTTGGGGTCAAATCAGTGTCTTTTATTTTGTTTAGATCTGGAAGCTAGTACAAGAAGTCACCATGAACATACTAAGTAAAAGTTTGTTCAATTTAATTGATTTATTATGCTGCATTCCACTGTAAGAATTCAGATTGTGCTCAGAGCACAAATTCATTTACACATTCATTTGTTTATATGTTTATATCCCTACCACATGTTACAAAGGATTTAAGACTACTCAAACCAATAATATAAATATTATTCTCAAGAAACTCAAGTTGTTGTTGCTTAAATAAAAGGCCAGAATAAAACCCTAGCATGTAATTTATGAAATAACTGCCTCCTTGCACTCTGAGAACTGGTTTACTAACTGGGCTTCTCTCAGATGACAGCTCACACACTATATGATGGTTTAAAAGAAAGACTCATGGCCTGGAATCAGAGGACCCAGATCAGGAACTCTGAGCAAGTGAAAGTTCTCCAGGTCTACTTTGACACGACCAGGGTGATTCTTCACCAGATCTTCTGTAAGGTGCTTGGAGGAGCAGAGACTTCATGGGTGGCTTATTTTAAATGTTGCTCCGGTTCTCTTCTAGATAAAATAAATCTCATGACCAGCCCCTATTGGACAAGCCAGTGGGCAATACTCCCATGCAGGCTCCAACATCCAGAGCAATGAGGATTCTTGTCAGCAGGTCTTTTCTTGTAAAGAGATTTCAGAAGGGAACCACTGCAGTGAAGCCAGGTGGAGGCATGAAGATGGGTGGCACATGGTTCTGTGGGTGACATAAGGGACAGGTGATGGCTGAGGACCAGGAACCACCTCTGATGCTAATACCCCATAAGCCCCTTCAGAAACACAGACACAACCACTGAACTGGCTGATTTACCCTAAATTGATCAAAATTAAGTTTCCTGTCACAAAGGGGAATGAAGAGCCCTACATATACATTAAGTTCAGCTATAGGGAAGGTGAGCTTTTGTGCTCCTGAGCCTGTGAACTGAAATTTGTACAACATGCCTACAATTAGGTAGGTTTATTTATTTTTTTTCTGATTTGTATAGAGACATATGTTCATTATAAAAATTTTGTCTGTCTTAATTGTAACACCTGTTTAGTGAAAAAAAAATCCTTACATTTTCGTAGAACTGTATCATTTCAATGGTATGTGTGTGTGTGTTTACTGTCTTATTTAGTCCTAATGATAACTTAAAACGATAAGAATCTAGCCTTATGTTATAGATGAGAAAACTGAGGCTTATACAGCATATAAAAATTACCTGGGATCACCAACTACAAATGGGTGGAGCCAGAAATAGAACTTCTGTCTTCCAACTCTAGTGCTGCTGCCTTTTCTTTTTCTTTTCTGCAGCTCAGTTACCTTCCTTATTATAGCTCTTTGTAAAATCACCTCTTCTCTCTTTCTCAGGGCAGATCATTTCTGTCTTAGTACAAATACGAAAATAGATAGGAAAGGGCCTTGGGACTAGTGAAGGGAATCCCAAACATTACCATCTCTTTTGCACTAATACTCCCCAGATCTGAAGTTATGATTTTTTTTCTCCTCTTAAGCAACTGATACCATCCAATTCTTTAGGATTTAGTCCCATAATATTATCCCACTCTACTTTTTACTCATTTACTCCAGGGTCTTTGCCCATTTCTCCCTCCTCAAGAGCCCATTGACTAGAGGATATCAGGTAACAAGAAGATTGATGAGAGGTCCAGAGGCCACAGCTGGGTCAATGAACAGAGATCAGCAGATACTGTGTCCCCTATAAAGGAATTTTAAACACATTCATGTCTACAGTCTAACTGGAAGAAACCTCATGTTTATCACTGGGACTCAGACTTCATTCATTCATTTATTCATCATATATTTATCATGTGTTGAACATCTACTTAGTGCTAGAAACCATTCTGGTGCAGGGCATTTCAAAAGGAATAGTCCTTTAATCCTATATTTACTGAGTTCCCTTTTAGTGGTAAAAAGTAAATCAAAAGATAATTGCATCTATAGGTGCAACAATAGACCTGACCATCTGTGTCAAGGTCTGCAATTTATGTCAACTATTGCCATTATTATAGTAATCATGAGCATTATCAGTTGTACGGGTAGAGAGTATTGGCCTGAACAGATGGAAAAGTCTTCAGCAGAAACACACATTTGAACTGGGACTTGAGTTTTGTCAGGCAGTTGACAGCATATTGTATGATTTGCTTTTCTTGGTGGCAAATGCAAGTTGAGGATCAAGTGTTTCTTTCTCCAGATTTTTAAAAATATGTTTAGTTAGAACCCAGTCTCCTGCTTTTGGAAGCAATGGCTTTTAAATATGGAAGCAATTATCAAAACACCTGCAAAGAAATTTCCACCGATCATTTAAGGATTTATATAATAAAATGATAAACACCAAACATATTTTAACATCAGGACCTTAATTTTAATGGCATAGACTAAGTAAAGCTGCTCAAAAGTGCAGCTCGGAACAACTAATCCTATTTAAAAACAATCAATCTTGTTTGAGTGATGTTAAATGAAAGATCAGATATTTTAAGTCAGGGAACAACAGGAAGCTATAGTCAGGCAAAATAAGCAAAATGAACTTCTATAGACATCATCCTTGCATTATCACAGTTTCAGAGGGTACCATCTTCTGTCTTCTGAATACATACTAAGAGTCAAATGCACACATAAACCCCGATCTATCTGTTGTCACCACCTACAAGCTCATCTCACAGGCGTTACTACCTCCACACACCTGAAGACTGTTTAGAGTCCCTCATAATCCTGTAATCCTGTAAGACTAACTCCTGACATTTGGCAGCTATTTACATAGAATCAATGTTACTCCAACTCTCTGGCATGCCTAAGGTATGGCAGTGAAATGGCCCAACATCTGAGGTCACTGGCTATGCATTTTAATTTTTGTGAGAGACCTTGGCCTTTATCATTCTCACAGATATAACTAAAAATGGATGAGCCTTCAAAGAGTCACCCAAAATTCCAGGTCCCAGGCACATACCAGAGTTTAACATTAAATTGACTGCAATCTAGTTCCCGCCGAAAACTTAGCTGAGAAAAATGGTATTCATGCAAGAAGTATAAGGGCTATAGTCTCCATTTACCCTTCTAGGATCCATATATAAAATGACAAAAATAGCATTCATAAATGTGCCCATAAATGTCTTTGACAACTCAGCTCCATTTTCCCTCCTCAGGTCTATCCCATTTAATGAAGAGGTTGCAAGACGGAAAACTACATTTGTCAGAAACCTTGTTACCAGAGGACTTGCTAGCAGATTATACCAAAGCACTAGTTTGCAAAGTTAAAAGGAGGGGAAAATAGTGGAAGGTATATTATTGTTTCTCTGGCACTGGCAGATAGCAGTCAGTGGGTTTTAAGACTCATGAAATGTCGTGTGGCTTCCAGGCACTTTGCTGTAAGTGTTCACCTTGGTGTTGAAAACACTGTAAGAAATCTTCTGTGATCCTTGCATTATCCTGGGACCCTAAATGCTAGAGGCAACACAGGGGTTAAAGTCATGTGTCGTCCCTTCTTCTGGGAATGTTCTGCATTCAGACACACACATGGTTCACAGATTCATTTCATTCATGCTTCTGCTCAAATACCACTTTCTGATCACTCTTTATAAACGTGCACTCTTTCGTGTCACTTGATCCCCCACACCCTTTCCTATTCTTCATCATTGTACATATTCAATTTTTATTTTTTAATATGTGGCTTATTTACTCATTGATCTTCTATTGGAAAGTCAGCTCCAAAAAGCATGAACTTTGTTTTGTTCACTGTGGTATTCTTGGAAGAGTGCCTACAACATTAAAGGTACACAGTAAATGTTGGTTGAATGAATGAATGTTGAATACGTGCACATATAATGAAGTATAGTTATGTATTAACAATGGAGATACGTGCTGAAAAATGCTTCATTAGGCAATTTTGCCACTGTGTGAACATCATAGAGTGTACTTACACAAACCTAGATGGTACAGCCTGCTACACACCTAGGCTGTATGATATAACTTATTGCTCCTAGACTACAAATCTCAACAGCATGTTACTGTACTGAATACTGTGGACAGTTGTAACACATTGGTGAGTATTTGTGTATCTAAACATAGCAAACATAGAAAAGGGACCGTAAAATTACAGTATTATAATCTTATGAGACTGCAGTCATATATGCTGTCTGTTGTTGACCAAACAGTTGTTATGCAGCACATAACTATAGTTAATAATAATAATAGTAACAGGTAACCTATATGAGCCATTCTATATGCTAGCACTATTCTAAGTACTGACATGCATCATCCCATCCAATTCTCCCAATAACTCTGTGGTAAAGGAGGCAATGAGGATTATCTCTCAGCATTCCATTCTCCTCGAGGCAGTGTTTCTATATTGGTTCAGAGGTAGAAGTGACAGCATCAAAGGGAAGCCCAGAATCTTTATCTGATGGCTGAAGGAGAGACTTCTCTCTTCTGGATAAGAAGCAGAAAGCATGTGATACAGGATACTCCAGCAGCCATTTCACTACCACAAGCTGGATCAATGTAAGGTTGAATTTAGTAAGATTTCAAAGATGGCAAAAGACAGAGAAATAACTTGGGCCTATGGTTACATCACTGAGCTGCTGCACCAAGCCTTGCCTGAAGCTCATCCTACTTCTTTCACTTATATAAACCAATAAATTCCCTTGATTATTTAATCTAGCTTGAAGGATTTTGTTGTTGTTACTTGCAACTGAAAGCATCTTAACAAATCCAGGTAGATACTATTTAGTATCTGTGTGATCTAAAGCAAATCATTGAACTCTGCTTCTGTTCCCTCATTTTTAGAGTGAGGATAATAATACAACTTAGCTCTGGATTTGTTGTGGGGATTAAAAAATAATGTAGGTAAAAGCACCAAGCATAGTACCCAACACATAGTAAGACATTAGTACATATGATCTAACATTACTTTAAGAAACTTTACAATGAAAGGAAGAATGGAGGAGTGTAATTGTTTTAGATGAGACATCTGACCATATTTACTCCCGTGGCAACTTTTAGATGCTTCTGTTACCATGCATATGTATTTTGACACTTTGTTTACCTGTCAACCTCCTGTGAGCTTCTAGAATTTAGGAGGCAAGACCATGTCTTAATGTTCTTTGTCCTAGTGTCCCAATGTCCAGCATTGTGTAAGGCATATGGCAGGTATTTCATTGAAGTTTCTTGAACTAAAGAATTAACTTGTGAGAAACAAGCCTGAGAAGAAGAATAAAGAGTTAAGTGTTGGAAAAAGCATAACTAATGGACTAAGTTTCAGGGGCAGGCAGAAGGAGAAGTGACCAGAGCCCAGGTGGAGAGATTAGCCTGAGAAAGAAGGAAGGTTAATAACCAGCGGGATCCAATTTCTGCCCCCAAATGACCGTCATCACATTTCTTTTAGAGCTATGCACACAGCCAGGCACTAAATATTTCCCAGTGACTATGACTACAGCAAAGCTTACTAAAAACATTTGTAACAGAAAAAATATCACAGTGAACTTTCCTTCACAGGGGCTGGGGCCAGTGAATTCATGTTTATGTTACAGATGAAACTGAAAATGACTTTTTAAAGAGATAATCGTGATATGTCTTTAATATTAATATTCACTACATAATACAGTATTGTGAGAATGGAACATCTTCAACAGAGAAGCGACAGAAGTTTCATAAGCTCCCAAGTTACGTTAATAAAAATTGTAATAAATATCTTGACACTGTCTAGTAGTATTTTTAGAAATATTTCATTTTTTCTTTACCATTAGGTGTGTTGGGGGGAACAAAGCATGTATTGTTACTCTTCTGTAAACATGGATTAATCATGGATCAAATCATTTGTAGTAAACCAAGTTCAATAATACCATTGTTCTTGAATTAAGCAGCAGCAATAATGTTCCTGACACAGGGCTGTCCCTGGGGATACAGAGATAATTGAGGCATGACTCTGCCTCATAAAAAATTACACTTTTTCTTAACTCACATCCAGCTATTGATATCAATTGATATCAGGTTTAAGGAGGAAGAAGGCAATAAAAGACGGTTAAGTAAACTTGACGATTCTGCTTTTTTTTTTTTTTTTTTTTTTTTTTTTTTACAGTAGCAAGGCATCTCCTGGGGCTAATCAAGATTGAGCCCAATCTTTCATATACCTAGCTAACATTTTCCACTTTTGTGATTATCCAGCGCTCCCATGTAACCCAGGCTGCACTGGTGGGCATATGCTCCCCTTCGTGGAGATTTAAAATGTTATATAAGTAAAAAGCACAACAGAAACACCTGTTAACCACTTCTGAGCAAGTCTAAGAGGGGCAGGTGTGTGGACTGTTCCACAAGTTGTCTCAGAACCTTTATTTTTGTGCATTGGAAGATCTGTTTCTTTTCTTTTTTTTTTTTTTTGAGACAGAGTCTCGCTCTGTCGCCCAGGCTGGAGTGCAGTGGCCGGATCTCAGCTCACTGCAAGCTCCGCCTCCCGGGTTCACGCCATTCTCCTGCCTCAGCCTCCCGAGTAGCTGGGACTACAGGCGCCCGCCACCTCGCCCGGCTAGTTTTTTTTTTGTATTTTTTAGTAGAGACAGGGTTTCACCGTGTCAGCCAGGATGGTCTCGATCTCCTGACCTCGTGATCCGCCCGTCTTGGCCTCCCAAAGTGCTGGGATTACAGGCTTGAGCCACCGCGCCCGGCCTGGAAGATCTGTTTCTAATTTGGACTCTTGCAGGAAATGGTTTGCATTGCCAGAGGTAATGTAGATGTTCTTTTCAACTTTTCCCACAACTGCATCCTTTTTCCTTTGTACTCTCCTACCCCACAATTGCCAAAGCTCATGAAGACAAAAATACTTTCATTAGAGAGAGAAAGCTGCAACATGATGCATGGCCAGCACCTTGCAGAGCAAGATAGAAGAAATCAAGGTTTTGTAGATTATACATCAGTGGATAAAGCCCTAGAAATTAAGGATGTACCATAAGTACAAACTTTTGAGCAAATGCATCAGCAACGCTTTAGACTCAGTAGAAAGGTCCTAAAAGAAACAGCAGACACCCCAGCATCCGTGCCACACATGTGACTAGAGTAAGAGATTCTTAAGGAAGACACAGACTGTCCCAGATAAGGGGTTGGTTATCATCACTTCCCTAATGATGGTAGAGTACATTTATTCAATGTTGACTATGTATCAGGTGCTATGTTAGTGCATTACGTACTCAATCCATACTTACTCTAACTTGATCCAAGACAACCCTTTAAATTCACTACAATTACTGTCTTAATTATGAATAAAGATAATGAGACTCTCAATAGCAAAGATATAGAAACAACTTAAGTGTCCATTAGTGGATGACTGGATAAAGAAATTGTGAGATACGTATATATAGATATATCTATATATATATACAATTCAGTCTTTAAAAAGAATAAAATGTCTTTTGCAGCCACATGGATGAAACTGGAGGTCACTATCTTAAATGAAATAAGCCAGATGGAGAAAAGTCAAATATCACATGTTCTCACTCATAAGTGAGTGCTAAAAATGTGTACACATGGACATAGAGAATGGAATTATCAACAGCGGAGACTCAGAAGAGGGCAGGGAAAGGCAGTGGATAATGAGAAATTACAGGTAGTGGATAAAGAGAAGTTACTTGATGAGTACAATGTATGTTAGACTCAGATGATGGATCCACAAGAAACCCTGACTGGACCACTATGCAATCTGTGCATGTAACAAAATTGCACTTGTACCCCGTAAATTTATACAAATTAAAAACAACAGACAAAAAAGTAACTGCCCAAGATTACCTGGCCAGAACTCAAAGGTATATCTCTCTAACTGAGTTTGCTTGTGACCTCTATATTCCAGTACTGTTTTATCAGGGAGGAACTGGAAACTAATAGAAAAATTCATCATTGACCCTTTACGATCTGTGGTGTGTATGCTGCTTGTAGTTGCAAGTCGCATATAATGTTTTTATTCCCTAGCATGCATTTATTCGTTTATTTGAACTTTTTTCTTTCATAAAATATAACTGTAAAATAATACCTGAAATACTCCTGGAGATAAAAGACAAACATACAAATTTCAAGAAGTACCTGGAATACATACAAATTGGAACATCGCTTATTTGTGAAAGAATCAACTAGATATTCTAGAACTGAAAACGCAAGAATAAAAAAGTAAGGACCTATAGGATGAATTTAGCAGCAGTAAAATGATAAAAAAAAAATTGAGGAGAAAGATACTTAAATACATAGAAGGTTTAGCATGCATTTAATTGGAGTCCCAAAAGGAGAAAAGGAAAAGGGCAGAGGTTATAAATTCTTAAATTGATGTTGAGTTGCATATTCATTTTTCATACTTAACCTTTTCTGAAATAAAGATGTATCTTACAGTTTGATATCTTTTTTTTTTTTTTTTTTTTTTTTTTTTTGCCTAGGCTGGAGTGCAGTGGCGCGATCTCGGCTCACTGCAAGCTCTGCCTCCCGGGTTCACGCCATTCTCCTGCCTCAGCCTCCGATTAGCTGGGACTACAGGCGCCCGCCACCACGCCCGGCTAATTTTTTGTATTGTTAGTAGAGAACGGGATTTCACCGTGTTAGCCAGGATGGTCGCGATCTCCTGACCTCGTGATCCCCCGCCTTGGCCTCCCAAAGTGCTGGGATTACAGGCGTGAGCCACCGCGCCCGGCCACAGTTTGATATCTTACATATCACTTTTACTGAAGCTGGGCATCAGTTATCAATGATCATTCTTGTGCATGTTTGAATATCAAAAGGATAACCACGAAAACTTCCAGAATGGGAGGTCAGTTATTTGGAAGAAAATCTTAAGGACAATAATGCAACACTCTCTTCACCTCCCTAGGAAACAAATGTTTGTGGGGAGAGAATGAAGGAGATCAATCAGAATTGTTTAACAATGTTCTCAAAGAGGTCAGTAGTAGGCTAGCTTTACATAATTTCAAAGCCAGATTGAGAGTCTATCACTATAGCTTTTTGTTCCTTTATGGAATATTTGAGAATATGCTATACACAGACAGTAGTCAAAATGTGATCAGGAAAATTTGGATTCTTAGTGGGAAAAAGTTGTGGGAATATCTATGTTGGTAATTGTTTTGCATATATTTTCCTTATTGGGTATTGTGATGATGAATTCTATATATCAACCTGGCTTGGCCACAGTGCCCACATATCAGGTCAAGCATTATTCTGTATGTTTCCATGGGTGTATTTTTGGATGAGTCTTACTTTTATTTATATCAGTAGACTTTGAGTAAAGCAAGTGCCCTCCATAATGTGAGTGGGCCTCATCCAATCCACTGAAGGCCTGAACAGAACAAAAGGCTGGCCTCACCTAAGCAGGAGGGAATTATCCAGCAGACTGACTTTAGACTTCATGTGCAATATTGGTTCTTCTTGATTTCCCGACAGACTGCCTTTGGACTCGAACTGAAGCTCTTTCCAGAGTTTCCAGTCTGCTAGCCTCCCCATCAGATTTTGGACTGACTAAGCTTTCACAATCACATGAGCCAATTCCTCAAAATAAATATATTTATTTCTGTATACACATCCTATTGGTTCTGTTTCTCTGGAGAACTCCAACAAATATAGATCTAAACAATGACATATAACACAACTTTGTCTTAGAAAAAGAGCTTCTGCAACAAGAATAAGATCCAAATTCTTAAGTGATAAGGGTATACGTTATAGTTTAATTAATCAGCCATGAGTCTCTTCTTTTTTTTTTTCTTGGATACGTGAATTAGTCATGCAAGTTATAATTGACGGTGTTATGAACATGATGAAATAAGGTATTTAAAGAGATAATGATTGAAAAGTTCCCTGATCTCAATCTACGGATTTCAAATGTCCATTGAGTTTCAAGCATGATTTAAAAAGAAAGGAGAAAGAAAAGAAGGAAATCCACATCCAAATATAGTGAAAGTGTAGAAATAGAAAGCCAAAAACAAAGAGAAAAAACATTAAAGACATTATCTTTAAAGGAGTAACAGTAGTACTGACCCTGACTCCTCCTAATTAAAATCAGTGGAATGGATGTCATTAAGGCACTAAAAGAAAACACTTGCCAACCTAGAATTTTATAGCCAATCAAATATTTATCAAGCATAAAGATGGTGCCAGCACGGTGGCTCAGGCATGTAATCCCAACACTTTGGGAGGCCAAGGTGGGAGATTCACCTTAGCCTAGGAGTGTGAGACCAGCCTGGACAACATAGTGAGCCCTTGTGTCTACAAAAAATTTTTTAAAAATGAGCTGGGTGGGTAGTCTCAGTTACTCGGGAGGCTGAAGGGGAAGGTTTGCTTGAGCCCAGGAGGTCAAGGCTGCAGTGAGCTGTGATTGTGCCACTGCACCCCAGCCTGGGCTACAGAGTGAGACCCTGTCTCAAAAAAATAAAATAATAAAATATAAAATAAAATAAAGCTGGGATAAGATAGTCTCCAGTAAATAAGCACTCATAAAATCCACAAGACAAACTGCTCTAAAGAGTACTTAGTGGCATCCGGAAGACACACGACGAATGGAAAGCAACCAAAATGCAATATGATGGGAATAAAGCTAAATCAACATTGTATATAATGATAACAATTTGTTTCATGTTAAAATATAGAGCAAACTTATGTATACACAAAAACATGTAAGTCAAGAGAAGGTAAACAAAGTGAAAGTGTGTAAAGGTCTTTGTATTGTCCCGGAGGAGGTAAAATTACCAAGTACCATTAGATTTTGGTAAGTCAACGGTGCGTGTTATAATTTCTAGTGTAATTACTCACAATAAAAGAAGGGTTGCATTCAAACTAGTAAAGAAAAATGTAATGAAAAAATTCAAAAGAATTTGACCAAGGGATGAAAGGAAATATAATAATATAAATATAATAAAAACAAGACAAATAGAAAGCAAATATTAGGTTAAACTACCTGAACTTGTTGCTTTATAAGAAAAAAAATGGTCATACATTGCCAATTTTATCTAATTCATCCTGTAGTAAGTAGATATATCCCAGAGTCTATGAGGAATAATAATACAGGTATCAGACTTCACATTGGCAACACTGGATGAGCCAGTGAAGCAATATCTTCAGAGTTCTGGGTGGAAAAAATGCTAAATTTGGAATTATTTAATCAGCCAAGCCACTAAGAGCCAAGTTGAGATATTTTTGGACAAAGAAGAACTTAATTGTCCAAAATGGTCTTATTTTTGGACAAATAAGAACCTTAGAAGTCTGTGTCTACACACCATCTATTGAAAAATTACCCAAGGAGATATAGTACCAAAGAAAAAGCAAACCCAGGTACAGACTTGCTTTGTTTTATGACACTTTGCTTTACTGAGCTTCACAGATTGTGTGTTTTTTACAAATTGAAGACCTGTGGCAAGCCTACATTGAGCAAGTCCATTTTTCCAACAGCATGTGCTCACTTCATATCTCTGTGTCACATGTTGGTAATTCTCACAATATTTCAAAATTTTTCATCATTATTACATTTGTTATAATGATCTGTGATCAGTGATCTTTCATGTTACTATTGGAATTGTTTTGGGGCACAATGAACCTCAGTCATATAAGATGGGGAACTTAATTAATAAATGTTTGTGTCCTAACTGCTCTACTGACCAGCTGTTTCCTGATCTCTCTCCTTCTCCTCAGGCTTCTCTATTCCCTGAGACACAACAATATTGAAATTAGGTCAATTAATAACCCTACAATTGCCTCATTTTTAAGTGTTCAAGTAAAAGGAAGAGTTGCACATCTCTCACTTTAAATCAAAATCTAGAAATGATGAAGTTTACCAAGGAAGGCATGTTGAAGGCTGAGATAGGCTTCATGTGCCAAATAGCCAAGTTGTGAATGCAAAGAAAAATTATTGAAGAAAATTGAAAATGCTACTCCAGTGAACACATGAATCATAAAAAAGCAAAACAGCCTTACTGCTGGCATAGAGAAAGTTTTAGTGGTTTGGATAGAAGATCAAATCAGCCACAATATTCCCTTAAGCAAAAGCCTAATCCAGAGCAAGTCCCTAGATTTCTTCAATTCTGTGATGGCTGGGAGATAAGTGAGCAAGCTGCAGAAGAAAAGTTCGAAGGTAGCAGAAGTTGATTCATAAGGTTTAACAAAAGACTTCTCCAGAACATATAAGTGCCAGGTGAAGCAGCAAGTGCTGATGGAGAAGCTACAGCAAGTTATGCAGAAGATATAGTTAAGATCATTAGCAAAAGTGGCTATACCAAACAACAGATTTTCAGTGGTGACAAAACACCCTTCTATTGGAAGAAGATGCCAGCTTTCATAGCTAGAGATTAATCAATGCCTGGTTCTGAAGTTTCAAAGTATAGTCTGACTCTCCCATTAGAGGCTAAAACAGCTGGTGAGTTTTAAGTTGAAGCTAATGCTCATTTACCATTCCAAAAATCCATGAGCTCTTAAGAATTATGCTAAGCCTACTCTGCCTATGCTCTATAGACGAAATAACAAAGCCTAGATGACAGTGTACCTGTTTGTAGCATAGTTTACTGAGTATTATAAGCCCACTGTTGTGACCTACTGCTCAGAAAAAGATTCCTTTCAAAATACTACCGCTCATTGACAATGCACCTCATCACCCAAGATTGCTAATGGAGATGTACAAAGGGATTAATGTTGTTTTCATGTCTGTTTACACAACATTCGGTCTGCAGGCCATGAACCATGGAGTAATTTCAACTATCAAGTCTTCTTGTGTAAGAAATACATTTTGTAAGGCTATCGCTGCCATAAATGGTGATTCATCTGATGGATCTGAGCAAAGCAAATTGAAAAAACTTTTGGAAAGGATTTACCATTCTAGATGCCACTAAGAACATTGGTAATTTTGGGGAGGAGGTAAAAATATCAACATAATAGGAGTTTGAAGGAAGTTGATTCCAACCTTCATGGGTGACCATGAAGGGTTCAAGACTTCAGTGGAGAAACTAATTGCAGATATGGTGGACATATTTCTTGCATGAGAATTAAAATTAGAAGTGGAGCCTGAAGACATGATGAATTGCTGCAATCTCATGATTAAACTTGAACAAATTAAGAGTTGCTTCTTATGGATGAACAAAAAAAGTGGTTTCTTGAGAAAGCTCACCATCTATTCCTTGTAAAGATGTTGTTAACATTGTTGAAACGATAACAAGGAACTTAGAATATGATATAAACATAGCTGATAGAGCAGCAGCAGAGTTTGAGAGGATTGCCTAAAATTTTGAAAGTTCTACAGTGGGTAAAATGCAATCAAATAGCATCACATGCTGCAGAGAAATCTTCCATGAAAGGAAGAGTCAATTGATATGACAAATTTTATCTTATTTTAAGAATTGCCACAGCCATTCCAGCCTTCAGCGACTACCACCCTAATCAGTCAGCAGCCATCAATATCGAGGAAAGACCCTTCGCAAGCAAAAAGACTACAATTCGCTGAAGGCTCAGATAATTGTTAGCATTCTTAGCAATAGGGCATTTTAAAATTAAGGCATGCCCACTGTTTTTTAGACATAATGCTACTGTACACTTAATAGACTAACAGGATAGTATGAACACAACTTTTGTATGCACTGGGAAACAAAAAAATTCATATGATGGCTTTACTGCGATATTTGCTTTATTGCAGTGGTCTGGAACCGAACCCAAAATATCTTGGACATATGCCTGTAATAGAATAATATAACATACAGTAAACAGTGGCAGCTGGTTATAAACTGAAGATTAAAAAAGATATAGAAAGAAATTTAGAAACACGGCTTGGAAGATTCCTATCAAATAGCAAAGTTTTAATGTAGAGTATTGTTTCTCAATCAAGGACTATATTGTTTCCTGGAAAAATTTGATAATGTCTGAGAACACCTTTGGTTTTTACAATGGAGTGGAGATTGCTACTGACATGTAGTGAGTAGAGGCCTAGAATGCTGCTAAACATCCTACAGTGCATAGGACAGCTCTCCATAGCAAAGGACAGTGGGGCCCAAAATGTTAGTAGTGTCAAGGCAGAGAAACTCTGATGTAAGTACACATTTCCTTCATCTTGGACCAAACAATATTCTTTAGTTCTATATCAATGACATGTACAAAATAATAATATTAATATTGAGAGTCTTCAATAGGATTATGTAAAAGAATAGAACAGTTTTTACATAATAATGTAATTAAGAGAAATGGATGGTGAAGGGAAGAAAAAAATGAAAGGATGTGCACATTCCAAATCACCTGGAAATCTTGCTAATGTACAGATTTGATTCAGGAGATCTGGGATGAAGTCTGAGATTTTTGGATATCTCACAAGCTTTCAGGTTTTTTTCCTTCCTTAAAACTTTGGTTATTTTACTTTTTAGTTTTCGTGTTTTGAGATTTTACCAGGGAAGCCTCCACAACACCAACTTATTGATCACTTATTTTATGTTTTCTATTATTATTTTATTTGAATAAATAAGTCTGATTTGTTTCCTTATGATTGTTTTCCTCTCCCTTTAAAGACAAGTGAGAGCTTTTTGATTGCTTTGTATTTTAATTTTATATTTACCTTTCCTCTAGTCAGAATACCTTTAAAGCCAGAGTTTGGCTCATATGGTTGTGTTTATATAAGACATTCATTCATTTATTAATTTTATAACATTTAGTGCTCACAAAATAGGTGCCATATTCTATTAAGGGCTGGAAATACAATGGTAAATAAGTCATGCAGTCTGGTTGCAGGACTTTTGAGAAAGCACTTGCTTTCATGAGAAAATAAAAGATATAGCACTTCCTTTTTCTTCCTGCCTTAAACAAAGGAGATGACCATAAAGACCTAGAGAACTGCAGAGAAAATATCCCTGAGCATCACTGAACTGTTGAGCAAACGTTAGCAATTGCCTATCTCTAGGTTTCTAATTATGTGAGCATGTCTTCACTTCTTAAGCTATTATATTTGAGTATGCTTTTCCTTGCAGCTGAAGGCATTTCAGACCAATACAAGAAATGCAAACATTAGGGAACTGGGTCATTCCCAATGACATTATCAAGCCCTTGTAAGAATGTGTCAAAAGACAAAAATTACAATAAATTTAATTTAAATAATTTTATTGGCTTTAATTGTGATTCTAGAATTGGACAACATTTCAATTCATAAAATAGAATAAGTGTTCCAATGGGCTGAGCAGAAGAGTTTACCATTATAGACAGAGAAGGGCTGAAGTAAGCAGAAACAAAGAACAAAGAATATATTAGTTACTTTTAGACAGAAGAATAGAAAAATAACTCATTAAATAACAGGTTATTTTACGCTACCGTTTTTTCGGTGAATAAGGATTAAAGCAGAGGAAACTTAATTATTATGCTGATTAAAGATTTTAAACTGGTCTGTTTGGGTAAGTGTTATTTCCCTCTATTCTAATTACTAAGTCACCTATCAAGTTAGTTCAGGTTTGATAAAGTGGTATTTCAGCATAGCTGAGTCCGTTTTTAATTTTAATCTGGTTTGTTGGGGCCTAGTACAGGAGCTGCATCCAAAACAATGACCTCCTATAATTTTTATATAAGAAATCATTGATAGTACTGCATGGCAGATTTTATGTTAGGTATAAGTGTTAAATTGGGGGCAAGATATGTAATTTTTATTGCTTTCAAGAACAAAACTATAACTAGTGGACCAAAGTCTCAGTGAGCCAGATTTGGATTTAATAGAAATCAGAACTCTCTAACAATTATAATATTTTAGTAATGGAGTGTGTCACCTTCCAAAGACATTAGTTTCCTATCCATTACAATTTTCAGAAAGAAGTAGGAATACCATAGAAGAGATTCCAGCACTGCATGGAAGGTTAAGTGAGATGGAAAGAAACACATAGTGTTTATTTTACAGTAAGGTTCTAATATCAATTTTCAACAAATAGGGTCTGTGATATTGTGATAAGAAATATATATTTGGTGTCTGTACCTATTTTTGTCACAGAGCCCCTAAAGCCCTTGGAATTTCCTAAGTGATAAGAGAAGGGTGAATAGAATATCTTTTGTTATTCATAACAAGCTATTTTCAACCACACCTGGGTTATGTTAATGAGGTGATTCTGGAAAGCCCCTGGATAATCACAGGATGAAGGCTGGTTGCCAGGGCACCCAACCATGTAATTGAAGTGAAGGTAGAGAGCCTGGAGATTAAATTAAGCACCAATGGCCAATGATTTAATTAATCATGCCTACATAATGAAGCCTCCATAAAAACTCAAGAGAATGAAATTTGGAGAGCTTCCATGTTGGTGAACAGGGTGGTTGTGCGGGAGGGTGGTATACCTGAAGAGTACCGTGGAGCTCCACTTGCCTTCCCCATACCTCCTCTTGTTTGGGTGTTTCTGAGTTGTATCCTTTAAGATAAACATATTGTGAAAGTTATCAGATTCAAAATGGATTCATGTTTATTTTTTAAAAATCTGAAAATTAGAGCCAGGGAAGGCTATGAAAAGAGGGTTCATATGCATAAATGCCTGATGACAAAAACTATCACAAATGACTTTCAAAAACAACCTTGCATAAAGGCCATCACAACCTTACACAAAAACTACTTCTGCAAGGACATGTTTCTAGCAACTGGCTAACTTCAGACTGGTATCGCTGTTTTTATTGATCTTTATAGACAAGGATAATTATCTTAATTACCTCAAAACCACTGTGTAATCTAGCTCATTTTTTCTTTAAAATCCTTTGTCTTTTTTTTTTTTTTTTTTTTGAGACGGAGTCTCGCTCTGTCACCCAGGCTGGAGTGCAGTGGCGCAATCTCGGCTCACTGCAAGCTCCGCCTCCTGGGTTCACACCATTCTCCTGTCTCAGCCTCCCCAGTAGCTGGGACAACAGGCACCGGCCACCACGACTGGCTAATTTTTTATGTTTTTAGTAGAGACGGGGTCCTTTGTCTTTTTTTAACTCTGAATATGCACATGGTTTACTATGGCACATGTATTCTCATTGCAATGCTGTATTCCCAAATAAATATCATTTTCTTTTAAATAGCCTCTCTCTGGTTTTTTAGGTTGAACATAAATGGTGTCAGAAGTGGGATCTGAAGAAAGATTATTATCAAAAGGAATTGTTAATATTTGGAACTGGTATGCAGTACTCATTTGAGCCCTTTCAGCTCTCTGCTTCCACAACTCAGCTATTCTGCCATTGTGAGTCTTCTGTCAGGCCAAGCTTCCTTCTTTTTGTTAGAAGCTCCTGACTGTTTTGCTGTTGTTGTTGTTGTTGTTGTTATTGTTGTTGTTGTTGTTATAAGCCAACTGAAATGAAGAACCTTGCATCCTTCCTGGGATAATAAAATACTTTTTATCTTTCTGAGAAGTCCTTTAGGGTATAAGGACAAGCGTTATTCTGGTTTGAGCACTCTGGATTCACATAATTTACATTCTATCTTTGAGTAGTATCGTTCTTAGTGAATTTACTTTTAGTTCTTTCTGTTTGCCTAATTTAGTATTTTGCTTTTATTTTGGGTTGGTTATGTGTATCTGTAAATAATTTGGTTCTTTTCTGTTACTTATTTCAAAATTTCTGAAAGCAAAAATGAATATTCTAAATGGTGGGTGCAGGATGGCTAATTAAAAGTCACTGCCATGGCCACTGCCATCTAAAACACTGGTCCAAAAGGATTTATAAAAATATCTTTGCTTTCAAGAGATTAATGAGAAATAGAATGGAATTCTCAAACATTAAGGCATGCCAAGGGTTTGTGGAACTCTAGCTGACTACATATTATGACCTGTTCTCATGCACATTTTTAAACTGATGGGCAAATTACATCAAGAAAAACTCAAGGCTCAATTGGTCATTATTCAAACTCTCTAAAAATTCCCTGTAATTACAGAATTAATGTGTAGAAGCTTCCTAACTCTCTCTATCCCTCTGTTTTATTTTTCTGCCTACTTTGAATCTGCTAACTTTTCTACTGGTGTTGAGATAAAACTCTCTGCTTATAGCTTTTCAGTTAAGACTTTTAAACAGTCTTAAAGGGCTTTCAAATTAATATCTTACAAATTAAAACACTTCTATTATAAACAACAAGTTAGGCACATTTTTTAAATGTAAATTTAAATAAACCTGTTAATCAGGTTTGCCTAACAATTGCTTAGGATGACAGAATAGCTAATTGAAGGATTGATACTATGAAAGAAAATAAGTAGATAAGTGCTTATAGAAGTTAAGATCACACATGATCAAACAGGTCAAAACCTTCAGCTCACAGTAATAATATAAGGTATCTCTATCTATCATAAAAATTGCTTTGTCTGCCTCATAGGAGCCAAAAAGAAAACCAACCAAACAAAAAAACGACCCTGCTAAAATACTTCTCCATCTGCATTCATTAGTCAAGCAAATCCAACTAGCCAACAAAAAATAGATTTGCTACTAAAAGTTATGGCTATTTAGAGATTTTATTTTCCTTATACAATTCAGCCAGTCCTAGCTAAAATGTAAATATTGAAAACTGAAACCTCCCATCATTTGAAACTGAAAAAAAAGGTCTTTCAAAACCAAACCACAATGGAAACTGCTTTGCCCAATTTTGGTCCATATCCTTCATTAGATTGCCTAATGGGGTAAATAAAGGTTAACCATGTGATATGGTTTGGCTGTGTACCCACCCAAATCTCATCTTGAATTGTAGCTCCCACAATTCCCACATGTTGTGGGAGGGACCTGGTGGGAGGTAATTGAATCTTGGGGTTCAGTCTTTACTGTACTGTTCTCCTGATAGTGAATAACTCTCACAAGATCTGATGGTTTTATAAGAGGGAATTTCCCTACACAAGCTCTCCCTTTGCCTGCTGCCATCCATGGAAGACATGACTTGCTCCTCCTTGCCTTCTGCCATGATTGTGAGGTATCCCCAGCCATGTGGAACTGTAAGTCCATTAAACTTCTCTTTTTCTTCCCAGTCTTGGGTATGTCTTTATCAGCAACGTGAAAATAGACTAAATACAGTCAATTTGTACCTAGGGTAGGGTGCTGCTGTAGATACCCGAAAATGTGGAAGCAACTTTGGAGCTGGGTAACACACAGGGGTTAGAACAGTTTGGAGGGCTCAGAAGAAAATAGGAAAATGTGGGAAAGTTTGGAACTTCCTAGAGTTTGTAGGAATGTTTGGAACTTCCTACAGACTTGTTGAATGTCTTTGACCAAAATGCTCATAATAAGGACAATGAAATCCAGGCTGAGGTGGTCTCAAATTGAGATGAGGAACTTGTTGGGAACTGCAATAAAGGTGACTCTTGCTATCTTTAGCCAAGAGACTGGTGGGATTTTGCCCCAGGCCTAGAGATTTGTGGAACTTTGAACTGGAGGGAGATGATTTAGGATATCTGGTTTAAGAAATTTCTAAGCAGCAAGACATTCAAAATGTGACTGGGGTGCTGTTAAAAGCATTCAGTTTTAAAAGGGAAACAGCATAAAATTTCAGAAAAATTGTAACCTGACAATGAGATAGAAAAGAAAAACCCATTTTCTGAGGAGAAATTCAAGCCAGCTGCAGAAATCTGCATAAGTAACAGAGAGTCAAGTGTTAATCACCAAGACAATGGGGAAAATGTCTCCAGGGCATATCAGAGACCTTTGCAACAGCCCCTCCGGTCATAGTCCCAGAGGCCTAAAAGAAAAAAATAGTTTCGTGGGCCAGACTCAGTGCCCCTCTGCTCTGTGCAGCCTAGGGACTTGGTGTCCTGCATCCCAGCTGCTCCAGCCATGGCTAAAAGGGGCCAAGAAACAGGTTGGACTGTTGCTTCAGAGGGTGCACACCCCAAGCCTGGGCAGCTTCCACGTGATGTTGAGCCTGTGGGTGCATGGAAGTCAAGAATTGAGGTTTGGGAACCTCCACCTAGATTTCAGAAGATGTATGGAAAAGCCTGGGTGTCCAAGCAGAAGTTTTCTACAGGGATGGGGCCCTCATGGAGAACCTCTGCTAGAGCAGTACAAAAGGGAATTGTGGGGCTGGAGCCCTGACACAGAGACCTTACTGAGAGCTGTGAAAAGAGGGCCACCATCCTCAAGATCCCAGAATGATAGATCCACCAACAGCTTGCACTGTTCACCTGGAAAAGCAGCAGACATTCAATGCCAGGTCATGAAAGCAGCCAGGTGAGGAGGCTGTACCCTGAAAAGCCACAAGGGCAGAGCTGCCCAAGACCATGGGAACCAACTGCTTGTATCAATGTGACCTGGATGTGAGACGTGGAGTCAAAGGAGATCATTTCAGAGCTTTAGGATTTGACTGCCCTGCTTCATTTTGGACTTGAATTTTGGAGTGGCTGTATTTACCCAGTGCCTATACCCTATTGTATCTAGGAAGTAACTAACTTGCTTTTGATTTTGCAGGCTCAGATGAGACATTGTACTGTGGACTTTTGAGTTAATGCTGAAATGAGTTAAGACTTTGGGGGACTGTTGGGAAGGCGTGATTGGTTTTGAAATATAAGGACATGAGATTTGGGAGGTGCTGGGGTGGAATGATATAGTTTGGCTGTGTCCCCACCCAAATATCATCTTGAAGTGTAGCTCTCACAATTCCCATGTGTTGTGGGAAGGACCTGGTGTAAGGTAATTGAATCTTTGGAGTGGGTCCTTTCGATGCTGTTCTCGTGATAGTGAATAAGTCTCATGAGATCTGATGGTTTTATAGGGCACAAGATCTCCTTTTGCCTGCCACCATCCATGTAAGACATGACTTGCTCCTCCTTGCCTTCCTCTTCAGCCATGTGGAACTGAGAGTCCATTAAACCTCTTTTTCTTCCCAGTCTTGTGTATGTCTTTATCAACAGCTTGAAAATGGACTAATATACAATGTTAACAGAAATATAATTTGTATCCAAATATCTTTTATAAACAGATGAGTTAATATGTTTTACTGTGTCAAGACTAACATTCTAAATAAAAGCAATGCTATTTTTGGGTGTGTACATGTGTTTAGGTATATTTATGGACATGTACATGTATTAAGCTGTGTATTGTGACTTCACGGTAAAAACTGTTATAGTCAACCAGAAATCCCTTAAGAAATTCTATTCAGATTGGCTTTAATGCATTAGTGCTTATATAAACTGTATAGTCACCAACCCAAATGGCTTTTTGTTCACATGACTTGAGTAAATCTTTAAAAAGCTGGTTTTTATATTGTTGGTAAAATAAAAATAAATATCTTCAAAATAGCATACATTTTTGCCTGAGTTTACTCATCAGACAATTATATATTTGTCTCTTTTTAGGTGTCAAGGTTTGATACAAAGGTTATAAAACTATAAATTTAGCCTAACACTAAATGATCTTTGATTGTATAATTATTTGATAACTAAGGCTAATTTAATATTGTTGGTTTTAAACAAGAACAGGTATATCTTCTGAGTTACCAGAAAATATCCATATATTTTTTACTTAGGTAAACACCTGACATTCACAGGGTATAATAATGGCTAAGAGGAAAATAACTTGAAATGTTGACTAACTTTGTCTAATATCTTAGGTTTCATAAGTAATCTACTTATAATACTTAAAAATAAAGTAAGTAAATGTAAATGCACTAAATATTATAAATAAACTTTTCATGTAGTTTAAAATCTTAAATTGTGTTATGTTTTATTAAGTGATAGATTAACTATCTGGATAATTTCCAAATAAGATAAAAACTAAAATATATTACTGATAATAATATGTTCTTGACTTCTTAAAATTTTATAACAAGACTAAATATATCACATTATTTGGTGTATTTATACATATAACAATTATGTTACGAGGAAACAGGTTTCTAAAAACTGTAAAATGGTTTTCATCTATCAGATACTGATATGTGACAGTTCAAAATTGCTTGCTAAAAATTAAGGTTATTGAGAGTTATAACTAATTATTGTATATATAATTTTGTATTTAAAGTGTACCAAAATGAGATTTTTTAATGACAGAAAAATTATAAGAAAGGCATACAAATGTATTCCTCATTGAGAAAAAATAATTTCATTGAATTCAGAGGTTATCTAAAGGTTGTTAAAAAATATAGATTTATGAAGGAAATAAATAAAGGTTGAAAGGAAAAAAATAGGAGAAAAATAAGTTAAGAAAGTTACAGACATGAAAATGTATTTTTTGTAAGGAAGGTTAAAAAAAGAAATAATTTTGAATGAGAAAGAATCTTGTATGATAAATTTTTGTCCTTAAGTGAATGACTGATTATTTATGAAAGAGGAAGTACAGGACAAAGAGAAAGTCTAAACATGTTGTCAAAGGTTTGAGCAAGTCATAATAAGGCTCATGAAGGATACTTTAGATAAAATGAATTTTGTGTGGGACCAAGTTGACTATAATTAGCACTCGTAAACTTGGACATACTCTTCCTGTGTCTGATTAAATTCAAGTACCTTTTTCATCAGTTTTGACTTCTGGTTTATCTAAATAGGCTTCCCAAAAGAAGGGGCAATCACATAAAAGGAGTTTTTTTTTTTTTAAACTTTTTTTGGTAACTGGACTAAAATATAACACATGTTTTATCAGGATAATTTCCTGTTTTATATTTATTAGTTTTTTGATTACTTAGAAATAGTGAACTTTGAAAGGCTCAATGCTTCTACATCCATGCACCTTTCTGTACTTCTTTTGAAGTCTTTCAATTACTATTCAGTTAACTGAATGACTATTATTTCATAGTGATGTGTACTCTCACTTTAGTCAAATATTTTGAATGTTTTGATGTCTTAGACATGCTTCCCCAAGATAAACATTCTAAAGTAAGTGTTTTTGACCAAGGATTAACTTTGAGATTATCCACTTGGGCTCCTGTAGAGCATCAGAGAATATATCTCTCATCTTGTAGACATATTAAATTATTAGGTTTATTTAGTAAATTGTATGGGAAGCATTGTCAAATGATATGCCAAACCTTCTTTCAGTTACATTTATGGGTATGTCCTAAAATTACATAAAACTTTTAGTAATAAATTATGTAATCAGTCTTATTCTGGATATGATGTTTTATGGCACAAAAAATTAATTTTTTTGTCAATTACTTATTATAATGAATGTCCATCAGATTTTCAACCATGGCTATTCTAAATTTTTGTCATCCACAGTTATTGCTTTAAATTCTTCTCTAAAGGCGTTAGCAATCAAATTCCTGGAAGAGACTCTGAAGAGTACTCTAAAATACAGTTTTCCACTAACTTTAAGATCAGTGGACTAAATTAAGTTTTTTCAAAACTCTAATGAAGAAACTGATGGGTTCATAAAACTTCTAATCATGCTCAAGCAGGATAAAAAATAATTACATGAGAGTGAATAACCGATAATGTTTTATGACATTTAATTGAAACATTGTTGGTCCTTACTTAAACATTTTGTTTTTCATATTTAAGAAAATTTTCTTTGGTAAGCTATCTATAGTTTACAGCAGTTTTGTAAAGCATACTTTTTTAAACAAAGATAGAAACATTTGATTTGTATGCCTACTTGATTACTCTAAAATTTGAAAACTATTCCTTTGTATTCTTACGTCAATATGGTTATTTGCATGTCTAATAACAATCTGCTCTTTCTTTATGGCAATATACAACTGGTTATATTACCAAAATTTTGCATAAAATATTATATTTGAGCATGTGTATAGAACACCTGGCTTCAAGGGTTCCCAGCATCACAGTAAGTAAATAAAAACTGTCACTTCTGTGTAGGCTCAGAACTTTAAGACTGTAGCTAAAATTAAAATCTGCCTTAGATTGGCTTCCTAATCTCAAAACGTTTTAAAATTTGAGATTCCTATGTGATCTATGTAGAGAGAAAAAGTTACGTTTTTAAAGAAAAGCTATAATACACCTGTTATTAGATTGCAATTCTATATACTGCTTTCAAATGTTTTTATCTACCTATAAACGAGGCTAGATCCTTAATCCTTCTATATTCCTCCAATAACACATTTTTTTCATGAAGTTACTAAAAATGGAAACTGTTGTGCTCATAAAGCCCTGCAAGCTAATACTAGATGAATTTTAAGGAACAAGTATGGTGTCTGATGTATGGGCCACACAAAAAGTTCACCAAACTATCTGATGTCATACCAGAGACATTTAAACTACAAGCCAGGATGAGAAATTGATGTTTTCATGCTGTAGACAACTTTTTCCAAGACACCAAAACAAGGCTATATATTGTAACAAAACTCTTACCCTTCTCAACGTCTATCTTTTCTACTTGGCAGGGTAATAGTCATTTGATTTATTCAATTGGTTGCCTTTAAGCAAGAGGTTTTAGGCTCAAAAACATTATGCAAACTGAGATTGACATATTACTATTAATTTTACTTTGTGTTTTCCCTTTTTAGACTCTATATTTGTTACTAGTTAAATTTTTGCAGAATTACAACCCTTAACAAAATAATGCTGGGCCAGCACTTTGATAGCAAAAGACTATGAAACAGACAAAATTAAACTTATTAATGGACTCTAGGTAGACTTAGCCTCAGGACTACTCCTTTCAAACCTTTCATGTTGCTCAAATATGGCTAAAAGGGTTTTGAAACTGAATCCAAAGCTATCAGTCACTCCCTCTGATGTGGGACTAGACTAACAAACTACTATAGGTCCATCCTGACCCCAAGGGACAATAAAAACCTAACTACAGATGATTGATCAGTGATGCTTTTGAAGAAAGATATTGATCAAAAGACGGAAATGTGAACATTGTTAGATCAAAATGGAGTCACTTGTGTTGAAAAAAAAATCCTGACAAATAGAGCTACGAAGTTTAAGAAAGGGTTTTTATGCATAAATGCTTGATAACCAAAACTATCACCAAAGACTGCCAAAACTGCACATTTGCACAAAGGCCATCGAAAGCTATTTTTTGATACTTCAGCGAGGACATTTGCCCAACAATAGCATATCTAATTTCTGACTAGCATCACCCTTCTTATTGCTCCTTGTAGTCAAGGATAATTATCTTGAAACAATTATACAATTCACTTCAATTGTTTTTAAACTTTTGTCTTCATTTACCTCCTTGAATATATACATAGTTTATTATAGCACACATATTCCCATTGCAATGCTCTGTTTCTGAATGTGTATCATTTTCCTTTAGGAATCTTCTGTTTTGTTATTTAGATTGAAGATGTAAACATAATTAAAGTGTTTATCTGAGTCCTGTAAGTCTTGATAGCAAATTACCAAACCCAAAGAGGGGTCTTGGGAACCTCAATTTGTAGCCAAGTTGGACAGCTGTATGGGTAACCTGGGGACCTTTACTTGCAATTGGTATATGAAATGGGAAGTAGTCTTGTGGGACTAAGCCCTTAACCTGTGGGATGTGCACTAACCTCAGGTAGTCAGTGTGATAATTGAATTGTAGGACACTCAGTTGGTACCCAGAGAGTTGGAGAATTGGTTAGTAAGAGTAAAACAACCACACATATGGTGTCAGAGTAAAGTTTTGAGAGTGTAGATGAGTATTTAGAATAAAGATAAACAAGGAGTTCTTCTTTCAGAGAAGAAAATGCAGTTTCCTTTAAAGGGTCAAATCAAAAAGGCTTTAAATAAAAAAACTTATTTAAAACTGTTAAATCCCAATTAAAATGACCAGAACACCCAATTCCTCATTTCTAATTGAGATTATTCAGGCAGGCCAATTAGAGCTAATAGTAAGTCCATGCAATTCCCATTCATAATAATATTAATAAAACCTTTAATTTACATATAAAGTATGATTATTTTTTCTTTTTTTATGAGTTTACTACAAAACCTAGACTTTTAAATATATTGACAGGGTAAATTTACATAGGACTAATAAAAGCTGCCTACTGGATGAGTTTTGATTTAGCAAAAGAAAGAAATTCTTACTTTTAGCTAAAAATACTATGCAAACAATTACAGTTATAACTCTAGGTAATTATTTCATAATGTTGACATTACATTAAAGTCCAATATGTTAAGATGTGATTTTTAAAAATTTTGACAAAAGTTATAATTTAAAACAAAACAAAACAACTCAATGTTTAGGCCTACAATGAGAGCCTTGCCAAGAATCGCATAACCACATATCCCTCTACCCACACAAAGGGGAAATAGCATATACCTTTCAAATTATATGATTCACTCACTACCTGAGAGATATAGAACATATGACCTAGGCCACTCTGGAGGAGTTAGAACATATTTTAAAAGATAATTATAAGAAATAAGTCACTTTTAAAATTACTGTGGAAACAATATAAATTCACCATGCTATTTGTACAGCATTCAAATTGTGTTCCCCTAGATTAAGCAATTTGCTTCTCTCTGGCAAATGCCATGTGAACCATATTAGGGTCTCCCATTGCATTTATTGAACACAGGCAAATATAGGACCAAGTACTGTGTTAGGTGTTGGTGTATAAGGGTAAACAAATGCAACGTGATCCTAGATTTCATAGACTTTATTAGTCTTGTTGCCATGAACATCACATAACCAAAATGCAATGGAATATGACATTGCTGGTTTATTCTTTCTAAGGGAAATACTTTCTTTACTGTTTTTCACATCCTAAGTAGAGACAGGTTCACTCTCAAGAAATGCAAGCTTACCTATAAATAAGTCAATAGTTTCTCGCCAACATTTATGGTTATATAAACCTATTGGACTATTGGTTCTGATTTTAGTTAAGTAAAATAAACATAGATTACACTTCCAAACTCTTTGTGTGTAAGTTAATTTTATAATACAAAATATAAGTTTTCAAATCTGTGATTGTCTCATTAATATTTACAATGGGTGCTTTTCCACTCGGTTTTTTGTTTCCTTCTAAGGTACAGGTAGTTTCATCTTTGCATCAACGATTTCTTTTCATTTGAAATTTTTACCATTATGAATATTTCTTAATGTACAACTGTGGAGAGGCTAATCGACCCTTTCAAAACCAGACATGTTTTCATATAAAAGGTCCATTTTGCTACAGTTGGGTAACTAAAGCAGCAACTGGCTTCAGCAATGTAATAGTTCAGGAACAGATTTTTCAGGAACAGATTTTCTCTTTCCCCAACCCTACCACTTTTCTTTCTAAATCCACTTCCAATTGAAAAATATTTTAAATCCAAGCCACTTACATTGCTGAGTCATGCTAAGTTGTGCAATATTATGTTACATTCCATCTGGCATTAGTTAATATGATAAGATGTAGAATATTTAATTTTCATTTAAATATGTGTTTTAGGTATAAATATGTTTCAAGATGCTTCCTATAATTCAGAATTTATCTGGCAAATGTCTTTTACAGATAACCCTTATTATGGCCACTAAGACTACACATAAATAACATTCATTGTATTAAATGTGCTTTTCCCATCCAAATGTTACAAATTATTGGCATTCAATTGAAGAACTTGTTAAGTATATAAAATTTTGTACCCACTAGAATCTGGAATATGCCTTGAAGCAAGTTCTGTTTACAGACAAAGTCTGTAAGATATCCAAATACCACTGTGATGTGTTTACAGTTTATAAAAGAATTAAATATCAAGTCCTTTTGGGTGTGCATTTCTAAATGAGCATTAAATGAATTGAAGGAAGAAACTAGAAAATTTTCATATTTGGCACATGTCGAATGAATAATTGCATTCATCTCTTCTTCACAGTTTATTTTTGGTTGCTAAGGGACTCTCTAATTGTCATTAAGGTCATGACAGGGGATTAGCTTACTTTTATAAGTGGATTTCACCTGGAAATGTCATTCCTATGCAATCGACTGTATCATCTTGGGTCTATGAGCAATGATGCTGAATTACAGACAGATGGAGAATTTTGAAAAGAGTTCCAACTAATTCTGACAGCCATCACTTCCCACCCTCTTTGGTTAAAAATTAACTTTCAATAGTGGGAAAAAGATGATGAAACCTACCCAATATCTACAAAAGATGTTAAATATCATGAATTTTTATCCATAATTTCTTTTTTTGGGAGATAGAATGAGTCGATCTGAAGGGAGATATGAAGATTACTAAATAAAACCAAAGTTTTTTCACATAATACTGCCTGCCAAATTAAATTTACAAGCATGAGGAAGCAGCTTCCATAGAAAAATAATTGTTATAAGAGTCAAAATGTATTGTGTTAGTTACAAAGAAGTGCTAAAGTTCACCTGCACAGAGTTTATTTAGTTCAATTTGTTCTCAAGGCTTGTCCTCTAAATCTTCCCATGAAAGGAAAGACAGCAATGGAACACTTCTTCAAGATCATCAAAGTACTTGAAGTATTTAAGGGAGTACCTTTGGCTGGCTGGGTACTACAAAGAGCCAATTAGGGTTGTTCACTACTTTAAAACAGACAAGATAACCAATAGGGAAGACTCTCTCATTATAGGCTTTGAAAGCAATATTTAGGATCATGGACTTTCAGCCTTTAGCAGTGTAAGCACCAAATTGCTTGAATGATTTATACTCTAGAGTGCAAGTATAAGGGGGGCTTTATCAAATTAATGGCCAATACTTGTATTTAGTGGAGTTAAACACTGATATTTAAAAAGTCCATGTGAAGGATGGCCAAGATACATAGGCTTGTGTTGCTGTAATTACCAATAGATTGCCTGTCTTTTCCTACCATGTATATCTCTTTTTGATACTTTCCAATTCCTCCTGGCTTGGCTGCTCATGTGCCAGTGATGGCCAGGCAGGGAAATGCAAGCCTTTTTGATACCAATTTTTGGCTTCTTTTTATTAATTTTAAAAAAGCTTATTAGGAAAAGAGGGAAGATTGGTTATAAGGGAAAATTGGTAGATTTTTGTAAGATGCATGAGTAAAAAACAGCAATGTAAAAATGTATGTTGTAGTGTAAAAATGTAAAAATATGGTAGCATTAATTATTATAATAAAGATAGTTTGGGCTAGGATGAAAACTTGAGGACAGGTACTTAGTTGGAGTTAGTGGAATTGAATAATGTAGTTATGGATCATCTGTGCACAGGAAATAATTTAATTGAGAAACTCAAAATAATGTTCTAATTTTGAGATATACCTATCTATATCTATACTTATCAAGTAGGAGGGGCAGAGGAGGGAGTGAATATTAACACATTAGACTTTAAGCCATCACCCTAACACATAATATAAATAATGTGATATATGTACATCACATTTATATATACATATCACATTTACTTTTTGTACTCTATTGTGTATACATATATATTGTAAGTTCTTGTCCTTTAGACATTCCATACACAATGAAATACAAAAAGCCATAAAGAAATAAAATTCTTACAAAACCCATAAAAAAGAATGAAATTATATCCTTTGTAGCAACGTGGATAAAACTGGAGGCCATTATCTTAAGTGAAACTGCTCAGAAACAGGAAGTCAAATACTGCATGTTCTTGCTTATAAGTGGGAGCTAAATAATGTGTACACATGGGTATGGAGTGAGAAAGGATAAATAACGAAGAGACTCAGAGGGTGGAATGGGGAGTGGAAAGAGGAATGAGAAATTACTTAATGGGCACAGCGTACATTATTTGGGTGATGGTTACGCTAAAAGCCCAAACATTACTATTGCACAATATGTTTATGTAACAAAACTATAGTTGCGCCCCTTACATTTATACAAATAAAAAATTTAAACGTGGCATATCTTTGAAAGTTCATATAGTATATGTAAGCATTTTATGTTGGGAGGTTTGGGAAAAACGAATTTCTCACATCTCTTTTCTGGATTCAAAACCAACTGAGAAATAGACATAAATAAGATCTGGGATGGGCGTACTAACAAAATACAGGGCTTTCTACTACTTCTTCACCAAGTTTAAATCTTGGTTCTTATCAAGCCAGCCCCATGAAGAAACATGATCTACCCAATGTGCTTTGAACACAAATGAGCAAAAATGGAAATGCTAAGAGGAGGACAGTGGGGCTCTTGGCTTGTGTACCGACACTGGCTGTTTACTGTATGGAAGTAAAAACTGGGAAAACAAAGGCCACGAGAAGGCAAAAAGAGATTTGAGAAAATGGAGCAAGAGGGATGGCTATACGTGAAATAGAGTAATAGAGTAGTAATACTTTAACTCAACCCAATAGAGCAATGTGGAACAATGGATGATGGTATTTTACAATCCCAGATTATATAAATCTTTTCTTTTTTGGGAAGAGTGAATAAGAAAGCAAAGAAAGAAGATTCTCTATTTCTTCTCAAAGAAAGAGAAGAAATGTTACTTTCTATTTCATGGGTAAATGAAAGAATGTGTAAAGATGAAGAAATTTTTTATTCCTTACACTGCTTTGTCATTTTCCTGCTTGAATTATTTAAAACTTTTAGTTGCAATGGACAGAAAATAAAAGTGGCTCAACACACAAGACTTGTACATAAATGTTTATAGCAATTTAATTTGTAATAGCCCCAAAATGGAAAGAATCAAGATGTCCTACAGTAGGTAAATGGTTAAACAAATTGTGGTACATTTGCACCATAGAATATTGTTAAGCAATAAAATGGAATGAATTATTGATATATGCATCAACTTGGATGAATCTAATGGACATTACGGTGATTGAAAAATAAAGCCAGTCTCGAAGGGTCGTATACTATATTATTTCATTTATATAACATTCTCAAAATGACAAAATTATGGAGATGGAGAACAGATTAGTGATTACCAAAGGTAAGAATGGATAGATTTGATTACAAAAGAGCAACAGGAAGAACTTTGTGGTGATGAAATAATTCTGCATCTCACTTTTGGTGGTGGTTACATGAATATACACACGTGATGAAATGGCATAGAACGATTCACACATATTGCACTAATGTCAATTTCCTGGATTTGATATTATTCTACGGTTACTTAAGAACAACTGGGAAAAACTAGGTGAAGTGTACACAGGACGTCTCTGTACTCTTTTTGCAACTTTGTTTGAATCTATACTTACCTTAGCATAGAGTTAAAAATTTGGCTCAAATGAAAAAGTGAATTACTTGGTTTATCGAATTTGGCAGTGCAGGAGTTGAATCTAGGTAGCCTCAGGCAAACCTGGATTCAGGAGCTCACACAATGTCATCTGGAGCTTTTTCTCTTTTTCCTTTTCTAGGTTCTGCTCACTTTTCCGTGTTGACTTAATTCTCTAGACAGCTTTCTCCATGAAGCTGGGAAAGACACCAGAGATTAAGGCTTACATGATTCTTATACCTTGTAACCTGGGACACAAAGTCTCTTACAATCTTAGGGAAGACTAAATTTTGGATTAATTCTCTTGGAACCAATCACTGTTGTCAGGAAGACCTTTTATGATTATTACACTGATGGGCCTTAATGTGCTGGGGAAAAACAGATGTTTGTGTGTGTGTGTGAGTGGAGTGTGTGTCTTCACGTGTGTGTGCACACAAGGATAGCTCCATTGGGATCTCACTGAGGAAAGGAATGGTTTCCCAAAGAAGTGAGATGTTTTAATCAGTCAGGTTACATGGACCTGGCAAAATAGCAGATATCTACTATACTACTCAAATATCACAGTGTAGATATGAACAAATACTTGATACTCTAACTTGTAAAACATTTAAATATTACTATAACAAAGAATGTTTACAGGTTTAAATGTTACTTACTTTTGGAAAGAAAAGGCTGGAAAGACTGAACAAAATTTAGTAATTAACCCAAAGCCTAAAAGAAATATAGTTCCAGGATGAGTGGCAAAATTAATCTCACCATTGTATTATAAGTGAAGATGGTCAGAAATTCACCATAGTCTTTAAATTATATAGGAAACTAAGGTTTTATATGTAAAACGATTAGTAGTTGAAACAGGTTAAAGTTTTAGAAAAAAAGTACAGGCAGTCTAATGTTGATCTAATAATTAAAAATACCCATGTATGCATTCAAACTTAGAAAATACCTTTTATATAGGCCCAAAGCCCACTGTGATGATTATTAAGCTCAGTGGTAGATGGGGATGTTTTACTGAGTTGGGATCATTTTAGGTAATACTCCGTAGCACAAGATGGTGAAGAGATTGTTGTTTGCCAGGGATGTACACTGAGTGAGAAGATTCTCTTCAAGGTGTAGGAGCAGAGCTAACATAAGACTAATAAAATAGTTTGATCCTTCAGACTTAATTTGAGTAGATTAATATTTTTAACTTGATATGAAGAATTCAGGGGAACAGAGAACTTGGGAGAAAAGAACATTTTGAAGTACCATTTTGTATTGATTAAGAACTGTGGTGGAAGTTAAGAATCTACATTAACAATTGTTATTGGGAAGAACAGGAGGGGTTAAAAATTTTTAAAAAGACTTAAAATTATTCTGAAATAACCACACTAAGGAGATAATGGTAAAGGGATGTGTGCCAAGGGTGGTGATATTAGAAAGGATTTCCAGCATTTCATATTTGAGAAGTGGCTTGCAGAGGGGAAGTTTATTCTGCAGAGATGAGAAATAAGGCTGAAGACATAGTATTTGTGTCCAAGGTTCTGATCATAGAACTATTTTCCTCTCATGTGTCTACTCTTCTTCATTATACAGATACCTTTCACCTTCCACCTTGTTAAAAGTATAAGAATGCATATATATTTTTAAATTTTGACTTCCGAAAAAATACAGATACTCCTCCACTTTTAATGGGGTTACGTCTTGATAAACCCATTGTAAATTTAAAGTCTTGTTAAGTCGAACTGTGTGGCTGACTGGGAGCTACGGCTTGCTGCTGCTGCCCAGCATTGTGAGAGAACCCGTACAACTATTCTGTTTTTCACTTTCAGTACAGTGTTAAATACATTACATGAGATATTCAGTACTTTATTATAAAATAGCCTTTGTGTCAGATGATTTTGCTCAACTGTAGGTTAATAAAAGTATTCTGAGCACGTTTAAGGTAGGCTGGGTTAAGTTATGTTTGTAAGTTAGATACATTAAATGCATTTTTGACTCAATATTTTCAGCTTATTATGGGTTTATCAGGATATAACCCGAGGAGCATCTGTATGTACATATAAATGACAGAAATACCTCAGAACTAAAGTTCCCCAACAGGTCTTAACTTCAGGGTCTAATCCCTATAGTGGCTGCTATGTAGAACTTGCCATTTACAAGGATTGAGTGATTTGTAAGATGATGTTCATTCAGAGAAGTATGGACTATCTATCAATTACTACCTTTTGGGGGAAGTCACAGGAGGCGATAAGCTTAGTACTCAGCATATGCATTAAAAAAACAACTGCCCTGTGCTAATTCCTGAAACATACGTTTATATTTTGTCTTAACATCCCAGTTGTGTCTTCAGACTTTGAATATGGAGTCTTAACACAAAAAAATTTAGGATGTAAACCAGTGGTTTTGTAACATATCTTACCTTGAGTGGTTAACAACTTATGGGCAAGTTGTGAATATGCAAAAAGCATTATATGTGTGAAAGTTTGATCGTAAAAGAAACAACATCCTTGAAAAATCAGTCCATAGGATTTGTGAATGCCTTCAGGGATACTAATTACTTTTCTACATGTACTAATAACAATACTTTATTTTTGTTTTAATTTTTTTAATTTTCTGAGATGGAGTCTCATTCTGTGCCCAAGCTGGAGTACAGTGGCACAATCTCAGCTCACTGCTACCTCCGCCTTCTGGGTACTAGTGATTCTCCCGCCTTAGCCTCCTGAGTAGCTGGGATTACAGGTGCCTGCCACCATGCCTGACTAATTTTTATTTTCAGTAGAGACGAGAGTTCACCATATTGGCCAGGCTAGTCTTGAACTCCTGACCTAAAGTGATCTACCTGCTTTGGCCTCCCAAAGTGCTGGGATTACAGATGTGAGTCATTGGGTCCAGCCCATTTTTGTTTTCAATATAAACAATGTTAGCTAGATATAATTTGCTTATAATTATAAAATGCATTGAATAAATCTCAAATCTGGATATAATTTACTGAACTTCACCCACAAATTAAAGCTAATTACCAGTCACAAGTCAACAGGTGACTCAAATTTATTTTCTGTAGTAGAGATGCTTTTTGTATAGCTATCCATATGCAGTGTTAGCCACACTGTAGATAGAGGTATTTTATACCAACTGTAGTTCAAAAATCCCAATTCTGCTACTGTGGAATTTCATAGCTGTGGAATTTTTGGCAAATTACTTAATTTTTCCAAGCATCTTTTTCAATTAGAAAACTAAATATGTTATTTAGAAATCATCATCTGAAATCCTCATGGCTAGGTGTTTTATAATTCAGTATTTTTTTTTTGTTTCAGAAATGCAATATAGTGCATATACTGTATTTATATATAACACCCTCACCCCACTGGGGTCTGGGCTAATACTCTATAACTGAACATTAACATTTCTGCATCAAAGCCTCTGAATGTTTGTACTAAGTAGGGTAAAGACAATTAATAGACTCATATTAGCAGAAGTCAGGTTTTACTGACAAAAATTATACAAAACCTGATTTTCAAAATCTGTGAAGTTTTGGAATTGAATAAGAAGTTGAACATCTGTAACAATTACTTTAAAAATTATTTAATTGATAAAACTTACACATATTTATCATGTTCAACATGAAATGTAGCATCTACTTTAAACGCTTGTTTGAGGAATAAGTGAGAAATACATTTAAAACATTTATTATGTAAGAGCTCAAAAAAGTATGACTATTATAATGTGCTCATTAAGAAATGTGGACTGAGGGCCCCTTTGCAAATAAGGGGTCACTTTATAAGGCTTGTGATTGGAAGTTGGTCTCAAAGTATGGTCAGACTATCCTATCTGATTCCAGAATTTGCAACTTCATTAACACCAAAGCTCTTGTGGAGCAGTTACTGTAGATATTTCCAAGTTATTTAAATATGAAAGAGTCAAAGCATAAAACAAAATGCAGTTGTTATAAATATGAATCCCTCTTCAGTTTAACAATGATATATACATATACATGTATATGTGTATATATGTGTAGTCAGTTCTGCTATATATATATACAGCATGTATATCTATATAGCATGTTTTCTGTAGATGCTTTTATATGTATACATGTATACATATAAATGTAGTTTTGCTGTATATATGTGTGTGCGTGTATAAATATATATATATATAGTCAGTTCTGCTGTAACTATTTTTAAAGTACAAATTTGCTCCTATGGCATTGGTACATTAAGAAACCATTTGAGCCTAATGTGAGTTTTGTACCTGGTTACACAAGCTTTCATCTGGATGAAACATTAGGTGAATAGAAAGCTGTACTCAGAGGTACCAAGCTACATCAGAATATTCAAAATGAACATACTTCATGACAGTGGGCCACAGCCATCTGCATCTGGCATTATAAATTCCTGTCTGAAATCGGACCACCCTCCTTGCATAACTTTGCATAGCATTTTGTGTTTTAGGAACACATACACCATGTTATAGCAGTGCTATTGTTCACGACATTTGGTGTGTACTTTACCTACCTTTGGCATGTAAGCAAAGTCAAGTATAACATCCAGGAATGTAGGAACATGTTCTTTAATTTTAAAAGGTAGGAAAGCATAATATAATCTTATTTTTTAAAATGTTACTCTGCAAAAATCAAAATTTATTTTACTTAGGTCTTAATAAAAGTGAATGAGAAAGATTGGTAGAATTAGAATTAATGTATTGAAAGTGATTATTTCAATATGATAAATAAGATGACTCTCTTGAATATATTCCACTAAATCTCTACCATCATAACTTTCTAATTTCTGTCAATTTTATAACCATTATTAATTTAGAACATTGTTGTTCCAAGTATGTTTTTAGGGATAGCACTAGCTCTTTAGTGAAAGGATTTTTTAAAATATAAAGAAATGTCACTTTTTTTCAGATTCATAAGCAAGTATGCAGTGACTAAATGAGGCTTTAAAATACTCCACCAAAGGAAAAAAATAAGAAAAAGAATACCCTGGACAAAATCTGATAATTGTATTCAGTGTTATAATAATGAGGGTTCAATATAGTATTCTCACACAATTTTTAAAAACTTCAGCGTTTTAAAAGTAATTCGAAAATTACGGGGTTAAGTAAAACAAGACTCTTGGTTATGAGACTTCAGGGGCTTATATTGTCAATGTGCACAATCAGTCTCCCAGTATGCTGCATTTTCCACCCTTCTTTGACCTGGAACCCTTTCCTTGGCAGGGAATCCCAGGTAAGCTGTGTTCTGTGGAACATGCATAACACATCATGATGTAGAAATAACAGTGAGTGACTACTCCAATATTTTCAGAAATGCTGAACAGTGTAGCTCAAAAGAGACCATCATCTACGTTTCTCTTGATATATTTACTATATAAAAATTGTTATCAGCAGCATTATGAAATTCACACTTAAAAATTTTAGAAATATGTCCACCATGGTTTTTTTTTTTTTTTTTTTTTTTGAGACGGAGTCTCGCTCTGTCTCCCAAGCTGGAGTGCAGTGGCCGGATCTCAGCTCACTGCAAGCTCCGCCTCCCGGGTTCACGCCATTCTCCTGCGTCAACCTCCCGAGTAGCTGGACTACAGGCGCCTGCCACCTCGCCTGGCTAGTTTTTTTTTTGTATTTTTTAGTAGAGACGGGGTTTCACCGTGTTAGCCAGGATGGTCTTGATCTCCTGACCTCGTGATCCGCCCGTCTCGGCCTCCCAAAGTGCTGGGATTACAGGCTTGAGCCACTGCGCCCGGCCGCACCATGGTTTTAAATGTGAATGAAAATGAAAAGTGCGGGGGCGGAGCAAGATGGCCGAATAGGAACAGCTCCAGTCTCCAACTCCAGCCGCGAGCGACACAGAAGACAAGTGATTTCTGCATTTCCAACTGAGGGACTGGGTTTATCTCACTAGGGAGTGCCTGACAATCAGTGCTGGTCAGCTGCTGCAGCCCGACCAGGGAGAGCTGAAGCAGGGCGAGGCATCCCCTCACCTGCGAAGCTCAAGGGGGAAGGGAATCCCTTTTCCTAGCCAGGGGAACTGAGACACACAACACCTGGAAAATCGGGTAACTCCCACCCCAATACTGCGCTCTACCAAGGATCTTAGCAAACGGGCACACCAGGAGACTATATCCCACACCTGGCCGGAAGGGTCCCATGCCCAGGGAGCCTCCCTCATTGCTAGCACAGCAGTCTGCGATCTTGCGGCAAGGCAGCAGCGAGGCTGGGGGAGGGACGCCCGCCATTGCTGAGGCTTAAGTAGATAAACAAAGCGGCTGGGAAGCTCGAACTGGGTGGAGCTCATAGCAGCTCAAGGAGTCCTGCCTGTCTCTGTAGACTCCACCTCTGGGGACAGGGCACAGCTAAACAACAACAACAACAACAACAACAACAAAAAGCAGCCGAAACCTCTGCAGACGCAAACGACTCTGTCTGACAGCTTTGAAGTGAGCAGTGGATCTCCCAACAGGGAGGTTGAGATCTGAGAAGGGACAGACTACCTGCTCAAGTGGGTCCCTGACCCCTGAGTAGCCTAACTGGGAGACATCCCCCACTAGGGGCAGACCGACACCCCACACCTCACACGGTGGAGTACACCCCTGAGAGGAAGCTTCCATAGCAAGAATAAGACAGGTACACTTGCTGTTCAGCAATATTCTATCTTCTGCAGTCTCTGCTGCTGATACCCAGGCAAACAGGGTCTGGAGTGGACCTCAAGCAATCTCCAACAGACCTACAGCTGAGGGTCCTGACTGTTAGAAGGAAAACTAACAAACAGGAAGGACACCCACACCAAAACCCCATCAGTACGTCACCATCATCAAAGACCAGAGGCAGATAAAACCACAAAGATGGGGAAAAAGCAGGGCAGAAAAGCTGGAAATTCAAAAAATAAGAGCGCATCTCCCCCAGCAAAGGAGCGCAGCTCATCGCCAGCAACGGATCAAAGCTGGACGGAGAATGACTTTGACGAGATGAGAGAAGAAGGCTTCAGTCCATCAAACTTCTCAGAGCTAAAGGAGGAATTACGTACCCAGCGCAAAGAAACTAAAAATCTTGAAAAAAAAGTGGAAGAATTGATAACTAGAATAATTAATGCAGAGAAGGCCATAAACCAATGGACAGAGATGAAAACCATGACACAAGAAATACGTGACAAATGCACAAGCTTCAGTAACCGACTCGATCAACTGGAAGAAAGAGTATCAGTGATTGAGGATCAAATGAATGAAATGAAGTGAGAAGAGAAACCAAAAGAAAAAAGAAGAAAAAGAAATGAACAAAGCCTGCAAGAAGTATGGGATTATGTAAAAAGACTAAATCTACGTCTGATTGGGGTGCCTGAAAGGGAGGGGGAAAATGGAACCAAGTTGGAAAACACTCTACAGGATATCATCCAGGAGAACTTCCCCAACCTAGTAGGGCAGGCCAACATTCAAATTCAGGAAATACAGAGAACGCCACAAAAATACTCCTCGAGAAGAGCAACTCCAAGACACATAATTGCCAGATTCACCAAAGTTGAAATAAAGGAAAAAATCTTAAGGGCAGCCAGAGAGAAAGGTCAGGTTACCCACAAAGGGAAGCCCATCAGACTAACAGCAGATCTCTCGGCAGAAACTCTACAAGCCAGAAGAGAGTGGGGGCCAATATTCAACATTCTTAAAGAAAAGAATCTTAAACCCAGAATTTCATATCCAGCCAAACTAAGTTTCATAAGTGAAGGAGAAATAAAATCCTTTACAGATAAGCAAATGCTTAGAGATTTTGTCGCCACCAGGCCTGCCTTACAAGAGACCCTGAAGGAAGCACTAAACATGGAAAGGAACATCCAGTACCAGCCATTGCAAAAACATGCCAAAATGTAAAGACCATCGAGGCTAGGAAGAAACTGCATCAACTAACGAGCAAAATAACCAGTTAATATCATAATGGCAGGATCAAGTTCACACATAACAATATTAACCTTAAATGTAAATGGACTAAATGCTCCAATTAAAAGACACAGACTGGCAAACTGGATAAAGAGTCAAGACCCATCAGTCTGCTGTATTCAGGAGACCCATCTCACACGCAGAGACATACATAGACTCAAAATAAAGGGATGGAGGAAGCTCTACCAAGCAAATGTAGAACAAAAAAAAGCAGGGGTTGCAATACTAGTCTCTGATAAAACAGACTTTAAACCATCAAAGATCAAAAGAGACAAAGAAGGCCATTACATAATGGTAAAGGGATCAATTCAACAGGAAGAGCTAACTATCCTAAATACATATGCACCCAATACAGGAGTACCCAGATTCATAAAGCAAGTCCTTAAAGACTTACAAAGAGACTTAGACTCCCATACAATAATAATGGGAGACTTCAACACCCCACTGTCAACATTAGACAGATCAACGAGACAGAAAGTTAACAAGGATATCCAGGAATTGAACTCATCTCTGCACCAAGCAGACTTAATAGACATCTACAGAACTCTCCACCCCAAATCAACAGAATATACATTCTACTCAGCACCACATCACACTTATTCCAAAATTGACCACATAATTGGAAGTAAAGCACTCCTCAGCAAATGTACAAGAACAGAAATTATAACAAACTGTCTCTCAGACCACAGTGCAATCAAACTAGAACTCAGGACTAAGAAACTCACTCAAAACCGCTCAACTACATGGAAACTGAATAACCTGCTCCTGAATGACTACTGGGTACATAACGAAATGAAGGCAGAAATAAAGATGCTCTTTGAAACCAATGAGAACAAAGATACAACATACCAGAATCTCTGGGACACATTTAAAGCAGTGTGTAGAGGGAAATTTATAGCACTAAATGTCCACAAGAGAAAGCTGGAAAGATCTAAAATTGACACTCTAACATCACAATTAAAAGAACTAGAGAAGCAAGAACGAATACATTCAAAAGCTAGCAGAAGGCAAGAAATAACTAAGATCAGAGCAGAACTGACAGAGAGAGAGATACAAAAAACCCTCCAAAAAATCAATGAATCCAAGAGTTGGTTTTTTGAAAAGATCAACAAGATTGATAGACTGCTAGCAAGACTAATAAAGAAGAAAAGAGAGAAGAATCAAATTGACGCAATAAATAATGATAAAGGGGATATCACCACCGACCCCACAGAAATACAAACTACCATCAGAGAATACTATAAACACCTCTACGCAAATAAACTAGAAAATCTAGAAGAAGTGGATAATTTCCTGGACACTTACACTCTCCCAAGACTAAACCAGGAAGAAGCTGAATCCCTGAATAGACCAATAGCAGGCTCTGAAATTGAGGTAATAATTAATAGCCTACCAATGAAAAAAAGTCCAGGACCAGATGGATTCACAGCTGAATTCTACCAGAGGTACAAGGAGGAGCTGGTACCATTCCTTCTGAAACTATTCCAATCAACAGAAAAAGAGGGAATCCTCCCTAACTCATTTTATGAGGCTAACATCATCCTGATACCAAAGCCTGGCAGAGACACAACAAAAAAAGAGAATTTTAGACCAATATCCCTGATGAACATCGATACAAAATCCTCAATAAAATACTGGCAAACCGGATCCAGCAGCATATCAAAAAGCTTATCCACCATGATCAAGTGGCCTTCAGCCCTGGGATGCAAGGCTGGTTCAACATATGCAAGTCAATAAACATAATCCAGCATATAAACAGAACCAAAGACAAAAACCACATGATTATCTCAATAGATGCAGAAAAGGCCTTTGACAAAATTCAACAGCCCTTCATGCTAAAAATGCTCAATAAATTCGGTATTGATGGAACATATCTCAAAATAATAAGAGCTATTTATGACAAACCCACAGCCAATATCATACTGAATGGGCAAAAACTGGAAAAATTCCCTTTGAAAACTGGCACAAGACAGGGATGCCCTCTCTCACCACTCCTGTTCAACATAGTGTTGGAAGTTCTGGCTAGGGCAATCAGGCAAGAGAAAGAAATAAAGCACATTCAGTTAGGAAAAGAGGAAGTCAAATTGTCCCTGTTTGCAGATGACATGATTGTATATTTAGAAAACCCCATTGTCTCAGCCCAAAATCTCCTTAAGCTGATAAGAAACTTTAGCAAAGTCTCAGGATACAAAATTAATGTGCAAAAATCACAAGCATTCTTATACACCAGTAACAGACAAACAGAGAGCCAAATCATGAATGAACTTCCATTCACAATTGCTTCAAAGAGAATGAAATACCTAGGAATCCAACTTACAAGGGATGTAAAGGACGTCTTCAAGGAGAACTACAAACCACTGCTCAGTGAAATAAAAGAGGACACAAAAAAATGGAACATACCATGCTCATGGATAGGAAGAATCAATATCGTGAAAATGGCCATCCTGCCCAAGGTAATTTATAGATTCAATGCCATCCCCATCAAGCTACCAATGAGTTTCTTCACAGAATTGGAAAAAACTGCTTTAAAGTTCATATGGAACCAAAAAAGAGCCCGCATTGCCAAGACAATCCTAAGTCAAAAGAACAAAGCTGGAGGCATCACGCTACCTGACTTCAAACTATACTACAAGGCTACAGTAACCAAAACAGCATGGTACTGGTACCAAAACAGAGATATAGACCAATGGAACAGAACAGAGTCCTCAGAAATAAGACCACACATCTACAGCCATCTGATCTTTGACAAACCTGACAAAAACAAGAAATGGAGAAAGGATTCCCTATTTAATAAATGGTGCTGGGATAATTGGCTAGCCATAAGTAGAAAGCTGAAACTGGATCCTTTCCTTACTCCTTATACGAAAATTAATTCAAGATGGATTAGAGACTTAAATGTTAGACCTAATACCATAAAAACCCTAGAAGAAAACCTAGGTAATACCATTCAGGACATAGACATGGGCAAGGACTTCATGTTTAAAACACCAAAAGCAATGGCAACAAAAACCAAAATTGACAAATGGGGTCTAATTAAACTAAAGAGCTTCTGCACAGCAAAAGAAACTACCATCAGAGTGAACAGGCAACCTACAGAATGGGAGAAAATTTTTGCAATCTTCTCATCTGACAAAGGGCTAATATCCAGAACTACAAATAACTCAAACAAATTTACAAGAAAAAAACAAACAACCCCATCGAAAAGTGGGCAAAGGATATGAACAGACAGTTCTCAAAAGAAGACATTCATACAGCCAACAGACACATGAAAAAATGCTCATCATCACTGGCCATCAGAGAAATGAAAATCAAAACCACAATGAGATACCATCTCACACCAGTTAGAATGGCGATCATTAAAAAGTCAGGAAACAACAGGTGCTGGAGAGGATGTGGAGTAATAGGAACACTTTTACACTGTTGGTGGGATTGTAAACTAGTTCAACCATTATTGAAAACAGTATGGCGATTCCTCAAGGATCTAGAACTAGATGTACCATATGACCCAGCCATCCCATTACTAGGGATATACCCAAAGGATTATAAATCATGCTGCTATAAAGACACATGCACACGTATATGTATTGCGGCACTATTCACAATAGCAAAGACTTGGAATCAACCCAAATGTCCATCAGTGACAGACTGGATTAAGAAAATGTGGCATATATACACCATGGAATACTATGCAGCCATAAAAAAGGATGAGTTTGTGTCCTTTGTAGGGACATGGATGCAGCTGGAAACCATCATTCTCAGCAAACTATTGTAAGAACAGAAAACCAAACACCGCATGTTCTCACTCATAGGTGGGAACTGAACAATGAGATCACCTGGACTCGGGAAGGGGAACATCACACAGCGGGGCCTGTCACGGGGAGGGGGGAGGGGGGAAGGATTGCATTGGGAGTTATACCTGATGTAAATGACGAGTTGATGGGTGCTGACGAGTTGATGGGTGCAGCACGCCAACATGGCACAGGTATACATATGTAACAAATCTGCACGTTATCCACTTGTACCCTAGAACTTAAAGTAGAATTAAAAAAAAAAAATGAAAAGTGCAAAACAATATAAAAAGTACGATCCTATTTTCATAGAAAATCCCCAAGAATATAGGAATATAGATCTAGATCTCTCTCTCTTTCTCTCTCTCTATATATGACAAAAGTAAATGTCTAGGCCTGGTACCTAAACTATTAGGTTGGTGCAAAAGTAATTGCAGTTTTTGCCATTGAAAGTACTGACAAAAATCGCAATTACTTTTGCACCAACCTAATATTAACAGTGGTTGCACCTGGGAATGATATTAGTAGGAGATGAGGAGGAAGCACATTTACTTCATACCATTCTGTATCATTTTCTAGAAGAACATTTTTTAAAAATAAAAATTAGTTATTTTAGTTAAAATATATCTCTGATGTTACCAACACAAAGATAAAGTTTTAAGGTGATGGATATGCTAAAATCCTGACTTGATCATTGCACATTGTATACATATATCAACATATCACATTGTACCCCATATATGTGCAATTATTATGTACTAATTAAAAGTACATATATTAATTTTTTAAGAAATAATCAATTAAAAATCAAACTGTGCTGTTAGAAGTTAGGATAGTTGTTACCATTGAGGGAGGTGGTGACTGGGAGAAGGTGTAAGGGAGTCTTCCTAGGTATGGATAATTTTCTATTTCATCATTTGAGTGCTGGTTACATGGGCATGTTCACCTTGTGAAAATTCATGGTTACATATTCACTTATGATTGATCTACTTTTTACATAGGCCCACTTAAAAATGTTTTCACAGTGACTTATCAAATAGCATTCTTGTTTTAGTTTAAATTCATAGTTAATCGCCTTCTTTTCCCACATTCTTTATGGTTTATTCCCCCTAACTTCCCGTTAATATAGTTCTATGACAAAGGCCCTTTTATTAATTTTTATAGAAGGCCAAATCTCTACCTGATAAAAATGGTATATAAGAAAATTGTGCTTATACCTTATGGTATGAGGAGGACCATGAGGTCTAGTCACTTATTAATCATGGTAGCCACCATGCATCACTATCTGGTAAAAAGATTTCTTTTACCTAAAATTGAAAGGAATACAGAGGTGAAAGTGGTTGTTAAACAGGCAACACACTCAAAAACCAAATGACGAAGGGACCAAAAAAAAAAAAAGTGTGTATGGTGGTTTTCCATATGACAGATCCTGAAGATGCTCTATAAATATGGAATCACCAGTGTCAGAGCTGAAAGGGACCTTAAAGATTATTCTCACACTCTCCCAACCAGATTTTAAGTGGAAAAACTTGATTAGCTGAAAGGCTTAAAATGTTTCAGCTTGTTTGCTTTGGTGTGAAGGGTCCTGTGCTGCATAAAATTAAAAGTGCATTTGGCCAAATGTGTTACATTCAGCAAACAAACAGGACAGGCAAGGCAAGAAAACAAGGTTGTATAATTAAGTTGCAGCTCCATGTACTTCCTATAGCAGCAAGAATGACTGAAACATCTTTTCCCATTATCATTACGAGGCCTGTGGATTATTTTCAGACTTGACTCTGGCACCACATATCTTGATCGTATCTGAAATACAAATCTACAAAATTCACATTTTCTATAAAATAATAGTTTAGAGCAGGGGTCCCCAACCGTGGCCTGTTAGGTACCAGGCCGCAGAGCAGGAGGCGAGTGGTAGGTGAGCGCTCCCATTGTTGGCATTACTGCCTGAGCTCTGCCACGTATCAGATCAGAAGCGGCGTTACATTCTCATGAGTGTGACCCCTGTTGTGAACTGTGCATGTGAGGGATCTAAGTTGTACACTTCCTGTGAGAATGTAATGCCTGATGATCTGTGACTGTCTCCTATTACCCCAAGATGGTACCGTTTAGTTGCAAGAAAACAAGCTCAGGGCTCCCAGTGATTCTACATTATGGTGAGTTATGTAATTATTTAATAATATATATAATATATAATGTAATAATAATAGAAACAAAGTGCACAATAAATGTAAAGTGCTTGAATCATCCTGAAACCATCCCCCGACTCTCAGTCTGTGGTTTTGTCTTCCACAAAACTGGTCCCTGGTGCCAAAAAGATTGGGGACCATTGGTTTAGAGTATGTAAGGGGTAGTAATGAGACAAGAAAATGAAACACTTTAAAATCTACATCTTTAATATATCAAGTAGCAAGAACAATATTTTATTCGTGATGACTACTTAAATAATATTTACAATGATTTTATGGGCACATATATCGACACTTGTACATTATTTTTGAAAAGGAAAGTCATATATATGATTAAAACAATGTATTAAAACATAATAGCAAGCCAAATACATCTTGGGCCATAATTTTACCACTTCTAAATTCTTATTTTCAAAAAATAATAAAGATAATTTAACTCACTACCATTTACTAAAATGTCTTAGTCAACTTGTTGTAGCATAGTAAAACTAAGCTGCCACCATGGTAACTTACACTCAGGGATTTTAAAAGGCAACAAATATTTAAAAAACTTAAAAGACAACCTTTTCTTTTGGAATTTTATTTTTTTAGAATACAAAAGAAGAAAACAAAGAGTTTCATTTTTCTGCTTGCTGAAAGTATTTGGGTAAACTTAGCTTTAAGATGGGTCTTCTTTCAAAGATTTTAAATATATTTTTGAAAGGGTACTGATAAACTTTGAAAAGCAGATTTGATCAACTTCATTTTGCTTGGTTTTGAAGTGATTTATCTTAGATTTCCTTTTGAAATATTTCTTCCAAATTTTCTAACCAAGCTTGGATTTACTTTACAGATGTTTCTTTTATGTTCTAGAGAAGAAATAAAAAGATGCATAAATATGGCATAAGTATCATTCAAAAAGTTTTCATCATTCAACTTATAAAAATCATAACCATAGAAAGGAAAATTTACTCTTGAAATTCATAGTTGTTAGTTAACATAATTTAAAATACTACAACAACAACAAAGAGACACTAATACCTTTGGTTTTTAAAAGCGGTTCAAATTCATATTGCAAACTGAAGTTTCAGTGAGTGTGTGCACATACACAGACATCAGGTGAAGTCATTGAATTAATTACTATGTTCACTTTCTTTCTTTCTGACTAATAAAAGACCATTTCTACAAGCATTTCTTCCTTTCTTTGCTGTATCACCATTTTTTTCTCATTCCTTGGATTATTTCCCCAGGGATTTAAACTTCCATACTTTTTCAATTTAAAATTATCATTTGCATCTAGTACTTCCTAAAGGGCTGATCTTAATCCTGTAGCTCTTCCCTACTGCCACCTCTCAAGTATGTTCTATTTATGCCCATTCTTCTGGTTCTTCATTAGCTTTCCCCATCATTTTCTACTCAACAAAGTGTTGTTACAACAAGGTGCCATTGACTATTTTCAGGATCAGTTTAATTGCTTATCCACTTTCTGGGCCACATTAGGTTTGAGTTTTAGATGGACTTATTTGCTTAACACTGTGTTTCTTATTTCTCTAATTGCTCAGTTAACAGGAGTTGCCTTTTTCCCTACTGATGGTCGTATGTTTCTTTATTTGTACATTGGTACATTGTTTGTTAGAAAACTTGGCTTAATACGTTCTAAGGAAGGCAGTCTCAATTCTCACTTTTTTCTGCTGTGCATTTGGGCATTTTCACTTGAACATTATAATGTATATAAAATATCTTTCCTTACAAACGAATACCTCTTTGGCAAGCATTGTGGTTTAGTATCATCTCCCACTTTTTTTTTTCCCCGTAGTTGATATTTTTACTCACTTCTCTTTATACATGAGATATTTGATGCATTTGTATCTTCAGATAATAAGCATATTAGAAAAATCCAATTTCTATGATTTGAGAGTTTTTATAAATTTATTATTTGGCTGTAGAATTATGATTCTTGAAGAACTTTTTCAGAAGATCAATGGGGCAGTACACATCTACACTAACTACAGATACACATTTTTAAGCATTATTAAGTACAACATGTCAAACCAAATAATCAAGGCAAATTTTATACTTTATTACCTTACTGTCTGATGTTTCAATTTGCTGTCTGATGTTTCAATTTCCATTGAACTTAAGGTAAACACTGGCTACTACAGGAAGCAAGCATTTACCAATACAGGTTGACAAAGTTACTGAGGAATTTTGTATTACTCTAATCTAAGGACATTGACAGAAAAAAGTAACAATAGCTTTCTTGTTGTTCTTAGAAACATTGTATCATGAGACACATTTAAATTCCATCTGCTATAATTATAAGTTCCTACAGAGAACAATCAAACTATGTCTTACTGCTCTCTGTATTCATCACAAGACATGGTAAATGCCTAGTAAATAAATAGTTTCTGAATGAAGTCTTAGGAACTGTAGTATCAGAGAGACAGAAGTCTAGATGCTGGGGCCTGGAAACTGGCTGGCATGATATATACCACTAGTTTAACTGAAGTAGTTTTGTTATCATGAACTCATGTCACTCCCATATGTGGTTGATGGAATGTAGTATCTTTCAAACTGATGGGAAAGATCCATCAGTATCTTTTCCAACTTGCCAATGGGAGTTACAATATGATTATAACTAGATATAGACTGGAATATGTGTAGTAGTTATACATTGAGTTAGAGGCCAAATTATTCAAAATATTACGCTAAGAGAAAAATTTAACGTGGGTATAGTTTATCTGTAAAATATACTTAATTAGTAACATTAAATAATACATTTAGCCAATTACTTCAATTATTATGAGGCAGTAGGGATAACTAAAAGGGTGTATAATGTAGAGCTGTAAGATCTGGTTCTTGAGTTTTGGTTCCTCCAATATAGTATCTGTGTGATCTTGGGTAAATGCTTTTTGTGTTTTAAAGTTTCCTTATCCATAACATGTGGATAATCATACTTGTTCTACCATATAGTAAAGGTGATGAATAAAGGGAGATTCTTACGAAAACACAATAAAAAACGTAAAGTACTATAAGTGTGTTACATAGTCATACCATTAAATATCAAATTAAAAGCTGAGACATACCCATTGTTGGTTTGTTTTCTTGTAAGTGCTTATCGCTTGAATTATCTTGTCGAACACGTTTGGCAAATCCAGAATTTATGTCTGCAGTTAACGAAGTGTTTGATGTAGAACTTGAGGGGAAAAGTTTTTAATTTAGTTAAGCATTTTTTTTTATCTCTCAAAGTTCTAATACACATTCTACATGCAACAGTAATTAAAGAAATAAAACACAAAAATATTAGGTTGTGAAATATCACAGAAGTGGAGGTACTAAATACATTTTTGGCCCACAGAGAAATTTAGCTGTGCGTGATTTTAAATTGGATATTTAATATATTTATTCAAATTGAATGTTATGACTGTAGGTCTATGTTACAATTCTGTAGCAGAATATTCCAGGGTGCTTTGCTGGCAGATAAGCAAGCACTCAAGCACTATTATTTAAAATGTAGAGATCAGTAGCACATAGTCACAAGAGGTAAAAAACAAAAAACAAAAAACAAAAACAAAAACAAAACCTAAGCTCATGTTACAAATTTGGACCAAGAACCCTAATCTGAAAGGTATAAACAAGTGAGATTGTTTGAAAAACTTTGTTTTAAAATGAAAGCAGGGTAACAGAATAAAAATTTCTAATTATTACAATCACTGAAACTGAAATAAAAAGAATGACCTGTTTTCATTTGCTCTAGCTTCAAAAATTTAATCAGTCTTACACTGTGATGGTTCAAATTTCTTACTCAATTTGAGTTGACATATTACTAAACACCTATTATGGCCTTGTGTTACAGGATATACAAATAAATAAGGCACAAAAATTCCTGTCCTAAAGCTTATAGAATAGACATACAGTGGAGATGAGAAAAAAATAAGATAAATACATGAAATAATATAAGGTAAAGCAAAAATACAGTGCCAAGGTTTTCATAATACAAGGAGCTATAGATTCTTGAGTGTAGAGTAAGAAAGAATAATGGAAAATTTTGTGGATGCAATGAGTTTGATCTGGGCCCTGAAAAACAGCAATACTTCCTAGTCCTAAGGTAGATCAATTTTTAACAGGTAGGATTGGGCGTTGGGTGGAAAAAGAACAACCTTCCACACTGATTCAAACAACCTAAGTTGAGGGAAATTCTGACTAATAAAGATACTATATAGTAACCTTATCATCAGGGGGGATATCTTCTAAGATTGCCCGTGGATGCCTGCAAGCGAGGATAGTACCAAACAGGATATATACTACGTATTCTCCTACACATATCTATGATAAAGTTTAAATTATAAATTAGGCACAGTAAGAGATTAACAATAATAAAATAGAGCAATTATAACAATACATTTAATAAGGCTATGTGAATGTGGTCTCTCTCTCTCTTAAAATATCTTATTGTACTACAATCGCCTATTTTTGAACTGCAGTTGACCATGGGTAACTGAAACCACAGAAAGCAAAACTTGAATAAGGGGTGACTACTCAGTGGAAGTAATGAAAAATACACAGTTTATGAAGGTAAAATCACAAATTTGTATGCACAAATAATATATCAACTACAGTAGTCCCCACTTCCTAAATGGTGATAAATTACTATGATTCTGTTTTGAATATTAAACATGCTTTTTTGTACAAATCAGCTGTCCAAGGCAGAAATTCTTTTTTGATCATTTGGTGATTTTATTTTTTCAAATATAAAGATCAATGTTATTAGTTACTTTTGATAAAACATTGTTTTTTCTTAAATTTATCCCAAAGTTGTCTTTATTATTTCACATTACGATTATTCACTTTGGCTAGTTCCAGGACCCTACTTTTTACTCATAGCATGTTCTTTCTTGAAAATTAGGCTTTTGAATAAAGCTATTTGATTAGAACTCATATTTCTAGAAATAAAATCCAACCCTAATAAATTGTGTATTTATATAAAATATACCCAAACATTTTTATGATTTAGTTAAATAGTCCATTGATGAAATGTTTAACATTTATGTTTTAGGTCATAAACTACAAAGACTTAAAACTGATATGCGTGCAAATTCAAATTATGTTAAAGACTATACTGAGAAATCCAAAGACACTTCCAGTTGTGTGCAAAATATATTGCCATAACTATAAATAAAGTGAAGAACTAATCTTTTGCTCCCTTATATAGGGAGAATGTTTCTACTCAATTAACATAATACCTCTTATACTATTTTGTCTGAAATAATTTCTAGTTGAAATAATTAGACATCTTTCAAAACAAAATAAAAATGTATGGCAAGTATAAAACTGCTATGGGGTGCTTAAAAGATTGTGGAACAAACAAGAAACCAATTAACCAAATAAATACAAAACAAACAATCCAAAACTCTGATTAATATAATTGAGAAGTAAAAGCTAACATTATGTATGTATTATATTTAAATATTTGATAGGCTAATCAATTTAGTAAAATAGTCTGCTACAGAAATATTACATAAATTGTTAAGATTAAAAATCTAATATTCTCAATTATTTAAAAAAATCTGTTGGGTAGGTTTTGGAATATCCAGTGCTTTCAAACTCTAATGCTATTTTATGCAAAATAAATGAAATACATATATAGAGAGCTTCCCCTTCTTTATTTTAAAAACTGTATTAGAAAAATACACAACTAAATATGTATATAAAGCTGCTAAATGGAAAATACCACAGTTTATTACTCTGAAGCTCATGTAACTTTAATTGGGGAAAAGGAAGATTAAAAAAAGTAATTATGTACATTTCTAGCATTAATCTCTTTTAACCTTAGTCAATGGCAGGATCTAATTACTGGTGCCAGAGGGAATGTAATATAACAATTAATAGGCTATAAGAAATCAAGTTACTTTCTTTACATGTCCTTTAATATTATTTCACAATATTAGTTGTTCATGTGGAAGCCCTTTAACTTATCTAAAATCACTCCAAAGACACAATTCACATACCTGGACATTTCCTGAAAAACCATTTGATTTTATAATAGCTAAGTTCACATTTAAAAATTATTCTTATCTATAAACATTTGTGACATCTAAGTAAACACAACACACTACCAGTGAAGGACAAGAAAACTCACTAAAACTAATTAATGGAACAAATGACAAAACTGACATTATGCAAATTAGTGATAAAAGTAGACAAAACAGATGATTGTGGTTAGCTAGGCTCACTCATAAAGTGACTGACTTCTGTATATAAACCAGACTAATTGTACAATTCAAATTTGTACCTTAGCAAATACAAAATTTTAAATGTCATAGATGAGACATTTAGGAAAAAATCCATAAATTTTAAATTTACACATTCCAAGTCTCTGTTATACTTTGTTTAGGAGGGACGAAGACAGATATTAAATTCACTTATGAGAAGATACCCTATGTAGCACAAATAAGTAGGTTACTTGTAAATTTGTTTCCTGTTGCTTAAATAACAGGCTCCTGGTGGAAAATACATTTAAAAAGAGTCATTTTAAGGTCTTCTATAAACTTTTCTCCCCATGATCACATAGCAAAGAAAAAGAGGTAGAGGAAGTCAGATCCATTTTATATTTATTCAGTATATTTTGTCATTGCATTCAATTTATAGTATATAAAGAATGTATCATGAACTTCTAGTCATATAACTCAATATATTTATGATTTTTCCTTATCTTTTTTAGTCGTTTTACTACTATATACCTAGGTATGTTTCTCTTTATATTAATCCTGCTTTTGGTTTGCAGTGCTTCTCAAATCCATGGTTTAGTGTCTTGTTAGTTTTGAATAAGTATTAGCCATCATCTCAAATATTATTTTTCCCTATTCTTTCTCTCATTCCCTTCTGAGACACAAAATACATACGTTCTAGCCTTTTAAAAATTGTGTCCCATGTCTCTTTCACTTCTTCCCATATTTTTTATCATTCTGCATATCAGTTTAGATATTTTCCTACCAGTCTGTTTTTCAGAAAAAATTCCAAAACCTGAACAGATGAATAACAAGTAACAAAATCGAAGTCATAATAAAAAGTCTCCCAGCAAAGAAAAGCTTGGAATTTGATGGCTTCACTGTTGATTTTTACCAAACATTTAAAAAAGAACCAATACCAATCTTACTCAAACCATTCTGAAAAACAGAGGCAGAAGGAATACTTCCAAAATCATTATATGAGGCCAGTATTACTCTGATACCAGAACCAGAAAAGGACACATCAAAATAAGAATGTGTGTTCATCCAGCCAATATCCCTGATGAACACACGCAAAAATCCTTATCAAAATACTAGCAAACTGAATCCAATAACAAACCCCAAAAAATCATTCATTACGGCCAAGTGGGATTTATGCTAGGGATGCAAGATGGTTCAACATAAGCATCTTACAAATTAACCAATGTGATACATCATATCAATAGAATGAAGAACAAAAACCATATGATCATTTCAGTTGATGCTGAAAAAGCATTTGATAAAATCCAGCATCCCTTTATGATAAAAACTCTAAAAAAACTGGGTATAGAAGGAACATATCTCAACACAATAAAAGCCATACATGACAGACCCACACCTAATACTATTCTGAATGCAGAAAATCTGAAATCGTTTTCTCTAAGTTGTGGAACATGACAAGGATGCCCACTTTCACCAGTATTTATTATTTAACATAGTACTGGAAGTCCTAAGTAGAGCTATCAGACAAGAGAAAGAAAAGAAAGAAAGAACATCCAAATTGGAAATGAAGAAGTAAAATTATCCTTCTGTACAGATGACATGATCTTATCATATATTTGGAAAAACCTAGACTCCACCAAAAAACTATGCAAACTGAGAAACAAATTCAGTAGAGTTGCAAAATACAAAATCAATACAGAAAAACCAGTAGCATTTCTACAAACAAACAGTGAAATAATTTGAAAAAAAAAGTAATCCCTTTTACAAAAGCTAAAAATAAAATAGGAGTTAACCAAAGAAGTAAAAGATCTCTATAATGAAATATAATGAAAACTATAAAAACATTGATGTAAAAAAATTAAAGAGGATACAAAAAAATAAAAAGATATTCTATGTTCATGGATTGGAAGAATCAATATTGTTAAAATGTCCATACTACTCACAGTGGTCTACAGAATCAATGCAATCCCTATCAAAATACCAATGACATTCTTCACAGAAATAGAAAAAACAATCCTAAAATTTATATGGAACCACAAAAGACCCAGAATAGCCAAAGCTATCCTGAGCAAAAAGATTAAAACTGGAGGAATCACATTATCTAACTTCAAATTACACGACAGAGCTATAGTAACCAAAACAGCACAGGATTGGCATAAAACCAGACATATAGATCAGTGGAACAGAATAGACAGCCCCAAAATAAATCCATACATTTATAGTAAACTCATTTTTGACAAAGTTGCCAAGAACATACATTGGGGGAAAGACAGTCTCTTCAATAAACAGTGCTGGAAAAACTGTTTATCCATATGCAGAAGAATGAAGCTAGATCCCTATCTCTTGCAATATACAGAAATCAAATCAAAATGGATAAAAACTTAAATCTAAGACCTCAAACTATGAAACTGCTAAAAAAAAAACCACTGGGGAAACTCTCTAGGACACTGGACTGGACAAAGATTTCTTGAGTAACACCCCACACAGGCAACCAAAGCAAAAATGGATAAATGGGATCACATCAAGTTAAAAAGCTTCTGTAAAGCAAAAGAAACAATCAATAAAGTGAAGAGACAACTCACAGAATGAGAGAAAATATCTGCAAACCATCTATCTGACAAGGGATTAATAACCATAATATATAAGGAGCTCAAACAACTCTAGGAAAAAAATCTAATAATCTGATTTTTAAAATGGGCAAAATAAAAAAAAAATTTATTTCTCAAAATAAGACATATAAATGGCAAACAAGCATATGAAAAGGTAACTCAGTATCACTGATCATTAGAAAAATGTAAATCGAAACTACAATGAGATATCATCTCACCCCAATTACAATGTTTTTTTTTTTTTTTTTCCCCAAAAGACAGGCAACAACAAACACTGGCGAGGATGTGGAGAAAAGGGAACACTTGTATACTGTTTGTGAGGATGTAAATTAGTACAACTACTATAAAGAAAAGTTGGAAGATTCCTCGAAAAACTAAAAATAGTGTCATCATATGATCCAGCAATCCCCCTGCTAGATATATACTAAAATGAAAGGAAATCAGTATATTGAAAAGATATAAACACTACCATGTTTATTGCAACACTATGCATAATAGCCAAGATTTGGAAGCAACCTAAGTGCCAATCAACAGATGAATAGACAAAGAAAATATGGTACGTATACACAATGGAGTACCATTCAGCCATGAAACAAGAATGAGACCCTGTCATTTGCAACAACGTGGATGGAACTGACAGTAATTATGTTAAGTGAAATAAGCCAGGTACAGAAAGACAAAACTTGGCATGTTCTCACTTATTTTGGGGAGCTAAAAATCAAACAAATTGAACTCATGGAGACAGAAAGTAGAATGATGGTTACCAGAGGCTGGGAAGGGTTTTTCGGGAGATTGGGGAGGATGGTTAATGGGGGGATGTTTAATCTAAATATAATGAATAAGATGTAGTGTTTGATAGCACAACAGGGTAACTACAGTCAACAATAATGTACTGTACATTTAAAAAATAATTAAGAGTATGATTAGATTGTTTATAACACAAAGGATAAATGGATGGATACTCCATTTACACTGATGTGGTTATTACACATTGTATGCTTGTATCAAAATATCCCATGCACCCCATAATATATACACCTACTACATACCCACAAAATAAAAAATAAAAAACAAATCTATCTTTCAGTTCACTAATACTCTCTTCTGCTGTACCTAATCTGCTGAATTGATTTATTGAGTTCTTTATCTCAGTAAATTCTATATTTTCAGTTCTAGAATATCCATTTGATTAATTTTAATAGAATCTGGTTCTTTGGGAAAGTATTTGAAACCAATACAGTTAAAATTTTTGAATTCCTATCTGATAATCCCAATATCTGCCTCATGTATGAATCACTGCTCCTATGATGCTTTTTTCTCTTAATTTTTAGTCATTTGGTTCTCTTTCCTGGCATACTTTGTAATTTTTGTTTAAGTGCCAAACACTGATATATTAAAAAAAAAAACAAAAAACTATAGAGGCTCCAGATGGTATATTCTTCCAGAGATAATTTAATTTTCCTGTGGCAAGGAGAGCAAAGATAAATCACCTTGATCCAATCAAGAATTGAGTTGGTCTAAGGTCTCTTTCAGACTTTCAAGAACTGGCCTATTTCTGGGCTGCCCTACTCCTAGTGAACTACCCTTCAGGGATCTCAAATAAAATCCTGATGTGTTTAACAGGGCCTTTTCTTCATGGTGATCCCTGAACTCCAATTTTTCTGTGAAAGCCTCACAAGAACATCAACACTCTGCTTAATACTTAAGCCTCTTAGCAGCTACTTTCAGCTTGGTGTCTTAGCCTCTCATTCCACAAAGTTGAGTACTTGGCGAATACCTTGAGGACAAAAACTGTACAGAATAATTTTGATTCCGTAGTTCAGTAAGACAGCTAATAGCTCTAAGTTTCCATTTTCTGTTTGGCCTTTATGTCTTATGCCATAAAGTGGCAAATGCTAAATAAAAAACAGAGGCAGAGAAAGTCTGGCTATCTATAGCATGTTTCCCTTTACTCTGGGATCTTAGGCTCTCAATCCTGGCTACAATGGTTGTTCTCCATTGCCTTCAAGCAGCTGTTGGTTCTATTTTATGCACTTTTTACAACTGTTCTTGATGGGTGGGGTGGTCTGATACAAGCTATACTGTCTTAGGCAGAAATAAAAGTCTCTTCACTCATTGTATTTTAATCATATATCATAATCCATTAAAATAACGTAATTCTATGATGTAAGAAATTTGGTAATGTTTAAAAAGGATAATGAAATAAGTAAAAATAACCAAATAAGTAAAAACTGTCACCCCAGAAAAGTTAAAATTAAGTATTTTTGGCAGCTGGAAAACTTCTCAATTTATTTTTAAAACTCTGAAATAGGAAATATTTTATATAAATATCAAGTGAAATACTTGAGTTTTTCAAGATCTCCCTTTGATAATATAAATCCAGTACCCCATTCAGAGCAATTTACCCTAAGTATGCTTAAACATGAATTGAGAGTCTAATTACAAAAAATAAAAAAGCAATAGAAAATAACATATAAAGATTAACTTACATAATTATAGAACCAAACCAGTTTATGTTTAATCATACCTTGTTAATTTCCGTTTCCTTTTGGCAGCAGTAGTCATTGCCATGTAGGATGGCACCATGCTTGGTATAGGCATAGAATGCTTAGTTGAGAATGAAGAAGGGTCAAGCCTGTATATTAAATAGTGACAAATAAAAAATAATAATTTTGATTTAAACTATGAAGAGAAAAGGAAGTAAACGTGTCCATAATTAGAAAACCATTTGGTATTAATATAGAAAGAAAAACATTCTGCTGTACTGTAAAGATTCCCTTGCTAGCCCCGGGGTATTCTTTTCTCTTTATAACATAGGTAAAGTTGCTATCGAGAGATTTCTGCATTCCCAATGGCATAGAAGAGTGAAGGTATTTTTCTTTCCATATTTAGATTGGGTATGATTATGCAGATAAAGTGAGAAAGATATGTTTGCTTGGATGACACACATTCAACCATACTTTAGGGGTATGACCATTTCAGAGTAAGTTGAGGTTTGCTAAACATCAATAGAAAGTGTGGAATTTCCTTCAGTGAAAATATTAATGAATAATAAACATGATAATTCTCCAACAATAGCTTGTATAATCCAACTTCAGAGTAAGAAGAACAAACTAAACATATCTTAAGGTCTTTCCTAGACTAATGAGGGTCAACTGACTTAAGATATCAAATTTAAGACTTTAAAATATTTTGTTAGTGAATTAATATTCAGAGAGAAAGACAATTAAAATTTAATGAAAGTAAAACAGATTGTTTTATAATCAAAATGGCACACTTGGTTTATGAAATAAACCTCAACTAATAGTTGAAAGTCTATTAAAAAAAAAAAAGAATTGGCAAATATTATTTTTTTGTACCGTTGTAAAATGTCTTTGTTATCATTTGGTAGTGATTCTTGTTTGGGTAATTTACACTTCAAGCTCTTGATGTCTTCACATATAGTAAATGTAGAGTCCAAGTCCTCCTGTCCACATTCTTTTCTTCTGTTATGAGGGATAGCTACTTCACACATTTTCTGAGAATTATCACTGTTTATATTTGAGCTGATAGCCTGAAAACTTGTAGTAAACAATGATGGTTTTATTAAGGTTACTGTAGACGGATTTTGAAAAGTTTTTCTACAGTCTTCTGGTGTATACACAATAGGCTGAAGTTCTTTGCTAAGAGAATCATTGAGTTGCACACTTTGAGATGGTGGAGACTTTAGAGTATGCTGTCCTTTCAAGGGAGATGGCATTAGTTTTCTCCGAGTTCTTTTTTGTGTGGGAGTCTTAACCAGATTAGATCCACTTGAAGATGAGCCTATTCAAAAAAATTAAAGACACTCAATAATGTTTCCTAGTTTTTTTTTTTTTAAATAACCCCCATTACTTTTAAAATGAACAAACTTGAATAATAAGGTATTTTTATGCCAATTGATAAAAATCTGAAAAATATAAGTTGGAAAGGAAAATATAACAGTTTACTGCTAAAAACTTTAAATAAAGATAAACTCATTATAAAGAAATTCTATAACAGCAAATGAATACATTGCTAATATCAATATTAATTTTTAGGTATAGCTTTCTTGAGATATTAGGTAATTTGGAAACAAATTACTAATCAATTCCAAGAAAATTCACAATTTCTAGCTTTCACGTTTGATTTGCGTTTAAGATGAAAACAGTATTAAACTTTTATAGGCACAGAGGTTAACACTTGTTCCATTGTAAAATATTACCAGTTTATTACTTTTGTTTTGTTTTTTAGATTTGCGGGTACATGTGTAGGTTTGTTACATGAGTATACTTGGTGATGCTAGGGTTTGGGTGTCAGTGATCAGTTTATTACTAATTAAGTGGAAGTCTGCTTTAAATGAACAAGAATGGCAATAACCAGTAAAATTCTGGGTGAATAAAAGCATTGTTTCTGTTACAGTGTCAGGTATACACAGTTGACCCTCGGTAGCTGCAGATTTTGCATCTGTGGATTCAACTCACCAGAGACTGAAAATATTCACAAAACAAACAAACAAATAAACCAAAATAATAAACAATAAAAAAATACAGTATAACAACCATTTAATGGCATTTTTATTGTACTAGGCATTATAAGTAATCTAGAGATGATTTAAAGTACACAGAAGGATAAGTGTAGGCTATATACTATGCCATTTTATGTAAGGGACTTGGGTATCCATGGATTTTGGTATCTGGGAGGGTTCCTGGAATCAACTTGCCTGTCCCCAGGATATTGAGATAAAAACTGTAGTCAATTAAGCATTCTAGTTAACTATTTGTCTCCTATATCATACATAACTCAGAGGTTTGCAAAAACAAGATTTAATACTAAAGATAAATGAAATAATTCAAAGAGTTCAGAGTACTTTCACTCTCATCACTCTGGTGAAGTCAGTCTCCCAAATGTCAAAAGGTCACCAACTCTGATGATCTTTCTCAGCCTTATCTGACAACTCCTGTAGCTTTTCAAAATTATATCTGTACTATTCTAACATCTGTGTTGTTATTCTTCTTCCATCCAGTAAGTGTACACATTTCCCTAAGGAGCTGTACTTGACCCTCTAGGTGTCTTGTTCTACACTGTTTCTCATATTTCTAATTATCCTTTTACCATTTACCTTCTCTGTCACCTGGGTTCCAAATTACTACATTTTTTTTTTTAACCTTTTCCTTTTCCCTTGATTTCCCAATCTCTACCAATTCTGTCTTTTTTCTCCTTATAGTTAAAACATAATTCTGTTCATATTATCCTTCTTATTAAAGACTTTTTAGTAATCTTTAAATAGAAACAAAATATGCTGATATTTTTAGTTGGGGAATTCTTGGTCCTTGGTCCAAAATTAAGAAACAAATTGTTTCATTAGAACTTATTACCCCACAATACTAGATTTAATATTTAATGCTTAACATTTAAAAACACAAACATCTGGCAAACACCTTTTATCAATGCCCCAAATAATGACATATGTAACAATACACGTGATCAACTTCAGTGTGATTATCTTATATTTTTCAATTAACGTTTTTCTACTTTACCTACTCTATTCTGGTGAACTTCATGGTGTCTGACATGGAATACCTTTGCTTGGAGTGTACTGTCAATGGAAGAAACTATAATGTGTATTTCCATTCATGTTGTCTAATCATGAAGTAAAATTCCCAGTTGATCTTTACTATACTATATAATACTAACTTAAAGAACATTCAAAGCAGAATAAGATAAGTGTTACGCATTTCAATAAAGCTATTCAAACTTTCAACCAAGTTAGAAAATACACTTAAAGCAATCAGCAACAGTACATGCACTATTCTTATTATATTAGTTGACAACATGTTCTGCTATGGCTAGGTTGACAATTACCCTCTAGGAAACAAAATTTAAAAACAGAAGAAAAATATGATCCCTGTTCTACTAAGGAATTTTACTTTTCTGAGAACTAGATAAATGAGATCCAGATCTTAAAATAATTTTCCACTCCCTTTAACATGACATTTGTCAAATTTTCCATTACCAGATATTTTTATACTAATGCTGCAGTGTAAAGACAGTTACTTTTCTCCACTGTGCTGCTACCACCAATTTGGTGGCTATTAATAGCTGGAAGATTAACTTCTTTTCCCATGAGAGGCAGCAGGGGTATAGAGGATAGAAAACTACATGGAGGGTAGAGGACTCAACTGGGAGTTAGGAGACTTGGATTCTATTTCTGGCTCCACCAACAGCTCACCGAGTGACCTTGGGCAACTCACTTAAGCAGTGTGGGCATTAATATCCCCTAGAAAAAAGAGGATATTACCTTTTTATATACGGATAGGATTATACAATAAGGGTTCAAAGAAAGGCTCTGGAAATGCAAATATGTTTCAACTGTTAATATTACATCTTTTACAGGGAAAGTTGTAATTTACTTTCCAATCATCAAAAACTAACTTACTGTTATCTCTAAAACATATATTTCAAACAATGCTTCACTTTCAGTTTATAAGATAGCCGGTTTATCAAGGCTGATGAATAATATAAACCACAGGTATTATTGAAACAGGTATGTATGTTATTTGCAAATGCAGACCTTATAATAACATTTTAAACTTTAAGACACAATGGAACATGAAATCTCAAGGGACAAGAATTATACAGAGTCATTATTTTTTTAAAGACATACTTAGAAGGTATAATCTCTGGGAGTGGCAACTGTGCAAATTCCCATGATGGTGGACCATATTTTCCCTACTGCTAGTAAAGAGTGATAAAAATCACAGTCTTCCGGTAGAACACTGAAGAAATAACCATGTGTCCTCTGGGATAATCTAAGCATACACCCGACATCAAATTTGGTATGATCAGACCGACTAACAATTTGTTAGTAAAAGGAATAGTGGTGTTACAATGATATATCTTTAGCTATAATCCTGCTCTCCTGGCAGAATATAAGCTGAAGGAATAGCATGGAGATGTGGTAGTTAATGTGGATTTACATACAAGTGTTTTACTGGGCCTAGAAGAAGAGATGATACAGACACACAGCATGTATATGATATAAATCTAAAGAGTTCTTTTCATTCTCCTTAAGTTCAGATAAAATAAAAGGGCAGAAGGCAGATGGTCATTTCAGAACTACTTAGGCTGATTAGTTGCTTAGAAAGCTTCAGGAGCTAACCAGAGCAAAAACAAAATTTAAAGATTTAAATAAAAATTTAAGTCAACCTTCTGTAACTATAAACATAAAAGGATAATGACCCCACTTAATGAAAGCTAAAAGAATAAACAACTAAATTTTACTTTGAATCCAAGTTTTAGAATATATAAATACAATTACATAATAAATAAATAATTATTATCCTTTAGCTAAGTTAGGTAATGAAGAACTTTATGTGGGTATGGCAACTGGAGAGGGCTGAGTTGGGGGATCAGAAAGTTTAATACGCTATAAGAGCTCTTGGATATGTTAGGTCTATGTCTATAAAAGAGATCTGCTGTACTTTTCCATTAGAGGAAAAGGGTGTACAGTAAATTTCCAGAAGAGCAGGCATGGGACAGTTGTAGTTTCCCCTGATTCAGCCCTGATTAGAAAACACTATCTAACAATATTCCATAATTCTTGTACTTATAGAGTAGAAGTGATAAGGAACTTGGAGGCAGATTATAATTCCTTTAGAAAGGCCCCATAAAATGAGAAAATGAATCACAAAGTTGCAGGCTGTGCCTTGCAGAACAAGAGACCATATAGATGATGATAGTCAATAAAATACCCTAGCAATGTGGGTGCTACACAGAAGGGAATAGGAAATTAAAAATGCATTGTTATAAGGCACGCTCTTGCAAACTGGAATAGGGAAGACTGGCAGTCACTTGGAAAGACATCTCTCTAGGGTCTATTTAAGGAACTAGTTCAGTGTATCATATACTTACATATAAGAGGTAGTGGGTAGCAATGTATGTTATGGTTTCTGAGTAATTTTGCTATTTCCGCAACATCTCTTGGGACTTTAACTCCTCAACATATTGTAAGTGTGCTCCATTTCTATTACCTTGAATGATTATGACCCATGGGATTTATAAGTGAACAGGACTTTTTGAAATTTATGTCCAAATAATAACAAGAAGCATAATGTCAAAAAATTTAAAAGAAAAAAAAAACTACTATTTTAAATCCAGGATCAACATATGTTTTATTTATGAAAAAAAAGTTGTAGTCAGCTATGGTACAAAAGCAACAATATAAGAGGAGTACACCTGCATAAAAAGAATCCACTGTTCATCCACCCAATTATTTATTAAGTACCTACCATACCATGCTAGGTACAGTGGTAAACAAGATAGTTAAGAATTTACATTTTTGAGGGGAGAAGGCAGATGAAATAAACAAATAAAATAAATTAGGATGATAATAAATTAACTGTAAAGACAATAAAACAGAGAAATGGAATAGACAGTGATGGGAGATAGAAAGGATGTTTTAACTATGATGGCTAGAATGACAATTCTAAGGATGGGATATGTGATCTGAGACCAATGGCTAAGGAGCCAGTTCTATGAAGATCTGGGGAAAAAGGCAGAAAAAATAGCATGTGCAGAGATCCAATAGCAACAACGAATTTGTTGAGCTCGAGGAAAAGAGGCTAGTTTGATTGAAGTGCTGTGAGTTAGAGGGACAGGCGGAATGAGAAGAGGCTAGAGAGATCAAAAGGGGTAACTTATGTTAGGATTTATGGACAAGCCAAGGGTTTTGATTTATTTCAAGTGCAAAGGGAGATCTGTGGAGGGTGTCAGGAATGGATATAATGTGATCTGATTGATGTTTAGGAAAAAGATTGATTTGCTTGCTGTGTCAAGAATGGTCAAGAGAGAAAACAGAAAAATCAGTAACAAGGCTATTGCTATAGCTTAAGCAAGAAATGACAGCTTGGGTAAGAGTGGTAGGAGCAGTGATGGAGAGATGTGAGAAGGGTATTATAATATCTATGTATGTAATTAGCTGCCTTATAATAAAGAGTTCACAGAAAGTAGTATACATTAATTCTACATAAGTAAATTAAGAGAATTGACAGTGCTCCATAAAACCAGGAACCATTTATGCATGTCATTCCCTCAAATTTGACATTCTTTTTTGTGACATCCCCTTCCCCCTACTCCTACTTATCAAGCTTGGGGTTCTGTCCTCTCTTCAGGAGTTCTGATCCATGTAACTGTAGGAGTCTTGGAATCTGCATTTTTCCCTTTCTAGTTTGTACACTCATAGAGACTTGAGGCAGCAGAAACTCTTTGGGGTTTGAGGTTGTAATTTCTTATTCAGAGATGATGAGTGTTATTATTATGCTGACATAGGGGAAAGGAAAGAAAAGGAGTAAGGATAAGTAGGAAACGGTCCTAGAACAAGAGTAGCAGATAGAGACGGTACTGAAAATGAAGTTCAGCTCCTAGGAAGTTGTACCAAGGACAATTAATGGGTAAGATTCAAGTTGGTAGAATGATGTTAAAAACAGCATCTCTTTTTAGGTTAGATACCCTACTTCCTCTGCATATTCATCTCTAGATACTCCTAAACAATTAAAACAGGTTTATAGACCGTTCCAGGCATAGACACACTATGTTTTCAGATACAAGGCCTAACTGCTCCTCTTCTAATATTTTGTTAATATAGCATTCAATTCTTTCAAAAGGAGCCAATGCATTTTGATCCATGTTTAATGAACCTTGCAAATGCAAAATACAAACTTGTAATTGAATGAGTTTTGATAAAAGAATATACATATTAGAATCTTTTCTTTTTGATAGGGACGGAATTTAAAAAGACAATGGCTGCTTGAAGAGTTTCTCACTAGAAACAGTACTTGGTTGGCACACTTGAGAAATATCCATAGTACAAGAAGGCATTTGAAGGTTAACTGCAAAAGACAATTTTAACCCAAGTGATAACCTGAATAGAGGCATCTAGCTCCCATTCAGATTCCCTTTAAAATGATCACATCATTTAAAAAAGGGTAAACTTGACCTAATGTTGGTAATGGGAAAAAATTATCATCTGAGTGCCAGAACATCAGAGGACTTTCTGAAGAATATTGTATAGCTCAGACTCTTAAAGGAAGGCATGGAGGAGAATAACTTAAAGTAGTCCCTATCCTTTACCCTTCAGTGCTATCCCAAGGAGTTAAGTAAAAGACACTGGCAGATGTCAGTAAAGGCCCTTAAATTAGAACCAGGGATGATGGGGTAGGTGGGAGTTGGGGAGAATGAGCGAGATACAGCTATGCAATATAGTAAAATGGTAACATCTGAACACTAAAAGTAGTGCTAAGAGGCTCTAAAATTCAGTCCTGGCTCAGCTGTTTCAGTGCAGGAAAAAAAAAGACTAGAAAGTACCCAATGTTATCAGGCTTGTTCCCATCACTGGTGGCTATACCACACATGGATGAGATACACACATGGATGAAATCTGCCCAAAGGGGCAGACATGCAGCTGAGATTACCTGTGGCTCTGGTTCCTTCTCTACATTCCACGGGCTGTTGGATTAGTGGACAGGAATATATTTTTTCCCCTTAATTTTACAGGAAAAAGCATAATTATAATAAGCAAACAGAAAACTCACTGGACCTATAAAAAGAATCTATAAAGAAATGACAGAACTGGCATACAAACTCAGACTTTTTGCTAATCCAGATGCCAAGTTCTTCACCACCACACAATGCTGAGCCCCTACCATAGAAGTTAATTAAATCACTTAAGCAATGACTAAATAACTAAATGAACATGAACATCCACAATTACACTGATATTTAAAACTATATTTTATAGATTATTTGATGATACGAAAAAATGTTCATTAATGAGGTAGTATACAGTATGATCCCAATTTTGACAAAACAAAACAAAAACAAATCAAAGCACACAAACCTCCTGAGCAAAAAAGGGGGGAAAAGTAATAGAAAACAGAGAAGGAAATATAACCCAATTCATCAAAATGTTAACACAGGTTTATAGCTCACTGGGAAAATAATGAATTATTTTATTTTCCTTTTTATACATTTGATTATTTTATATAATAAATATAATCCTGCTCTGTAAAATAATAAATGACCAAAAAAAGGGGGAATAATGTTTGGGGTAGTAGATAGGAAGCCAATAAAAAATCAGCTCTTTCAAACTTCTGAAGATCTCAGGAACTGAAAGCACAGGGTGGAGTTAAAACAGGAGAATTCTTGGAAGTCTGTATAAGGAAGTTGGATTCCCAGATCTCCCTTACCCCATTACCATCACCTACAATGCCAGGTAACTGCTCCTTTGTTATCCCATTAAAAGACATGAAGTTTTACTCTCTGGACAGGTTGCAGACTGGGGCCAACATGCACAGCTGACACTAGGTGCATTAAATAATTTCTTAATAATAAATTTATGCTGATTTCTCTCTCACTTCTCTATAATACTGGTAGCCAGGCCCATATACCCCCTAAATGGGAAATTAAAAAGTTCTTTGTAAATGGAACATAAAAATAAAAAAGACTGACATTTGTAGGTTCCCCCAGATTGACTAGTTTTCTGGAGATAGCTATAAAGCAGAGCTTTGTTTAATAAGTCCAACTCTAGTTTTTGTAATACTCATTAATAGTTTAGGAAACATTTTAAAATATTTATATGATGCTTTAAGGCATCCTATAAAAAACTGAAAATGTCCGTTTCAGGATAAAGTGGTGAGTGTTCTATTCATCTGTTCCTGTATTATGGCTAGAGATTCCCGCTTCAAAAAGTTTGTTTACTGTAAGTCCAAAGACAGACTTAAAAAGGAAGTTAGACAAAAACATTTTGTTGAGACTGCCAAGTTTTAGAAGCCTCTCAAAAGACTTTTAAGTATTAAAAACACTTTTAAAATTAACTGTAAATGCATGCACTGAAATCATGGATTAGATGGAGAAGAAATACAAATATTTTCATCATTAATAATCCAGATTCTAAAACAATCTGTTACAACGTAAGTATATTAACATTGTGTACTTGTACAGCATTATAGAGTATTAAATTTGCTATTAATAAAACCACAGCTAAAAATAAAAACAAAAACAGTGAAATCATAATGAAAACATAATTAATTGGCATGACAAACTAAATTACATTTGCTAAGTGGTTATAAAAATTATAAATAAATATTTGGTGAGTGGTTAAGTGGTTAAAAAAGTAAACAAAATTTGGATATTCATCTGCCATTCACTATCTCTCAAATGTGTAGGATTTTAAGATATATAATTGATGAATGGTAGTGTAATAAAAGCAATAAATTGGGCATTTTGATTTTGACAGTAAAACATAGGAGAATCTGATGAAGTACATAAGAAAGACTTGAAAAATGTTTGATAAATTGACTGCCTATACCTCAAGAGAAACATGTACAAATGTATTTATTGGTGGTATTGCTCTTTAAGCTACTTAAGTCTACCTATAAGCACAATCTAGTCTACTTCAGTATTTGCATCTTTCAAATATTTCAATTCTCCAGGAAGTCTATCTCACAGATTTGGCTGAGGACTGTGAAATATTTCCAGTAGAAAGCAGAAAAAAAAGGGGGGGGGGGGGGGGGAAGAGATTGCTTCATGTCTGTTTTTCTAAAATTAGTTTTAAAAAATGGCAGTATATTCTTACTTCTAATAGATGTTTTTAATAATGTTTTATTTAATTATAAAATATTTCCTTAAGTAGGCCCTAAAATTAAATGTTACACATATTAACATATGTATAAATATAATGTGAAATTATATACTTTATATATATATTATATAACATACACATGTCACTTCTTATCTGATCCTACTAAAATACATTAGCAAAACCAGAGAAGAAATAAGGTGGTGGTGTTGCAAGTGAGCTAATTCTTCAGCTCTCATGATTAGAAGTTACAACATCTAAACACTAATGAATCAAGAAACAGCAGTATAGCATACTGTTTAGAAATATTGTAAATACTGTCTGGGTACAGTGGCTCATGCCTATAATCCCAGCACTTTGGGAGGCTGAGGTGGGGTGGATCACTTGAGGTCGGGAGTTCAAGACCAGCCTGGTCAACGTGGTGAAACCCCTTCTCTACTAAAAATACAAAAAATTTAGCCGGGCATGGTGGCGGGCACCTGTAATCCCAGCTACTTGGGAGGTTGAGGGAGGAGAATCACTTGAACCTGGGATGCGGAGGTTGCCGCGAGCTGAGGTCATGCCATTGCAGTCCAGCCTGGGCAACAAGAGCAAAACTTTGTCTCAAAAAAAAAAAAAAAAAAAAAAAATTTGTAAATACTGTAAGTTTGTTATATATAATCATCCAGCATATATTCCAATAAAAAAAGATAAATCCCCAGTAATTTTATATCTTCCTAACAATAGTTTTAAGAAATGTTGGAAATGTCCTTAAAACAGTTGTCAATGACAAGTCAAATCCAAATAATTTTAAACCAAATGTTTGGTTTTAGTCCATCACTACTATAAGAAAAAAAGGAATAAACTTACACACAAATGCTTCCTAGTAGCAAAAACTGAAAGGCTCAAGTAAGATAAGGCCTTTACTTACTTTAACTATGACATTTCTATGTCATGGGAATTATATAGTTTAACAATCTATATCTATTTTTCACTGAATCTGTACTTTAAAAGAGTGGTTCTAACCACTGGCCACCAGGAAAGTTACAATGGGGATCATCTTATACACACAAATGGAATTTAGTACTAGATGGTTTTAGTGTTTATTTAAACTTCATTATTTTATAATTCATTGCTCACAGCAAGAAAATGACATGTTCAGAGTCATGATAGCAATTATATTTGTTGTTGCCAGAGTTGGAGTCATGTTTCTTATTTTCCAGGTAGAAGTCAGGTAAAAAGTAATGCAAGTAATACACAGTAATAACACATATAATTAACATAATGGATATTTAAAAAAATAAAACTTTCTTCGCAGACTCAAAAATATGAATAGGAGGCAACATACTACTTCATTGCTCCCAAAATGAAATGCTATCGCCTATTATTACTGAAAAGAGAAAGTAAGCAAATAAAATCTGAATATCTTCATAACTTAAAATTGGGTTACATCAAAATCAAAACCAACCATGAATAAGAGAGAAAAAGATACATGTAGCACATTTGGCAAAGGATTTAGAGCTTGTGTATGTGTGTGTATGTATGTCTATGTACATATGTGTATATAGCTTGGTTGGTCTGTCTCTGAGAGAAATAATTCTTACAAAATAAAACAGATAAGAGCAAAATAAGGCAAAGGAAGAGGTAGTTAATTCAGAACAACTTACAATTAGACAAAAAGCACATGAAAAACTGTTCACCTTCACCTTCATTACCCACTTACAATGGTAGACTACAGTTTTAATAGTTCTGGGGGTGGGGAATCTGACAATGCATATCAAATGCTTTTAAAATATACATACTGTTTGATTAAGCTATTCTTCTTCTAGGGGCTTAGCCTAAGGAAATAATTAGGCAAGTTGCAAAATAAATATACATGCACAGACATTTAGTGGGGTGTTGCTTATAACAATAAAGTGGAAACAAACTAAATGTTAATTAGCAGGAGATTAGGTAAATATAATATGCAGTTACTAAAAATGACTTAAATTCATATTTGTTGATAGGAAAATGTGTCTACAGCAAGTGGTTCAGTGAACAAGAGGCTGGTTATCAACTATATGTATAATAGATTCCATTGTTTTTGTTTTAAAAAAGCAAACCACAAATGTATGCTTAGAAAAAAAGTCCAGTAGGCTATTAAAACTAAATACTAATGTAAGTTAATAAAGTATATCTTGTTTCTTTTGGCTCGACTTTTTTCCAAATTAAAATAAACAAATATTTATTGCTAAGACAGTAATAAGGTTAAAACACTAGTGAAAGGAATAAAAAACTTAAAAGCCATGGGAATACAAAGAAATATATGCAGGCAAAGGAAAGATGATCCATTAAAAGGATGGTTTAATAAAGAAGGAAGTATCTGAATTGGATTCTCATTGTGAAGAAAGATTTAGGCCAAGAAGTGCGATGGAGGTAGAGAAAGCAGCATTTGAAATTGATGGAAAAGCCTGGAAATTGCAGAGGCCAGAAACAGAAATCATGTTAACAGAAGGTTGGCATACCAGGTGCTGGACCAAAGTATGCCTATAGCTTGACACTGGACTTGGAAAGCCTTTGAAGACCCTTCTGAGAGGTCTACACTTTATTAGGAAGATCACTTTGTTGGCAATGCGAAGTGTAGACTGCAGTGGAGAGACAAGAGAAATTAAAACTAGTTTAGATGTCACTACATTATTCCTTTCTTATGGCAATTTTTCTAAAAATATTTTAAGATAAATTAAGAAACATCTTTTTTCTGTCTTTGTTTTAAGTAAATCTCTAAAACACAACTACTAAATGGCAATTCATGTGGTTTCTTAAGTAGAGGGGGCTTTACATTTATTTTGCAGGTTTTTGAAATACTTCACAGATGGTTCCTTTACATAAAATAAAGAGGCTAGATAATTTATCACTAATGCGCTAAAAATCCCTCTCTTAAAAATGGGCAGGACTTTTGGGGTCATCTTTTGATGTGCCATATCATGTGTTCTGAATGATTTTACCCAGAGGAACTAATTTATCAAAAGTTTAAGACTGCAAACGTTAAAAGATTTACGGAGCTGTATGTTATTGTAAAGGAAGATTGCAGTATTTAGCAAACATGAGTCATAGCCTGCAAAGTAGGGTTCATGACAGGGAGACATTGATGAATGCGATTAGATCTAATTGAGGTTTGGTACAAAACGATGGCAAGGATTCTTCTTTTGCAAGCAAGCACTCCTGTTAATATGTACGTGAGGAGAAATTCTGGGAAACTATGCTAAATCAAAATTAGTTGGCAAAGTTCTAAAGTGAAATCAAATATTAATGTATGCATTTCAATAAACACTTCTAGGCTACAAACGATTGATACAATTAGTGTACTCATCATAAATCTGGATTCTTTTTAACAGCCTTATGACTCATGGAATTCATAGTTGCAAATGATACAGGTAAATGAATTTTTACTATTTATAAGATATGTAAACTTCTAAGATAAAGTACCATTAAATTAACCAAACTAATATAAGATAAGGTACCACTAAATTAATCAAACTAATAAACATTTTATAATACACTTACGAGACATTATCATGGTTAGGGATGTATAATACTTCCCTACGTATTAGTTCCCTAATATGTAGGGAACTATTATCCTAATACATAGAGAACTATTATAGTCCTTTAAATTAATCCAGCAGTTTGAATAATAAATCAACCTGTAACCTTTTGATATTTCTCTGTGGGAAATAGCAGATACCATGTTTCTCTCTCAGTCTCATTTTCCCAGTATTTATACTTACCAAAGATGGAAAAGGGACAATACAAAGAACCTTTTAGTTCATAGTAATATTTGCAGCTATAGATGAATAACTAAATACTGTCTTATGTACATGGGGACAATGAGTCAAACAAAACGTATTTAGGTCTACAAGCATGATTTCCATTGTTTCATGATTAAATTTTGTTGCCAAATGGAAAAATATGGAAGATTTGGTTTATTAACATTTTCTGCTTTATATTTGTTATATGAGAAATTAGTATAGAGATTTCCTGTTCAAATGAAATTTCCTTGGATTCAAGTAATTTTAGGGGAAACTTAAGCTTATGTGTGAACTCCATATTCAATGAGAATATCGGTACTATATGAGACTGGTTCTCCTAGTATCTTTTATTGTACTTTAAGATAAAATCACCGACATTGGGTGCAAAATTTTAAAAAAGGAAAGGTTACAGACAGAAATATTACCAAATGTGAGTTTCCAGATGGATAATGAGGAAATCTTGACTTTTCATTTAATGTCAGAAATTTTATCAGTTCCATAAATAAATCGTGCTGTCAGCACCCCCGTCTTGCACTACACTCAGTGAGTGTGCTATCTGTTTTCCAGACCCCAAAATAGGTACATATTTTACTCTTAGTCAATACACTTGTTTGGAGGTAAAGATTTCAAGTCAAATAAATATCTATCCAAAAATCAAGTCCAGTTATTAGAAAATAATTAAAATTCATAAAATGTACAAAATTAGCTTCTTCCTGCATAAGAATTTAGGCTTATTAATTTAAGAAAAGTAACAAGTAGTCTATGTCACAAAAATACAAAATATTGTATCTAACAATCTCTTCAAATTTATAAAACACTTATGAAGAAAACTCTGAAACTTTGCTGAGGAACATACAAAAAGATATGAATATAGAGAGACAAACTATTCTAGAGTAAGAAGATTTGATATTGGAAATATATGAAGTCAATTTATGAATTAAAAAAATTTCATTTCCTTGAAACTGGAAATTATTCTGATATTCATTTCCTAGACAAAGCAAAGAATATATTTCAGACAAAGAATAATGAAGAAGGGCTAGCATACTGTATAAAAAAATACTCTGAAGTATACATATTAAAATAATAGCTACTGGCCCTAAGACAGACAAACAGGTGAAACAATAGAGTAGAAATCGAGTAAACAGAATTATATATGACTACTTATTGTACAAAAAACACAGTTGCTGTAAGGATGCATTGCCAATATATCTATATAAGAATGTTAGTCTCCTTGGAAAAAATAAATTTAGATTCTTGCCTATCATTTAACATCAACACAAATTAGGAGAAAGTGGAAAGGAAAATTTAAAAACTTATGAATGGAAAGGCCTTTTGAGGAAAGATCCCGAAGGCATTGAGAGAGAGAAAAAAGCTATTTTAATACATAAATGTTTTAACTTTCAGCATTAAAAAGGAAACCTCAAACAAAAGCAAGAATAAGTGGTAAAACTTGAAGGGTATAGTTATACTATGTATATTACAGGAAAAAAGTCAATATCCCTTAGTGATTTCATCCTGTCCTATGGCTTTAAATATCATCTAAATGTTAACAACTCTCAAAAATTTATATTTTAGCTTAGACTTCTCTCTTGAACTTCAGATTCTTAACTGCCTACATGAGGTCTCCACTTGGATGTATCTTAGACAAATTTAACATGCCTAGAACAGAACTCCTAATTTTCTACAACCTCCACCCTGTATACCTACTCCATCTGAAGTCTTCCTTATCTCTCTGAAGGTGACTCAATTCTTTTAGATGCTAAGTTCAAAAATTTTAGATTCAATCTTAGGTATTTCTTTCTCTCCTATTCCAAATCTAATTTTCTTCGAAATCTTGCTGGCTCTACCTTCAAAACATTTTAGAATCTGACCACTTCTCACCAGCTCCGTTGCTATTATCCTGGTCTGAATCATCACCATTTTTTGCTTGGGTTATTCTAGTAGCCTCCTCATGTTTCAGCCCTTGCCATAGTATAATCTATTCTCACCACAGCAGTCAGAGAGATTATTTAAGACCACAATTGAGATATGTTACATTTCTGCTCAGACCATGTCATGGCTCCTTGTTTTATTCAGAGTAAAAGACTAATTAAGTCCTTTATAGTAACCTAGGAGGCCCTATGTGATCTGCATTCCTTCCCTTTATCTCTCTGATCTCCTCACTACTTTCATTCTCTTTTTCTTTGTACCAGTTATGTATCCTCACCAGCCTTTGAATATGTCAGGCAAATTCCTATGTTAGAGATTTTGCACTGTGATTGTGTCCCTCTACCTAAAAAAGTTTCTTCTCCCAGATATTCATACAGCTAATCCTGTGAACTCCTTCAAGTTTAATCAGTGAGATCCTCCCTGACCATGCTATTGAAAATAGCAATCTCTCTCCTCCCTGGCCACACTCCTGAACTCCCTTTATTTCTTTCTCATAGCATGTAGTACCTTCTAGCATTCTGTTTAATTTATTCACTATATTATTGTCTTTCTCTACTAGAAGTGAGCTCCTTGAGGGTGGTGGAGTTTGTTTCATACTTTGATCCCTATCATCAGACAAGTGCCTGAAATACTGCTATAAGTTAAACACTGTTGAATGAATAAAAAAAAAAAACCTACATTTAAGATCTCGTAAAAAAGTAACCATTGTTGAAAAAGATGACTATATCAGAAAAATGTACAAAGGATGGCTGGGCAATTCACAGAAAAAAGAGTCTTCAATTAAAAAAAACACACTCAACTATATTAGTAATGAAAATGGAAAAAAGATAGTATTTATGACTATTGGCAAAGTATCAAGAAGCATTGCCATTACTTTCAATGATGAAAACCACAATTACTTCTGCCCCAACCTAAAAATTAGCAAAGACAGAAGTGGGAGAGAGTGTCCAAGATTAAAAAAGACTGCAGAGGCCTGAACCTTGTTTGGATCTTAATTCAAACAAATCATAGAAACAATTTATGAGACAATGGGGGAAATTTGGACACATTAGATATTTGATGACATTTTTCTTTTATACATACTTGATGTAAATGGAAGAAATGATGTGCCGTCTGAGATCTACTTTAAAATAATCTAGTGTAAGAGCTGGGATGGAGGAAAGCAGATGGGTTTTCAAGATTAGACATGAGCTGATAAGTTTTAAAGTTAGGTGTGTTGGACATATGGTACTGATAGTATTCTTTGTGCTTATATACATGTTTGTAATTGATTTACTAAAAGCAGAAATTAAAAATATTTTAACACCAAAAGCTGGTGAGGCTAAAACAAAAAAAAGCTCATTCATTTATACTGCTGGATGGGGGTTAAAATCACCTAAAGGAGGGGAGTTACTTGACAATATATATTGCAAATTTTGCATAATGTTTGCATAATTTATCTTGAGCCAGAAATTTTACTTCTAAAGAATTTATTGTAGGGATAATCAGATATGAGTACAAAGATAAATATACATATTCGCTTACTAAAAAATTCCTTGCAATAATAGTGAAAATTTATTAAACAACCCAAATGCCCAACAATAGAGTATAGCCTACATTCATTATAGTTAATCTCATCAGATTTTTTTTTTTTTTTTGAGATAGAGTCTTGCTTTGTTGCTTAGGCTGGAGTGCCATGGTGTAATCTCAGCTTACTGCAGCCTCAACTTCCCAAGCTCAAGTGAACCTCCTAGTTCAGCCTCCCAAGTAGCTAGGATTACAGGCATGGGCCACCATGCCTGGCTAAGTTTTGCATTTTTTGTAGAGACAGGGTTTCGCCATGTTGCTCAGGCTGGTCTTGAACTCCTGGCTCAAGCAATCAGCCTGCCTCAGTCTCCCAAAATACTGGGATTGCAGGTATAAGCCACTGTGCCTGCCCCAGATTCTTAAAAGCACTGCATGTGTGTGTATTTAAGTAAAAAGAATATAGTTAATCTAGTAAATACTTTTAAAGGTCCCTAAGGCACTTGAACTCACTTATAAACACCGTTCCTATTATTCCCCCTTGACACTATTCATCATGTATACAACACACATAATTCATGAAATGGAAAATACATAATAAATAAATAGTTCATCTCTAAAATAATTTGAATGAAATAGTAAAGTAACAAGCCAAGGACAAAACTTTATAAAAACAAAACCCACCTTCTAATATGTTTTCAAGAGAAAATACGTAATTATAAAATGTAACATGGCTTCAAGTCTTTCCTTCAAAAATACTATGAGAAGGAATTAAGAGTCAAGTAAATTCTTTTGTTTTATTGTTGACAAGTATAGTCTATGCAATTATACTGTATGTGAAATACAGATTTTTAAATAAGGAATAATGAGCATTATATAGCAGGTGGTCAGTATTTCTCGATCTTGGTGTTAAAATCCTATTTCCTTTCTAACATCTTGAGTACATTATAAAAAAAGAATTAAGCCCAAAAGGTATAAGAGAATCTGAAAAAAACTTAAGTTTTGCTCTCCAGAGATCGCAACTAGGTCAGGTCACATGCTTTATTAAATGAAAAAGAATATATATGTGTACATACAATATATATGTTTTGAGATAATCTATCCAACTTTCCCTATTATCTTAATGTAAAGGTATAATATAGGGAACTTCTGCTAATAATAAAGATGGAGATAATTCCGACCAACCTTTCTTTTGAAAGCAACCAAAAGTCTGGACAAAAGATAAAAAACATCTGTTTGAAGGCACTGGATTATTAATAAGATGGTGAAAAACTATAGGTGAGTATCAGGAGGAAGTTGGAGGCTCAGGAAAGTAACTTCTGCAATTTCAGCGAATTTCCCCTTGAGGTTGTTTGCTTATGCTGGAAGAGCTGGCAGAAAAACATAGCAGCAGTGTTAAGAACTTTGTGGGAATAGGGTGCTGGAATTGGAAATTAGGATCTTTGTAAATCTTCCTTGCTTTGAGTTGGGACTCTGAACAGCTATACTGCAGAGGGCAAATCAGAAATAGGCAGGCCCTCAGGAAACTACAGTTTAGTATCAAATTATCTCAGTCTCTGAAATAGGACTCAGGTGATTTTGAATTGCTAATGCTACCTGGAGTCTGAAAGAAGGAATTGTAAATATTCTCTGAGATTTTTAATATTGTGATCAGATGCATCAAAATATTCTGCAAACAATTTTGCAAATACCTGACTGGCACACAAAAAATTTGCGTGCATATGAGGAATTAAGACCACATGCAAGAAAATCAGTCTAAACAGACCCAGTGGTTACACTTTGGAATTCTTAGACACAGACTTTAAATTATAGTTGTCTCTCAGTATCTGTGAGGGATAGGTTGCATGATCATTCTAGAATTCATGGATGCTCACATTCTTTACATAAAAAATAATACAGCATTTGCACACAACCTATACAATCCTACCATATGCTTTAATAATCTCTAGATTACTTACAATATCTAATACTATATATATACTATGTAAATAGTTATGATGCACTGTTTAGGGAATAATGACCAAAAAAAGTCTATATGTTCAGTACAGATGAAACCATCCATTTTTTTTTTTTGATCACTTGGTTGAATCCATGGATGCAGAACCCATGGATATGGATGGCTGACTGTAATTATAACCTTTGTACTTAATAACAATTTTTGCAAAGATATGAAACTATAAAAAAGAATGAAATGGAAATTCCAGAATTGGAATGTAGTGACTGAAATTAAAAATTTTATGGATTTAAGGATCATTTGATAAAGCTGAAAAAAGAAAGTAAACTGCAGAATGTGAGAAACAAAATTATCCAGAGAGAGAAAAACACATTAAAAGCAAAAGAGTAAAAGGCATATACAATACAATGAGAAAGTGCCATGCAATATAATTGGAGTCACAAAAGTAGAGGAGAGAGCAAAAGTGACAAAAGCAATAGGTGACGAGATAATGGTTAAGAACTTTCCAAAACAAATGAAAGATAATGCAGAAATAAATTCAGAAAGTCATCAACCCACTTAAGAGAAGTAAAAGTAAAAATAAAGTCAACTAGGCATAATATAATAAAACTATTAAAAGCCAAAGACTGGGAAAATATTTCAATAAGCCAGAAGTCAGATTGTATTCAGGTGCAACACTTAACATAAAATCTGACTTCAACAGATTATTATTCTCTGTGAATAAGGTCTTACATATTAGCCCTTCATTCCCAACTATTTGTCTATTTGTCTTAGGTGAGCTAAATGTGTGCTGGGACACATTTGAGCCAAATGTCCCAGCACACATTTAGCTCACATAAGAAAAATGAACTCTAGTTGGGAGTGAGGGGCTAACAAACACCAGATCTCAAGAAAATTCCCCATAATGGAAAATATAGGCAGATTTGACTATATAAAAGTTAAAAGTCCAATAAATTGATCAATTATTGCTTAACATATATGTATATATGTAAAAAGCACCAAATGAACAAAGAGTTATTAGATACGAAGTGCCAAGCAAAAGACTAAGCAAACAAAAAGCCCCTCAAACCCATAACAAATAAACAAAAATTTTCACTAGTGCGAATGAGCAAAGGATACCTCACAGGGGATGAATTGGCCTTGTCAATAATCTGAGAGGTACAAATTTTAAAAGACTATGCGGCTGGGTGCGGTGGCTCACACCTGTAATTCCAGCACTTTGGGAGGCCGAGGCGGGTGGATCACGAGGTCAGGAGATTGAGACCATCCTGGCTAACACGGTGAAACCCCGTCTCTACTAAATATACAAAAAATTAGCCGGGTGTGGTGGCGGGCTCCTGTAGTCCCAGCTACTTGGGAGGCTGAGGCAGGAGAATCGCGTGAACCCGGGAGATGGAGCTTGCAGTGAGCAGAGATTGTGCCACTGCACTCCAGCCTGGGTGACAGAGCAAGACTCCATCTCAGAAAAAAAAAAAAAAAAATGACTATGCATTATTATTATTGCTGTTGTTACTACTTTTGGTTTAGGTGAAGATTAAACAGGTACTCCCATGTGTACTAAGCATAGAAAAAAATTATAAAAAGCAGTTTAAAATGATGCATTAAAAAAAAAAGATATGTCCTTTACCCTGGCAAATCAGCTTCTAGGATTCTGCTATGCATGCACAAATGGGAATATACAGATATGTTCTCTGATGTACTGTTCACTAACAGAAAATGGTTAATTAAATTATGGTATGTCTATTCTCTGGATTCTCAAAAACAATACAAAAATGAGGTAGATTCTTCATGTATGTACCCTAAAAATGTTCATAATAAACAAATAAAACCAACAAACATAATAAACTAGACAAAAAAGTTGCAGACCACTATGTGTAATGTGCTAGCATTCATGTGAAACTTATCAAAAAGCTTTATGTAATACAAATACATTTGTATTATACACATACTGCAAAAATAAATATTTAACAGCATTTAATCTCTGAGATAGGGCATAAAATTGAGGTTCTGAGAAGAGTTGAAGATGGCACTCTGCTTCTTATATTCTACATTGTCTGAATTTTTTTCTTAACTAAGATTATATGTTAGCTTTGCAATTAAAATGTCTCATACATACTTTTATGAAAGAGAAATATCAAGTGATTTATCAATAGAAAAATAGTAAACTCTACATTGTTAGTTGATCTTAAGAACAGATTATTATTATAGAATATGATATGATTAATTATAATTTCCTGCCCTTAAGAGAGGTTACATTTTAAGGAAGGATAGGAAGCAAAATTATTCCATCAAAAATAGGTAAAACGGGTCAGGCATAGTCGCTCATGCCTATAATCTCAGCAATTTGGGAGGCCAAGGGAGAGAACTGCTTGAGTCCAGGAGTTTGAGGTCAGCCTGGGTAACATAGTGATACTTTGTTTCCACAGGAAAAAAAAAAAAAAAAAAAGCCAGGGGTGGTGGTGCATGCCTGTAAGTCCTGGCTACTCCTGGGGCTGAAGTGGGAGGATTGCTAGAGCCCAGGAAGTGGAGGCTGCAGCAAGCTTTGATTGCACCACTGCACTCCAGCCTGGGCAACAGGGTGAGACCCTGTCTCAAAAAAAAAACCACCAAAAAAAAGAGGGTAAAATTAGAACATCAATGCATACTTGTTCTAGATCTTTGGACGATACTGGTGAATTGAAATGACTATAAAGGTAATTTTCCCATTAAGTTTTTTTTATTTTTTTGAGATGGAGTCTCGCACTCTCGCCCAGGCTGGAGTGCAGTGGCGCCATCTCGGCTCACTGCGAGCTCCACCTCCCAGGTTCATGCCATTCTCCTGCCTCAGCCTCCTGAGTTGCTGGGACTACAGGTGCTCACCACCATGCCCGGCTAATTTTTTTTATTTTTACTAGAGACGGGGTTTCACCGTGTTAGCCAGGATGGTGTCGATCTCCTGACCTTATGATCTGCCCGCCTCGGCCTCCCAAAGTGCTGGGATTACAGGCGTGAGCCACCGCGCCTGGTCCCAATTAATTTTAATAAAATAGCCAAATCTATTAAAAATTAACTGTTCTATAGATTGATATACAAAGGTTATCTTTAGAAATAATGTTACTATTTACTTAAAACGAAAGTTATACTTACAACAAGGAATAGGCTGAACTGGTCCAAGTTGTGGAAAGGTCATAAGAACAGAAATCCCTGGTGGATCATTTTGCTTTGGTTGTTCAGCAGTTTGGTCAGCCCAAACTACCACTTTTTTCCTCTCCACCAAATGTTCGATCTCTTTGAAGTCAGACTCAAAAGCAGCATTTGACAGGCCAGCATCTTTTAATGTGCAATATTGTTTTCTTAGGGTTGGAAGTAAAGCATTCAATACTCTATATACAGAAGACGAGAAGAAAGGAGAGATAAATGTTCTATCTTAAATACATTATTTTAGTTCTTTTATGTAACACCCAAAGTATTAGCATATCATTAAAATAATTTCCCATGTATGAACTAAGTTCTAGTCTCAGATTGTCTTCACTTGCTTCCATATGACCTTGGACAAGGCAAAAACTGAAGTTTTTCCTCTGTAATGTGAGGGACAGATAAATAGCCACTACTTACAACAGGAGATTGCTTTGAGGACTAAATGAATTAAGTATATTTATTTACTTATTTTTTAGAGACAGGGTCTCACTCTGTGGCCCAGGCTGGAGTGCAGTGGCATGATCATCTCATTGCAGCCTCGATCTCCTGGGCTCACTTGATCCTCCCGCCTCAGGCTCCCGAGTAGCTGGGAACACAGATGTGAGCCACTACATTAACTTTTTAATTTTTTTGGTAGAGATGGGGTCTTGTTATGTTGCCCAGGTTGGTCTCAAACACCTAGCCTCAAGAGATCTTCTTGCCTCCACCTCCCAAAGTGCTGGGATTACAGGGATAAGCCACTGTGCCTGGCTAAATGAATTAAATGTACATAAAAGCTTTTTGCAAAACATAATGTGATTTCCAAACCACAGATGTTGTTACTGCTACTAATTATCATAAAATTGAAATGAAAAATTAATATACTATGTGAAATGATGAGATATATTTTAAGTATACAATATTATAACACACACACACACACACACAAACATATAACAAAAGAACAAAACCTACCTCTCCTTTAAGTTAAATGACCTAAAGAATGGCTTTTGGAATGGCACTTAAAGGGATTTTAAGGAGAAAAGTTGTGGATAAGGATGGGGAGTACAAATAATCGTTAGGGCACTGGATTCATGGCTCTAACTCAAAATCTTCCTTATTAGTAACAATTAGAGCAGCACTGAATGTAATTTTTTGTGTATCAGACTTCTATGTAAGTGGTCACTGAAGAAATGTCACAGCTAAACAGTTATAAATTTATACACTCAATCAGTGGTTCCCAACTTTTCTATAAAGGAAGATGTCTAACATGAATGATCCTGAAGTGATTCAGTCCTGGAATCCTGAGTCCATCAAGATGATGTTCCAGTCGTCTCATAACATCGAGGAGAAGAGAACCAGTAGAATTATGGATAGGGTAGTGGGAAAAGACTAATCAGGCATTAATTTTCATACACAAGGAAATAGCACCTTTTAACCTATGAGTGAGTCTTAAATATTTCAATAGCAGCACAAAAAATTGTGACCTTTTTCCTTTTGGTGGGGGTTGCTGGAGGGTACTGCAATTAAGTAGGTAATAAGTACAAGAAGAAGTTATTAATCAAAGGCAATTAAACAATTACTTATTTAGCATCTACACTAATCAGGTACTGTGCAGGAAAGTTATCATAGTAGGCCTGACACTGCTAAGAAAGGCTTGGTTATAAGGTTGACACCTGGCTGGTATTTTAAAATACGGATTTTAGGAGGGTTCCCAGCATTTCCAGAACTCATATGACAAGAGTGGCTCACTGTGCTTAAACTGTTAAACAATGTGGTTTATGCTAAAACACCTTCTCTCCTTTTGAAAAGTCTGGAATCTTGATACATCCTGGCAGAAAGTGCCTATGCAACTAGCTTCCAATAAAAACCTGGGGCACGGAACTCAAAAGAGCTTCCAAAGCAGACAACATTTCACATGTGCTGCCACAACTTTTTGCTGGAGGAATTGTACACATTCTGTGTGATTCCACTGGAGGAAGACTCTTGAAACTTTGTGTCAGGGTTCCTGCAGACTTTGCCCCCTGTACCTTTTCCCTTTGCCGATTTTGCTTTGTAGCCTCTTGCTGAAATAAAGCACAACTAATAATAAAACTATATGATGAGTCTTGTGAGTCTCCCTAATGAATCACTGAACCTGAAAGTAGTCCTAGGGACCTATAACACAGGAATTATATCATGTTATTTACTTTCAGGTTTAATCTTTTCAAAAACTTTATATGAAATGTATTATAATCTATTCATAACCTTTATATGAAATGTATTATAATCTATTTTTATATAAGGAAACCATGGCTTAGCAAAGCTAAATAATCAGCATAAGGTTATATTGCTCATAAAAGCTGTAATTCAAGATTGATTCCAAAACTCATCCTCTTTCTTCTATGCCACATTGCCTCTGTGATGCTGTGGTTCACCAATTTTCTAAATTATTGAGTTAGTCTTTTTTTCCCCATTTTAAGGTTAATGTTTATCTTAAGATAGTGTATTCATCCAGGGTCTGATATAGCAAATGTAGTATGGTTAAAAGAAATTAATGTTTCTTGACGACTTCAGCTCTTGTAAGTGGTTTGAGTGTTAGCAAATGAATATTCAATATCTGCTCTAGGAATAGACACAGAAAGTATAAAGAGATTAGTTTGAGCTTCCAGCCACATAAGAATAACTCCCTGAAGTTTTTCATTTTTCTTTTTTAAAAAAAGGTCTACTAACATGATTTCCTCTAAATCAAGATAATTAATTATCAGTTATTTGAACATACTAGTAGAACATGAATAGATTCTTAGAGTAGCAGAAAGCAGTTAGAGAAATAAATTTCTCATTTGCATGGAACATCAAAGTGATGCCTAAGGAGTTGACTGATGTATCCAATGTGACAAAAAAAGATTAAGCCATACTTTTTCTTTTTTACTATTATGTTTTAAAAATAAATGACTAATGTTACTACTGAGCTAGAAGAGAGAACATAAAAGGTCTCTTATAGCATCCCATAAAAATCAGGACACCTGATATTTAGCAACTTCACTGTAATGACAGCAAAAAATTCTGAAATTATGAATAATTAACAATTGCCTACTTAAAAATTCAAGTGATGTTAACAGCACTTGCTTCTAAGAGGAGACATGGATGGCTAGAAGATAGAGGTAGAAGGCAGATTTCTTTTCAATGTGTAGGTACTTATTAAATTTTGTATTCCATAGCATATATTAAGTAAAAGTAACGTACTTTTAAAGAAAAACACTTTCAAATTTATAAAGCAATGTAAAAAGTTTGTTGGAAGGAAAGAACTCTCTTAATGTTTTCTGGTTCAGGCAGACACTTAAAAATAATGTATCCTGTAACACATAAAACTTAATTTTCTGGCAGTGGAAAATTGAACTTCTGTGCTTCAGATATAGTGTTAAAATCGGAAAATAGGTAGATGTATGTACTCACGCCTCAGTCTGCCTGTGTTGCTGTTCCTGAAGACAAGCTAGATCCATCATATGTCTAATCTGTGCTTTCAAATCTTTGTTCTGGAGGTGCAAATGGTGACAATGAAGATCTTTCTTGAGTTCCTAGGACAAACAATATAAAATGTACTTCAGATTACTCTAAGAATGTTAAAATTAAATCAGTTTAATAACACTTATTTTATATTGTTGCCAATAGTTTTAATTCTTTTTAGATATTAAATGATATGTTTAGAAATAATTTGAAAAATAAAAGTTCTGGAAAAGGTGGTCTATAATTTACAAGCAAGATAAGTTTTCATGTTTCGTCAGAAACTGAGTGTTAGGAATTTAGAAGAAATTTTACTGTGATGACAGTTTCTTGGTCTATCCAACTTGTTCACGATGTTGTAAAAATACATAAATATGACCAGTTTGTGCTTAAATGTCACTTCCTCAGAAAGGCTTTCCTTGAGCATTGTATTTGGATAGACACTCTCCACCCCTTGATATTGTCATAGCATTGACTGCATTGATCAGTAACAATTTCACTGATGTATTCATTTATTTATAATTTCTCTGTTCATACCAGAACATACAGTTTACCATCAGCACAGGCATTGAGTCAGGTTAGTTCAGTGTTAAAGCCCCAGTGTACTAAGTTTTGAGTTGTGTGCAATAAAAATTTCTTTTTTTTGCATGAAACAAAAGATCATATGGTTGATATCACCTTTGGTTGGATGATATGGTTAGAGCACTGGCCTATGAGTCATGTGATTTTAGAGATGGGCTTATAAGGCCTTGAAACAAATGCTACCTTAAGTTGAATATACAGCCTTTATGGAGATCAGTTTACTGGACTAAATTTTAAGAGCTGGATCAGATGATCTCTTCAGTCCTTTCCAGTTAGAAAATTAAATGATCATAATAGTGTGAACATGTTTGCCAAATATTCCATCTGTTTTCCTTTAAAAGAAAAATGTCCTTTATATACGTCCTCTGATAATCTTCTTTATCTTCTTGAATCTTTCTTCTTTTAAAGAGAAAAGACTTGAGACCCACTCTTGATACAAGCTTCATCCTAGCAAAAGTGTGAAAATGTTTTTTGTAGGCTCCATTTTCCTAAGCCTCATCTGCCTAGGGCCAGGTGTCCTGTAATCTACTACCTAAAGTTACTTGTCTTTCCTTAAACCTATTAAATCTTATCTACAGAAAATATCAGCGAAGGGATTACACCAAAGTATAAATGGTGATAATCAAATATTCTCAGAAACTTTATTGGAAAAATTTCAGTCAATACAATGAAAAAAATTTAAATTCTTTGGACACTTTGAATGGCTAAGACAGGAACCCTATATGCAGGATCTATGCCTGGAAACTGGACACTTCCTCCTAGGGACAATTCCCATAATCCATCTTAGCTTTAGTGAGTGGAAACAATGCAAAGTATTCTTCAGATTCTTTTAAAGAATATTAAGATTAAATCAATTTTAATAAAACTCCTTTCCAATGTGCAGTTGACCAATAATTTTCTAAAATGTCAAAGTTATTTTTTTCCTTTTTAAAAAGTACTTCCAATGCCAGTTATTGAGACTATGACAGAGAACAATGTCACTCATCCTGTTTGTCTGGATATATTAAAGTTAGGAGTTATTTATGTAATTCATTATACTTCAAGAAATATATCAAATGTTTTAGAAAAAAATTTATCTTTGGAGGCAGGATGATATGGCTAGAGTCATGTGATTTCAGAGATGGGTTTAACCTAGAAACAAATGTCATCTTAAGCCAAATATATGCTCTTTATGGAGATTAGTTTACTTGACTAAAATTAAAGAGCTGGATCAGATGATCTCTTCGGTTCCTTCTATTAATAGTTAGAAAATTGGATGATCATAATAGTGTGAACATGTTTGCCACACATTGCATCTTTTTTCCTTTAAAAAAAACCTCTCCTTATAGCATTAGGAGAAATACCTAATGTAAATGATGAGTTGATGGGTGCAGCAAACCAACAGGCACATGTATACCTATGTAACAAACCTGCACATTGTGCTCATGTACCCTAAAACTTAAAGTATAAAGAAAAAAAATCCCTCCTTTATACACATCCTCTGATAATCTTATTCCTTTATCTTCTTGAGTCAGTCTTTTAAAGAGACAAGACTTGATTGTATAATTATATTAGTCAATAATGGGTCTTTGGCTAGCCTGTTAACTTTGGAAAACCAAGTTTACAATTTGAGTCTTTCTTGACATACTAATGACTAAATCTGATTGGAAGAACACGGCTTATTTTGAGAACTATAAGTAGGCCAGTAATGGCTAAAGTATAGAGTATAATGAAAGGTGATATATAAACCTTGAGAAGTATTCAGGTGCCAGATCATGCTAGGCCTGGTAACTCACAATGGAGAATTTATTCTAGGGAGAAGGCATTGAAGAACAACATGATCAGTTTTACCTTTTAAAACTCACTTTGGTTGCAGTGGAGAGAATGAATTGCAGTAGAACATGAATCAGAGAAGAAAGACCAAATGTATAATGGGGCACAGGAGTCTGAATTAGGGATAGCAGTAGAGGGGTATAAAGAGAAGTAGACAGATTCAGAATATTGAAGAGTAAATAATGCAGGAGAGTATAGAGAAAACAGCAGCAATTTCAAAGTCAGAAGTTCTGGGTATTTGTCCAGAGTTGTTTGACCTTGGATAAGTCCCTTTATCGTAAAGCTATGTCTCAATTTGCTTATATAAAAAATAATGGCTTATAACTAGATAATTTTCTCAGCTATTTTTTCAGCTATAAATATCTGCACAAAAAAGAATTGAGGGTTAGATTTGGGTGATGGCAATGAAAATGGTTTTAATTTTATTTGTTCAAGTTATTTGTGATAAAATGCATAAAAAACAAAGATGTAAAAATCAGTTCCAGGTTCACATTCAGGTATACAAAAGTTCTTCATAAGAGAAATCTAGATGACAGATTGGTAGAAAAATTAATTTGACCATATTGAAAAAGTTTTAATTTATTAAAAATAATCTAGACAATATTGATTAACTTCATAAACACTAAAAAGTAGACAAAAAAGCAAACACAAAATAGCAATAATAATGATATCAGAAACAATACCATACCATTTTTAAAATTGGAAGCTTATGGTAATGTGGGATAGAAAAGGCAAACTAGTAAATTTCTACAAATGACTTTTTTGCCTCCTTAATATTTCTTAAGTTCTTAAGTACTTCTGCAGTTGGAATGTTGATTACATGGACAAACATATAATACAAGCATAATGTAAATTAAGTTAGGATATTGAGAGGTGAAAATACTCTAGGAATATTATTTAAAACTTATATACACACATATTTAAAATTTTTAATATACTTAATGCCACTGAACTGTGTATCTACACATTGTTAAGATGGTAAATTTTATGTTATATTTTACTACACACAAAAAGTTGTTTCAAGACTCTTCATGAGAAAATTTTTGCTGACTAGAAGGGGTAAATAATCTATGAGAATATCATAGCCCGAAGTAACCAAACAAATTAAGGAAAGTAGTTATTTTTAAATGAGGTCAAAGTTTAACACTAACCAAAAGACTTAAGAGTTTTATATAGTTTAGAAAATGATGATCTTGAGAATATGACTGCTTTAGATATACAGTCTCCAAATAAACGATTAAATAATAAGTGAAATAAATTGAAAAGTACTGTCAACATTCCACACCTGCTACCAATCCAAGAGAAGCAACTCTTGTGCATTAAATGAGAAACACTCATTTGGCCAGGGTTATCAGTCGTTTTCTTTGAAACGATTTTATCAACGACATAACCATATTTCAGTATTCCTACAGGTACTGTGATAGAGCCTGTTGCATTCTATGATGAGACTCTATGGCTTTATATGGAATTTCAGAAGTTATATCCTCTGATCCTAGCTAACCATATTATAGTTTATTGATGAATCTTGTCTTTTTTTGCTTACTCCTTTTGAGTCGTTATATCATCTTAAGATGGATACAACATTTTTTAAAAATGTGCTATAGTTTCCTTCTGAAGTAGATATTCTTAATCTTGTGTCAATGGAAGGGTGTTAGGAAACCCAAATGACTTAGGAAATATGCAAAATTGTATGAATTTGACCTCCCCAATCTCCCATCTGGGAGAAAATCCACACAGCTTTGAACAGATTCTCAAAGGCATCTATGACCCCCAAAAAGGTCAGAATCACTGTTCTGGAAGAGAAATTATATTATATATTATATTAAATTATATTATATTATATGATGCAGTTAACTCTTTTGTTAACTGTGTACACTCATTCTTTGTACAACTTGCTTAGCTATTGATGTCTATGCTATTGTAGCTTAGAATAGTATTAAACTATTATTTATCATCCATTATTATTTGTTAAGTGTTGCTAGGCTTTGAATATAGCACTCCACTTAAGCTCATAATATCTTAAATACATTTATAGATGACAAATTAAGACATTAATGTCAAACGCACTGTCCAAAGTCATATAATTAGTGTTAGAGTTGGTATTCAAAACAACTACTATATGCCAGAATTACCAAACACTCCAACTCCAAAATCTATCCTCTTTCCAGTGTTTAAATTCTTTTTGTGGGGAATATTTTAAAGTGCCTTACAGACTAAGTTACATTATTGCAAAATATTACTAGAATGTGCTGTATACAATATTTAATGTCCTAATCTACTTAACTAACTGACTGGTATGCTTTTATCAAGATATTCTGAGGTGCAGATTAAATTGTTGGCTCAATAAATATCCATACTAAGGAACTACTGTCTTTGGCTTCCTTCTTAGCAAACAGGATATCTGCTGCTTGCTCCTTTCACTACTTTGAACTGTCATCATTAACTACTACTGCTAGTCTTTTCTCTCCAGTCATGTCTGAGCTTTCATGTTAAAAGAATAATCATTTACAGCCATTGCTAACCCATCAGAGAATCCATTCCCCAGTCATAATGCATTGACTAATATCTTTGAATTATAAAAAATTAGTACTTTTGAACATTAAAGATCTCTGGCATTTGTTGGTAAATATTTTATATTTTCTTTCACCTGTATTTTCTGTCTGGTGCCCTTCTAGGAATTAAAAGATTTTAGAAGTTTCCATATCAATTAGCTGACACAGAGTTATAGAATTTCAGAAGAGCATCACCAAAGTAGAGACTGTAGATATTTTTCCTTTTAGAAAAAGACTGAAAAGAAGTTGTTCTTTTATTAAACTATTAAGTATTTGGGTGAAAATTAATTATTTCATAGCAGTTGCTCCTAGTTGCTTAGCCCATATTTACTTTCTTCTTCTTTCTTATTAAGAGATCTCCAATCCCATTACAGGGTATATACTCAAAAGATTATAAATCATTCTACTATAAAGACACATGCACACATATGTTTATTGCAGTACTATTTACAATAGCAAAGACTTGAAACCAACCCAAATACCCAACAATGATAGACTGGATAAAGAAAAGGTATATTGCACATATACACCATGCAATACTATGCAGCCATAAAAACGAATGAGTTCATGTCCTTTGCAGGGACATGAATGAAGCTGGAAACCATTATTCTCAGCAAACTAACACAGGTACAGAAAACTAAACACTGCACATTCTCACTCATAAGTGGGAGTTGAACAATGAGAACACATGGACACAGGGATGAGAATATCATATGCTGGAGGCTGTTGGGGGTGGGGACAAGGGGAGGGAGAGCATTAGGACAAATACCTAATGCATGTCAGGCTTAAAACCTAGAGGACAAGTTGATAGGTGCAGCAAACCACCACAGCACATGTGTACCTATGTAACAAACCTGCACATTCTGCACATGTATCCCAGAATTTAAAGTTAAAAAAAAAGAGAGAGAGCTCCAATACTGTTCAGAGTAATTATGCAAAAAAAAAAAAAAAAAAAAAAAAAAGGAGGTCATCTTTTCAGAATGTCTTCTATCTACAGATAGCCATGTGACATATTTCTAGCCAACACATTAGTCTGTTAGGAATTTTTGGAAACATCTTTGCTCTCCTATATAGCCATCCCCCCCTCCTTTCTTTCCTCTTCTTCTGGCTTAGGTGTGTAAACTTGAGACTAGATATGAAACAGTAATATTACAATCATGAAACGACAAGCATGATAATGACATTTTAAAGGTACTGCATTAGAAATGAACTGCATACTTCCAAGACTTATTGTTAAGAGAACAAAAGACAGCCCACACTAGTTAAGGCACTAAAGTTAGATTACTGCAACCTTGTAGCAGAACATAATTCTAATATGATATTGTCATTACCCATTACTACACTTTAAAAATAAAACCTTTTGCCATTCTAAGGTGGAATATCTTCAGTTACACACACACACACACACACACACATACACACCCTTTCAAATCAACTTTAACCATAACACATTTAATGTTGACCTCATTTAAACTATTTTTGCATAAAATATCAACATTTCTAACAAATTACCTACATAATGAATCCTCAAGTACAGTTTGAAATAGAATTATTTATTTTAACCTAAAAGCTACCTTATAAAAGGATGCAATCACTTAGAAATAACATTTAAAAGTAAATTAAATCTCAGAGTTATGAGGCAATAATAGTTGTCTTATGAAAGACATTCACTCAATAAGAAAGAGAACACATTTTAGGCGCTCAGTTCTTACAAATTAAATCTGAACATACAGAGATATTTGTACCTTTGGAATATGACCGTTTTGACCTAAGTGTCCCATTTCTTTTTCGACACGATGGAGCCAATTAGTATTCTCATCAAATTGCTTCAGTTCCTCCTCCCTCCTTTTCTCCAGGTAGCAGCGACGAGTTTTCAACATTGCAAGTCTATGATCTCGTTTTCCAGTGGCCTGAAACACAATTCATTTAACAGTGAATCTAATTTTTATGATCTTTGATGTATGTGATATTAGTAAACTAGTATATTTTCTTATGTGTACTATTGTAGTAAATTAAGTTAGGCTATATATTTGTATTTAAAGCTATTTCCCCCTTGAAATCTCAGAATACTACTGCTTGCAGAAAAATAGGAAATTGAGCTGTGAGTCATTGTTATAAAATTACAGGTTGAGAGTTTATGGCTTTCAGAAATACAACGACCAAATCGAAGACTATAACTTTTGTTTTTTTGGTGTTAAAGTACAGTCCTTTCAGTACGTTTCATCTGAAAAGTTCATACAAGGTCAGATATATTCCATGATCTCCATACTCAAAATCAAAGCAGATGCATATATTGCTCTTATCTTTGATGTGAATAAATAATGTGTTCTATTGCTCTGTGTTTGCCTATAAGGCCTCAAATTGACTGATACAGAAAAAAGAGCTTATATCAGAGTGCTTATCAGTATCTGATCTTGCCTGTAGCTTGGTTCAGGAGCCATAATGAATATTCAAAATATTTTTGGTGTTTTACCTAGGCACAAATTGAGATTACAATTAATCTTTGATTTCTTACCCTAAGAGTCTTGCACACTATCATGAAAACAATGGGCCAGAACATCTTGCCCTCTCTGGGGGATTTGCCCATAGACACTAAAGTCAATAATTATCAGATAGGATGGGTAGACCTGAAACAATGGATCCCCAAAGGTTAGAATAAGCATTTGCAGCTGGTTCTGGGAGCAGGAAATGAAAAAAAAAGAAGAGCAGAAACTAGATTTGAATTTGGTCAAAGAACTCCCCCTCTTTGGGAGATAAACATCTCTTAACTTTGGCAAAAGATGCACTATTGAGACTAGGGCATATAATAGAAAAATATGATTATCTTCATCTGGATAGAGGATATGAGCTAATAAATGATTTAAGGTCAGGCAAAGGTGGCTATCAAGAAGTCATAACCAAATCTTAGATATTCATAAACTTTTACTTACCTTCCCTTCAAGGGAAATTCAAGAGTCAGAGAGAGGCAGATTCCATTTCAGGCTAGAGTCATAGATAAGGGAAAAATAGTTGATAGCCACCGTCATTCTAACTAAGGTTTCTGACTCTTTTTTATGGCTTCTCTGGTTAATTATAATATCCTAGTCTCTCTCTGTCATGGTAAGATAGTAACAAAAACAAAACAAATGTCTCAAAGAAACAAAAACCTGGATAGTTAAGAAGAGAAAACAAAACAAAACGTAACCCATCAAACTGACCACAGCACTAGGAAGAGAACTGTGACAGAATGCTACAATGCAGGCTGGGATGGTGGCTCATGCCAGTAATTCTAGCACTTTGGGAGGCTGAGGCGGGAGGACTGCTTGAGGCCAAAAGTGCAAGACCAGCCTGGACAACATAGAGAGACCGTGTCTCTACACAAAAATTAAAAAATAAATTTAGGCTGGTTTCGTGGCATGTGCCTGTAGTCCCAGCTACTTGGTAGGGTGGAGGGGCTGATGTGGGAGCATCAATTTAGTCCGGGAGGTTGAGGCTGCAGTGCAGCGAGCCATGACTGCATGATTGTGCCACTGCACTCTAGCCTGGGCAACAAAGTGAGACTCTGTCAGCAAAAACTAAAAAAAAAAATGCTATCATGCAAAGGTTACCCAAGCATGGTACAGGGACCCCTAAGGATTCCTGAGATCCTTTCAGAGAGTTCACAAGGTTAAAACCATTAAAACCATTTTTATAATAACACTAAAATGTTATTAGTCTTTTTAAATTGTTGTTTGCTCATACAGTTAGTTGTACAGTAGTTTTCTAGAGGCTAAATGATGTGTAACATCACAACAGAATAACAATTCAGCAGTTATGAGAATACAGCTGATAGGAAAAGCCAGGCATTAAAGAAATTTGCAAACATGTAAAACAATGCCACTCTTCTATTTTCACTATCTATTTTTGAGAAAATAAAATTATTTATGTAACCACACAAAATTTTTAATTATTATTTAATATTTAATTATTTATAATTTATTGCTATTTATTATATTTTATTAATATAATTATTTCTTTATTATTTAATATTATTTTAAAATGAATCAATACATAAATATTGTTTTGCATATCTCAGTTTTAATTTCTAATATAGAAATATTGGTAGAGAGACTACATATAAACAGGAGCTCTTTGAAGATCTAAATAATTTTTAGAAGTGGAAAGGGATCCTGAAACTTGAAGTTTAGAGCTACTGCTATAACAGAAGGTGGGAGGTGTGACCTATTGACTTTTTTCTGCCATTCAGCAGGTATACAAATTTAGGCAGATCTTAGTGGGTCTTCAGTTACTTTGTCTGAAAAATGAAGACGAAAATATTGTACCTAAGTGAAGGCAGGCAGCTAATTAAATTATCTTTATTTTGCTTTAGCATTTACAATTGTAGGGACTCTTAGAAACCAGGGTATGCGGGTCTGATGGCAGCAATATTTAATATCAGAAAATCCTAAATGAAAACCTCCAAAAGTCTGTTTTGACTTTTTACTTCTAATGTCCATCAAATGTATCCTCTACGATAGTTCTTAGAGGACATTTTCCATCAGAGTACTACTACCACCCATTGTTCTAAAATGGCAAGTTAGTGTTTGGGAATACATTCTAAAATATGCATGTTAAACCCCAACATTAGAGTGAAATGTCTCCCATTAAGTTTTAAAAAACTTTACATATTTCATTAACAAAATCCCCTGCACACCACAAAAGTCTTGTGAGAGAACAAACATAATTCTACAATTTTAGTTGTTACTACTGCTTTGTGTAAAATAATTGCTAATATGGTAACTCATATTTTTACATTAAAAATAATCTTACAGATTATTTTCATGGGGCCATAAAATTACCCAAGAGCTTCCCTTTAATAGTAATTTCAAAGTCCATACTCCAGAACTATTTATAGCTGAATCAATGTTATGAGATTCTTTCAGCACTTCTGATAACAAACCTCTTTTGGAGGGAATCCAAAACATGTAAGATTCCTTGCCTTAGAAAAGCAGTTTACTCATACTACAGTTTGACACTTCTATATAAAAACAAAACAAATCAACCTCTAGATGTCTTCCTATGTTTTTCAGTGGGTTAACTACGACCAATAACTTAAGAGTTTTTATCTCCACTGCTTACCTAGTCTCATAAGAATAGCTATAATAATTGGGAATCTGAGGATTGAAATGACCAAAAGCAAGAGATCAGAAAAGGCGACTGGGTTGAAAAAAGTCTAAGCTACTATGCAGAAAAATAAGGATTAAAACAGAAAAAACAAAACAAAGCAAAACAAAACATAAAACCAGTCAAACCCATTCTATTACTCTATGTCTTAATCTTCCTAGATAACCACATTCAAAATTCAATGGAGGAATTAAGACACTAAAATAACAATTATCTAAATTATTTTGGGATTACACAGTCCAAACTCATTAATTATGCTAAATAATATTTAAATGTTTAAAAAATGGAACTCGAAGTTCTGATAACGCTACTCCCTTGCTTGAAAGATTGCATTTTGTTTACAAAAATAGATTTTACATTCCTAGCAACCAAAAATTCCACAATCTGTACCAATATCCGATCTTCCCAATCTATTGATAATAATTCCTAATATGGCAAATATGTCTAACATCATGCGCCAACTCCAGTCCATTCATTGTGGTTCTGGCTACTTTCAAATTCTGAGAGAAGGTATGGCCACAGACCAGTGAAATTTGCCGTGGGTAAGGGAGTGGGAATTGGCAGGAAGTTTTGAGTATAATTATGTATTCCTATACATATTGTCCAACAAATGTGACCTGCTCTGGTCAAACTCAGCAAAGCAGGTCACATTTGTAGGACAATATGTATAGAAATGCAAGGCCCAGTACAGATCTCATCTTTCCAACAGGAAGCCTTTTTTAATAAAAATAGGAAGCCGCAGTTTTCTTTTCTGAATAGGTATAGCATTTATAGTACTTAGAGTACAGCAGAGTGATTCAGAGTGCAGGCTCTGAGGCCAGACAGTTGGAATTCAACATTGGTTCAGCCATATTAATTAGGTAAGTAACTCCAGACAACCTACTTGAGTTCTCAGTGCCTCAAAATGGTGATAATATTAGATCTATCTCATAGGCTTGTATCAGAGCAGAACTGAAGGAGATAGAGACACAAAAAACCCTCCAAAAAAATCAATGAATCCAGGAGCTGGTTTTTTGAAAAGATCAACAAAATTGATAGACTGCTAGCAAGACTAATAAAGAAGAAAAGAGAGAAGAATCAAATAGATGTAATAAAAAATGATGAAGGGGATATTACCAGCGACCCCACAGAAATACAAACTACCATCGGAGAATACTATAAACACCTCTATGCAAATAAACTCGAAAACCTAGAAGAAATAGATAAATTCCTGGACACATACACTCTCCCAAGACTAAACAAGGAAGAAGTTGAATCAGTGAATAGACCAATAGCAGGCTCTGAAATTGAGGTAATAATTAATAGCCTACCAACCAAAAAAAGGCCAGGACCAGATGGATTCACAGCCGAATTCTACCAGAGGTATAAGGAGGAACTGGTACCATTCCTTCTGAAACTATTCCAATCAATAGAAAAAGAGGGAATCCTCCAAAGCTCATTTAATGAGGCCAACATCATCCTGATACCAAAGCCTGGCAGAGACACAACAAAAAAAGAGAATTTTAGACCAATATCCCTGATGAACATCGATGCAAAAATCCTCCATAAAATACGGGCAAACTGAATCTAGCAGCACATCAAAAAGCTTATCCACCACGATCAAGTGGGCTTCATCTCTGGGATGCAAGCCTGGTTCAACATACACAAATCAATAAACGTAATCCATCATAAAAACAGAACCAAAGACAAAAACCACATGATTATCTCAACAGATGCAGAAAAGGGATTTGACAAAATTCAACAGCGCTTCATGCTAAAAACTCTCAATAAATTCGGTATCGATGGAATGTATCTCAAAATAATAAGAGCTATTTATGACAAACTCACAGCCAATATCATACTGAATGGGCAAAAACTGGAAGCATTCCCTTTGAAAACCAGCACAAGACAGGGATGCCCTCTCTCACCACTCCTATTCAACATAGTGTTGGAAGTTCTGGCTAGGGCAATTAGGGAGGAGAAAGAAATAAAGGGTATTCGATTAGGAAAAGAGGAAGTCAAATTGTCCCTGTTTGCAGATGACATGATTGTATATTTAGAAAACCCCATTGTCTCAGCCCAAAATCTGCTTAAGCTGATAAGCAACTTCGGCAAAGTCTCAGGATACAAAATCAATGTGCAAAAATCACAAGCACTCTTACACACCAATAACAGACAAACAGCGAAATAATGAGTGAACTTCCATTCACAATTGCTTCAAAGAGAATAAAATACCTAGGAATTCAACTTACAAGGGATGTGAAGGACCTCTTCAAGGAGAACTACAAACCACTGCTCAATGAAATAAAAGAGGACACAAACAAATGGAAGAACGTTCCATGCTCATGGATAGGAAGAATCAATATCGTGAAAATGGCCTTACTGCCCAAGGTAATTTATAGATTCAATGCCATTCCCATCAAGCTACCAATGACTTTCTTCACAGAATTCAAAAAAACTAAAGTTCACATGGAACCAAAAAAGAGCCCACATTGCCAAGACAATCCTAAGTCAAAAGAACAAAGCTGGAGGCATCACGCTACCTGATTTCAAACTATACTACAAGGCTACGGTAACCAAAACAGCATGGTCTGCTACCAAAACAAAGATATAGACCAATGGAACAGAACAGAGCCCTCAGAAATAATACCACACATCTACAACCATCTGACCTTTGACAAACATGACAAAAACAAGAAATGGGGAAAGGATTCCCTATTTAATAAATGGTGCTGGGAAAATTGGCTAGCCATAAGTAGAAAGCTGAAACTGGATCCCTTCCTTACACCTTACACAAAAATTAATTCAAGGTGGATTAGAGACTTAAATGTTAGACCTAAAACCATAAAAACCCTAGAAGAAAACCTAGGCAATACCATTCAGGACATAGGCATGGGCAAGGACTTCATGTTTAAAACACCAAAAGCAATGGCAACAAAAGCCAAAATTGACAAACACGATCTAATTAAACTAAAGAGCTTCTGCACAGCAAAAGAAACTACCATCAGAGTGAACAGGCAACCTACGGAATGGGAGAAAATTTTTGCAATCTACTTATCTGACAAAGGGCTAATATCCAGAACCTACAAAGAACTCAAATAAATTTACAAGAAAAAAACAACCCCATCAAAAAGTGGGCGAAGGATATGAACAGACACTTCTCAAGACATTTATGCAGCCAACAGACCCATGAAAAAATGCTCATCATCACTAGTCATCAGAGAAATGCAAATCAAAACCACAATGAGATACCATCTTACACCAGTTCAAATGGTGATCATTAAAAAGTCAGGAAACAACAGGTGCTGGAGAGGATGTGGAGAAATAGGAACACTTTTACACTATTGGTGGGACTGTAAACTAGTTCAACCACTGTGGAAGACAGTGTGGTGATTCCTCAAGGATCTAGAACTAGAAATACCATTTGACCCAGCCATCCCATTATTGGGTATATACCCAAAGGATTATAAATCATGCTGCTATAAAGACACATGCACATGTATGTTTACTGCGGCACTATTCACAATAGCAAAGACTTGGAACCAACCCAAATGTCCATCAATGACAGATTGGATTAAGAAAATGTGGCACATATATACCATGGAATACTATGCAGCCATAAAAATGGATGAGTTCATGTCCTTTACAGGGACATGGATGAAGGTGGAAACCATCATTCTCAGCAAACTATCCCAAGAACAGAAAACCAAACACTCATGTTCTCACTCACAGGTGGGAATTGAACAATGAGAACACTTGGACACAGGAAGGGGAACATCACACACTGGGGCCTGTTGTGGGGTGGGGGGAGGTGGGATGGCATTAGGAGATACACCTAATGTAAATGATGAGTTAACGGGAGCAGCACACCAACATGGCACATGTATACATATGTAACAAACCTGCACATTGTGCACATGTACCCTAGAACCTAAAGTATGGAAAAAAAAAACCAAAAAACTAATTAATCCATGCAAAGCACTTTGAAAAATGTCTGGCAAATAGTGTTCGATAATATCAGCTGTTTTTATTATTACTATTTATATGACAATCATATAGTGCCTTATCATTTTTATTATTTTTATTGCTCCAACTAGTGTGTAAATAACTGAAGGGCAAAATTCTCTTTCTTTACCTCTATTGTTTCAAGCACAAGGTTTTACATATAAACAAGTGTTCAATAAGAGTTTTGTTACAGTTGAGATGTTAAGTCAATATCAGCTTCCTATGGCTGCATTTCTTGCCTTTTGTCAAAAAGTAAATCAGATAACTATACATTCAAATAATTGACACTTATATAAAGGACATCTTTACAAAACTGAGAAGAATTATTACCCACTGAAGATTACTATGTAATATAAGAAGTGCTAATAATTGAAATAAACTGGGCATGGTGGTGGATACCTGTAGTCTCAGCTACTTGGGAGTCTCAGCTACTTGGGAGGTTTGTGTGAGCCGTGGCGCAAGACCTCATCTCCAAAAATAAAACAAAATAAAATAAAATAAACATAAAAAATAAAAAGAAGAAAAGCATCTCAAACATTTGAAATAAAATATATAATTATTATATAATATGGTACTATTTTAGAAATTTGTTTCGCAAGCATATGAAAGAAGTTCACAACAACAAATTGATAAATTAATCCAATAAGATATTGTTATTTGGAAATCATTGCATTTATCAAAGAATACTGGCAACAATTTGAAGTTCATGAAAGTGAAAATACAAATATAGCAGCAATATATAAATTCAAAGAAATAAATTCAGTTTCCTTTCTGCCTTAAAAGAATGTGAGGAACATCTTAAATGCATCTCACAACAGAAAATTGAAAAGAAAATTTCATTAAGGCATAAAACAGTAAATATATTACTAATTCGATAATATAGTTTAATAGCTACTGACAAACTGCTATCAATGATACATTACTGAAAGCTTTATGATTAATTTCCAGTATAGCATATCTTTCCCATTTCATAGGCTAACAAAAAACTAAAGTGTTAGCTTTGAAAAGCACTCTTTAAAATTTGACAGCTTCTGGACATTAAGAAAAGGAAAATTTTTCTATATAATTATTACTTCTGTGAAAGTAGGAAAAGAAGAAAACATGTTTGGGGTGGTAGAGAGGAATGGGCAATTACTTATAAGATAAAGCTTTTTAATAAGTAGTATTTGAATATCATATGTCTATGCAATTAAATTACATAAAATACATAAAAATACAAAGAAACTCATCATCAATGAATATCAAAAGTAGGGAGAGCTGTCAGCATTTTCAAAATATTTATTTTTCTGATCTTTAGTGCTCCATAGTTTCACACGTTTAGGTATATATTTATCTTATACTGCTTAGAACTCATGCTTCTTGAATTTACATCTTATTAGTTCTAGATAATTCTCAACCATAAATTTTTGCATATTGCTTTTTCACTAAATACCTCCTTCTGAAATGCCTATTAGATGAATGTATGACTTTTCTTCTTGTTACATGAAGTTTATCCTTTATATAACAATATCTTGTCCACATGTGTTATCTTTATCCTGCATTTGGTGTAATTTTCTCATATCTGTCTCCCAGTTCACGTAAAAAAGCATAAACATAAGAGCACAGGTTCTAGCATCGGCATGCTACAGATCAAATCAGAACTCAGCACCTACGAGCTGTGTCACCTTGGATAAAATAACTTGTATTTTGGTTTCCTCATTATTATTATTAGGATAATATTACTAAATATTTTATGGGGTTTTCTGAGAATTAAGAGTCAGTATATGTAAAGTGCTCTAACATTTTCTGGTATTGTATCAATACAGTGAGGCTTTAATTTTAATGAATAAATCTTTAATTTCTGAAAGTTTCATGTGTTTTTTCCTCACATTTGAATGTTCTTTTTTTGTGGTGTTTTTATCTTTGATTCCTTTATCTTTGTTCATTCTTATAGCTTCTATTAGATTGCTCTAGTATCTAAAGATTTGAGAGTTCTGTCATATTTGCTGAGAGTACTGAATCTTGTCTAGAGTGAATTATTTCTCCATGTGTTTTGTAATTTTGGATGGTGAGTTCATTAGTGGCTAGAGTTGAGAATCTGTTTCTCTTAAGAGGCTGATTTTTGCATTGCTTCTGCCAGGTTTTCTAGTGGTATCATTGGTTTGATAACATTGTGCATTTTAATTGACCAACTTTAGGGGTTTTCTAAACAAAATACATGGGTTGTAATAATTTAAACCTCAATCATTGTTAAAAGCACACCTATAATGGCAGTGTTCAAATGACTTTTTTTTCCTTACCCCAGGCATGGTTACTTGGGGTAAGAAAAGCAACCATCCTTGCCTACTGTGATGGTTGGTAAGAATTTTTTTTTTTCCTGGTGTACCCCTAGTATAAAGGATATAGACCTCTGAAATTTCAGGCTCTAGATAGGAGCTCTCATTTCTAACTCACTGCCTTCTTTGGGTCTCTTATCTAAGTAGAGATGTACATCAAAGGTAGAATAGTGGGAGTGGTCTGTGTATGGAGGGGAGAGGACAGTATATTATTGTATTAAAAAAAATAGTAAAACTGATTAAATGTTTGGTCTGCTTTTCATTAGGCCCCTGCACTGGAACATCTAACAATTTCAACGATAAAATTCTTCTCTTACAACAAAAATCTCCTGTTGGCTAAGTTGTAAGCTACTGCCTGCATCCTGCTTCTATTGATACACTGCTTCTATTGCTCTACCTTTAGCAACTGGCTGTCCCTGAGTGGGTAAACTTCGTGTTAAAAGTTCCATAAAATGCCCAGAAAAACAACAGTTGTAACTGAGATTCTGTTGTTTTTGTTTGTTTCCTTTTTGTTACTGACATCCAGGAATTAAAATTTCTTTCTTGTGCACTTAACTATGTATTAAAAAAAATGTTTGCTACATTTCCTTCAACATTTCCAGATGTTTGTAAAGAATGGGTGAGTAAGTAGCTTGACTATCAAATTTCTAGAGTTAGAAGCACCCCCACCAGGCTGGGCGTGGTGGCTCACGCTTGTAATCCCAGCACTTTGGGAGGCTGAGGCGGTCGGATCACCTGAAGTCAGGTGTTCAAGACAAGCATGGCCAACATGGTGAAACACCATCTCTACTAAAAACACAAAAATTAGCCGGGCATAGTGGCGCATGCCTGTAATACCAAGTGGTTGGGAGGCTGAGGCAGGAGAATTGCTTAAATCCGCAAGGCAGAGGTTGCAGGGAGCTGAGGTCGCACCACTGCACTCCAGCCTGGGCAACAGAGGAAGCCCCCATGTTTTTATACTGCCTAAAATTTAATTATAAAATTGTTAATTACCTTTTCTACTTTGTCTTCAGAACACATCATTTCTATTTGTTTATGGCACTGTTGTTGGTAGAATGATTTAAGTTCATTCTCTTTAAGTAACATTTCCAACTTCAGATATTCTTGTCTAATTTCTTCTCGATTCTGGAACAAGCAGTTCAGGATTTCTTGAAATCTACCAAAATTAAAACACATTACAGAATCTCACTAATTTTGTACAAATCATACAAAGTTTACTTAAAAGAAATGCATAAACAAAGGAATATATGTAATTCACAGAACTACACTCAATGATAAACAGCAAATAGGTAAAAATGACTATTTCCTATTATAAAAGATGTTTAGAAAAAGTTATTAACTTTACTTCTACTACATTAGGTTTTTCTCTTTCTCGCCCAAGGAAGATCATGTTGCTGAAAGATATGGGCATCATAAGGTGTCTGGTATTGCGAACATACTGCATTTTGTCTATGCTTACATCTATATGTAATCCAACCGCTTAGCAAAAATAAAATAATTTTTGTTTGTCGGAAAAGGATGACAACCTGGGTGTGCACTATCCAAATTCACAAGGCCCTATTAGCAACACAGCATTATGTGTTGTTTTGGTGTTGGCTCACCGTGAAGGAATAAGCAGTAGGAGGCATAATCATATGGTGCCTCCATGGCCCCCTAGGGAAAGTGACAGAGCCAGTTTTTAGCTTCAGAATTTGTTATAGTGAAAACAGACCATACGGTTAGGTACCCCCTACAGCCTGGCTAAGAATCAACTGACACTTCCAGGACTCAAAACATCCAAGTTTATAATGTGGTAAACCTAGAAAAGCTGCTGCAGTGTGCTTCCTCCTAAGGGCAATATAGGTCTAGAATATCAAAGATGAGTTTGATTCAGATGGCCATAGACTTCAAGCTGATTAAATTTTATGAAAATTCTGGATAGAACCTGCAATCTTGTATCCTTCTGGGTCAGTGGAACACTGGTCACTGCAATATTTTAATTTTTTAAAGTATATTCATGGTTTTAAGTCATAGATCAGCTCTGAGGTACAATAACAGTATAAACATTCATAACTGTGAAGATTTTAAAATAAAGTAAAATCAAGTACATGCATTTAAAAATAAATGTTCTAAACTGGCCAGAATTTAAGATACACTCATAAAGATCAGTGGTAAAAACACTGCCAATTTACGTCAGTAGTTCTTAATGAAACTCTATTGGGAATGAATATAAGCCACAAAACACTGACTTTACTGCAGTTTTGTCAAACTGATAAATATTTCATAGGAAATATGTACAGACATTGTGATTTCATTGCATTATATTACACCAATGGTAATGCCAGTAAATGAATTGATAAGTTATCTTTAGGTTACATTTAAAGATCATTTCTGAGTTTTTCTATAACTCTTTATTCAAGGACAAAGTTAAAAATTTGTCAATTTTGTGGTCTAGAGTTATTTTAGTTGGTAGTGTTCACTGATTAGGATGGAAGGAAGGGAATTAGTATCAAAGGTTTCCAGAGAGCTCCTTAACAACAACAATAAAATTATCATTTTAAAACTGAAAGAGTTCTAAGCAAACATTCAAGTTAAAAGTATCTGCACCAATATTTTTAGGTACTACAAAATGAGTATTAAACTCCACAATTTTCTTGGTATAGTCATAAGTGAAGTTTTATAATTACTCTTTATAAAAGAACAATTGTGTTTTCTTTTTATGATTTCCTTTTGAGAATTACATTTCCAAATAGCTTTGATAGATAGAAAATACTGTAGATTCTTCCTTTTATCTGTTTAAACATCATAAAAATGTTATAACAAAAGACACTTTGAAAATTCATGGCATTAAAAAAGTCCCAAGTAACAGTATGATAGATACAATAAAGGATATTTCATACATTTATTTCAAAAGGCAGTAATTTTTAGGGGAAATGACAAAGGTTATTTGGTACATAATTTTATCATTACCTTCTTCATAAATACAAGTAACTTACTTAACATATTGCCAGAATTAAAATCAAAGTTTTTATTGTTGGTCAAAAGCCAGGTTGAAATATGAAAAACATCCAAATAAATACTTATTTCATAGCTCAGGCCCTTCCCTCCTGAAAGGAGGGCCTTACCAGAAAGAAAGGTTCAATGATTTAAAGCCATCAACTCCAGAAAAGTTTACTAATCTGTAAGGTTTTAATTGGTATAGACTTGGTTAAGCAGTGCTAAGTAATTTTATGGAATCAGTTACTCCAAATTTGAGAAGCTGGTGAATTCTAATAGATATCCAATTACATGAGGACTGCTCCCACATTTAATCAACAAAATGAAATAACAACAACTAATAATACTATATCAGAGTTAAAAGTTTTCTTTGATGAGATGAAAAACCAGAAATCCTTTTTACTTATTTCTTAAGCAATACTGTAAAATATTTTATATAAAACTTCAACACACAAATGCAATTTAAAAAAATTATAGCTGGATCACGTCTGACAGCCACTTTTGCCTATAATCTTGTTTTCCTTATAGATACTGAGACACTTTCTACTAATTCTAGAGCTCCAAAACAGTATGAATTACCATTGGTTTAAGTTGTAGTTGGTTTCTCATACTAATAACAGATAATTGGTTCTGGAGAATGTCAAATAAGTTTACCTTTATTCAACTTTAATCAAAGTCGAACAGATTCCTTTACTACAGGTTTTCTCAAAGCGTTTAATAAGCTGATGTACTTTGGAAGTCTCCTAGATTCCTTATGGAGTAATTTCCAAACTTGTTTAATACAGGAATTCCTTATTGTCTTCCTAGAAGTACTCAAAATTAACATCTCGATCCAGTGTCTGAATGGTCAATTTGGAAAACTGTCTTAGCTGCTTGAGGAAAAAGTACTTTTGCATACTATATTACTAACTGCTTTGTTTTTAAAAATTTACCTGCTAAGAAGCTTACTAGAAACCTCTCAAAATTCTGTATCGGTTTACATCACTGAAAGATGTTCATTCAAATAATTACCCATTTAGGCTCAATAAGCAGATTAGTTAAGCTATAGAGAGTTAATAAAATGAAGAATAGAGTAGATTTACATGAAATATATAAATAATGATTATGTCAGAAAAGAACAATTATGAGCGCCACTAAAATTAAACTAAGTCTACAGGTGACATAACTGGTTTTGTCTCCACTATCTTATACGTAAGTTCTGGTTTTCTTCAATATCTGTAAAATAAAAACTAAATTTACTTGATCTACAAAGTGTGAAATGTAAAGAGAAATCACTGACTTCTTGAATTCAGTTGAGAATATATATACAGGCATACCTTCTTTTATTGTGCTTTGCATACAATGCTTTTTTGTTTTTTTTTAACAAATTGAAGGTTTGTGGCAATCTTGCTGTGAGCAAGTCTATAAGCATCATTTTTCCTACAGCATGAGCTTACAGTATCACATTTTGGCAATTCTTGAAATATTTTAAACTTTTTCATTATTACATATCTGTTATGGTGATTTGTGACCAGTGATCTTTGATGTTACTATTGTAATTGCTTTAGAATGTCACAAATTGTGCCCATATAAGACAGTAAACTTAAGTATTGTGTGTGCTCTGACTGCTCCACTGACTGGCTGTCTCCCTCCCTCTCCTCAGCCCTCCCTATTCTTTGAAATACATTGAAATTGGGCAAATTAATAACTCTAAAATGACCTCTAAGTGTTCAAGTGAAAGGAAGAGTTAGTTGCATGTCTCTTATTTTAAATCAAAAGATAGAAATTACTAAGCTTATAAGGAAGGCTTGTACAAAGCCAAGATAGGCTAAAAGATAAGACTCTTGCACAAAACATTTAGCCAAGTTGTGAATGCAAAGGAAAAATTCTTGAAGGAAATTAAAAGTGCTACTCCAGTGAACACACACAGTAAGAAAGTGAAACAGCCTTATTGCTGATATGGAAAAAGTTTCAATGGTCTGGATAGATTAAACTAGCAAGAACATTCCTTTAAGTCAAAGCCTAATCCAGAGCAAGCCTTCTAAATCTGTTCAATTCTGCAAAGGCTGAGAGAGGTGAGGAAGTTGCAAAGGAAAACTTTGAAACTAGCAGGTGTTGGTTCATAAAGTTTAAGAAAAAAAGCCTTCTCTAGAACATAAAAGTCTAGGTAAAGCAGCGAGTGCTGATGTAGAAGTTGCAGCAAGTTATCCAGAAAATTTAGCCAAGATCACTGATGAAGGTGGCTACACTAAACAACAGATTTTTCAAGATAGACAAAACAGCCTTTTATTGGAACAATATGCCATCTAGGACCTTCATATCTAGAGAGAAGTAAATACTTATTTTCAAAGTTTTAGAGAACAGGCTGACTCTCTTGTCAGGGGCTTTTGCAGCTGGTGACTTTAAGTTGAAGTCAATGTTCATTTACCATTTACAAACATCCTAGGGCCCTTATGAAATATGCTAAATCTAACTCTGCTTGTGCTCTATAAATGGAACAACAAAGCGTAGAGGACAGCACATCTGTTTACTGAATATTTTAAGCCCACTGTTGAGACCTATTGCTCAGAAAAAAATATTCCTTTCAAAATACTAATGCTCACTGACAATACACCTGGTCCCTGAGGAGTTCTGATGGAGATGTACGAGGAGATTAATGTTTTCAGGTCTGCTAACTCAACACCCAGTCTGCAGCTCATGGATCATGCAATTTTGACTTTTGTGCCTTCTTATTTAGGAAATACATTTTGTAGGGCTATAGCTGCTATAGATTCTTTCTTTCATGGATCGTGCTTCTCTGATGGATCTAGACAAAATAAATTGAAAAGCTTCTGAAAAGAATTTGCCATTGTAGATGCCATTAAGAACATTTGTGATATGTGTAAGGAGGTCAAAACATCAACATTAATAGGAATTTGGAGGAAGTTGATTCCAATCCTCATGGATAACTATGAGGGGTTCAAGATTTCAGTGAAGAAAGTAACTGCAGATGTGGTATACATGAAAGAGAACTAGAATTAGAAAGTGGAGCCTTCAGGCTTCAGACGTCACGTCTTCAGATGTGACTGAATTGCTGCAATCTCATGATTAAACTTGAAGAAATGAAGAGCTGCTTCTATGGATAACCAAAGAAAATGGTTTCTTGAGAAAGTTTGCCACCTACTCCTTATAAAGATGCTATATACGTTGAAATAACAAAGGATTTAGAACATGACATGAATGTAGTTGATAGAGCAGTGGCAAGGTTTGAAAGGACTGTCTCAAAATTTTAAAGAAGTTCTACCGTGGGTAAAATGCTATCAAAGAGCATCACATACTACAGATAAATCTCTAATGAAAGGATGAGTCAATCTATGCAGCAAACTTCATTGTTGCCTTATTTTCAGAAATGTCACAGCCACTCCAACTTGCAGCAACCATTACTTTTACTAGTCAGCAGCCATAAACATTGAGGGAAGACCTCCACCCCCAAAAAGATTATGACTTGCTGAAGGTTCAGATTATCATTAGCATGTTTTAGCAATAAAGTATTTTTAAAATTAAAGCAAGGTCATTATCTTTTCAGACATAACGCTATTGCACACTTAATAGACTATAGTGTAGTGTAAACATAATTTTTATACGTAGTGGAAAACCAAAACATTTTTGTGACTCATTTTATTATGATATTTCGTTTATTGCAGTGGTCTGGAGAACTAAATCTGCAATATCTCCGAGTCAAGCTTGTTATGTATGCATGTATGTATGTATATATGAAATTATAAACATACATATGTACGTACATATAAAAGACATAACAAAAGATAATTAACAAAATAACAAAATTTTAAAACAATAAATTCCTCAAAATTAGATCTTAATGTAATGTTTACCTTTCAATTTCTTTTTCCTGAGGGTTTGAAATCATTAACTTTCCTTTGTCATTTTCATTAGCGAAGGCTTTCTGTTCTTCATAGGCTTTTAATTTTTCTTTTAACAATAAAATCTAGTAGAGAGAAATCACTAGTTAAAATACAAAATAAGTCATTTACATGGCCACAGCCAAATTTTAGCTGTAAAAAATAACTGAATTAACCAGATTTTAATTTTAACAGAAAAATATGTTAAATTTTTGGACAATTATGATTATAAAATTCTATAAATGAAGAACTGAGCAAGACTAGCATAAAATGTAAACAGACATACCTCTGCCTTCTGCTCATTACAGATCTTTACATATTGAGTTATATGATTATTGACATTAAGAACATTGCTCTTCAACTGTTGAGAGATAGAAATTATGATTGTTTATATAGAGATAATAATCACATAGATAAATACATGAATAAAATGACATTGTATTTTCATTGAGTTCTATGAATTCAGAATTTGTGACAATTATGCTCATGTTTAAAATCTATGACAAGAGGATCTGCTGCTGAGCACATTAATAATGTAAATAAAATTATAAAGAAATTACTTTATTGAGAAAAGGTATTTATAAGCATGTAATCGCAATACAATAAAATTCCCTACTTTCTTTTTCCTTTGACTTCTAAGAAATGCAGAGATAGTTTTTCACACTACCCTTTCAGGAATTCAATTAGTTTTCACTGAGTTCTTACTATATTTTAACATTTTTATCATAGTATGGGCCCCTTGACATTTATGGTATAGTAGAGAGAATATGAAACATATAAATCCAAATACTTGATATTGAGACCTTGCCTACTTCTCACTTAACCTGACTTAGAATTCTAACTGTTTGATGTTTGGGTTACTCATCTGTAAAGTGGAGCTAAGAATTAATTCCTCAAAGAGCTAGAGTAAGGGCTACATGAAAATCGTGTGCTGGAAACCCTTCCATATACCCATATAGTATGATCTTTTACAATTAATTATATAAAGAGCCTGGGAATATTTTTCTTAAGATGACAACAACATGCTCATCTTCAGACACTTAAGGAAAGTGGCAGAGGGGAAAGGGAAAAGAGGAGGAGTCATCACAACAGCTTAACTCTATGTTTTTTCAACCCTGATATATTATAATTTTAAACATACATGTTTTGATATGCATGTTTTTAAGTACACCACATATTTGGCAAAAATACTAACGTTAACCAATTACTATTATTATATTTCTGGAGAAATACAGAGATTGCTACATCAACATAATGAATGTGGACTATAAATTATGTAGAAAAGACTTTTTAAAAAATAAGCTTTATACCTATGTTACAGATGAAATAATAGGCTTGGAAAGATTAACATATCCAAGATTTTCAGGTAGAAAGTTTTGGTTCTCAGCTAAAGCAGAGCATCATCCTGGGCTGCAACAAATGTGTTAAAGCTTTGACTGATTACTCCAAGGTGTCATCCAAATACAATATGCCATGACATGAAAGAGGTTAGGAAGAAAGCCACTAAAGTACCTAGTACCCAAAAGATCGAATCATAGTATCTACTTTATATATATAATCAAGATGCTTTATACTTTAACTGTACATTAATGTTCGACTAAGCAGGTCAGCAAAGACCCTTCTAACCCTCAGCTGGCTAACTCATTATGTAGAAACATAACTCTAATTAATACTTTCATTAGAATTATAAAAATCATATGCAGCCAATACCTTCAAAACAAAGGCAGAGTAAACAGACTTACAGAAGATTTAATGTCCTTTGCACGGTTAGCATACTTAAGAGTGTTATATGTGTCATCGTAGAATACAGAGGAAGGACTAACAGCAGCTATCATTATAGTTTGACAGTTTCCTCCAAGAGAATCCTTTAACAAGCGAGTAAGCTTACTATTTCTGTAAGGGATATGCTGATTCTTTCTCTGAAAGTACAAAAAAAGAGACCTAATGTCATTTTCCACATTTAAATGCAAACCTGCTACCACTTTTAACACTTCACTGTGGGCAGAGGATTACCTAGGTGCCGAGGCAAGAGACTGAAGGCACAAACTGTTTCAGTATAATAAAGAAAATAGTTAGAATAAGAATAGTCATAATACAACTTAGATATAGAGATGATCATGGACAATTATCAATCATTATTATAAACATTATTAATCATTAGCTTTTAATATTACTCTTTGTCGCATTACTAATATAACCTAGGAATAACTGGTGGGTCTAGGGTCAGGTGCTGAAGGGACATTGTGAGAAGTGACCTAGAAGGCAAGAGGTGAGCCTTCTATCACGCCCGCATAAGGGCTGCTTGAGGGCTCCTTGGTCAAGCGGTAGTGCCAGTGTCTGGGAAGACACCCATTACTTAGCAGAACGCGAAAGGGAGTCTCCTTTCCTTGGAGGAGTCAGGGAACATTCTGTTCCACCAGCTTCTTGTGGAAGGGTGGATATTATCCAGGCCTGCCCGCACTCATCCAGAGGCCTAAACCCCTCCCTGTGGTGCTGTGCTTCAATGGTCATGCTCCTTGTCCACTTTCATGTTCCTCCCATACTCCTGGTTCCTATTTGAAGTTCATAGTAGATAAAGATAGAAGAAACAGTGAAAGTCTTAAAGTTCGATCTTTCTTATAAGTGCATAGAAGAAAACACTGAGGTATGCTGCCATCTCTCTGTTTCGGCTAAGAGGGAAGGGCCCCGTCCTATGATCACGTGACTTGCTTCACCTTGTCAATCACTTAGAATCACCCTCCTTACCCTGCCCCCTTGTCTTGTATGCAATAAATATCAGCGTGCCCAGCCATTCGGGGCCACTACCAGTCTCCGCATCTTGATGGTAGTGGTCCCCCGGGGCCCAGCTGTTTTCTCTTTATCTCTTTGTCTTGTGTCTTTATTTATTACAATCTCTCCTCTCCGCACACGGGGAGAACATCCGCCAAGTCCCATAGGGCTTGACCCTACAGTTCACTATAAGAACTTAAGCACTACCCAATTTTGTCCAGACTTATAATTTGTGATTGAGGTGATGACAATGAATCTTACAGGATTATTCAGTGAATATATGAAACAAATATCATACTTAAAAATATCTCCATCTGAATAAGTATGAACTTTAGTTCAAAATGAAATAATACATTAACATTGGTTTGTTAGTTGTGATAGATGTACCATATTAATATAAAAAATTAACAATAGGGAAAACCGGGTGTGAAGTATATTTAACAAAATCCTTCTGTATCATCTTAGTAACTTTTCTGTAAATCTAAAACTATTTGAAAATGTCTATTTAAAAATATTTCCAATCATTGAAAAAAATTAAAACACAAAAGTAAACAGATGTCCTATACAAACATACTAGAGGAATAATAGGAACTCTGCATGGCTTAGAGCTACTTCTTTCCTTAAATAACCATCTAATATAGATATGAAATAAATTATAATTACAATGTTGAAGACATTTCTCCTGAAATCACTATAGAGTTCTAAAAAAACCTAATACTTCAAGATTTTCTTTTACCTAAAAAGAAAGAAGTAGAAGTAACAAATAAGTGTTGCTAAGTTTTGTTTCCAATTTTGAAGTAACAAATAAATTTTCCAGAAAGTGGAACTTTTATATAGAAACAGATTCTTTACAATGTTAAGCTAAAAGCAACCTAATGTTATCCAACGTATATCTTTCATATTGCAGAAGAGGAAATTGAAGCTAAGCATAAAGTGAAGTGGTTTGAATAGGGTCACAAAGCTGGTATTCACAGAGCTAGAAATAGGTCCCAGCTCCCCCAATTCTCAGTAGCAATATGCTTTCCACCATAGCAGTCTTTCCCAAACAGTGTGAAATATGCACTGCTGGTGCTATTTTAAGGGATTTTACATGTACAAGACATACATGAAACACTGACTCACAAATGACTCAATAGGAGTCATTATTAAAAAATTAAAGATTAGTTCACATGGCAAAAATCTTATGAATGGCTTAAGTTTACAAAATCTGTCTCTATATCATGCTGTCTGATTATAAGTTTGGGATTTTAACTTAGAATATAAAAGACATCTTGCTTTTGCAATCTTCATGTGATTTCAGTAAATTGTCATTTTTTTTTTAAAAAACCTGCTCCAATTCTTTTAATATACTTTATTCTAAACCAAAAGGTAACATTTTGAACAATTTAACAAGCCAAAGCTTTTTTTAAAAAATTAAAATTTTAAATTATATTTTAAGTTCTGGAATACATGTGCAGAACATGCAGGTTTCTTACATAGGTATACATGTGCCATGGTGGTTTGTTGCACCCATCAACCTGTAATCTACATTAGGTATTTCTCCTATTGCTATCCCTCCCCTAGACCCCACAGTCCCTGACAGGCCCCGCCTGGCGTGTGATGTTCTCATGGTTCAACTCCTACTTATGAGTGAGAACATGCTATGCAGTGTGTGGTTTTCTGTTCCTGTGTTAGTTTGCTGAGAATGATGGTTTCTAGCTTCATCCATGTGCCTGCAAAGGACATGACCTCATCCTTTTTCATGGCTGCATAGTATTGCATGGTGTGTATGTGCCACATTTTCTTTATCCAGTCTATCACTGATGGGCATTTGGGTTGGTTTCAAGTCTTTGCTACTGTGAATAGTGCTGCAATAAACATAGGTGTGCATGTGTCTTTCTAGTAATGATATATAATCCTTTGGGCATATACCCAATAATGGGATGGCTGGGTCAAATGGTATTTCTAGTTCTAGATCCTTGAGGAATCGCCACACTGTCTTCCACAGTGGTTGAACTAGTTTACAGTCCCACCAATAGTGTAAAAGTGTTCCTACTTCTCCACATCCTCTCCAGCATCTGTTGTTTCCTGACTTTTTAATGATCGCCATTCTAACTGGCATGAGATAGTATCTCACTGTGGTTTTGATTTGTATTTCTGTAATGACCAGTGATGAGCTTTTTGAACAGTTTAACAAGCTAAAGCTTTTGAGGATGGTTTAACTTAAATTGCCATATTATAACTTTTAGAAAGGATGTCATTTTTACAAATATCTATGTTGTGTGTTCTAGGTAAGCACTTCTGGCATATGGCATATGTAAACTATTTTTAAATATGCCCAAAAGCATCTAGTAAACATTATCTTATTAGGTGATTTCATGATGTTTTATAACTTAAACTCCTCTTTAAAAAAAAAAAAATCAACACCCTTTAATACTTAACCCTATTTTATATTATATAAAATACCAAACAACAGAATTTAGTTTGTCTAAAATATGGTTAGTTTGTCTTCATGCCAATTTAATTATCATGTTTGCTGTGTAGTGATCATTAAATGATCACTTTAAAAACCAAGTTCAAAGTAAGTGATGAGAATGTACCATAAAATATTAACTATCAATCTGGTATTCATTACTTTCTATTTAACCAATTCTGATTATAAAACTGGAAATTAAAAAAGAAATAAAATCAGTTTTTTTAATACACTAGGTTTTCTGAGGTCTTTGATCTATATATTAACATTACTGATATACTCTTGAAATGTAATATATACCAGATGTTTAAAACAAAATCATATTAAATAGTATCTTTCTTATCTATTTCAATATTTCAAACTATTTAACAAATAGACATATAATGCCTACCTTTGAATCTGCTAAGGCATTGATGACATTCCCAAGAGCTAAAAGGGATCTATTAATATTCGTGCCTTCTACAAATCGGGTCCCCTTAGCACCGGTAGTACTTGCTCGCTCAGATCCTGCCAGGTCAATGAGTGACATCTTGGCAATACGGACATTTTGATTGATACTTGCTGTTTTGTCTTGTTGTCGCAAATAAATCTTTTTGAAATTACAAAATAGAAAAAAATGAGGATAAGATTTAACAAAACTAAAAGGGAAATATATATTTTAATAGAGCACAAAATCAAAATCATTTTCATTTTAAAAAACAACTGAACAAGGTACAATCTAATTGATACTTAAGAGCACTAGAAGTAATCACTATAGCTGAGAAAAATACAAAAATGAAAAGACTTTCTATATGTGTACCAGAGGAAAAATAACTCTTGACCTGACAGGGGAGCAAAACTTCCATTTGTATTCTGGTACCCCTTGAACCAGAACATGGAATTATCAGAGGTGATGGTTAGAAACATAGGTTCTATAGAAATAACATTCCTAAGAAAAAACCAAAGCTACTAGTCAGAATGCCTTGCATTTATCCGGAGATTACCCCTCAAGACAAGTTGAATTTGCATCTTGATCCAAACTGAAGAGTACATTTATTCTAATACCTCAAACTTGTATATGTCTTAATAATTAAAATATTATATATAAAAAAAGCAGTACAGTCTTGCATCACTTAACAACAGAGCTATGTTCTGAGAAATGCACTGTTAGGTGATTTCCTCATTGTGAAAATATCATAAATCAAATACAAGAGAAAATGATGAAATCAACAGACTTGGTAAACAGAAAGTAGCAGACTGCTTTTGGGGTAATAAGTAGGTGCACACTCTAAAATAATAATAAAAAGTAAATACATAAACCAGTAACACAGTCATTTATTACCAAGTCTTATGTACTGTACATAATTGTATGTACTATATTTTCATATGACTGGCAGTGCAGGTTCATTTACACCAACATCACCACAAACATTTGAGTAATGTGGTACGCCACGACATTATGATGAGTATGACATCACTAGATGAATAGGAACTTTTCAGCTCTGTTGTAATCTTATGGGACCACTGTTGTATATGTAGACTGTTGTCGACTGAAATGTCGTTACATGGCACATGACTACAGTAAAGTCTACTTGTCATTTTCAACTGCCTAGTAAAGCATAATTTATTCAAATATTTTAAGCTACTCTGTAAGAATTATCTGAACTACATTAGGTGGCAAACAAAAGATAAGGAAGGTAAGATATTACTTAATTATAAAGCCCATTTATTAAATGTTTTTATAAAGTAGGATCTAAGATATTTCAGAGACATCTCAGTTTCACAGAGAAATATTTCTCTCAAGACTATTAATAGTCGAAGAGTTAGTGGTAAGAACAAAAAAGATAAATGAAATTTTTGTTGACTAGGGACTATATGAATGGTTTGATTGCTTTCAATATGAATTCTTTCAACTATAACAATTTCTTTCTTATAAGATGAATCTCAGATGGCATAATACTAAAAGAAGCTTTATATTATCATTTGGATATTAACAGGACTAGAAACTATAAGAAATAATAGCTATTAACCTATGCTTTAGGTCTTTCTGGAATTGTATTCCTAAGAGGTACTGTGCCAACTGAATCATACTTCCTTAAGGAATGCAATTATTTACATAGTCCTTACGGTGAAATCTTTTAAAGATGAATCAGTATATTCCCAAATTATTAGTTCTATAAGTCTAGATTTATAGAGATAAATTTTACTGTGAATATAAGATTATCTATTGGAAAGATTAAATATTTTCAGCAAAAACAAAACAACTTTTATTACTACAACTTTATCCTCCTGTATGTTTACAAAGGTAGAAATTTTCTATTTTTGTTTTAAACATCTCAATTATAAATATTCTTGGTGACAGAAACTTCTCAAAGCTACAAAGTAAGAAAAGTACTGACAAGTGAAGTCTACAGACAGATTTTTTTTCACATATATGAAAATGATCATTCATGAATTTAGCTTCATTTATTTTAAATTCAATTTTAAGAGTGATAGTCTAGTGGCCTCTTACTTGGAAAACAGCATGAGAACGAGAAGATGTGGCATTCATATCAGTGGGATGTTGTGTCCTGTTTTTGTTTCCATTATCCAATAAATGTAAAATTTCTTCTGAGGATTTCGGCTGGAGAAGTTTAAGCAGAAGAAAAATTTAAAAATCAGCAATATATCTTTAAATTTTTCAATAAATGTTCAGAAACAAAAATATTTAAAGGTGAAAGAAAATGTTTTCTATAAATTCAATCCTATTAAATACTGACTGTGTCTCATCTGCTTAGTATTGTGTGTGTTTATATGAAGAATAAAAGATAAAATCTAGTTTCTCAGGAGCAGAGTCTAGTCTCTATGTTAAATAGAATAATATGACATTAAATGTTCAAGCAGATTTTTGTAAGAAAAGCTCACTCATTGGGGGCCAGGGCGGGCAGATTGCTTGAGCCCTGGAGTTTGAGACAGGCCTGAACAACATGGTGAAATCCCGTTTTCTACCAAAAATACAAAAATTAGCCAGTCTCATAGCCCGGTCACAAAATACATACATACATACATACATACATACATACATATGTAGATTAAAATTTAAAAATGAAATTTAAAAAATGTTTTTAAAAAGCTCACTCAGTATTGTAAAACAAAATAACACTAAAAATATACCCTAATCATTTAAATTCTGCACATCATTAGTTTTTTTTTTTTTTTTTTTCTCAAACAGGACGGAAACTAAGTGCATGGCTGATGAAAATGGCTTAATAGTCACATTTGCTATTCTAACAGGGAAAAAGATGTTTATATACATACCTGGTGTAAAGTAAGTCCATGAACGACTACCCCTTTTTGGGTATCTTCCCGGACAGCAAGTGGCCCTGAATTTACTAAGAGGTCACGAATCTGTTCATTATATACCTTAAAATAAAAAGAACTGCTTTAGTATTGATGTAAGAAAAAAAAAAAAGGTGATTACATCACACATACATTGCTGATTTAAAATTATTAGAATTTTATCCTAAAGACAAGCAGCACCTCACTTTTATTCACCTCATACCTTCAATCTCATGTTGCCATTAATTTTCTATCATTACAGAAAATTGAAGAGTTTGAAGGTTTGAAATTGAAACTTAAAGTTGGAGTCATTATACCCTCACTCATAATTTCTGCTTTGATGACTATGGCGAAACACAGATAAGTAAGATAGCTGAAGTGCATTTTCTTATTTTCAGGAAATATAAGGAACACACGGCATTGAGAAATTCTGGGAAACTGAAATGCAGGTTGTATGAAGATGGCATGGTTCTTACCGTGGAAAATATTTGTTATTTCACAATGTCCAAGTAGTCTAAACTTTTTAAATTTTGAAGCTTAAATGTTACAGAAAACCCACACTCAAGGACAGGTGGCATTTGTTTCAATTATCCTTCAATTACATTAATTTTGACATAATTATTAATAATAAATTTCAAAAGGAGACCCATTTGAATGATGAGGGAACTAAGGTTCTGAGAGGTTAAATGATTTGTCCATGGTCATAAAGGTACTAGCAGAGTAGGAACTGGAGCCTAGACAGCTTCACTCTATTGCATCATACTGAATACACATCTGTATTTTATATCTCTGGTCATTTTTTAAAAAGTAATTTTTATAAGTAACACACATTTCTATGTAGTACTATTGGCCTGATTTTATGAATTTATGAAAGGTATAAAGTTTATTACTTGCTAACCAAATGAGAATTACAACTATTACTGACAAGATTTAAGAAAAAAAATAACAAAATTTAGTCTCTAAAAAACTATTTGGTGTTATTTCCTTCTGTGTTCTAATAAGTAGCTCATAGTGATAATTCATTGCTGGTACAATTCTTTACAAGGAATGATAGGTATTAGAATGTGATAAACCCTTAAAGTAGTAAAATGATAATATGAAGAAATATTTCTTAATCATATCTTTTTGATGAGCAGCACTTTTCTATTGCTTCCCCTTATCCACTTCAATCATACCAAATCAATAATTAGAATAATTGCCCTCAAGCTGGTCTATGTATGAGGCTCACTTGGGAGCATTTAAAAAACAGAGATGCCTCAGCCACACCCCAGATCTACTAAATTAAAATAGCCAAAATGTGAGGCCTAGGCCTATTTTTAAAAAGATCTATAGGCAATTCTGGTGCATAGCTTGAGTAGAAAACCACATTATACACTGCCTTATCATTAATAATATGAAAGCAGATTAAAAGAAAAAATAAAAATTGTGAAAACAACCAAACTTCAAAATCGTCCCAGTTATAAAAAGGATCTAAGGAAGAAATAATGAATGCTGGCACCCTCTTTTCCTAATTTGAGTTCAGAAAAATTCTTTTCACACTTAACCAAAGAAAATGAGTTTTACTTCTTTTTTATCTGTAAGTTCTAATGAAGAAATTTTTAGCAACATACATGATTTTAATCAATCTTTGGATGATATTCTCAGTAGGGACCAAACTACAAGATGTTAATAACAGAGAAAATTTCTGGCACCAGAAATAAATAGGCAGTGAAATCAGGATTTTTATGTTTCTGTACTGGTTTCTGAAACACTATTAGAATGCAAAGTTAGAGTGTCTGCCACTTAGTTACCATTTGTGGACTATTAAGAGGGTAGAAGACCTCAAAGAATGATGGGGTATTTCAAAAGAACACAAGAGACAACATGAAGAAGCCTCAACTAACCAAATCTCACACAATTTGAACATACAAAAAATGATTACAGAAAGGGATTATAATATATTGAATAAAGTAAAAATGCAGGAGGCTGATAAAATAAGGGGAAAACTCTTCCTTATAGTAGAAAGTCAATAAAGAAACGTACAAGAAATGATGGAATTTAAAAATCACCACTATCTACCATCATACTAGTAACTGATTCAGTCACCAATCATCAGTGGATGCTAATACCAATACATAAAAGTTTGAGGAGTAAGGAATATTTACATTGTCTACATACATAGCACTTACTAATTGTAAATGGCAAAACGGTATCTTCGAAGTGGAGAAACTACAGACATCAGCATAATAAAACTGATCAAAGTTAACATTCCCAGTATGGGGACTAATCAATGGCTTAAGCCTTTTGTGATGCAGTAAGAAGTCGACATCACTTTGCTTGTGTTACTCTCAGTGCATAATCTGAATCTAATCATGACAAATCCAAACTGAGGAATTTTATGGCTGTGTCATAAAAGACAAAACATTACAGATTAAGGAGACTAAAGAGATACAACAACTGAATACAATTTTCTTTTACAATAAACGGTATTAATGAAATAACTAGCAAAATCTCACTAAGATCTAAAGGTAATTATATTGTATCATTGCTAATTTCCTGATTTTGGTACCTATTTAGCAGTTATTTAAAAAAAGTCCTGTTTTTACAAGTCTGCAACCTAGCTCAGAAAGAATGAAATGTATACACACACATAGAAAGCAAATGCAGTAAAATGTTAACATATGGGGGATCTGTGTGAAGGGTATCTGGAAGTTCTTTATACTATTGTTACAACTTCTCTAAGTCTGAAATTTTGCCAAAAAAAAAAAAAAAAAAAAAAAAAAAACTTAACAGAAAAAGATGCATAACAAATATTCAAGACAAAGAATTTTAATGATTTTGTATATTCACCAGAAAACTCTTATGTAATAAAATCATTTGAATGAATCATGTCAATGACTTCTCAAAACTATTGATTAATCTAAATTGCCAACTTACCTCCAGATATGAAACTGCAGTACTACATGTTTTCTCTTCTTTAATCTCATCCATGCATTTGTAAAGGTGTAACATTGTTAGATACATCACTCCAGGTTCATCAGCTGATCCTAGCATAGTGTGGGTCTTCCCAGCGCCAGTGGCACCATAGGCAAGTACTGAGTTTTTAAGAAAGGAATCAAAACTCTATGTTATGACATATAACACTATTATATCTACTATCTAGTGGATAGTTCCATCCGGATATCCTGAACAGTATCTTTAAACCCTACAAATCCAAAATTATAGTCTTATCCTCAAAACCTGTGAATCTTACCAGAAATCTACTCTTACTCCTATATTCTTTATTCTGATAAATGGTATCACTACCCCTGGCCCCCCACTCCAACAACTACTCTTTCAAAGCAATCTTAAAATCTCCCTACAGATTAGTCTTCATCTTCCATCTTCTTTATCCTTTGCAACTTGTAGTCATCTTTATGAAAAAAAAATTGGAATACAATAAACCTTCTTAATTGTTCCAGGTTTGTGTAAGTTCAGATTCCTCACTTTGGAATATTATAAAGCACTCAGAGGGTGCCTGCTTATTTTGCCAGTCTACTGCTTCCTTGCTGTGATCTAGGGATACTTAATTATTCAAAATTCTCAGCATTTGCTGCTCCTTTCTACTCTGCTGTTTTTGTTCTGAGGAGTCCCTCTACTTGATCCAGCTGGAAAACTTCCACCTGCTTCTAAATGCTCAGCACAAATATCATTTTTCTCTGCTTTCCCTCATTGTTCTAGGCAGACACATCCACTTTCACTTCAGTCCTCAGTATATGCTCCATATCTACATCCCGCTCTTCTGGCATGTATCACACTGTATTTCCAATTAAGTGCTCCACCAAGGCAGAGGCCATGTATCCTTGGCACCTAACAAATAGCTTGCCACAAAGCAGAGACTCGAATAAATACCAGATATATGCCATTTATAAGATTCCTTTTTATGTTTTAGGTGAATTACTTTGTTTCCAAGATTCTAATCAGTACAAGAAAGTCATGTGTTTCTTCAAATGTATAAAAAATCCACTCTGTGGGTCAGGCTTGGTGGCTCATCCCTACAAGCCCAGTACTTTGGACAGCTAAGGTCCAAAGGATTGCTTGAGCCCAGGAGTTTGAGACCAGCCTGAGCAACACAGTGAGACCTTGTATCCACAAAAATTTTCAAAAAATTAGCTGAGGGCAGTGGCTCATTCCTATAGTCCAGCTATTCAGGAGGCTGAGATGGGAGGATTGCTTAAGTCCAGCAGGTTGAGGCTGCAGTGAGCTATGATTGCACCAGCGCACTCCAGCCTGGGCAACAGAGCAAGACTCCGTCAAAAAGAAAAGAGAAAAATCCACTTTGTGAATTACATATGGTAAACACCCAATACAATAATCAGTTAAGGCAATAACTTCTCATATCATTACTGGTTGAAAATATTTTTATAAATTCAATCTGTCTGCTAAACCAAATGTTAACAAACCACAAAAATACTTTTCAGTAGGAATTAACATGGTATACGTTTTACTTTGTTCTATTTTATGTAAGTTAGTATATAAGGAAGCTTTAAGACAGCATATTCTTAAGCTGTCTTAAAGGCAGGGTAAGAATATAAAGAAAGCCAAAAAGAAACCAAAAATTCAATAGTAGTTTGATAGAGTTTACTTTTTTTCTTGAGTTATGAAATTTTCAAAATCTCTAGAGACATATGAAGTTTCATAAATGAGGAAAAGAATATCTTCTTAAAAATGGGAATCACAGCAGTACCAATCAATAAACCACATTCCATCCTTACTTGACCAAGAGGGTATGTCTTCCATGATAAAACTGAAAGGAATCGGGAAAAGACTGTGAAACATGTTATAGTTGTGAGCTGTCTTGGGGAAAATGTCACTAGTAATTACAAAAATCAGATATTAATAATGGTGTTTAGTGCCTGGTAAGCATTGAGTAACTGGCCATTTTGCATCTTGGGTATCTCTCTTTCTCTCTTTTTTTTTTAAGGAAATCAACGTGGCTTTCTTGAAAGGTGGAAAAAAGCATTAAAGATGCTTCTTGTGCTAATGATGGGCTAAAGGGTATGAGATAATTAACATGGGATCTTAACACTTTTACCTCCTTTCCAATTTTTATTTTAGGTTCGGGGGTACAATGCAGGTTTGTTACATGGGTAAATTGCATGCTGCAGGGTTTAGTGTACAGATTTTTTCATCACTCAGATAAGGAGTGTAGTACTCCATAGGTTGTTTTTTGATCTTTAGTCTCCTCTTATCCTTTACCAACTTAAAACATTTTTATTTCAGTGTCCCATGAAGAAAAACTGCTGCAAAGAAACTGTCAAATGTTCAGAAATGTCTGACTACTCTCCGGGAATAGATAATTACACAGGTAAGCTGTAGGAAAAGTTATAAATACAAATTATCAGAAAACTGATGTTAATTGCAATAAGCATGTGGTTTAATAACATGGGCAACTGAAAGGACAGATGTCTATAGGGGCCACAGTAAGGCCCTGCAAGAGAAAGGTTCACAAATGATATATAAGTTATATATGATAACTAAAATTTCAAAGAAAGTCTATATTTACAGTTCAAGTCTATTGAATTTCTTAAGAATTTTTTGTATACAAGCACCTTAAATTTGATTATATTTAGAAGGTTCAAGTAGATGTCTCTCCTAATGTACAAGTGAAATCAGATAGAGAAATTAAATCCCAAACTGGAACAAATACCTGTGCAATTATATCCATTCAAAAAACTACGAAGAATTGGCTTAGTAGTGTGTTCAAAAACTTCTGACTGAGTTGACGTTTCATCAAAAACAGCATCAAATACAAATTTAAGATCTTTATTTTGTCTCTTTATAACATTTTGATTTGTAGTTTTCTTTCCATGGAAAAAACTGACTTCTTCTTGTTTGGGATCAAAAACTAGGATATGTTTATCCACAACATGAACCACTTTATGAAATCCAGCTGCCTTTTCTTTAGTGTTTTCTGGACGTACACGAACTACTACTTTCATATGGTGGCATAGGTCTTCCTCAGTGACAGACATTGTTGATTATCTTGATTCCTATCTGTATAAATGCTTGAATACTTCTCTGAAATTAAAAAAGAAAATAAAGTTTTAATATCAGTTTTACTTTCATGCAAAGCAACTGGCATGTAGTATTCATTCAAAAAAGATGTTAATAATTCTGTTTCACTCACTTGGTAAACACTGGGGGAAAATATATATATATATACACACACATAAACACACACAACACACATACACATATATGCACACATATACACATATGCACTTGACTACCCTAAAACAAACAATTAAATGGCACATACATATACAAAACTATGATAAAAATCTCTTTACCTGAAATATTAGTAAGATATTTGACTTAAACTCAAATACTACAGCTGAACCATATATAATCACAGATATGCTATCCTAAAACACAGATTTGATTTTCACAAGCCCTCCAGCACTATTTTAGCTTAGGTCATTGGAATGAATAGAAAGGGATCTCTCAGAACCGTATCAAGGTATGATTGGAGAGCCTTAGCTTGTGAACTATTTTTAGTAAAAGTGATCTTGGCTGCAAGCCCCTTGGCAGTGGAAAGTGATACATCCAGGCTGGTCTCTACCTGTATCTCAGACGCCCATAGGGTTAATAATAGTTCCAAGGATGCATTCAACTAGCTAGTTCAGGTCTGAAGGTATAAAAAATGGCATAGACTCCTTGGTGTATTCAGAGACCTAGTCTCTGAATATAGATCCTAGTCTCTGCTTTCTAACTGTGTGCAAGTTTAAGGAATCAATGACAGCAGGTTTAAAAATTATGGTCTAATTTTATGACTGCTTCACATGCAAAGAAGAAAAGTAAACAAAGTAACAAAGATCAACAATTTGGAAGTCTCAACTATCCAGAAAATAATCTAGAATCTGAAGACCCAAAACCCAAAACAAACAAACAAACAAACAAAAAACCACACACAAAAAAACCCAAAACAAAGCAAAACACCCCAAAACAACAAGATCTGTTTAAGGACCAAAAGGAGGTGAGAGACTTAGGACGATCCTGCAATCCCACTTCTGAGTATATATCCAAAAGCATGAAAATCAGTATGTTAAAGAGATATTTGCCCTGCCATGTTCGCTACAACATTATTCTCAATAACTAAGATATATAAACAATCTAAGTGCCTATCGACAGATGAATAGATTGAAAAAATGTGGTGTATGCACTCAATGGAATACTATTCAGCCTTAAAAAAGAATAAAATTCTGTCATTTGTGACAACATGAATGAATCTAGAGGGCATTATGCTAAGTAAAATAAGCCAGGCACAAAAAGACAAATGTCACATGATCTCACTTATATGCAGAATCTAAAAATATGAATTCAGAGAAGTAGAGTAATGGTTATCAGTGGCTGAGGAGGGTGGAGTGGGTGTTAAAAGGGGAAATGTTGGTCAAAGGGTACAAAGTTTCAGTTATACAAGAGGAATAGTTTTGGTCATCACAGTAAGGTGACCATGGTTAATTGCTAAGAGTACATTTTAAATGTTCTGACAACAAAAAAATGGTATGTGAGGTGATGGGTATGTTAATTAGCCTGATATGCTCATTCCAATATGTACACATGTTCAAAACATTACAGTGCATCCTATAAACTTACACATTTTTGTCATTTATAAATTAAAACAAAAGAGACAAAAATAATAAATTCACCCAAAACAACATTTGAGTAAGGACTTGAAGGAGGTGAGGGAGTTAGTCATACAGATATTGTAGGAAGCGTTTCCCCATAGAGAGAAAGACCCAGGGTGCTACTTTATATGTTGGCAAGAATGGAGTGAGCAAAGGCGAGTGTAGTAAGACATGAGATGAGAAATGGAGGCCATTAACAGAACTTTGGCTTGTATCTGGGTAAGACAAAGAACCACTGGAAGTCGTTTTGAGCACAAGAGTGACATAACCTATCACTCTCACTGCTATGTAGATAATATAATAGACTAGCCTATTGAAGTAATGTAGACAAGAGACAACTCTGTCAGCTCAGAATAGGGTAGTGGCAGCAGAGGTGGTAAGTGGTCAGATTGTGGGTGTATTCTGAGGGTAAAGGTGACAGAATTGACTGATAGGTAGACGTAGAGTGAAAGAGAAAGACAGGATTGAAGAATAACTACAAGGTTTTTGGCCTGAGTATTAGAAGGATAAAGTAGTCACCAACTGAGATGGAAATAAGAAGCAGGGCTTTTTTTGGCAGGGCAGGGGGTGGTGGGAGGCAGGGTCAGATCAGCGGTTCAGGTTTGGATAGCTTAAGTCTCAGAGTTTTGACAGACATCCAGGTGGAAATGTCAGGGCAGGTGGACATCAAGAAAATAAGAAAATAAAGGCTGTCTTCAGTCTTAATGCAGTATTAAGCTTTAAAAACTTTTGAGAAATCCTAAATCAAGGAGGAAAACAGCAATCTATTGTGTTAAATACTGCTAATAGGTCAAGTACTTACTGAGAATAAACCATGGGATTTAGTAACACAGAGGCCATTGAGAAAAGCAATTTTGGGGCAGTGGTGGGGAAAAATCCTGAAAGAAGATTCAGAGACAAAGGATATGGAAAGGACTGTTCCAAAGGGAGGAGAAAAATGGTGTGAGTGAAGGGGGTGTGTGTGTCAAAAGATGTTTTGTTTGTATTTTTTTAAATGGGAGAAATAGCAATATTAAAGCTGAAATATGTCACAAAACCACTTAACCATATACTTTTGGACAGAATTCAAATAGGGACAGAATTCAAAGGAATCTAAAAGCAGCAGATGCTAGACATATCTTTGCCTTTTTCGGACTCTGTCTTTAGCCAAAAATAGAATACTGAAAAGGAAGGGATGGTCATTTGGATTCTAACAGTCAGGTCCCAGGTGAATTACTACTTGTTCTTCATCCCTGAGCTTTTGTTGAGCCAAGTCTCACAAAGCACCTACACCTCACTTTTATGACCTTGGACAAATTACTTAACCCCATAAGTCTCAGGTTTCTATTTGTATAAAAGAGATGATAATACTTCAACGTTTGTTGCAAAGGCTAACAGAGATAAGTATTAAGGTATTCAGTAAATACCAATTCTCCTATCTGCCCCCCTCCTGCTTCTTCTTGCCAAAGAGACTGGGTTCATCTTTGAGTTTTTCTCAATGGGCTTATGACTATCACTTTGGGTAGGCCAATTCTTCCTTGTTTAGAACTGCCCTGTTATAGGGCATTTAGAACTGCTATGTTACAGGATGTTTAGCATTTCTCTCCCCTGTCTACTAAAGGCCAGCAGTGTCCCATATTCCTGTGATACCAGAAACTATCTCCTACACACATTTCTAAAAGCTTTTAGAAATATTCAACAATATTTTAACTTTAATAGATATACTATTTTTAAATGATAGATTAAATATACATAAATAAAAGTGTTAACAAAGTAAACATAAAATATTAAGTGATTATTTCAAAATAAACCTTAGCATCTCAAGGCTGGAGGATATCCCTCCCTGATTAATTAGTTAATTAATTCATGACAACTATTCATCTTTGAGTTTTTCTCAATGGGCTTATGACTATCACTTTGGGTAGGCCAATTCTTCCTTGTTTAGAACTGCCCTGTTATAGGGCATTTAGAACTGCTATGTTACAGGATGTTTAGCATGTTGGAGACAGGCAGCCTAGGTTAAAATCCGAGCTCTATGATGTACTGACTGTGATAGTGGATAAGTTACTTAACCTCCTTGTGGCTCAGCTTCTCCATCTGTAAAGTAAGCCTAACAACAGTACCTACCCTATAAAGTTGTAAAGATTACACACTTAGAACAATACTTTGTACAGAGTATGAACTACAAGTGTTTGCTATTATTATTTACAGTGTAGTGAGGGAAACAGCTATTAATAAAATAAATACTGACACAAACATGTAAAGGTATAACTGTGACAAGTGGTATTATAGGGAAAAGGTTAACAGTGCTTTATAAGACTATAATGAGGGGATTATTTAAGTAACATTCCAGGGAGAAATATTGGACAATTACCTAAAGGAGTGAGGACTAAGCTGTGATTTTTTATTTCGCCCAAACTCCTACCTAAGGGGTCTGGAGAGTCACACCCTCTAAATAATGGATTTTCATCAGATGCATTTTATTTGACTCTGTATATTGTGACTTGCTTTTCAATCTGACTCTGGCATAACATTTTCAGACAAGGAAAAAATATTTAACCCCCAAAATGTATTTACTTGCCATGCCTTGAAATTGCCCTCATAGTCTCTTGTGGGAAAAATCCACATTCCATAGAGAATCCCCTTCCTTCTTTGTTTTCCTCTTTTCTTTGCAGATCCAGTAGATAATCAACTAAAAGCCAGGCACCCTTTTAGCTCTGAGGAGAAACATTTTACAACTTGCTCTCTGAAGTTTGCTGAGAGCTTCATCTGCAAAATAAAACTTGGGTCTCCACAATTATCTTTAACCTGAATATTCCTTTCTATCAATCCCAGGTCTTTAGACAAACTCAACCAATTGTCAACCAGAAAATGTTTAAATTTACCTATAGCCTGGAAGCCCCTGCTTTGAGTTGTCCCGCCTTTCTGACTCAAACCAATGTATTTCTTAAATGTATTTGATTGACGTCTCATGCCTCTCTAAAATATATAAAACCATGCTGTACCCCGACCACCTTGCACACATGCTCTTAGGACCTCCTGAGGACTGTGTCATGGGCCATGGTCACTCATATTTGGCTCAGAATAAATCTTTTCAAATATTTTACAGAGTTTGACTCTTTTAGTCAACAGAGTTTAAGTATAATGTCAAATATAAGTTTGTTTCACAACTAGTTGCATATTTTAACAAAGACATTGATGTTAATTTTTAAAGTATCATGTATTTCCCTACCTTTTAAAAACAAATAAGTGGATAGAATTTTCTTAATAAAAATGCCTAGGGTCAACAGAATCATCAAATGTAAAAATTAATCTATGTTCAAATATACTTACATCTACAGGAATTAATGAGATCGTTCCTATATTATTATGTGGTGCCTTCTTTGTTTTCTAGGATGGCTAAAAGAAATGAGCATTTAGTTGATTCTGAATAAGGCACACAGAAAGTAAATTCTTTAACCATGTTTAATATGAAGCAGCAAAAGAAAAGCCTAAATATTGTTATCTGCGCAAGAATATGTGGATTCACAAATTCTTTTCAGACAGCTGTTCAGAAGATAGTATTATAGCCTCTGATCAGTTTTGCCACATCTACTCCTAAGTGGTATTTCTTGAACAGAATCAAAAGAGCAAACTGGTAGGATTTCATTGGTGGAACTAAAACATGAAAGACAAATACTTCCAACATCATCGTTCATTATAATCAGGTTGAGCATTTCAAATCTGAAAATCCAAAATCTAAAACTTTGTGAGTACCAACATGACACTCAAAGGAAATGCTCACTAGAGTATTTTGGATTTTCAGATTAGAGATCCTCAACCAGTAAGCACAATGCAAAAATTAAAAAAAAAAAAAAAAATTCCAAAATTCAAAAAATCTTCTGTTACCAAACATTTTATATAATAGATACTAAACCTGAAGAAGAATATTTGTCTAGTCTAGAGAGAGTAGCATATCAAAAAAGAGGAATGAAGGGGCTAAGGAAGGGGCTTCACTTGCCAATGTATAAAACAAAAGTGTTAGATTATATGATATGGAAGGTCTTTTTCTAGCTCCAAAATTTTATGATTATTATGCATGATTAGAAAAGGGTACAAGAGAATAATAAGACGTGACAGTTAATAGACTTTTACTTTATATCCCTATTCTCTCGTAGAGAGTCTAGTATATAGTAAATTTTCAAATATACCAATTAATGAATTAATAAACTATAAAAAGTGCTCACAGACCCCAAAAAGCAATTTACTCATTTAGAGTAGAGGGAAACAGAAAACGTATATCTCCAAGAGAAACAACATATTAGAGTACAGTAGTTGACAACAACAGGCAATCACAATGAGAATCCTGAGGCATCAAAAAGAAAAAAATAGGAAAGAAATAATGTTCCCAATTTCTTGTTTAGAAAATTAAAGAAATGGGAAGATCATGTTTTATTTTCATCATTGAGTGTGGTTAAAATACTTTATTACTTAGCAAAGCTAATATTCAATTTTCTGGAAGATTAATTTACGTAGAACAGCTCATGCCTCTGTAATGTTTAATGAGGTATTAAAATCTATTTATTCTGAATACTTGCATGGTAATAAGCCAAGTTAAACAGGTCAATTTTTAACTTATATGTAGCTAGTGCTCATCTCAAAGATTTACCCCTAATTATATGCAAGTACAATAATAAATTTTATTTAATTCATTGATTGTATGCACTGATACTTTCTTCAAAAGCTTTCAGATCATGATATGTATTGCATGTCATTTACCTGCTCTAAACTATCCAGTGACTTCTCACAATAAGAATAAAACACAAACTCCTTACCATGGCCTATAAATTCCACATATGGCCCTGTCTACGTCTCTGACAATGACTTCTACTGTTGTCTCTCCACTTCATTATTCTGCTTCAGCTGCAATGACTTTCTTAGCATTCCTAAAACACTTCAGTCTTGTTTTGGCCTCCTGGCTTTTGCATTTTTGGTTACTGGTAGGCATTACCTCCAGATATTTGTAAATTGTAATCCCTCACTTCATTTTTCAGGTATCTGTTCAAATGCCACTTTACAGAGGCTTTCCCTAAAGAATCTATCCAAAAGTGTCACCCTGCCTTTGCCTCTCCAATCCCTTACCAGGTTTATTTTTCTTTCTCGAATTTAGCAGTAATTGGAAAGTATATATTATCGGGTTACATATTTATTGCTTGTTTCCCCTCTAGAATGTAAGCACTTGAGAGCACAGAGTTCATCTGTACACTAGCACCTAGGACACTGCTTGTCAAATATTTAGGACCCAATATATACTTGTTGAATAAATGAATGAATAAACCAATACAGATTTAATAGACTTATAGCATGTTACCATTTGTATTTTTAAAAGATACATATGTATATGCATGGTCATTCCCAGAAAGGTACACAAGAAATTGGTAATACTACTTTCCCCGTGGAGGGAAATATGAAGGTCTGAGTGAGAGACAGGTTTATTTTCCATTTCATACTCAAAACAGACAAACAACAACAACAAAACCACTATTAAAATTTACCTTAATCACAACATTTCATTTAGTAACAATAAGTTATATTTTCTATTGAGCTCATATCCCACAAATAGAAATGTACTAAACAATTGACATACTCTTATTAAATCCTCATAACAACCCTATGACATAAACACTGTACTGTCATTCCTATTTTATTAAGGGAGAAAGTGTAGTACAGAGAAATTAACTGGCTAAAGTCACACAACTAAGGAAGCACATGACATGGGATTTGAACTCAGACTGACTGAATCTAAAGGCCAAGTACTTAATCACTACTCTCCCTCATGTAAATATATAACACTCAGAAATTTTATTATGGAAGTTAAAAATATATATTGCTTTTTTTTTAGAAATTTTAAAACATTTAATTGGCAAAGATTGTATATAATCAAGATGTACAGTACAATGTGATGATCTCATATGCTTACACATTATGTAATGATTACCTCAATTAAATTAATACATCTATCACCATTCATACTGTACATTAAATGCCATGAACTTATTTATCTTATAACTTAAAGTGTACCCTTTGACCAAAATCTCCCTATTTCCCCCAAAACTCAGCTTCTGGTACTACTCTCTTATCTTTGCTTACTTTTGATAGAAACCTCAGGGCCTGACATAGGAGCTCTTGAATGTTAAAATAAAACTGATTATGATTTCTCTGTACTTGTCAGGTATCACACAGTGGCCATTCTCAATAAGTATACTTTTATATAACAATGCTTTGATTAGGTTGATACGGTGATAATTATTAATAATGAACAACAATGCTTATCATTTGAGTACATACACTCTGTGTCAGGCATTATAGTAAACACTTGACATTTGTCATTGCATTCAATCCTTGTAATAATCACGTAAGGTTGTATCATTTCCATTTTACAAAAACAAAGACTTAGCCTTAGGATAAGTAACTTTTCCAAGATGACATAACAAGTGGGGAACCAAATGTCAAATATAAGTCAATTAGGTCAAAGATTCACCCCTAATTTTATGAAAGTATTATAATAAATTTAATTCATTGATTGTATTCACTGATACTTTCATCAAAAGCATTCAGATCATGTGATGCATCATATGGCATTCATCTGTTCTAAAGTCTCCAATGACTTCTCACCATAAGAATAAAACACAAACTCCTCACCAGGTACAAATCCAAAGTCCATGTTCTTAACAACTAGGTTCTACTGGAACCAGAAGAGAATGCTTCCAAACAGTGATACAGAAGTAGAGTGACAGTTACGATATATTAAATACAAACTCAAACCTGAATTAGATTCAGATTCAACAAACACTGTATAGGACTGAAAACGATACTCAACATTATCATCTACAGTCTTCATCCATCTTAAAGCTATCTTTGGAATATCAGTCTTGGGGGCACTACTACCACTAACTTACAACCATCAGGGAAGAATAAAAAGTTCAACTGGAGGGAAGGCCGGCATTGACAGCTGAGCTATTTTTTTTTTCCTCTTAGTTTTCACAGTTGTCAGCAAAAAAAAAAAAAAAAAAAAAAAAAAAAAAAAAAAGTCATTTTTATTGTGTCCCTCAATTGGAGTATTTCTATGATGTGACAAGATGCACTTTTAATATAAAAATATTATGTATTTGTAAATACTTTTCAACAACAGAAGAGGAAGGGCTGGGTGCCCTGCCTCACACCTGTAATTCCTGCACTTAGGGAGGTCGAGGCGGGCAGATGGCTTGAAGTCAGGAGTCCGAGACCAGCCTGGCCAACATAGTGAATCCCCGTCTCTACCAAAGATACAAAAATTAGCCAAGTGTGGTGGCAAATGCCTGTAATCCCAGCTACTCGGGAGGCTGAGGCACGAGAATTGCTTGAACCCGGGAGGTGGAGGTTGCAGTGAGCGGCGATCACGCCATTGCACTCCAGCCTGGGTCACAGAGAGAGACTTCGTCTCAAATAAATGAATAAATAATAGAAGAGAGATTAATTACTACCAATAAAGGCAGATAATCTTTAAAAATTTTTTTCTTTGTGATTGTGCTTTGTAGATAATCTTTATTTATTGAAATAGTTCTTACAAAATAATACGAACTTAATAAGAAGCACTATCTAGTCATTGGATATCACAGTCTCTAGCACCAAAGTTTATAAAAACCTTCCAAAAACGAAATAGGAGGTTAGATGTGGTGGAATGACACTAACAATTAAAATCTGCAGTGTGCCTAAATTTCTACCTAATTATTCCATAATCTAAACTATATATTATACCACAAAATCAGTCCGTTCTGGTCAAATACTCTCTTCTCATATAATAAACAGTAGTCAGTCTTGGCTTCTCTGTAACTGAGAGACTAATGAGCTCCTAAAAAAAAAAAAAAAAAAAAAAAAAAGTCCCGCGGAAACCAAGAACAGACTATAGGACGGATTCTGTGTTTACAGTTTAATTTCATTTGCAGAACATTTGCCAAACACTATCTCTTCCGTACCTCATCTGATCCTCGGCAATCCCGTTAGGCAGAGCGAGTTTTATCTTGATGCTACCTACAACTGGGGCTCGGGAGGGGTTCCCGATTGACCAGTGCAAGACTAACAGTTAAAGCTCGTCAGACAAAACTTTTATGCAGTGATGAACAAAAACTCCTCGTTTGATAGGTAACCCAGGGGTACGCTTATATGCGCATCTGAAAGGAAACAGCCCGATTTTGGAGTCCGGAAAAAAGCTGACGCTGCAACGTGCTGGACAGTTAAAGTTCTCTGCCAAAGTCTGGGAAAGGGGCCAAGATGCCCTTTAAAAGTTAAGACCTTCCTCTCAGAACTTAAGGAAGGAGATCCCTGCCCTTCCAGCTGAGCAGTAGAGTATTACGGTCAAGCAGTGCTGTGCTTTTAGCAGGTTCTGAATCCCTTTTTCCTTTCACTTTCTCCCCAGGGACCCTGATCCCCCACCCACCCCTCAACGCTTCTGTGTTTGTCAAGAAGCCCACCTAGTCTTCTAGACCTGAAGCGGCAGGATCCTCCGTTCCCAATAATACAGGTCACCAAAAGCAGTGTCCCAGAGTCCAGTTTTACCTTCATGTGCCTCTCACTCACTTCAGGCCCAGGCCAGCATACCGCAACCACTTCACTTTAATGTCCGCCTCCCGGCGCTTCAGACTCAACCACAATATTCAAACCCAAGCCACCTTCCTCAGCGCCTCGTTTCATTGGCTGCCGCCCGCGTGATGTCATCACGTCGGACGCTGTCACGGCTCGCGGCAGCTTGCCGCCAAGAAGCTGAGCCTGGCGGCGCTGGGGAAGCGCTTCGCTTTCTCGTCACCGTGGCAACGCTCGAGGCCGTTTCCGGAGGCGGTGGCCAAAGTGGGCGGGGCTAGACCGGAGCTGCCTGTGGGAGGCAGTTACTTGAGATCACCAGGCCTTCTCTGGACCGGCGGGTGCAGGGCCCGGTACCAGAGTACAGGGTGTGAGTGAGACTGGTGCGGGCAGGGGTTGGCCTATTCCCTCTGCTACGGGGAGAGGTGGAGTTTGGGTGTGGATTAATGGGTTCTGGGTGTTTATTTTCTTTTCTCTGAGTAGTGAGGCCTCCAGGAAGTTGTAGGGACCTGTTCCTTCCAGACATATTCATATGGGCCAAAATGTGGGGTCTCTTCACCTGAATTAATTGGAGATCTTTTGGGTTGAGGCCTCAGGCTTCATTTCTCAGGACTTCCAGGCCTACTCCCATTAGTACTGACTGTGAAACTATTTTCTGTTTGGTTGCTTTTTACATTCTCTGTCTAATGATGGCATAACAATAAATTTATTTAAAGATTTTGGCTTGGTTTGTTATTAGGTGAAGTGATTTTTTTTAAGTCCCAGGTTACGGATATTATTTAAGAATATATACTTTAAAAAGAGAGAAAATACCTGGAACAAATGGGAAATATGTTTGCTAAAATAACTTTGGCAGGTTATTTTTAATAACAGTATCTGAATTTCATGCTTCTATATATTACTGTTATTGTATCTATTCATTTAGCAATTATTTAGATTTTAGACACACAATAGTATACAATAGAATCAAACTTTCTTCCATCTTGGAGCTTATATTCTGTTGATTCAATATCACTTTATAAATAGGATGACTCTTATCCATGCAGAGCATTATAAATGCAACAATGTATGGAAACCTCTGTATTATGGACATTTATTTCCTGTTGAGGAAAATCGGGAGTATTGTGTATTGTATATGATGCATGTTATATTATTCTTTCTGATCACTAGACAGGATCAATAAAGCTACTACTTATTTTTGGCTGTATTATGTGTATCTTAGCTAATGAAATGGTTATTTGTGTGCTGCTGGGCTTGGTAATAAAATCGAGATGTCTTTATTTCCAGTAAGAACTCACTGTGTAGTACTTTATGTTTTGACTTCCCAGGTATTTTATTTGTCCCTTTACATATGGTCTCTCATTTAATTCTCAAAACAGCCTATGAGATGTAGGTACTGTTATTTTAATTTTTCTGAGAGAAAACTGAAGTTTTCAGAAAATCCCTAACACAAAATTTTGTCTTGAACTATACAGGCAAGGCAATTCAGAATTGAGTCATTTGTCTCTGAGATACTGTCTAGATTAAGTGACATTAAGAGACTATCTTAATCCAGTCTGAAAATATGCATATTTTGCCAGTTGCTTGTAAAATTGCATGGATCATTGGTGAAGAATAGAAGTGTTTTAAATTTTGTATTTTTTGACATCCACGTTGTATAAGGTTTATCAGTGCCACATATGTTTTCACACCTAATCCAAGTACTTTAGATTTCAAATTTAGTGTTACACTTGCCATTTAGCAGTGTTCAGATGATGAGGTCCGTATTTTAAAGGAATTGTACATTTGGTTAGAGCAGACAGATTTTGACATTACAATCAATCCCACTACTATGCCACCTTGCTTCTTGTAATTTCTAAACATACAGAGCTAATGAGACAGAAATTCCCACTTTTAGTTAAAAATTGTAGTATAACTGCTGTGTTATCAGAACACAAGTTTAATATACTTTCATTGTAAACCGAAGAGTAGAGATAAGGATAAATTAAAAGTTAGATTTAAAGTTGTTTTGGACCAAAAAATAAAAATGGAAAAAGTAAAAGTGAATTGAAACATGGCAATAGTGAGGTCTTATTTATTTCCCCCAGGAAAGTCGTTTGGAAACCCCAGCGCCAACAGGACCCTTTGGCAGCTGAGGCTGGAAGCAGCGGAACCAAAGGCAGACGGTCCTGAGTTGCTGGGGCGGACGTGGACCCAATCTGTCCGTCCTTGCAAGTTTCCCCCAGGGGCAGGACCTAGACGTGCGGCACATTCAGGTTCTTCAGGACCGTAGTGGTAGTCACTGGCCCAAGTTAGAGGCCAGCTGAGAAGTCTTCCTGCCTCAGGTGAGGAGAAGGTGACCAAGTCCCGGGAACTCTTTTTGGAAACCACCAAACCTTTGGGGGTACTCCACAGGGGTCGCTGGATTCGCCCGGAGCAAAGGATATATACGCCCCTGTCCCCTTTCCCTCTCTTCAGCACGCCTTCAACCTGGGTTTGGAAGTTTCCGAATAGTTTTTCGTCGTCACAGTGTAATTCTCAGGCAGAAGCGTGTATTTTTCTCTTTCCTTAGAACCTCTTTCACTTTCTCAGTGATCGTGTGTCAGCCGCCACGTCGCGTTTTTGCCCTTAAAAATTACGTTTTCAAACAGGATTTCCTTGCAGGAGAAAATTGACTGCAATGATTATAATTGTTAGAGCCCTTGAGGAAGTATCCTTCATGGGCATCACTCACCTGTGTGTTTTCACAATTAAAAGAGTAATCTGGCCAATTTTGTGCTCTTAACAGCCAAAAGTGAACTTTGCTTGTAGAGAAAAGTTAAATTACTTAACTAGGAGATCACAGAGGCAGCTTTCCTGACTCCCTGCTTCCTTCCTTATGACCAGAGGGAACTTAATCTTCAATCATTTAGGGTGGCTGGCTCCTAGCAGACTGCAGGAGAGCTCTAAGTTGTCTAGTAGGAAACTGGGCTACAAAAGAGAAGAATATAATTTTCTTTAGAGCATACCACTCCCCCACCTTCCATTTTTTAGGGAGGTATTGCAGGAAACAAGAGGAAAATGAACTATTTGTCACCCTTTCTCCAGGTTGACCCAAGTTGGCAGGTAATTAGTTCATAATAAAATATTCAGGCTTTGTGCCTTGACCATAGCTGAATAAACACATAGAAGCTGAATGCAGTAGAAAAAGAATTAAATGCAAGTGATAGCGTTTTTTGTTTGTTTGTTTGTTTTTTTTCCCCCGCTACTCTGCTTTTTCCGGTATGGTTCTTACTCTTATGTTAGAATTGATGACACTTCTTTTAGTTATCAAAATCTAGACATATAGGATATGGTTGTTCCAGATTTCACTTTTTAGGCCTATACATTGTACGTTCGTTACTGGGAACCCTGCAGCATACTGTTATTTTTAAGTGGAGCAGAGCCAAGCCATAGGATGTCGGTTCCTTAATAAAATGAATCTAATTTATGAGATATTACAAATATATAGTCAATTTAATTGAAGTACTATTAAATTACATAAGTAGATTAAATAGTTCCAGTGGGCTATGTTTATAGCATGGAGATTGAGTTCAGGCTCTGGGGATAGACTGTGTTACAATTTTAGCTTTATGGCTCTCTAGCTATGTAGCCTTTGGCAAATTACTTCTCTGTTTTCCCTATCTATAAAATGGGAATAATAATATTTCAAGAGTTGTGAAAGGATTGAATGAGGTAGTGCACGTAATGTGGTTATAATAGTAAGTGGTGCTTAGTAAGTGCTAAATAAATGTTAGCTATTATTTTGTAAACTGTTAGAAACAATAAGTCAGAGGGTAGTTGAGCTTACTTTTGTAAGCTTTCCGGAAACCTTAGGCATAATTAATAATTTGGCTATTTTGTTGCTGCCAAGCAACCAAAAATCTACTTAGATGACTCATTTTTTTCCCCCCACATTTTTTCGGTGTCACATTTGCCACACAATTCTGCAGATTATAGCTTTGGTAAAGTTAACATATTCTCAAGGTAACATCTTATTGATGTTATATCATATTTGTATTTCTTTGTGTTTTATTACATGTGATCAGCTTTTCAACGTTTTTAATTTTTTTTTAATTGCAAAAGAAAAGACAGACATATTTAAATGGGATTTATGCTGCTTGTAGTATTTTGAGAACATATGGTTTTTGGTGGGGTCAGTCATACAGGTGAAATTTCCCAAAGTGAGGATTGATAACAATACTAATTCTGTGGAGTCTGGAATTAATCCATTCATTCATTTTCTTCAGAAAACAGTCATTAAGCACTGATATGCATCTTATTTTGTGTATAAAAGGTGTGGGTCATATTCTTAAATAACTAATAACCTGTGAGGAAAGAATAGTGTTAACTGGGTAGTATCAAATGGTGTTTACTGTGGTAGTATCAAAAACTTTGCTTGAAACCAACTGGGTATAAAATGCATGATGTTTTTTCAAAAGGTGTGTTAGTAATATATTTATACAAATCCTTTTTTTCTTCTGCATTTTAAAGAGTTATGGATTGCTTAAGAAAATGGAGCACATATGGTAAATCCAAGGAATATATCAATTATTTATTTTTTGGGTGCAGAGGACAGATAATTAAAGGTAGACATGAAATACCAAAGTGTGCTCAGTTGAGTGTTTATACAGTTACAGTTTAAACTGATGTACACTCCACTGATACAGGGTACAGGGAGATGATCTCATCAGAGAATCAGACTGACAGACTGATTATCTTTTTTTTTTTGGATGTGCATGCGTAGTCTTTTCTCAGGGATAGTCTCTGAAGATGAGAATTTAGCATTGTGAGAAAAACAAATAGAAGAGCTTGAAATAGAAGACCATCTGAACCTAAAATATAATACTTATAATCTGTTCAGTCATCCAGATTACTTTTCAAATAGACAGTTTTAATTCATTGAATCTACTTTTTAGCCTTAATTAAAATTCAAAAAAGTATATTTCATAAAAATGTTGACCTAATAATCAATTTTCATATCCCTAATGGTTGAAATGTTAATGATATTAGAAAGTATTAGGCTACATTAAAAATTGTATTTAAATTATGTCTCTGGGTCCTCTTAGGTTCCTTGCTTTGCATATATAAGAAGGGTTTGTTACTTTTACTTGTTTAAGATGTTCGGATCATGAGTCTTAAGTTTTTTTTGATGTACTAAATATTGCATATTAACTTGATTTTCCCCAAGTATTAGAACATTCTTTTAAAAAAATCCAACGATCATGTTTTAATTTTTTTTCTAGATTTGTTTACCTACAGAATGCTTCGGTATCCGTATTTTTGTAGAATGTATAAAGAATGTCTTTCATGTTGGTTGGCATCTGGCATACCTAATTTAGGTGTCTGGCCAAAGAGAATACATACTACAGCAGAAAAATATGGAGAATATGAAGCCCAGGAGCAAACAGATCAAACTCAAGCCCAGGAGTTACACAGATCTCAAGATAGAGATTTTGAAACTATGGCTAAATTACATATTCCAGTAATGGTGGATGAAGTTGTGCATTGTTTGTCACCACAAAAAGGACAGGTGAGTTGAATTTTTATTTCTTAACACATTTTTTTGTTGAGATAAAATTCGCTTATTGTAATATTCATAATTTTAAGGTATACAGTTCAGTGCCCTTTAGTATACAGATGAACCCCAACTTTTGATGGTTGGTGCGGAAGTGATACACGTTCAGTAGAAATTGTACTTTTGAGTACCATACAACCATGCTTTTTTAAAGTTTCAGCATAATATCCATATAAATTACATGAGGTAGTCAATAACTTTATTATAAAATAGGCTTTGTGTTAGTTGATTTTGCCTAACTGTAGGGTAATGTAAGTGTTCTCAGCATGTTTAAGATAGGTTAGGCTAAGCTATGATGTTCAGTAGGTTAAGTACTTAAATGCATTTTTGCCGCATGGTGTTTTCAAGTAATGAAGGGTTTGTCAGGACATAACCCCCATGTAAGTTGAGGAGAATTTGTATTCATAAGCTTATGACCACTGTTTGATTGAGGAATGTGTTTATCACCACAGTAGGAAACCCCAAACCCATTAGTATTCACTCCCCATTGACATCCTTCCCCTAGCCCCTGACAACCACTAAGCTATTTTTTATCTCTATGAATTTGCTTATTCCAGACATTTCATTTAAATGGATTCATAGATAAGTGGCATTTTTTATCTGTGTTCTTTTTACTCAGCATGTTTTCAAGGTTCTTCCATGGTGTTGCATGTATCTGTACTTGGTTCCTTTTTATTGCTGAATCATTGCATTGTATTGATTTGCCACATTTTGTTTATCCATTAACCAAATGATGAGCATTTATATTGTTTCTGCTTTGTGGCTGTTGTGAATAATGCTACTATGAACATTCGTGTACACATTTTCTTTTTTTTTTGAAATGGAGTCTTGCTCTGTCACCCAAGATAGAGTGCAGTGGCATGATGTTGGTTCACTGCAACCTCTGCCTCCTGGGTGCAAGCGATTCTCTTGCCTGAGCCTTCCAAGTAGCTGAGACTATAGGTGCACACTACCGTGGCTGGCTAATTTTTGTATTTTTAGTAGAGATGGGGTTTCACCATGTTGGCCAGGCTGGTCATGAACTCCTGACCTCAGGTGATCCTCCCGCCTTGGCCTCCCAAAGTGTTGTGAATACAGGCGTGAGCCACCATGGCCGGCCTTGTACAAGTTTTGGTATGGACATATGTTTTCAGTTCTCTTGGTTATATATATCTAGGAGTGGAATTCCTCTAGGCTTAACCTTTTGAGGCTGTGAAAAACTGTTTCTCAGAATTGATTAGTTTTGTCAAATGACAGTCTTAAAAGAAAAAGAACGTTACACTGGCTGAATAGTTAGGGTATGAAAACTGAATCCAGCAGAGCTTCTTGAGAATTTTATTTCATAATCATTTCAGGAATGGCTGGACACAAAGATATGAATCTGAATTCCTGTTCCCTGTTTTCTAAGCCTTGGTTTTCAACTACCCTGAAGTATTAGAGTTCCCCAGAGAAACAAAACCAACAGACAGTTGAACCTTGAACAATGTGGGAATTTGGGGTGTTGACCCCTACAGAGTTGAAAATCCATGTGTAACTTTTGACTCTCCAAAAAATTACTCATAATCTGCTGTTGACCAGAAACCTTACTGGAAACATAAACACATATTTCTTTTTTTCTTTTTCTTTTCTTTTCTTTTTTTTTTTTTGAGATGGAGTTTCGCTCTTGTTTCCCAGGCGGGGGTGCAATGGCATAATCTCACCTCACTGCAACCTCTGCTTTCCGGGTTCAGTTGATTCTCCTGCCTCAGCCTCCCTAGTAGCCGGGATTACAGGCATGTACCACCACGCCCGGCTAATTTTGTATTTTTAATAGAGATGGGGTTTCTCCATATTGGTCAGGCTGGTCTCAAACTCCTGACCTCAGGTGATCCACCCGCCTTGGCCTCCCAAAGTGCTGAGATTACAGGTGTGAACCAATATACCCTGCCATAAGCACATATTTCATATGTTATGTGTATTATATACTGTATTCTTATAATATAGTAAGCTAGAGAAAATAAAATATTAAGAGAATCATAAGGAAGATAAAATATATTTACTATTTATTAAGTGGAAGTAACTCATCATAGTAGTCTTCATCCTTGTCTTGTTAAGTAGACTGAGGAAGAGGAGGAGGGGTTGGTCTTGCTGTTGCAAGGGTGGTAGAGGCTGAAGAAAATCCACAAATAAGTTGACTTTTGCAGTTCAAACCTGTGTTGTTCAAGGATAAATCATGTGTGTGTGTGTGTGTATACCCATACACATACACGTATATATATATATGCATGTATACACACACACACACACACAACCCTACCGATTTTGGATTTACCAGTGCTCCACAATCTTCTAAGCCAATTCTTTAACATAAGTCTCTCTCTTTATAGAAAGAGAGGATTAAAGGATTAAATAAGATCTTCGATTATGACCTTAGATCATAATCTAGATATTTAATTTAGATTAAATTAAATAAGGTCTAAGATTATTGTTTAAAGTCATAATCGAAGACCTTATTTAATCCTGCCAGAAATACTGTAAGGTAAGTGTGATCTCTTTAAAGCAATGTAAGAAATACTGGTTGATATAATATTCAAAACATAAAAGCTAGAAACTTTCTGATATGTATATTCATTCACAAGAGAAAAAAGTTTTGTAGATTGTTTTCCATTTTTAAAGATAATTTAATGCTTATATTTCTTAATGTACTGACTTCAGAAATGTGATCCCTTATTCTAGCAGGTACTGTTTTTATCTAAATCAGTTATTTTTATATCTCATCTTTCTTCTTTTTCCAACATATTGCTTAGTGGTTAAGAGCAAAGATTCTGGAACTGGACTGCCTAGGTTCGAAGCTCTTGTCTAGGAAACATGTGCATGTGTGCACACACCCAGCTTTTCTTTTTCCTGAAACTTTTTCATGTTGGATCAGGCAGTTTTCATGAACTAAATTTAAGCTATATGTATAAGGTGTACTACAATGGCTGGATGTTGCTCATACAAAAGCCATCAGGGATATGATGTGGGTTGCTTCGTAAAAATATTGTTTACCTTCTCCTCAGGCAGTATACACAGGCAAATTTACACACAAAATAAATACAGCATTCTTTTAAAAAATTTTTTTAAAATTTTAATTGTTCTAGAGAGAGTCTGTCTCTGTTGTTGAAGCTGAAGTACGCTGGTGTGATCATAACTCACTGTAGTCTGGAACTCCTGGGCTCAGGTGATCCTTGCTGTCTCAGCCTCCTGAGTAGCTGGTCCTAGAGGTGTGAGCTGCTGCATCCAGCTAAACCCTGTATTCTTAAATGAATTTATGTGTATAAAGTATTTAGCTCAATGCTGTCATGTAGTGGTACTCCAAATATACATGAAAATGTAAATTAAAGTATTAAATTGGATAAAACTTCTTGTTGAATGTGAGTGACTTCATCAAAATGAAATTCTCTTGGTGTTTTAAAAAAGATCCATAATGCAAGGAGAACAATTAAAATCCATAAATAAGTGTGAGTTTTATTTTTATTATTTATTTATTTATTTTAATTATTATTATACTTTTTAAGTTCTGGGGTACATGTGCACAACGTGCAGGTTTGTTACATATGTATACATGTGTTATGTTGGTGTGCTGCACGCATTAACTCGTCATTTACGTTAGGTATATCTCCTAATGCTATCCCTCCTCCCTCCCCGCTCCCCACAATAGGCCCCGCTGTGTGATGTTCCCCTTCCTGTGTCCAAGTGATCTCATTGTTCAATTCCCACCTGTGAGTGAGAACATGCGGTGTTTGGTTTTCTGTTCTTGCGATAGCTTGCTGAGAATGATGATTTCCAGTTGCATTCATGTCCCTACAAAGGACACGAATTTTTTATGGCTGCATACTATTACATGGTGTTTATGTGCCACATTTTCTTAATCCAGTCTGTCACTGATGGACATTTGGGCTGATTCCAAGTCTTTGCTATTGTGAATAGTGCTGCAATAAACATATGTGTGCATGTGTCTTTATAGCAGCATGATTTATAATCCTTTGGGTATATACCCAGTAATGGGATGGCTGGGTCAAATGGTATTTCTAGTTCTAGATCCTTGAGGAATCGCCACACTGTTTTCCACAATGGTTGAACTAGTTTACAGTCCCACCAACGGTGTAAGAGTGTTCCTGTTTCTCCACATCCTCTCTAGCACCTGTTGTTTCCTAACTTTTTAATGATTGCCATTCTAACTGGTGTGAGATGGTATCTCATTGTGGTTTTGATTTGCATTTCTCTGATGGCCAGTGATGATGAGCATTTTTTCATGTGTCTGTTGGCTGTATGAATGTCTTCTTTTGAGAAGTGTCTGTTCATATCCTTTGCCCACTTTTTGATGGGATTGTTTGCTTTTTTCTTGTAAATTTGTTTGAGTTCTCTGTAGGTTCTGGATATTAGCCCTTTGTCAGATGAGTAGATTGCAAAAATTTTCTCCCATTCTGTAGGTTGTCTGTTCACTCTGATGGTAGTTTCTTTTGCTGCACAGAAGCTCTTTAGTTTAATTAGATCCCATTTGTCAATTTTGGCTTTTGTTGCCGTTGCTTTTGGTGTTTTAGACGTGAAGTCCTTGCCCATACCTATGTCCTGAATGGTATCACCTAGGTTTTCTTCTAGGGTTTTTATGGTTTTAGGTCTAACATTTAAGTCTCTAATCCATCTTGAATTAATTTCGTATAAGGAGTAAGGAAAGGATCCAGTTTCAGCTTTCTACTTATGGCTAGCCAGTTTTCCCAGCACCATTTATTAAATAGGGAATCCTTTCCCCATTTCTTATTTTTGTCAGGTTTGTCAAAGATCAGATGGCTGTAGATGTGTGGTATTATTTCTGAGGACTCTGTTCTGTTCCATTGGTCTATATCTCTGTTTTGGTACCAGTACCATGCTGTTTTGGTTACTGTAGCCTTATAGTATAGTTTGAAGTCAGGTAGCGTGATGCCTCCAGCTTTGTTCTTTTGACTTAGGATTGTCGTGGCAATGCGGGCTCTTTTTTGGTTCCATATGAACTTCAAAGCAGTTTTTTCCTATTCTGTGAAGAAAGTCATTGGTAGCTTAATGGGGATGGCATTGAATCTATAAATTATCTTGGGCAGTATGGCCAATTTCACAATATTGATTCTTCCCATCCATGAATATGGTATGTTCTTCCATTTGTTTGTGTCCTCTTTTATTTCACTGAGCAGTGGTTTGTAGTGCTCCTTGAAGAGGTCCTTTACATCCGTTGTAAGTTGGATTCCTAGGTATTTTATTCTCTATGAAGCTGTTGTGAATGGGAGTTCATTCATGATTTGGCTCTCTGTTTGTCTGTTACTGGTGTATAAGAATGCTTGTGATTTTTGCACATTGATTTTGTATCCTGAGACTTTGCTGAAGTTGCTTATCAGCTTAAGGAGATTTGGGGCTGAGACAATGGGGTTTTCTAAATATACACTCATGTCATCTGCAAAGAGGGACAATTTGACTTCTTCTTTTCCCAACTGAATAGCCTTGATTTCTTTCTGTTGCCTAGTTACCCTGTCCAGAACTTCCAACACTATGTTGAATAGGAGTGGTGAGAGAGGGCATCCCTGTCTTGTGCCAGTTTTCAAAGGGAATGCTTCCAGTTTTTGTCCATTCAGTATGATACTGGCTGTGGGTTTATCATAGATAGCTCTTATTATTTTGAGATACGTTCCATCAATACCGAATTTATTGGAAGTTTTTATCATGAAGGGCTGTTGAATTTTGTCGAAGGCCTTTTCTGCATCTATTGAGATAATCATGTGGTTTTTGTCTTTGGTTCTGTTTATATGCTGGATTACGTTTATTGATTTGTGTATGTGGAACCAGCCCTGCATCCAAGGGATGAAGCCCACCTGATCATGGTGGATAAGCTTTTTGATGTGCTGCTGGATTCAGTTTGCCAGTATTTTATGGAGGATTTTTGCATCGATGTTTATCAGGGATATTTGCCTAAAATTCTCTTTTTTTGTTGTGTCTCTGCCAGGCTTTGGTATCAGGATGATGCTGGCCTCATAAAATGAGTTAGGGAGGATTCCCTCTTTTTCTGTTGATTGGAATAGTTTCTGAAGGAATGGTACCAGCTCCTCCTTATACCTCTGGTAGTATTCAGCTGTGAATCCGTCTGATCCTGGCCTTTTTTTGGTTGGTAGGCTATTAATTATAGCCTCAATTTCAGAGCCTGCTATTGGTCTATTCAGGGATTCAGCTTCTTCCTGGTTTAGTCTTGGGAGAGTGTATGTGTCCAGGAAATTATCCATTACTTTACATTTTCTAGTTTATTTGCGTAGAGGTGTTTATAGTATTCTCTGATGGTAGTTTGTATTTCTGTGGGGTCGGTGGTGATATCCTCTGTATCATTTTTTATTGCATCTATTTGATTCTTCTCTCTTTTCTTCTTTATTAGTCTTGCTAGTGGTCTATCAACTTTGTTGATCTTTTCAAAAAACCAGCTCCTGGATTCATTGATTTTTTGGAGGGTTTTTTGTGCCTCTATCTCCTTCAGTTCTGCTCTGATCTTAGCTATTTCTTGCTGTCTGCTAGCTTTTGAATGTTTGCTCTCGCTTCTCTAGTTCTTTTAATTGTGATGTTAGGGTGTCAATTTTAGATCTTTCCTGCTTTCTCTTGTGGACATTTAGTGCTATAAATTTCCCTCTACACACTGCTTCAAATGTGTCCCAGAGATTCTGGTGTGTTGTGTCTTTGTTCTCATTGGTTTCAGAGAGCATCTTTATTTCTGCCTTCATTTCGTTATGTACCCAGTAGTCATTCAGGAGCACGTTGTTCAGTTTTTATGTAGTAGAGCTGTTTTGATTCAGTTTCTTAGTCCTGAGTTGTAGTTTCATTGCACTGTGGTCTGAGAGACAGTTTGTTAGAATTTCTGTTCTTTTACATTTGCTGAGGAGTGCTTCCAACTATGTGGTCAATTTTGGAGTAAGTGCAATGTGGTGCTGAGAAGAATGTATATTCTGTTAATTTGGAGTGGAGAGTTCTGTAGATGTCTATTAGGTCCCCTTGATGCCAAGTTGAGTTCAATTCCTGGATATCCTTGTTAACTTTCTGTCTCGTTGATCTGTCTAATGTTGACAGTGGGGTGTTGAAGTCTCCCATTATTATTGTATGGGAGTCTAAGTCTCTTTGTAAGTCTCTAAGGACTTGCTTTATGAATCTAGGTGCTCCTGTATTGGGTGCATATGTATTTAGGATAGTTAGCTCTTCTTGATGAATGGATTCCTTTACCATTGTGTAATGGCCTTCTTTGTCTCTTTTGATCTTTGATTGTTTCAAGTCTGTTTTGTCAGAGACTAGGATTGCAACCCCTACTTTTTTTGTTTTCCATCTGCTTCGTAGATTTTCCTCCATTCCTTTATTTTGAGCCCATGTGTGTCTCTGCATGTGAGATGGGTCTCCTGAATACAGCAAACGTATGGGTCTTGACTCTTTATCCAATTTGCCAGTCTGTGTCTTTTAATTGGACCATTTAGACCATTTACATTTAAGGTTAATATTGTTATGCGTGAACTTGATCCTGTCATTATAATATTAGCGGTTATTTTGCTTGTTAGTTGATGCAGTTTCTTCCTAGCATAGATGGTCTTTACATTTTGGCATGTTTTTGCAATGGCTGGTACTGGTTGTTCCTTTCCATGTCTAGTGCTTCCTTCAGGATCTCTTGTAGGGCAGGCCTGGTGTTGACAAAATCTCTATGCATTTGCTTGTCTTTAAAGGATTTTATTTCTCCTTCACTTATGAAACTTAGTTTGGCTGGATATGAAATTCTGGGTTGAAAATTCTTTTCTTTAGGAATGTTGAACATTGGCCCCCACTCCATTCTGGCTTGTAGAGATTCTGCTGAGACATCTGCTATTAGTCTAATGGGCTTCCCTTTGTGTGTAACCTGACCTTTCTCTCTGGCTGCCCTTTACATTTTTTCCTTCATTTCAACTTCAGTTAATCTAACAATTATGTGTCTTGGAGTTGCTCTTCTCGAGGAGTATCTTTGTGGCGTTCTCTGTATTTCCTGAATTTGAATGTTGGCCTGCTTTCCTGGTTGGGAAGTTCTCCTGGATGACATCCTTCAGAGTGTTTTCCAATTTGGTTCCATTCTCCCCGTCACTTTCAGGTATACCAATCAGATGTAGATTTGGTCTTTTCACATAATCCCATATTTCTTGGAGGCTTTGTTCATTTCTTTTTACTCTTTTTTCTCTAGACTTCTCTTCTCGCTTCATTTCATTCATTTGATCTTCAGTCACTGATACTCTTTCTTCCAGTTGATCGAGTCAGTTACTGAAGCTTGTACATTTGTCACGTAGTTCTCGTGTCATGGTTTTCATCTCTATCTGTTCGTTTATGGACTTCTTTGCATTGATTATTCTAGTTATCCGTTGTTCCATTCTTTTTTCAAGGTTTTTAGTTTGTTTGTGCTGGGTACCTGATTCCTCCTTTAGCTCTGAGAAGTTTGATCGACTGAAGCCTTCTTCTCTCAACTCGTGAAAGTCATTCTCCATCCAGCTTTGTTCCATTGCTGGTGATGAGCTGCGTTCCTTTGGAGGGGGAGATGCTCTCTGAGTTTTTGAATTTCCAGCTTTTCTGCCCTGCTTTTCCCCCATGTTTGTGGTTTTATCTGCCTTTGGTGTGATGATTGTGACATACTGATGGGTTTTTGGTGTGGGTGTCCTTTCTGTTTGTTAGTTTTCCTTCTAACAGTCAGGACCCTCAGCTGCAGGTCTTCTGGAGTTTGCTTGAGGTCCATTCCAGACCCTGTTTGCCAGCAACAGAGGCTGCAGAAGATAGAATATTGCTGAACAGCGAGTGTTGCTATCTGATTCTTGCTCAGGAAGCTTCGTCTCAGAGGTGTACCCAGCCGTGTGAGGTGTGAGGTGTCGGTGTGCACCCCCTTGGGGATGTCTCCTAATGAGGCTACTCAGTTGTCAGGGACCCACTTGAGCAGGCAGTCTGTCTGTTCTCAGATCTCTACCTCCGTGCTGGGAGAACGACTGCTCTCTTCAAAGCTGTCAGACAGGGACATTTACATCTGCAGAGGTTTCTGCTGCTTTTTGTTTAGCTATGTCCTGTCCCCAGAGGTGGAGTCTACAGAGGCAGGCAGGCCTCCTTGAGCTGAGGTGGGCTCCACCCAATTCGAGCTTCCTGTGGGCTTTGTTTACCTACTTAAGCCTCAGCAATGGCGGACGCCCCTCCCCCAGCCTGGCTGCTGCCTTGCCGGTAGATCACAGACTGCTGTGCTAGCAATGAGGGAGGCTCCCTGGGTGTGGGACCCTCCGGGCCAGGTGTGGGATATAATATCCTGGTGTGTCTTTTGCTGAGACCCTTGGTAAAGCACAGTATTAGGGTGGGAGTTACCTGATTTTCCAGGTGTTGTGTGTCTTAGTTTCCCTTGGCTAGGAAAAGGAATTCCCTTCCCCCTTGCGCTTCCCAGGTGAGGCGATGCCTCGCCCTGCTTCAGCTCTTGCTGGTCGGGCTACACCGGCTGACCAGCACTGACTGTCTGACATGCCCCAGTGAGATGAACCTGGTACCTCAGTTGAAAATGCAGAGATCGTCCATCTTCTGTGTCGCTCACGCTGGGAGCCGGAGGCTGGAGCTGTTCCTATTCGGCCATCTTCAAGTGTGAGTTTTAAAAAATGTATATTGAAATATATATGATGTATTTTAATGTGTGTATATATACATACATATATACAGCTATATATACACCTGTGTGTGTGTATATATATACATATGTATGTATATATATAACCGCCCCATCCTTTCAAATATATATACACCTATATATGTATGTATATGTATATGTACATACATATGTGTGTATATGTATATGTATATGTACATACATATGTATATATATTTGAAAGGATGGGGCAGTTAGTAAAAATTGGAACCAAATTCAGTGGCTTGAACTTCACTTCTGAAACTAAAAACCAAAGTACATTGTATTAATTTATTAAACTCTAGTAACAAAGCCAAATGCTTATTTTGCCGTAAGCCATGGAGTAGAAAAACAAACAAAAACAAATTGCGCTACATCTTCTAGCAAATCAGTATTGTATCCAACTTTTTTCCAAAACCAAGTGGAATAAAATTAGATAATTCTACAACTTGACCTACACTACTGTTTCATTCTGTTCAGGTACCTACAAATGTAATGTTGGTTTATTTTGACATTTTCCTTGTTCTGATTTGAGTTGGGTTTTCCAGTAACTTTTTATAGAAAGTTTAATTTTATCAATGTTATTTCTGAAAACTTTTCTTGTGAGATACACTTAGAGACAATGTTATTTCTTACCCTTTCTGCTGTCTGGCAGACAGCTTTATTCACTATTCCCTTAATCTTCAAGTAATAAAGAACTGGTGACAGTCCTTGGACAGGAAAGGTCTTTATATCATCCATAATCCATTATTTGCTTCTCTTCTTCCTGAGCCTTTTCCCCCAAATCATTTTCCTTTGCAAACTATGAGTCATACACTCACTTGCATCAGTCACTTACTTACTATTACCTTTTTCTGCATCGACTTCAATGGTGAATTTACAGATGAAACTTTTTTTCTTTTTTTGAGATGGAGTCTCGCTCTGTCCCCCAGGTGGGAGTACAGTGGTGCGATCTCGGCTCACTGCAAGCTCCTCCTCGTGGGTTCACTCCATTCTCCAGATAAAGCTTTGATGTAACAGGAACTTTAAAAAATATCTGAATTTATTTAAAGTGAGGTGCAAGGCATTTTATAGTTCTTTTTTCTTTAATACTTGAAAGGTGCTCACCTAAAGAAAATAGTGATTTTGGGAATTTCTTCAGCATCATAGCTAGTTTACTACCTATGTAGTTTAGTACAAATTTGTTTTCAAATGCACTTAAAATATTTACTAGTTTTAATTATGAGAAAAATATCCTCTTTCCCTTGGAAAGTATTTAAAATTTTAATTGTTAAGAAGAAATTAAAGATACTATTTCTCCTTGCTTAGTTTGCATTATTTCATATTCTAGGTGAATAACTTCTTGTGAAAATGTATTATCCTAAGAACATTTTTTTTTTCTCCTGGAGATATTTTACTCTGGGCTAATAGATTAACTTTTTATTCTTGATTTCTGAAAACAGGAGAAAAAAAAGTTTAGTGATTTTCTAAATAACTAGATTCTGCTTAGTTTAAGATGGTAGCAGTTTGGAGAGTATAGGAAACCTGATATTCTTGCCCCAGTAGTAGTGCTAATTTAGCTTGGTGCCTTGGGGCTTCTTTGAGTGCTATTATAAGGGTACAAGTGCCCCACCAGTACAAGTAGCTGTGCGGTTTGGTCAATTAACTTTCCATGGTTATGCCTCAGATTCCTCATCTGTAAAATGAGGAAATAGAACCTATCTCACTTCTGGTTACTCTGAGGATTAGATGAGTGAATATATATAAATTATTTAGAATTGTATCTTCCAAGTAGTTGAACCCAATAAATATTAGCTGTTATGGGAATAGCAAGAGTCAAAGTTGTTAGCCAGATTAAAAAAGAAATTCAGGAGAAAAATGCAAGGAGAGAGCAAAGGTGGAACCAACCTGTCTGGAAATGAAAAAGTACTGTTTCCTCTTTCTGGAACTCTCCTCATCTTCATCCTTCAGGCCTGGAGTCAGGTTTTACTTGTTTATGGGAACTTTTGATGAGCCTCCACAGAAAACAGGTATCCCAATTACATATCATGTACTTTTGTTCATAGCAGCTTAATGTCATAATTATAATTTTGATGAGATTATTTGTTCAATAGACACCCTCTTAGTAGATTGCCCTCCATGAAGCCATGGACATATTTGTCTTGCTTACCATTATATCTCTAGTGCTTAGCTCAAGGCCTGCCACATGGTGATTTTGTAATGATGTTTTAAGTGAATGAATAAAAGTCAAAGTAAACTAGAAGACAGATGTGAGGCACCAATAAGAGGAATGTCCCTTGGGTACTACTGAGGTAGCTTCTCTGGTTCAAGACTTTTATATAATTTCAGTGTCAGTAGGCAGGCCAGGTCTGATGAAGTAACTGATCTGAAAAAACAGATACAAAGGCTGAGAAAATAAGCTGGCACCTAAACTCAAGTAAAATAGATTATGATGACAAATAGGTTAAATTTGCTAGGTTTGGTTTATAAATATTTCACAGTGAGTATTTTACCTATTTTAAGTTATAATGTTTAGTATTTTTATAACTATTAGATTTTCTATAGTTATGGTACTAGCTTTGATAATTTTCTTTATTAAATGCATTATGCTCTGTACAATGGAATTTTCTTAAGATCAGTAGCAGTATTTTACTTGTTTTATTTAAAAATCTTTGCAATCTTTAATGGAGAGCAGACATCAAAGAGAAAAATACTGAAACTATATGTTTGCTCTCTTTAAATATTGGAGGCTGATGACAGGAGTTTATTTTGTTTGGATTCAAATTGTTAAAGAGAAGATTTCCTAAGGGATAGGACCAATGGCATAGCATCTAGAGGGAGATACTTAAAAAAAATTTTTTTTGAGATGGGGTTTCACTCTGTCGCCTGGGCTGGAGTGCAGTGGGGCGATCTTGGCTTACTGCAAGCTCTGCCTCCTGAGTTCACACCATTCTCCTTCTGCCTGAGCCTCCCGAGTAGCTGGAACTATAGGCGTCTGCCACCACACCCAGCTAATTTTTTTGTATGTTTAGTAGAGACAGGGTTTCACTGTGTTAGCCAGGATGGTCTCCATCTCCTGACCTCGTGATCTGCCCGCCTCAGCCTCCCAAAGTGCTGGGATTACAGACGTGAGCCACCGTGCCTGGCCTTTTGTTTTTTCTTCTTAAGAAAATTACTTAAAGTTTCAGATGGGATGGACTGTTGATGTTGTGTTTTCCCTCTCTTATTTTTTAAAAAACAGGCTTCTTTTAGGCAAATTTTATTTTACATTGCATTCTTCCTTTGTTTGGAGAATGTTTTTAAAAATCATGTAGCACATTAAGTGACCTTTGTATTAAAATATCTTCCGAAATGTGACACTGCCAGTGCTGTGCTTGTAAAGGTTTAACAGCTGGCTCTCTGGGCGTAAGGGGTGGGATGTGAATTAAAAAAAAATGAAAAACCCTGATTTTAGTATTTGCAAATTTCCATGGTGTATGTATTCCTGATGTCACGGAATGTAGATTTAGTCTCTGCCTATTTCTTCAATTTGTTTCCCTCTTCTTGAATTTTATATCAATCACAATGCAGTTTTCCATACACTTTATAGTATTTGATGCTTCTGTTCCCTTACACTTGCTCTTTTCCCTGTGACTTGGTCTGAGAACATCTTGTTCATATTTCCGTATCTGGGTTAGTCAACTTATCCTTCTTCAAGTTTCTCTTCAAAGTTATTCACTCTTTCTTCTTTTGACTGCTTCAGAACCTTGTCCTTGTTTTCTCCTTTTTTCTTTTTTTTTTAATTTTTATGAGTACATAGCAGACATATATATTTATAGGGCAAATGAGCTATCTCAACACAGGCATTCAGTGTGTGACAGTCACGTCAGGGTAAATCACGTCAGGGTCATCTATCATCTCAAGCATTTATCATTTCTTTGTGCTACGAGCATTCCAATTATATTCTTTTAGTTATTTTAAAATGTACAATAAATTATTGTTGACTGTTACCTGTTGTGCTTTCAAATAATCTTATTCATTCTACCTAACTATATTGAACCTTGTCTTTTTTAAAATTATGGAGTGTATTACATTGTATTATAATTATTTCTTCATTGTTATAGATTGGAAGCTTATTAAGAATACACCATGGAATACTATGCAGCCATCAAAAAGGATGAGTTTGCGTCCTTTGTAGGGACATGGATGCAGCTGGAAACCATCATTCTTAGCAAACTATCACAAGAACAGAAAACCAAACACCGCATGTTCTCACTCATAGGTGGGAACTGAACAATGAGATCACTTGGACTCAGGAAGGGGAACATCACACACAGGGGCCTATCATGGGGAGGGGGGAGTGGGGAGGGATTGCATTGGGAGTTATACCTGATGTAAATGATGAGTTGATGGGTGCAGCACATCAACATGGCACAAGTATACATATGTAACAAACCTGCACGTTATGCACATGTACCCTACAACTTAAAGTATAATAATAATAAATAAATTAAAAAAAAAATAAATAAAATCTTAGAATTAAAAAAAAAAAAAAAAAAAAAAAAAGAATAAAGACGATGTCTTTTTCTTCTTTGTTTCCCCAGCACCAGTATAGTGCCTGACTCTTAGTGGGAGGGCAATAAATATTTATTTTAACTGTAGTTGAACTGATAATTTATTAGTGTTATCGGTTGATTTAACTTAATTGGCTTTTTTATTTATGCACTGGGATCTGAGGATAGTGCTGTCTTTGGGCCCTGTGCTATACAAAAATTTGTTGCTTCATTTGTGTAATAGATTTAGAAAGAAGAAATTTTGACACTTCTAATACGTCTTTAAAGGGTTTCAAAATATTCTTAACCTGAACTCTCCAATATAACTATTAATGATTTATAACATAACTTGAGAATAACAACATATTATTATAATACAACATTTTAGAAGCAAATTACCTTTTTGAAGAAAACAATTTATTTTTCATATTACTTTATGGTTTTTAGAAATAGACAATTGTTTTATGATGATATCTTAAGCAAAATGAATATTGTTGTTTTATTATTTTACTGTTGAAGGTTCTATATTGAAGATTTTTTTCTATGAAATCTTTTAAAGCTTATCTTTGGTATGTATTTAAAAATCTCATTAGTATTGGATTTTATGATTAGCTTTAGGTTTATTATATGCAATATTTTAAGAGTGGCGTGTTTATCTGTTATTTGGGATAAATGTAGCATTTATAGGTAACCTGCATTGCCTAGCAATGTGATGAATATTTTGCATACTGTTGTTAAGGTATTTAAAATCTTTAGGGAGTCAAAGTAAAGTAAACCTACTAGACAACAATTAAATGTTGAATTCTTATATTTGATCATTTAATAAATAATTTTTATATAGTATTTTTAGTTATAAAAAGTATAGTTTATTAAAACTCTAATGTGTATTAACTCCATCTTACTCACTCAAAGTATCAAGTTTAGAAATTCCTCTTAGAGAGTCTTGGTGTGAGAGGTATGGGAATATGAATCCCACAGGTAAATTTAGCATATTTTATTTAATGAGAATGTTTATGGATTACATTTTTTATAAAATGCTTGTTCATATCATATGTTATAAAAATAAAAACTGATGCAGAAATGAGTTTTCTTGGTTATCTCTTCAAATCCTACTATATGTATACATATATATGTATATATACTATATACTATATATAGTGTATATATGTATATATACACATGTGTATATATATACACTATATAGTGTATATATGTATATACAGTATATATGTATATATATCAAATTAGCATATAATTTGATATAATGACATCTCAAACATTGAAGAATGAAGCAAACGGTTTATACAGACCGAGAGAGAAAATAAGTAGCTATAAGAAATGCACATACGTTCTAAAGCAATATTCACCATTTAAATGTTATTTAAATATAGTTTAAATATTTAAACTATATAGTATATATATAGTGTGTATATATAGTGTGTATATAGTATATATATGTATACAGTGTATATATAGTGTATATAGTATATATGGTGTTTTAGGTAAATGAGATAGTTATGACTAAAGTATTACTTAATCTAACAGTTTTTTAGAATGTTAGAAGTAAACATTATTTAAACTAAATGAAAATAGCATGTTTTTTCATGCTTATTTTTTCCATAATGATGGGTTACCATTTAAAAATTGTTTTTGTATATATGTATATAGGTGTGTATATATACATTTATGTATAAATATAAGTAACTGTATAATTAGGTTTTCATATTCAAATCTAATAATTACAGTGTATATTGAATGTATAACATCGTTTTTAGTAAATTCAACATTCATGAAAATGTGCTTGTTTTCTACCACTGAATTAATGCATTTTTATCACTATATAATTCTCTTTATTTGAATTGTGAAGCAAATTATTACTAGAGGACGTCAAATAATTAAGACCGACAACTTATTCAATTGTTTTTCCTATCCAGTGACTTTAAATTATCTTTTTTCTAGTTGGTCTTTCTCATGGTCCCAAGCTAATTCTTTGCTACTAAAATATAAGAATTAAGATTAAAAAAAATCAGGCTTCCAAGGTAATTTTTCTTTCTGGCAAGCAAAAGAAATAAACTGTGGATATTTAATATATTCATAAAGATGGAGAATTTCCCACTTGAGGCGAGTATATACTGGGAAGAATATTATTAATAATAACAACATAGAGTTGTATAAGATTTTACAGTTTATGGAGCACTTTTATATATTATTGACTGTGCTTTTCGTTAATACTAATTTCAGTAGTGTTTTGTGTAAAGTATTGTGTCAGATATGGAAAGAAGGACAGGAAATGTCTCCGATGCTTATGTTTTACTGGAACCATATAGTAATAAATGACAGTGTATGGACTTGAATGCTTCTAGCTAATAATCAGGTTATACAGTATGCTTTTTTCCTTCAAACCTAAGTGTTCTTACGTTCTAGTGGACACCCTAGAAGAACTTCAGAGCTTGTATCAGGCCCCTTAATCCCTTAGGACAGCTATTTGGCTTAACGTTACTAGAGAATACATCACTAGCCCCCTGAGCACTTGTGACCATGCCCGAGCTCAGTCATTTAGAGCACATTATGCTGTTCTTGTCTTCATAACCCTCTGCAGAGGAGGCCAGACACATCTAATTGGCTAGCTCACTGAATTTTTCAGAGCTTGATCCCAGATTGATCTCTCACTCTTGCAAGGAAACGTTATATTTATAATAACAGTATCAGAAGATAAATTGCTCAAAGAAAGATACGGGATAAGCCGACTAGAGCCAGTAAGTGACTGAGGCTTAGAAATGAGGATGGAGAGAAATTGTTGTGTCGAGGGAAATAAAAAACTGTAAGAGGATGACTTGAAGAAACAGAGTGTTAATACTAAAAAGGAAAACAAAAACTCCATGAATTTCTGTCCTCTCTGTATGTTTTCCCTGCTTTCTCTAGCATTGAGGTACCATTAGTCTCTTCTCTATGGCTTTAATATTACTCTTAACTTTGTAGCAGAAATATGAAAGAATTAAAACTGACCTCAGTTTTATATCCCCTTATGTTAAATGATCTGTATGATGGCTATATGAATACTTTAATATTTCTACCAGTATAGAATATCATCGCCAAGATAGTTTCTTCTTTGAGCAATACATATGAAACCAACATTTTTTAGTAGAAAAACTTGATTTTTCTCCAATTTAAAACTACCGAAATAGTGAACTACTTTTATGAATGAACATGTAAGTAACTTCTCTTGCTAGGGCCTGTTTTAGAATTTAAATACAGACAGATTTTTCAGAGAATTGAGATAACTGTGAGAGAGGAATGTTTTATAATGGTTTGTTGTTTTTGTACTTATTTTTGTAACATCATGTCAGTAATAGAAACCATCCAGATTTTTCTAAAGTTATTAAGCTTTCCCCTGAGGAGTTTAAAGGCATGATTGATAGCATATAAAATAAATACTTTTATTTCAAGATTTCTTCAGAGTAGGTATTAATACTTCTTTGAGCAATTTATATCAGGGATATGTCAGTTTTGTTTAAGTATGCCTTGTGAAAGCCAGGAGTAAGAAGTTGTATAGTGTCAAATTCTCCATTTCCTGTGAAATCTGTGTATAGATGGACACTATTCTTGGTTTGATTGTGCTGGCGATATTGTATCTGAGTCTTATGCAATTGGATGAACAAGTATACATCCAAAACTCTGAAATTTTGTTTCATTTTTTTTTATTTCAGTGTATTCTATTCTGAATTTTGGAACCAAGCTAGCTGATTTTACACATTTGATTTTATGATTACATATGGAAAAAAATCAAAACCACGATGTTAGAGGTCCCTCACACCTTTCACTGTAATTCTGTGGTAAAGGGAATTAGAATAATTTATTGGTTAAATAAAGTAACTATAAATCAATTTTTAACAAATTAGATTTTGAGTTAGAATGATTGCGTATTACAGGTGCAACTTAAATTGCTGTAACTGTTTCGTTAACTTCTTTTTTAGATAAAATATCTTCTAAAATCTTATTTTTCTGAAATGTAAACTTACTATGCATCTTAATTAAACTGTTCTTGATCGACTTAAGGTAGTAATTTTGAATATTTTTTGTTTCCGTATTCTATGCATCAGTGGAATTCTAAGTGACTTAATTCCTTATTTCTCCAAATCCACACATGGCTGTGTATTTTTGGGTGCCTTTATTTCTTTTCAGCTAATGCTTATATCTTAGTATACTCACACAGCAATTGAGTCTTCTTGACAAAATTTTCTAATACATTTAATCTAAGCAAATTGGTGGGCTTTTCTTGGTGAAAGTAGGTAGCACATTAAGTCAGAAAACCTAGAGTACTCATCCCTCAGATCTACACATGGCTGACTCTCTCACTCTGGTTGTTATTCAGATGATACCTTTTCAGGGATGCCTTCCCTGGCCACCCTGTCTGAAATTTCAACTGCCATCTTCAAATGTTTGGTATCCTCCTTCCTTGCTTGTTTTCTCCTTAGCACTTAACAGTGATATGCTATATATACCATTCTCTTTTGCTTCTTAACTGTCAGCCCCTTCCTCCCCCAACTCCCTTCTCTGCCACCTTCCTCCATGGCACACTATCTTGAAAGATTGGATTTTTGTGTGATTTTTGCCACTGTATCCTCAGTGCTAAGAGCATTTGGCATGTAGAAGATACCCCATAAATATTTGTTGAAATAATTACTGAATGGAGGAATGAAAAGAAAGGTCCTAGTGAAAGAGGCATTGAGGAGATAGATGTGACAATGACTGGGTGAAGAGAAGCAAGGATAGGGAGAAATGAAAAAATGGCAGTGAACTGTTAAATGTGAGTTTTAGTGTGAAAATGAGACCATTCTCTCATTTATTCAGAAGATATCTATTAAGTTTCTACTGTATATCAGGTGTAATGCACTTCGTACTGGCTATGCAATATAGAACAAAATTAGACATGGTCTTATCCCTTAAGGAGCTTACAATTTAGTGGTTGAAATGGGCATTTATCAAGTAATTATGCAAGTGAATATGAAATTTGCACTGCCATGAAAGAGTATATGGTGCTCTTAGATCTCCAAACAGGAAGATTTAAGCTGGTAAGGTTTTCTTGAGTGGCAAGTAATCATAAGGCCAAAGAATCTAGACAAGTAAATCTGTTAAGAGGACGGTAAAGAACATTTCAAAGAGGAAAGGGAACATGTACAAAGGTTCTGTGCTGGAGGGAGCTTGGTAAGAATGAAAGATTGTAAGCAAACCACTGAGTGAGTGTGCTGAAAATGCAGAGGAAGATGGTGCAAGATGAGGCTGGAGAGGCAGGTGGAGGTGAGAGATGATTAAGTCTGCTTTTTAAAAAGACAATTCTCTCTACACTATGGAGGATGGATTGGTGGTCCAGATTAATTATGAGACTTTCGTCCAGACAAAAGATAATGAGTGGTAATAGTTAAGACATTGGAGAAGAATGGGCAGATTTGAGGGAGATTTAAGAGGTAAAAAGCATAGGACAAAGCTGACATTTATAAAATAGTGTGTTCAGGCTGCTAGAATGACTAGGTTGCTTAAAAAAAAATGGACATTTATTTTTCACAATTCTGGAGAAGGGAAGTCTGAGATCAAGGTGCCTGCAGATCCAGTATCTGTTGAGGACCTAGGATTTGAAGAAAAAGATTGTTTTCTGGTGCCATGAAGCTGGAGTGAAAGGTAAATTGTTTATGATATTTTCAATACTTGGGCTATTTTCTTAATATTTATTCTTAACTTTTTCCTTGCTATTGTTAATAATATTTTATTTAAATTCCAAAACACCTACTTGCTGATCCCCTGTATACACATTATTTTATTTCATTTAGAAACTTGTATCAGTACAGTGACTTTAATTTATTTGAAAGAAACATTTTATTGCTATTTTATGTAGAATAAACATTACCACATAGAACCAATTAATACTATTATAACTATTAATCTATATAAAATTATATAAGTTTTTCTGTGTAAAAATTTTACGTAAACTTTTATTTACATAAAAGTATACTTTAGAAATCACCGCGAGAGTTAAAAGTTTGCCGGCTTGGTAACTATGACATTATTCATCTTGGTACATTATTTGAAATTCGCTGTTTCTTTTCATGTGTCTATAGCTTCATTGCCTTGGGCTAATATTCAACCTATTAGTTGGCTTATCACCATTCACAGACTGGTAAATTAAGTGTCAGGTAACACCCGCTTGAGTCTGAATGTGATTTCTTACTTGTATCTTTTCATAGCTATTTGTGAATTATAATGCCTAATAGAAAAGAAGGAAGGATTTTTTTGCGTGTAAATTTCCATTGAATGCTCTGTGGGCATTTTCATATGGCAACTGTTTTAGCCAAGACAGAAACTTTGTTTCCCTATTCATGTATTAATGGTGTTTTATAGGTTGGGCAAAAAATAAATTAAGGATAGAAAAAAAATTAACCGGAAATAACAGTATAATCTCTAGATGAATGCATGTTGCTGTTAGGTACTATATGCTACATTAATATTCTGTAAGAATATTTAAAATAATCATATAAATAATTTAGTTTAAATCAATATAATGCTAGAAATTGAAAGAGATTGTATGAGAAAGACATTCAGGGAGTACAGTTTTGTAAATGTGTTATTATTTGCTGAAAATTGACATAAACTATGTATGTATGCTATATATATTTATTTTCAAGCTTCTTAAAAATTGGACATGTTGTAGTTTATATAGTTTTTCCTCAAAATACTTTCAATGCTAGTGATAGAAATTTAAATTTTTTACAATGGACATTTTATATGAATCTTTCACTGTGGTTTTATTTTGCAGTGTTTTGCGTAAAAGTTGAAAAGTGAGTAGAAAGTATGCAATCACTATTTTTCCCTTTGTTGAATTCAGGGATATGGGATTTTCTGTAAAATTGTGAGTAGGGAAACTATAAAATGAGTTTTCTGATCATTCAGATTTGGTAGTTAAGGCTTTATTATTTAATTAGCCTTAGGTGATTTGGGATATTCTGACCATCAACTAAATTTTTTAGTCTGTAATCTAAAGTGGTACTAATGGTGTTTTAGGAGAGTACAAATATATTAAATTGACTCTACTGTATCAATTAGCCTTTGATGGTTTTCCTCTTTGTTATGTTAATTTATTCTCATGACCCAGACTGGGGGATCCTTTTTTTTAAATTTCTAACATTGTTGTTTATATGGGCCTTTTATTGCTGGATTTCTCAACTTGTCTTCATAGGACATAATGGAGTAAGTCCTCATAGGATATAATGGAGAAAGAAACATGTTCTAATAACATATTCTCAAGGTTAGCTTGCAAAGGTATTCCTCTGTCAAACACTTGAGGGATCTTTTCGATGCTATTCATTTACATAGCAACTCAGTAGACTAGGTCAACATGTCTATGAGTAAGTGGTTATCTTGAATATTTGAAACTGTTTAGACTTCCCCCCAATTTTCTTAACATTTTGTATATTGATTTTGTGACATTGCAGAAGAAAAGCACACTCATACTTTAGCATTGGTTTTTGTACTTTTTTAAAATATAAAACTTGGGGAAAAATCTTCAAATCATGTAAAATTACTTTTTTTTTTTTTTTTTTTTTTTTTTTTTTTTTTTGAGACGGAGTCTCACTCTATTGCCTAGGCTGGAGAACAGTGGCACGGTCTTGGCTCACTGCAACCTCCTCCTCCCAGGTTCAAGAGATTCTCCCTCCTTAGCCTTGTACGGCACCATACCTGACTAACTTTTGTATTTTTAGTAGAGATGGGATTTCACCATGTTGGCCAGGCTAATCGCGAACTCCTGACCTCAAGTGGTCTGCCCGTCTCTGCCTCCCAAAGTGCTGGGATTACAGGTATGAGTCACTGCACTCAGCTCCTTATAATTACTTTTTAAATACGCTATGAAAGAACTTTAAAAAGTTGAATTCAATAAACATGTATTAAATGTTTTTTATGTATTTTGCATTGTGTTGGGGGAGCTAGGGATTACCAAAATAGTGAGTGAATAAGTGTGGAGGGGATAAACTATGCCCAGAAGATTTATCTTATAATTAAAGGCTTATTTTGTGGAATACCAGTATTAAGAAGACACTGAATACGATTTGATCACCTAAATCTATAAATGATGGAGAAAAAGCTAGGCTACACAATTCATGGGGATAAGACAAGAGGGCTTTCATTTAAAGAGCATACCAGGGTTGGCATGGTGGCTCACGCATATAATCCCAGACCTTTGAGAGGCTGTGGTGGGAGGATTGCTTGAGCTCAGCAGTTTGAGATTAGCCTGGGCAAGGTGGTGAGACCCCCATCTCTACAAAACTAAAAAAAAAATGCTGTATATGGTGGCGTACACTTGCAGTCCCAGTTACTTGAGAGGCTGAGGTGGAAGGATCACATGAGCCCTGGAGGTCAAGGCTGCAGTAAGCCATGATCACACCACTGCACTCCAGCCTGGGTGACAGACTTTGACCTGGTCTCAAGAAACAAAGAAAAACTAACACACCTTCTTGGCAGCCTTGTGTTAGGTGATATGTGTGAGGATGGGTTTAAATATCAGGGTTTATAATTCAATGCGTAGAAATAGTTTGTATGCACATAATCATAATAGTAATACTATTTGAAAAAATAAGTGTTATAAGAAAGGCATGCTGTTCAAATCAGAGAAGGGAAAACACAAGCAGATGTGTACATGTGAGGACTGGATCTTTAAAGAACAGTATTTAAAATTTCAGTTAGAATATGTTGAGCTGATGGAAAGGTCTAGCAACTGACTGAGAGAGGTGAAGGTCATTGGATTTGAGATGTACATATTGTCAAAGTATGAGACTTTGTGTCGGTCTACATGTGCAGATGTTGCAGTCACAGTTATTCTAAGTACAAACACTTAAACTTGACCACTTAAATATGACATATGGCATTGCAAAATATGACTTGATTTTCTGAAGTAGAGAGCTATTCTCGGTTAAGTTTCTTTTAATTTATGCAATAGTTATATTTATAGAAAATTCAGTCTATATTAATTAAATCCTTGTAAAAAGTACTGTGTGATATGAAAAATGACATTTTGGTTTAGGCTTGGATAATTGTTGCTGCCCCCTCTCCTTCATGAATAGTCACTGTAAGTCATGGATAATTTGGGTCAGTTTATTTTGTAGCATGTGCTGTGCATTTGTGCATTGCAGGATATCCAGCATTCCTATAGCTCACCCATTAAGTGCTAGTGGCATCCTCCAATTTTTTTTTTTTTTTTTTTTAAATTATAGTCTGAATACATTTTCAGAATTCCCCCATTGAGCATTTCTGGGTTAGACGAAAGAAGGCACAGAGCAGTATGTGGATTAGACCCAAGGAGAAGGCTTCTATTTTGCACAGTGACCAATATGATAGAGATGTGAAGCAGGGCAACAGAATTCAAGTACATTCCTGAAATAGAAATAGAATTGCTGTGGGGCAAGGTGGTAAAGTTTTCTTACTCTCTCAGCCTCCTGTCCACATTTAACTTCTTTCCTCACACCATCTCTAGCCCAGGTGTACCTGGTAGCCTGGTTATGTTAACACTGGTGGCCGAAGTGAGAATTCTTGACTGGTTTTGGTAAAGCGTATAATTTCAGCATACTTTCTAACTAAATTAGCATTTTTCTTCCTTTCTACTATACTTCCAAGCATTTTGTTTTTTGCCACTCGAAGGCAGTCACAAAAGATGCCTGATCTTTCCCATGTAAATGTTTATTTCTCTATTTTTTTCTTGCCATTAGGTAAATGTGTTGCATAAAATGTAATCTTTGTATTTCTGTTTGATTGTGAACATATCCAAATGCACTAAAATGCATTGGAATCAGTGAAGATGATCATTGCAATTTTATCTTTTGTTCAAATTGATAAACTTTTAATAGAGCCACTTTTGGCCAACTTTAACAGTTTTTGTTGTCTTGGAAGAATCATCTCATATGCAGCAGATTTACTTCTGATGATCCTGATAAATCAGAAGTATTACTTTCAAAAGATTAATATTATAAAGTCTAGCCTTGTTGAGCTATTTAGATGTTGTGCTTGTTCTACATTTGGTGACGTTTGTGATGTGGAACAGTATTCTTCATTTTAAATAAAAATTTAAAGTGATAAAAAATGATTATTTACCTGGGGCATTAAACCAAATTGATGAGGTTTTTAGCTTCATTTGTGATGTAAAACCCATAGTGAAGATTAGAAGTAGTTCCTGAAGTATGCATGCCTTGTGAAATATATTTCTAGTTTCAATATCTTTCCTAGGGGAAATGCCCATGCTATGGAAATCACTATGATTAGCATTAATTGTTATGCTTCTTGGGTCTCCTTGCAAAGAAGCTAGACTTGTAAAAACGAACCTCTTTTTTGCCCTGTAAGGGTCATAGCAACAGACATTGTATTAAAATGGAATAGTATAATGGTCTCTTGACTGGTTTAAATGGTAATACAAAATAATATACAATTATATTGTATGGGTGATATCTTTCATTAAGTTATATTTCTTTCATATTAAAATATATAGAATTTTATGTGAGAAAAATTAAATATTTCATAAAATCCAATTTGTTCTTGTCCCTTAACCTTAACTTTAATATATTACTTATTCTGTGTTTTAAACTGGTAGAAAATAATTTATTTTCTCTCTGTTTTTATCATAATTTTCAAAATGAAACAGTTAAATCAGTTAATTTTAGCTGCTTTTAAGTTTGTCTTGTGGAGGGTTTCTTTCATGAGATTTTCATAAACTATAACTGAGTTTATATTTACCCTACAGTGAATTGTTTAATTATCCTTTGAAAATTCACATTGGGGTAGCTTATAGTATTGTATTATTTGAGGAGAATTATTTCATCATCTTTGGTATATGATACGGCTGCTTGTTTTGTTTTCATTACCACAGACTCCTGAAAAGTTTGTGAACACTGAATTTCAAAATCTTCTATTTTCCCACTGCATTATATTATAATCTTAATATCTTTTATTTGAACTTACAGTACTGAATTAATACTTATTTCTAAAATTGGTGTTTGTATTGTTAACAAGAAGATACATTTTTTTGCATTTTAATTTTTATCTCCTTAGATGGCAGTCCAAAAACATTTTAGAATTATGATGCATAAGGAATTTAATTACAGTTTCTAAGTCTTACAAAATAAAAAGTATTAATTGGTGTTATTTTAAAATGTGTCATAAAGGACAATACCCTAACTGGGGCTATTGCTTAAGAGCAATCTGATTTAAGAAAAAGACAAAAAGTAAGATCTTAGGGTATTGTAATTTTGTAAATTTTTGTTTCTTGGAATATTTAGAAAAATTGATTTTAGAATGTCTCTTGGAATAGCTAGGCTAGAAATGGTGGTTCAAGGGTGCAAGGAGATTGTAGAATCTTCTAAAGGGAACAGTTTTTACTGCAATGGCAGGGAATAGATGCCTTATAGATGGGAGCTGTGACTCATATTAAAAGCCTTCAAGACAATTTCAGGCTTACTGTAGTCACTTTAGTCTAGGTCTTGGCATTTGATCAGTTGAGGAAGATTTTGAAAAAAATATATTTCTCTTAACATACTATGGTAGCCAGTCTACAAGATGGGTTCCATTGATTATCACTGCCTAGTAATCATGCTCAAATGTAGTTCTCTGCTGCATTGAATTAGGCTGACCAGTGTAATCCATAAGATACTGCAAAAACGATAGTGTGTGACTTCAAAGGGTAAGTCATAAAATAAATTTTGGCTTCTTCCATGCTGTCTTTTGGATTGCTTCCTCAAGGTGGGACAGCTACCATATCATTTGTATGCTTAAGCCGCCCATGGAGAGGCCTATGTAGAGTGGAACTGAGGCTCCTACCAACGATCAGCACCAAGTAGTTGAGCAATCTTGGGAATATATCCTCTAGTTTTAACCAAGCCCGCAACCTTGTGAAAGACCCCAAGTTAGAATCACCTGGTTCAGCTGCTACTGAATTCCTGATCCATAGAAACCATGAGATAATGAATATTTATTTGGTTTAAACCACTAAATTTTAGGGTAATTTTTTATGCAGGATACAGAAGTAATATACACAAAAATAAAAGCAAAGTTTCCACTATGTTGACTGCTCTAAAGGAAAGGTATGCACTACTATAAGAGTGACCAACAGACTTCTGTTTTAATATGGAAGTTTGGGAAAAGCTTGTGAGCTCAGATTCAAAGAACAGGAAAGACATTCCTAACGGAGCAACATGTGAACTGGCCTTGTTGTTGATTCAAGATTTTTTTGCTACTTAGCTCAGCAAGGTCCATGTTCTTGTCTCATGACCAGGAAGAAATAGCCACATGGACATCGAAGAGCGAGTGAGTGGAGTATAATTTATTAGGCGAAAAGGAAAGCTTTCAGCAAAAAGAGGGGTCCTGAAAGCAGGTTGCCGGTTGCCCACTTCACAGTTGAATAAAAGGGCTTTTTACATACATACTGATGGGCTGGGTTCCCTATTTGTATAAAGCACAAATTCCTGATAGCTCCACCCCATTCTCCATGTGCGCATGTGGGCTCTTAGTTGCCTGTGGACATGTTTAAGCAACGTCCCTGTGCAAGTTCCCTTATCTGCACAAAACGTGGGTTAGAGGTTCTCCAGGGATCCTTCCCATACTGTCTGTTGAAAGCAAGCTGGCTAACCCCTTTCATTCCCTGCTTCAGCAACTGCTGTTGCAAAAAAGTGGACGATGACCCCTCTTAATTGCCTGCTGCTCACAGGGGGTTAGAGCTCCTCCTGAGGTCAGTTTAAGGGTCCTGGGAAGAATGGCATGTTCATGCAAGATTTCACTTGCATCACCATTTGAAGTTTAATGGCCTCCAAGCAAAAAGGAAGAATTTGGGTTATTAGAAGACATATATCAAAACGAAACAAGGGGATAAGGACCGCTGAAAAATCCCAAGGCTGCCAATGTGCTCAGATAGCTGGTAGCTAGCTATAGTTATACCTGCTAAGATTTGGGTGCATGGGGCTTGGCTTTGGTTAGCTCTTTTGGTCTTATTTTTCCAAACAAAGAAACCTCGAGTTATGGGCACTGTATTTATTCTTATCACCTGGTAGGATAATTGCCCAGAAGTAGAATATTGATCCAGATTTTTATCACCCATCCCTTTTGTTTCTTCTGAGCTACAGCCAGAGATTGCTGGTTGGTTCACAGGAATAAACCGGGTTAGTTTAAAATGTAGGCAAAAACTTAAAAACAACTGATGAGATTAGAATTTAATGACAAGTGTATGATAAGTTTTGAAGCATAATTTTTCTCTCTCCAGTCCTCATTTTTGTCCAAAACAAATCGTGATAGGACTGAGTTGTTGGTAAAATAAACTTTAGTCCTATTCTTGGCCAGATTAATGGTGCAGCAAGAATAATTATTTTTCACATAGGCCTTTAAGTTGGCTTTGATGGAACTCTGTTCCACGAGGAATCTCAGATAAGACCTTTAAAAGCTGAGCCCAGTCATGGGTTTGTACCCTCAAATACCTATGAGTGGGTAAATTCCTTCCTTCTTGAGGTCACAAGAACCTGGGGCTCCTGGGCCTGTTAGAAGGTGATATTCTTTACTCACTACAGGTTAGTAACCCTTTATGGGGACTGTGTAGACAAGGTATGAGACCAGATTTCCCAAGGGGCTTTTACTGGCTCTGCAAGCCGCGCTTGATTCCTTAAAGGGAAGCAAACCCTTCCGGTTAAAACCTTGGTGAAACAACCAGTTTCTGCCAATCGTGTCCTGTTGCAAAGGAAAATGAATTCTTATTGCATAGATGCAAATAACTGTATTGCCATAAGTTAAGAATACTCACAAATAGTTTCCAAATTCTGGAGATGCCAGGTGGGGAGAAACAAATATCCTCCAAATTTTGTTCACAGGAGTATACCTTACTCAATTATTGAAGGCTGTAAATAGCTCAAAATAAGTTTCCTTGACTCTAAAAACAAAACAAGGATCAGCAACATTTTAAGCACAAAAGGCTAAAAAGATTACTTCAGTTTTCTGTTAGTTCAGTCCACTCTGTTAACTCTTGTTCTACTTGATATTCATGAACATTTCAGCTTTTCATGAGTCCTATATGTTTCTCTCTATTTCAATGTCCCAATCTCCAAAGATACCAGAAACCTGCCTCTAGGAGCACCTGTCAAATTCCTATATCTGATTATAAGCCATCTTTTGAAAAGGATCAAAGCTAGACAACAATTGTCTGTGAATAACAAAATGTCCAGGGTAGTTACCTCAAAAAGACGATTGACAAAGAAATTTGTTCATTTCTGTAGTAATATGGTTTGGCTGTGTCCCCACCCAAATCTCACCTTGAATTGTAATAATCCCCCTTGTGTCAAGGGTGGCCACGTGGAGATAATTGAATCATGGGGGCGGTTTTCCCTATACTGTTCTCATAGTAGTAAGTCTCACAAGATCTGATGGTTTTATAAATAGGAGTTCTGCTGCACAAGCTCTCTTGCCTGCCGCCATGTAAGATGTGCCGTTGTTTCTTCTTAGATTTCTGCTATGATTGTGAGGCCTCCCCATCCATGTGGAACTGTGAGTCCATTAAACCTCTTTCCTTTATAAATTACCCAGTCTTGGGTATATCTTTATTAGCAGAATGAGAACAGACTAATACATGTGGTTTACAGTAACATAATAACCTTAATTATTATTGATAGCATATACTTAGACATTAGAATTGTAGACATCCCATACAATTTTAGAACATATATTAACATTATTCATTAAAATATAACCTATGAAAGATTAAACATCACTTTGGCAATCCCCCATAACATGTCAAATAATCCTGTTTACCTCTCTCTTGGGTGCTTTAGGGGTCCTCTGGCATCCAAAAGCTAGGGGTCAGGAAAGACAATTTTTGAAGCTGAAGTTTGATTTTGGGAAACTTGTTAAATATATATGTTAGAGGTTCAAAGCATGTGATATTATGAAATAGAATTCCAGTTTACCATAAGTTCTTTAGCCAAAATGATGACTCAAAAATAAAAAAAAGGCTAAACCTTTCATTATCTTTTACTGTTACATGAAAATCTTGTTTTAGAGAGAAAATGCCAGATTACACCCTTACATTAGTCTACTATTAATGCCAACCCCAATTTTTTGTTTTAGTGGAACCTTACAGATAATTTTATCCAATCTTAGCCAGTTTGACCATGAGGTGAAATTTTTGTAAACCTTTCATAATACTTTACAAATTTTTGTTAAATAGCAGATCAGTGCCTTAAGAAAACCTTGTACTTTTATTTCATTGCTCAATTTATGGAATGACTGTATAATACCTTTTTGAAGTTAATCAATATGTTCTTATATAGAATTTATTTTGGAAGATTAATTTTTACAAACCTTCCACTCTTTGTTTAAACTTTCAGCTTTATCTTATCTAATTCAAAACAATCCTTTAACCCTAGTCCAAAATTTACATTCCCATGCCTTCTGATAATCTTTTACTAAAAGCACATATTACTTGCATTACACACCTTGCAGGTGAATCAATATTCAGTAGTCTCAATTATATGTTTTAACAGTAACTGTTAGCAATTTTTAATTTTAGTGTAAAGGCTGGTAAGTTGTTTTAATTATGTACTGGGTACAGATAAAGTCTGACTCTTTCTAGCATAGTTAAGGGCGTGGTTAATTCTATATGCCCTCAAGCCTTATCAAATTGTAAAGCAGGCAAGTCAGTTCTCCAAAGCCAAAGAAGCAGTTTGTAACCTTCAAACATGTAGCAAACCTAGTATCTGACCCGCATAATTTAGATCACATATTTACATTTTGAAGACATTTATATTTTACCAGTTGTCTTCAAAAATGTTTCTATTTCTCAAAGATTAAAGTCACTTGAAGGAACAGGCATAACAGCTTTTTTTTTTTTTATTTCAAAAAATATTTGATCTATTTTTCTTTAGGCCATTAGAGCTATTTTTTTTTTTATAACCATCACACACATAACACATGTATAATTATACAGACACAGACAGAAGAAGATCCAGTAATTGTAAGATTCTTCATTTTCCAATCTCCTAGTCAGATTATTGGCCTCAGAGTGGTGCCCTTCAAGAGCAGGGCTAGGAAAGCATACAGTTTCTAGGGCACAGTAAATGGGTAAAGCTGGAAGACAAAAACAGATTTTGAGAGGAATCTATCCACTTTTAATTCCTGGAGTTTCATGTGGAAAACAGAGGGAATTTTTTTTTTTTTCCCCAAAATGGGGTTTGTGGCACCTTCTCTGTTTCTCCTCAGGTGTTCTAGGCTATTTATCTTAGGGCCTCTTGTGTGCATTAAGAGTAGCAACACGAAATGGAGAAAAATAATTCATGCGACTGAGAAAAAGTCCTTTTTCCAGAAAAACAAGATCCCATGAAGTGTAAAACATAAAGGCCTTTTACATATACCTATAGCTTGGATATCCACTTTTAATTAAGCTGAGTGCTTTTTAAGAAAATCCTTTGAAATCCCTTATTACCCTACTTTAGCCATGCCAAGTGGCCAATATTTCTACCAAAAGTAACCTCACAGGTGAAACCAACAAGCCTCAATTAAGGTTATGGATTAACTGTGAGTGTACTAGGTATTTTCAAAGAAGTGGTGAGCAGTTCCTACAAAATCTGGAGTATTAAAAGGTGGCTCAGAGAAAGAAAGATTTAAGAAAGGAAGCTAGAATTTGTTCACAGAGGGGAAGACAATCAGCAAATTCTAAGTCACATGGATACTAACCTGAACGTACTCATTCCCTATGCCAAAACTGAACCCAGGCCACCATTTTAAAATGGCGGAGGCCAGAAGAAAGTACTGCCGTGTGTTTACAAGGTCAAGCTCCCAAGGACGTAAAAGAAAATGGAAACCTGCTGCAAAGTTTGTTACTGCCCAGTTTGCTGGTTGGCTTGAACAACAGGCTTATGGGGTCCTAGGCTTGCATTCTATCCTAAGATATTCCTCCTTATCATGGAACCATGCAGAAAGACCCAAAAAACACAACAGATTGACTACAGCCTAAGACTAGCCTCACAAATCGTTTTCTTCCATTAATCCAGACTTTACAGAGGATGCAAACATTTTTATCATTTTTTCAACCAGTCTGCACAGGGAGAGGGAGGCCCGAAGTCCAACTGTTAAGAACTTTTACCCTTTTACCAGCATGTCAGTCTTCTGGGTTTCCTTCCCCTGAGCTCACTTTTAAGCCAAGCAGTTTAAGGTTTGGGGAAACTAACTTTTCCTACTTTGGGGGATACATCTGAGGGGAGTGTACTGTGGTATGGGGGCACAATTACCCATCTGTGAAGAGAAGACAGAGTAAGGATTTTCTTTTTTTCCTCAAAAGAATCCCAGTGATTTAGGAGGCATTTGAGAGAAATACAGACTGAAGATGATCGGTTACTCATCTAGAAAGAGGGGAACAAGGCATCCCTAGTTCCTTTTTTCTCCCAGTGAATACCTGGGATATGTGAGGGAGAGAGAGAAGAGCCGTCCTCTTTTCTTTCTTCTGTCCTTACATCCCTGAGTCCCTGTAACCTTGGGAGGGTGCAGACCATGGGTGCCAATGTGGCTTTTCACCCTTGTTAACAGGGGGCCTAGGAGGTGGGAATTGTCCACATTTACCCACATGCTGCCTTTCAGCTGCTGTCAGTAACCTTTTAGTTTCCTAGACCTTGTCTATGCCATGGATGCTAGCATGACCTCTATCTGTGAAATGGGAGGGGTCCTAATTGGCAGGAATGAGTCATGCTAAGATAAATCTGTGGTGCTGAGTCCTCAAACAAGGGAGAGTAAAGGATGTCTTGTGAGTTGGGGTCCTGGCCTAATAAAATATTTTCCAAAAGGAAAACAAACAAAAACTCTCACATAGAAAAGCTCCCTCTTTTCTCAGGGCCATGTTAGAAAAGAAAAAACAAAAAAAACAAAAATACAGCTTAAATGCAGGATGGGGAAAATGCCTGAGGGAAAATCCTCTAGCTCTATACAAATGGGTTCCTCCAACAGGGAGAGAAACTCTTAGTCATTGTACCCTCATTTTGGCAAGGCCAGGAGTGGAAAGACTCTGTGGGCCCATGGCAGGAGTGGATGGTGAGCAGGAATTGCTGGCCAGCTGGCTGTGCAGGACCCGAGACTGCCCTGGGGCCCAGGTGGCGGCTGCAACTCATTCCTGCCCCATGTGGTTGTTGGATGTAGCATGTGCATGTGCAGACATGGCAATGCACCCCAGCTGGGAGGGAAGCAGGGAGGATAGGCACCTCCGCTTGCCTTTCTGTTCCGAGCGTGCACCCGGGCTGTTGGGGTAGGGGTGTGGGAAGTGCCTCTAAGAACAGACGGAAATCGCATTGTTCTGAATGGCATTTCTGATGGCTGGGCTAAATGCTCACTCTAGCTAGTAATATCTGCAGTTTGCAGCAACATCTTTAACATTATAAAAGAAGAGACAGGTACCATGATAGTCCTGGAACAAAAGAAGGAAAATACTGTGGGAAAGACTGGATTGGAATAAGGCCGACATTCCCAACCCTCGAGAGTGATGGGGGGTTTTTGGGGTACTCTCCAGCATCCTGTCCTCTGTTGCTGTGCCATTCATTCTTCTTTGGCTCACCAGAGGTTGGGTGCTGCATCTACCTTCAGAAAAAGTCTGAGGAGGAGAAGGCTCAGAAATGAAAGTGAAAGGTTTTGGATCTGCAATTTACTCATCTGCCAAGTATTCTGAACTTGTCCCCAAAATGATGAAGGATTTTTTTGCTCCTTAGCTCAACTAGGTCAGGGTTCTTGTCTCATTACCAGGAAGAAAGAGCCATGTGGCCATCAAAGAGTGAGTGGAGTAGAATTTATTAGGTGAAAAGGAAAGCTCTCAGCAAAAAGAGGGGTCCTGAAAGCAGGTTGCTGGTTGCCCCCTTCACAGTTGAACACAAGGGTGTTTTACATACATGCTGATGGGGCTGTGTTTGTATAAGGTTTGAATTCCTGGTGGATTCACCCCATTTCCCCCGTGGGCATGTGGGCCCTTATTCTGCTGTGGTATGTTTAGTCAAAGCTCCTGTTCAAGTTCCCTTATCTGGACCAAACACATGTGGGAGGTTGTCTAGGGACCCTTTCCTTACTGTATGCCTGAAGCTGGGTAACTCCTTTCATTATTATAGCCAAATAGGTTCTTCTTGCCCGATGCCCAGAAAGTTAATATGCTGAGAACAGCAGTAGTTGCAGCAGAGATAGTGTTTACTCATAACACTTTAATTGGGAGGAGGATGGGAGATATTTCTCAAATCTGCCTCTCCAAGAGTGTGGAGACTAGGGTTTTTAGGGGTAATTTGGTGGGCAGAGCACTAGGGAATAGGTATTGCTGATTGATTGGGGATGAAATCATGGGATTGTCCAAACTGTCTTCATGTGCTGAGTCAGTATCTGGGTGCGGGGTTTACAGGACTGGTTGAGTCAGTTCCTTGGTATGAATCACGGTCCTGTTGGTATCAGGTGGTATGGCTGAATGCACGAGTCTGAAAAATATCTGAAAGATCAATCTTACGTTTTGATAATAGTGCTATTATCTAAAGGAGCAACTGGGGAAGACTTTGACTTTGGGAGACAGAGACAGAGTCAGAGGCAGGAGGGTTGCTTAGGCCCAGAAGTTGGAGACCAGCCTTGGCAACATGGTGAAACCCTGTCTCTACAAAAAATTTAAAAACAAAATTATTCTGGCATGGTGGCATACGCCTGTTGTCTCAGCTACTTGGGAGGCTGAATTGTGAGGATCGCTTTATCCGGAATGTCAAGGCTGCAGTGAACTGAGATCGCACCACTGCACTCCAGCATGCTTAACACACTGAAACCCTGTATCAAAATAAAAATAAAATAAATCTTGTGACCTCCAGCTATGTGACTCCTGAGTAGTAAGCAAGCTAGGGAACAATGGCTGGTGATTGCTTAATTACGCTTATAGCTTAACAGAATTCAAGTCTTTACCATAATTGTAACCTTATGGACTTTCATTATTTTCACGAACGCAGTTTCCATCCTGAACAAAGAGGAGGGTTAGTTTTAGGCAGGGACTGTTATCATCCTTGCTTTAAACTATGAACTAAATTCCTCCTATAGTTAGCTTGGCCTACACGGGGGAATGAACAAACAGCTTATGAGGTTAGAAGTGAGATGAAGTCAGCTATGTTAGATTTCTCTCAATCATATTCTTTGCAAAGGCAGTTTTACTGTTGTAGGAAAAAGCAGGACACTTCTGAGAAACCAAATGTCAAAAGCCAAAATGAAAACAAATTTAGTTTAAAGATGTTAATTGGCTTTATTTGCAATTCTAGAATTGGATAACACTTCATTCCATAAAGCAGAATGAGTGTTACAGAGAGTGGACCAGAGGAGATTGGTTTTATAGATAGAAAAGGGCCAAAGAAAAGAGAAACAAAGAACAAAGAGTAGATTGGTCACTTGAAAGTTACTTTTCTAGAAAGGCAAAAAAATATTAATATCAGGTTACTTAAGTTTATTTATTTTTGGGTAAGTGTTAAAGGAAGAAGGAAATTCATTATCTTGCTGACTGGCCTATTTTGGAAATTTGGCTGTCATTTTTCTCTCCTGATTTATTGGAAAGTCAAATAACAACTTAGTTTTGATTTGGTGACTGGGAACTTCAATGCTTTGATTTAGATTTTTAGTTTAGTGTATTGGGGCCTAGTGCAGGAGCTTTGCCCAAAACAGTAGATTTCTGTAATTTTTATTTAACGTGAAAGCACGGTGTGGCTAAGTGTAGACAGCAAGGATGTATGGAAAAAGATGAAGTTAAGAAGAACAAAAATGCTAGGCCTTAGACCATATTAAGAATATTGGTCTTCATTTTAAAAGCTGTGGGAATTCACTGAAAATTCATTAAATTCATTTTGATCAGAGGATGTGGGCTAACTAGATTAGATAGATATTTTGTAAAGAACATTCAGATTGCCTTGTGGAAAATAGAAGTGGTAGGCTGGGAGTGGGTTGTGCAAGAGTAGATGAAAGGAGACCAGTTAGAAAGCAACTGTATTTATTGAAAGAGATGGTGATAGTTTAGATAGAGTGGTAACAGTTTAAATGGACAGAGGTGGGCAGATATGAGGGGTTTTGAATATAAAATAACCAAAATCTGATGAAGAGCTAGATATGGGAAGTGAAGAGAGGGAACTGTTAAGGTAAGTATGTGGCCTTGTCGTAGGATGAACTAGGACTCTTTTTTTTTTTTTTTTTCCTTAATAGAAGATCACATATTTTGTTTTGGACATGTTTTTAGATGCTTTTCAGACAGCCAGAATAGAGTTTCAAGAGTCAGTTAGATACAGTGTTTTGGAGCTCAGAGGTAATGTTTGAGCATGAGACAAAAATTTACCAGATTTAATTCTTATTAAGTCATAACCCACGTGATACAGTCCTTGAGGAGTCTTATACTCAAAAAAACATAGTCCATTAAAACCACAATTATTTAAAAATAATGCAAGTTCTTTATGCATTTCTCAAAACCATGAAGGGACTCTTAACTCCCAGCAGTACTCTCTAGTATTGCTCTTGTTACCTTTCTCATCTTTTGTTTTCATCAGATGCAGCTGGTGTGCCATTCTTTTTTCAAAAACTACTGAAGAAGCTACCCCTCTACTCTCATCCAGGCTAGCTTTTATTCTAATTCATCCTTCTTCTTTTGTACTTTGCTCTGTATTATTTACGTTGATGTAACTGTTACTATTTTGACAACATAGGACCTTCCTTGCAGTGGATGATAGGGAAAGAAGCTGGTAGCATAAAGCCAGATGTTCCTTTGATGCTTTAGGAAGAGGAAAGTCAGGGAACACTTACGGGAACAAAGATGCATTAATGATTTTTGTCATGTAACTGAATGATCAGCATGTAAGTAAAAACGAAAACCATGAGCCTAGATGAATTTTGCCTTGAGAAAACACATCCTGATCCTTGAGTAGTTCCGTCATTTAATGACTCAGTTTAGGAAGATAAGCATAGAGGAGACCGATTAGGATCTCTGTTGACATCTGACTGGAACTTCATAGCTAACTCTTGCTTTAGGCTGCAGCCTAGGCATTTGTTTCTTTGAAAACCCTTTTTTGAAATTTCATTTCCAGGTTAGGTTCTGCTCCAGCAGGCACTGATTGCTCATTATGGTCCTTATCATTGCTATAATTTATTTAATTGCATGTGGTCCCCAATAGACTCTAACCTCTGGGAGGAGGAGAGACAAGTTCTTCATTTTAACCCCAGTAAGTGTAATCTTTTATGTAGTGGATCGCAATAAGCATTTGTTTAATTCAGGCAGGTATTCTCATTTGGCTCATTAGGTTTCATAATGTGTATGTCAATATTTTCTACTTAGCTTACTGTCAAAATATATAGATCCGCTCTTTAGAAAACAACATAAAATAGCTGTACTCCAGCTTCTTATATCAGATTATGACTTTGACCTCTCTGTCACCTAATACTTATAAAAACTTTGGGGGAAATAAAATTTATGAAGGACTGCAATGTACTTAGACCATATAATTTTCACACTCTTAGAATTACTCTTACACATGTTTCACTGATATTCCATAGCTTATATAGAGGAATATTAAAAGTAATGCAACTTTGAAACTGATTATTGTGTTTACTCCAGAGATGGAGGAGGAAGTGGTAATTTACTATCTTACCAGTTTATGAGGACTAATAGGATTTTTTTCTTTTTTTTCTTTTTTTTTTTTTTTTTTTGAGACAGAGTCTTGCTCTGTCGCCCAGGCTGGAGTGCAGTGGTGCAATCTCGGCTGACTGCAAGCTCTGCCTCCCGGGTTCACGCCATTCTCCTGCCTCAGCCTCCTGAGTAGCTGGGACTACAGGCGCCCGCCACTGCGCCCGGCTAATTTTTTGTATTTTTAGTAGAGACGGGGTTTCACTGTGGTCTTGATCTCCTGACCTTGTGATCCACCCGCCTTGGCCTCCCAAAGTGCTGGGATTACAGGCGTGAGCCACCGCGCCCGGCCAGGATTTTTTTTTCAAAGTGCAGTAGCAGGAAGGCTTATTTTGAATGACCAGGGTTTAGATGTATATGTGCGTGTGTGTAATTTTTGGTGGATATAGTGAATGATGCAACCATTTATGTTTCTCTCTTTGCAGTGGCTTTTAGGGAACTCACTGGTAAATTTTGTGGCCTGCTTATATTAAAGGATGTAAACATTGTATGTCCTTTCTTTTGAGTGACAGTCATACCAGTGATTATACTTTTTTTTGGACACATTTTATTCAGATAGCAGTTTGATCACACATGATCCAAGAACACTCAAATAGTAAATAAAATATAATCAGATGTTAAAGACTTGTTGTCAAATGTTATAGGCAATGAGGCAATGCTTACTTATGATTGCTCCAATATAAAACCACATTTACACCTCAGTGGCCACTGAACCATTCAGCACAGCTTCCTTAACTGTCAGCTGTTAGAAGCTAGCAGTGTGAGCACTGTTGACTATTTTTTTCAGGCTCTGAATAGCTGTCAGGATCTCAGTAGGAGTTGGAGGAGTTAGCTCAACTTTGGCTTAGTATCTAAATGCGGCCAATGTAGGCTTCAAATAAGTCACAGCAGTGTTCACTAGTGTTGGAGCCTCCTCCTCCAGGTTTCAGACAAATCGGACCATGATTTTAGGATGAAAAATCCATGGCCCCAAATGGCTAGCTAATTATACTTTTAAAATTCCTCTTATCTTTATTGCTACCTTCATCTCTTTCCTATTTCCATTTCTTTACTGTTTTACTTTCTGTACTTTCTGTACTTTGTAAGTCATCTCAGAATTTTTTGAATTTAAAATTTTTTTAAATTTTTCATATGGCATGAAAAAATTACTTGTAGACATCTATAACATAATGGATCTCTTATTGGTAATTTGTTTGGGAACTGACTTGGTACTAATTGGTACTAACTTTGATTTCTCTCACTGGATTCCTAGACTCTCCAGGATGTTAGGACAGGCTGTGGCCTGTGGAACACCTCGTCTTGTACATTCTGTTTTCTGAATAAAGGGTCTTCTTTGTTTTCCCTGCAACGAGTGGTCTTTTGTTCCTCATTTCTGTGGTCCATTACCCATTCTCCCAACCCAATGGCATGTCAAAACTATTTAAAATTTTAAAAAACTATTAATATAATTGCCTATTAATAAAACTATTTATAATAATTATAATTGCTTATTTAAAAACTATTAATATAATTGCTTATTAAAAAACTATTAATATTACTCTGATTTAATAAACTGAGGTAAACTATATAATAAAAGTTATTGTCCTCTTTTTCATATTATGTTTTGTAATTTGAAGAATCATTTAAAGCTTCAGATTTATTCTAGAAATTCTATAATTGAATCATACCATGATAAGCTAAATCTGAAAATGTAAGAAAGTTTCTATGGGATAGATGTATGATGATTTTAGGCTTTTCTTCAAGTCTGGATTTTGTTTCCACTGCTATTTTAATGAGTTAGGAAATATGAGATATTTAAATATGATGAGGTGAAGTTCATTGAACACTTTAATGTTGGTTGTATTATTTATATCCTCTATATAGTTTAAAAAACAACTAGCATATTTTATAGATATATTTGCAAGACTGATTTTAAAATAATATGTTTTCATTGTTTTGTTAACAAATCAAACTTTTCAAGCTATTTCTGACTGTTAAACCTTTCTGGAAAGTTGTTCCATATCCTTCCGGTCATCTAAATTTATCACAAGGTTTTAACTAAGAAGGTTGGTGAACCCTCTTTCCTTTTGATCTTGCATCCTGGCGAGTGCTTGAATATTTCTTGTGTAAGAAAAGTTTTGGTAGATGAGTCAGTGCACTGAGTCATAGGCAGCATGAAGCCTCTAGTGTTCTATACTAACTAATTGGAAACAGTTTCAAAATTAATTAAGGCACAGTTGTCAGCTCAGTGTTACTGATTGACATCCCACCAAAGTATTTTGTCTTTTGGCAACTTGGTTAATTGTTCTTTGGTATTTAGATTTTTGTTTTGCTTTATAGATTTTTAAAAATCTGTTCAATAGACCTATAGTTACCATGTTGATTTTTATTTTTTAGAATCCTGTTATGAACCCTGTGTCATTGTGATTAATTTCTTCCTTACTTGATGCCTTTTTTTCTCTTAAAAATATTCAATACAATATCTTTTCTTTTTATCTTGCTAATTTATCAGTCTATGAGAAAGTCTGTTATGCTCCACACAAACCAGTTCATAAGTAAAAGCATATTGATTTGTTCAATAATAGCCCAGTATCCAATTAAACATTATGTTTTACTTAATAAAAAACAAATTAAGTGGCTTGCTTACATTCCTTTACATTGCATTAATTTGACCTTAATAAATTCATTAAAAATGACGTTTTTAAAAGTCTCTTCCTTCATTAGGTTCATATTTATTTAAAATAAAGTATTCGAAAGAAAGTATTTCATTTATATAAAGAATTTTGCAAGGAGGGATTGATTAGGTGTTCTTCATGTTTATGGAAGAATAAACAAAAGGAAATCAAGACCAGGAAGGTATTTTGGCTGAAGAGAGCAAGTATGTGCTGGCAAAATGATAAAATGCTAGAATGGATTACTGAATAAAATAAGAAAAGAAGAGAACTCACATATTAAAGACCTGATAGGTTTCAGGCACTTTACATATATTATTTCTCTAAATCCTCCCAGCATCTATGAGATGGAAATTATTTACCTATAATCAAATGTGGATCTTGAAGCCTCAACAATATCTGTATAATAAACACCTAAGACAATCTACAACAGCATTTTAGTGTGCTGTCTAGTGCCAGATTCAGGCATTATGCTAAAGGAAAATTCAGGAAAAGCATTTGATCTAGTTACAAAGTAGACAATCTTTAGGGCAATAAGTGGATTACACATCCTTCAGTCATTCCTCTGAAACATTTCTTTTGAAGTTATTGATTGAAATTGAGACACATTTTATAATTGATGACATACTATAATTTAATTGGCAGTATCTTTTCTTCATGATATGTAAAATTAATGCTGCATCGCATAATCAGTATCATCTTAGATTTGATAGAGTACAGTTGATGGTCGGTCTTTGATGGAATACCATATATGATCTTTATCACTCATTAGAAAACTTTAAGAACAATGGTAACCTATTGGTTTTTTGTTCATTATCCCTAAGTTCTGATGAGATGATTTTGAAAAATTCTGTGGTCAAATGTGTTTTAAAAATACAGCATAATCTATTCTTCTCCTGGAGATTTTCAGTGCAAACTAACATATAAGAATTCTAGTAAAACAAACAAACGAACAAACAAACAAAAAAACAACATTTTTATCTTTGTTTAACCCATTGTACAAACTTATTTGATCATATATTTCCTCCACCCTGACAAACTCTGTTTTACTTACCTAGTTTTCAAAGGACATTATGCATGTGCCTGAGGAGTTTAATGCTTTATCTAACTTTGGGAAATGCTGGGTTACTTGGTCTTTTACCTAAAATTGAGTATTACCAGTTAGAGTCTAAATCTTTCTGAGGGTCCACACAGTTTTCTCTCCAGTCTTCTTATCCAACCTCATTTTATTTATGTATATTTTGCTCATAGGTTGGCCAGACCCGCATTACCAATTTCTTATTTTTTGTTTCAACTTTTACTTCTTGAGTCATATCTTGGTATATAGTTTTTCATTTACTAATAAATTTGATATTTGAAATTTATTAACTGGATGTTTAGAGTTTCATTAAAGATTCTAAATAGAGAATTAATGGTCATGTATAAATTGGAAAGGCAAAAAAATCAATTTTTCTGACATTTTATGATACCTAAAAGTCAGTAGGTTATGGTAGCCTTATTTCCACGTTACGCTGATTGCTTCACAGGTACAACATTTTTCATCTACAAAGATTCTCTGAAGAGTGAATCTCCCTTCCCTGCTATTTTTCTTGTTTCTTTCTTCACTCCCTGGCCGTCAATCTTCCTTCCCCACTTCCCTCTACCTTCTCTCAAAAATCTGGACTCAACTTATTTACTGATTCTATGTTCTTTCAGCATTATTTAATTCTTTAATATTGGGTCATGCTTATTTCCAATTATATTTTCCATTTTTATAATTTTGCTTCTCTAGCCCTACTTTTAGCACTTGACAAGAGAACTTGTTGAAGTCTTTGGCTTTTTATACCTAAGCTAAATGAGCTACTATTTACCAATCTCCCTGATTGTCACAGTAGTTTATCATATTTAAGTCACCAAGGGATTGAGATAAGCTGATTTTATTTCAACTTTTTCAAAATTCTTCCTTACCTATGGTATTTGTAGTCATGGTCTATGCTTGTGGTGGTCAGTCCTGTCAAGTAGTATTCTTAAGTTTGTTTTGTTCCTATAACTGTGCTAACCATCTTAGACTTTATATATTCTGTGTTTTTAAACACTCTGATCTCAGTGAGGAAAAATCCATTAATTTGTAACTTATTGCATTCATAGCATAATAATACTGCATTAAAAGGATGGGAAATGAGAATAGAAATGTGGATTGGTACCAATTGTGTAGCAGTTTGACTGCCAGACTAAGACACTGCTAGGCTAAGGCAGCTTTTCAGAAAGGGAATAAAACACTTTATTTTTCTTGTTCTGCCATGTAGTTAGCCTAAACACTTGAATTATTTCAAGTAGGAGCTTGGTAGTTTATCATCACGTCTTCTGGACTTCAATTAATTTTTTTTTTTTTTTTTTTTTTTTTTAGCCATTTCTACTTTGAAGAACCTATGTAATAGGATTTTTCTGATAATTAGATTAGAAGTTGTTCATAAAGTGTTTAACAAACAGTACTTGGTACAGACAGAGGTGATAATATAATGACAAAAATATTGGATTATGGATGTAGCTGAAGTGTGTGTGTGTGTTTGTGTGGCAGGGGTGAGTGGTGGGTGTTGAACTACCAAATCTGCTCTCATCTAGCCAAACTGCCATGTATCAGATATACTACACCAGGGCCATTCTTGCAGTTTACATTTTTTAGATTGGAAATCAAGAGACCTGGGTTCTTACACCAACTCTCTGTTACTTTGCAGGTTACCTTTCCTTCTAGGCCATGGTGCCTTCATAGATAAAATAATGAATTTGGATTAGGTAATTATTAGATTTAAAATATATGATTCTTTAGGGATAGGCAACGAGTGGCTAAAGATCCATTAAGGAGAACATGTAAGTAGGATCATCTCTTTTATCTCATTGCACTGTTTCTGATGGATTACCCAAAACCAAACTGGCATATGACTTCGGAATTCATTTGCTTCCCATAGAAAAATTATTTTCAATACAAAAAGGCCTATGTAGAAAAGCACTATAACAAAACAGTACTTAAATTTTATTTAAAATATATTTGCATTTCTCAAATTGAGAGTCAGTAAAGAAAATTCCAAGGCAAGAAAGCATCTTTGAGATGCTTTGCAATTAGAAACACTCATGGAGACAACTGAAGAATTTAGAAAAATAAATTGAATAATATTTGATAAATTTAGACTCTCAGCAAACCCAGGACCCAATGTAGCTTCTTTGAATTTCAAATATAGAAACTATAGGCCTGCCATTACTCAGGGTACATCTCTTGGGCAGGCAGTCCTAAACTCCTGGTCAGGTTAGGTTTGAAAGGTTTAATCAGTTCTTATCCACTGCGCCCCAGCCCTCCAATCTCCTGCAATGCTGTTTTGTGTCTTATTGTCAACAGAGTGGGGCTAGAAGATTTCCAAGATAACTTTCAATTTATTAGTTATACTGCATTAGTATAGTATTGATATTTTTTCGTTTGGCTTTTGTGTTTCATTGGTTCTTTTGTTTTCTCTTTTCTGTTGCCTATTTTCTATATTCTTTCTTCTTGTTACTGTCTACTTAGGCCATGAAATTGAGATGGATTTGTGTGAGAGATATTGAGGGAACAAAGGAATTGGACTGATGAAGCTTTGCTAACACCTCTTCCTCAAACACACAAACTAACTTTATTATTTTGAATATGGAGAGGGAGGAAACAATGAGAAGACAAAAGGAGAAAAGGTGAAGACAGTGAATTGGAAAAGGTATTTTAAAAATATCTGTACTAACTTTAAAATGGGGGTGATTTTAAAAAATGAAAAATCCCTCTCCTTTATACACATATCCTCTGTGTGATAGAAAAAAAAAAAAAAGAAAACCCCTAAAATTTATATGATTTCATTCTAAAGGAAAGAGCTTTGTTGCCTTCTAGTTATCAGTTTAGAAATCCAGCTCATTAGGGTCAGACTGTTAAAACCAAGAAAATCATTGCTGCCTATTCAAGAGTTGAGACTTTAGCTTTACTTTTCTGTGAGTTTTTATTTATCAGAGGTATTCTCAGGAGGTAATGATGAACCTGAAACTGTTCCAGCCTGTGCTGAAATACTCCCACACCATGAGAGTGTAAATTTATCAAATATTATTCAATTTATTTTACTAAATTCTTCGGTTGTCTCAATGAGTGTTTCCAATTGCAAATTGGAATAGATTTAAGCACTCTTTGTAAACCCATGCCAGGAAGTTCTTCCCATTTGAAGTTTTTGCTGTCAGTTAGACTAAGAGGAGGGAATTCCCATCTGTTCAGAGGCAACAGTGACCAAAAAAAAAAAAAAAAAAAAAAGAAAAGAAAAAAAGGGTAATAAGAAAAGTTTTCCGTGCTTTTTGTGATGACAAGTTTTCATTGGGATGAGTTAACTCTATTAGCATACTTGATTGCTTAATATTCACCCCTCTCCCTTCTTTAAAACATCATATCCCCACCTTCTCATCTCTTACCATGCTGACTGCAAGAACCTCTTAACTGGCCACTTACTTTCAATACATCTTTTAATTTGCTGTTATATGGATCTCACTTTAGATCTGATCACATCATTTTATAGTGTAATGGTTTGCAAATTACTGGCAAAATGTACAAAGTTCCTTTACCACCAGGCCCATTTTACCCCTTCAACCTCCCCTTCTGCCAACATGCCCTACTTCCTACTTGATACCCATATGAGGCACATAATTTTCTTTTCAGGTCTCTGACTTTGCACATGCTTCTGTCCATTCTTTCTTCCATGATGGCATTTATTGCACTGTTCACTACCTTGTTTGCTCTTTCTTCCAGGATGGAGTTACTACACTTTTTGTAATTGTCTCTTAACTTGCCTGTTTCCTCTTTAAAACTATGGTGGATTCATACCTACTTTATATATTTCTGGCTTTTAGCACAGTACCTCATTCAATAACTTTATTGCATTACTGTCCCTCCTTCTGTATCTTGTAATTTTCTGGGTGTCTCAGCCCAACAAGGTTTAGGATCTTAAGTAGGCTTATAGCTGTTCTTTAAGACCTGTCAATTTCCTGAGTGATCCTCTCAAAAATTCTTTAATTTTTATACCCACTGTTATTGGTCCCACCCTCTTCCTTCAGATTTCAATAATCAGATACAGTTACTTGCCTCTGAAATAAAGAAGGTAAATTCCCAGCATGAGTGTCTGGTTTATTTATACTATATAACACTAGTTAGTGGATCTGGCATTTCTGCTTTTATTTCCCGAGACTTTTAGACTTTCCCTTCTGTCTCCTGGACCGCACCTGCTACTTTATGTACATTTTAGATAGGTGAACTGAGATTTAGAGGAGTGAAATGAGTTGTCCAAGATCATGGAGCTAGGAAGTGATATAATTAGTTTTATATGTCCTCAAAGCCTATGTGTGCCTTTTTTTTTTTTTTTTTTTTAATTAATTGCAGCACACCGCTAACCTCATAAGCACTAGGCCTAAGCTGCTCTCTTAAATTATCTACTAATGTCCCTTATGTTGAATTCATTTCTCATTTCCAAATGGATGGCAAGGAGGAAGTGGGCTTTAGGATATAAATTTTTTCTTTTTCGTCAATTTTGATGAAAGGAATTTGTTTATGTATTTAGTAATAGCCATATGATGGTCACTAAATTTTGTTTTTTAAATATAGTTTGACAGACAAAAAGGGAAAAATGTTATGAAACATTTCTTTTTTTTAACTCACAGTCTTTGAGGACCTTTTTTTTTTGTACATTGGAAAATAATTTAGAAAAAGTGAAATACAGCCATCTCTTGGTGTACATGAGGGATTGGTTCTGGGATCCCCTTGGATACCAAAATCCAAAGACACTCAAGTCGTTTATATAAAATGTTGTCGTATTTGTATATAGCTGTTACAGGAAAGGGGTCTGTCTGTATCCAGACCTCAAGAGGTGTTCTTAGATCTAGTGCAAGAAAGAATTAGAAAGCACGTTTATTAGAAAAGTAAAGGAATAAAAGAATGGCTACTCTATAGGCAGAGTAGCCCTCAGGGCTGCGGTTTGGCTATTTTTATTGTTACTTCTTGATTATATCCTAAACAAGGGTAGATTATTCATGAGTTTTCTGGGAAAGGGGTGGGCAATTCCCAGAACCGAAGGTTCCTCCCCTTTTTAGACCATTATAGGGTAACTTCATGACGTTGCCATGGCATTTGCAAACTGTCATGGCACTGGTGGGAGTGTCTTTTAGCATGCAAATGCATTATAATTAGCATATAATGTAGTGAGGAGGACCAGAGGTCACTTTCATGGCCATCTTGGTTTTGGTGGGTTTGGGCCAGCTTCTTTACACCTTGTTTTATCAGCATGGTCTTTGTGACTATATCTTGTGCTGACCCCCTGCCTCATCCTGTGACTTACAATGTCTAACCTGCTGTGTCTCAGCCTTGTTTCACCCAGCTCCTATTCAAGATGGATTCATTCTGGTTCAAATACCTCTGACATAACTACACACATCTTCCCTTTAAATCATCTCTAGATTACTTATAATATCGAATACAATGCCTCTCTATCCCTTTATTCCAGTGGATTCAACATGGTACTCTCCATGCTGGCAAATTCAAGTTTTGGTTTTTAGAACTTTCTGGAATGTTTCTTTCTGAATATTTTTGATCCTTGCTTAGTTGAATCCATGGATGGGGAACCCATGAATACAGAGGGCTGACTGTATTCTAATGTGTGATTTACGCAGTTGGGATTGGTTAAATGGAGAGAGAGTGAAGAGATAAAAGAAAAAATTGAGATACATAGGTAGATGAGCCCACCAAAATATTGGTCTGTTGGTTGCTTGTAAGAGAAAATAAAGAATTAGAAAACTTCATTTTACTGTTATACTTACATTTTGTTTGAGTGACCCAGTCTACTACTGAGTGGGCAAAGAATGTGCTTAGAACATGATGGAATTGGCATTTAGAAAATCCAACAGATAAAATATTATACTCACTGACTCATGAAACAGAAACAATTAAGGTCCCAATTTAGCATTCTAAATTGTCCAGATTCTGGGCAGAGGATCTAATCGTTAGGCTCATTTTACAAATATCCATGTGGCAGAGTTGGAAGGATGAGCTAAGTGCAGATATCAGTAGTGCTGGGATAAGTTCAGGTTTAAAATTTGAGCCTCTGTTAATCTCTATAAATTGACTCATTTACATTTGTCAATTAATAGAGATATTAGAAATGTAAATTTCTAAATATCAATTGAAATAATAGAACTGTTTGAATTTTCAAAGTAGGTTCTTACTTGATTTTTCTGTTATTGATTCTTTCATGTGTAACTCATAAGTGCAAAGTTTATCTTAATTTCAGAGGAGCTGGAAAGGAAATTAGGAGGTACAATTTTTAATTGAAGGGGAGATTCTAGCATAGTGGTTAACAACACAGGCTGTGGAGCCAGACTGCTTGAGGACAAATCTATGTTCTTTCTCTTTCTTGTTACTTGCTTTATGATCTTGGAAAAGCCACTTGATTTCCCATTGCTTTTATTTTCTCATTTGTACAATGTGGATAGTATAATACCTACCTTATATGGTAGTAAGTTCTTGGTAAATCTTAACAATTTGTAGTTTCTGCCTTGCCATTAACATGTTCTGTTATCTTTGGCAAGTAACTTTATATCTTTGGGCTTTGTTTATTAACTTTTGTATGAGGGTATAAATAAGCTCTAGTTTATCTTCTAGTTCTAGAACTGATTTTAATAGAATAAAATAGGCATATCACAGCTTATAGAATAAGCGTATGAAAAATACATAAATTTTGTTATTAAGTACTTGAATAAATAAAGTTGTAATGTCAGAGGTCTGTGACTTAGTACTGTATCCCTTTGGACAAGTTGGTTGGCTTCTTTAAGCTTTATTAGTTTTACCTATAAAATAGGATAATAAGAACTCTCTCATACAAGAATTGTGCTGATTTTAAGAAATAACACCTGCAAAATGTCAATTATAATGCCTGATTATATAGTATGTAGTTAATAATGCTACTACCCTTAAATCCCTCTTACACAGGGTCTCTATTTTTCTCAGTTCTGTCTCACAAAGGAATGTCTCTCTAATTTATACATTTGAATTTGTGCCATTCTCAATATGGGATGATTTTAGTGTATGACTTAAGTGAATTTGTGAGACACAACGGAGCAAGTTTTATCCAGTTCTTTTTGAAAGGAAGAGCCATTAAGAAGATACAAAATATAGAAGTTTCTCCTAATGGAATTTATTTTGGCAGGATCAGGATTGAAAATACAAGGAAAAGAGAATTAAGAAAGCAGGTTAAAGGTAAGGTGATCTCTTGATGTCTGCAGCATTAAGGTAGCATTTTATGGGAAAACTGGTCCCAGCTTCTTTCTATCTCATACCTTTATTTTCTTAAGGTTTTTCTCTGGTTTAGGATTGTATTATATCCAATAAATCCTCCCCATTCATAATGATTTTTAGAATGTAATGCTCTCCAATAGGAATATGGCATTGGTTCTTTAACTGGTTTTGTTAGGCCTTGAAGAAACAACAACTAACTTTTCTAAGTTTCAGCATCTTCTTTTACAAGGGGTGGAGGAGAGAATGAGATTAGTTATTTAAATGTTTTCCAGCTCTAAAATGTTATGGTTCCTATTATTAATCTAAGTATGTTGCTCTACACATTCAATCAACCTTAGAAAATGCTACCTTTATTCCAACTAAATTGCCTTTCGAGCCAATTCTTGATCTATCCAGGAACATGGAGCTTATTACTTTACAGCCTCAATAATACCATCCTTTCTGTCTTTACTTTTACCTTTGTTAGAATTCACTGTTTTTTTCCTTCCCACCTCTGCCAGGTTTCTGGAGTGCTCTGTTTGAATTAATGGCCTGTGGACCCTCTTAGCAGAGATGAGAGGCAGAGGGTAGGGAGACCATATTGCATATAGGATCTGCAGGTTTGTGTGAAGGCCAAGGAGGAAAGGGCAATGCAGGGAAGAGGACAAGAGGTTAGGTCTTGGATAAAGACTGTGTGAGTTCAAATTCTGGCTTTTTTGTGTGCCTCAATTTCTTTAAGTATAATGAGGATAATAACTCCCATAGGACTGTGTTAATGAGATTATGTATTTGGTAATGATCTTAAGACAATGCTTCATTCTTAGTAAGCATTAAATAAACGGTAGCTAGTATTAACAGTTATTTTTTTAAAGGGTTTTTACTAAGAACCTTATAAGGATTACATCAGGAAGCAGGCTGTCCCTGTAAGATCACTTATATGCCATTTGAGCGTAAGTACAGTAATTAATAGCACGATCTTCATTTTATGTGGTAAATGTGACTTAGCAGAAACTAATACGACTGAAGTCGAAGACTGAATAGATGTAAATTTCTTCTTTAAGATTAATATTTTGCTTATTACATGTATATTTTGTATGTTCCCATGTGTGTCTAATGTGTTATTATTCTTTATACTTTAGAGTCTAAAATATACCCTATGATAGGAAATTAGATTTGGAAGTCACCGCATAAAAAATCTCATTCATCCCTTGTCCTTTACGGAAGACATGATCCTGAAAGGTACCCAGTTGAGGAAGAAGTAGGAATTGAGGACCTGAAATCCCTATTAAGTTATATACAATTGGAGACATTTTCTATTTTTAAAATGACTATAATGGTTAGAAATTCATCTTTCTATTCATGTCATAAATGTATTTCATTTTTGAGACTTTAACATTAGTAGATTTCAGTGTGTTAAGAAAGTGTATATTTAGTTCAGAATTCCATAATTGTTCCTGACGGTAGATATTCAATACAATAGAATCTCTGAAGCCTTTAAAAATGACCCTTTCAAATAGATAAATATCTTTGCCCATAAACATTTACTTTGTAGGTGTCATTACTTTGTAGGTGTTTTAAGTCACTTTTGTTTTTCTTCTGAAGTGTTAAAAATTACCAGTGGCCTTATTCCCAGGGAGAAGGGAAAGGGAATGAGATAACCAAACATGTGTACAAGGTTAATTTTTTAGGTGATACAAACTCCAAAAATTATTATTTTTATGAGCTTTCAAATTTTCCGTTAGACAAATTTGTTTCATTTCTGTTATAAGGTTATGTATATTAACTGAAAAATTTATAAATGATAGTATAGACAATTATTTTATACTGTGGTAACTTTACCAACAAATCCAGTGGATCCACCCAGGAGATAATGGCCTTGAAACACAAATAAAGGCACAGAAAAATATTTTTGACAGCAAAAGATTGCAAAAACAGACACTTTAAATTGTTTCTGAAAGCATGGTTGTTTAATCTGTGATAGATATAAGATAAATGGTATTTAACCCTTATTCCTGAAATCATAAACTCTTTATTTTTTTATTTGTGAAAGGTCTTATGATTCTTACTTGCAGGCCATGTGATGGCTAATACTGAGTGTCAACTTGAGTGGATTGAAGGATACAAAGTATTTATCCTGGGAGAGATATTCCTTCTAAGGTGAAGGATAAGTTGCTGTATTTGGCCTCTCCTACATCCAAAAAAGAGGCACAATGCCTCGTGGGCCTATTTGCATTTTGGAGGCAACACATTCCTCATTTGGGTGTGTTACTCCAGCCCATTTATTGAGTGACCTGAAAGGCTGCCAGTTTTGAGTGGGGTCCAGAACAACAGAAGGCTCTGCAACAGGTCCAGGCTGCTGTGCATGCTGCTTTGTCACTTGGGCAATATGATCCAGCAGATCTAATGGTGCGTAAGATGTCAGTGGCAGATAGGGGTGCTGTTTGGAGCCTTTGACGGGTCCCCCATAGGTGAATCACAGAGGAGGCCTCTAGGATTTTGGAGCAAGGCCCTGACATCTTCTGCAGATAACTGCTCCCCTTTTGAGAGACAGCTCTTGGCCTGTTACTGGGCATTGGTGGAAACTGAACATTTGACTATATGTCATCAAGTCACCATGTGACCTGAACTGCCTATCACGAACTGGGTGCTTTCTGGCCCATCTAGCTATTAATTGGGTCGTGCACAGCAGCATACCATCATGAAATCGAAGTGGTATCTACGTGATCGGGCTCGAGCAGGTCCTGAAGGCACAAATAATTTACATGAGGAAGTGGTGCAAATGCCCATGGTCCGCACTCCTGCCACCCAACCTTCTCTCCCCCAGCCTGCACCGATGGCCTCCTGGGGAGTTACCTATGATCAGTTGACAGCAGAAGAGAAGACTAGAGCCTGGTTCATATATAGTTCTGCATGATACTGAGGCACCACCTGAAAGTGGACAGCTGCAGCACCACAGCCCTTTTCTAGGACATCCCTGAAGGACGGCGGTGAAGGGAAATCTTCCCAGTGGGCAGAACTTCAAGCATTGCACCTGGTTGTGCACTTTGAATGGAAGGAAAAATGACCAGGTGTGTGATTATATATGGATTCACGGGCTGTAGCCAGTGGTTTGACTGGATGGTCCGGGACTTGGAAGAAGCATGATTGGAAAATTGGTAATGAAGAAATTTGGAGAAGAGGTATGTGGATGGACCTCTCTAAGTGGTCAAAAACCGTGAAGATATTTGTATCTCATGTGAGTGCTTACCAACAGGTGATCTCAGCAGAGGAGGATTTTAACAATCAAGTGGATAGGATGACCCGTTCTGTGGAAACCTTCAGCCTGTTTCCCCAGCCACTCCTGTCATCATGCAATGGGCCCATGAACAAAATGGCCACAGTGGCAAGGATGGAGGTTATGCATGGGCTCAGCTACATGGACTTCCACTCACCAAGGCTGACCTGGCTGCGACCACTGCTGAGTGCTGTCAGCAGCAGAGACCAACACCAAGCCCTCGATATGGTACCATTCCTTGGTGTGATCAGCCAGCTGGTGGCAGGTTGATTATATTGGACCTCTTCCATCATGGAACGGGCAGATGTTTGTCCTCACTGGAATAGACACTTATTCCAGGTATGGGTTTGCCTATCCTGCACACAATGCTTCTGCCAAGACTACCATCCATGGACTTACGGAATGCCTTATCCAACGTCATGGTATTCCACATGGCATTGGCTCTGACCAAGGCACTCACTTTATGACTTAAGAAGTGCGACTCATGCTCATGGAATTCACTAGTCTTACCATCTTCCCCATCATCTTGAAGCAGCTGGATTGGTAGAATGGCAGAATGGCCTTTTGAAGTCACAATTGCAATGCCAACTAGGTGACAATCCTTTGCAGGGCTGGGGCAAAACTCTCAAGGGTGGAAGTGGAAGTGGCACCACTTACCATCAACCCTAGTGATCCACTGGCAAAATTTTTGCTTCCTGTTCCTGCAACATTACGTTCTGCTGGCGCAGAGGTCTTAGTTCTGGAGGGAGGAATGTTGCCACCAGGAGACACAACAATGATTCCGTTAAACTGGAACTTAAGATTGCTACCTGGACACTTTGGGTTCCTCCCACCTTTAAGTGAACAGGCTAAGAAGAGAGATACAGTGTTGACTGGGGTGATTGACCTGGACTATTAAGATGAAATCAGCCTACTACACTGCAACGGAGGTAAGGAAGAGTGTGCATGGAGTACAGGAGATCCATTAGGGCATCTCTTAGTATTACCATGCCATGTGATTAAGGTCAATGGGAAATTATAGCAGCCCAATCCAGGCATGACTGCAAGTGATCCAGGCCCTTCATGAATGAAGGTTTGAATCACTCCACCAGGAAAAATAAAAAAAACAAAAAACACAACCTGGTGCTTGCTGAAGGGAAAGGGAATACAGAATAGTTAGTAGAAGAAGGTAGTCATCAATACTAGCTATGACCACGTGGCCAGCTGCAGAAATGAGGACTGTAATTGTCATGAGTCTTTCCCTTTCTTTTGTTAAAAACATGTTTGTGTATATATACACTTGTACTAAGAAATTATCGTCATTTTATTTCCTTTCTCCTTTATCATGTGACATAAGATTTATTGAGTTCACATCAGCATTTAAGTATTGTTAACTTTATGTAATAGTATTTGGGTTGGGGATTGGTGCGTTTCCGGTTGTACGAAGAATAGTTGTGCTATGTTAGGCATAATTATGACCTTATTATTGTCTTTATTTAAAGATTATGTATGATTTCAGGAGACGTGTATGGGTTCAAGTTGACAAGGGGTGGACTTGCTTTGGTTAATACTGAGTGTCAACTTGATTGAATTGAAGGATACAAAGTATTGATCCTAGGTATGTCTGTGAGGGTGTTGCCAAAGGAGATTAGCATTTGAGTAGGTGAGCTGGGGGAAGGCAGACCCACCCTTAATCTGGGTGGGCATCATCTCATCAGCTGCCAGCACAGCCAGAATAAAAAAGCAGACAGAAAAATGTAAAAAGAGAGACTGGCCTAGCCTCCCAGGCTACATCTTTCTCCCATGATGGATGCTTCCTGTCCTTGAACATCGGACTCCATGTTCTTCAGTTTTGGAACTTGAACTGGTTCTCCTTGCCCCTCAGCCTGCAGATGGCCTATTGTGAGACCTTGTGGTCATGTGAGTTAATACTTAATATACTTGCCTCTCTCTCTCTCTCTCTGTGTGTGTGTGTGTGTGTGTATATGAAATATAATGGAATATATATGCAATATAATGGAGAATATATATATGCGATATAATGGAATATATATATGCAATATAATGGAATATATATATATTCCATTAGTTATTGGATATTATTCCATTAATTATTGGAATATATATATTCCATTATATATATGTGTGTATAGATATTCCATTATATATATGTGTGTGTATATATATATTCCATTAGTTCTGTTCCTTTAGAGAACCCTGACTAATACAAGCCTGTTGTTGGGAAATGATCAAGGAGGAAATGATGACACAATGCTTTTCTTAAGGGTATTATACTACTTTCAGAATTATTTATATAAGACAATAGGATTCTACAACTAAAGACTTGGCTTAAGTTTCAGGATTACGATTTTGGTAGAGCTTAATTTCTTCAAGAATGATTTCCTTGATATTCTTTATAAATACAAGTTCATGGTTAAATATTGATCTGCTGAGTTTATTTTTTATGTGACCCTGGCTTCTTAAAGGCAATCCTGATTACTTTTTAAAAACATTGTAATACGTTGGAGTTGGTATACTTAACTTTGCCGAAGAACTTGTACCTATGATATCAATATGTGAGTGAGATTTTGCAATGATAACATATTATAGTTATTTGATAATCTTAACGATAATGGTAACAATTACCATTGCTCCATTTCTTGTATATAAATGTACTACATAATCATAATAAAATAAATAAACCAATAGTAACATTTTCCTCCCTTTAATAAGCCTAGCAAGACAATATTACTTATTTTTGTAGCTCTTCATTTACTACACTGATTCTCAATCATGTCAGACCCAACATCCTTTTTTTATAATAAGTATTTTGTAGGCACCCCCTTACCTTGAAAATACAGTCAGAAATACACAGTAAAATATCAATATAATATACTAGCTATAATTGAAAGAAATAAAAGCAAAGTAAATCACATTAAGTATTAAGTATTACAGTACACAAATGAAAGGTGACAGTGATATAGTCAGATGTTTGCACCTTCCTTTTTTTTTGTTTTTGGGCCTGTGTCTTGCTCTCTTGCCCAGTCTGGAGTGCAGGGTTACAATCTCAGCTCACTGCATCCGCTGCTTCCCGGGTTCAGGTGATTCTCCTCACTCAGCTTCCCAAATAGCTGGGATCACAGGTGCAGGCCACCACCCCAGCTAATTTTTGTTTTTAGTAGAGATTGATTTCACCATGTTGGCTAGGCTGGCTTGAATGCCTCACCTCAAGTGATCCACCTACCTTGGCCTGCTTGCACCTATGAATGTTTGGAGTTAAGAAAAGTAGGAATATCATAAATCATTTCTTACAAAAAGGGTACTAATTTGAAAGAACTGATGTACAAATGTACACTAGAATAAAAAGTGATGTTAGAATAAGTAATAATAGGTCACATTTATTAGTTTTTGATTTAAGCAAAAGGGAAATAATTTTAGGCAAAGAAGGAAAACCACGAGAAGACAAATTATATCCTGTCAAATTGAAGAAAATGAGTTGGGCCTTATTTTAATTGTAATATTATACTAATTGTCTAGGTTGTCACAAAGGGTGATATAATGAAAATCGAATAGAGAATATGACTTGTATTTTGAAGCTTTACATCCTGAAAAAAAGGAACATAGGATGAATGATAATTTTGGGATGGTGTGTTCAGCCTGGGATCTTTTGAATATGTGCTGTTGGGAAGGCACTGTTGATGGAAATACTCAGCAGGTGGTTGAAAATGAAAATTACAATTTCAGATAAGGTTATGTCAGCAAGATTTAGTTTTGAGGGTCACTTACAGAGCAGAAATTATTGAAGCCATTAGATTAGATGATATCGCAAATAAAGAGGATAATAGTAATCATAAAATTTAACATCATAACTGCTAACATTTGTTGATGTTTATGATATACTGGGCACTGTTCCTCTTTTTGACATATTTTTTGACCTATTTCTCTCAAATCCTCTGTAAAATAAGTACCGTTATTACTAACATACCCTTCTTGCAGGTGAAACTGCTGACACATCAAGACATTGCCATAGTTCAGACAACTAGCAAGTAGTAGAGTTTGGATAGAGGTTCAGGCAGCCTGGTTCTAGAGCCTTCTTCCAAAGAAAGGATTTTTGAGGAGCTCATTAATTTTGGAGGCATCTGTAACAAGAAACAAATACCTGTTAGGTAAAAGAGTAAATTAGAGTGTACATTGTCTTGGAAGGCTAAGAATCAGAGTATGGTAGGTAGTATCACAGGCTTCAGAGCAGTTTAGAAAAGGCCACTAGATTTGGTGATTAGTAACCTTTTGGGAAATGGTTATTCAATAATGTTGCAAAGCTGGAGAAAATGACCTAAGCATGAGTTTTCATGATACTTTCTAGAAATTTTCAATATGCTTTTTATTTGTCCATTAGCTATTCTGGACTTTAATATACAAATGCTCCTTGACTGATGATGGGGTTACATCCTCATAAAACCATCATAAGTTGGAGATGTCATAAGTCAAAAATGTATTGAATATACCTAACCTACTGAACATCATTGCTTAACCTAGCCTACCTTATACGTGCTCTGGAGTCTTATATTAGCCTATAGTTGGGCAAAGTCATCGAACAAAGCCAATTTTATAATAAATGAATATAAATAATTTTGTAATTATATAATAAGTGTTGATTATCTCATGTAATTTATTGAATGTGATGTGGGAGTGAAAAACAATGTTTGGGTATTCAAGGTACGGTTTTGACTGAATGCATATAACTTTCACACTAGAGTAAAGTTAAAAAATTGTAAGTCAAACCATCATAAATTGGGGACTATCTGTATTCTATCAGCTAGATAGTATTTTGAACTTAAGCAAACATGGTGTAGATTGTTTTAATAAATCCTGTGTTATTCTCAAGGGAAATCTATCAGAAACAGGCAGTCTAATTTTGGATTTGTTTGGGGCAATAGAATTTGTTGAAAATATCAAATGCAATGATTAAATTAGTTCTAGATGAAAAGGCAGATATTGCTGAAAAGTTTAATGTGAAAAGTGAAAAAAACTTTGATTTGTAATATGTATTCAAGAAGAAGCAACTCATTCTTGGGTTTGATAATGAGTTGAGAAATATTCATGTGGGTGTTTTGATGATTAATTAGTTGATTTGTGTAAAATGCTTGAAGAAAAAAAAAGTATGGCATAAATTCTAAATATTATTATTTTATTCCCAGAATTCTGTCAGGCTTCATGGTCTTTTTCCCGTGTGCTCATCTTTCTGCACCTGTTGCCAGAGCTTCATTCTACAGCAGCACTGCTTTTGCTGTCCTTTGAAATCTGTTCCAAATTTTTCCTCTTGTAACTCTCGCCCCATGCTGTTACTTGGTTATCTAATTTTGTATAGACCTTTCTAATAAGATGCTTCTTACTGATCTCTCTCTCTCTCTCTCTCTCTCTCTCTCTCTCTCTGTGTGTGTGTGTGTGTGTGTGTGTGTATTTGTATGGAGAATACACAATCAAATGTATTTCCTCATCTCAATGACTTAGGTAAAATAACATTATCTATTTAATTTTCCCCCAGAATCAATTGCCCCAAAATGGCTTATACCCTGAGAACTTAATATACTTTAAAAAATATCTTTAAAGTTTAGTGAGCTATTTTTATTGTTGTTAATTTTTTAAGTCCTTTTTTTCTGTAGCCTGGAAGCTTTTTCCTTGATCATTAAAGTAGGAACCTCAATTTGAAAACTTGCCACAACTGAACATATGTCCCCTCTTGTATTAGAAAGAGTTACAATTTTAATACCTTTTTCAAATTATGATTTATGTCTCTTTAGGAGAGATTCTGTTTGTTTTTTAAAGAACCAAGCCAAAATTTTTTCTTACTTTATAATTAATGGGCTTACATTTATTTTTTAAGTTAAATACGAATTTTAGAGGTAATTGAAATTCAGAAGAAAATGCGAACATCAAAATATCACATGGATAGCTCTTTAAATATGAACATTAATTATCTTTAGAGATAGACTATTGCCAAAATAAAATCGCTATATCTCTTTGGTACTTTATGTTAATATTTAACTTATTACATATGCAAACACAACATATGCAGGAGCTCACACACACAACTGCTTATCTGTGAACAAAGTGATTACTTAAAAACACACATTAAGAAGTGATGTTATCGTAATGTGATCATTCTCCTGGGATGTCACAAAACAAGAAATACTGAACCATTGCGTTCAGTTCCAGGGTTTGTAAGTACTTTATGACCACTGTTTTAATTCACTATTGATACTATAGAATGTATTTATTTAAAAGGAATATGTATGTTTCTGCTTGAAAGTGGGTGAAACTGACATCGTGCCATAATTTATAGGTTTTCCCCCATATTTAACCATACATGATTTTCTTTCACTTTAGAAAATTAGTTTATAATTATCTCAATTTTTAAAAAAGTGTTATTTCTAATTGACCAATTATAATAATATGTATTTATGGAGTACAGTGTAATGTTTTGCTGCATATGTACAATACGGAATGATTAAATCAAGCCAATTAGCATGTCACTTATTTTTTATGGTAAGACATTCGAAATTAACTCTCTTAGCTATTCTGAAATATACGTTATTATTAACTTAGTCATCCTACTATGCAGTAGTTCTCAGAGACTTACTCCTCCTGTCTTACTGAAACTTTGTACCCTTGGAGCAACAACTCCGCATTTCTTCCCTCCTCCCCAAGCCTCTGGTAACCACTGTTCTACTCTTTAACTCTATGAGTTACGTGTTTTTAGATTCTACCTATAAGTGGAATAATGCAGTACCTGGCTAATTTCACTTAGCATAATGTCCTCTGGGTTCATTCCAAGTTGTAACAAATGACAAAATTTTCTTCTTTTTAAAAGGCTGAATATTTTTCCATTATGTGTATGTACTACATTTTCTTTATGCATTTATCCGTTGGTAGACATTTAGGTTAATTCCATATCTTGGCTATTGTGGATAAAGCTTCAATGAACACGGGAATGCAAGTATCTCTGTGATATATTGATTTCAGTTATCTTGTATCATCTAGAAGTGGATTGCTAGGCCATATAGTAGTTTATTTTTAGTTTTTTGAGGAATACATATGGTTTTTCATAATGGTTGTATTAATTTACCTTCCCACCAACAAAGGGCAAGAATTATTATTTCCACATCCTTGAAAACACTTGTGTTATTTTTAATCTTTTTGTTAATAGCCGTTCTGACAGTTACAAGGTGATATCTCACTGTAATTTGCATATCCCTAATGATTAATGACATTGAGCTTTTTTCATGAACTCGTTAGCCATTTATATGTTTTCTTCTGAGAAATATCTGTTCATATTCTTTGCCCATTTTTTAATTGATTTACTTGTTTTCTTGCTATTGAGTTTTTTGAGTTTCTTATATATTTTGGATGTTAACTCCTTATTAGATGTGTATGGTTTGCAAATATTTTCTCTCATCCTGGGTTGTTTCTTTACAACTAATTATTTCCTTTGCTGTGTAAAAACATTTTCGTTTGATACAATTCCATTTGTCTGTTTTTGCTTTTGTTGCCTATGATTCAGGGTTGTATCAACAAAATTGCTTGGATCAATGTAATGGAGCTTTTCCCATATGTTTTCTTCTAATAGTTTTTATATTTTCTGATAATATATTTAAGTCTTCAGATTTTGACTTGATTTTTGCATATAGTCTCAGATAAAGACCCACTTTTATTCTTCTGTATGAAGATACCCAGTTTTTCCAGCACCATTTGTTGAGGAGACTGTCTTTTCCCCATTGTGTGGTCTTGGCACCTTTGTCTCAAATGCATGGGTTTGTTTCTGGACTTTCTATTCTGTTCCATTGGTTGATGTGTCTGTTTTTATTGCCAGTACCATACTGTTCTGATTACAATGGCTTTCTAATATATTTGAAATCTGTGAATGTGATTCTTCCAGCTTTGTTATTTTTGCTCAAGATTGCTTTGGCTATTCAGGGTCTTTTGTGGTTACATATGTAAATTCATTTGCATTTTTCATTTCTGTGAAAAAAATGACACTAGAATTTTGATAGATTGTATTGTAAACTCAGCGTTTTCTGAGTCTGGTGGTATATTTAACTAATCTGCATTTTTTCTTTTCCCTCCTTGTACAAACACTAGTCTTTATGCTGATTATCTAAGTCTCTGCAATTAGTGCTTGGATATGATGTAGGATTAGTTTCTGTGTTTTCAAAGATAATGTGAATTTATGGTTTCATTTGGTTAGTCTGGGAAGCAACGTAAATACACAAGAAACATCATGGTAAAAGTAAAGTGAGGTACAGAATACAAATTTCCTATCCTGTTTTATATCTTTTTAGCTTTCTTCTTGGTTATCATCCTCATTTTTGATATTATGAGCTATAATGTATAGTTTAAATTCTCAATTCTAGAGAACTTAGATTCTGGTTCAAAATTCACTTGTGATGTTTTATTAAATTACTTTTAAGTGGTTCTGAAATCTTAGGCTGGGACTTCACAGTGAAAAAGTACTGAAACTGGCCAGGCACAGTGGCTCTTGCCTGTAACTTCAGCACTTTGGGAGGCTGAGGCAGGCGGATCACCTGAGGTCAGGAATTCAAGACCCGCCTGGCCAACGTGGTGAAAACTGTTTCTATCAAAAAGCCAAAAATTAGCCAAGCATGGTAGTGCATGCCTGTAGTCCCAGCTACTCGGGAGCCTGTGGCAGGAGAATCACTTGAACCTGGGAGTCGGAAGCTGCATTGAGTCAAGATCACGCCAGTGCACTCTAGCCTGTGTGACAGAGTGAGACTCCATCTCGAAATAAACAAATAAATAAATAAATAAAATACTGAAAATGAAAATGCATATTTCATCTCTTCTTTCTATACCCGGCACTTTTGACCTAACCTTTTGATTATATTTGTTATTCTTTTGTTCTTTTGTTTGTCCTTCTGAATTAGGAAGTTTGGTATTGATAGACGCAGTCATTAAATAATGGAGCTTTCAGGAACTTTGAGTGATCTTTGCTTATTTAAACAAATGAATGTGGCTAATTATTATAGTGGGAGTTGGGATGGGTATATTTTGTGCGACTATGAGTTCCAACTCTTGGCTGTAACCAAGAAACTGACTCTGGCTGTCTTATGCAGAAAAGGAATTTATTGAAGTAAGTTGGGCAGCTCTCAGAGTCAGCAAGAACATGGGAGAACCAGGCTCTGAAAATGAGCAGAAATCAAAGAAAGCTGAGCAGTGACAAACACAACCAGGGTCATACCACCAAATAGTCCACCATGGGAATCTGTCACTGATTCAGCTCTACTCGATTTTCAATCTGTTGCTGCTGAATTCTCAACACTGTTACAACCATAGTACTTTTATCTCTATGCAGATAATTTTTTAACTGTCCCTGAGTCGTAGCAGCCCTCCAGGATTCAGTTTTCCAGTTGGTAACATCTAATTATGTAAGTGTAAATCATTTGATGCTAAGGAATGACAGCCTAATGGATCATTTAGTCCCTGGGCTTACATAAGATGAGATGGAGTAGCACTTCCTATCACAGAATCCCATAGTAAGAGATTCACCTGTATATGGAGGGTATTTTGATACTAGATATGAAAAGATATATAAATTTATACTGTAATGACAAAATCCTATAATCAACACCTTATCAACTTTATCATCTGCTTCTTAGATTTTATTTTATCCAACATAAGTTAACTTTTTTTTAAGGTTCTTTCCTTGGTTTAATATTTAGCCTTTGAAACAGTGAACAAAAATTGCGTTGATTTTATAAAACCTTTTTATATTCTAAAAGACAGGAATGTACCAGTCCATTTTTTTTTAAAGAATTAAAATTAGAAGATTGAAATGAAGATTATTTAAAATCTGTAATTCATTATTTTTATATACGTTTAGGGAAAGATTCCTATACTGACATCAGTTTTTTACTTTGTTTTTCTTTCTCTTCCTCTGGTTTTCTTCCCTCCCATCCTGTATTAAGCCCTCTTTGTCTTTGTCCCTATTTATTGAACACTTCTATGTTCAGGCATGGATATTTAAAAGAAAAAATAAGACATTGTCACCCTCATCCTCTCATCCTCGTCCTTGAGGAAGCTCACAGTCCAGTGTAGAATGATAGACAAGCATATGTAAACTAATTTTGTTAGCAAGTAAGCAATTACTACTGCAATTGAGAAATAAAAAAAACCTATGAAGATCAGAACTCTTTCTTAAATAGATCATATTGAGTAAGTAATGAACATAATCTTGTATTCATTCTTGTTCTTTTAGAGCAAACAGAATCAGTAGTTTAAGTGATGCCTTTTGTTAAAGAGAAATTTTAAAATACAGAATTTTAAAATACAAATTTTAAAAACTGTAGTACAAATATTACCCATGTTCTCATGTACCTGAATTATATAATATATAACATATTTGTGGAATGTTAGTGCATTCCACACCATGAAATGGTATTTATCACACCATTTTAAAATTTATATGGAGAAGACATTGCAACAGATAAAACAGCAGGTGGGAAGATGCTGGTACTGAAATCAGAGGGCAATTCAGGGAAGCCAGAGTGTAAGACAGAAGATGGAAGCAAATGACTGGAGGCAGGTCAGGGCCAGATTAGAATGACCTTTGGGCCACAGTAGGAATTTGGACTTTAACCTGTAGGCAACAGGAGATCACTAAAGGTTTTGAAACAGAAGAGAGACATGGCCATAAGATGCTAAGATGATGTTTCACAAGGTAAAGTGACGATTAGACCAAAATGGAGAGAGACTGATAGATAAAACTGATTAAAATGTTTGTTTAATTAATGTAGGTAAATGGTGGTGAAAGTTTAAATAAAGCAATCATCATTACTATTGTGAGAAGGGAATAGATTTGACAGAGAAATCTGAATTCTGTATTCAAAAACTAGATATGGTTATTAGTGGACAAATTCAGGAGCCGTGGCTGCTATTTTATAAGTGCTTTGACAACTTCACACAATAAAGATTCTCCAGATATTTTTTATCTTGGTTTTTCAAATATTTGAAAGCTTTCGATTTAAAGCTGATACTATAATTTGAAGATTTTTACTACTTTCATGTTTCTATAATATATATTATTTAAAAAATTATATTAGAAATTAAAAGCAAGTTGATATAGAAGAAAACAAACATTAAAATGTTGATCTGGATCTATAGATCTAAAAGATGATGTACCAAAATTACTGGCTGTGGAATCACAGGAGGTGATTTCTGTTTTGTTTTTGAAATTCCTTAGTCATTTTTTTGAATGATGAACACTATTTTTTTAACATTAAAACTTGTTTTTAACATAAGAAACACGTAGTAAACACTCCAATTTCTTGAGCTATTTACCAGAGTTGTGAAGCCTTATTTAGATAACTGTATTAATCATAAATCTATGGCTATGTGAATAATATAAATAATTCAAAGTTAATATAAGCCTTTCTTTCACAAAACACTCGGTTTTGAAAACCCAATGCAAACTCCTACTAGATAAGAATAATTCTATTCTCTTACTTTTGCAGCAGAGTATTGTTATTTTAAATAAAGTGATTTTGAAAATTTTTCCTAAAGCCTGAACACAAGCAAAATTTGTATTTGCTTATTTACTAATGATTTTCTTCTACTCTGATAACCCTGGTTGAGTGAGTGGTTGAGTAAGTATGCTCTGGTGTGGGGGTAGGATGTGGGTCTTGTTGGGCTTCTCTACTGAGTGACTAGGCTGACAACTGGTTACTTTGTTTGGGAGATTCTAAATTTTATTGACTGTAGGTCTTTTCTCTTCTGCTGATCAGATTTTCCAGAGAATTCTCTAATCTCTCACCAGAAGGTAGCAATAGGCTGCTCAGAGCCAAGTTGAGGACGGTCCCTGTGATCACAGAGCATAGGATGGGGACTTGCACTTGATAGCTCTCATTTCATTTTCTCTGATCTCTGCTGTGCCTGGTAACCTAAAACCTAGGTTTTCCTGGTTGGTTTCTCCAGATCATGAATTTCTTGTCTCTTAGGAAGCAGCATGAGGAGAGGAAGAGGTTGGGGATGAAACTGTTACCAGAAAGGGGTCTCAATCCAGACCCCAAGAGAGGGTTCTTGGACCTTGTGCAAAAACAATTTGGGGTGAGTCCATAAAGTGTAAGAAAGTAAAAGAATAAAAGAATGGCTACTCCATAGGCAGAGCAACAGCTTGGACTGCTTGACTAATAATACTTAAACAGCTATTTCTTGAGTATATGCTAAACTAGGGGTGTGTTATTCATGAGTTTTCTGGGCAAGAGGTGGGCAGTTACTAGAGCTGAGGGTTCATCTCCTTTTTAGACCATATAGGGTAACTTCCTGACATTGCCATGGCATTTGTAAACTGTCATGGCACTAGTGAGAGTGTCTTTTAGCATTCAAATGCATTATAAATTGTGTATAATGAGCGCTGAGGAGGACCAGAGGTCATTTTCATCGCTATCTTGGTTTTGGTCGGTTTTTGCCAACTTTATTGCAACCTGTTTTATCAGCAATGTCTTTGTGACCTGTATCTTGTGCTGACCTCCTGTCTCATCCTGTGACTTAAAATGCCTAATCTCCTGTGTTTCAGCCTTATTGTACCCAGCTCCTATTCAAGATGGAGTCGCTCTGGTTCAAACACCTCTGACAAAACTAATCCTTACACAGAATTCCAACCATTACTGCTTTTGTTATCTCATCTCTTCTCCAGTCTTCTGGAGAAGCTGGCCACTACTTCAGCTCCCTTGGACTGTTAGGTTTCCACTTATGTTCTGTTCCATCTTTGAGCACTTGTTGGCATCTCTCATCTTTATTCTTGGGAATTTATACCTTTTTATATTTCTTTAAGCTTAAGTGGAGTTTTGGGAGTGGATATTAATAAAATGAGAGAAAGATAAAGAAATCGTGAATGGTAGTTGAAATATCATGCAGAGAACACTGAACTTGAGATCAAGTGACCTCTAATCAGTCTTGATTCTTTGTGACTTGTAGTGCGGCACTAGGTAAGTGATCTGGCTTTTTAGAGCCTTTGTTTCTTATTTCCATGATGGAGGCAATATTACCCATCACATTAGGTTGTAGTGAGGCTCACAAGAGAGGATATATATGAAAAGGTTTGCCAAATGTTCTTAAATAATTTTTTAAAAACATAACTGGAAAGTGAGATAAAACAATTTGTCTTAATTGTAGGTAATTTTGACTTTATTTTAATCTCAGTTTTTCAGTAATGAGAATGAACAGTTTTCAAAACGTTTTAGATGACATTTTGGTTTAACACATTTTTATCATTAGCAAACTAGCATCATTTGAGCAATGCTAAATATAGTGATGTTATAGGGTTCCTAAGAGAAAACCTCATATTCTTGATTGTTTACTTCTTTGATACCTTCATAATTTGAGATTTATATATTTTTAAAAATTTTCAAATCTTTGTTTTCCTCTCTCTCTCTCTCTCTTTTTTTTTTCTTTTTTTTAGGGACAGGGTATAACCTGTATCACCCAGACTGGAGTACAGTGACACAGTTGTGGCTCACCACAACCGCAGTCTCCTGGGCTTAGGCGATCCTCCTGCTTCAGCCTCTTCAGTAGCTGGGACTACAGGCATGTGCCACCATGCCCAGCTAAATTTCTTGAAATTTTTTTTTTTTGAAGAGATGGGGTTCCACTACGTTGCCTAGGCTGGCCTCAAACTTTTGGGCTCAAACAATTCTCTTGTCTCAGCCTTCCAAAGTGTTGGGATTACAGGTGTTAGCCACCGTACCTGGCCATGTTTTCTTAATTTTACTTCTACCATAATCAAATAAATTAATATTTCTGATTCAGGATTATGTGATTTTTTTTTCTTAATATGGGTTCAAAAATTTTAGCACAATTTTAGCATAAATTCCATTTAAATGAACTGGAGCTGATCTGTAAAGAGAAGATAAATAGATCAGTTCCCTTTTTCCTATTTTCTGGTAGCTTGTATTATTCTAGGGATGATTAGTTTACTGAATGAAATTTCATTAATAGAGTCACTATGTTTTTATTTAAGATAGGGCAACTTAGCTTTAAAAGCATCACAACAGCTGTAGCTCAGGTTGCTAATTTGATAATTAAAGCTCACTATTATTAACTTTTTACTTTTTTATTGCTTTAGAGATTGCTAATTTTCTTTACTCCATTCCTATATTCTACCTTGTTATTGTTCCTAATAGCTTCTATTTATTAACCCTGTTTTAGCACTGTACTAACTGCCTTACATTCTGTTTTACATTGTGTCCTCACAGTCGCCCAGTACATATTAAATTCTCATTTTTGAGATAAAGAGACTGATGCAAAGAAAGATTGAAACAGTTTATTCATTGTCTCAGACATTGCGTTAGGTACTAGTAGCCTGTGAGGGAGCCGAGAAGTTTTTATATTCTTATTCTCTAATGTCAGGCCTATGTGTATTTCTGAAAAATGAATAAACATAAAATAGCATACAGAGCTATCAGCAAACTGTTCAAGGAAAGAAGAGCAAAGTATGGAGAGCTTAGAAGAAAATCTCTCCTTTTGTTGGCTACTTTTTTTTTGTTTTCCTTTCTTCTTTCTTTCACATTTCACTTTGGTATTTTAGGAGACTGTGTACAAATTAATGAGTGATTGGGACAACGGATTTGAATATGAAGAATCATAAAGACTTACGAAACTCTTATAAAGAGGTTTGATAGTAACTGATGAAAAATCTCTAGCATATTTTAACTTTTTTTGATATCTATTTTTTAAAAAAAGAGACACAATTTTTAAGTGTAGATTTTGTTTTTTTGAGCAGTTCGAGAATTGAAGAAAACTTGTAAAGATACCACAGAGTTTCCTAGGCTATGGTCTGAATATTTGTGTTCCTCACAAATTTATATGTTGCAATTCTTACCTCCAGTATGATGGTTTTAAGAGATGGGACCTTTGGGAGGTGATTAGGACGTGAGGGTGAAGCAATCATAAAGGGGAACAGTACCCTTTAAGAGAATTCCTAGAGAGCTTGTTTGTCTCTTACACCAAGTGAAGATGCAACAAGAAGGCACCATCTGTGAACCGGGAAAAAATCCTTCACCGGACATCAGATCTGCTGGTGTCTTGATCTTAGATTTCACAGCTTCCAGAACTGCGAGAAATACATTTCTGTTGCTTATAAGCCACCCAGTTTATGGTATTTTGTTATAGCAACCCAAGAGTACTAAGACACAATATAACCTATACTCATTTTCTGCTATTTAACATCTTACATTAGTATGGTGTATTTGTTGTAATTATTGAACTAATATTGATGCACAATCATTAACTAAAGTCTGTACTTTGCTCATATTTCCTCAGCTTTTACCTAATGTTCTTTTCCTGTTTCAGGATCACATCCAGGATATCACACTGCATTTAGTTGTCACGTCACTTCCTCTTGGCTATGACAGTTTCTCAGACTTTGTTTTTGAAGACCTTGATGGTTTTGAGATATATACCATCAGGTATTTTGTAGAATGCCTCTCTATTGAGTTAGCTTGATGTTTTTCTCATGGTTAACTTAAGTTATGGATTTGGGGGAGGAAGACTACAGAGGTAAAGTGCCATTTTCATTATGTCATGTCAAGGGTATGTACTATCGATATGATTTATCATTGTTGATGTTAACCTCCATCACCTGGCTGTGTTTACAGATTTCTGCATTGTAAAGTTACTCATTTTTTCCTTTTGCCATGCTGTACTCTTTGGGAGGAAGTCACTAAGCACAGTGCATACTTAAGGAGTAGGGAGTTATGCTGCCCTCATTGCGGGTGGAGTATCTACATAATTTATTTGGAATTTTTCTACACAGGCAATTGTCTCTTCTCCATTTATTTATTTGTCCAATCTTTTATTTATATCAGTGTGGACTCGTGGATACTTATTTATACTTAAGAAGGATTGTTTTTGTTTCATTGCTTCTTGATTTTGAATCATAGTTAGCAAGGTTTTCCCACTACATTTTATTATAACCAAGATTTATCTAATACCACATTGTTTTATTTTTACCTTTAAATACCGATCCTATTTGGAATTTACTGCAATATGCAGCACTATTTCAAATTTATTATAATGTATACAGCATGAAGTAGGGACTCAAATATTAATTCCAGACATATTTTTTTAAGATCTCTGTTTTGGGCCGGGCGCAGTGACTCACGCCTGTAATCTCAGCACTTTAGGAGGCCGAGCTGGGCAGATCACGAGGTCAGGAGAGCGAGACCATCCTGGCGAACACGGTGAAATCCCATCTCTACTAAAAATACGAAAAAATTAGCCGGGCGTGGTGGCGGGCACCTGTAGTCCCACCTACTCGGGAGACTGAGACAGAAGAATGGCGTGAACCCAGGAGGCAGAGCTTGCAGTGAGCCGAGATTGTGCCACTGCACTCCAGCCTGGGCGACGGGCGACAGAGCAAGACTCCAGCCTGAGCTACAGGCTGCAAAGCGAGACTCCGTCTCAAAAAAAAAAAAAAAAAAAAAAAAAAAAAAAAAAAAAAAAAAATCTCTATTTTGAACTGTAAAACCATACATCTTTCTATGTATTGAAGATTTTCTTTGGAATTCTTACAGGCATCAGTTAAAAATTGCCCAAACAACTTATTAACTTTCTTAAACCCGCATCTCCTCATATCTCAGTAAATGGTATGAGCACATAATTTGCCAGAGTCAAAAATCTGAGTATCACCTTCAAACTTCTTTCTTACTCCTTCTCCTATTAAATCACCAATCCCTGTTGAACTTATATCTACAATTGTCTAAAATACATTTAGCTCTTGTTTGCTGCCATTGCCCTAATCTTGTCCACTACTATCATTTTCTTAGATCACTGTAATTCTGCTCTGCTCTTGATACACAAGACAAATTCGTGCCCTCAAGAATCTCATATATTGTTGTGAGAGAGAGAAAATAAATGTGCAAATATATATATAAATATCTATATATGTATAGATATATAATTTTTTAGATGATGAGATGATACTATAATCAAAGTTGTACATTTTGCTGTAGGGAGGTCAATTTAATATTAATAAGAGTTTAGAAAGAGGAAAGAAGACTGAACATAAGATCAGTTAATGAATAAAAAGTAATAAAAGCTAGAATAATGTCAATGGTGGAAGGAAATCATAGATTTTTTAAAACTAAATTAAAAATTTGTATTTTGGTATTTCAAAAGAAATATATTAATTTTAGAAAATTTAAAAAATACAGATAGACTTGAAGAAGACAAAAAAAATTTCTCCTGTAATCCTGCTGTTAAACTGTTAATCTCTTGGCTTGTATCTTTCCAAGGTGCTGCTTGTGTTTATATAGTTTTTCTTTCCTTACAGAATTACAGTCACGCTGCTTGTATTTTGTTGTATTTAGCAAAAGTTTTAAATGTCTTTTTCTCTAACACAGTCATTAAAAGCCTGACTCTGGAACCATAGTGTCTGAGTCAAAATCCTTGCCTTACGATTTTTACTAGCTATGCCCTTGGGCATGTTACTCTACTCCTCTGTGTACCAGTTTCCTCATCTATAAAATTAGTACAGGAGATTAATAAGGGTTAAATCAGTTAATATTAGGAAATGTTAGAATAGCACCTGGTACCTAATAAGTATTTCCTATCACTACAATTCACTCCTCTACACTATTAATTTTTATTGATTGTATATTATTGCATCATATGGTATGCAGTCTCAGGAGACAGTATTATGTGTGGTCTTTGTAGCCAAGTGGACTTGGCTAATCTGTCAGTTATTACCTATCTGACCTTTAACAGTTGACCTTAGCCTATGAGATTTAGTTGCCTTACATGTAAAATGGAATTATGATATTACTGTGTATGGTTCTTGTAAAAAAGAAAACATCCATGTGAAATAACAACTTAGAGAACTGCCTGGCATGAAATACACACTTGATAAATACTACCTGTTATTGTCAAAGTGGAATTGCTGGATAGTGGACATCAAAAGTCTCAACTTTTCAATAATATTTTCAAAATTGAGAAGGCATAAGTTGATAAACTTTTTGCCTTTCTTTTATAAATATAGTAATTCTTAGATGGATATACTAGAAGGACATGTCGTTCTGTATGAATAAAAGCTGAATTCCCATTGTAGTAGTTTCTTAATGTTCCACATTGTTAATTTAAGATATTTGGTAAGTACTTTTATAAATAAACACTGACAGTGTGTGAAAGAATATATATATATGTATTTGGAGTTTGAACATACGTAAAGTTTGTGTTAAAAAGTAAAATGCAATATATGTTTTTGAAAGAAGGAATTAGCATCTGACATCTCATTGTGAATACAGATTTCCATCAGTGAATAAGGCTTACAAATGAAAAGATTTAGTAGAGTTAGATTTTTTAAAAAGTACTTGGCCTGAAATCAAGAAAAATGTTGGTTTCTCCAAAGATGATTGAAACAAATGTCTTCAAATTTGAAACATTTGCTGGCAAAGCAGATGTTTCATTTGAGACAGTGTTTTAGGTTGTGTGAAGACTTCAAGTAAAATGTTTTCTATGCATGTAAAAAGCTGTATTTAATATGAAATATGGCAATGTAGGCCCAACATTTAAGTTGTATGGATTAGGTAAGAAAAAGTGATTTTATTGTGAAAATCAGAATACAGAACTCTGGGGATTGGGAAGTTCTATTACATGATGAAACGAATTAGGAAAGTATTTGATGTTGAATGTTTTCTACATTTAATTTATTAATTTTCATGATTCTTTTGGCATTGGTTTCCTCATCTGATATAATGAAAATGTTGGAGTCTATTGGAAGTTAGATCTCCTAGAGTTTTTTTGGGTCCTAAGCAGGAGCATTTAATGTGAAATCCTGAAGAGACGTCAATAGTTCTAGTTACTTCAGATAACTGAGTGGATGGATAGATAGATAGATGGATTAAAAACAAAAGTTTAATAAGCCTTCATGAGTTTATTGTAAGGGTATGGGACAAAATTGAAGACATATGTATAATCAAAGACTATTACTCTTATTATATTATTACGTTGCTGATTTGATTGGGACTAAAACACTTTTTATCTCAGGAAAAGAAGGAATATTTAACCCAAGTTACCTTCTTTTTACTTTCCATGGCAGTTAGAAGTGCTTTGATGAGTGGCTGCCTGATTTGCATGAGTTATCATTTGCCTGCCCATTCTACTGAGAAGTTTACAGGCAGCGTGGTTTTCTGTTCAGGAATATACCATTATGAATACCCATACACATACACACATTTACTGCTCATAAACCAGCATTCTTTTAGGTGGCAGTATATCATTAACATTTTTATATTAGTAAACATAAGTAAGCAAAACTTGTTTACTGGAGAATACTCTGCCATAAAAATATATCAGTTTTTCAAAAATTCACTGCTATTACAAATTTATTTTGTCTCCATTTTGGGTATTATCTATAATGTTGCAATCAAAATTATTAACTCATGTAATTATTTCACTGGGATTAATTATTTGAGGTGCACCAAAAGTAACGTACATTTTATTGTGTTTGATATATGTTGCTAAATTGCCCTCCAGAAAATATCTACCAGTTGACATTATATTAGTATTATCATTACTCTTTCCCTACAAGGCCAGATATTAATACTCTGGTTTTTTTTGGTCAAGAACACTATTTTTACATTTTAATGTGCGTTCCCTTAGTATATGTGAAGTATAACATTTATTCATTCGTCTGTGTGTGTTACTTTTGGACAGTCCCATTTTTGAAAATTTAAGTGTTAATCTTTTTATTGTTTTGAATAAAAACTTAACATTATTTACATCAATACTTTCAAACCATATTCGTTGCAAATACTTTACCCAGTTTAAAAAGATTTATGTGTAAATTTTCCTTATAGGTTTCATATATGGGTGTTTCAGAAATTCTCATTTTTATGAACCAATTTGATGATTTTTTTGACATCATCAAGAAAACAAAAAGTACAAATTGTTTTCAAACTCGCGTAGACTTTCTGTATTCCAGAACATAATGATTGATACTCAGTTGTATTTCTTGCACTTTGTTTTTATACTATCTGTAATCTGTTATTTTTACCCAATTCATGATAAAAGAAAACCTTTTCCCTCTCTGATTTAAAGAGAGAGAGAATGCACACACCTGCATGTACACATGGGTTTGTGTATGTATTTTGAATCTAATCTGGAAATATGTTAATTAGAGTTTTTAGTTCAGTTGCATTTAATATCATCACTGATCAATGTGGGTTGAAATCTATAATCTTATGTTTTTCCTCCTATTTGTATGGCTTAAATACATATTATATTTACCCTCTGTCAATTTTTCATTATGCATTATTTTTTCTATACATTTTTTATTAAGGGAAGTCTAGAATGCATGTGTACAAATACAGACATTTTAAGTGTACCATTCTATGAATTTTTACAAATGAATAACCACTTATAATTACTACCCAAATGAAGATATGTAACATCTCTCACTCGGAAAGGCTACCTCAAACGTAATTACTTTTCTTACTCTGTCACTTTCTTTTCCTTGGTTTTGAATTTCATTCTCGTGAAATCATAAACTAATTTATGGCTGGCTTTCTGCATTCAACATGTTTGTGATAGTCATCTATGTTGTTGATAGGATTAGTAGTTCATTCTTTTTAAAAATTGCAGTAATCTATCATATGGCTATACAGCAATTTATTTGTCCATTCTCCTGTTGATGGGCTTGTGGATATTTTCTAGTTTTGTTTATTATGATTAAAGCTCATATGAACATCTTCATATGTATTTATTGGGTGGTCATAGGCACTCATTTTCCAGGAGCATATAGCTAACAGTAGAATTATTGATTCACTTTAGAAAATAGAGCCAAGTAGTGTTATGAAGTGGTTAAATCTCTTTACATTTGTATCAGCAGCGTATGAGAGTTCCAGTTGTTTCACATATGCAATACTACTTAGCATTGACAATGTTTTTAATGTTATCCTTTCTGGTGTATGGTATGTCATTGGTATTAATTTGAATTTACTTGATGAATGATGATATTAAGTACCCCCAAGAAACTCAAATGGTCTAGAGTTGGGATCTTTATTATCTCCTCACCCATATCTTCTACTTTTCAGTTAACAAAGCTATAATCATACTCAGTTGTTAAACTAGGAATCTGTATTTTCTTGTCTGCGTACTATGGTAGACCATAATGTTCTGTAAGAGTACAAATTATGTTTTGTTGTTGAGTGAATGAATGAGCCAATGAACCCTTGGCTCCTATGCATCCTTTTCAAATTGAGTGTTTTTATAATTTTATATAACAAACATTTTAAAATGTTTTCTCTCTGGTATCACTGCTATCACCTTAATCTTTGTACAATCCTGGATTCAGAAAAAGTGAATTAAAAATAATCTGACCAATTTTGTTATGAACCTAGAGCTGTCTAAAATATAGTCTGTTTTTATTTATTACTTTTTGAAAAGTAATCTAAAACTGTGATTAGTTGTCTGCTTTTCCTTCCCTTTTGACTTGCTTGGTCTAGTCACTGAGAACTATTTTTAAATAAGGACTAGAACTAAGGAGGGCCTGAAACATCTGTCGTTTAAGGATGCTGGTGTTTATCAGAAACATACTTAACAAACCGTGGCAACCCTTTCTTTGTATTTATCTTCCCTATTAGAGAATTAGTATGCAATTTCTTAGTAGTCTTGTTTTCTGAGATGACAAAAAGTGAGGTGGGAACAAGGTGATTTTTATAAGAAATACAAATGAATAGTATATTTGGAATACCAATTTCCCCAGTCCTCTGGTACTGGTATTTTAATTTTTTTAGGTTTTCAACTGGTAGACTCTCGGACTTAAGTAAGAAAAATGAACTCTGACAACTGCTATTAAGTGTTTGTTATCAGTTTATTTTCAGTTTTTGTTGGGAAAGAAAGTAAAAACATGAATAAATGAAATGTACACGCACATTAAAACTTTCAGGTTTTTTGCTAGGTTTAGTTTTCTACTTCTCAACTCTGACAGTAGCTACTGGGAGGTAATAATATTGATTGATGCAAATTTGTTTTCTGTCCTTTCCTCTTTGTCCTATGAAGCTAGAAAATAACCAAAAGTCAAGATAAATAGTAAAGAAAAATATTTATGCCCAGAGGAATGAATAGTTGATTATAAAACATATGGTCTCTATACATATGTACACAGGGATATCAATGAGTCACAATCAGTTTTAAGTAATATTTACTAATACTAAAAATAACACATTTATTATTTATTATTATTATTATTTTTTTGGATTTTAAGTTCTGGGGTACATGTGCAGAACATGCAGATTTGTTACATAAGTATATACGTACCATGGTGGTTTGCTGTACTCATCAACCCGTCATCTACAATAGGTATTTCTCCTAATGCTATCCCTCCCCTAGTCCGCCACCCCTTGACAGACTCCTGTGTGTGATGTTCCCCTCCCTGTGTCAATGTATTCTCATTGTTCAACTCCCACTTATGAGTGAGAACATGTGGTGTTTGGTTTTCTGTTCCTATGTTAGTTTGCTGAGAATGATGGTTTCCAACTTCATCCATATCTCTGCAGAGTACATAAAATCATCATTTTTTTTAAGGCTACATAGTATTCCATAGTGTATATGTGCCCCATTTTCTTTATCCAGTCTATCATTGATGGACATTTGGGTTGGTTCCAGCCTTTGCTACTGTGAATAGTGCTGCAGTAAACATACATGTGCATATGTCTTTATAGTAGAATGATTTATAATCCTTTGGTATATACCCAGTAACGAGATTGCTGGGTCAAATGGTATTTCTAGTTCTAGATCCTTGAGGAATCGCCATACTGTCTTCCACAATGGTTGAACTCATTTACACTCTCACCAGCAGTGTAAAAGTATTTCTGTTTCTCCACATGCTCTCCAGTATCTGTTTCCTGACTGTTTAATGATCGCCATTCTAACTGGAGTGAGATGGTATCTTGTTGTGGTTTTGATTTGCATTACTCTAATGACCAGTCATGATGAGCATGTTTTCATATGTTTATGGGCTGCATAAATGTCCTCTTTTGAGAAGTGTCTATTCATATCCTTTGCCCACTTTTTGATGGGGTGGGTTGTTTTTTTTCTTGTAAATTTGTTTAAGTTCTTTGTAGATTCTGGATATTAGTCATTTGTCAGATGGATACATTGCAAAAATTTTCTCCCACTCTGTAGGCTGCCTGTTCACTCTGATAGTTTCTTTTGCTGTGCAGAAGCTCTTTATTGTAATTTGACCCCATTTGTCAATTTTGGCTTTTGTTGTCATTGCTTTTGGTGTTTTAGTCATAAAATCTTTGCCCTTGCCTATGTCCTGAATGGTACTGCCCAGGTTTTCTTCTAAGATTTTTGTGGTTTTAGGTCTTACATTTAAGTCTTTGATCCATCTTGAGTTGATTTTTGTGTAAGGTGTAAGGAAGGGGTCCAGTTTCAGTTTTCTGCATATGGCTAGCCAGTTTTCCCAACACCATTTATTCAATAGGGAATCTTTTCCCCATTGCTTGTTTGTGTCAGGTTTGTCAAAGATCAGATGGTTGTAGATGTGTGGTGTTATTTCTGAGGCCTCTGTTCTATTTCATTGATCTGTATATCTGTTTTGCTATCAGTTCCATGCTGTTTTGGTTACTGTAGCCTTGTAGTATAGTTTGAAGTCAGGTAGCGTGATGCCTCCAGCTTTGTTCTTTTGGCTTAGGATTGTCTTTGCTATGTGGGGTCTTATTTGGTTCCATATGACGTTTAAATTAGTTTTTTCCAATTCTGTGAAGAAAGTTACTGGTAGCTTGATGGGGATGACATTGAATCTATAAATTACTTTGGGAAGTATGGCCATTTTTATGATATTGATTCTTCCTATTCATGAGCACAGAATGTTTTTCTATTTGTTTGTGTTCTCTCTTGTTTCCTTGAGCAGTGGTTTGTAGTTCTCTTTATAGAGGTCCTTCACATCCCCTGTAAGTTGGATTCCTAGGTATTTTATTCTCTCAATAGCAATTGTGAATGGGAGTTCACTCATGATTTGGCACTCTGTTTGTCCGTTATTGGTGTATAGGAATGCTTGTGATTTTTTGCACATTGATTTTGTATCCTGAGACTTTGCTGAAGTTGCTTATCAGCTTAAGGAGATTTTAGGCTGAGACAATGGGGTTTTCTAAATATACAATCATGTCATCTGCAAACAGACAATTTGACTTCCTGTCTTCCTATTTGAATACCCTTTATTTCTTTCTCTCGCCTGATTGCCTTAGCCAGAACTTCCAATACTATGTTGAATAGCAGTGGTGAGAGAGGACATCCTTGTCTTGTGCCAGTTTTCAAAGGGAATGCTTCCAGTTTTTGCCCATTCCATATGATATTGGCTGTGGGTTTGTTGTAAATAGCTTGTAGTATTTTGAGATATGTCCCTTAGATACCTAGTTTATTGAGAATTTTTAGAACGAAGGGGTGTTGAATTTTGTCGAAGGCCTTTTCGGTATCTATTGAGATAATCATGTGGTTTTTGTCATTGGTTCTGCTTATATGATGGATTACGTTTATTGATTTGCATATGTTGTACTATCCTTGCATCCCAGGGATGAATCTGACTTGATAGTGGTGGATAAGCTTTTTGATGTGCTGCTGGACTTGGTTTGCCAGTATTTTATTAAGGATTTTCGCATTGATGTTCATCCGGGATATTGGCCTGAAATTTCCTTTTTTTGTTGTGTCTCTGCCAGGTTTTGGTATCAGGATGATGCTGGCCTCATAAAATGAGTTAGGGAGGATTCCCTCTTTTTCTTTTGTTTGGTATAGTTTCAGAAGGAATGGTACCAGCTCCTCTTTGTACCTCTGGTAGAGTTCAGCTGTGAATTCGTCTTCCTGGACTTTTTTTGGTTGGTAGGCTGTTAATTACTGCCTAAATTTCAGAACTTGTTATTGGTCTCTTCAGGGATTCAACTTCTTCCTGTTTTACTCTTGGAAGGGTATGTGTGTCCAGGAATTTATCCATTTCTTCTAGATTTTCTAGTTTATTTGCGTAGGGGTGTTTATAGTGTTCTCTGATGGTAGTTTGTATTTCTGTGGGATCAGTGGTGATATCCCTCATATTATTTTTTTTGCGTCTATTTGATTCTTTTCTCTTTTCTTCTTTATTCTTCTTGCCTAGCGATCTGTTTTGTTGATCTTTTCGAAAAACCATCTCCTGGATTTGTTGATTTTTTTGAAAGGTTTTTCCTGTCTCTATCTCCTTCAGTTCTGCTCAGATCTTAGTTATTTCTTGTCTTCTGCTAGCTTTTGAAATTGCTTGCTATTCTTTCTTTAGTTGTTTTAATTGTGATGTTAGGGTGTCAATTTTAGATCTTTCCTGCTTTCTCTTGTGGGCATTTAGTGCTATAAATTTCCCTCTACACACTGCTTTAAATGTGTCCCAGAGATTCTGGTACGTTGTGTCTTCGTTCTCATTGGTTTCAAAGAACATCTTTATTTCTGCGTTCATTTCATTATTTACCCAGTAGTCATTCATGAGCGGGTTGTTCAGTTTCCATGTAGTTGTGCAGTTTTGAGTGAGTTTCTTATTCCTGAAGGATAACACGTTTAAATACTTAGTATAGTACTTAGCTTCCAATTATCAACAAGCATTATGTATTATTACTATACATTGAAACATTTTAAAATTTCAAAAAATGTGATTGATTCTAGTTAAATGCCATGTTAATATATCACTTAATAACTTGCAGATTTTTCCGTATCTGTTTTTATGGGAAAGGAAAATGTTAAATAATAGGGACCAGTTGAAGAATTAAAAATACAGGATATTTTATATTCTCTACAGATTAGGCCTCTAGGAGTGTGTGTGTGTTCTGTGAAAGCTATTTGCTATTACATGTATCCAAGGAAAATACCAGACCATTGAGAATGATCTGATGGACAGTTCCTGAGTAAAGGAAATATAATGAAAGTTTATTTTTAATTATGAGTCCCACCTAATCCACATTTTACCTAATGTGTTGAATGTTAACATATATAAGAAAATGGATATTGCATTTTAAAAAATTATAAGGTTACTGTTTTATATAGAGTCTTTAACTGCTTTCTAATTTTGAAGTCAATTTACAGTGGTCCCTTAAGTTATATTTAAACTCTGTACAACCAGGAATCATATCTTTTCTATATTTGTTTAATATAATGTGGTATAATTAGCTGTTCACTGTTTTCTGTATTAAATTGAATCCCATTTTAAATAACTAAACACTAGAATTAAAAAGACAGCTAGATTACAGATTTTTTTTTAAACAATACTGAATTTTTCATTAGACTGATTTAGGTTCAAATCCCAGCCCTACTTCCTTAAAAGCTTGGGCAGATTGCTTGGTTGAACCTTGGTTACTGTGCCTGTGCTTATAAGTTATTATTACTGTTTTTTTTTTATTATTATACTTTAAGTTCTAGGGTACATGAGCATAACGTGCAGGTTTGTTACATATGTATACTTGTGCCATGTTGGTGTGCTGCACCCATCAACTCGTCAACACCCATCAACTCGTCATTTAGATGGATAGTAAAAGTTATCTTTTAGAATAGACTAAATATATACAAATAGTCTTCAAAAGTTATTAGCATATTATAACTGTCAAACAATTAGTAGCTGTCATCATCAATTTTATCATTGATAGTTCAGGATCAACTTGTTTGCAGTGAAACAAAAGAAATGTATTGATTGTTCTTTAATCTACTTAGAAGTAAAATAATGGATCGATTATTACCCTTTGATGGTTTTAGGTTTTAAATTGTTTTATATTTTAAAGTCCTGGCCAAAGCAAAGTGAATTATTCTAATTCACTTAGAATATTTATTTATTCTAAATGTAAAATGTCAAGTCAGATATTAATTTACTGAAATTTTATTGTGCTGAATGAAGAATTAATGATATAATGATAATGAACAAATGTTTTAAAAAATTGACTCATGCCCACATGTTCACTTACTAGCTTATAATATTTTAATTTTTCAAGAGTAATTGTTATTTAGAATGTTATTTATTCACTTAATAAATATTTTTAGAGCTTTCATCATGTTTCAGGTCTTGTTTGCAGCTCTGAAGATGTAACAGTTAACATGAAAATGTCTGTGTTTTTGTGGTTTCTGATCTATTTGGGGAGATATAATATAAATATATAACTATACACACGTATATAATATATATATACGTATTTTTAAAAATATAGGTGTGCATTCATTTTTATAAATATATAGTGGAATCAAGAGTCCTGTTTTAGCCATGTTAAGTTTTAGATACGTAATGGGAATCCAAGTAGAGATATGTTAAATATGGTATTTTTGGATTTGGGGGAGTCTAACGAACAAATGAAAGGTTAGGCGATAAAAATTATTTAAAGCTATGACCATGAAAGACAGTAATTCAGGGAACAAATCGTCCACTATAATAAATGCCATGGTCAAGTAAGATAAGAACTATATTTTGCCTAAATAGAAGTCATTGCTGATTTTATAAGATGTTTCAGGGAAGTGATTGAGTTTGAAAAGTTGATTAGAATGAAAGAATATTATAAGAACAGCAAGTATAGCCAACATATATCATGGGATTTTGTGTATTATCAATATTTGCAAAATATTTTAGAGTCAACAAAAAATGATATATGTCTTTAGAATTTTTTTGTCTATTTCTTAATAATCTTTCTTTACAGCATTATTTATGATTTGTTTGGAGGGCTAATTTTATAACTTTGAATTTTATAGTTACAATAAAAGTTATTTTACTGGTTAACCCCTTGGGATAAAAATAAGTTATTTCATAAAGCTTAACTTGACTTAATTATAAATAACTATAAATGCCTAGTTTTTCATCATATACAAAAATATATATTACTGTGTTATAGATGAAAATAGTAACTGTTAAAGTGAGAAGGACGTTTTACAAACTTGATCATATTTAGCTTGATAATAACGCTATATTAAATTTTTGTTAAAATAATACATGTTTCTTTAATAATTGCCTTTTAATTTTACCAGCCAATATTGTAATATAACATTGTTTTTAAAAAGAGGGTGCTGTGGTTAAGTAAGTTTAATCTGTGTTCATAATATGTCTGTTAATAGCAAGAGGATTCCTTGGATAGCATAGGATAGTGAATCCTGTGAAGATACGCACATATGGGTTAATCTTTAGTTTTGAACTAAATCACTTTCAAACACATCCCTTCATTTCCTTAATCAGATAATGTAAAATAACTACAGTGTTAATATACTTGTAAAGAAACTTCTTAAAAATATAAAAGCCATGTTTTTCTTCATGAGCTTGATTAAACTGGAATAACCTTAAACAAATCTTTCCTAGAAACTTCTTAGAAGTAAATAATAGAAAGCTTCAAATTTCTGTGAGATATGATAGCTATTTAAAATTAAAAATTAGTAAATGTAAAATTAACTAAATTTATCCAGAAATCCAGAGGTTGTTCTGAACAAAAGTAGGTGAGTTTGATAATTATCCCAGTGTTATGGCCTTCATTGACTAAATAAATAAATCACTTCTTTGAGTATCTTTGTTGTTAAGTTGCTAGAGATTTTTAGAGTGTTTGAAAATTCATCACTCATGAAGTGCTTAAATTCAGTAGTAAGATTGTACATTGGCATACCATATAGCTTTTAAAATGGATGAGGTAGACCTGGTAGGGGAGGTATGTGATATTAATAATGTATAACTCAGGGTCATTAAGGAGGACTGAAAAAGGCAAAGCATATTGGACAGTACCTGGTACATAAGAACAAAATAAATGTTTGCTCTTTTTTTTTTTTAAACATGGACCGATGTCCATCTTGTATTAAAAGAATAGAAACATAGGCACCATATACTTGCAACACTAGACATATAGTATAATTTTGTTTTGTTATCTTTATTGGGAAAAATATATGTATGCATATTTGAATATATTTATGTTTGCTCATGTATAGAACAAGGTATGAAAAAGAAGCACATCTAAGTTTATATTGGTAGGCTGGATGGAGGAGATAAAAATTATAATGAACTTTTCATTGTTATTCATTATTTGAAATGTTGCAAATGGTAACAACAAAAAGTATTTTGTAATCTCAAAAGAAAATCATTGTATTTTTAAGAAAATAAAAATTTTCCAATAAATTTTCTCAAAAATGAATTTTTATGTTCTGATATGAAAAGACCTTTAGATATTATAGTACTTGCAAATATGTTATTTAAATATGCAAGCATTGTTCTCTTGGATGTGTTTTACCACTAGCCATGTACTCTTAGAGGTTTCCCTCAACCCTGGCTCATGGCCAGTAGATCAGGTTGAAATTCTGTTCATTGCCTTTCTTTCCACTAGTTTTTGTGGCATTTAAAAATACAGTGAATATCACATTACAAAATTTTATCCAATTAGCTATTTAAATGGAAAGACATTCAGGACATATCATAGTTGAACCAGCCTATTTCTGACATTTGGTTCACCAAACTGTACATGAATCACATATATTATTTGAAAAAAACTCAGACATATCAAAAAGATATTTTAATACTCCGAGAAAGTCTTAAACCAAGGCATATCTATAGTATTACATTTGTTGTAATTCTTAACAATGAAAATTATGAAATAGCTTTCACCTTTTATTTGGATGTTTAAGAATGTAAAATGTCAAGTCAGATATTATTAATTTACTGAAATTTTATTGCTCTGAATGAAGAATTAATGATGTAATGATAATGAACAAATGTTTTAAAAAATTGGCTCATGCCCACATGTTTACTTAATAGCTTATAATATTTCAATATTTTTAACAGTAAGTAATTGTTGAATCTAAGTACTGAAGAAACAGGAAGGTATGTACTATCATTCAAAAATTGATATATATATTATCACTTTCAAAGCTAATGTTAGAACTCACCTGAAGTCATAATCAGCTGCCTAGTTTTAGAGTTTTGTTGCCCTGCGTACACTCATTTAGCTAAACTATACCTTTTGGAACATCTTTGGTAGCATAGTTTTTATTATTATTTCCCCAAAGCCAATGTAAATGGTATAAGTATAGATGCCAATTCTTCTGTTCTCTTCTTATACTGGAAAATGTTATTACAAACTCCTTTATGTGTAACATAATAATGTTTGTTTCCTAAAGGAAACTGTGATTATTCATTTAAATGGTGGCCTAAAAATATGTAAGCCTCTTTCTTAGTAATCCATTCATCCTAGGTAACTTTTAATGTTTACATTTGTAAAATATCATTTACCATAATGTGTTCAATGTATAATGTAGGTATGTAGCTTTTTTTATTTTGTTTTATTTTCTAGAACACATTTGAACTTGCAATGAAGCAAAAACATATAATATTATAAACTGAGTGAAATACTTTGCCAATAAATATATTGTTGAATTTTCATTTCCTTCAGAAGCCCACAAGAAATGTTAAATAGTGTTAATTCACAGTTCCATGATGCATTTCTTTCTTTAACATACTGTTTTGAAATTTGGGCATATAAAAATTGCTGCAAAGTCACTACTAATTTGAACTACAAAATGAGGTTTTTGTGTGTTAAATGTAATGACATTCTGTCTTGTGTATCTTTGTTTTTTTATTTCCCAAAGAATGGAACGAAGCCTACAGAATGTTACAATAGATAAATATAGGATTATGGCTAAAGTCAATATCAAATATTATTTTTGAAATTAAAGATACCATGAAATGCTGCCAAGGATTTTAGCTAAAGCACTAATTGGAATAATGTAGTTTTGTTTACAAGCTCTATGTAGCATTTTTTTAAATGCCTACTTTGACAAATGTGAACAAATCTGAATTTATCAGAGTCTCAATTAACCATGGAGCAAGTGGTAGTAAATAACACAGGCCAGTTTAAAACCCTCTTGACTCTGAGTACTTTATCAGTTGAAATGTACAACTGGTGAATAGTTACAAGAGTAAGCTTTCATGAGTGAATCATGTCCATTTGACGATTCCCTGTGGTGATTAGTTAGCCAATGCAGTCAATCTCACATTTTGTAAAATTTCACTACGATGCCACACAAGAATATTTTATAATTTGTTCAAATAACATTGTAATCGAAATTTCAACAAAATGAAGGAAGCAAATTGATCACAATCAGCTGGGTTTTCATTGTGACAGTACTTAGTTATGAAGCCATTACTACAAAATTCACTGAAACAGATTTCATATATATTTGCAATGCTATTGATTTATAATTTCTTTTTTTCAGGGCTCCTGCTAGAGTTCCATAGAGTGCTCTGTATTTTGAGTTAATGCTATTGATCTGCTTTTAAGTGGTGATTATATTTTATTGACTACTTTAATTTTTTCTTGATCAATAGTTGTTCAAAAGTTGATTTAGTGCTGTTTATTAGTAATGGTTTTAAGGTCACTTCTCATAAAGAGAAATCTTTGACTTCTAAGTTCTCTTAATCTTCTCTTGCCTGTGACTATAACCATTTATTTAGAGAGGGGAAATATGTGGTGTCTTTTTGCATTTAGAATATAGATAAAATTCCTTGCAATAACAAAGAGAATTTATATTTTTATAAATAATGAATAAAGGTCAACTATAATTTTCAGAAATTGTAGGCAGAATCATCATTTCAAACATTTGTTAAGTTTTTGTCTACTCTTTGGATGTAATATTTACTTCACATGGTGTTAAGTTAAATGAGTTATTTCAAGGCTATGTAACTCTATTAAGAGTGCAAAGAAGATCTTTTTTTTTTTTTTTGAGACAGAGTCTTGCTCTGTAGCCCAGGCTGGAGTGCAGTGGCCGGATCTCAGCTCACTGCAAGCTCCGCCTCCCGGGTTCACGCCATTCTCCTGCGTCAGCCTCCCGAGTAGCTGGGACTACAGGCGCCCGCCACCGCGCCCGGCTAGTTTTTTGTATTTTTTAGTAGAGACGGGGTTCCACCATGTTAGCCAGGATGGTCTCGATCTCCTGACCTCGTGATCCGCCCGTCTCGGCCTCCCAAAGTGCCGGGATTACAGGCTTGAGCCACCGCGCCCGGCCAAGAAGATCTTTCTTAATTTATATTCAGACATGTTTTTATCTTATTTTTGAATTATGTTACAATTACAGATTATTTGAATGTGAAGAGATTGTCGTTTTGAAACTCCTGGCCTTATTGTTGAGAAAATTAAGGTATAAACTTTACCTTCAGGCAAGATAAATGACTTGCCTGAAGTCAGGTAGCCATATTATTAAATAAAGAGCTTAGTATGATGCTTATATATGAAGTGTTTAATAATTATCTACTTAATTAGAAATGTATCAAAACATAGGTAAAGTATAATGATAGATGAGGGAGACAATGTTAACTTAGAATTATAAATTAATACAAATTAAAATATTAGCAAAATCTTTTAAAAACATTTGTAATCATGGAATAAGGCAGTATTTTATGTACTTTATGTACTTAGCTCATTTGCTTAAGGTACAACTTGTTCAACCAAAGTAACATGTGTAGACTGGCACTGATGAGCATTATCCTAGGTTTCACTTACATTATACTGTGTAATGAAGTTACAACACCAAACCTACTAATAACTTTGCTTGATAGCAGGGAGATACTGTGTATCTCCCAGAAGGCAAGTGATACTTATTTCATATGATTATTAGAAGGTTTGTATTTTACAGTTATCCCTTTTTTATAAATTGTTTTTTAGAATGGAACTAGCATGAATGATTTTGCAATATCCCATAGAATTTCAATATTGATGACAGTACTTTTACTTAAAATTTTGTCTGAAATTTAAAACCAGATATTAACTATATATAAACTGAAGTTTGTGAAAGTTTTTTTTTTCTTATAATGTCTTTATCTGATTAGAGTATCAAGGTAATTTAAATTGCCCTTTCTTCTTGTTTTTACAGCTTTTTGTACTTTGGGATGTTCCTGAGAATTTAATAGTCAACTAAAATTGGAAGACTTAGAAAAATCCTGAAATAGAAGTTGAAGGGATTAAAATAAAAAATCTGAGTTTTATTTATGCTTTATATAAATGTAAAGAAATCTACCTTTTAAGGGTTGCATCTTCCAGAAAGTTTTTTTTCAGTACAACATTTAGTCAATGACAGTATCTTTCAATTTAAAAAATCTTTATATAAAACTGTACATGGATATAAATCTGTTGTATTTTTTCAGGTTCTATAGTTAGTAATATAGTGTCTAATTATGAACTCCAAGCATCATAAGCAAGTGGTGATATATTATAGATGAGTTCTTTTGGCACAGAAATATTTTAAGAAGTAACCAAAACTTCAAGTCTGATATTAGTTAAACTCCTGAAAGGCAAAGTTGATTTATTTTTAAGCTTATTGTGAAAACTAATAGAAAAGAGCTTAGAATTGTGTTCTGACAGTAAAATTCCTAAAATAATTAACAGAAAGTGCTAGTTGTTTCTGCCTAATTTTCCCCCTTTAGCAAAGGTAATAAGAATTTTCTTAAACTGAGGTTAATATTTTAATAATTATTATTTTTCATCAGCCTGTTCCTGACCTCTGTTTGGTATACTCAGTGTTTATGTATTTAAAGCCTTTTTAAAATAATGATTAACCAGATAATCTCAAGTTATTTGAGTTACTATGTTTTATATCAAACATAGGCAACTAAAGTTTCTTTTGTGTCTATCTGTATGTCTTCTCCTGATGAGGTTTTCATTCTGAGATCATGTCTGTCATATCTTGTGGTATCTTCTCCTAAGACTATGTCATATAATACTTGGTAGTTTGCATTATGAATACAGAAATAATATTGTCTGACAATAAATGATAACACATTCTGCAATATACAACTTGATGTATCAAAAAGATTTCCAGGCTTTAAGTGAATATCTACTTATTTTGGAATCATATTTATTGCAACAATTCCAAAATAATTAATCATTGATTTTGAATGTTGAACCAGCCTTGCATTCCTGGGATTAGCCCCATTGGCCACAATGTAGTATTCCTTTTATATATTAATGCATTTGAGTTGCTTTTTTTTTTTTTTTTTTTTTTGCAGATTTTTACATCTATGTTCTGTGAAGGAGGTTATTGATCTGTAATTTTCTTATAATTTGTTGGACTGTGTATCAGAGTAATGCTGATCCCAAACAATGAATTGGGAAATATTCACTCCTCTACTATTTCTTTGAAGAGACTTTTGTAATAGTGGTTATACTTCTTCATTAAATCTTAGAATTTATAGAATTCACTGGTGAAGCTATCTGGAACTGGACTTTCCTTTGTTAGGTGGTTTTTAACCATCAACTCAATTTTAAAAATAGATATAGAGCTTTTTAGGGTATCTCAATAGTAGAGGCCACTAATGTTATTAAATGCCCTATAATCCACAGGACAGCCTTTGATATTTGATAACAAAGAATTATCTGGCCCCAAATGTCAAAGGTGCCAAGACTGAGAAATCCCAGATTAGCTGTTTCTTCTCTGAGTAAATTTTGATAATTTGTGTTTTACAAGGAATTTGTTCACTTCTGCTAAGTTGTTGACTTTATGTGTGTAGACTTTTTCATAGTATTCCATTATTCTCCTTTTATTATCTGTACAATCTTAGTACTTTATCTTTTACTTATGTGTGCTTATAATTAAAATCTTAGGCTTTCAGCATTACTATAAGAAGACCAAACTTTTAGACTAATTACTAAATTATACTGGATTTTAAGCCATTCTCTCTCAGGAGAACACAACACTATACTTCTCATTGAATTTAAAAGTTTTCCTTCCATGACTCTAAATTCTTTTTTATATTTTATTTTTTTTTGAGACGGAGTCTCGCTCTGTCGCCCAGGCTGGAGTGCAGTGGCGCAATCTCGGCTCACTGCAAACTCCGCCTTCCGGGTTCACACCGTTCTCCTGCCTCAGCCTCCCCAGTAGCTGGGACTACAGGCGCCCACCACCTCGCCCGGCTAGTTTTTTTTGGTGCATTTTTTAGTAGAGACGGGGTTTCACCGGGTTAGCCAGGATGGTCTCGATCTCCTGACGTCATGATCCGCCTGTCTCGGCCTCCCAAAGTGCTGGGATTACAGGCTTGAGCCACTGTGCCCCACCCGACTCCAAATTCTTTAAAGGATATATTTATATCAATGTTTACCTTCTGTATTAGTCAGTTCTCACACTGCTATAAAGAAATACCTGAGACTGGGTAATTTATAAAGAAAGAAGTTCCATTGGCTCACAGTTTTGGAGGCTATACAAGAAGCATGGCTGGGGAGAATTCAGGAAACTTACAGTCATAGCAGAAGGCTAAGGGCAAGCAGGCACATCTTACATCACCAGAGCAGGAGGAAGAGAGAGAAGGTGGAGGTTCTAGACAGTTTTAAACAACCAGATCTTGTAAGAACTCTATCATGAGAACATCACTAGGGGGATGGTACTAAACCATTAGAAACCACTCCCATAATACAATTGCCTTCCTCCCTCCAGGCCCCACTTCCAACACTGGGGATTACAATTCAACATGAGATTTGGGTGGGGACACAGGTCCAAACCATATCACCTTCCACCCCCATTCCATAATTGATTATATACTGTTAGAACTGTGATCTCAACAAATTGACATCTCCAAAGGTTTATCTCTATATACTGAAAATCATATCATTAGCTATTTTCAGGATGACTGAGAAAAAATAAATCCAATATAAAAAATTGCTATAACTGTGTCTCCTGTTCAAGTTTTTATGTTTCATTTCATTCAAATTATATCACTCCCCTTGGCACTAGATCTCTAAAGAATATTGGCTGTAAATTAAAGTCCAGACTCTTTAGTTTGACATTTAAATCCTACACATTAATTATCCCTAATGTATTCTTTCTATTTTTCTATTGTAAGGTTGTTTCCTACTTGAATCTTTTTCCTTAGGGTTATGTATTTCATTCAAGGTTGCCCACAATACCGGTTTGCAATCCTTTTATGTTTTATTTGATTCCTTTTCCCAATCTCCAAAATAGCTCTGTCCGTTAACTTACTGCATAGTGCCCTATTTCAGTGACTTTACTTCCTTTGATGGTTTTTCTTTTCTCTCTCTCTCTCTCTCTCGTGACCAAGCATGATGACATATGTAGATGAGTTTAACTTCATAGAGACAAATACATTTTTTAATAAGGAAAATATATCTTTGTTGAAAAAGAAAAAATAAAAGATAAATTTTTTGACCACTGTCAGAAAGAAAGATTAAAAAAAATATATTTCACTAGCTTTAGGGGTACAAGTGGTTTTTGTCTATGTGGATGAATTGTATAGTGGTGAAGTCTCAGAGTTTAGTGTACCCATCACCCAGGTAGTGTACCTTGTGCCCCAGTAGGTTTTTTTTTCAACCCTCACCGCCCTCCTAACCTCTGTCTGCTGAGTTTCCAGTGTTTGTTATACCACTCTGTCTGCCTTTATGCACCCATAGCTTATCTCCCTTTATAAGAGAGAACATGGAGTATTTGGTTTTCCATTCTGCAGTTACTTTACTTAGAATAATGGTCTCCAGTTCCATCCAAGTTGCTGCAAAAGACATTTTTTTCTTCATTTTTTTGGTTGAGTGGTGTATATACCTCATTTTCTTTATCCACTCTTTGGTTGATGAGCATTTAAGTTGATTCCATATCTTTGCAATTGTGAATTGTATTGCAATAAACATATACATGTAGGTATGCTTTTTGTGGGTATTGTTTTGATACAATGACTTCTTTTCCTTTAGGTAGATACCCAGTGTTAGGATTGCTGCATTGAATGATAGATCTACTTTTACTTCTTTGAGAAATCTCCATACTGTTTTCCATAGGGGTTATACTAATTTACATTTCCACCAGCAGTGTGTAAGTTTTCCCTTTTCCACACATTCACACTAGCATCTATTGTTTTTTGACTTTATAGTAATGCTATTCTGGCTGAGGTAAGGTGGTATCTCATTGTGATTTTAATTTGCATTTCCTTGATGATTAGTGATGTTGAGCATTTTTTTCTATGTTTTTTGCCCATTTGTATATCTTCTTTTGAGAAATAATCTATTCATGATATTTGGCTGCTTTTTAATGGGATTTTTTTTTCTTGCCGATTTGTTTGAGTTCTATGTGGAATCTGGATGTTATTCCTTTGTTGGATGCATAGTTTGCACATATTTTCTCTCATTCTGTAGGTTGTCTATTTGCTCTGATGATTTTTTCTTTTGCTGTGCAGAAGCATTTTAGTTTAGTTAGGTCTCATTTATTTATTGTTGCTTTTGTTGCATTTACTTTTGGATTCTTCGGTATAAATTCTTTGCCTAGGCTGATGTCCAGAGGAATTTTTCTTAGGTTTTCTTCTAGAATTTTTATGGTTTCAGGTCTTAGATTTAAGTCTTGAATCTATCTTGAGTTGATTTGAAATGAAATAGGGATCCAGTTTCATTTTTCAACATGTGGCTATCCAATTTTCACAACACCATTTCTTGAATAGGGTGTCCCTTTCCCCAGTTTATGTTTTGTCTGCTTAGTTGAAGATCAGTTGGTTGTTAAATACTTGGCCTGACATCCGGGTTCTCTATTCTGTTCCAGTGGTCTGTGTTTCTACTTTTACACCAATATCATGCTGTTTTGGTTACTGTAGCCTTATAATATAATTGAAATTCAAGTAATGTGTTGCCTCTAAATATGTTCTTTTTGTTTAGGATTGCTTTGACAATTCGGGCTCTTTATTGGCTCCATATGAATTTTAGGATTGTTTTTTCTAATTCTATGATGAATGACATTAGTATTTTGATAGCAGTTGCATTTATATATAGATTGCTTTGGGCAATATGGTCATGTTCATGATATTGATTCTTCCAATCCATGAATGTAGGATGTATTTCCATTTGTTTGTGTCATCTATGATTTCTTTCAGCAGTGTTTTGTAGTTCACTTTGTAGAGATATTTCACCTCCTTGGTTAATATATTATTAAGTTTCTTTGTTTTTGTTTTTTTGTAGCTGTTATAAAAGGGATTGAGTTCTTCATTTAATTCTCAGCTTATTGACATACAGCAGTGCTGCTGATGTATATACATTGATTTTGTAACCTGAGACTTTACCAAATTCATTTATCAAATCTAGGGATCTTTTGAAGGATACTTTAGGTTTTTCTGTGTATAAGATCATATCATTGGCAAACAGAAACAGTTTGACTCCCTCCTAAGAAAGACTTTTTTTTTTTTTTAAAAAAGGAGAAAACTGACATGAGAACAAACAATTTTACTGTTAAAATAATTAATTGATCTTTGTATGAATATTACTTCATTTAAGTCAACTGGCCACTTTGAAAGTTGTATAAAGTCTTTCTGGTCAGTAAAAAATTGAGATATTTCAAATGCCTGTTTCTAGTAATAAGTCAGAGTACTAATGTAGTTAAATTGGCCTATAGTTCAATTCATTGTCCCTCCATGGAGTTGTTTACAAATTCCAAACTATGATTAGTGGTGTGATGAAATTTTATAAAATCTTTTAAGTATTAGTATCTGAGAAAGAAAAGCAATAATATTTACATTTTGAAAATATAGTTTTAAAAAGCATTTAAAAGATCATCTGTTTTTTTTTTTTTTTTTTCAATTTGGGCTTAAATGAAAGTTAATTCACAGTTGTTTTCTTAGTTTTAAGAAATGCAGCATAGTTGGACTAATTTTGCCATAGGGCATACAATGGTAATTTTTATTGAATTTTAAGTTCTTCAAAATTTCTCCTGCTGGAAATGTGTTATCAAGAGTCTGCTTTTTAAAAAACCTTCTGCCAACCAAAGGTTCTATTACTGTTTATTCAAATTCAGAAACCATAAAATATATTTTGTATTGCTAAATTACTTTAGGATTTAGATAAAATTTTTTGGAATTTAGGCCTTTGTGAATAATTATTTTCTTGATTAAAATCCATGTAATAATATTATTTATTTATATGACACTACTTTTTTCAGATTTCCTTCATGTGTATTGTCTTATTTGCATATCCCAATAACCTGGTGATGTGGACTAGGATGGTCCATTTACACACGAGGAAACTGAGACTCAGAGAAGTTAAGTAACTTGCCTAACAGGGATTTCCTGGTGGTATAATGTACCCTGTTCTCTGTCTGAAACTTGTGCTATCTGAAGTCACATGTTTAAATATTTTCAGGAATATGTAAGTTTCTATTTCTCCCTGCAATATGCACATATGTGCGTATACATAATTACACATGCATAAGCATGTTCATATACATGCATGCTTGCACATGCACGCATAGACGCTCTGAGTTGTACACCAACACTTGTATGTATTGATTTGCTTTGATTTGTGTAAAATTAATGTTACTTGGAGGCCAAATCATAGAAAATCTTACCATCATTCATTTTAATTTAATTATTGCTTATGAGAAGAATTTAATTATTAGAACCATGTTGAAACTGCCATCCCTCAAATGACTTGTGCCAAAAAAATTTATTTTGAAAAGAGCATTTGCTGAACACATTGACCAAAGAACTCAGTATTTCTTTGTTTTCACATTGTTTTTCCAAATGCTATAAACAATCTACATATTTAATAATTCTTAAAAGAAAGTACCTCTCCAGCATTCTTAGTAGTTAGTATGTTCATTGGCATTTTTCCAGTATGGGTTATGTGAATTTCTTGATAATGTAGATAAAAACTGTTTGTCTTTTTAAAAAAGATGCGGACAGATTGGCATTTTCTCAGACAGAGACCTCTGTGAAATTAGATTTTTGAGATTAGCTACTTGTGTTAGTTCAGCCTTTCTATCTGCAGGTAGATTAAGTGACAGTTTTGTTGTACGTGACTTGGACTATGATTAAATACATCCTATGTTACACATAAGAGTGAAAGCTATTCACCACAAAGAATGATAAATACTCCAATTATTTAATATAATTGAAGGACATACTTTAAAATAAGAGAAAATAAATTTTACTTTTATGACAAGTAAAGATTTATTTTGGGAATAGGAAAGGATTTAAGCTACAGGAGGAAACATTTGCAGAATTAGGCAGAATGAGTCATCATAGTAACACCAATACTTCTGATAAAATGGGAAAAGGTATAAATTTATTGCAATGCATTAATTGTTTTGTTTGTGGTAAAACTTTTATTTGCTTCTGAGAGTTTTTTCTCTTTTGTATAAGCCCATATAATAGTTACCAATAAAACAAAGTAAGTGTTAGCAGACAGATACTTGACAGAGCTTCACAAGACAATAATAAATCAAGGGGTTTGGTAGGAGAAATGTTTGTTAAAAAATGTTAGCTAACTATAAGGTTGGACTTCTGTATTTACAGTTACATGTTCTAATTTATTTCAGGTCTGACAAATGTATCAAATGTGATAGATGTCTAGTTGTGGACATGTTAGACAAAAAACATGTAAAGCCTTAGAGAAGTCAGTGATAGACATGAAATCTTTGCCCATGCCTATGTCCTGAATGGTACTACCTAGGTTTTCCTCTAGGATTTTTATGGTATTAGGTCTAACATTTAAGTCTCTAATCCATCTTGAATTAATTTTCGTATAAGGAGTAAGGAAAGGATCCAGTTTCAGCTTTCTACTTATGGCTAGCCAATTTTCCCAGCACCATTTATTAAATAGGGAATCCTTTCCCCATTTCTTGTTTCTCTCAGGTTTGTCAAAGATCAGATGGCTGTAGATGTGTGGTCTTATTTCTGAGGACTCTGTTCTGTTCCATTGGTCTATCTCTCTGTTTTGGTACCAGTACCATGCTGTTTTGGTTACTGCAGCCTTGTAGTATAGTTTGAAGTCAGGTAGCGTGATGCCTCCAGCTTTGTTCTTTTGACTTAGGATTGTCTTGGAGATGCGGGCTCTTTTTTGGTTCCATATGAACTTTTAAAGCAGTTTTTTCCAATTCTGTGAAGAAACTCATTGGTAGCTTGATGGGGATGGCATTGAATCTATCAATTACCTTGGGCAGTATGGCCATTTTCACGATATTGATTCTTCCTATCCATGAGCATGGTATGTTCTTCCATTTGTTTGTGTCCTCTTTTATTTCACTGAGCAGTGGTTTGTAGTTCTCCTTGAAGAGGTCCTTTACATCCCTTGTAAGTTGGATTCCTAGGTATTTGATTCTCTTTGAAGCAATTGTGAATGGAAGTTCATTCCTGATTTGGCTCTCTGTTTGTCTGTTACTGGTGTATAAGAATGCTTGTGATTTTTGCACATTAATTTTGTATCCTGAGACTTTGCTGAAGTTGCTTATCAGCTTAAGGAGATTTTGGGCTGAGACAATGGGGTTTTCTAAATATACAATCATGTCATCTGCAAACAGGGACAATTTGACTTCTTCTTTTCCTAACTGAATACCCTTGATTTCTTTCTCTTGCCTGATTGCCCTAGCGAGAACTTCCAACACTATGTTGAATAGGAGTGGTGAGAGAGGGCATCCCTGTCTTGTGCCAGTTTTCAAAGGGAATTTTTCCAGTTTTTGCCCATTCAGTATGATATTGGCTGTGGGTTTGTCATAAATAGCTCTTATTATTTTGAGGTACGTTCCATCAATACCGAATTTATTGAGCGTTTTTAGCATGAAGGGCTGTTGAATTTTGTCAAAAGCCTTTACTGCATCAATTGAGATAATCATGTGGTTAAGCAATGACAGCAAAAGCCAAAATTGACAAATGGGATCTCATTAAACTAAAGAGCTTCTGCACAGCAAAAGACACTACCATCAGAGTGAACAGGCAACCTACAGAATGGGAGAAAATTTTTGCAATCTACTCATCTGACAAAGGGCTAATATCCAGAACCTACAAAGAACTCAAACAAATTTACAAGAAAAAAACAAACAACCCCATCAAAAAGTGGGCAAAGGATATGAACAGACATTTCTCAAAAGAAGACATTCATACAGCCAACAGACACATGAAAAAATGCTCATCATCACTGGCCATCAGAGAAATGCAAATCAAAACCACAATGAGATACCATCTCACACCAGTTAGAATGGCAATCATTAAAAAGTCAGGAAACAACAGGTGCTGGAGAGGATGTGGAGAAATAGGAACACTTTTACACTGTTGGTGGGATTGTAAACTAGTTCAACCATTATGGAAAACAGTATGGCGATTCCTCAAGGATCTAGAACTAGATGTACCATATGACCCAGCCATCCCATTACTGGGTATATACCCAAAGGATTATAAATTATGCTGCTATAAAGACACATGCACACGTATGTTTATTGCGGCACTATTCACAATAGCAAAGACTTGGAATCAACCCAAATGTCCATCAGTGACAGATTGGATTAAGAAAATGTGGCACATATACACCATGGAATACTATGCAGCCATAAAAAAGGATGAGTTTGAGTCCTTTGTAGGGACTTGGATGCAGCTGGAATCCATCATTCTTAGCAAACTATCACAAGAACAGAAAACCAAACACCGCATGTTCTCACTCATAGGTGGGAACTGAACAATGAGATCACTCGAACTCAGGAAGGGGAACATCACACACCGGGGCCTATCATGGGGAGGGGGGAGGGGGGAGGGATTGCATTGGGAGTTATACCTGATGTAAATGACGAGTTGATGGGTGCAGCACAGCAACATGGCACAAGTATACATATGTAACAAACCTGCACGTTATGCACATGTACCCTACAACTTAAAGTATAATAATAATAAATAAATTAAAAAAAAAAAAAAGAAGTCAGTGATAGAGTCTTGAGTGATTCAGCACACAATGATAGAACAATAGCTTGTCTTAGCAATTACAAACATTTCAGGGGCATTATGAACTCTTTTTAGTGATTTTTTAAAATATCCAAATAAACTTGTCATACTAGCTCATCTCTCTCTTAACATTTACCTCACTAATTATGTCAAAGGAGTGTGCCTCTGTTGTCAAATGTGTGCCAGGTTGACCTTGTTTGGAGGTGCAATATTCCCAAAGGCTGAATCCCATGAATTGTATATATAGTTAAGGTAATTTAATTTAATTTTTTGTTTTTTACATGAATCAATGTTTTTGATTAGGATGATCTTTTAAAGTATACTTAGAACTTGGTGTTTTTAAGCATCGTTATAAACCAACCTTCTTGATCTTACTGTGGATTAATGCTGTTATAGTTAGCCCTCTTATATTTGTAGATTTCAATTTTTCTTATATTTGTAGATTCTCTTCAAAATCTGTATCCAGCAATCCCTTCACTTCACGGTTCCAAGTTTACTATAAAGAATTATTCTATTGCCACATGAAATTCTTAAACCTCTTTAAGAGGTTTCTTTTAAAATGCCTAATTTTCTCTCTTAATATGCCTATATGTTTTAATGCTCTTAATTTTCTCTCTTCTGGAGTAAGAATTTGCTTCTTGGCTACTGTAACACTAATTGAGAGGTGGCAGCTGGGAGGGAAAAAAATGCTTATTTCTGCGTCTATCTCTAATTGTGCTATCAAGTCATGTTTTTTGAAGTAAGTGGCTACAATATACTCATCTGTAAAATGGGATTACATTATCCATCTTTCAGGTTGTTGTAAGAATTAAATTGACTTTTTTTTTTTTTTTTTTTGAGATAGAGTCTTGCTCTTGTCGCCTAGGCTGGAGTGCAATGACACGATCTCGGCTCACTGCAACCTCCTCCTCCCAGGAGCAAGCGATTCTGCTGCCCCAGCCTCCTGAGTAGCTGTTATTACAGGCACCCACCACCATGCCTGGGTAATTTTTTGTAATTTTAGTAGAGACGGGTTTTACCATGTTGGTCAGGCTGGTCTCAAACTCCTGACCTCAGGTGATCCACCTGCCTTGGCCTCCTAAAGTTGACTTTTTAAAGGGTTTATCATAGTGAGTGCTGGCGCATAGTAATTGCATAATTGTATCTGTTATCTTCCAAGTTATCCAGATGGCATGCTTTGTGATTATTTTTTATTTCACTTCTCCACTCACCACATCTAATTCATTCTACCTCTATGAAAAAGCAAAGTAGGTATTCATGCAGGTGGGCAGGAGACAGAATTGTTTTTGAAATCCGTCTCTGCCACTCATTAGCTGTACTTCAAACAATTTACTTAACTCTTCCTAAACCTCCCTTTCTTTGTAAAATAGTGATGATAATAATAGTGACTTACCTCAGAGTATAGCTTTGAGAATTACTGAATTAACTGAAAGTGTGTATGTGTGTGTTTTTATGCCATTGTATAAAATGAATGAATGGTACAGATAAAATATTTAGCATTGTGCTTGTCATAAAGCTTCCATAAATGTAACATACATAGTTGTTATTATTACTCTTCATTCCTGATGCCCATTCAGCTGTTTTTTTTCTTATCTGGGTGCTTTACGCTAGTGGAAGCCTTCAGGTCTTCACTATTTTCTCACACCCTACCAGCCATGTAATATTGTGAGCAGTTAAATATTTTTTTGTCCTTAAGAAATTATTTTTATCTGTATTCCTAGGTATTTTATTCTCTTTGTAATGATTGTGAATGGGAGTTCATTCATGATTTAGCTCTCTGATTGTCTGTTGTTGGTGTAAAGGAATGCTTGTGATTTTTGCACATTGATTTTGTATGCTCATACTTTGCTGAAGTTGCTTATCGCTTGAGTTATGGTGCTGGGATGATGGGGTTTTCTAAATATAAAATCATGTCATCTTCAAACAGAGACAAATTGACTTTCTCTCTTCCTACTTGAATTCCCTTTATTTCTTTCTCTTGCCTGATTGCCCTGCAGAACTTCCAATGCTATGTTGAATAGGAGTGGTGAGAGAGGGCATCCTTATCTTGTTGTCTTGTACTGGTTTTCAAAGGGAATGCTTCCAGCTTTTGCCCATTCAATATGATGTTTACTGTGGGTTTGTCATAAATAGCTGTTATTATTTTGAGATATGTTCCATTAATACATTTTATTGAGAGTTTTTAACATGAAGGGATGTTGAATTTTATCACAGGCCTTTTGTGCATCTATTGAGATAATCATGTGGTTTTTGTCACTGGTTCTGTTTATGTGATGGATTATGTTGAACCAGCCTTGCATCCCAGGGATGAAGCCAACTTCATCATGGTGGACAAGTTTTTTGATGTGCTGCTGGATTCGGTTTGCCAGTATTTTATTGAGGATTTTATCATCGATGTTCATCAGGGATATTGGCCTGAAGTTTTCTTTTCTCTGCCTTGTTTTGATATCAGGGATGATGCTGGCTTCATAAAATGAGTTAGGGAGGAGTCCCAACTTTTCAATTGTTTATAATAGCTTCAGAAGGAATGGTACCAGCTCCTCTTTATACCTCTGGTAGAGTTTGACTGTGAACCCACGTGGTCTTGGGCTTCTTTTGGTTGGTAGGCTATTAATTACTGCCTCAATTTCAGAGGCAGTTGGTTTGTTCAGGGACTCGACTTCTTCCTGGTTTAGTCTTGGGAGGGTGTGTGTGTGTGTCCAGGAATTTATCCATTTCTTCTACATTTTCTAGTTTATTTGCATAGAGATGTTTATAGTATTCTCTGATGGTAGTTTGTATTTCTGGGGGATCACTATATGAGACCAGAGACCATATCTACTTTGGCCCACTGTTGTATTTCTAGTTTTTAGAACAATGCTGTGGATATATTAGGACTGTCATAATTGTTTGGGAATAAAATTTGACAAAGATGGGACAAAGCAAAAAAGGGAGAGAAGACATGAGACATCTTGGCATATTTGACAATTTCACATATTCTGTATGGCTAGAAAATATGTTGTAAAATTCATTTTTGAGAGTAGTGGGAGATGATATTGGAAAGAAATGCAAAGGCTAGAATATGAAGAATATTACCCATTATGCCCAGAAGTTTAGACTCTATCCTGTAGCTTTGGAGAGCCATTGAGGGAATTTAAATGCAGATGTGACATGCTAAAATTTTATGTAAGATAGGATAGCCTGTTAACGTGTAGGAAGAAAAATTAGAAGTGAAATTAGAGGAATTGGTATGAATTGTGGGCCTATTTCAATAGTAAAGCATGGGAATATGGAGGCCTAAATTAAACTGGGGGTGCAAGTATTCAAGATCTGGTAAAATCAACAGGATTTGGTAACCAGTTGAGTTTGGAGTATATGGGAGAATGAGAAGACAGGATGAACTGTGAGTTCTGCTTAGCATTCAAAGATCAGTTGAATTGTACCCTCCTCCAGTTTAGTCCATCTTGCCACTGACTGGAATAAATTTCTGGTTTTTGACTCCTTATGGAATGTTATGTATATCTTTCTTATATTGCTGATTTTTTTTTTAACTAGTCTTATAGCTGTTTGTTTCCATGTCTAAAGTCCCTCACAAGACTGGAAGGCCTATAATGTAATATCTACCTGTTATCGTCTCTTCTATACTGAATGCTCAATAAATACACAGATTAATTAATGCCCAACATTTTTAATTACCTCCTGAAAAAAAAAATCCATACAGTTAAGCATGCGCTTCTCACATTTCAGTACTCCAAAATGAAACTAGTTGTAAATAGGTGAAGTTTAAGTGAAATTTTTTCAAAAGCACTTTAATTCTAAAAATTCAAAATTAGCAATTGCCAGAAAATATTCATAGGATGAAGTTTTAAAGTGAAGTCAGGCCATATTGTTTCCAAATTAAGATGGGAACTTACTATTAAAAATCTTCCACAGATTGAAAATGACTAATCAACATTAGGAAAATGAAATTGGAAGATCCGCCCTCATACTGTTTATGGCTAAAAATGTTTTCATGTTCATTTTTGACAGTGTTGTTCCAGTGTGAAAATTTCAATGATTAGAATGATTGGATTGAAAAAAATAAATAATTATCTAGTCTCTGCAAGATGATCTTGGGCCAATGCCTTGATTTCTGTCAATCTCCAACTCCAGAGAGGAGTCTGAGATGAGTCTTAAAGGATATCAAATTTGAGAGATGTGAAACTATAGAGCTATGTATTCTTTAGAAAGGTGGAACAGTGTGTACAGTAAAGGAATTAAACGTGCATTATTTCCATGGGTCCTGATTGCTCTAACCACCTATGAGTCTATGATTTTAAAAATCATTTTTAAATTTCAAAATCAAATTGGAATGTGTAACCTGTCAGTAAGTCAGTCCTCATCAGTAACCGTTACAGATAATAGGTGGACATTTATACCAAACCATATACAAAATAATTATCTTTCTTGGAGACTTAATTAACAGGTTTGAATTAAAAGACTTAAAAAATTAGATTGGTAGCACTGGTTGTTTTTAACTGTATTGGAAGAATCATTGTATAGGAACAGTGTTTACCTATGTATCTTCATATTAAGAAAGAGAAAACTTTTTGAAGAAACAGTTGTTTATATTTCAATGTGATTATATAATTTCAGTGGGTAAGTTTTAGGAGATGATGTAGAAAGGACATAGGATCTACATTTTACTATTAGCTTTGCCCCAACTAGCTACCAGGTAACCTCTCCAGGACTTGGTTTCCTCATAAGTAAAAGGAGGGGGTGGAATAGTCTGTTATGTCCCTTTGACCTGTGAAATATGGTGTCTGTGTCTGTCCATATTTGAAGAACATAGGGGATAAAATGACATTTAGTTGCATTTGATTAAAAGAACTAGCCTATTAGTTTTCTTATTTCAAATGTAAAGGAGAGTGATCAGCAAATAAAAACATGGTGCAAAAGAGTTAAATAATAAAATTAATAACATCATTAATTAATGAATCAATTGGCAATATTAGGAATACATTGATGTTAAATGACTCTAAAAATCTTGGACATCTCGAGCTGAATTATAACTACTTTATATGGTCCTGTGGTAATGAGTCTTATATTTTGAAGAATGTTTCTAGACTCAAATGCACAAATGAAAATTGTTACCTTTAACATAGTTACCTTGGGAGACTGAGCTCCTTTATTTATATCACATTACTTAGCACCTACTGTTTTGCACTGATGCTGCCATATTAAGTTGGAGGTAAAGTTGGGGGATTGTAGAAATCAGGAATCATTTTCCTCAAATTCTGGTTTGTAATTTTTTTTACTTTAATTCACTTTCATTTTGATTCTGAACCCCAATCATGTCTTACATTTTTTGTTCTTTCTTTCACTTTTGCCTTTTCTTCTTCTTTCACTCTTCAGAAAGAACAGAGAATTTAGTGTTGGCGAGACCTAGTTTAGAGTTCACTTCCCCTCACTTACTAGTAATAGGATCTTAATCAAGTCACATTTTCTCTCTGCACCTAAGTTTTCCCTTTTTTTTTTTTTTTTTTTTTGTAAAAATGGATATAATGCCAGTTGTCTAATTCCCTCATGGAGCATTTTTTAGTGGAGTAGGAAAACATCGATGCTCGGTAAACCATAAAGCAGTATGCAGATATAGACTTTATGACTTAATAAGACAGAGAGGTGTGTGAAAGAACACAGGTTTTAAGCCCAGATTCATCTTTATTCAATTCCTGCATTTGCCACTTACTAGTTTAGTGCAGTCTTAGTTTGTGAAATGTATATATAACATCTAATGACATCTCCTTCGTGATTGTAATGATGACATAAGGTAATCTTTATAAATCTCTGTGAGATAAACGGGGGTACCTTTTATTCCCATTTATTCTTAGATGAAACAATTGAGACTTAAAGAATTCAAGTGTTTTGTTTAGGGTTATACAGGTTGTCAGTTAAATAACCAGAATAAACTTAGTATTAAAATGTGAGTTTTGTTTTATGGATAAATTATATCAGGTAATTTCAAAGAAAGAGTTCCATGTATGTTTGGAGCACAAAATATACATTTGGAATATATGTATAGATGAGATCCATAGAAGGGTTACTTTGAAACATTCAGATTTATTTGTTCTTGTGCATTTCTTTGTTAACCACAAAAATTGACCAGTTGCTTTTTTTATTTGCAACTCATACAGATTTTAAACTGTGGTCTTATGTTAGTGACCTAGAGGAAGGCGAAAACTAATTGGCTCCCTTTTTAATTGTAGTGCTGGTTGGCTCATGAGGCCTAGATGTCACTATTACATGTGATGAACAATGAATACTAGAATTGTAAAAATGAGAGTTGATGGCTCCAATCACGTATTAACTCAGGACATATGGTGGGTTTTACCTCTAGTTTCACAAATTCCATTTGTCTGCTGCTTTTTGCTTTCTGTGTTACACTTAACTAGTAGTAACAGATTTTTTTTCCCCCTGTGGAAACTTTCTTGATTGTCAGTACATCTACAAGGACATAATCATGATATATTAAAAATAATCATGTAAATTATAATCACATTTTTCAGAATATTGCTAATGATGATGATTTTTCTTTAAATACTGATTGGGACTTTCTTGTCTTGGAATAAGGGTAATCATATCTAAATTGTTTTATTTAATCTACTTTTAGTTTAAATCCAGAGTTATAGCAAGGCTTGGTATTAATACCATGACAAGGAAGTAGTTTATGATTTTGCCTGGGAAAAAATTCTTCGGTTAAATTATGTTGAACTTCTTAAAATTTTTAAATTGATGTGATGTATAGTGGAAGATTTTACCAATTCATAGATGTATAAAATAAGTTACTGGCAAAGGAAATTATTTCATCTTGAGATTTAAGTGTTTCTAAAAATAAAAAGATATTGTTTAAAATGGTGAAAAATATATTTAGCCATGCCTTTTATGGTGACAGCGATAGAAGTACAAAGTTAAGTCACGCTAAAACATTTGTGTTAAAAAGCAATGCTTGTACATTTTTACCACATTTACATCTTTTTCTATTTTATGTCCATCCTCTAATTTTGATCAGAAGATTTCTTCCATGTTATTCTTTTAATAGCAGGCTAACTTTTATGAGGACATGATCAGAGGATGGGACTCAGCATGGTAGATAGGAGCCAAAAAATCAAAGCATAATTGCGTGCCCAGTTTCCGATCACTGTCTCTGAAATAAGTGGAAACATTCAGAGCAGGGAAATATATTCAAATCTATGACAGGAATTTCCCTTCTTATGTACTATGCACATGAACTTTAAGAAAATTGTATGTTTATGTATTTTTAAATCTAGCCAATAGACTTATGTTATTCGTCATTGTAGTCAATATTATTAGAGTAATTGTTTTTATTTTCATAACACCAATGAAGTTTGCTGAAAGGTCCCATTAAACTAAGAGCATAACTTGAAGGGAATATGTGGAGAATGTCCTGAGTTGCAAACTAGTCACAATCAACTAACTAGTACACACATGTATTTCTTATAATCCAGGTCTGGTTTCTTGCTCAGCTGTGACATGACTTTTCTCTTTGGAGTGTGGCCAAATAGCCAAGAAATAGATTCAGATTCAATTAACCATACTGTATATCTGGAATGAGCCAAGTATTGAGTGATATGTACTCAAGTACATCCTATCCTGTTGTCCTGGCAAAATTATTACTGGCAAATGTTTCACTCTTAAAAGTATTTTGATTTACACAAGAAATGATATGTTACCTTACCAATTAGGCAGGTGGTGATAGTATCTTCTTTTCTTCTTCATTTTCTTTTTAAATGCTAAAGACACTGGAATTTTGCAGCTTTAAGTAACGATCCCAAAGACATAAATACTTCATGTCAAACCTAGAATTTACCCTACGTGTTTTGACTTGAAAAGCTTTTTTTTTTCTTCTCAGTTCATATTTGTTATTTTGTTATTACAGATATAATCTGTAAGTTTGTCAGTTTTCAAGATTTTATCTGATTTGTCCTGTGCCTATTTATTATTATGGATGTTTATTCTCTCTATCTCTCTGTCTTTTCTCTTCTTGAGTATCATTTTCATAGAAAGCATTAAGAGAAATTGAGATAAAATGAGTCACACTAATTGTAAGCCATCTCCAAATGAGAAACTATTGAAAATGTTATTACCAGCTGGATGCTGGAAAGTATTAAAGAGCTGGGGGCACAACAGTGTGACCAGTTTGACCTTATAGAGAGAAATATAAATTTGTCTTGAATTAGCCAGTCTGTGTCAGAGGTTATTTTACTGATAGTCTGATCAGTTCTTTTAGACTGATCACTCATAATTGAGCCAGATCTCACTTATAACAAATTCAACCATAGGCAAAACCATTGTAATTATTTTCCTATTTACTGTCAACTCTGAAAATCATTGTGTGCTTCTAGAAATTGAGATAGTTGTCAAGAATAAGTTTTGTTTATGCTAAGTTGTAATTTTCTTTTTCTGTGTTTGCTAGATTTTTCTAGATATGACATTTGGTTCGGGAGGGCACACAAAAGCCATTCTACAGAAGGAGTCAGATATTGTTTTGTATGCCTTGGACAGAGACCCGACAGCTTATGCATTAGCTGAACATCTTTCAGAGTTGTATCCGTAAGTAATACCGTTGCATATTTATTTGATTTTCGTTCTTAATTTTACAGAGCTTGGCTTACCACTTTGAAATTTGTTCTGCTTTGCATGGGCTATATTTTACTCCATTAAATATTTTCTCAATTTTTTTCCCCAAAAATAATTAATGTAAGTGATATTTTTAGTGCCACTTAAAGTAATACTATTTTTCAGTTATCCTTTCTGAATCCATAAAAAGAAATACAAAAATGTCTTCCACTTACAAGACTGAAAATGTTTTGGAATCCATCCACAAATAATATTTTGACAATAACTCATAGTCAAAAAATAATTTTTAAACATTTTTATGAGTTTATTTCTAAGAATTTAGCAGAGTAAATAAGTATGTGAGAATTCTGTAGAACTCATGGGGACATATACATCAACATAATATACTTGTTTGCTTTGAATTTTCCGAAATTCACAAATAAATCTAGAGTGATCCACCCTTCTATCAGAAAAAGTGATGTATAACTAAAGAACTTTTTAAAAATATAAAATATTACATGAATGAGTGGTAAAACCATCTGCCTTTAAAGAAACATTTTGAATTAGGGAGTAGAGTTTACATGATTTGTTGTTTAAAGCCATCATTTTAAAAGAGAAAAATATCTTGGAGCTAAGATGGGTCTCTCCAAATACATAAAGGACTGTTTTCAGGAATGGGAAATTGTTTTATTCTGTCATTCATCAGAGACTGGAGTCAAGAAAATAGATGGGAATTTGAGAGGTAATTTTGAGTTGATGTGAACTATAGTTCCCATCAAAAGTTGAAGTTTTGACTTGATGTGGACTAGAGTTTTTACTAGTTGTAGCTATTCAACAGCAAAATGGTCTCTTTGATGAAGTTCCAAAAATATGACCATGGAAAACTTTAATTAGACACTAAGAATAGAAAGTTTAATCCGTTATCTAGAATAGTATTTACAGTTTCTTTCTGGTCCCAAACTCTTTGCAAATCTAATGAATGTGATTAACTCTCCCCATAAAACTATATATAAATACACATAAGCTTTTGTTTGCAAGATCACAGAATTTATGGAGTCCCTGAAGCCTACCATTTGACCCCAGATTATTTCATTTCTTCCAAGAATAATATGAAGATGTGGTTTAATTACATGGTACTAATTTTTAATATTTTAAATCTATCTGTCTTCTGCAGTGTAACTTAGATGTACCTTCTTTAATAAGATGTTTTATTAGAGCATTCATATTTGTGAAACATTGTATGAGTTCACTTGGTTATGATGTGAACATGCATGAAGTATAGACCTCTTTTATACAGCAGTCCCTTTGTACTTGTGGAGAAGTGGATACCAAAATCCATGGATGCTCAATTCCCTTATATAAAATGGTGCAGTATTTGCATATAACCTACACACATCCTCCCATATACTTCAAATCATCTCTAAGTTACTTACCTAATACAAAGTAAATACTGTTTAAACAGTTGTTATGCTTTATTGTTTAGGGAATAATGACAAGGAAAAAAGTTTTGTACATGTTCAGTACAGATGCACCTATCTTTTTTTATGATCTGCAGTTAGTTGAATCAATTGATGTGGGATCCACAGATAAAGAGGGCCAGTCATATTTTACTGTCATAGAAGAACTGAATTTTCCTAAGATATTGTTGTTTCTTAAGGCAATGATTCCCAATCCAGTGATTTCAATGGCTCTTATTCCTTTAAACACTCCACTTTCTCAAATGTAGCTTAAAGTTTATAAATTTTACCATGTGTAATTTTTTTTAACCTAACAGGAACTATCAGGCTGTATATTCTTTTTAGTTTATAGATGTGGAAACTATTAGCCAGAGAGATGAAGTGATTTGCTAGAAGGCATAAGTGACTTTATGGGGACAGACCTGGGACATGTATTCTAATCCCTAGCCTCACAATCTCATTTTATTAAATATTACTGCTTTGGCTCAAATCTTGAGACTTTTTTTTACTTCATTGACAAAATGATTTCTTTGTCAAACAAAATAAATTAGATAAGAAAAAGGAAGCAGATCAGAGTAAGCCGTGAAGAAGGAATTAATACAGATAAAAGCTAGAATCAAGGAAACTATAAACAAAAAAAAAAGAAAAAAATTGAAAGGATAAAGAAATCACAAGAGATCAGTCTTTGAAAATAGCAAAATCACTTTTGAGCCTGATTTCTAGAGCTAAAACGTGTGATTAAGATTGAGAAGGAAGACCAACCATAGACACAAGATAAGTTCATCATAAGATAATAAAACTGCAACTCTCTGGTAACTTGCAAAACCTAGATGAAATAAATGATATCCTAACAAAATATAAATTATTAAAACTTGATTAATAGTTATAAAATTTGAATGTCATCACCATAATAGAAATCAGAAGGTAGCTGAAGTATATAGAAAAAAAACACCCTGACCAAATGGATTTGCAGTTATTTAATTCTTAAAAAAAAAAAAAAAAAAAAAAAGAGGAAATAGCAATGCCTTTTACCCTAATCCTGACCATGGTAAATTTGGAAAATTATTCCCGTTAATATTATGAATCTAGCATAATTTTAATACCCATCTTTTTTTTTTTTATTGGAGACAAGTTTTCACTGTTTTGCCCAGGCTGGAGTGCAGTGATGCCATCATAGCTTACTGCAGCCTCTGCTTCCTGACCCTTCTGCCTCAGCCTCTCAAGTAGCTGAGACTACAGGCATGCACTTGTCTAATTTTTTATTTTTAGTAGAGATGAGGTCTCCCTATGTTGCTCAGGCTGGTCTTAAACTCCTGAGCTCAAGTGATCATCCCACCTCAGCCTCCCAAAGGACTGGGATTATAGGCATGAGCCACCATGCCTGGCCTAATACCAAATCTTGATCGAGATAGTATAAAAAGGAAAAATGTCTAAGTTTGCTGAAGTATAGAAATATAAAAATTGGAAAGGAAATACTAGTATGTCTAATTCACCTTTCATTTAATTAAAATAGTAATACCTATGGCCTAATGAAGTTTATTTCATGAAGATGGAATGTTCCATGTCAGGTAGTTAATCAATGATAGATTGATAAGCATGACAATAATCAACTAGCTATTCTTATTAAAATTTCATTTAAGGAAACTACTTAAATGTAAAATATTCTCAATCAAGGACAAGCAGTATTTTCCTAAAATGTGAAGTACTATAACTATTTAAGACAAAATTAGGATGTAAATAGGATTTAACTTCTATAAATAATATTTCTCAATATTTTTTCAAGATCTGACAAAGTCTAATTAGAATATTCTTCTTATAATGATTTACTGAATAGTTAAAAACCCCAAATACTTATAAAATTAATAAGATGATGTTTAGCTAAAAATTTAAAACTCTATTCAGAATAGAAGAACTCTAGGGACAACAAGAAAGTCAGCCATTTCCTTTCTATTATAAGGGTCACAGCTGATACCCTTATAACAAAGAGAGGTTGACAAGAGAAAAGAATAACAAATTTATTTGATCATAGTTTTACATGGCACAAGGTCCTTCAGAAAGAAGATGCAAAGATATAGCGAGAACTATCCATTTTTTATGTTTAAATTCAATAAAGTATGGAGAGCATGTAGAGCTATGATTGGACAAAAAGGATATATGGTCTAACACTAACTGGCTGAGTTGGGGGAACTCAATAAGGTCTCTCTATGCATCATTCCTTTCTCCTGGGTATGAAGGTAGGACTCCTGTGGAATGAGGGTCTTAATTTCTTTAGGGTCATCTATTCTGTTACACAGAAAGAAGTAGGGGAAGTTAGAGTAGTATTTTAGGCTTTGAAGCTGGCTTTGGAGAAAAAAGGTTCTGGTTTCTATGGGGGAGGTTAGAATAATATTTTGTGCTTTAAATCTGGCTTTGGAGGAAAGGGATTCTGGTTTCTATGACCCATGTTGGGGAAGAGGGATTCTAGCGTGGCTTGTCTCTAAGGAAAATGAGAGACAGGAGGGAAAGAGGTGGTCAGAAGGTAACTTTGCTTCTGAGGCTGCTTCTTAGGCTTTCACTTGGGGCTATTGCTTTCTGAGCCCCAGCAGTACCTAGAAAGGGAAATGGGAAAAAATATTCTATTCACAAAAGCACCTAAAATTATATAAAATATTTAGTAATAAATTTAACAAAAAGCACACTTCCAAGTGGGAAAACTATAATTTTTTGAAGGGCATACAAGAACATTTGAACAAAAGGGAAGACATATTTGAGGTAGAGAGAATTAATATTATAAAAAGAGGATGGAGTGAAGAGGATCATGCCTGCAACCCCACCACTTTGTGAGGCCAAAGCCAGAAGATCTCTTGAGCCCAGGAGTTAAGAGACCAGTCCTGGCAACATAGTGAGACACTGTTTCTTACAGAGAAATGGTGGTGCGCACCTGTAGTCCCAGGTACTCAGGAGGCTGTGGTGGGACTCAGGAGGTTGAGATTGCAGTGGGCCCTAGTCATGCCATTGCACTCCAACCTTGGTGACAGAGCAAGATCCTGTCTCGATGGATGGATGGATGCATGAATGCATGGATGGATAGACAGATCAGAAAGAATACAAATAAAAAGAGCTAATACTCCCAAAATTCATATATACATGTATTGTACATGTAAATTACTTTGTTCATTAAATTTGGATGATGTGATCCTTAGTTTATATGGGGCAAAAAGTGACAAGATGTTTTTTTAATTAAAAAGTAAGAGGAAACCTGCCTTACTAGATGTAAGATTACACGATAAAATCACTGTAATGAATCAATACAATATTGATACAAGAATAGGCAAGTGGATTAGTGGAGGAAATAATCCAAAAATTGATTCTGCTAAATAAAGGCATTTAATTGAAGATAAAAATATTTTAATTCATTGAGAAAATGGTGCATTATTAAAAAATGATGCTGTTACAATGCCTGTCAGATTTGAGGAAAATAAAATTGACCCATATTAAAATTTGGATTCAAGAAAAACTTCTAGATGGTGTAAAAAATTTGTGAAAATTTGAATATACAAGTTCTATGAGAAAATTGGAGAGACTATATACACAATCTAGGAGTGAGAAACTTCTTAAGACTAGAAATCATAAATCTGTAAATATGTTTATGTAATTTTAAAAAACATAAAGCAAGAATAGTTTGTTAATTTCTAACAGCTAATTTGAAAAATAAATGTTAGTAATATAGAAGATAGGAAAAAGATTGGTATCTATTATATAGGATAAGTTCTTACAAAACTAGAGAGCAGACAACAAAACATACAGAAGGGTGATTCATAGAAGATTAAACTGAAAGGATGCTCCAATTCAGTAGCAATAATGAGAGCAATCAAAATAATAATGGTGCAATACACTAAAAAGCATAATTTTGCTAGTGAGGATATGCAGAAAAAGATACTTTCATCTAATTTGGGTGGACATCTTTTAATATAAAGCACATAATCTGCCTAGAATCTATTCCATCTAAGTAAAAGAATATCTAAGGAAACATGTTTTTACATTTCCTACAAACTTTATACATACATTGCTTGTGTGTATATAATCATGGAGAACTTGAGAAAGACAGGATTAACAATTGAGGGACGTTCAGGGAAAGAGAAAACAATGATTAAGAAAAACCCAGAGATTTTATGATTACATCTCTGCATATTTATGCAAAATAGAAAATTCAGAGTAATGCTATATATATAATTTGTTCATATCCACATATATAGTAGTAAAATAAAGTATGCATGAGAGAGAAAAACACACATTTGTGTTTGGGAGTATTTCCGGGAATAATGGATAGATGGATAGCTGGTTGAAAGGGTAGATAGATAGATTACATATCTTCGTAAAAGTATTTATGTAATTGCAACCTGTAGCAGAGCACACAATGAAACATTTCGTCATTTTAAAGTAAACACCTTTTGAAGAAATATAGTAATTTTTTTCTTTTATTTATTTTGCTATTATTCTAAAAGAGGAGTTAAGTTTCTCTTAAAAAAAATCCCTTGTCCTTTACTCTGTCAAAACTAAGTCAGAAATAGAAACTAACATTTTTACAGAAAACTGAGCAATTCATGGGAAGGCTGAGTTTTAGGCTAACCCATTTTAGCTCTTTCAGAAAAGATGACATGTCAGATCACCTGTTGTTTGAAGACTGAAACTTTTTGCTATTGCCTCTGAAGACTGTATAAGAGGAAACACATTTAAATTGGAGCAGTGAGGTGTTGGTTGACTTTTTAATGTAGTGGAAGATGGATATTGGAAGACAATTTTAAAAACCAAAGTTTTTTATCTTCTGAATTTAGGAATAATACATACTATGTATACTAAGTTTACAGAATATAGATATGTATAAAGAAAATAAAAAGCATTCCATCATTTTACTATAATTTTAAGTGGTTTCTAAAAAGATAATAAGCTGTTATTTTCAACATTTCATAAAACAAGCTATGTGTACTGGGGTAAATTTATAATAGAAAAATATAAACTCACCCATAATTCTACCACTTTAGGTAATCAGGGTTAGTGATTTTGTGTATTTCATTCCATGTTTCTGGTCGTCAGTATTTCATTATGTATACTCCTTCCTGTTTGAATTTTTTTGGGGCACTTTCACTTTTTGTACTTGTAAAATGTTAGAATATCATGGCAAAGTTTAAAATCCATTTTGATTAATTGTATTAAATGCATAACTGCCTTATAAAGAAATGACATCTTTATTCTGTATCGCAATCCAGAAGCCTGATATATCTTTCCACTTAATCTGGTATTTTGTGTTTCTTAGTTAATTTTTTTCTAAATTAAAATTATAAAATACAGGAAAGTACTGAGAAAAAATTTAAAATAATTCATAGAACTAACACCAGTGTAAACAAGTTGGAATACTTCCTTCTAATTACTTTGGTTATCTATGCATATATGTTCATATATGACACATGTATATATATTTTGCTAAATGGAGTCTACTTATATATTATCAGCACATTCCTCTTTAATTAAATTATTTTAAAACACGATTTTATTGATTGTAGGGTATTTTTATCATATAATTGTAACTTAATTTATTAAAACCCTAATTCTTATATACTCTTATCTATATTCATATAGTTGATGATTTAATAAGCAGCAAATATCCGATGTGTTTTGGGCAAGCAAATCTGAGTGTGTTTTCTGTAAAAGGGTAATTATATCAGGATACACCGTTGTTACCTTCTTTTGTATTTTTAATTTTTGTGTTTTATTGAACTTTTATAATTTCTTATGTCCATTATATATATTTGATTTTACCTCTTCACTAGTGATTTAATGACATTCCTTTTATTTTTTTAATTTACTCATCACTGACTTTAGTATTTTTTAAGATAAAAAGTATTTAAATACTTTTTTAAGTATGCTTTTAAAATAATATTTATTGATTAACCACTGTCATGTAAGGTGATAAAGTAATACTCCTTTATTTGTTTTTCTTCTTCTTCTGCTACCCTACTCTTTGGCTCTTTAAATACTATCTTGGGATTTAGATATTAATGTCTACTCTTATGATAACTGTTAGTTAGCATTTACATTTTTGGCTGTATTATCTAAAATAATTCTTTATAGTTAGGCCATTTTAATTTATTTCAATGAGCCTACTAGCTGTTTTATAATACTTTCAGTTCCATTTTTCATTCCTTATGTGGGTTCATGTCTCAGTCAATTGATTACATCTTTAAGTAGTTTTTCTGTAAACATGCAGAAAGGATACATCTGAGCTTTTGTTTACCTGAGAAAACAGTGTTTTTCATGCCTTCTTACATTTGCAATGACTTGATAGAGTATAGAATTTGGGGAATTTTATTGATATCACTTATGTTCTTCTGGTTGTAGTATTGTGGAGAAGTCTGAGGTCAACCCAGTTTTTTTTTTTTTTTTTTTTTTTTCTGTTTCTTGGAAATCTGTTTCTCACTTGTTCTTTTCACACCCAGGCTGGATGCTTATTAGATACAGTTCTTTGAAAATTTTTGATATTTATAAATAGTACTAAGAAATATTACTGATTGGTCACTTTTAGTTAATTTTCTGTATACTCCATGAACAGTTTTTGTCCTGTGGATCAGGTCTTTCGTCTACAAAGATGACTTTTTGTTTTAGTAACCTCTCTACCCTTATTTCTGTTTTCTGCCCTGTGAGCCTTCATTATTTGTTGGTTAGATATATATTATCTATCCCACATGTGTTTTATTTAATCTCTTAGTGTTTTCAGCTATTTTCACTTTACTGCAGTATTCTGCAAAATCTCTTTGAGATTATTCTCTGGGTTAAGGATTTTATTTTCTGTAGTGTTGTTTATGGTTTTTACTGTCAATATTGTTCAAGTTTTAATTCCGCTACTTAGAAGTTATCTTTGCTTAAAATCTTTTCTTATTTAATTTGTTGACTTTCTCCTTTCTGCCAAATTATTTTTATTTCTTCTTCTGTTATCGTTTCATTTCCATATTTTCTTTGTGAACAGAGTATATACATCAAGGAATAGGTTCCTTCTGGTGCTCTCTTGTGTCTCTGAGGCAATGGGTGTGAGTGGAACATTCTTAACCTTTTTCCTAACTCACTCCACAGCCTTCAATCAGGGTTCAGACTTACATTTGGTAAGAAGAGTTAGGTTTTCTGTATTCTGCCATATCCTTGGGGACTACTTTTAGTGATTTATACTATTTGAACTTCCATTGTTTTTTTTTGTTTTCAGAAAAGATTAAACAAACAAATTATATTACTGTGGAGCAAAAAGAGGGAAGCCAGCTAACATAGTAATATAATTAGAGAGTTATAAAACTATTTATTCATATGATATGATATATTCTAAACTACCCACATTATCTAAGTTGTGTAGTCTTATTTTCTAGCACTTGAAGTTTATCATTTTCCTTCTCTTTCTTTTAAGCTGCCATTTTTAATTTTCGGTCATATTTACACAGGAAGCCAGAGCAATGGCAAGTCTAGAAATCAGCATCAGGTTTGCTGCTTGTATTCTTTCTACACCACTACAATGTTATTCAAGAAGCAATTTAGTCACATTGTTTAACAGAGTCAAGACTGAAACCCAGGCATTTTGACCCTAAGGCCAGTTTTAAAATCTTATAAAAGAATACATGATCTTAAACAGCCCTATCAACCTAAAATTTAGACTTTTAGGATTAGATATGAGACACAGTTGTTATTAATCTTACTAACCATGGGAGGTCAGTTCTGTCATACACTGTCAAAAGTGAAAGAATTTTCACAAATATAAACAAGCATGAAAAAAGATATCTTGCAAAAATTAACTAGACCATTTTGAACTATTGATGATGATCTGTTACCTGTTCATTATTTTTGGTAACACAAACATTACTAAAACAGGATATTGTATTTTGCCCCATTTAATATTATTAAATATAACCTTTGCTCAGGAGATGTTAGCCTTGTAAGCTGAAGCTGTTTGTTTGAGGAGGTAAAACTTGACTCTAGTCTACCAAACATAGTCCCAAGACTTGAGGAATATATGTTTATTCCATAAACTTGTATTGTACTATCTACTTTTCAGGCAATCTGCTAGTTCTGACGGTTCCAGAGGGATTAAGACCTATAGCTATGCCTTCATAGAGTTTACAATGTAAGCAGAAATTAGATAGAAAACAGATAATTTTACAACTAGTTATTTAATTAAAATTGTGATCATGGCTATGAATGAGTAGATCTAAAGAATATGATATCAGGATCTAATCTAGTTTAGAACTTCTAGGAAGACTTCCAGAGTATGTGAATTCAAGTTAGAACCTGAAAGATCAATGATTGTTAGCTAGGTGAAAGAGGGAGGGATGATCTGGCAAGAGAGAGAATTGAGGTGTTGAAAACAGAATATTCAAAGATCTTTGGCAGAACTGAGAATGGCATATTGAAAGAACTGTAATGTGAATGGATGATAGAAAGGGAGAGGAATGGCCAGAGTGGTAAGTTAGGGCTAGGCTATACAGGACCTTGTTAGGGATTTTAGACTTCATCTTAAGAACAAAGGGAAAGCACCAAAGTTTTTGAAACAGGGAACTGACATGATCATATTTGCATTTTCAAAGGAATAGTCTTTTTGTTTGTGTGAAGAATGGGTAGGAGGAGGGCAAAATTGGGAAGGATTCAGTGAGATCAATTAGAAGGCTAGGAATTGCTGCTGTATCTGAAAACTGAGGATAGTTGGTCCTAGATTTTTGTTTCCTGATCATTCTATTAGAAATTCTACTTTGTCTTAATGATCTCTGGCTTCCTGTTTTAATGGTATTCTAAATAATTAAAACAATTTTTTTCCAAGATAAAAGTATGTTTTGTGTTTATAAGTGAAACTGAAGTTAATATTATGACACTACATTTTGTGAGACCCTCAAGAATTCCCATTCTTCTGACTTAGCCAGTATAAGGAAGGAGACAAGGAATAAGTTCAGTCTTACCGTGTTCTTAAGTCCAGCGTGTATTTTTATTCTCACAGAAGACTTTCGGTAATTATCTTTTTCTCAGAATCTCCTCCCTTGTGTGTAATCAGTAAGGCTCTTTCATGTCTACCTCAAGGCTTACCCGCTTTAGTATCTGACTGCTCTTTTCCTTCTTTTCCATATAACTCTGTAACCAGACTGCTAAGCTTTTTTTAACTTCAACTCTGCTATTTACTCAGTATAAAACTTTGAATAGGTTACTTAACCACTCTGCTACTCAGTTTTCTCATCTTTAAAAATGGAGATAATAATAGTACATACTTCCTAGAAATAATAGGATTAGGCTTAGAACACTGTCTAGCATATCTTTTTAATGAGTCATGAAATCATTTTGTTGGATCCTGATCAGAGTTTAATGGAATGGAATAAGAATATCATAGAACATCATATGAAGTTAAATTAAGTATTGTTTCTAATGAAAGAATTTTATGTATACATATATACATATACATATGTATTGTAAGTTTCTGTATATATGTGACTGCAGTTAAACTTATTGTTGACTATGTGTCTTGATCAAAATTTTTTGAAAACCACCATGCTATTTGACTATATTCCACATATATTGTTCATGTTGTATATTAAATGTTCATTGAAGAAAAAAACTATGTCTAACATATGTCATATCCCTGCTTGGATATGTTATTTTTTAATTTTTAATTTTTTGCCAAAAACTTTGCAGACTTACAAGGTATCTGAAACTTTATTCCTAGCTGGTTCCTCCCTCTTTGAACTCATCTGGATCTGGCTTATTTCAAATATCCATCCCCACAGGTGAGAAAGTAGTTTAGATTTTAGAATCAAACAGTCTTGATTTAGAGTCTTAGTTCTGCCTCTTTCTAGCTATTAGATTTTCAGATCAATGACTTAATCTTTCTAAGTCTGTATTTTTATACCTTTAAAATGAGGTACTATTAATACCTACCTTATGGGATGTTATGAAGATTGAATAAGTTTATGCAATTAGATTGTATATCATAAAATTGTTTAATAAATATTAGCTATAGTTGCTTTGTTAGAATTATGTAGGATAATACATAGTTATATTAATTATTATTGTCATTATGCTAAGATTTTGGAAAGTTTCACTGGCATACACCAAGATGATGATTGGCAATTATTTCCTGTCTTTACCTGCTTGGTTCCTTAATATGCACAGATAGAATTGTTTTAAGATTTGAGGCTTGGGACACCATTCAGCTTCTCTCACCTTGCAAAGTACTGTGGCATCTGCCTTTTGTTATAGACTTTCTTCCCTTGTCAGTGTAAATACTGAAGGCTATATCTGTGCAGTGGTCTGAATATTGGTGTCTCCCCCAGATTCCTGTGTTGAAACCTAATAGTATTAAGAAGTGAGGTCTTTGGGGAAGTGATTAAGTTATGAGTGTTCTACCCTCACGAATGGAATTAATGCTCTTATAAAAGATTGCAGGGAGCTGCTTTGTCCTTCTGCCATGTGAGGACACATCTTATCTGCTCCCTTTTAAGCAGAACACATGCCCTCACCAGACACTGAATCTGCTGGCATTTTGATCTTGAACTTCCCAACCTCTAGAACTATGAGAAATAAATTTCTGTTTCAATAAATTACCCAGTCTAAGATGTTTTGTTATAGCACCCTAAATGGACTGAGACAGCCTGTAATAGTTACAGATACTCCTGCACTGAGCTGTATTATTGTCTTCTTTTAACCCCAGACTTACTTTTTATTGATTGTGGTTTTTCCACACTTCTTGGCTTTAGATAAAAATAACTAATATCATACAAATGTCATCAACCAATCAGAAGTTCTTTCTTATCTGTCTTCTATTATTTGACTCTCTTCTATATTCATATGCTGCTGGATTTCTGAAAGCTACTTTTTTCTCAGTAAAGAAGGTACAAGATTTAATTTTTAGCCATTTCTTGTTCTGAAGCCTGAAAATTCTGCAAGGCTAAATCTTGAGTCACCTTCATTACCTGTACATTTAAATTCATTGTTGACTCTTTAGCTTATTACTGACATGAGGAGACAGAATCTGTAAGTATTTATTTTAAATAAACTCTTTGTCTTTTGACAAATACAAATTTAACTATAGACCTATATATTATTATTAACACCTCTGCATCCATTCCTAAGTACTGTTATATATTTATTCTTAGAATATTTGGCTTAAAAGTTTGAAAACTGATTCATGAAAGTCAACGTGTATATTTGAAATGTATATGATATTTATATTATGATAACTATGAGAAAATGAATTACCTCTTCACAAACTTGAGATAATCCATTTTTATTGCCTACGTCATTTGAGCATATCCATATGGTACAGGATAAGAATAGCAGCTTGTTCAGTACAAGAATGACTATACCTAGAAAGACTTCATTTTATCTTGGGTAAATAATACATATTTAGAGATATATTTTATTACATATGAGAAAATTTTAGTAGAACCCTTCATGTTTGGGCTTCTGAGTTATTAAAAGAATGAAAACAATAGTTGTATTTTCTCTAAATCATCAACTAATTAAATCAAATGAGTTTGCTATAATTACATGTATAATCCTCCTGTTCTCGACACCCCCATTTTTGCCTGATATTTAAAGTAAAACTGAGACAAACAGCTGCTGGATTGGATTATCTACTTTAGTATTTTATTCCTTTTTTCCTGAGAGAATACAATCCAAATTTAATACACAGTTCAATGTACATTTTAGTGCCTGCTGTGTATGGGGAAATAGACTTGGCGTGGGGAATGCTCAGAAGCTCAAGATAACGCCTCTGTACCACAAGATAGAGCTCATTATCTAATAAAGAGACAAGTAAACCTCTATGAAATCAGATAAGTAAATCTCCTTGCAGGGAAAATACTAAACACACTCTAAATTCAAATTTAAATTATTTGAGGAATATACATTCTTATTTTCTCTGTTAGCATAGTTACTCATTTAATTCAATTCCAGACACTGTTTTGGGGCAGATATTAAGTCATATTCTGGTATTACAGCTGGATAAAAAGGTCAACATAATGCCTTCTTACTTTATCAGGAAAGATAGATAATTAACAAGTATTTATTTAAGATAAGTGTCAGGACCCAAAAACATTAAATACCAAGGCAATATGCTTTAAATAGCATGGAATAACTATGTTATTTAAATAAAATACCATTACAACAAATAATTACAAGAAGGAAGAGTACTCATTATATAGGACACATTATGGACATTTCATCGGACAAATAAAATAATAAGATATCGCTGATTAAGATATCATTGATCGGCCGGGCGCGGTGGCTCAAGCCTGTAATCCCAGCACTTTGGGAGGCCGAGACGGGCGGATCACGAGGTCAGGAGATCGAGACCATCCTGGCTAACACCGTGAAACCCCGTCTCTACTAAAAAAAATACAAAAACCTAGCCGGGCGAGGTGGCGGGCGCCTGTAGTCCCAGCTACTCCGGAGGCTGAGGCAGGAGAATGGCGTAAACCCGGGAGGCGGAGCTTGCAGTGAGCCACTGCACTCCAGCCCGAGCTACAGAGCAAGACTCCGTCTCAAAAAAAAAAAAAAAAAAAAAGATATCATTGATCAAGTTAAGTTAGCTATTCAATGACTACTTCTATAAAACAGACTTTTTTTCCTATGGTAAAATTCTTACAGTTTTCAATGGTGCACCATTACTTTCATAATAAAGTTAAACTTTTCTACTTACCACAGGAGGCCATTGAGCATATGGCCTTTCTTTTCTTTAGAGTCATCTCTTATAACTTTACAGCAGTCTTCTCATACCCTCCTTGAAATCTAAACTACTTTCATATTAACTCACAATGTTTTGTCATACCTCTCTTCATGTCTATGTGCTGTTCATTTACCTATATCTCACCCCACTTATGTTTCAAGACTTAGCACTATTATCTCTGCAAAATCACCCAGATATTTCCAAATTGATTAAAATTTTTCTCTTCTGTTCCTTGGCACACCCTGTGCTACCTTTATCCAAGCTTTTCATCATTCTCTTGGTTTACTTCCATATATTATATGCTCCTTGAAGTGTTGCTATGTCTTAACAGACTTTGCACTTTCAAACTTTGTATAGTCCCTGGCATATAGTACATGCCCAATATCATATGGATGGATGGTTAGATGAATAAATGAATGGATGATTTTTTTCATTTTCTATATCAAATGTATAAAATAGAAATTAGATATAATAGGCTGAGTTTATCTTAATTTGCATTTTACAATGTAAATAGAACCTTTAAAAATATCCACACTACTCTTTAAAATATGTTATAAGTCTAGATCTAAGTTCTAGAGAGAATTGTGGAGTAAACTGTAGATTTACTTCCTCAGTAAATATTTATATAGAAATGTTAAGTGATAAACCCTGATTAGATATACCATATCATATCTTCCAATGAGCTCAAATCCTTACTACTAGCTTTTACTATGGAGAAACTAGTTTTCAGTACTATTTCCACTTGCAGTCCTGTGCCAAGGGAATCTGTATGGGAATTATGTATATTATCACTAGAAAAAAGATGCTTGGATACTCTATATTATAAATAAACTTTATTTTTGAATAATGCTAGTCTCTGTTCACTGAATCTAAAAAATTCATATTTGTCATGCAGACTCCTATTTATAACATAAAATTAATCATTTCTTTGAAAGAAAAAAGGTATACTATAGAATATTTAGTTATGATGTAATAATTAAAGATATTAGGATTCATGGAATAATTTTAAAAGTATTTTTTATATGAACACTTTTATTTATTTTGTATCTTGTAGCAGTTTTCATATCAGCAAGTATATTAAAAGGAACATATTGTGTGCAATGTGTAGACTCAGTGTAGGATTGTCTATGCTAAAATTTTGCAATGATATTGGTTAATTGCTAGATTTCAGGCACCTTTCTAACATCCTTTTTAGTGAGTGTGAAAGGGTTTATTTGTAAGAGATACTGCTACTGGCAGAATTTTATCTTTTTCTCCTGGAATCTCAACAGCTACTCCCATGTTATAGGCATCCCCAGAAAGCTCGTCAAAGGATTTCTACCCACACTCTGAATATCTAACAGAGCTTGACCCATTTTTTTTTCTCTTATTAATATAGCAGCATACACATCACGAAGAAAAATAGAGTAAGAGTTAGTCTAAGCTTGGAATTTCAAAAAGTTATCTACCTGTATGCAAGGAATTGAAGTGGACAACAAAATTTGCCTTTTTTTTTTTAATTAAAATTATGCGTTAGCAATCTAATCACATTAAGGAATCACATCTAATTTCATGAATATAGTTTTATTTTTAGTGGCTTAAAATGTACATTTGTGTTCTTAAATGCAGTGAATATAAATGCCAAAAATGGAGTGCACTATAAATCAGGAGTTCTTTGTACTCAATTTTTAGGACACAATGTACTGCTTAATAACATAGATAATAATTAAAAGAAGACTAAAACTTTGTATAGTAATACTAGTAGAATCCTTTGGAAGTAATCAGGATAGTTATGAGACAGAATAGGAAAATATATGTTTAAAGTAATTTTGCTTGTATAAATGATTACATTTCTTTGTTTGTGTAAACCATTAGCTTTTTTTGCTTTCCTTGTGAGGAAAACCAAGTACTCATGTATAGACTGTGGCTAATTTTTTTTTAACTTAAAGGATAAAAGTCTTTCTGGAATACAACACTACATTGTTTTCCCTCTTAAGTCTCTATTGTAGGGCAAGTTACTCCAAGCCTCAGTCACCTCATCTTCCTTATGGTGAGTGAGGTATAAGTGATAAAATAATAATTATTTGAATAAATGCTGATTATTGTTACCATAACAGTTGTTTCTCCTGCTTTTATTAATTTGGAATCAGTCACTTAGCTAACATCCAAGTACAAATACATGAGTGGTGAGGAATACTTCTACTTTGTAGTTATGCCATCAGTTGTCTATATTCACTTTTTTGAATTCTTCTCCCTCCATTCTTTCTTAGACTCTCCCAGATAAGGCCTTCAACTGCCCCACCCCACAGCTCTACCAAAACTCCTCTTGTCAAAGACTCCAGTGATATTCGCAATGCCAAATTCAGTGGTTAGTTCTCATTTCTGAACTTAGATAAACACATAAGCCATCAGCATCATGTGCCATAGTTGACTACTTCCTATTCCTTCAAATGATTTTATTTGGATTTTTTTTTTCCTGTCTCTACTGTTCCTTCTCAAGCTCTTCACGTGTGCCTGCTCCTTTCCCCCTAATATTTGTTGTTCTTCAGGGCTCATTCTACAGGCCTCTTTTCTATTTACACTCGTTCCCTCAGTAATCTTGCCTAGTTTCAGAGCTTTAAAAACTATCTACACATTGATGATTCCAGATTTTTATCTTCAGTCTTTTCCATCCAGCTGCTTAGCTGGCATTTCCACTTAGCTGGCTAATAGAAATCTCAGATGTAACATGTTTAAACAAAACTTTTGATCTTTTCCTCAAAACATGCTTTGCCCTGATTCCAACCCATCTGTAAGGGCAATTCTGTTTTTCTATGTGCAAAATAAAATTCTTTTAATAATAAAAAGGAATACTCATCCTTTTTATATGCCAGTACAATTCTGTTGGAAATCCCATTAACTCTACCTTCAAGGTGTATATGAAATCTGACCCTTCGTATCACCTTAGCATTACCACCCTGGTCCAGGCCACCATCATCTCCTAATTGGAGTTTTGTCTTTTGACTTGTCTTCCAGCTTCTGCCATTAAAATACTTCTATAGTCTGTTCTCAGCCCCAGGACAAGTTATCCTTTTTAAAAGCAAATTATATCATGTTTTTCCTCTGCTATGTTGACCGCTGTTTTTTTACCCTGTTTTTTTACTCTGTTTTTGTACTCCTAGCATGTTTACACTTCAAAGCCATTTCCTCTTCCCAGATGTTCTGTGGCACATTCCTTTATTTCTTTCAAGTCTCTTCTCAAATGTCTTCTGTATACTTCTAAGTCTCTTCTGTATACTTTATATAGAAAGTATCAAACTTAGAAGTCAACTCTAGTATTTTGTAATTCGTTACCTTTGCTTTATATTTTGTTCTACAGCATTATCACCCTTTGACATAGTACATATTTATTATAAATAATAATTACTAGTTTATTGTTTATTTACCCGAACTAGAATATAACTACCATGACAGTAGGAATATTTTTCCCTTACTGATATAGATCTAATACCTATAACAGTTGCTGGCCATAATAGGGTATCAATAAATATTTGTTGAAGAAGTAAAGGGATCAATCAAGCAACAAACATAGCAAGTAAAATAGAAGAGATGCCCACAATCTATTGCATTATAAATGATGCAGTTGCAAATATTCTTTAAATAAAGCTGCCCTGTAATACTTGACTTTTCATGAGCTGCTTCAGTTTCATTAAAACTAAGTAAATTCATATAACACATTGATTCGTTCATTCAACTGTTAAGTATCATGTAAAGATCAGCTATACTTTGTTCGTAAGTATTTGTTAAACGAGAAAAATGTACTTTATGTAACAGTTATATAATCTACAAAGATTTCTGAATAATCAAGGATTTTAATATAGGTGTCTTTTATATGGATTAGACTATGAAACTATAGTTGTAGAAATAACAATAGCTAACAAGATTTCATCAAAACTTAATCTCTAATGTGCATTCACATTCATATATTTCATTTGATCATCACATTGTGTAGAATATTAGGATTAAATGTAGGATTAGGATTTCTATACCAGTTTTTGAGGTGAAGTAACAGAGATCCAGTCATACAGCAAATAGCTTGTTCTACTAGGATTAAAATCTTAAATTTATGCCTGAGAGCTTAGTGCTTGTTCCTTTAAAATACGCCTAAACTTTTAAATGATTGATCTGCATTGATGTATTGGCAATCTTTTAATTTGTCCTAGGTTTCCCAACATTTAACTTGACTCAGTCTTAACCAATTTCTTATCAGATGTTAAGAAAATTTAAAAAGATGGGAAACATAGATGATAGAGGAAAGGCAAAGGGGATAGCCAAGTTTTTTGAATAGTGAAATATGGATAAAAAAATTGAATAAGGGATAACCCTTTTAATTGTCTGATGTGTTTCAAACTTTTTTTTAAAAGCCAAGTGGACTTATTTAAGAAGATTTGATTGTCAGAAAATAAAAGCTGTATTTTTAAAGAGCTTATGTATTTCTGAAAATAATGATATACTCAGTATTTTCTTGAAATACTGTTTTATTCTAGGAAAAAGGTCATTTGCTCATTTATTTAGCATATATTTATTGAACATCTACAATGTGCCAGGCACTTTTCTCAGTGCTTGGGATAAATCAGTGAATAAACCAAAGAACCTGCCACCATGGGAGTTAACTTCTAGCAGGGCCGATCTTGTAATAAGCAGAATAGGTAAGTTGTCTAGTATGTAACAAAGTGATACTTACTATGAAAAACAACCAGAGGACCGGGCGTGGTTGCTCATGACTGTAATCCCAGCACTTTGGGAGGCCGAGGCAGGCGGATGGCGACGTCAGGAGATCGAGACTATCCTGGCTAACACGGTGAAACCCCGTCTCTACTAAAAATACAAAAATTAGCAGGGTATGGTGGCGGGCACCTGTAGCCCCAGCTACTTGAGAGGCTGAGGCCGGAGAATGGCGTGAACCCGGGAGGCGGAGCTTGCAGTGGGCCAAGATTGCACCACTGCGCGCCAGCCTGGGCGACAGGCGAGAGAGTCAGATTCGGTCTCAAAAGAACAAAAAAAGAAAAAAACGAAAAAACGAGGGAAAAAAAAAAAAAAAAAAAAAAAAAAAAACAACCAGAGAAGAGCAAAGGGGATTGGGAACATGAGGATTGTAGATAAAGCTTGTTACAGTTTTCCAAGGGTAAATAGGGTCTCAAGAATAAGACGTATTGGCAAAGACTTGGAAGAGGTAAGGAGTTAGAATGGGATGAATCTGAGAAGATAGCATTCAGGAAGAGGAAAAGCTAGAGCAAGGTAAAGTCCTGAAAGTGATACCACGTGTGCCTGGTGTTTTCAAGGAAAAGCAAAGATGCCCATATGGGGAGCACATAATGAACAAGAAGAGTAGTAAGAGAAAGAGATGATGGCAGAAGACTAATGGGGAGTAGGGGAGGGTGGTAGTGCTCAGATGACAGATCATGCAAAAGCTTTTTAGGCCATTGAATGAACATTGGCTTTTATTCTAAGTGAAATGGGAAATCATTGCAGAGTTTTGAGTGAGTGACATTGTCTGACATGTTTTAAAAGCATTATTCTGACTGCTATGTTGAGTACACTCTCAAGGAGCCTAGGGCAAAAGCAGGGAAGCTAGAAACAGGGGTCCATTAAAATAGAAACAGGGGTCCATTAAAATATAAATAAAAGTCTCTGTTTAAGATTATAATATTGACTAAAATTTTGAGAATGTCAGAATCAGGTATTTAGTATTCGTATAGAAGAACTGTACATATGTTTGCATGTTATTAGCATATACTTATTTGTCAATCATTAAGTATTTATTCATGTTAAAATTCTTCTGTTACTATATTTAGGTTTATTGATTTCCTCTCATGCTCCATCTCTACTCTGGAATATAAGCTCAAAGATAGAAATGATGTCTTATTTTCCAGTGTATTCTCAGTGCTCCAAGTTTGTTTCTTGAATTAAATTAAAAAAGCCTGAATGCATGGTTATTATGCAAAAATTATTGAGAGTGAACTAAAGGGCAAATTCTAAATAGTAAACTTCAGTCAATGATAATTTAGAGAACATCATTCCTAGAATATAAAAATGCTCATTTTTCTAAAAGTAAGAAAATGATTGCATCCAATTATAAAGTCATATGGTAGTTTCCTTTATTCTGAGTTTACTATATTATTGCTTTTCACTTTCATCAGTGTCTTTCCTTTGTTTTATGGACACAGCTCTAGTTTTTCCTTATTTGGGTTTCTATATCTATTTTAATTTTAAATGATAACAACAGTTTGAAGAATTAGGAAAGATGACCTTAAAGCCTATGGATCTGACTAGTGATTTTCAAAGCATTCTCCATGAACCCTGGAGGAATGTTTTTCTGGTTGCACTGAGAGGGAAGGGTGTGCTAAGTGGGCAGATAACTAAATCTCACAGATCTAGCCCAGCCTTCTTCAAGAGTTGGTTAGTGGCAGAGACCAAATTTCTTTTTTTTTTTTTTTTGAGATGGAGTCTGGCTCTGTCGCCCAGGCTGGATTTGCAGTGGCACCATCTTGACTCACTGCAAGCTACACCTCCTGGGTTCACGCCATTCTGCTGCCTCAGCCTCCCGAGTAGCTAGTACTACAGGCGCCCGCCATCACGCCTGGCTAATTTTTCTGTTTTTAATAGAGACAGAGTTTCACCGTGTTAGCCAGGATGATCTTGATCTCCTGACCTTGTGATCCGCCCGCCTCGGCCTCCCAAAGTGCTAGGATTACAGGCATGAGCCACCGCGCCCGGCCCCAAATTTCTTATATTGTCTTCTAGACATCATATTGCTTTAATAATTCTGATGACATAAGTGTCCGTCATTGAGCGAGTGTTCTTTTGAAAGGTGCTAATAGAGATTAAACTTTCTAGCCAGAACTAACCCTATGTATTTGTATAATCTCCTTAATAATGAGAGACCTTATTGAGGGAAAAATATAATTCTGCCTGATAATTGGAGAGTTAAAAAAAAACAGTGTGGAAGTAAAAATGCAAGTTTAAAAACTGGCATTCTAGAGGGACTTTTAGATGATTTTGAAGATAAATGCCAAAGAGGAGCTTAAAATAATATGGAAACTTGTTGCCGTCATTGATGTAAGTGTAACAGTCTCCCAGCAGCACTATTCCAAGCAGAGTATGAAGTCAGCTGTGGAAATAGTGGTAAAATTAGAATTAGTCTCATGACCTCTTCTGGTCATATCTTTTTCCTTAGCAGTAGAAGTTTATGCAGTGTGATAGTTGGTGAAATTAAAGTAGTCAAATGGATAGAATACTAAAAAAAAAACAAAACAAGCAAAAAAAAAAAAAACACCATGTTTTTTTACTTTCCTGGATTTCTTGTGTCTGAAGGCCCTTTTGTCTTCCTACCTGATTTAATAAAATTGTATGTATCATAATTATTGGCATTTCAGCTACTTTTTTGAGAGGAAAACTATTCTGTTTTATTTTTCCTTCTTTGCCCATGTTGCGGCATTCAAATACCTAAGCAAGATGTTAGTGTTAAAGTTTATTTCAAATTAAGAGTAGCATCCCAGGATCTCCAAGTACATTATGATAGCATTGTATAAAGTATATGACAAATTATCGATTTTACTAATCATTGAAAACTCAACTATGCACATCCTAATGTAATTCAATACATATGTTTGAGGGAACATTGTTTCCTCATGAGTCTTCCCCAGGAGAATGTCATATTCAAAGAAAAAATAAGTTTTCAGTAAATCTTTGTTTTAGTTATCTTTGGCCACATAACTACTACAAAACACTGGTATAAAGCAACCATTTTGTTATATTAATGATTTTGTGGGTCAGAAATTTGGGCAGGACACAATGAGGGATATTTCATTTTTGCTCTCTAATGACTGATGCCTTAGCTGATTGGGTCAATTGGCTGGAATTGCTGGGACAGCTAGTTCAAAACAGATGTTTTTTTAAGTTCCAAAACAGGCAACCTAATAATATTATTTGAAGATTGGTTCATAGATTGTAAAAAGCAAAACAAACAAAAACCAAGAATGTAAAACTAAAAAGCAAGGGAATTCTTTGGGCAGAATTCTAGATCTTGGTTTCATCTTGATGTTAGTCAAGGAAATCAGATTGCAGAAGATAAGATCATTTTCTTTTTCTTTGCCTGGTAGGTGTATGCAAGAGTATCCATTTAATTGTTATTCTTTAATCTCAAAAGAAACATTTATTGTAATATTTTGTCCTGACTTTTAAAAATTCTGCTTGAATTTTAACATGACATTATGTACATAAGAGTTAATTTAACAATCATTTTGTACACTCTGTGATATTTAAGTAGTTCCAATTTCAGCTATATAAGATTTTTTGTTTGTTTGTTTGTTTGTTTTCTTTTTTAATTTGTGTTTGTTGTCCCCAGTCTCTCAGGTCAATATAAATTCCTAGGCTCTAACTCCTGATTTTCCAGTTCAGTTTGTTTTTGGTATGGCTCGGGAATCTGCATTTTAAAAAACACCTACAGGTTATTTTGACATATATCCAGGTTTGAGAACTACTGTATCTATTATCCAAACCTTATACTTGTTGGGATAAGTATTAGCAAGTGTCAGGAATATTCTGGGACAAAAGGATACTCTGTCAGTGAGAGTATTATATGCAGTGATTGAATAGTTGAGAAGCCAAACAGGGAGGCACAGTCAGAAGCTCCTACATTTCTGGGCTGGAGGAACTAGGGCTCAAGGACCTGGGTCACGTGGCTGGGGCTAAAGCTATGGAAAAGAAACTGAGAGGAATTTGTAGAGATATCCTGACTTTTCTCTTTTTCCTTTCTTCTGATATTTTGTTAATATCTTCTATTGGCTGACCTTGATAAAAATCTTTGTTTGTGCAGCCTGCAGGGTTTAACCTCCTGAAATACAAAGCAGAGCAGGAAGAGGATAGAAGATAGATCTGAAGACAGGCAGGTCTAGGACCTGAACTGATAAGCTAGACAGGCAATGTCTTAATTCTTAATTAATTTGCTTCTCAAACTTTGGTCTGTATCTGTTGGAAATCAACAATTCAAAATGCTAAATATTACAGACAATGGAGCTATACAGCTTGTATTCAAAATCCAGCTCTATCCTTACTCACTGTGTGATGCTGGGAAAATTACTTAATCTCTATGCTTGTGTCCTTATTTGTAAAATGATGAGAATAATTATCTACCTCGTCTCTTAAAAACTGTGCACCAAGAAGACTAAGCAAATTCCTGTGGCCATAAAAGGATATTTGAAATTTTCAAGAGAAACAGTGATACCCAAAACCTGCTGTACACAGCCGAACTACTATTTCAAGGTGGTTAGTGGTTTTAACATTAGATCATGTATTATTTCCTTCAGTGGTGTCATATCTTTACAAAAGTTGATTTTTTTAGTGATCATGAAAAAAAAAGAGTATCACATGAAAATCAACGTAGAACAGCAAAAAAGGTGATAGTATTCAACTTGATTTTCAAAATTGGAAAAGTCGTGCAGTGTCTAACAGGCATATATATACCTATGGTAAGTATATTGGTCCATTCTCACATTGCTATTAATATAACAAATACCTGAGACTTGGTAATTTATGAAGAAAAGAGGCTTCATTGACTATCAGTTCCATAGGCTGTATAGGTAGCATGGCTGGGGAGGCCTCAGGAAACTTACAGTCTTGGCGAAAGGTGAAGGGGAAGCAAGCATGTCTTCACGTGGCTGGCAGGAAGAAAAGAGAGTGAAGAGGGAAGTGCTAGATAGTTTCAGACAACCAAATCTCATGAGAACTCACTATCGTGAGATCAGTAAGGGGGAAATCCATACCCCTGATCCAATCACCTCCCACTAGACCACTTCCCTGACACATGGGGATTACAATTTGACATGAGATTTGGTGGGGGAAATAGAGCCAAACCATATCAGTAAGTAATTGTGATTATTTAAGAATAAAATTAAAATATTATTTCTTGTGAGGCAGGGATGAAGAGAGGTTGATTAATGGATACAAATATACAACTATATAGAAGAAATAAGACAATGTTTGAAGCAATATTGTGACTATAGTTAATAGTAATCTATTGTACATTTCAAAATAGCTAGAAGAAAATAATTTGAATGTTCCTAGCATGAAGAAAATATATTTAAGGAAATTGATAATTACCCTAATTTCATCTTACACATTATATGAATGTATTAAAATATCATATGTATTTTGAAAATATGTATCTCTATTATGTATCAATAAAAAGTATTTCTCCTTTTATTTGGTATGTATTTCAAATGACTGCTCCAAATTATTAAGACATATGTACTTATTAGGCCCTAACTACATAATAAATGGAACTTTTAGATATTTATTTTGGCTTGGGGGTCATGTGAAAATATTACTGAGACATTAGGAGTGCAGTGAATGAGCAGCTTTTGTACATCATAACATTGTCAGGAGAATTAACTGAGCTAATAAATGTTAAATAATTAGAAAAGTGCCTCGCAGGTAAAAAGTGCTATGTAAGTGTTACCTATTATGGGCCAAAGTAAATGATCAATATAATTGCAGTTCTAGCTAATATATTGCTATTACCATGACAACAAGGGAAAACTGTCCTGGGGCTTTTATGGGATTGGTAGGGGATACCAAACAGTACTTCATGGTCACATCGCCTACTAAGATATATTAGTGTAACACATGGGTAATGTCTGTGAGCAAGGATTACTATATTTGAGAACTCCACTGTCCAATGTAGTAGCTGCTAGCCACATGTGGCAGCTAGTTAAGCACTTGATATGTGGCTCATGTGACTGAGGAACTAAATTCTAAATTTTAATTTAAATATAAAAACAATACTTGATTTAGTTATTGGAAAACTTTTAAGCATTTTTGAACAACTTTAGCATATAAATTGCCTCTTTCAACTGTATATTTTATGAAATATAAATGCTATACTTAGTATTTCTAAATACTGTATTAGTATACTATATACTAGAATACTGTATTTCTATATGCTATATACTATTTAGAATATTATAATATTTCTAAATACTGTGTCCAGTATATCTGATGAAATGCTGGTGTTTGAATTGAGATGTGCTGTAAATACACTATTTGAGATTTCAAATAGTATAAATAAAGAATGTAAACCAATTTATATGTATGAATATGTCCATCATGGTATATCTGAATATAAAAATTATTAATGAGACATAAATTTGTTCATTTCTATAATTTATCAGGAGAAAAAATTATTGAAAATTGAATAAATGAATTAAAAAGTTCTACATATTTGAAATTGTAGATATTGCCACAGTTAGGCAATTTATAATAACATAGTTTTAATTTTATTTCGTGACTGATTTTCATAATTTGTTAGGACACAGATTTTGTTCGTGAAAAGGAATCTTTCTGAAAAATGGAGACTTTTATGCCTACCTTTCACTGGTTTATGAAATGAATTCATACTTTAATGTCATAAATGTCAATTTGCATCGTTTGTAATTTGACCCAAAAATGAAGCTTTATGTAAGTTCATAACCTAAGAACACTTAAGATTTATCGGTAATTTGAACTGAGCTTCTTGTGTGGAATGAAAGTACCATTTACAAATATGGGACTAAAAATTCATTCTCTCATTATTGGGTTGCTGATGTCTTTGTCCCATAATCAACTTTTAGAGGTACAGCAGGTGGCTTAAAGGCAAAATGAGTTAACAATTAATAAGGCTTTACAAGATTTGTTGCATTATGTTTTATTTTCAAATCATTTACTAACAAGTTACCCAACAGTTTAGAGTCAACCATACAAGTAATCAAAGAAAAGTTGTTGAGCAACTTATTTTAACCAACAATTGCTGGTTAAAATAAATCAAAATAGGGCAGCTATAATACTGATTTTAAAGTTTTTAACTTGTCAAAGTAAGTCTTTGGGCTTTCAAATTCTTGGTAATTTGTATTTAGTTGAAGATAGCAATAAGAGTATTTGGGAAAAAAAAAACACTATTGGTTTGTTCTATAAATCTTACGCACTGGTTTAAAAACCTTCAGTGACTTCTCATACTTTTCAGGATGACATTCAAAATCCTTTGTAATAGGTTGAAAGCCATTCATGATATGGTCCCTGTCTTTCTTCTCTTTGCATAGTTGCCTCCTATCCAGTATTCCTGCCCCATGAACAATGAGACCTCCTCATATTTCCACTTAATACTCACCTCAGGGAGACAAGGAAGCTCCATCAGAATTTCCCCTGGGGTAAATTTTGGGGTAATTTTTGGCCGACCTAATTGGTTTCCCTTCTGTCAACGATCACCCTTCTGCCTTGCTTGTCATTCAGTGTCTGAAATCCCTTGTTCATAGAGTTTGTCCAGTTTGTTAGTTGATTCAGGCCAGTGGTTAATTCTGCCCTCTGTTTCTCCATTTTGCCTGAAGTGAAAGATATACCTCCCTTTAATTTTAGTCCATTGTAGTAGCCTTGTAAGTAAAAATATAACATCCATGTACATTTTAAACCACTTATTCTAAACTATAATTTTTTTTAGAGAATGTGCATTTATCTTTATTTTGGCATTTTATAACAAATGGCATTTATCTTTATTTTGGCATTTAAATAACAAATATTAGAGAAAGTCCCTATTTTCTTTGTTTCTTTTATATTCCACAAAATGAAAGTTATTTTTAACGGTGTTTTACAATTTATTTTCATTAATCTTTACAATAAAGTTTTATGATATGCATTTTTATTTCTCTTTTATTATTAGAAAAAAAAGCATCACTAAGGTTAAGTAATTTATCTTCCAACATGCCACTCTCCTAAAAAACTCAGCACCTCTAAGTTAATCTTGAACACAAATCATATTTTGATAATCTTTTTTTCAGACTGCTGTGTCTTCACCCTTTCTTTGTTATTTTCTCTTTTACTTTCTTCAGTTACACTGTATTAAACTCGCCATTCTATGAGGCTGTCTCCTACCAGAAAAAGGACCATTCTTTCCTAGAAATCTTGTAATGCTTTATTATTTGACTAGATAAGTGAGATTATATGAGGTACTAGTCAAGAATTAAGCATGGACTCAGGAGTCAGACTGACTCCCTCACAGGGTCACATGAGGAAACCTTAGGTAATTTATCTAATCTTTTCAAACGTGAGCTTTTACATCTAAAAATAAGGATAACAGTGGTACCTATCTTCATAAGCATTTTCCGAGATTTGGCAGAGATACTTATAAAGTACTTAGCTAAGAATTTTACATGTTACACATAGTACACATTCAGCAAATTAAGATAATTAAGATAAGGAAGATTATTATTGCTACTTTTACCTTATTTCATTACATACTTAGCTAAAAATTGAAATATCCTTTTGTTTACTCCAGTGACTCCACCCGATACTATATTATAATATGTAAATATATTAATTGCTAAATTAAGTTTTAGTTTCTGTGGGAAGGTTTATGCTTCTTAAATATTGTATTTTCTTGTTGTCTTGTATTTTAAAGGAGGGTCAGTAAGTATTCATGAATGGATAAGTCATGTCTTTACATCACTAAAGAGTTATACTTGTCAGTATGTATATCGTGTTATATAATTTAGTTCCATCACCCTGTTACACAGATAATGCTGTTGTGTGATCTTGTGCTAATTTGCTACTACACTAAGGAGATTTTTTTTTTTTAAGTTCAGAAGTACACATGCAGGTTTGTTACATAGGTAAATTGCGTGTCATGGAGGTTTGGCGTATAGATTATTTCATCCCCCAGGTAATAAGCATAGTACCTGATAGGCAGTTTTTCTATCCACACCCTCCTCCTCCCCTCCACCCTCAAGTAGGCTGCAGTGTCTGTTGTTCCCTTATGTCCATGTATACTCAGTGTTTAGCTCCCACTTAAAAGTAAGAACATGCAGTATTTGGTTTTCTATCCCTGAGTTAGTTTGCTTAGGATAATGACCTCCAGCTCCATCCATGTTGCTGCAAAAGATACGATCTCATTCTTTTTTATGGCTGCATAGTATTCCATGATCTATATATATATACCTAATTCTTTTTATTCAGTGCGCTATTGATGGGCATTTAGGTTGATTCCATGTCTTTGCTATTGTGAACAGTGCTGTGATGAACATAGTGTACATGTATCTTTATGGTAGAATGATTTATTTTGCTTTGGGTATATACTCAATAATGAGATTGCTATGTTGAATGGTAATTCTGTTTTAAGTTCTTTGAGAAATCGCCAAACTACTTTCCACAATGGCTAAACTAATTTACATTACCACTAGCAGTGTATAAGCATTTCCTTTTCTCTACAACCTTACTAGCGTCTAACATCCGCTATTTTTGGACTTTTAAAAAATAGCCTGGTGTTATATGGTACCACATTATGGTTTTGATTTGCATTTCTCTAATATTTAGTGATGGTGAGCATTTTTTCATATGCTGTTGGCCACATATATCTCTTGTTTTGAAAAGTGTTCATGTAGGAGATGTTTTAGAAGTTGCTCTCTCTCTCTTTTTTTTTTAATGATGTTTTTCCTACATCATTTGCTTCTTTCTCAGAAAAGTAGGCACAGAGTTGCCTATGTAACATTCTAGAGGCAGTGTGCATGGCTGATTCAGCAAAATTAATTATTGATTCAAAAGCCAAATCAACCTTCTCTTAGTTGGTTCTCTTTGTCCGGAAAATCATCTTCAATTCTGTTTTTTACCTGCCAGAAAAAGCATCTTCTCTCTTGTTATCAATGACCTTTGACTTGTCAGTAGCATTCAAAACTTTGCTATTTCTGCATCACCAATAAAATATATCAGGTCAACCACCTTGTCAGTTTCAGCTCTTTTTTTCCTTGTTTTCCTTGCATTATTTGTGGCTGGGAGTGTAAGAGAAGAATTTCAGGGATTTCTGTAGCTATTTTGGGGAAAGGATAATTCTTGAATCAACACTGTCAGATCTGGATTTTTCTTCGTCCTTTTAAACAAAGCTTTCCTTCAATCACCTTTGAAATATATCTTATTTTTCTAAGGTTCTGTGACTTTCTAACTTGCCATTTGTTTCTCAGTAGTGCAGATCTTTGGTATTTCTATTAACTAGAGGAATATTTGAAGCAAATTTGAAGAGATGGCAAAATTACTCCCTTTTCATATTATTCTTCCACCCTACCAAATCTTATATTCTGAAATAAAGGAGTGAATGAGAATTCCTTTTTTGGTCCTGCCTCCTTTTGCTAAACAAGAAACATGCTATTTTGACTAGAGTTTTACTTCAAAATTTACAAGTAACCCTCTCAGCAGTAAATTTTATAAGTAAGAAAGCTGCTAACTTTAGGTTGAATATTCCTTTTAACTAACTCCAAATTCCTAAACATTTCTATCAAGAAATTGTTACAGGCTAATTTTATTTTTGGCTAGGTCATCAATTTTCTCATATAAATTATTCATTACTACAGGGCTCTGAGATTTCTATGCCATCTGGAATGAGTGAGACTTTTTTCATAATAACTCACAAAGCCCCATTTGTTACATATACTAGGTAGTATCAAGTGCTCCAGGAATCAACATTAGCATTATGTTGCTAACCAATCTATTCTATTCAACACAGTAGTCTCTTGGTTCCTTGGCTCCCATAACTCTATGAATTTTTCTTCTATTCTACCTTAGCCATCTACTAACATGATTATAATCTAGATCTCTAACATTTCACACTCTGATCATCATTTCCGGTACCACTTGATCCCTTAAAGAATACATCCACTATCCTTTAGCCCCTTGAGACCTCCCATCTCTAGTCATTGCCCAATGACTATAATTCTTTTTCACTCCATGATGAGACACTTTGTAAGTACCCTTGACTTCCTTCCTTTTTCTTCCTCTGTTATATTGCTTGGCAAAACTGTCACATTTTGCTAAACCCACCTAACTCCATAATGTATATGTTCAGCTGAATGTTACTAGAGAAAACCCTGTGATTGTACTTGCTGGACTAACTTCAAATTTGTTTCTACAAATTCATTCGCTCAACTGATATTTATTTGGCACCAACCATGTGCAAGTCATGCTCTCAATGTGAAGGTATATTAATGAACAACAACAAAAATGTGTTTGCCCTCATAAGGGATATGCTCAAGTGGGAGACAGACAATGAATGAAATATAAAATATATGTGAAGTTATCAACAAGTGCTAAGGAAAATATAATGGAATATAAGGGAATAGAAAGTGTTGGTGGGAGGAGTGGTGAGGAATTGCAATTTTAGCTAGCAGGGAAGGCATCACAGATTTCAAAGAACATTTAGTATTGCCAGTAAATTGCCATTCCTGTTCTCTTAGACAACCATTTTATACTTGACTTTCTTTAAATCTCTAACTCTCTTACTCTAACTCTCTTATTTTTATTTCTCAGCTACCTACCTAGTTCACAGATAAAAGAAATACGATAAAATATTAACTGTCTCACATTTCTGCCATTAGCTCCACCATCCTACCTGTATCTGTACGTGTTTATTATGTCTTCCCTTTAGTTGTAATGAAGTATCTCTTTTTTAAAGAAAATTTCTTCACTTAAGCACTGAATCCTATGGTTTTTTTCCTTTCTAGTGAACTTTGCTTCTAGAATTTTTCCCTGTCTGCATTATCAGTCTCTCCCTGTCTATGAGAGCATCCTCATCAATAAACTAACATTTTTAATATCACAACTTTAAAAATGCTCTCAGGATCCCACATCCCTTTGCAGCTTGGCTTTATTTTTTCTTCCACTTTATAAAAAAAAAAAACTCCTTAATAAAGTTGTCCACGTCCACTCCCTCCAGCTCTTCACTTTCTATCCACTCCTGAAATCACTCCAATTGAGTTTTCATCCTCACTACTTTACTGAAATAACTACATTTTCCTTCTAGCTACGATGTTTTCTCTGGTCTTCTGTAACTTCAGAGTCACTGGTTTCCCTCATTAACTCTGCCTCTTGGTCTCCTCCTCCTCTAACAGACTTCTAATTTTGGAGTGCCTCCAGCCTTAGTCCTTGGCCTTTTTCACTGTCTACACTTTTGCAGAATATGATCCCATGGCTTCTGAGGTCATCTCTTGACTGATACCTTTATAATTTATATCCCCAGCCCTAACCTTTCCCCTAAGCTCCACTCAAGTTTAGTCTAATTAGCTACTTGAAATTGCTACTCAGTAGGCTGAAAACCAAAAGATGTTTTCCTTTTCACCTCCATCCTCTATTTCCTATCTCAGTAGTTGGCACCCAGTTGCTTAGGCCAAGAAAGCAACGAGTCATTCTTTTGTTTGTTTGTTTGTTCAATTTTTGTGGATACATAGTAGGTGTATATATTTATCAAGGACATGAGATGTTTTAATACAGGTGTGCAATGTGAAATAAGCACATCATGGAGAATGGGGTATGCATCCCCTCAAGCATTTGTTCTTTGAGTTAAAATCAATCCAATTGTACTCTTTAAGTTATTTAAAAATATACAATTAAGTTATTGACTATGTCACACTGTTTTACTGTCAAATTCTAGGTCTTATTAATTCTTTCTTTTTTTTGTTTTGTTTTGTGTCTATTAACCATCCCCTTATGGCCCCAACCCCCACCCCCACCTTCCACCCTCCCTCCCCCCACCACCAACTACCCTTCTCAGTCTCTGTTAACCATCCTTCTACTCTATATCTACACAAGTTCAGTTGTTTTGATTTTTATGTTCCACAATAAGTGAGAACATGTGATATTCCTGGCTTATTTCAGTTAATATAATGACCTCCAGTTCCATTCATGCTATTGCAAATGACACAATCTCATTCATTCTTTTTTATGGCTAAATAGTACTCCATTGTGTATAAGTATCACGTTTTCTTTATCCATTTATTTGTTGATGGACACTTGGTTGCTTCCAAATCTTGGCTATTGTGAACACTGCTACAACAAACATGGGAGTGCAGATATCGCTTCAATATACTGATTTCCTTTCTTTTGGGTATATACCCAGGAGTGAGATTGCTGGATTATATGGTAGCTCTATTTTTAGTTTTTTTGAGGAACCTCCAAACTGTTCTCTATAGGGTTGTGCTACTTTACATTCCTACCAACAGTATATGAGAGTTCCCTTTTCTCTACATCCTCACCAGCATTTTTTTTTACCTGTCTTTGGATATAAACCATTTCAACTGGAGTGAGATGACATCTCATTATAGTTTTGATTTGCTCTTCTCTGATGATCACTGATGTTGAGCATCTTTTTATATACCTGTTTGCTATTCATATGTCTTCTTTTGTGAAATGACTATTCAGATCTTTTGCACACTTTTTATATCGGATTATTGGATTTTTTTCTCCATGAGTTATTCAAACTCCTTATGTATTCTGGTTGTTAATCCCTTGTCAGGTGGGTAGTTTGTGAAATATTTTCTCCCATTCTGTAGGTGTCTCTTCACTTTATTGATTGTATACTTTGCTGTGCAGAAGGTTTTTAACTTGATGTGATCTCATTTGTCTATTTTTGCTTTGGTTGCCTTTGATCATGAGGTATTACTCAAGAAATCCTTGTCCAGGTCAGTGTATTGGAGAGTTACTCAGATGTTATCTTTTATTAGCTTCATAGTTTGAGGTCTTAGATTTAAATCTTTAATTCGTTTTGATTTGATTTTTGTATGTGGCAAGTGATAGGGATCTTCATCATTCCATAAATGGATATACAGTTTTCTAGCACCATTTATTGAAGGCTCTCCTTTCCCCAGTATATTTCTTGGAACCTTTGTATAAAAGGAATTCACTGTTGATGTATAGATTTGTTTCTGGATTTTCTATTCTCTTCCATTGGCTTGTGTGTATGTGTTTTTAGGCTGTTTCAGTTACTATTATCTCTGTAGTGTAATTTGAAGTGATATAAGGGTGATTGCTTTAGTTTTGTTCTTTTTGCTCAGGATAGCTTTGGCTATTCTAGGATGTTTGTAGTTCCATATAAATCTTAGGATTTTTTTTTTTCTATTTTTTGTGAAGAATGTCTTTGGTATTTTGGCAGGGATTGCATCAAATCTGTAGATTGCTTTGGGTACTGTGGACATTTTAACAATATTGATTCTTCCATTCCATGAACATGGAATATCTTTCCATTTTTTGTGTGTCCTCTATAATTTCTTTCATCAGTGTTTTATAATTTTCTTTATAAAGATCTTTCACTACTTTGGTTAAATTAATTGCTAGGTATTTAATTTTATTTATAGCTGTTGTAAATTGGATTACTTTCTTGATTTCTTTTTCTGATTGTTTTCTGTTTCTATATACAAACATATAGAAATGCTATTGATGTTTGTATGTTGATTTTGTAGAATGTGTTTATCAGTACTAGTAGTTTTGTTGGGTGGAATCTTTAGGATTTTCTAAATATAAGATCATATTATCTGTAAACAAGTATAATTTGACTTCTTTCTAATTTGGATGCTCTTCATTTCTTTCTTTTGTCTCACTGCTCTATCTAGGACTTCCAGTACTGTGTTTAATAACTGTGGTGAAAGTAGTCATCCTTGTTGTGTTCCAGATCTTAGAGAAAAGGCTTTCAGTTTTTCCCCATTCGGTATGATACTAGCTGTGGGTCTGTCATATATGGCTTTTATTATGTTGAGATATGTTACTTCAGTACCTAGTTTTATAAAGGGTTTTTATTATAAAGGTATATTGAATTTTATCAAATGCTTTTCAGCATTGATTGAAATCATCATGTGGTTGTTTTTTTTTGAGACAGAGTTTTGCTCTTGTTGCCCAGGCTGGAGTGTAATGGCGTGATCTTGGCTCACCACAACCTCCACCTCCCAAGTTCAAGCGATTCTCCTGCCTCAGCCTCCCAAGTGGCTGGGGTTACAGTTATGCGCCACCATGCCTAGCTAATTTTGTATTTTTAGTAGAGATGGGTTTTCTCCATGTTGGTCAGGCTGGTCTCGAACTCCCAACCTCAGGTGATCCGCCCGCCTCAGCCTCCCAAAGTACTGGGATTATAGGCATGAGCCACCATGCCTGGCTGATTGATTTTCATATGTTCAATCAGTCTTAAATCCCAGGAATAAATCCCACTTGGTCATGATGAATGATCTTTTTAATGTATTGTTAAATTCAGTTTGCTAATATTTTATTGAGGGTTTTTGCATTAATATTTATCGGCCATATTGGCCTGTAGTCTTTTTTGCTGTGTCTTTCTCTTGTTTTGGCATCAGGGTAATACTAGCCTCACACAGTGAGTTTGAAAGTATTCCTTTATCCTCTTTCTTTTTCTTTTTTTTTTTTTTAACTTTTTTTTTTTTTATTATTATACTTTAAGTTCTAGGGTACATGAGCATAACGTGCAAGTTTGTTACATATGTATACTTGTGCCATGTTGGTGTGCTGCACCCATCAACTCGTCATTTACATCAGGTATAACTCCCAATGCAATCCTTCCCCCCTCCCCCCTCCCCATGATAGGCCCCGGTGTGTGATGTTCCCCTTCCCGAGTCCAAGTGATCTCATTGTTCAGTTCCCACCTATAAGTGAGAACATGCGGTGTTTGGTTTTCTGTTCTTGTGATAGTTTGCTAAGAATGATGGTTTCCAGCTGCATCCATGTCCCTACAAAGGACACAAACTCATCCTTTTTTATGGCTGCATAGTATTCCATGGTGTATATGTGCCACATTTTCTTAATCCAGTCTGCCACTGATGGACATTTGGGTTGATTCCAAGTCTTTGCTATTGTGAATAGTGCCGCAATAAACATACGTGTGCATGTGTCTTTATAGCAGCATGATTTATAATCCTTTGGGTATATCCCCAGTAATGGGATGGCTGGGTCATATGGTACATCTAGTTCTAGATCCTTAAGGAATCGCCATACTGTTTTCCATAATGGTTGAACTAGTTTACAATCCCACCAACAGTGTAAAAGTGTTCCTATTTCTCCACATCCTCTCCAGCACCTGTTGTTTCCTGACTTTTTAATGATTGCCATTCTAACTGGTGTGAGATGGTATCTCATTGTGGTTTTGATTTGCATTTCTCTGATGGCCAGCGATGATGAGCATTTTTTCATGTGTCTGTTGGCTGTATGAATGTCTTCTTTTGAGAAATGTCTGTTCATATCCTTTGCCCACTTTTTGATGGGGTTGTTTGTTTTTTTCTTGTAAATTTGTTTGAGTTCTTTGTAGGTTCTGGATATTAGCCCTTTGTCAGATGAGTAGATTGCAAAAATGTTCTCCCATTCTGTAGGTTGCCTGTTCACTCTGATGGTAGTTTCTTTTGCTGTGCAGAAACTCTTTAGTTTAATGAGAATAGTTTGAGTAGAATTTGCATTAGTTCTTCTTTAAATTACGTTTGGTAGAATTCCGTAGGGAAGCTATTGATAGGGTCTTAGGCTTTTTGTTTATTGGGAGACTTCTTTATTATGGCTTCAATCTCATTACTTTTTATTTGTCTTTTTGGGTTTTGGATTTATTCTTGGTTCAATCTTGGTAGGTTATATGCATCTAGGAATTTATCCATTTCTTCTAGATTTTTCAATTTATTAGCATGTAGTTGTTCATACTAGCCACTAATGATGCTTTGGATTTCTGTTGTATCAGTTATAATGTCTCCTTTTTCATTTGTGATTTTATTTACTTGAATCTCTCTTTTTTTAATCTGGCTTAATCTGGCTGAAGATTTGTCTATTTATGTAACTTTTCAAAAAACCAACTTTTTGTTTCATTGATCTTTTATATTGTTTTCTTTATTTCAATTTCATTTATCCCTACTCTAATCTTTATTATTTATTTTCTTCCACTAATTTTGGGTTTGGTTTGTTCATGCTTTTCTAGTTCTCTAAGATTCATCATTAGGTTATTTATTTGAAGTTTCTCCTCTCTTTTGATATAGGCATTTACAGCGGTAAAATTCCCTCTTAGTACTGCTTTTGTTTTATCCCATAGGTTTTGTTATGTTGTGTTTCCATTATAGTTTGTTTCAAGAGTTTTTCAGTTTCCTTAATTTCTTCATTGGCCCACTGGCCATTTAGGAGTATATTGCATACTTTTCATATATTTGTATAGTTTTCAGAATTCCACTTTTCTTTCTGATTGAAGTACTCCCTTCGGCATTTCTTGTAGGACGGGTCTGGTGTTCATGGACTCCTTTGGCTTTTGTTTATCTGAGAAAGTCTTTCTTCATGTATGAAGGATATTTTTACTGGATATACTATGCTAGGATAAAAGTTTTTTTTCTTTCAGCACTTTAAAGCTTCACGCCACTCTTGCCTGGTTTGTAAGTTTTCGACTGAAAAGTCTGCTGCTAGTTCTATTGGATACCTCCATTGTATATTATTCGCTTCTTTTCCTTTGTGGCTTTTAGCATCCTTTTTTAAATCTTTGTCCTTTGGGAGTCTGATGATTAAATGCCTTGAGGTAGTCTTCTTTGGGGTACATCCGTTTGGTGTTCTATAACTTTCTCATACTTGAAAATTGATATCTTCCTCTAGATTTGGGAAGTTATCAGTTACTATCCCTCTGAATAAACCTTCTATCCTTATCTATCTCTCTACCTTCTCTTTAAGGCCAGGAACTCTTAGATTTACCCTTTGGGGCTATTTTTTACATTCTGTAGGCATGCTTCATGGATTTTAATTCTTTTTTATTTTGTCTCTTCTGTGTATTATCAAATAGCCTGTCTTCAAGCTCACTAATTCTTTCTTCTGCTTGATCCATTCTGCTATTAACAGATTCTGATGCATTCTTCAGTATGCCAATTGCATTTTTCAGCTCCAGAATTTCTGCTTCTTTTTAGTTATTTCAATCTCTTTGTTAAATTTATTTGATAGAATTCAGAATTCCTTCTCTGTGTTATCTTGAATTTCTTTGAGTGTCTTCAACATAGCTATTTTGAATTCTCTGTCTGGAAGGTCACATATTTCTGATTCTTTAGGATTGTTCCCTGGTGCTTTACTTCATTTGGTGATGTCATGTTTTCCTGGATCATCTTGATAATTGTAGATGTTCTTCTGTATTTGGCCATTGAAAAGTTATGTATTTATTATAGTTTTCACAGTCTGGGCTTGTTTGTACCCATCTTTCTTGGGAAGGCTTTCCAGATATTTGAACAGCCTTGTAAGTTGTGATCTAAGCTATATCAGCTTAAAGGGGCACCCCATGCCAAGTAAAACTGGTTTTTGCAGGCTTAAAGAGGTACTGCCTTGATTGTCCTGGACAAGATTCAGAAGAATTCTCTGGATTATTAGGCGGAGACTTTCACTCCCTCCCCTTACTTTCTTCTAAACAATGGGGTATCTCTCTCTGTTCTGAGCTACCTGGAGCTGGGGGTGGTGTGATATAAGCATCACTATTGCCACCACCACTGAGTATGCTGGATCAGACCTGAAGCCAACACAGCACTGGATGTTGCCCAAGGCCTCCTATAACTACTCCCTGTCTACTGCCTATGTTCACTTCAGGCCCTGAGGCTCTACAGTCAGCAGGTAGCAAAGCTACCCAGGCCTTTGTCCTTCTCTGCAGGGAAATGAGTTTCCTCTGGGTTGATCCAGAGGTGCTATGTAGGAGCCAGGGACTATGGTCAAAAATCTTTGAAGTCTGTCTGGTGTTTTAGTGTACTGTAGCTGAGCTGGCACTCAAACCCCAAGACACAGTACTTCCTACTATTTCTCCCCTTTCCAAAGGCAAAGGAGCCTCACTCCATGGCCACCACAACCATGGACCCATGGGAAATACTGCCAGACTACCGTGATATTCCCTTAAGGTGCAAGGGCTCTTTTGTCAGCTTGTGCTGAATGCTGCCTGGCTTAGGATTCACCCTTCAGGGCAGTGGACTCCCCTTTGGCCCAGAGCAGATCCAGGAATGCTGTCCAAGAGCCAAATCCTAGAATGTGGGACCTTAAGAGCCTACTTACTGCTCTACCCTCCTATGGCTAAGCTTGTACCTAAGGTGCAAAACAAAGTCCACTTTACATTTATGTCTATTTTTCTCAAGCAGCAGGAGTCTAGTCCCATAGCCAACACAGCTGGGAATGTGCCGAGTCTCAGCTGAAGCCAACAAGTCTCACAGTTTTATCCAGGGCTCACGACATAGTACCTGGGTATCACTGTTTATTATTCAGGGACCAGTGGCTCTCCAGTTAACAGGTGTGATGAGTCCTGCCGTGACCGGGTCCTTGCCTAAGGCAGCGGGTTCGCTTCTGGCTTACAGTGTGTCTAGAAATGTCATCCAAGAGCTAGAGCTTGGGAGGGTGGCCTTATGACTGACCAGTACCCTATCTTGCTGTGGCTAAGCTGGTTTCCAAGATGCAAGACAGTCTTTCCCATTCGTCCTGTCCTCTCCTCAAGCAGAAGGGATGGGTCTGCTTTAAAGTCATGAGGTATGCAGCCTGGGGTTAGGGGAGGGATGATGCCAGCAGTCCCTTAGCCGCCCTGGCCTGTGTCTGAGTATATCATGTACCTCCCAAGTCCAGTGATTCTGGGCCCAGTTCAGCACTAGGACATGCCTAAGAGTTGCAGTCCTTGTGGCACAGACTGCCTTTCAAGTTCATGTAGGGGCCCAGAGCACTTTATCCCTTGTTGGTGAGACTTGTGCATAGGTACTCAAGTTCTGACCTAGCTATAGCTGGTTTAAATGCACTCTCCATCGCACATGTCAGCTGAGTTTGGTCTGGTTTCACTTTCTGCTATAAGAGGGCAGCACTGATTTCAATGCCGCATAAATGCTGCGTTTTCTTTCTCCCCAGAGCATAGAAACACTCCACACCACGCCTTTACTGCAAGGGCGTAGGGGAGGGGTAGTATCGGTGATTCAAGACTGTTTTTCCTACCTCTTCAGTGCCTTTTTCAGTGATATGAAGTCACAACCAGGAACTGTGAGTATTCACCTGACTTTTGGTTCTTATGCAGGTGTTTTTCTTGTGTAGATAAATTGGTGCCCTTGCAGTGGGGGAACAGTGGTAGAACTTCTGTTCTGCCATCTTGCTCCACTTCCCCAACAAGTCCTTCTTGGCTCCTCTTCCTCACCAATACTTCTGATTACTTTAAAATATACTCCTTATACAGCCACTTCTCACCATCCCTACTGCTGTAAATTTAGTAAAACTACCATCATCTGTAGCCTGGCTTACTGCAAAAATCTTCTAATTTTTCTGTCTGCCTCAGTTGGGCTTTGGCTATCTGTTCAACCTCATCTTTCTCTAAGCTTCTTCTTGTTCATAGTGTTCCAAACACACTGTCCTTTCTGTACGAAGAACATATCAGTTTCATTTCCATATCAGGCACTTAGCTCTTGCTATTCCTTTTGCATAGAACATTCTTCCCTGTTTCATAGATGTCACTTTCTGGTTATTCAGGCTCAGACATTTCAGTCTTTAGCTAAGGGCTTTTTCTTCATACTGCAGCTGAAATGACCCCCGTTTTCACTTCCTCCACCATCACTCTTCTCCATTTACCATATTTTATATTCTCTATAATAGTTATCATTACCTGGAATTATCCTATTTCTTTATGTCTTTAAATACTTATTACCTCTTTCCTCCCACTAGAATTACAGCTGTCGGGGGGAATAAGTCTGTTGTCTTATTTACTTCTTCCCTCTGTTTTCTGGGATATGGTAAGTGATCAACAACTATTTGTTGACTGATCGCTTTCCCAGGGCAAACTAAAGACAGAAAAGAGCTACTACCCCTAGTCTCTCTACAGGTGAGCAGATAAATGCATTCGAAGAGGAAACTAAAAGTATTGTAGACACAGAAAACCTTTTCTAAGCAAAAGAGCAAGATTTTTGTTAAAATAGGGAAGAATATGGGGGCTCTAGGATTATGAGAACGCATGTTATGCAACTGGAGCCTTGAGGAATCATAGATGTTGTGCTGTCAGGCTCACTTCTTACCCAGGGATTACCAAAAGAATCTGAAATTTACTTTGATTGAGCCATAACCATAGGCCGTAGAGTAGGAATGGCAAGTAGACAAGTAGACTACAGTTTGAGTTAAGACCTGTTGGTTGGTAGTTACTGCACCTGGGTCTTTTTTCTTTTTTTAAGGTTTGTGGGCTTCGAAGGAAGACCTGCTGTGAATATGGGAAGCAGGAGTGGCAATAGAAAAGCCATATGTTTGTCTTTTATCATCTGGAATCCATAAACAAAAAGGCATATTTCACACCATTTCTTGATCAGAATATAACATCTGAAGATTCCTTGAACTTTGAATCTCTGGCATTTTAATTTACTTGCTGGTAAAGCAGACTGCAGTAAATCCCAATTAACCAAGACCTGTGTTTTCTCTTGCTCAAAGAAATAAAGAAAAACACCAACCAAAATAAAACAAAATTACATTAGAAGCTCCCTACTTTGAGAGCTTTGGAGGTTCTAGTGGGGAAGCACAGCTACTCATATACCCTTGACTATGGAATGGTCCTCTTTTTTCAGGGAAAATTGTCCTCTTTGACTAAGTACACAGATCTAGGTGGGACACACATGGAGCAGTGAGGGAGGAAGGGGACTCCCACCTCCTCAGCCAGATGAGCTGAATCAACTCTGGTGATCAATGGGTTGACGTGTTAGAGCCAGATCATCCTCATGTTTCCTATTTTGTATATTATAGCTCTTTAAAATCATTAAAATAGTATTTTAGTAGTAGTAGCAAAGTATTTTTCTTTAATGTCACTCTCTGTGCCCATGATGTAAGAGATAAATATTTTATACTACCCTTAACTGAAGATAACTTTTTAAAGGAGCAACATCGACTACAGTTCTTAATACTTAAGTTTTCTAGAGTCAGGAGTAAAAATAGTTGGCTATTATAATTACACCCATTTCTCCTATACACTGAAGACATTGACATCTGATGTCTTAATAATAATAATAGCTACTATGTACTAACTGCATACTATGTGCTAATCAATGTTCGTAACACTTTGCAAGTATTATTTAATCTTCATAATAAACTTACCACATAGACCATTATTGCTATCTATGTTTTTATAGATGAAAAAACTAAGACATAAAGAGGTTCAGTAACTTATTCAGGTTGCAGAGAACTGGGGACAGGGCAATAACAAACGCAGCCGAAACCTCTGCAGACGCAAACGACTCTGTCTGACAGCTTTGAAGAGAGCAGTGGATCTCCCAACACGGAGGTTGAGATCTGAGAAGGGACAGACTCCCTGCTCAAGTGGGTCCCTGACCCCTGAGTAGCCTAACTGGGAGACATCCCCCACTAGGGGCAGTCTGACACCCCACACCTCACAGGGTGGAGTACACCCCTGAGAGGAAGCTTCCAAAGCAAGAATCAGACAGGTACACTCGCTGTTCAGAAATATTCTATCTTCTGCAGCCTCTGCTGCTGATACCCAGGCAAACAGGGTCTGGAGTGGACCTCAAGCAATCTCCAACAGACCTACAGCTGAGGGTCCTGACTGTTAGAAGGAAAACTATCAAACAGGAAGGACACCTACACCAAAACCACATCAGTACATCACCATCATCAAAGACCAGAGGCAGATAAAACCACAAAGATGGGGAAAAAGCAGGGCAGAAAAGCTGGAAATTCAAAAAATAAGAGCGCATCTCCCCCGGCAAAGGAGCGCAGCTCATCGCCAGCAACGGATCAAAGCTGGACGGAGAATGACTTTGACGAGATGAGAGAAGAAGGCTTCAGTCCATCAAATTTCTCAGAGCTAAAGGAGGAATTACATACCCAGCGCAAAGAAACTAAAAATCTTGAAAAAAAAGTGGAAGAATTGATGGCTAGAGTAATTAATGCAGAGAAGGTCATAAACGAAATGAAAGAGATGAAAACCATGACACGAGAAAATACGTGACAAATGCACAAGCTTCAGTAACCGACTCGATCAACTGGAAAAAAGAGTATCAGCGATTGAGGATCAAATGAATGAAATGAAGCGAGAAGAGAAACCAAAAGAAGAAAAAGAAGAAAAAGAAATGAACAAAGCCTGCAAGAAGTATGGGATTATGTAAAAAGACCAAATCTACGTCTGATTGGGGTGCCTGAAAGTGAGGGGGAAAATGGAACCAAGTTGGAAAACACTCTTCAGGATATCATCCAGGAGAACTCCCCCAACCTAGTAGGGCAGGCCAACATTCAAATCCAGGAAATACAGAGAACGCCACAAAGATACTCCTCGAGAAGAGCAACTCCAAGACACATAATTGCCAGATTCACCAAAGTTGAAATGAAGGAAAAAATCTTAAGGGCAGCCAGAGAGAAAGGTCGGGTTACCCACAAAGGGAAGCCCATCAGACTAACAGCAGATCTCTCGGCAGAAACTCTCTAAGCCAGAAGAGAGTGGGGGCCAATATTCAACATTCTTAAAGAAAAGAATTTTAAACCCAGAATTTCTTATCCAGCCATACTAAGTTTCATAAGTGAAGGAGAAATAAAATCCTTTACAGATAAGCAAATGCTTAGAGATTTTGTCACCACCAGGCCTGCCTTACAAGAGACCCTAAAGGAAGCACTAAACATGGAAAGGAACAACCGGTACAAGACATTGCAAAAACATGCCAAAATGTAAAGACCATCGAGGCTAGGAAGAAACTGCATCAACTAACGAGCAAAATAACCAGTTAATATCATAATGGCAGGATCAAGTTCACACATAACAATCTTAACCTTAAATGTAAATGGACTAAATGCTCCAATTAAAAGACACAAACTGGCAAACTGGATAAAGAGTCAAGACCCATCAGACTGCTGTATTCAGGAGACCCATCTCACACGCAGAGACATACATAGGCTCAAAATAAAGGGATGGAGGAAGATTTACCAAGCCAATGGAGAACAAAAAAAAGCGGGGGTTGCCATACTAGTCTCTGATAAAACAGACTTTAAACCATCAAAGATCAAAAGAGACAAAGAAGGCCATTACATAATGGTAAAGGGATCAATTCAACAGGAAGAGCTAACTATCCTAAATATATATGCACCCAATACAGGAGCACCCATATTCATCAAGCAAGTCCTTAGAGACTTACAAAGAGACTTAGACTCCCATACAATAACAATGGGAGACTTCAACACTCCACTGTCAACATTAGACAGATCAACGAGACAGAAAGTTAACAAGGATATCCAGGAATTGAACTCATCTCTGCAGCAAGCAGACCTAATAGACATCTATAGAACTCTCCACCCCAAATCAACAGAATATACATTCTTCTCAGCACCACATCGTACTTACTCCAAAATCGACCACGTAATTGGAAGTAAAGCACTCCTCAGCAAATGTACAAGAACAGAAATTACAACAAACTGTCTCTCAGACCACAGTGCAATCAAACTAGAACTCAGGACTAAGAAACTCAATCAAAACAGCTCAACTACATGGAAACTGAACAACCTGCTCCTGAATGACTACTGGGTACATAACGAAATGAAGGCAGAAATAAAGATGTTCTTTGAAACCAATGAGAACAAAGATACAACATACCAGAATCTCTGGGACACATTTAAAGCAGTGTGTAGAGGGAAATTTATAGCACTAAATGCCCACAAGAGAAAGCAGGAAAGATCTAAAATTGACATTCTAACATCGCAATTAAAAGAACTAGAGAAGCAAGAGCAAACACATTCGAAAGCTAGCAGAAGGCAAGAAATAACTAAGATCAGAGCAGAACTGAAGGAGATAGAGACACAAAAAACCCTCCAAAAAATCAATGAATCCAAGAGTTGGTTTTTTGAAAAGATCAACAAAATTGACAGACCACTAGCAAGACTAATAAAGAAGAAAAGAGAGAAGAATCAAATAGACGCAATAAAAAATGATAAAGGGGATATCACCACCGACCCCACAGAAATACAAACTACCATCAGAGAATACTATAAACACCTCTACGCAAATAAACTGGAAAATCTAGAAGAAATGGATAATTTCCTGGACACTTACACTCTTACACTCTTCCAAGACTAAACCAGGAAGAAGTTGAATCCCTGAATAGACCAATAGCAGGCTCTGAAATTGAGGCAATAATTAATAGCCTACCAACCAAAAAAAGTCCAGGACCAGATGGATTCACAGCTGAATTCTACCAGAGGTACAAGGAGGAGTTGGTACCATTCCTTCTGAAACTATTCCAATCAATAGAAAAAGAGGGAATCCTCCCTAACTCATTTTATGAGGCCAACATCATCCTGATACCAAAGCCTGGCAGAGACACAACAAAAAAAGAGAATTTTAGACCAATATCCCTGATGAACATCGATGCAAAAATCCTCAATAAAATACTGGCAAACCGGATTCAGCAACACATCAAAAAGCTTATCCACCATGATCAAGTGGGCTTCATCCCTGGGATGCAAGGCTGGTTCAACATTCGCAAATCAATAAACATAATCCAGCATATAAACAGAACCAAAGACAAGAACCACATGATTATCTCAATAGATGCAGAAAAGGCTTTTGAAATTCAACAGCCCTTCATGCTAAAAACGCTCAATAAATTCGGTATTGATGGAACGTACCTCAAAATAATAAGAGCTATTTATGACAAACCCACAGCCAATATCATACTGAATGGGCAAAAACTGGAAAAATTCCCTTTGAAAACTGGCACAAGACAGGGATGCCCTCTCTCACCACTCCTATTCAACATAGTGTTGGAAGTTCTGGCTAGGGCAATTAGGCAAGAGAAAGAAATCAAGGGTATTCAGTTAGGAAAAGAAGAAGTCAAATTGTCCCTGTTTGCAGATGACATGATTGTATATTTAGAAAACCCCATTGTCTCAGCCCAAAATCTCCTTAAGCTGATAAGCAACTTCAGCAAAGTCTCAGGATACAAAATTAATGTGCAAAAATCACAAGCATTCTTATACACCAGTAACAGACAAACAGAGAGCCAAATCAGGAATGAACTTCCATTCACAATTGCTTCAAAGAGAATCAAATACCTAGGAATCCAACTTACAAGGGATGTAAAGGACCTCTTCAAGGAGAACTACAAACCACTGCTCAGTGAAATAAAAGAGGACACAAACAAATGGAAGAACATACCATGCTCATGGATAGGAAGAATCAATATCGTGAAAATGGCCATACTGCCCAAGGTAATTGATAGATTCAATGCCATCCCCATCAAGCTACCAATGAGTTTCTTCACAGAATTGGAAAAAACTGCTTTAAAGTTCATATGGAACCAAAAAAGAGCCCGCATCTCCAAGACAATCCTAAGTCAAAAGAACAAAGCTGGAGGCATCACGCTACCTGACTTCAAACTATACTACAAGGCTGCAGTAACCAAAACAGCATGGTACTGGTACCAAAACAGAGATATAGACCAATGGAACAGAACAGAGTCCTCAGAAATAAGACCACACATCTACAGCCATCTGATCTTTGACAAACCTGACAAAAACAAGAAATGGGGAAAGGATTCCCTATTTAATAAATGGTGCTGGGAAAATTGGCTAGCCATAAGTAGAAAGCTGAAACTGGATCCTTTCCTTACTCCTTATACGAAAATTAATTCAAGATGGATTAGAGACTTAAATGTTAGACCTAATACCATAAAAATCCTAGAGGAAAACCTAGGTAGTACCATTCAGGACATAGGCATGGGCAAAGACTTCATGTCTAAAACACCGAAAGCAACGGCAGCAAAAGCCAAAATTGACAAATGGGATCTCATTAAAGTAAAGAGCTTCTGCACAGCAAAAGAAACTACCATCAGAGTGAACAGGCAACCTACAGAATGGGAGAAAATTTTTGCAATCTACTCATCTGACAAAGGGCTAATATCCAGAACCTACAAAGAACTCATACAAATTTACAAGAAAAAAACAAACAACCCCATCAAAAAGTGGGCAAAGGATATGAACAGACATTTCTCAAAAGAAGACATTCATACAGCCAACAGACACATGAAAAAATGCTCATCATCACTGGCCATCAGAGAAATGCAAATCAAAACCACAATGAGATACCATCTCACACCAGTTAGAATGGCGATCATTAAAACGTCAGGAAACAACAGGTGCTGGAGAGGATGTGGAGAAATAGGAACACTTTTACACTGTTGGTGGGATTGTAAACTAGTTCAACCATTATGGAAAACAGTATGGCGATTCCTCAAGGATCTAGAACTAGATGTACCATATGACCCAGCCATCCCATTACTGGGTATATACCCAAAGGATTATAAATTATGCTGCTATGAAGACACATGCACACGTATGTTTATTGCAGCACTATTCACAATAGCAAAGACTTGGAATCAACCTAAATGTCCATCAGTGACAGATTGGATTAAGAAAATGTGGCACATATACACCATGGAATACTATGCAGCCATCAAAAAGGATGAGTTTGTGTCCTTTGTAGGGACATGGATGCAGCTGGAAACCATCATTCTTAGCAAACTATCACAAGAACAGAAAACCAAACACCGCATGTTCTCACTCATAGGTGGGAACTGAATAATGAGATCACTTGGACTCAGGAAGGGGAACATCACACACCGGGGCCTATCATGGGGAGGGGGTAGGGGGGAGGGATTGCATTGGGAGTTATACCTGATGTAAATGACGAGTTGATGGGTGCAGCACACCAACATGGCACAAATATACATATGTAACAAACCTGCACGTTATGCACATGTACCCTACAACTTAAAGTATAATAATAATAAATAAATTAAAAAAAATTATTTATTATTATTATACTTTAAGTTGTAGGGTACATGTGCATAACGTGCAGGTTTGTTACCGAACTGAACATAGTATGTTCAGTAGAGTATATATGGTGTGTTGACATCCTGTCTTCCTGTCCTCTGGAATTGAGCCTCCTGTTAGTAAGAAATGGAGAAATGTCATTGATTCATTTTACGTAGGATGTAACTTCTTATTAGCTATTGCCACTTCTGTTAAGTTAGATATAATAATATAAAATGAGGCTCTCTATCATTTACATGTTACTGGCATACCTTTTACCTTTTGGTCTTATAGGCATAGATAACATTGATGAAGTGTAATTTAGTTTTGTAGTCAAGGTGATAAAAAAAAATCTAAATCAGAGAGAAAATTGGTTAAATGTATATGTCTTTTTAAGCTTCAGTTTTATTGAAACCTGAATATGTGATTTGATTTATTTTTATAGAGAATAGGATAAGAATTTAGGTGTCTCTGAATTTTGAAATATTATTATATAATCATTCTGTATTGTAATTGCATTTCTTTCCACTAGAAAGATGTGTTTCATCTTTTTGTCCATAATGTCTTGCCCAGTTTCTGGAACTTAATAGATGTGCAATATTTTTCATGGACCTTTTTTGAATTGAGTAATTGTTCAAAAGTATATTTTTGAAGGTGCTCTATCAGATTTAAATAAAACAATAATTTTTAATATAGCCTTTTTATATATGTGAATATCTCTGATACTTGGCTTCATTTTTACCTTTCTTTTTCCTTCATTCTATTTTCTTTACATATTAAATGTATGGTTGTATTCTGTCATATATTGTTCTTTACTATAAACGTAACTTATTGTCCCCCCAAGATGATGGTAAGTGTTTTGAGAGCAAGGATCATGTAATATGTCTCCTATGTGTCTTCCACAGGGCTCAGCTCAATGCTACACATGTAGTATTTAACTTTGTACACCTGAATTGTATTCTCAGTTGTTTAACTACATAGAATCTTAAAATTTAGGCCTACACAGTTTCATGCCTGTCACACAGCTTGCTGACTCTCTGCCACCATAATCCCCATTCAAATATTGTGGTTCACATTGTGGAAAAAAAACTCTTTTAAAAACATGAAAGCATTTTGTTTGTCTTAATTCTCCAGTATAGAATTTTGGATAAAATCACCATAGGCTATTTTGTATTTATGTTACTATTTATATTGCAATTCACTTTTACTCCTTACCTGAATTGGTACTTTACATTTGATAAATCCTTATTGTCATTTTACTATTTCCCCCATTGATTATAATGAGAATTTTCTGTGCTTTGGCAATTAAAGCAATGTAATTAGTAGTTGTCTGTTTTTAAAAATGTCATAATTACTCAAAAATCAAAGTAGAATGAGAACCCTACCTTAAAATATATATATATATATATATATATATATATATATATATATATATATTTTTTTGTGAAGAGCCTCACTCCACTGTCTTACCAGATTCTATAGTTACATGTCACCTGATTATCAGTCAATTTAAGGATCAGTTGTGATACAGGAATCCTGTGATGCAGAAGCCAAGAAAAATCATTATGTATCAAGATTTTCCCCTGGGTACTAGAGGATAAACATGTAAAACATTATAGTGCCCTAGAATGCAATTTCCTTACTATATTCATTTTTGTACCCTCTTCACAGCCCTTTCTAATAATACTGCCGACCTCATTTCTGAATAGAGTTGATTCTTCCAGAAATTAACGATTTGAGCTTGGGCAAATTACCATTCCTGTCTGAATTTCTCTCCTTATGTGTACAATGAAGAGTAACTTCGGCCATATGATCAAAGAGATCTTTTGTAATATTTAAGTTGTAAATGCTGACTGTAGAAAGATATGATTATGCATAAGTGATATATATGGGAGGAAGTTTTTTTTATTCATCTAAGAACTTATAGTATTGTTTCATATCAATAATAGCTATAATTTATTCATCACCTATATACAATTCTATGTGATTGACAGTGGCCAAGGCAATTATAAAATATGGAATGAGTCAATCAGAGACTTTGTGAAATGATTCTATGGTGTGATAAGAGTGTGTAAATGCAAATTACCAAAGGTGGCTAATACCATAGAATACAAGGACAAAACAACACATAAATTTTTAAATCTATAAATAAAAGTTTAGAAACAAATCCTGTTTAGTGGATCATAGGGAGGCTTGATCCTCATTCTCATCACACTTCTCTCCCCTTTCTCCTTGTCTCTTTCCCTAAATTCACAAGGTCTCTGCTACTCAATTAAACTGATAATCTATAGAATATGACGATGAAGCCTATGCCTTGCTAAAAGTAGATGCTTACTGGCATCATCATAGAAAAGATAGAAAGAACTTTGAGAAAAGCATGAAAGAGGTGGTGAGAAAATGAAATTGTCAGTCCTTAGGCCTTCTCTTTATTGTCTTTTACATGGAGTGTAGACACACCTGCATGAAAGCCCCAAATACAGTAGTATCTGGGTGAGCATCTTAATGAATATTATTATTTTTATAATTAATAAATATTAAAACATGCATGCACCATGTTAATCATAATTTCATCAGCATTTCTTCTTCAGTATTAATATTAGAATTTCTTGGCTCTCTTTTCTTTCCTATCGAGATTCACACTGTTAGTGAAGTCATCAAGTTGAATGATTTCAAGCACTGCCTTCATACAAATCTTTTCTCTTGAACCCCACACCTGTATACCCAAATATCTTCTTGACATCTCCACATTTGATAGATATTGGATATCTAAAGAGATCTTAATTTTAATATAACTGAAACTGAACACCTGATCTTCACCTGAAACCTACTTTACTTACCTACCGCTTTTCTCACATTTTCAGTTGCTCTGCCCAAAATCCTTATAGTCATCCTTGATTTCTCTTTTTCTCTCACTCTACATCCAGTCCATCAGAAATCTTATTGCCTCTAACTTCAAAATATATTATTAGGACATAAACTGCACCACCTCTTCTGGTACCACCCTAGTCCCATCTACCATCTCTTACCTAGATCAATATGGCAGTCTCTTTCCCAGACAATTATGTCTCCTTAAACTCTTCTCAACATGGCAGCCATTAATGATCCTTTCAAACCATGTCAGATTATGCCACTCCTTTATTCAAAACTCTGTAGTGGTAACTGTTTTACAAAGAAGGAAGAATTGCCTGGGCGTGGTGGCTCATGCCTATAATCCCAGCCCTTTGGGAGGCCAGGGTGGGTGGATCACTTGAGGTCAAGAGTTCGAGACCAGCCTGGCCAACATGATGAAACCCTGTCTGTACTAAAAATACAAAAATTACCTGAGCGTGGTAGCGGACACTTGTAATTCCAGCTACTCAGGAGGCTGACACAGCTAAATCGCTTGAACCCAGGAGGTGGAGGTTGCAGTGAGCCAAGATCGCACCATTGCACTCCAGCCTGGGCAACTAGAACGAAACTCTGTCTCAAAAAAAAAAAAAAAAAAAAAAAAAAGAGAATGAAGTATGTACAGTGGCTTCTAGGGCCCTACAATGTCCAGCCTCTTCCTACTTCTTTGTCCCTTGTTCACTTTGGTCGCTCTGTCTTCCTTGTTCAACTCCTCAAAATTGGCAGGCATGCCTCTGAATTAAGGTCAGTGCATTAGCTGTTTTTCTCTATCTGGAATGTTCTTCTCTCACTTTTTCTTCCCTTTCAGTATTTGCTGAGACATTACCTTCTCAGTAAGGTACACCCTACAACCTTATTAAAATCATAGTTCCAGCACTACTGATCTCACTCTTCTCTACTTTATGTTACTTTGTATCTTTTGATATTACTTGTCACTTATTAAACTCTATGATTTACTTATTTATGATGTTTACTATCTCCCACTCCCATTAGAATATCGGCTCCATGAGGGTAGAACTCTGTTTTGTAGCCTGGTACAATGCCTAGAATATTGCGTGTTATGGGCTCTGTTCTACAGACTTCAAATATTATTTCATTTCATTGTCTTCTCTACATTAATATCCATGAAACAATATGACTCACAGAAGTTACCTAACCTGGCTGAAGTCAGTATCTGGTAAAAGTGGAACTGAGATTTACACGTATACATCTCCTGCTTCTTGCCTTCCTTATACAAAGTATGTGAAAACAAGGGAAAAGAATAATGCATGTATATGGATGAATTTATATGATATTTTATAAACACCTTTAGATAAATGTCTACATATAAGAATAAAATATTTTCTATTTTAGCATAGAAATAATAACTATATAATACTAGAATTTAAATGTTTTTTACACAGAAATTGCTGTATTTATCAGCAACTTAAATATAATTACCATTTTTGATATTATTTAAATAAGTATTGATGATGAAATGATTAGGAGTTTTTTCTTGCTTCACCTACACAAATATATCCTCTTTGTAGTTCATAGCAAGACACTGGTATAGAGAATCCATTATCATTCTGATTGTACATTGTGTTTGATGGAATTGTTCAAGCTGTGTAAGATCTAATTTGTACTCTCTTTAAGATAACACTAACTGTTTCAGTTAGCATCTTTTCATTATTATATATACTATATAAATGGGGCACATCTTTCAGGGCCTTTTCGATTTAACAGTTTCAAGTCTAGTTTTAGGATAAGATAGTACAATTGTCGTGTTTTGATTGTAAATTTATATGTTTATTTGAGAAATATCCTTTCTGTAAAATGATTGATATTCTTATATGAAATAACATAAATCATTTTTTGTATTCTGTAGACTTACCTTTTCTTATTGTCTCATGTCCCTAATTAGGATAGTATTATTATATCTATCAGGGAAGATTTAGCAGTGTAAGAATCATTTTGTCTTGGGATATGTAAATATTCCTAATTTGACACTTGTGCTAACAGTGGATAACTCAGTTGTATACTGCTTTAGAACATGAGAGAGTGAAATATGATATTTTTCATTTGAAATTTAGAAAGCCAGACATCTTAAACTACCAGGTACTATTTTGGTATAATCTATCACTTCTGTTACATTTTATTGGATATAAATCATATTGTATCAGGTTGCATAGTGACAATATGGTTCACCAGGCATTCTATTTTTATAGCTTTATTTAAAACTGACATGTAACTTGCTGTACCTGAAACCCCAAGTGAGCCAGTTATTGGAGTGTAACAAAGTTTTGACGTCAGAGTAGCTATTTATTCTACTGGAAACCATTAGCGATGCATTACCCTTTGGCACTGCTGTTTTTGCAGAAACATGGTTAAAATTTTATGACTGATTTTGACCAATTAGATTTCTCTCCCTCTTAGAACTAAGCAATTATATACATAAAACACATGAATATATATGCATGTGCATATATGTAACATGCACATGCTTTATATCCTTAAAATGTGTAATATATTTAAATATATGTTTATGTATGTATATTTATTTTAACATTACACATATCAAGCTTTTTTAAAAGTTTCTTTTCAAAAACTGAGTGTCATAGTTTTATTTTTCTTATTTTCACACCTGATTATTGTTTTATGGAAATGAATTAACTGCATGTTGTTGTTGTTATTACTATAGATATGGATGTTGATTAGCTGCGTAGTGCTACCATGTTTGTTGGTATTAATGCTGTTGTTATTATTTTAAAAAGGCCCCTTAACATTTGTTTACTATCAGCAGTAGATTCTTTGGGAATTCATAGGGGCAATACTATTTTGTACACATTTAATATAATCAGTTAAAGACAGGATTTTCTCCTGCTTAGCTTTGAATGTTTTTCCCCTGAAAATATTAAAATATGTGCTGTGCATCCATGCATGGAGTTAAAGTCCCTTGACTCCTGAGCCAGCCTAGTGCCAGCTTACATGCTGATCTCTGCCAGTGTATTTTAAATTAGATCTGATGGGACCACCATTTGGAATTAAGCAGAGGAAAAGATTTTAGATTTTTATTTAGTAAGCCAGTTGTTCTTCAAACCCTGTATAAAAACATTGCTAAACTTGTGTTTATGGAATAACTAACTTCTGTCAGCTTAGGACATGCCTGTGTATAAGGAGAGAATGTTAATTCTCTCAAATTCCTGAGTGACACCTTAAATTCAATAATTATTACTACTGTTATTGTTATGAATTATCTACTTAGTAATCCTCACATATTGTTGAATTATTTTTCTTTGGAAAATTCAAATTTTTATGTAATTTTTAAAATATGGCATCTGATAATTATTTCCCATATTGGCGTTTTTATATTTTGACATATTTATTTTTAATTGACAAAATTGCATATAGCTTTCATGGACAACATGTTGTTTTGAAATATGCATACATTGTGGAATAGCTAAACATTATACATATATTTGATAGGAGAACTCCATACTGGTAACTCCTTCAGCATGTTATAACCTTTTCCAGCTCCATCTTTTTCCCTGAAACCTATCAAGAGTCTTTTGAGGTGCAAAATACGTAGGATGAGTTCCAACTCTAAAAGTAGTATATTGCTTCCAGAACATTGTAATATTCTGCAGTGATCCGAGGCAATGAAACGGAACAACCAGGGTTAGAATCTCAGTCTGCCACTACCTGTAACAATAGACAGATTATTTCAACATTCTGAGTCAGTTATCTGATGTATAAAATAGGTGTAGTTGTAACTACCTCAACAATTTTTGTTTTTATAAGGATTCAATGAAATAAGCAGAAAGCCCTTAACTCAATGTCTGGCACACAGTAATAACTCAAATGGTTGCTATCAATCATTTGTGGTATTAGACCTGGTAATTCTCCTTGTCTTCAGGGGTCGTATGGCATAGTGCTTAATAGTACAGGTTTTAGAATTATACTACCTGGGTTAGAATCCCAGCTGTACTATTTACTAGCTGTGTAACCTTCAAGAAGTCTCTTAACTTCTCTGCCTCAGTTTCTCCATCTGTAGAATAGGGGAATATAATATCACATATTTAATACATGTATCTGAAGATTATATGCATCAGAACAAGGAAAGTGCTTAAAACAATGCCTGTCACATAGTAAGGGCTCAATAAATGTTAGCTGTTGTATCAAAAATCACTGAATGTGAGCTTCCTGGTATTTTAGAAATCTGTTTAAGTCTAGCCCTGGCATTTTGTAATTATTAAACAGGCCCAACTGCAGAAAAGATTTCTCTGGTCACACAGCATTTCTGGACATTTTGACATCCTACCTAGCAACCCTACAAATACCCTTACGATAAATATTTATTATAAGGCTCATTTTAACACAAATTAACCCAAATAATTGACCCTAAATCTGAATGAATTCATTTAAATACTTGTATAAAAAATCATGTTGTTTCAGATTTTGTCGTTGCTCTTTTTTAAGTTAAGATATGTGGTCACGCTAGGAAACCTAGTTAAGTTGGCATAAGGCTAATCTGGTTAATTCTAATTTAAGATTGACATTTGGTTGATACTAATATTCTCAAGCACACAATAAAGTTTGTTATCAGGCAGATGATTGCTGTTTTATAATTTAGTGGCCTAACGATCCACACTGGTGACAAAAATGCAAGAGCTCTATAATTTCTTTTTATTTTCTGCTGTCTTCTGCCCCCTCCGCCCAGGGTTGGATGCTGAAACTAAATCAATCAATAGACTTTTTCTCCTGGCATGCCATTCTACCTTTTAAAGTAATAAATATATAGGTCAAGAATTACTATATTAAAAGCCAAAATTGAAAAATGGGATCTAATTAAACTAAAGAGATTCTGCACAGCAAAAGAAACTATCATCAGAGTGAACAGGCAACCTACATAATGGGAGAAAAGTTTTGCAATCTATCCATCTGACAAAGGGCTAATATCCAGAACCTACAAAGAACTCAAACAAATTTACAAGAAAAAAACAACCCCATCAAAAAGTGGGCAAAGGATATGAACAGACAGTTCTCAAAAGAAGACATTTACACGGTCAACAAACATATGAAAAAAAGCTTATCATAACTAGTCATTAGAGAAATGCAAATCAAAACCACAATGAAATACCATCTCACTCCAGTTATAATGGTGATCATTAAAAAGTCAGGAAATAACATATGCTGGAGAGGATGTGGAAAAATAGGAACGCCTTTACACTGTTGGTGGGAATGTAAATTAGTTGAACCATTGTGGAGGACAGTGTGGCCATTGCTCAAGGATCTAGAACTAGAAATACCATTTGACCTAGCAATCCCATTACTGGATTATAATGGGATTATAAATTATTTGGCTATGAAGGATTATAAACTATTTGGCTATAAAGAATTATAAATTATTTGGCTATAAAGACACATGCACACATATGTTTATTGCAGCACTGTTCACAACAGCAAATAGTTGGAACCAACTCAAAAGCCCATGAGTGATAGACTGGATAAAGAAAATGTGGTAGTTACAACTACACCTATTTTATACATGTATGGAATACTATGCAGCCATAAAAAAGCATGAGTTCATGTCCTTTGCAGAGACATGGATGAAGCTGGAAACCGTCATTCTCAGCAAACTAACACAGGAACAGAAAACTAAACACCGCATGTTCTCACTCATAAGTAGGAGTTGAACATTGAGAACACATGGACACAGGGAGGGGAACATCACACACCAGTGCCTGTCAGAGGGTGATGGGCCAGGACAGGGATAGCACTAGGAGAAATACCTGATGTAGATGACTGGTTAATGGGTGCAGCAAACCACCATGGCACATGTATACCTATGTAACAAACCTGCACATTCTGCACATGTATCCCAGAACTTAAAGTTTATTAATAAAAGAAAAAAGAATTACTATATTAAGCAGTTGTTGAATCAGGTTCATCACAGAGGGGAGTGCAAACACATTCCCTGAATCAACCTCTTAAAGCTATCTATAGTAATACTTTGACTTCATGGTTTTGGAATTAACTTGACCTGAGTTTAATTCTTAGCTTTACCACTACTAGCTGTGTGACCTTGAGCAACTTTTTCACTCCATCGTTATCAAATATTTATTGAGCACTTATTCTACCCCCTATTACTAACTAACCTAATACAAAAAATATTCTCTAAGGCAACGTTTCTATAATGATAAAAATGTTTACATTATATAATTTATAGGATTGTAATACAGGTCAAAATATGATCATCTCTCTTGAAATATTCTGTGAATTATAAAGTTGTATACTAGTATTATTTGCTGTGAGCTGTATGAGAATAGGGACTATGTCTTCCTTTGTTACCTCATTATCTAACATAGTACCTGACACATAGAAGTATTCAGAAAATGTCTGCCGCAGACTGATTTTCTTAAAGATCTCAAAAATATCTATTTGTATTTAGGATATTATTACCAAAATTAAGCTTAAAATACAGATGATTTATTCTTTTGATTTTGTAATGGTATTCATATATAGTTTGAATTATGTGGAACATTTCTGAGGTACTTACTGCAAGAAAATGTGTTATTAGATAAAATCATTTTTATATGTGCCCTATTATCAGCAGGCCCTATTTTCTGCAAGGTAGTGTAGGATTTGAATTAAAAGAAATTGTTAAAAGTTGATTAAGTCTGCTATGGCCAACAACTGGTGCTATTTTTGTACATCTAGAGCTGTAGTTAATCTTCAGATTTTTGAATAATTTATTTTAGGTATCACATATATATATTGAGTGGCTGAAAATATATTTTGTACCTAAAATTAATAATAATTGAATAATAAAACCTAGTTAGTTGTCACAATAGTCAACTACCTAAAATGTTTCTAATTATTGGGACACTGTATATATTTATTAATGTTAGTAAATGGACTAAAGATACAGATTTCAGCCGGGCGCGGTGGCTCACGCCTGTAATCCCAGCACTTTGGGAGGCCGAGGCGGGCGGATCACAAGGTCAGGAGATCGAGACCACGGTGAAACCCCGTCTCTACTAAAAATACAAAAAATTAGCCGGGCGCGGTTGTGGGCGCCTGTAGTCCCAGCTACTCCGGAGGCTGAGGCAGGAGAATGGCGTGAACCCGGGAGGCGGAGCTTGCAATGAGCCGAGATCGCGCCACTGCACTCCAGCCTGGGCGACAGAGCGAGACTCCGTCTCAAAAAAAAAAAAAAAAAAGATACAGATTTCAGTACACTGGACCACATCTGAAAATATTTCATGATGTGTATTTTAGTAATATAGGAAGTGAAATCTTAGAGACCAAAAAGTAATGCTGTATTAGGTAACATTAACTCAACAAAAATACCAGATCCTAAGGATTATTCTTGCATTGCACTTCCAGGTTTCAGTCTAATTACCAATCACCCTTTTGCAAAATAATGGCAATTAAGATCTATATAAACGAAACTAATGCCTAGTTGGGGAGATTATTTCATACTAATATACACTTGCATATTCTTTTAAAATGAGAAATAATACACAGTATTCACAGCAATAAAACTCAGCAAATGGAAGGCACAGAAAAACCCTTTCAGAGAGAGGTCACTACAATACAGTGTTGGTAAAAGAAATTTTCTTCTGAAACACACCCAGACAGAAACACATTCAGAAATTTTCTTCTGAAACAAATGCTAATTAATTTGCGTTTACAGAAGGAATGAATTTTTCTTACTGTTTCTGAACTTAAAAAAAGAAATGAAAATCCACTAAAACTCGTACTACCAATTTTAAGTTTTAATGAACTTTTTTCAGAGATATAAAAGGGTATATTTTCTTTTCCTTAGACTAAAACCATTAGCTATTTGCCATAATATTCTTCTTATGTAATAACTTCAGAGTTTTAAAGCTAATGAGAACCACCAACAGGAGAAAAGGTTTGTCATAGTTTCTGTTCTTTCTCTGGATGCATCATTTCAGTATTCTAGTACTTTTTAGCAGCATTGTCAGTGAGTATTCAAGGCTAAGGAAAGACGTATGTCTTCCTGGAGCATCAATTTGACTTGCCAACAAGTAAATTAAACTTATTTTAAATTAAAATGAATACATATATAGAATAGAATAAAAAATGTTCATTAATTTTAAAATTCAAACCACAGACTATATGAGCTGTAATTTTGAACTAATGTATGGTTTATTTGAATAGCACTGCTGACTTCCATCATACATCTTCCTTTCATTTTTAGATACTTGGTTGTATGTAGTTTTGCTTTTTCTTTATTTAAATTGAATTTAGAGTGCCATTTTAAAGTCCATCCATTATTGGATACTAGGGTAAGATTTAGTCATTTCAGACTTGTACACTAGAGTTAGGGCCAAGTTGATGCATGAAGGCAGATTAGTGCCCTCACACCATTTCTTCTTTGTCCGTGACCTTATTGCTTACTGTCAGTAAGTGCAGTTTCTCTCTTCTCTCTGGGAGGTGGGTCACACACACACACCCACTTTCTGTTTTTTTGTTTTTGTTTTTGTTGTTTTGAGACGGAGTCTCACTCTGTTGTTCCAGGCTGGAGTGTAGTGGTGCGATATCGGCTCACTGTAAGCTCTGCCTCCCGGGTTCATGCCATTCTCCTGCCTCAACTTCTCAAGTAGCTGGGAGTAAGGTGCCCGCCACCTCGCCCGGATAATTTTTTATATTTTTAGTAGAGACAGGGTTTCACTGTGTTAGCCAGGATAGTCTCGATCACCTGACCTTGTGTTGCACCCACCTCAGCCTCCCAAAGTGCTGGGATTACAGGCGTGAGCCACCGTGCCCAGCCACACACACCTACTTTCTGAGGCTCAGTGTTTCTAGCAGCTGCTGTCTCTAACTTTATGTGACAACTGTTATCCTTTACCTTAATAGTTAGCATTTAATTTTTTTTTTTTTTTACTCAATTACTTCATGTTTATTGTGCATACTTACTCTATGAAAACTATCATCAGCCTTAGAACTATGCTGTTCCTGATGGTCTTGACAGACCTGCCAAAACCTCTTCTTCTTTTTGGTGTACTTAACCATGGCTCCTTAGAAGGAGATGAATGAGAACGCCACGAAAATCCCCAGAATACAGCTTGCTGTATTAATGTTGATTCTTTGGGTCAGTAGTGAAACATCCACAATTTATAAACATTCCCCAGATGATTGTACTGTTCACTGTTATTTAGAGACCGCTGGTTTAAATCATCCAGTCCCTTCATACTAGGATTCAGGCAGTCATCCAAACACCCTGCTTCAACAGTGTCAAGCACTCAAAACTATTAGTATGTAAGTTGTGATATAATTTCCTGAATAACTGATAGAATCAGTGGGGTTATCTTGGCAGTGTATATGCATAGTGATTATTTAGAGGTTGAATTTACCTAAACCACTTTGGAAGACATGAGTATTAGAAAGTGATGCCTCAGAAAGATGGACACTCCTTATTCTTATCACAGTAAGGCTTGTAGAAAATTGGATAAGAGGATGATATGAAGGTAGCAAGGTTCCAATATACAGGAACCAGACATATTAGAAATCAGAGAAGAATCAGTTTAAAGGCCTTTTTGCAAATATTGTCTGATAATTATTACTTGGAGAAAATCAGATTATACATAAAATAAACCTTTCTACATATGAAAAAATGTATTTTTTCCTGGGAGAAATATACTAGCAAGAAAAAAAAAGAATACTCAAAAATGAATTTTGTTTAAATGGTGTATTGTGATTGTAATGCCATTCTTCAAAGTAAAATCCCGCAAAGTTTTTTTCTTCAATGTATTAATTAACTTTAATTGAACTTCCTGGCTTTGGTTGGTATGCATTTGAATTTTATTTTCTTTGTTAGTGGAACATGCTAGCATTTTTCCTTTGAGTGTATTTAAGTTTTTCCATGATATTGTAGGTGGCAATATATCATAAACAAAAATTTTAAACACATACACTCTTTGAAACTGATTGACTGTATTTTTAAGGTAGCTTCATAAAGCTTCTCATAATGTGGAATTGTAAAAGATAAATTTCTAAGACTATGTTCTTGTAACAATTATGAGATACATACTGCATAACTATATATTTGCCCCTCCAAAACAACTGTTATGCATATGCATTTGCTTATGCCTTTTCCTTAGCACTCTGATCACATCAAAGTATGGTGAAAAAAAAACTTTGAAATTCAAAAATTTTTTATGCCTCTCAAAGTCATCACAGTCTCCATCATTAGAAAGTACTTATTGAACACTTACAATCTTTTCAGTGCTAAAGACATAGTAGAAGTGTATGATATGGTCCACAGTACCCTTAAGAGATTTTTGTACTAGTTGCAGAGGCAGCAGAATGGATGAAAGATAAATAGAAGCATGACAAAGTAGCATATAAGGAGTGCCAAATGAATCATCAATAAGCTCTATTGAGGGTCTTCAAGATGGCTGACTAGAAGCATTTCATGCCTGCCTCCTCTACTTAGAAGAATCAAAATAGTGTATCAACAAGCGTAATTTGAATACATTTGTCAAGAGAGAACTCAGGAATTCAACAGAAAAATGACAGGAAACACGAAAAGCAAGGAAAGAGAAGAAAGGCAGCCTGCTTGTACGAGATTGGCTGGGAGCCAGGTAACTTCCCAACATGGGGAAAGGTTAAGTGAGAAACATCCTGCAGCTCACATCTCCATCCTCGAAACATGCAATCCTGGTCACAGGAGAGCCCCTTGACCCTCCCAGTCCCAGAAACACAGGGAGCTGCCAAGAGACCATGGGATAGAATTGCTCCAGGGAGGGAGCTAATGCTGGGTCCTGCACTCTTTCTGAGACCTACATGGCTATAGAAAGGTGCTATTTTTAAAACTGTCCTTTGGCAGACTGCATGCTGTCCTGGAGCCCAGAAGTGTTAGATGTGAGGCATTAGGATAACTTGGGCTGTTGCTACTAAAACTTGGAAGCAAGGTGGGAGCACTGCTGCAGCCAAGGCTGAGAAGAGAGAACCAAGCTGGGCTGCAGCTAGTAGTACTGGGAAGTGAGCACCATTGGAAAGGTGAGAGGGGCACTAGTTGCTGTTGGGACTTAAGTTATTTTCTTGCTTGGGACTCCTGCAGCCAGGGCTGGGATGCAAGATAGGTGCTACTGCCTCAACTGGCACCTACCTGGAAGCACCACCTGAAGGCCTGGAGATTTGCCCATCCAGCCCATTGAAGATGTTGCCAACATCAACACACACCATGTGGGACCCAGAGAATTGTTCTACCACTGCTACAACCATGGCCTATGTCATGCCTGCTGCCTAAGGGCCTAAGAACCTGCCCTCCCACCTGGTCTTTTGCTGCTGCTACCAATATCCAAGCAAGCCACCTGTAGACCAAAGAATCAGCCCACCAGTAACAGCCAACACTAACGTGAGTATAAACTGCACTGGGGCGCAAGGATAAGCACACCCAGCTCACTGCAGCCACCACTTGAGCCTGAAGACTGGCCCACCTGGCATCCCAGTACCCAGCACCCAGCACCACTTAACCACCACCTCCAACTGTACCCTAACCCACTGAGGAAATCACAGAGACTGTACTACTGCATATACCCAGAATCAAAGCCAAAGTGCCCTACCCAACCAACATCATAGATATATCTTTAGGAAAAAAATCCTCCGCTACGAAAGTATTAGGTGAGTGCAAAAGTAATTGCGATTTTTACCATTTAAAAGTAATGACAGGCTGGGCACAGTGCCTCACGCCTGTAATCCCAGCACTTTGGGAGGCTGAGGCGGGCAGATCACGAGGTCAGGAGCTAGATACCAGTGGGAGGCTGAGGCAGGAGAATCACTTGAACCTAGGAGGCGTAGGTTGCAGTGAGCCGAGATCGTGCCTCACTGACTCCAGCCTGGGAGACGGAGTGAGACTCCGTCTCAAATGAATAAATAAATAAATAAATAAACAAATAAATAATTGTAATGACAAAAACTCCAGTTATTTTTCCACCAACCTAATAAATTCAAAAATAGGAGGAAGTGACTATCACTTGAGATGTGCAGATAGCAACATAAGGACACAGAAAATATGTAAAAGCAAATAAATTTGATAACTCCAAAGGAAAATAATAATTCACCAACAGTAAATCTTAATCAAAAATAAATTTTTGAAATCCCAGATAAAGAATTTAAAATATGGATTTTGAAGAAGGTCATTGGGGATATGACAGAGAAACAATGCTGAGAAACAATACAAAAAAATCAGAACAATTCAGGATATGAATGAGAAGTTTACCAAAGAGACTTTTTTTTTTTAAAGAAGTGAATAGAAATTTTGGACTGAAGATTTCAATGAAGTAAATACAAAATACATTGAACGCTTTCACAATAGAGTAGATCAAGCAGAAGAGAGAATCTTAGAAGGTGAAGACAGCTCTTTTGAAATAACCCAATCAGACTAAATAAATAAATAAATAAGCCAAGCCTTTGTGGCATTAGTGACAACATACAGCAACTGAATATTACAATTATTGGTATTCCATGGAGCAAAAAAAATGAAAGGATTAGAAAATCTATTTAATCAATAATATCTGAAAATGTACCAAGTCTAGCATGAGATTTAGACATTCAGATACAGGAGGCTCAGTGATCCCCGGGAAGATACAAAACAAAAGATTCTTTATGGCACGTTATTGTCAGACTGTCTAAAGATAAAGAAGGAATTCTAAAAACAGTAAAAGTGTCTATTCACCTATAAAGGAAACTTCATCAGACCAACACTGGGTTTCTCATTAGAAACCTTACAGGCCAGAATAGAATGCGATGATATCATCAAAGTGCTGAAAGAAAAAGAAAACTCAACCAAGGATCCTATCTCCAGCAAAATGAGCCTTCATGAATGAAGGAGAAATGGCCTTTCTCAGATAAGCAAATGATAAGTGAATTTGTTACCAGTAGAGCAGCCCTGCAAGAAGTGCTCAAGAGTCCTAATCCTGGATGTGAAAGGACAACATCTACCATCATGAAAATATGAATGTGTAAAGCTCAACTAGTAAACCACTCACACAGAGGAAGAAGAGAAAGGATTCAAATAGTACCACTATAGAAATCCACCAAACTGGAACAACAAATAATAAGAAAAAAAAATCAAAAATATATAATACAAGTAGAACACTATTAACAATGTGTTGAATGAAGCCTCACATATCAATAATAACCTTGTACATAGAGAGATTAAATTCTCCACTTAAAAGATATAGAATGAGTGAATGGATTTTAAAATGAACCAACTATATACTGCTTACAAGAAACCAGTAAAGAAATATATTGCACGTTCTCATTTATAAATGGGTGCTCAAAGATGAGAACTCATGAACACAAAAGGAACAACAGACACTGTGTCCTACTTGAGGGTGGATGGTGGGAGGAGAAAAAGGAGCAGAAAAATGTAATTATTAGATACTAGGCTTAGTACCTGGTTGACAAACAATCTATTCAACAAACCCCTGTGACACGAGTTTACCTATATAACAAATCTGCACATGTACCACTGAAGCTAAAATAAAAGTTTTTTGTTAAAAAAGAAATAAATATATAAACTAAAAGTAGAGGGATGAAAAATATGTTCCACACAAAAATAAACCAAAAATGACTAGAATTAGCTACTTATATCAAATAAAACAGACTTTAAGTCAAAAACAGTAAAAAATAAGTCAATCAAAAAAGTCATTACATATTGATAAAGAGATCATCAGTAAATGATTCTTTTTTTTATTTTTTTAGGATAGACCATATGCTAGGCCACAAAACAAGTCTCAACAAATTTTTGAAAACCAACATCATATCAAGTGTCTTCTCAGACCACAATAGAACTGGAAATCAATACCAAGAGGAACTTTGGAAATGATACAAATACAGGGAAATTAGACAACATGCTCCTGAATGACCATTGGATCAATGAAGAAATTAAGATGGAAATCAAAAAATTTCTTAAGGCAAATAAAAATGGAAACACTACATACCAAAACTTTTGGGATATAGCAAAAGCAGTCCTTAAAGGGAAGTTTATAGCAATATATGGCTTACATCAGACAATCAGAAAGATTACAAATTGACAATCTAATAATGCACCTCAATGAACTAGAAAAACAAGAACGTACCAAACCCCTAACTAGTGGAAGAAAATATATAAAAAGATCAAAGTGAAGCTAAGTAAGAGATTAAAGAAATAATATAAAGGATCAGTGAAATAAAAAGTTGATTCTTCAAAAATATAAACAAAATTGATAAGCCACTAGTTCAACTAACCAAGAAAAAAAGACCCAAATAAAACCAGAAAGGAAAAAGGAGACATTACAACTTATAACACAGAAATAAAAAAAAGATCATTAGAGACTTATGAACAACTTTATGCTTGCAAACTAGAAAACCTAGAAGAAATGGATACATTCTGAGAAACATACAACCTGAGATTGAACAAGGAAGAAGTAGATATCCTGAACAGACCAGTAATGTGTAGCAAGGTTGAGTCAGTAATAAAAAGTTTCTCAACAAAGAAAAGCCCAGGACTATATGGATTCATAGCTGAATTCTGCCAACACGAAGAAGTACTAGCACAAATTTCCCTAGCACTATTCCAAAAAACCAAAGAGGACATAATTCTCCCCAACTAATCCTACAAGATCAGAATTACCCTGACATCAAAACCAGACAAAGATCCAAAAAAAAAAAAAAAAAAAAAAAAAAACAGCCGACAGACCAGCATCCCTAATTAGCATAGATGCAAAAATTCTTAAGAAAATACTAGCAGATAATGCAAAAAACATCAAAAAGATTCACCATGATTAAGTGAGATTTATACTTGGAATGCAAGAATGATTCAATATACACTGATCAATAAACATAATACATCACATCGACAGAATGATGTACAAAAGCCATATATTAATCTTAATATACACAGAAACAACATTTAGTAAAATTCAGCATCCCTTCATGATAAAAACTCTCAAAAATCTAGGCATAGAAGGAACATTCCTTAAAATACTAAGTGCCATCTATTACATACCCACAGCTAACATCATACTGAATAAAGAGAAGTTGAAAGTCTTTCCTCTAAGAACTGTTAAAAGACAAAGATGCTCACATTCACCACTGCCTTTCAACATAGTACTGGAAGTCCTACCCAGAGTAAGCAGGCAAGAGAAAGAAATAAGTCATCCAAATGGGAAAAAAGGAAGTCAAATTATTCTTCTTTGTTGATCATATCATTTTATATCTGGATCAAGCTAAAGACTCCACCAGAAACCTTTTAGATTTAATAAATGAATTCAGTATAGTTTCAGGACTCAAAATTAGCATACAAAAGTCAGTAACATTTTTATACAGCAGTAGTGATCTAACTGAAAAACAAATCGAGAAGGCAATCCCACTTACAATAGCTAGAAAAAAATGAATACCTAAGAATAAATTTAACCAAGGAGCTGAAAGATCTCTATAAGAAAAACTGCAAAACACTCATGAAATAAATTGAAGATGACACAAACAAATTGATAAACATCCCATGCTCATGGATCTAAAGAACTAATATCATTACAATGACCATATTGCCCAAAGCAATCTACAGATTCACTACAATCTGTATCAAACACCAATGTCATTCTGCACAGAATTAGAAAAAAACAATTCTAAAACTCATATGGAACCATAAAGAGCTTGAATAGCTGAAGCAATCTTGAGCAAAAGGAACAAAGCTAGAGGCATCACATTACCTGACTTGAAAACTGACTTGAAAACATGTTACAAAACCAAAACAGCCTGGTATTAGTATAAAACTAGACACATAGATCAATGGAACAAAATAGAGAACTCAGAAATAAAGCCATATATTTACAGCCAGCTGATCTTTGACAAAGCTGTAGGAGAAAGTATACCCTGTTCAGTAAATGGTGATAGGAAGATTGGATAGCCATATGCAGAAGAATGAAACTGGACCCGTCTCTCTTCATATATAAAAATCAACTCAGTATGAATTAAGTTAAACGTGAGAGCTGAAACTATTAAAAAGGCTAGAAGAAAACTCCTGTACCTTGGTTTAGGCAAATAATTTGTAACAAAGACCTCAAAAGTACAGTCAACAAACCCGAACATAAATAAATGGGAATTAAATTGAAAAGCTTCTGCACAGCAAAAGAAATAATCAATAGAGTGAAGAGACAACCTATTGAATGGGAGAAAATATTTAACAACTATTCAGCCGTAACGGAAAACACTAAGGAGATTTCTTCAAACACTACAAATAGAATTACCATTCAATCCAGCAATACCCCTGCTGGGTATCTACCTAATGAAAAGAAATTAGTATATCAAAGGGATACATGTACTGGTATATTTATCACAGTGCTATTCACAATAGCAAAGATACGGAATCAGCCTAAGTGTTCATCAGCAGATAAATGGATAAGGAAAATGTATGTATATACATAATGAAATATTATTTGACCTTAAGAAAGGATGAAATTGGCCAGGCGTGGTGGCTCACACCTGTAATCCCAGCACTTTGGGAGGCCAAAGCGGGCAGATTACCTGAGGTCAGGATTTCGAGACCAGCCTGGCCAACAATGTGAAACCCCATCTCTACTAAATATACAAAAATTAGCCGGGCAAGGTAGCACACGCCTGTAATCCCAGCTCCTTGGGAGGCTGAGGCAGGAGAATTGCTTGAGCCCGGGAGATGGAGGTTGCAGTGAGTCAGCACTGCCCTCCAGCCTGGCTGACAGAGCAAGACTCGTTCTCAAAAAAAAAAAAAAAAAAAAAAAAAAAAAAAAAAAAAACCAAACAACAGCAACAAAAAAACAAATAAAATGGAATCATGTCATTTGAAGTAATGTGGATAGAACTAGAGGTCGTTATCTTAATTAAAATAAGCTGGGCACATAAAGACAAATATTGTATGTTCTCACTTATATGTAGGAATTAAAAATTTTGATCATATAGAGGTTGAGTGGAAAGATAACAGAGACCAGGAAAGGTGACTGCGTTGCGGAGGAGAGAGGATGAAGAGAAGTGGGTTAAAGGGTGCAAACATATAGTTGGAAGGAATAAATTCAGTGTTTGATTGCAGAATAAAGTGAGTATAGTTTTTAAAAAAATGTACTCTGGTGCTGGACACGCGAAATGCCCTGACTTAAGGATATGCATTATATACTTGTAACAAAATTTCACGTCTGCCCTATAAACTTGTACAGAAACAACAACCCAAAAAATCTCTATGGGTGTCTAGAAGGAGAAATTATCACCAAGCATTGTATAGACTTTATATGAGAGAGAATTCGCGTGGGTGTCAGAAGCAGGCACACACTGGGGCAGTGGAATTTAAGCACAGAGGAAGTAGATATTTTTATGTGACAATTATGTGGAATAAAGGATTCAGCATTTGAACATCATGTAAAAAGAATAAAATTAAATGTTAAAAAATCAAGGGATAAAGCAGTTCTCACCAAGGAAATTTTCTTTTAAAAATTCTTTCTTATTCATTTTCTAATCTGTTTTATAATATTAAAGTAAATAAACTTCCCCATGAGGGCCCAAGAGTAATGAAACCTCTAGGCCTTGTATTTGAGAAAATCACATTTTTATTTGATATTTCTTTTAGTATTAGATATCTGTCTCCTGAGGGTGTTGACCTAAATCTAAGACCAAAGAATTCTTCCATTTAAAAAATTTGTTATATATTCATTTAATAAACCTTTACTAAGTCTTACTATTCTAAGGCAATTACAAAAGCTCTCTTCAGTTCTCACCTCTGTCCTGTCTTCAGTACTGCATACTTAGATCTTGCCATGTGGATGTCAACCTGATAATATCATCTTTTGTATAGGTTGTTGAATTTGGTTTGTACATATTTTGTTAATTTTCATTACTTTGTTTTATCCATGAGAGAGATTGGCCTTTAGGTTTGTTGTTCTTGTTATTTGAGATAGAGTCTTGCTCTGTCACCCAGGCTTGAGTGCAGTGGTACAGTCTTGGCTCCTCACTGAAACCTCTGCTCCCCAGACCCAAGCGATCCTCCCATCTCGGCCTCCTAAGTAGCTGGGACCACAGGCACACACTACCGTGTCTGGCTATTTTTTTGTATTTTTGAAAGAGACAGGGTCTTGCCATGTTGCCCAGGATGGTCTCAAAGTCCTGAGCTCAAACAATGCTTCTGCCTCGGCCTCCCAAAGTGCTGGCATTGCAGGCATGAGCTACTGTGTCTGACTGACCTTTAGTTTATCATGTAATGTCTTTCTTGAATTTTGTGTCAGGGTTATGATGACCTGGTGAATTGTATTTTGATAATACAAAGATGGTGGTGTAGCTCCACCATCTTTCCTTTGTTTAATATTTGCATGACATCTATTTCTGTCTTCTTACTTTCACCTTTTTTTGATACTAACATTTGAATTGTGTTATTTATAGGCAGTCTATAATTTGATTGCTAAAATTCAATCTGATACTCCTTTGTCTTTTAATTATTTACTTAAGTAATACTTGGTGTAATTTCTTATGTATTTGGGTTTAAATCTACCCACCATGTTTCTGTTTGTTCTCCATTTGTTCAACCTGTTCTATGTTCCTTTTTCTCTCCTTTTTTGTCTTTTAAAAATTAGTCCATTTCATCATCTGCTTTCTTATTTGTTATACATTATTTTATTCATTTTGAGGTTTCTTTGGGATCACAACCCACATGATTGTCTTAGGAAAGACTAACATGGCTAGGTGCAGGGGCTCATGCCTATAATCTCAGCACTTTGGGAGGCCAAGGCAGACGGATCACAAGGTCAGTGGTTCAAGACCAGCCTGGCCAGCATGTTGAAATCCCATCTCTACTAAAGATACAAAAAATTAGCCGGGCATCGTGGTGCATGCCTATAATCCCAGCTACTCAGGAAGCTGAGGCAGAGAATCGCTTGAACCTGGGAGGCAGAGGTTGCAGTGAGCCGACATCACGCCATTGCACTCCAGCCTAGGCGACAGGGTGACACTCTGTCTCAAAAACAAAACAAAACAAAACAGGAAAGGCTAACATAAATTAGTAAATAGTAATTTTCCCTCTTCCAGGACATTGTAATTGCAAGGACCTTGGATCATGTTAACTACATTAATTCCACTCTTTCCTTTTGTGCCACTACCATATATTTTAATTCTACATATGTATTGAACTCCCAAAAAAGTATTGTTTTGTACAGTCTGTATTAATCTGGAATTAGCATATATTTACACTTTCCATTGCTTTTTTTCCCGTTATTCATTACTTTGGTTGTATTTGTGATTATTTTCTTCTGCCGGAAGAAAACTGTTTTTAATATTTCTTTTATATAGGTCTCTTGCAGGTGAACTAACTCAATTTTCTTTAGCTGAGAATATCTCTATCTGCCTTTAATTTTTGATGGAAATTTGATTGTTAGTCTTCTGGCTTCCATTGTTTGAGTTCTGACTGTTGCTCCCTTGAGTGTAATGTATCTTTTTTCTTCTGGCTGTTCCTTAGTAATTTTATTTCCCGTTGTCTTTTCAAATTTTACTATGGATGGTCCTAGTTTTGCATTTTTGCTTTTGTATGTATGTTTATCTTCTTTGTAGTTTATTGTATTTCTTTAATCTGTGGTTTGAAATCTTGAATCATTTTGGAAAGCTTGGCCGTTGTTTTTAAATATTGCTTTTACTCCATTCTTTATTTCCTTTTTTTTTTTTTTTGGAGTTCCAGTCATATGTATGTTAGGTTTTCTCACCATGTCTCTTTTGCTCTTTTTTTTTTTGTGTATGTGTGTGTGTCTTCCAAATTATTTCCAATCTCTTCCTCAATCTGAATAGTTTCTAATGAACTGTCTTTCATGTCCCTAATTCTCTCTGGCTATTTGTAAGCTACTCTTAAGCGCATCTATTGAATTCTTAATTTTGATGATTATACTTTTCTGTTTTCCATTTGGTCTGATTTTTATTTTATTTAACTGTTTTCTATAGAGCCATTTCTGGGATAAAATTATCTAGTTTGTCCTCTGTTTCCTTGAGTATATTAACCAGTTATCTTATAGTCCGTTTTGATAACTCTATTCTGTATTCTGTATGTCCGTTTCTATCATATATTCCTTAAGCTTGGTATGTGTTCTTATCCCTGTGTCTGTCTAGTAATTTTTATTTTATTTCACACATTGTTTTTAAAAAATTATGGAGATAATTTGAGAGTCTTGAAGGTGTCTTCCTCCAGATACCACTTAATGTTACTTCTGGCAGGCAATTCATCTAAGACTATGTTACTCTAATGCAATAAGGCTTGAGTTGATTGGAAACTGAATTTCAGTACTTGTATAATGATCTATTTTTTGTTGACCCTTCTACTAGTTTAATCCCAGTTTTAGCCCTTTAGCACCCCAACTGAAATTCTAGGGCTATTTCCTGGTCATATCCACGTGGATGGGTCCTGAATTCTAATATTTATCTCCTGTATCCTATGAAGCCGCCGAAAGTTCTTGGTTTCTTCAGCTCTCAGCATCCACTTGCAAATAAGTAGGCCATTAGTGGAATACCTGCTCCAATGTTGGGCTCACCTGTTTTCACTTTTCTTTTTTCCCTCAGGTCTTAGCTGTTTTTATAGCTCTCTGATTCCTTCAAATGGGTAATTATAATTGTCTTATCTAGCTTTTCTAGTTTTGTTCTGTTGAAGAGTTGGTCTGATCAAGTTAAACTGCTGTAAACAGAAATAGATGTTTCCAAATGTATTGATTTTTATTGTTTCCTGGAATATAAGTTCTACAATCATTGGTACTTTATTTTCTTTATATCTCAGGTGGTTAGAAAAGTGCCTGACATTTTAGTAGTAGCTCAGTAAATATTTATTTGTTGTTTGTTTTTATAGTTGAGCACTGGACAGTCTTAACTCCTGAGCTGACTCTGTCTGCAACTCAGTGGCCATGGGACTATTACATATGAGTGAGTGGTAAAGGTTTGGGACCTGCTAGATTGTTATTCCAGAACAGGGAAAGATTACTTCACTGAATAAATTTTAAAAGGGTTACTGAGACAGAGAAATATAATTGTGTTTTATTATTTCTAAAATATATTTTGTTAAAGTCAATGTATGAGCTACAAATGAATGACTAAATCAATTTTTAAAAAAATGTTTCTTGAAGGGAAGGAAGGACAATGGTTAGTAAAGATAATGCTTTCAGAGTATTACTTGTTGCTAACATGACTAGGTCTATACACATTATCTCCTTATAGAACCCTTACTGCTAACATACTGCTCTCTCCCAGATTATCACGTATTCACCTTTGACAGATCCCTTTGCCACAGTCTTCTGTTTGGTTTCTACCCAGATTTATATTCCTGGCACTGGAACCTTGCCCTTAAGTCTACTTATGAGTTGTACTGTCAATCACCAACCAACACTGTATGTTTCTCTTAATGCGTTTAAAAAGAAGCTACCTTATAACAATAAAAAGTCTCAATCAGCAGAAGTGAATCTAGATTAGAGGAAAAAAGTACACTTTCTCCTTCCTTATTACAAATTAACTGCTAAATATGAAAAGAGTATGATATATTATTTACAAAAATGCTCCCTAGAATTTGTCTGTTTTCTGTATGCATTCCTTTCATGATGTCCATCAACGCTTTCCATCAAGAGGTGAAGTTTGTTACTATAGCCCTTGAATCTAAACTGAGCTATTTGACTTGCCTTGGCTAATAGTATATTCGAAAACAGGGCACAGTCAGAAACTTTAGAAGTTCTTGTGCATTGGAATTGCCCTACATTGCTACTTTTGAAACAAGAACATTCTTTTTTTGGAAAAACTTGGGTTAACCTGCTAAATGCTGGAGACATATGGTCCAGTCATCATCTTTACCCCAACCAACTTCCCAATGTGTAAGTGAGGCCATGTGGAACCAACTAGACCTCAGTCAACCCACTGTCAAAAGAATCACCAAACTGAGCCCAACTTAGATTGCTAACCCATAGAATCAGAAGCTACTAAATTTTAGGGTAGTTTGTTACATAGCAAAAATTAAGTGATCCAGAGAGAATCATGACCATCATTATTAATTATTTTCATGGACCGTTTTTATGTTTTTGTCAGTTGAGTATGTCTGCATTCTACATTTGTTTGCATATTATAGTAGTATTCATTACTGTGCATGAGATTAAAGATATATAATTACTTAAAGCCTTTATTTAATACTATTGGTTAGGCTGGAAGAGTGTTACATCCTAGTAGGATAAACATAATAGATGTTTTTCTTCCTGTGCTGTCTCAGAAGGTTAGTACCAAATTCAAAGTTTTTCTTGAAAATTTGTGAACAGATTTTATATTTTTAAATTGCTTTATCCAGTAGCCCTGATTCTACATAAATAAGTCTTCTGTCCGTGAAACAAATTTATTTATTCCTGGACAGCAAAAGTACCCTTTTATATCAAGCACCTTAGAAACCATGGGAATTTTGGATTTCTGTAGCCAAGATGGATGAGCACTTATTAACTACAGGATGCTCAACCTTGTGAGTGGATTGACTTTATAATTTGTGAAGCTGTTTGTTCTTAACTCCTCTTATTAGATTGTATGCCATTAGAAGAATGATGAAGTTACATGTTCCATGTTCAATTCTAATAAGTACACAGTGAGTGGTAGCCATTCTTATATCACCAGTCTTAGGTATATACTAGAGCACCTTAGTCATTTATAGCAAAATAGATTCATAACTTGTACTACCAGTGCAAATGACTTGCCAGTGTCGGTATTAACAATACTTATTATAGTCAGAGAACCTCAGAAATGGCTGCCTACAACCAAGATATTGTTTGCATTCTACTGCTGCGTCCCTTTACTTTTATTGGGGTTGGATTGAGAAAGCGTTCTCATTTAGCAGTTGTTCTGGATCACAAGCAACATTCTGCTTCCATCCTGGAGAACATAGGATGATGCTTTTCTGTTACTTTTAACACTTGTTAAATGCACGTGCAAAAATACTGAAAATTAAAGCTTGAAAGGAAAAATGAAGAATGGAGGAAAAGAAGAAGTAAAAGAAAGAAGAGAGCAATGGAAGGGGAGTGAGTGAGGGAAAAGTGGGCATGTAATCTGCCTATCTAGGAAAATTAGCCTTGACATAATTGCATATATGAGATAAAGAGCAGAGTCTAAAGTTGTGGCTGACTTTTTAACAACTGGTCAGAAAACTTCATGAATGTTTCCTTTACTCTGAGAACAATTCAGTTCTAGAAACACATAACTGATATAGCGTCAGAAAACTGTCTTAAACACATTTATTTTGTGGTGGTGCATCATTTTTTTTTTATACTTTCGTACTTGTACATTATAATGTTGAGCTTTGTACCACAATGATTATTACAACTTCGTTATTTACTCATAGTGAGTTCTGAAACTATATGAATATTTTCTGTTAAACAGCTAAGCTTGAGGACATCCAAGAATGCAGACATCCTCTATAAGATCTTATGTTTATTTTACAAGTACATTAGCTGTAAGCAGGATAATAGCTATAATGTCTAAGGAATTAAGACTGGACAGTAGTGATTTGTTATAGGCTTTTGCTGCAGTATGAAGATTTTTGTAGTTGAAGATAATTTGTGAATCCTAAAAGGACTGTAGAAAATGCATAAGTCAAAAATTATACTTACATTAAAAAAATAGCAAAACTGCCCAAGTACAGTATGGAGGAAGTAGGCTTAGCAGCAGTGTACATGAAAAAGACTAAAGGGATTTAGGCAGTGTAAGTCAACAGTGTCAAATAAATTCTAAAACTAATTTCATCTTGAGCTCTATTAATATAACTAGAACAAGGGGAGCAAGAATTTACTTTATTCTTGCTGATCATCGTGGAATTCAAATCTAGGGACATAGGCAGACTGGAACACATTCAGAAAAGAGCAGCCAGCGTGGAGAAGATTTTTTTTTTACAGGGTATGTCTAAAGAAACAAAATATACATGGTGATGTGGTTTGGCTCTGTGTCCCCATCCAAATCTCACCTCAAATTGTAATCTCCATAATCTCCATTTGGCAAGGGCAGGACCAGGTGAAGGAATCCGGTCTTGTAGGTGGTTTTCCCCATGCTGTTTTGGTGATAGTGAGTGAGCTCTCACAAGATCTGATGGTTTTATAAGCATCTGGCATTTCCCTGGCTTATACTCACTCCATCCTCCCTCCCACCCTGTGAAGAAGGTGCCTGCTTCCCCTTTGTCTTCCACCATAATTATAAATTTCTTTACAATCAGGAGAACTGTGAGTCAACTAAATCTCTTTCCTTTATAAATTACCCAGGCTTGAGCAGTTCTTTATAGCAGTATGAGAATGGACATGGTTTAAAGCAAGCTTGTCCAACCCGCAGCCCAAGGGTCACATGCAGCCTAGGACAGCTTTGAATGTGGCCCAACACAAATTTATAAACTTTCATAACACATTATGAGATTTTTTGTGATTTTTTTTTAGCTCGTGAGTTATCCTTAGTCTTAGTGTATTGTATATGTGACCCAAGACAATTCTTCGTCTTCCAGTGGCCCAGGGAAGCCAAAAGATTGTACGTCCCTGGTTTGGAGTAAAGAAGACTTAAAGAACATGATAGCTATAGTACTTAGCATGTTTTCAATTACAAGTAAAATAATAACCCATCAAACTGTTTTCAGCAACAAAGATAATTTATGGGTTCTTATAACTTAAAACTTCAAGAGTATGTTGTATTTTAGGTGAGGCTCAATTCAGTGGCTTGGTTAATCTTTCTCTCTACTTTGCTTTCTATAATGTTGGCCAAAATTGGCTGCCACTCTCTCCTTCTTTGGGACAATTTAGCTGCTGGTTTACTCGCAGTCATCAGAGCTATGTGCTGCTTCTTTCATATCAAGCAAGTGTTAGAAAAACCTTCTTTCCCCAGTAGCTTGCTGGAAAAAAGAAGAATCTTCTTTCCCCTGACCCCAGGAAGTATCTCTTGTATCTCACTGGCTAGAGTTGTGACTTTTGCCAATTTCTGAACCAATTATAGTGGGCCATTCGGATAATGTACACAAAATAGTGTAGCTAATCAAAAATCTACCTCTTGAGCAGAGATATTGTATCTGTTAGACTACTAGGAGAAACAGAATCAATAGGAAGTAGATAAATGCATATATATCACATATATATATATGATATCTTATTACCTGAAGAAATTTATTTCAAGGAGTTGACTCACCTGATTGCGGAGTCTGACATATGTGAAATCTGTAGGACAGTCCAGTAGGCTGGAAACTATCTGGTAGAAGCTGATGTCGTGGTCTTGAGGCAGAATTTTCTTCTTCCTCTGGGAAACTTCAGGGCTTTCAGCTGATTGGATGAGGCATATCTACATTATTAAGGATAATTGCCTTTAATTAAAGTCAGCTGATTGTAGATATTACAAATATTTACAAAATACACATAAATTAGGGTCTGATTAAATAACTGGGCATGAAAGCTTAGCCAAGTTGATGTATAAACTATCATGGATATGATCAATCTTTCCCAAAATATTTAACTGAAATTATGAGTTCCTTTTGGAATTGACAGATTGGAAACTAAGGTAGCCAACAAATATCCTTTACAGTAGCTAACAGTACATGTATGAACAGCTGCTCTGGGAAATAGGTTTTCAACTTGTTTGACATAGGGGAATACTAGGGACAAAAGTTATAGAAGTAGTGATAAAATAGCTATCAAGTAAAAAAGAAGTGTTTAACAAAACAGTAGTGAGTTCCTGTTACTGAAAATGTTCAAATGTGAACTAAGGACTGTGGTGTAACACCCCAGATTAAGGCCCAGTTATTATGTGTTCCTTAACTTTTGGGGAAAGTACTGTTTTACTTAAGTGGAGTTCACTAGAAAACAGGCATAATTTTATTTTACTCTTATATTAATATCAAATAGTACCTGAGATATTATGTCTGCCAGGATTCTCCAGAACAAGTAGTATGTACGCACACACACACTATGTATATATGTGTTTGTGCATATATATGTACTCTCCACATTTTATATGTGTGCGCATATATATATACACACACACACCTATATGTGTATATATATGTGTAAACATATATGTGTGTGTGTATATATATAGAGAGAGACAATGCGTGTGTGTGTGTGTGTGTGTGTGTGTATGTGTGTGTATAAGGCATTTTATTTGTGAATATGTATTACATGTCTAGAAAAAGAATCCCAGGATTTTCCTCTGTGTGTTTTCTTCTTGCTTCATCATGGTCCATGAGGCCAGCTGAGGTTGTCATTACAATGGAACCAAACTGGCAGGATGGAAGCAGATTATTCTGCCATTTTTCTAGATCTTTGAGTTGTACATCAAATCTGTGGCTGATCACTCCACACTTGTTTAGTGATGAGGGATCACCTCACACTTGTTTAGCCTGCCTGTGAGGTTCACAACAATTTTCCCAGCATTATGATCATCAGTGATTTCAAATTCGCCAATGTAATCATGCTTCATCATCACAGTGAGAAACCGGACAATAACTTTGGAACTCAGCCTAATAAGAACCTGGTGTTTGCCTCTCTGTCTGGCATTGTTGATGCTCTTGAGAGCATCAGCCAGGACACCCATGTGTACCATTGTGGTGGTGTGGAAGGAGCTATAATTTATGTTTTTAGTATATATAAAGAAATTAATTTTTCCTCAAATAGCCTAGCCACGAGTTCCTCTCCCCACTATATTCTTGCAGATAAAGTTACCTAGCCAAACAACCCTTTCTATCAAAGGGATCAGGCATAATTTTTGCTTATCCCTCATTAGCAGGTTCAATTCCTGCCAGCTCAAGAGATTATCCAAACAAACCAATCACATTCTTCTGGGAACTAGGGGGCAACCCAACCTCTTAAAATCTGCTTCTCACAGCCCCTGGTTTTCCACTCTCTTCCTGAGTGCAACCCCTATGTGACCCTGTATGGCAAGTAATGGCTTCTTCCCTTTGGCTGGGAGGGGAATATATGTGATTAATAAACTTTTGACTCAGAAGACTTGCATGCAGCCAACAAACCGTATGGAAAAAAACTCAACACCACTGATCATTAGAGAAATGAAAATCAAAACCACAAATGAGATACCACCGCACACCATTCAGAATGGCTATTATTTAAAAGTCAAAGAATAACAGATGCTGGTGAGGTTACAGAGAAAAAGGAATGCTTATACACTGTTAGTGGAAGTATAAATTAGTTCAACTATTGTGGAAGACAGTGTAATGATTCCTCAAAGACCTAAAGTCAGAAATACCATTCAACTCAGCAATCCCACCACTGGTATATACCCAAAGAAGTGTAAATTGTTGTATTATAAAGACACATGTGCACGTATGTTCATTGCAGCATTATTCACAATAACAAAAACATGGAATCGACCTAAATGTCCATCAGTGGTAGACTGGATAAAGAAATGTGGTACATCTACACTATGCAATACTAAGCAGCCATAAAACAGAATGAGAACATGTCCTTTGCAGGAACATGGATGGAGCTGTAGGCCATTATCCTTAGCAAACTAACGCAGGAACAGAAAACCAAATACCACATGCTCGTGGTTTTAAGTGAGAACTAAATGATGAACACACATGGACACATAGAGGGGAACAACACACACTGGGGCCTGCCAGAGTGGAGAGGGTGGGAGGAAGGAGAGGATCAGGAAAAATAATTAATGGATACTAGGCTTAATACCTGGATAATGAAATAACCTGTACAACAAACCCCCATGATACAAGTTTACCTATATAACAAACCTGCACGTATACCCTGAACTTAAAAGTTAAATAAAATTAAAAAAATAAATAAAATAAAACAAACTTTTGTTTCTTCTGGCCAGTGTTGGGTCAAATGAAATCCTGTGTTTGCCCATCTTCACAGACTTAGAATTGGAAGCCCTCTCTCACCAATGGTATATACAGGAGGTAGTTAAAACAATGACTTTCCTTTCTGTCCACTCACCTAGCAGTGATGTTGGATTTGGGAAAAATTCAAATATCAGTTATGTGATAGTAATAATTGACTTGTGAGTTGCCTTTCAATAGCAATATTCTGTTATTTCTGTGTTTCCAGTGCTAGTATTAGCATTTTTATTTTTCAAATAAGAACAGGGCAATTTGTTCATCATTCTGTTAGTGGCACCCATCAGAGTATTTTGTAAACTGTTTGTACGTCTTTTCCTCTCAGCTCAAAGCACAGAAAGTCATGCTTTATTAATCTTTATGTACACTCCAAATAACATCATGCCTGACCCATAGCAGATATTCAATTACTTTCTCCATCGGAATTTTATTAAAAAATTACTATTGAGCTGTGAAGTTCACCTTAAACAACATACATATAAGTAAATATCATCAATGTAAATTATCCAACACTGTTGAAATCCAAACTCACTCTACACACCTTTAGACAGAAGGAATGATGTCTTGAGAGTATTGCCCAATTTTCTCTTCTCATTCACCTTCCAAAATGCATGCTAGTTGCCTTAAGGCTTCTAAAGAACCCTGAAGGCAGCATCTCACTTTGTGTAGGAAGAATTAGTATAGCTGCGAGGTGATCCCAACTCCTGCCTGTCTGTTGGTTCTGAATGCTCCATTCACTTCAGAATCCCTGCTGAGAGATAATCCCTTCTGCAAGAAGGCATTTATTTTAGTCACAGTTTCATTCCTCAAGTTTATAGCTGCATAGCACCATATTCTAAATTATAGGAAAAACATGGAGAAAGCTAAAATGATTGGTTTGAACATATTTGACATCTTTTTTATGATTTATATTATTTACTGTATTTAAATTGGCTTACTTGTTATTTTTTTGATAGAATGACATATGCTTCTTTCTCTACCCATAGATGTAAGAATTTTTTAAGAAAATATGAAAGACCTGGTTTGACAAAGGAATTTTTCTAACTTATGAATATATTGTATCCCTTCACAAAGATACACAATAAATTGTGTTTATCAGCAGTAATAAAATTCCATTAAACTAGCTCTGGTGTTTGAGACCGAAGATGTATAGTTTCCATATCCATGTCTTTATACAACACTAAGCACTCGGTAAATATATATTAGTTAAATAATGTAATAATAGAATGTGCTCCTTTCCATTGATCATAGACTTTAGAAAGACTTTTATCTAACAGAAGTGTTTTCTCTATCTCCTGGGTTTACTCACAGTAAACAAATCCGAGCTGTGCTGGGCCAGTTCAGCCAGGCAGAAGCCTTATTAACGAAAGCTGGGGTGCAGCCAGGAACTTTTGATGGAGTTCTTATGGATCTTGGGTGTTCCTCCATGCAACTTGATACTCCTGAAAGAGGTTTTTCCCTTCGGAAAGATGGCCCCTTGGACATGAGAATGGATGGTGGCAGGTGAGTATTCATAAAGCACTTCTCACAACAAGAAATCAATTTGTCAAAAACACTCTGAATTTATTTTTTTTAAGACTACAGAATTTCCATTACATGCCTACACCTAAAACTACCAATACATAATAAACCAGTTTGTTTGATACTCATTATACACATCAGTATTTCTCTGGATTTAGGATTTTTAAAGAAAAACAATTACTGCCTTTACACAAAATAGTGAAGAGTATAACTTTCATACTGATTATCTTTTTTACTTATACAATATGGGTTTTAGAGTGTTAACCAATGTCAGTAAATATCACGATACTGCAATAACTATTTCATTTTTATTCATGCCCAACTATGCCTCTTGTGAGAAGCAAAAAGAACTATATATATTTAAGGCATCCTCTTTTAGAATACAAAAAAAAAAAAAAAAAAAAGGCAAGATCTTAGAGTCAGTAAGTGTGTTTTGTCCTGTCTTATACAATCACTTTGAACCTTCTCCAGAAAAACTGTAATTTATGATATGATATCAAACACAGTACTATAATAAGATATCCTCTATACTTCCTCTTCCTGGAAATACCAACATTTATTCTCCGTTATTCAAATAGATTAAATAACACAAAAACAATCATATTCTAGGAAAGTATAGAAAAAATTATTTTCTTTCTTTCTTTCTTTCTTTTTTTTGAGACAGAGTCTCATTCTGTCACCCAGGCTGGAGTGCAGTGGCATGATCTCAACTCACTGCAACCTCCACCTCCCGAGTTTAAGCCATTCTCATGCCTCAGCCTCCTGAGTAGCTGGGATTACAGACATGTACCACTATGCCTGGCTAATTGTTTTTGTATTAGTAGAGACGAATTTTCATCATGTTGTCCAGGCTGGTCTCGAACTCCTGACTTCATGTGATCCACCTGCCTCAGCCTCCCAAAGTGCTGGGATTATAGGCATGAGCCACCATTACCGGCCAACAATTTCTTTATATTAATTGTCTAAATTAATGTTAAAAGCTTAGATTAGGACCTGTGTCTATTCTCAATACTGACCTAGGGAATGGACAGCCTATACCTGTAAAACTTAACTGTGGTTTTTCTCTCTCATATCATGCCCCTCCACAAACTGCTTTGTTTTGTGGTAATTATTCACATATAGCCTTTTCCCCTATGTTGTGATACAACCTGTTAACTTGGCTTGTGACCTATATTTGTTGGGACTCTGTTGTTCCTAAATGTTATACCTTCTTTTGCACATGTTGTTGGCATTCACAGAATGAAGAATGTAATAATAAAAGAAAATAATAAAAATACTTTTAAAACAACTAACTAATAGTAAAAGTGAAATATAGTCTCATGTGTGGAGATGGAGGTGGTTGTGCAGAGGTAATAAAACATCAAGCCAATTTCTGAAATACAATGAACCAAACTTCTAGTTACTAGTAGTAAATCCCATATTGTTAATTTAAAGACTTATCAGCAAATTGTAGTTTGTGAATCAGGGTCCCTGTGGTTTTCCCAAGAGCCTGAAAATAACGTTGACACTGAGAATTAAACTCTTAAATTAATACCTAATGGATGAAATTAGAATTGAGTAAATATATCTTAAAATGTTGAATGGCTTTCGGGTAGATGGTATAGACTGTAACTTAATCAAAGATTTTAACAGCTCTGAAGAAAGTATTTAACATTTGAAAAGGGGGAGTTGATTCACATGAATTCATTGAAGAAGAAAAGTCATAGATTCAAACACGTGCAATGCTAATCCAAGTGGTATATGTTTGCCTTGGCTAATCCAGGCCAAAAAAATATGGCCTGTTAGTTCCTGAAGGGAGATTATCCCTGTGATGAAGACGGATGCAAGAGGCTTCCTTAACCAGTTGTCATTTAACACTGGAGTCTTAAAAAACATAATTTATTCTTTGCTGATTCTAATTTCAACAGCAGCTTTCAGATTATAGTAAGGTTTCTCATGTAGAAGCCATAGAAAGAAATTCATAGCTTCAAGAATTTGAGAGTCTAGTTCTGTTGGCAGTTATAGTCTTCACTAGAAGGTAATTAATTATCACTTGTGTTTATATTTTCTTTCTAAGTTTAGTCACTGTAAGTCAGTGAACTCTGGAGGACTGACAAGATCAAATCTATTAGTTGGGGGGCAGCTCTTGGATCTTGACTCATTTACCACATGAATGCCTATTCTGAAGCTGCCTAGCAGCCTGTCAAACCTTCCAGTGTTGCACCTTTTGCACTGTAGCACTATGGAAAATTCTACACCATCAATCATTGTTAATATAAGAGTAAAATAAAATTATGTGTATTGTCCAATTACTTGTTTAAAGTAAAATTATGTGTATGGAACAAAATGCTTTTTAATTTTCTTATTTAAAGATAGAAAAATATCATTAAAAACTGCTAAGTACATCTATACTCATCATAAAATTCTCTTGGTAAAGCTGGACTATATCCCATGGATAAATTTCTAAATTTCACGTCATTAACACAGTTCATTCAGATGCTCGCTGGTTTAAGCAGTTGAATTCACAAATAGGTCAGGTTTAGCAGGGATTTTGTCATTTAAGCCACAAATTATGCTTTGCAAATTTATGAATGGGGAAGATCTAAAGGACAGTGGCATGCATTGAGCATCTTTTATATTGTAGGCATTATATTTCTGTTTTGCAATTGCATGCACCAATAATTATCCAAACCGTTCTGTGAGTTAAGAATTGTTACTTTCATTTCACAGGTTAAAAATTGAGGCTCTAATAGGTTAAAAATCTTACTCAATATGAGTAAAAAGGCCAGGATTCTAATCCAGATCAATTGAACTCCAAAAACCAGATCTTCATCCTGAAAGCTGAAGAAGCAAAGCCTACTGAGATAGAAATAGGGCTACCTTATAAGACGTTCATTGTTCTGTGAGTTTAATGGCAGACTGACATAAAAACAATTATTGTAAGCTATTCGGGAGGCTGAGGCAGGAGAATCGCTTGAACCCAGGAAGCGGAGGTTGCAATGAGCCAAGATCCACCATTGCACTCCAGCCTGAGCAACAAGAGTGAAACTCCGTCTCAAAAAAAAAAAAAAAAAAAAAAAAAAAAAAAAAAATCTGAAAAGCGAGCTATGGATGAAAAAAAGAGACAAAGAGACATCAGAAGAGATGAAAGTCATGACAAATCTAGGGACAAGCCAAAGACAGCAAAAAGATTTTCTCCTGGAGGCACTAGGCATGTTAACAATGTATATTTTAGTATTTTTAAGGAGAGTTTCAGGTGTTTCTTGGCAGCCCCACTCTGGTTGGACCCTCAGTTCTTAAAGCTACCATACCGTTGTTACTTACAGATCCTCACAGTATGTTACCAACAATCAATCCAACATATTAACTGTAAGAGCAGTAACTGCACCATTAGCAAAGCTATTTTTCTAATATGTAAGGTCACAATTAGCTCATCACTTAGAATTTCCCTAAGGTAAACAGGAATGGTCTGAACAGAGTAAATGCTGTGTCTGACTATAATTTATTCTATTTGACCAGAGGTTGGTAATTTTTATTCCTCCTCCACCTAAAATTACTATCTAGGCTTGTTCAATACTGCTTATTGATTACTTGGTTTTGTCATATTGTGACCTTTGTTATGGATGAATGACCAAATATTGTTAAACATTTGAATAATATGCATTATTGCCATTAAGGTTGTATGAGTTTTTGTGAGGGAAACTGACCAGCAGTATCTTTTTTTAAAATAGATTTTCTAAGTTTAATTTGTGTCTTCACAGGTAATCAGATATTTTACAGCCTCAGATTTAGTCAAGTTATTGAGATTTAGCCTTGTTTAAATATCATCTGCAAACCTTCTATCTTCTATACTGAAAAAAACATTCAAGCAGTAATTTAAATTTTGAACAACTTAAATTTAACAATTTTTCAGTGTTTTAGTTCAAGAAAAATACACAGGAACAATAAACATTTCTTTGTGAATTATAAGTTTAAGGTTATTGTAATATTTTAACTTCCTGCTGCCTTGACCTTGATGAATGTTACAAACCATCACCATTTGCCATAATGATGGGTATTTGAAATAGAAAGTCTATTTCATTTGTTTAGTGTTTCAGTCTCTGACTTTAAAACCTCAGTTCTCCTAGACTATGTGTATATGTCTGACTTTATGTCTCAGTACTCTGAAGTTTCACCTCTTGTCAATGAAAACTGACGTCAGTGAACTAATTGGCTCTTCTTGTGCGTAGGTACCCTGACATGCCCACTGCTGCTGATGTTGTGAATGCTTTAGATCAACCGGCACTTGCATCTATCCTAAGAACATATGGGGAGGAGAAGCATGCCAGGAAAATCGCTTCAGCAATTGTTCAGGCACGCAGCATCTACCCCATCACCAGAACCCAGCAGCTTGCCAGCATCGTTGCAGGTAGCCTCATTAGTTCTCGACAGTGTCTAAGAGAAAAAATTATATTTACGTGTGTGCATGTGTTTGTGTGTGTGCACTCATGCACATGTGTGTGTGCATTAATCCCCCAAACTCCCAGAGGGGTTCATTTGTACTTGAAATCATGCAGGATAGAATCTTGCCTGTCTTTCTTTAATATCAGCTTTCTTTTGCCTGTGCAAGCTTCTCCCCTTCAAAACCTCTCCCCCAAATACAATTTTTAAAAAAGTATACTGTAGTTTACTAATTTGTATAATAGTAGATTTTTATTTTACACAAGATAATTTATCATTTGTGCCTACCAAGGTGAAACATGAAATGATGAGTGAAAGGATTTCTTGATCCATCACAATGGTTGATAAGCACCCTGTATAAGATCTGACATTACTTCTCTTAGTTTCACATTTCTGCATTTTAATATTGTGGGCAAAAGGAGAATTGCATTCCCCAAATGCTAAAATAAAATCCAGTGACTCATATATCTATTCCAAACAACCAACTAACAAAGGGTATATGATGTATAGGTTATTCCACTTTGTGAATGCTAACTAAATCAGCCTGAGGGGCTTATTGAAACATTTCATCTTTTCTGCTATTTCGCTATTCACCACCATAAACCTCTTGAACCTAACTCTAGCTAGGAGGCGCTTTATTATAGCCTTTCTGTTTGAAGCCAAAGTTGTTTCACAGCTGTGTTCCATGATGAAAGTTTTCCAAGGCAAAAATATAACTCCTGCAGTTATTTAACAGAATTCCAATGATAAATTCTTCATCTTGTTGGACTGTCTGAAACCCTGTATCATTTTTATTTACCAAATGTATTAAGATTTGTTTCCAGTGATTCCTATTAAATTACTTAAGTAAATTTTAAGAAGTTTTTTAAAAAGGAATATTTGTGTAACTTATAAATAGAACCTGATATTGGCTGTCTCTTTCTTAATATTATCCATAGTTTAAAAAGTAAAACTTAATTATAAATTCATTTAGATCTTTAGTATTTACAGATCATGTAGCAATTGTTTTATGATATAATTAAATAAGACTATATTCTACCTAGTTATCATAATGAAATATAAAGAGCTGTCTAGCCTTTAATTTTTTAAGCCACATATCTCAGGGCCCTTCGAACTTACTATTGAGATTTCTTTATGCAAGTTTAAGAGGAGAATTCTTGTGGTTATATGAACATAAAATATTTCATTTCTTCCCCCCTAAAAGAGTTTATACCAGCATGCTGATATTAAATTCATCTTCTGTCTGGTGTTCCTTTAACCACTCCGTACTCACTATTATGTCTCCACCGTATGCTTTCTGTAATTCTTTACCTACGTATTATTTTCTGTCTCCTGTACTGGAAAGAAAAGCAGTGAGAAGTGATACTTTTTATTTATAAGCAAATCTAAAATTCATGCTAAAAATGAGGGGTTGGGGCTGGAGAGCATCCTAGAAATTATCTAGTCAGAAAACCTCTTCTAATTAATAAGGAAACTGAGGCTCAGGGAGTAGTTTGCAATAGTAATCTAGAATTTGGAAGCTCATGAATTTGAGGCATAACTGGGAATCTTCCTTCAAGCTACCTTTTCTGTCTGTGCATCCTACCTTGTAAACTTGCAGAAATAACACTTTGGCATTAAGTAGAAATTATGTGAAGGTGCACAATAGGAACAATGTAAGTACTTTCAGAAAGATTATGATATGAAAAGCATATTAGAGCTATGAGAAATGATACAGTAAAAGTGAAAATACTCATATATGGTAAATAAAACCTCATTTTAGTAAGTGCCATTAAAACACTGAGTTATCTGGAACTAGTCCATTTTTATATCATAAATATCAGTCTGTAATAATACAACTTTGTTAATGATAATATGATTTTTTTGGAAAAGGGAAAAACAAAAATGTGTTTTCATTTTGTGCTCATTTATTCAAAAAATATTTTGAGAGAGGCTGATTTATACTAGGCACTATCCTAAACACTAAAGTTAAAGTAGGAGCTAATCAGATATAACCTCTGTGTTTACAAAGTTTATAGACTAATAGATTATACAGTCAGGGAACTGAATGAAAACATCATGTAATAACCTGTACTTACAGTGAAAATTCTCTTTCCTATTTATTGTAATGAAGAGTTGTGATAGTATGGTCAATAGAAAATTTGATAAAAGCAGAGATTTACTTGAGGTCAAGAATTCCAGACCAGAAGATGGCCGAATAGGAACAGCTCCAGTCTCCAACTCCCAGCGCGAGCGACACAGAAGACCCATGATTTCTGCATTTTCAACTGAGGTACTGGGTTCATCTCACTGGGGAGTGCCGGACCATCTGTGCTGGTCGGCTGCTGCAGCCCGACCAGCGAGAGCTGAAGCAGGGCGAGGCATTGCCTCACCTGGGAAGCGCAAGGGGGAAGGGAATCCCTTTTCCTAGCCAGGGGAACTGAGACACACAACACCTGGAAAATCGGGTAACTCCCACCCCAATACTGCGCTTTAAGCAAACAGGCACACCAGGAGATCATATCCCACACCTGGCCGGGAGGGTCCCACACCCACGGAGCGTCCCTCATTGCTAGCACAGCAATCTGTGATCTACCGGCAAGGCAGCAGCCAGGCTGGGGGAGGGGCGCCCGCCATTGCTGAGGCTTAAGTAGGTAAACAAAGCTGCTGGGAAGCTCGAACTGGGTGGAGCTCACAGCAGCTCAAGGAAACCTGCCTGTCTGTGTAGACTCCACCTCTGGGGACAGGGCAATAACAAACGCAGCCGAAACCTCTGCAGACGCAAACGACTCTGTCTGACAGCTTTGAAGAGAGCAGTGGATCTCCCAACACGGAGGTTGAGATCTGAGAAGGGACAGACTCCCTGCTCAAGTGGGTCCCTGACCCCTGAGTAGCCTAACTGGGAGACATCCCCCACTAGGGGCAGTCTGACACCCCACACCTCACAGGGTGGAGTACACCCCTGAGAGGAAGCTTCCAAAGCAAGAATCAGACAGGTACACTCGCTGTTCAGAAATATTCTATCTTCTGCAGCCTCTGCTGCTGATACCCAGGCAAACAGGGTCTGGAGTGGACCTCAAGCAATCTCCAACAGACCTACAGCTGAGGGTCCTGACTGTTAGAAGGAAAACTATCAAACAGGAAGGACACCTACATCAAAACCGCATCAGTACATCACCATCATCAAAGACCAGAGGCAGATAAAACCACAAAGATGGGGAAAAAGCAGGGCAGAAAAGCTGGAAATTCAAAAAATAAGAGCGCATCTCCCCCGGCAAAGGAGCGCAGCTCATCGCCAGCAACGGATCAAAGCTGGACGGAGAATGACTTTGACGAGATGAGAGAAGAAGGCTTCAGTCCATCAAATTTCTCAGAGCTAAAGGAGGAATTACATACCCAGCGCAAAGAAACTAAAAATCTTGAAAAAAAAGTGGAAGAATTGATGGCTAGAGTAATTAATGCAGAGAAGGTCATAAACGAAATGAAAGAGATGAAAACCATGACACGAGAAATATGTGACAAATGCACAAGCTTCAGTAACCGACTCGATCAACTGGAAGAAAGAGTATCTGCGATTGAGGATCAAATGAATGAAATGAAGCGAGAAGAGAAACCAAAAGAAAAAAGAAGAAAAAGAAATGAACAAAGCCTGCAAGAAGTATGGGATTATGTAAAAAGACCAAATCTACGTCTGATTGGGGTGCCTGAAAGTGAGGGGGAAAATGGAACCAAGTTGGAAAACACTCTTCAGGATATCATCCAGGAGAACTTCCCCAACCTAGTAGGGCAGGCCAACATTCAAATCCAGGAAATACAGAGAACGCCACAAAGACACTCCTCGAGAAGAGCAACTCCAAGACACATAATTGCCAGATTCACCAAAGTTGAAATGAAGGAAAAAAGCTTAAGGGCAGCCAGAGAGAAAGGTCGGGTTACCCACAAAGGGAAGCCCATCAGACTAACAGCAGATCTCTCGGCAGAAACTCTCTAAGCCAGAAGAGAGTGGGGGCCAATATTCAACATTCTTAAAGAAAAGAATTTTAAACCCAGAATTTCATATCCAGCCAAACTAAGTTTCATAAGTGAAGGAGAAATAAAATCCTTTACAGATAAGCAAATGCTTAGAGATTTTGTCACCACCAGGCCTGCCTTACAAGAGACCCTAAAGGAAGCACTAAACATGGAAAGGAACAACCGGTACAAGACATTGCAAAAACATGCCAAAATGTAAAGACCATCGAGGCTAGGAAGAAACTGCATCAACTAACGAGCAAAATAACCAGTTAATATCATAATGGCAGGATCAAGTTCACACATAACAATCTTAACCTTAAATGTAAATGGACTAAATGCTCCAATTAAAAGACACAGACTGGCAAACTGGATAAAGAGTCAAGACCCATCAGTGTGCTGTATTCAGGAGACCCATCTCACACGCAGAGACATACATAGGCTCAAAATAAAGGGATGGAGGAAGATTTACCAAGCCAATGGAGAACAAAAAAAGCGGGGGTTGCCATTCTAGTCTCTGATAAAACAGACTTTAAACCATCAAAGATCAAAAGAGACAAAGAAGGCCATTACATAATGGTAAAGGGATCAATTCAACAGGAAGAGCTAACTATCCTAAATATATATGCACCAAATACAGGAGCACCCATATTCATCAAGCAAGTCCTTAGAGACTTACAAAGAGAGTTAGACTCCCATACAATAATAATGGGAGACTTCAACACTCCACTGTCAACATTAGACAGATCAACGAGACAGAAAGTTAACAAGGATATCCAGGAATTGAACTCATCTCTGCAGCAAGCAGACCTAATAGACATCTATAGAACTCTCCACCCCAAATAAAGAGAATATACATTCTTCTCAGCACCACATCGTACTTACTCCAAAATCGACCACGTAATTGGAAGTAAAGCACTCCTCAGCAAATGTACAAGAACAGAAATTATAACAAACTGTCTCTCAGACCACAGTGCAATCAAACTAGAACTCAGGACTAAGAAACTCAATCAAAACAGCTCAACTACATGGAAACTGAACAACCTGCTCCTGAATGACTACTGTACATAACGAAATGAAGGCAGAAATAAAGATGTTCTTTGAAACCAATGAGAACAAAGATACAACATACCAGAATCTCTGGGACACATTTAAAGCAGTGTGTAGAGGGAAATTTATAGCACTAAATGCCCACAAGAGAAGCAGGAAAGATCTAAAATTGACACTCTAACATCGCAATTAAAAGAACTAGAGAAGCAAGAGCAAACATATTAGAAAGCTAGCAGAAGGCTAGAAATAGCTAAGATCAGAGCAGAACTGAAGGAGATAGAGACACAAAAAACCCTCCAAAAAATCAATGAATCCAAGAGTTGGTTTTTTGAAAAGATCAACAAAATTGACAGACCACTAGCAAGACTAATAAAGAAGAAAAGAGAGAAGAATCAAATAGACGCAATAAAAAATGATAAAGGGGATATCACCACCGACCCCACAGAAATACAAACTACCATCAGAGAATACTATAAACACCTCTACGCAAATAAACTGGAAAATCTAGAAGAAATGGATAATTTCCTGGACACTTACACTCTTACACTCTTCCAAGACTAAACCAGGAAGAAGTTGAATCCCTGAATAGACCAATAGCAGGCTCTGAAATTGAGGCAATAATTAATAGCCTACCAACCAAAAAAAGTCCAGGACCAGATGGATTCACAGCTGAATTCTACCAGAGGTACAAGGAGGAGTTGGTACCATTCCTTCTGAAACTATTCCAATCAATAGAAAAAGAGGGAATCCTCCCTAACTCATTTTATGAGGCCAACATCATCCTGATACCAAAGCCTGGCAGAGACACAACAAAAAAAGAGAATTTTAGACCAATATCCCTGATGAACATCGATGCAAAAATCCTCAATAAAATACTGGCAAACCGGATTCAGCAACACATCAAAAAGCTTATCCACCATGATCAAGTGGGCTTCATCCCTGGGATGCAAGGCTGGTTCAACATTCGCAAATCAATAAACATAATCCAGCATATAAACAGAACCAAAGACAAGAACCACATGATTATCTCAATAGATGCAGAAAAGGCTTTTGACAAAATTCAACAGCCCTTCATGCTAAAAACGCTCAATAAATTCGGTATTGATGGAACGTACCTCAAAATAATAAGAGCTATTTATGACAAACCCACAGCCAATATCATACTGAATGGGCAAAAACTGGAAAAATTCCCCTTGAAAACTGGCACAAGACAGGGATGCCCTCTCTCACCACTCCTATTCAACATAGTGTTGGAAGTTCTGGCTAGGGCAATTAGGCAAGAGAAAGAAATCAAGGGTATTCAGTTAGGAAAAGAAGAAGTCAAACTGTCCCTGTTTGCAGATGACATGATTGTATATTTAGAAAACCCCATTGTCTCAGCCCAAAATCTCCTTAAGCTGATAAGCAACTTCAGCAAAGTCTCAGGATGCAAAATTAATGTGCAAAAATCACAAGCATTCTTATACACCAGTAACAGACAAACAGAGAGCCAAATCAGGAATGAACTTCCATTCACAATTGCTTCAAAGAGAATCAAATACCTAGGAATCCAACTTACAAGGGATGTAAAGGACCTCTTCAAGGAGAACTACAAACCACTGCTCAGTGAAATAAAAGAGGACACAAACAAATGGAAGAACATACCATGCTCATGGATAGGAAGAATCAATATCGTGAAAATGGCCATACTGCCCAAGGTAATTTATAGATTCAATGCCATCCCCATTAAGCTACCAATGACTTTCTTCACAGAATTGGAAAAAACTGCTTTGAAGTTCATATGGAACCAAAAAAGACCCCGCATTGCCAAGACAATCCCAAGTCAAAAGAACAAAGCTGGGGGCATCACGCTACCTGACTTCAAACTATACTACAAGGCTGCAGTAACCAAAACAGCATGGTACTGGTACCAAAACAGAGAGATAGACCAATGGAACAGAACAGAGTCCTCAGAAATAAGACCACACATCTACAGCCATCTGATCTTTGACAAACCTGAGAGAAACAAGAAATGGGGAAAGGATTCCCTATTTAATAAATGGTGCTGGGAAAATTGGCTAGCCATAAGTAGAAAGCTGAAACTGGATCCTTTCCTTACTCCTTATACGAAAATTAATTCAAGATGGATTAGAGACTTAAATGTTAGACCTAACACCATAAAAATCCTAGAGGAAAACCTAGGTAGTACCATTCAGGACATAGGCATGGGCAAAGACTTCATGTCTAAAACACCGAAAGCAACGGCAGCAAAAGCCAAAATTGACAAATGGGATCTCATTAAAGTAAAGAGCTTCTGCACAGCAAAAGAAACTACCATCAGAGTGAACAGGCAACCTACAGAATGGGAGAACATTTTTGCAATCTACTCATCTGACAAAGGGCTAATATCCAGAACCTACAAAGAACTCAAACAAATTTACAAGAAAAAAACAAACAACCCCATCAAAAAGTGGACAAAGGATATGAACAGACATTTCTCAAAAGAAGACATTCATACAGCCAACAGACACATGAAAAAATGCTCATCATCACTGGCCATCAGAGAAATGCAAATCAAAACCACAATGAGATACCATCTCACACCAGTTAGAATGGCGATCATTAAAAAGTCAGGAAACAACAGGTGCTGGAGAGGATGTGGAGAAATAGGAACACTTTTACACTGTTGGTGGGATTGTAAACTAGTTCAACCATTATGGAAAACAGTATGGCGATTCCTCAAGGATCTAGAACTAGATGTACCATATGACCCAGCCATCCCATTACTGGGTATATACCCAAAGGATTATAAATTATGCTGCTATGAAGACACATGCACACGTATGTTTATTGCAGCACTATTCACAATAGCAAAGACTTGGAATCAACCCAAATGTCCATCAGTGATAGATTGGATTAAGAAAATGTGGCACATATACACCATGGAATACTATGCAGCCATCAAAAAGGATGAGTTTGTGTCCTTTGTAGGGACATGGATGCAGCTGGAAACCATCATTCTTAGCAAACTATCACAAGAACAGAAAACCAAACACCGCATGTTCTCACTCATTGGTGGGAACTGAACAATGAGATCACTTGGACTCAGGAAGGGGAACATCACACACAGGGGCCTATCATGGGGAAGGGGGAGGGGGGAGGGATTGCATTGGGAGTTATACCTGATGTAAATGACGAGTTGATGGGTGCAGCACACCAACATGGCACAAATATACATATGTAACAAACCTGCACGTTATGCACATGTACCCTACAACTTAAAGTATAATAATAATTAATAAATTAAAAAAAAAAACCATAGATTTATAGAACCTATACAAATCTACATATATTTGTATGCTTGGGTTTTAATTGCAGTTCCGCAAAATTCATTCTTAACAAACCACACCCATGCCATATGTCGTGTAAGTTCTCGTTATAGTTTTAGTAAAATGAAGTAAGACTTGAAAGGCATTTGCAAATCCATCTGAATGAGAAGTTTTTCTAGATTTTCATGATTTCATTTTAGTCTTTTACAATTGCCTCACTCATACCTAATTTGATTGAATTTTTTTAAGTGATTCACCTTTAACAAGAGTTTCCAAAGTTTCCAACTTAGTTTTCCTGGACACTGCAGCTGTCTTTCCTTTTGCATTCATATTTCCTCAGTTTATGTAATATGTAATTAAATTATGTAATGACAACAGTGAACATTCTGGGCTGTAAGTGCACAGCTCTTTTGATGGGACTAGAACTGTATAGAAGTACCAGAGAATCCAAAGAATAGAATCCAACCGTCACACAATTTGTTTAACAGCGAACAGGGTTAAATCTGTCAAGTCCAATAAATCAAGAGGTACTACATAAAGAAAATATGAGATGTAATTGGAAGGGCACAGGTTCCTGTATGGGTTTCCTAGGGCTGCTGTTACTAAGTACTACAAACTTCATGCCTTAAAGCAACAGAAATTTATTCTTTTATAGTTTTGGAGATGTGAAGTCTGAAATCAAGATGTTAGAAGGGAGCTAGGGGAGAATCCTTCCTTACTATTCCTAGCATCTGGCGGTTGCCAGCAATCCTTGGTGTCCCTTGGCTTGTCACTGTTTCTGCCTCCATAGTCACTTGGCGTTCTCCCTGGGCATCTGTCTTTGTGCCCAGATTTCCCTCTTCTTATAAGGACACCAGTCATGTTGGATTTAGGGCCCACACTTGATCCAGTATATCCTCATCTTAACTTGAAATCATCTGCAAAGACCTTATTTCTAGGTCAGATCACATTTATAGGTTCTGGGTAGAAATGAATTGTGCTGGGTAGACATGAATTGTGGGGGACTCTATAAACCCAGTACAATTCCTAAGCAGTATCTTTGTTTAACAAATATGTATTTTGGCAAGCTATAATATGCAATGACTATATTTAAATGTGTTTTCTGATTCTGATAAATTCATATTAAATATGTTCAAAACTATCAAGCACTCTAGGAAATATGCAGCACAGTTCCTGACACATATTAAAATCCATATCGATGGAAATATAAATCACTTTCTTTGCTTTCCAAAAACTAATAATTCAGTAGGACAAGGAAGAACAACACACTTGGAATCACACCCTCAGTGGGATCCTGTCAGTCACATGATTAAGTTGTAAATTGTAAAATCTAAAGTTTGGTGCCTTTTGCTGGTATAAATAACTACAGTTCCAGTACTCTTCCATATCATGGGAGTTCCAAAAGACAGGTTCAAGGCTCCAAGTTGGAACAGAGCACTTACAAGCATTGTGAATTACTTTGCAAATTATCAAAGCAGTAATTTATAAGCAACTTACAAGAGAATTCCAAAAACAACCTGTAGGATTTCACTGTTCTTACTACCACACATGTTCGTACATATACTATTCAGAACTACCAGCCATGAATCTTAATAGAAATACTTAACACAAATGCAGTGTTAGATGCAGTGTTCCCTCCAAAAATGATTCATAAATAACAAATCCACATTTTACTAAGCATAATGTTTATTCTAATGTTCTAGCTAAAGAGTTGGAGTTGTAAAATCTAAGAGTTGAAAATGGCCTAAGGGACTCATCTAATCCAGAACTAGATTCTTCATCACTTCTAATAAATGGTCATCTAGCTTTAGCCTCTTCATCTTCATCTCTCTTACTCCCCATTGTATTCCAGTGAAGACGAGCACATTTCAGCCTGAAGTTGCCAGTTGCATACATATAATACAGGCCTAGAGACTTTAGAAAGGATAGATTTCCTAGAATAAAAGCATAACTCCTTTACATGGTTTGCAACTTCCTCCATGAACTGGCTCCTACCTGTCTTTTCATCTTCCCCTTTCCACATAATAGTCTTTGTTCCAGCCATATTGAACTTCTTGTAGTCTTCCCAGCACACCATAGTCATTCACCTGCAGGCCTTGGATGTCCTTTTGCCTGGAATATTGACCTTCCTGTTCTCTCATCTCCTTGCCCTACCCCTACCCTTTTCTCTGGCTAATTTCAGCTCATCCTTTATAGCTCAGTTGAAATGCCACTTCCTCACAAAGTTTTTTCCAACCCTACTCAGATTGGTTGAGATGGTCTCCTATGTGCTGCCATTGCACTGCATTACCTTGTCTGGCACTTATTATGCTATATCTTATTGCTTGCTTACTATTTAAATATTCCCTTAGATTTATATTGTGCAACACCAATGCCAACAGCCACATGTGGTTATAAAGCACTTGAAATGTAGTTACTCCATATTAAGAGGTTTCATGAATCTAAAATATGCACCAGATTTTGAAGACTTAGTTTGAAAAAAAAAATTACAAAAATAATTTTATCTTCATTACATGTTGAAATGGTAATATTTTAGACATATTGGGTCAAATATGGTATTAAAATTAATATTTTGCTTTTTAAATGTGGCTATAGAAAGTTTTAAATAACATGAATTACATTACATCTTTATTGGACAATACTGTTCCAGACTATAAGCACCAAGATTATAAGCGCTGCTGTGACTTTTGTATTAATCACTGTGTCCTAGCATTTAGCCTCATGTTTAACACTTGAAAGGTATTTAGTAAATACATTTTTTAAGATTTTTTTATTAAAAACCTTTTTTTCAAGTGACAGTGTCACCTTCTGTCGCCCAGGATGGAGTGCAGTGGGCAATCATAGTTGAAGACTACAGTGAGCTGTGAGGCTCAAGCTGCCCTCCTGAGTAGCTGGGACTACAGGTGCCCAACATCACAGCAGGCTAATTTTTTTAATTTTTATTTTTAGAAATAGGGTTTCCCTATGTTGCCTGTGCTTGTCTGGAACGCTTGGCTTCAAGTGATCCCCAACCCCCTGGCTCAACTTCCTGAGTAGCTGGGATTACAGGTGTAAGCAACTGTTCCTGGCAATACTTTTTCAATGTTAATTTATACAGTTAACAAAATGCACATTCAGTCAGAAAAGCCTTGCTTGTAGAATGTTTGGATTCAGTAAAATAACTTCAACATTAATTTTAAAAATTGATGTTCAGTCTTGTAAGTCATAAAAAGCAAATGTCCTCTTACATGGTTTGGCTCTGTGTCTTCATCCAAACCTCATCTTGTAGTTCCCATAATTTCCATGTGTTGTGGGAGGGACCCACTGGGAGATGACTGAATCATGGGGACAGGTATTTCCTGTGCTGTTCTCATGATAATGAATGGCTCTCAGGAGACCTGAGTCCCTAACACAAGCTCTCTTTGCCTGCTGCCATCCACATAAGGGTGACTTGCTCCTCCTTGCCTTCTACAGTGATTGTGAGGCCTCCTCAGCCATTTGGAACTGTAAGTCCAATTAAACCTCTTTCTTTTGTAAATTGCTCAGTCTTGGGTATGTCTTTTTCAGCAGCATGAAAATGACTACTACGTCTCCCACAACATTAACACTAACATATGCAGGTAAGTTAGGAAAACTCCATTGCCCTCTAGTACTTTATTCATCTTTGTAAGTTGAAATGATAGCAATTCCTATCTTATTCTTTAGGAATGCTGTGAAGAATAATAATGCTTTGATAGAAATTTTTATTAAAAATCATTCATATGATGAATGACACATATAAAAATTCTTGATCTCTTCAGGAGAAAGAAAATTTATGTACTTAATTTTGAAAAAATGGCCATGGTCTGGATTTTGCAGAATTGATGTATTTGACGTATTGATGTTTTGCATAGTGTTAAAAATGAGATGGATTCTAGACATCCCTTTGAATAAAGAAATATGGGTATTTTCCTCAAGAGGCTGGCTGCCCATATTTTATATTTGAGCTTTTTCATATTCTAGTGCTCTTTTCATTCTCCGGTTACATCAAGGAAATTACCAGTTAAATGCTAACTAGTTTAATGAAAACATCTTTGTTCCAGTCCTGGTTCTTCAACTTGCTGTTTGTGTAAACTTGTATAATTCTAGACCTCATCTTTCTCATCTTAAAATGGAGACAAATAATAGTTGTGATAATAATCATTATTTTTCTTTAATAAATATAACCATACCATTTATGTTTTGCTTAAACCAATGTTGAAATTCACTTGTAGTCTCAGAGCTCATGTTAAAAATCAAAGAAGTATACCAATCACTTTTCAGATCATTGAGATTTAGATTAAATAAAAATGAAATAATTGATAAAATAGATAATTGATCTCTAAACAATCAAAAAGTGACAGAAGTCTTATAATTATTTGAATGAGAGAAAAGAGGGGGAGACACTTTTTAGATATTTGTGACTTATATTGATTAATGTATAGATTGATTCCTTTCCCGAAACTTCTGTATAACCTTTATTCTGACTCATGAATTGGGTACATAGCCAGAGCTCAGTGAATGCTTGCTGAAAAATAAATCAATAAAAAGATGCGTACATTCGCAGCCAAAGTAAAAATGAAAATTCAAGGGAACAAATATATAAGTTCTTAGGTGTTATTGAGGATAAACTGTACTTTTTCCTTCACGTTGAAGAGGGAGACAACCTGAGCATCAAAGTCTTCAGTATAAATTAAAACAGCTTGAGGAATAGGTGATACTCTCCAGGATATGGAATCAAAAATTCTCAAGTTTTGTTTCTGGTTGTACCACTTACTTGTTCTGTGAACTTGAGTAAGTTCACTTATCTTCTTTGACCCTCAATTTCCTCATCTGGAAAATAGGAATAACAAATCTTGCTATGACTAATAAATGAGATGGCATATAGGAATGTTATCTGTGAAATTTAAAATGCAAATGTTCTTGTAAGCATTTTTTTTTGCTCCTCTGTATTCAGAACTAAGGTAATGCAGACAGTAAAGGAATGCGGTAGTTGGAACTCTGAGTGTGGACTTCCATTTCCAATTCTATTTTCCTGTCCATGACCAAATAGTGTGATTTGTGATAGATTGATCACTTCATTCCAAGATGCTTTTCCCTTAGGAGTTATGTGACTTGTAGGAAGGAGAAGAATAATTATCTTTTTCTGCACTGGGACATGTAAGGTATATCTTTCCACAGTGGCATTGATGGCTCATGCCTCAACCTGTATCTGAAACCATCATCTGTTTTCAGCATCATTTTGTTAATCCAGAGAGAACCTTCAAAATAAAAGATAATGATAAGATAAAATTTATGCCAGGTGCAGTGGCTCACTCTATACCCCAAGCACTTTGGGAGGCCAAAGCAAACTGATCTTGAGTCCAGGAGTTCAAAACCGGCCTGTTCAACATGGTGAAACCCTGACTTTACTAAAAATACAAAAATTAGCCAGGTGTGGTGGCACATGCCTGCAGTCCCAGCTACTCAGGAGGCTGAGGCAGAAGAATCACTTGAACCCGGGAGCTGGAGATTACAGTGAGCTGAGATTGTGCCACAGCTCTCCAGCCTGGGTGACAGAGTAAAACTCTGTCTCAAAAATAAGAAAATAAAATAATAAAATTTATTAAGAAATAGTCATTGTCATTTTAGTTGGAACATAAACTTATTCCTGATCAAGATAATTTGACATCCTTTTATTGTTTAATAACCTACATGTTGCTTCCTTCATTTTTCTCAAAAAGTACTCTTTACACTAACATTGCTTTGATTAAGAAGTGGAAGGAAAAGTGTTAGAGTGTTCAGTTATCACTCTGATGGAAAATGGTATGGTCAAACCTACAGTTGAATTTGGATGGCTCGCCATCGCCGATATATCATAGTTGTCATTGCCGCTGCTATGAAAATTACACTTATTCTTCTGTCATTTCAAATTTCTCAAATTCAGTCTATTACACATTGTGTATATAGTGACATGCCAACTAAATTAGCAAATGGCATTTCTTAAGTAAACTCATGTTTTATTTCTTATTTTAATAAGTAATCCTTTCAAAAGACATTCTGTACATGAACTCAGAAGGGAATGGAATGTGGAAAAAAAAAAAGAAAACCTGAATAACTTTTCCTAAAAAAGTCTAGCTGTTCTTAGTTTGTAGCACCAAATGGGGAGCAGGGAATGTTCTAATCGCAACTGACTGTAGCCCAACCCTAATTTAATGATAATAATAATGATAAATAATAATGCTAGCTACCATTTACTGAGCAAATACTAGGTACTATGTGAAATCATTTTCCTGTATTAACTCACTTAATCTTCATAGTAACCCATGAGGCTGGTACTGGTTTTATCCCCATGTTACAGATGAGGTAACTGAAGTATAAAAAGCTTAGGTTACTTTCCTCTTCTCAACTAGAGCTGGGATTAGAAGCTAGTAATCTCATTTTACACTCTCTGCTTTTGATTATAACTCTGTTCTAGATCCCTTTCTTATGATTAAGGTATGGCAGTGTTGCTAGAGAATGCTGACAGCTCAGTCTTCAAGGATATCACATACTTTCAGCACTTTGCATCTTGTGATAAATACCATAAATAATGGAGCCATGAACAAAAAGGTATGGGAACCCAGAAAAAAGAGAAATTTATTTTAATATAGTGAGAGGACTTAATGAGGAGAGGAGTCAGGTAGAAGTTATACACAAGGAGACCTTTGAGTTAGGCCTTTTAGGGGCAGAAGTGATGCCTATTTTTGGAAGAGTTCCTGGTAACTAATAGAAACTCATGAATTGCAGACATGAGAAGATGAACGAACAAATAAATGAAGAAATAGGTGGGATTTCAGGGGGCTGAGGAGAGTAGAAGACAGGCAATTCAGAGTCCGATTCTAGGACCTAATATAATTCCAAATTCCTGAAATTCCTCATTATCTTAGAATCCCTTTTTCTAAATGTCACCTTGAGCTGGATCAGATTTTTGGGACATTAACCACGTACTCTAGATCTTCCTGATTCTGGATGAATTTCAGACTGCTTCTAGGGAAAAAGAGAGAAGAAAATGCATCCTGTTACCTCATTGCTCCATTTCTTGTTATTTTATACTTTTAGTACTTCTGCAAGTGAAAATTAGAGGGACCTGCTGGCATTGTATGTTTGACACATCAGCAGTTTTCACATTGATATTAATTTTGTGAAGATATATATGACTAGCCAGGCCACCTTTTTCTCCTTCTTATTTGCTAAAAATGAAGAAAGATTATTTGTTCCCATAACTAGTTATTTAGAAGGCTTAACAAGTTGGTGGCAGATATTTATCTGAGCTCTCCATTTGAGAATTTAGATCAGGCAGGTTTATATGTTATTTGTACTATCTTGTTTTTGATATTTACATGGATTGAGATCTTGTCTAGGTGGTAGATACAATAACATGTTCTTCTCACTCAAAAATATTGAGAGAATGAACAGTATGCAGCTCCACTCCTTAAAGTAGTAGTGTCACGCATCAGCTATTATATTTGTATGTTTCAGAATGTTCTTTGAAGACAAGCATATGCTTTCATTTTTAAAGTTTAAAATGTTCAAGTTATTTTAAAAGAATGTCAAAGAGAGAGAATTCCTAATTTTAATGGATTGACAAAGATCAAAGATTATATTTTTGGGGCTGGGAGGGGAATAATGGAAGAAAGAATAGTTTTGGTGTTTAAACTTTGTTACTAAAAATTAAGAATAGTACTTCCAAATTATTATATATTATGTCTTTTGCTTTGTATCTTTTATATATTGTATCTTTTGAATTTGAAAAATTATGGAATATCTAGGAAATGTGTTTCTTAGAATTTTTAAAATAGGAATTTGTTAACTTTTAATATTTTTTATCTTTCTTGTAACTCTTCACTTTTGTCAAAAATATTAGCAGTTTCATAATTTCCCAAACATTTTAATTTATTTTATCACTGTAATCTTCAGATGACTGTATATTGCCTCAAATATTTCTAATCACTTAGAGTCACTTCTGCTGTATTATAAACTGTAGAATACATCACCTCTCTTTACATTTTTTGTGTGCGATAGCATATAGAACACAGTAAACAACAAGAAATATTTGCTGACTTCCTACCTCTCCTAATACATAATTATTTATTTAATGACTTTCTTATCAATTGGACTACAATACTATATGAGGGGAAGGATTAGATGTGTCTTCTTCATTGGTGCATCATCAAACTTGATATGTTATTTGTCTTAAAATAGATGCTCAATCAATATTTCTTTAATGAATAAATGAATGGCCTTTTTTTTCATAGTTTTGATGTTTATACAATGAGCTCAACTAGAGACAACTAGTAAAGAAGGCCTTTTAATCAACTAGTTTCTGCAGCATATATAGGCACTTACTATTAGGTAGACTCATACCTACAAAAGGAAGAGAAAATGTGATAATTGTCTTTGCACTTGTAGTATCTTTCCTGTTCTCTTAAAGGGCAAATCAAGCTAAATATGTCATAAAATACAGGATCAGTCTTCTGTAATTTCAGTTTTCTCAGTAGCAAAATAGTGAATTTGACCTAGAAACACCTATTTCATGCACACATTATGTATCCATTTAACCATCATGTATTTATTCTAAGTCTACTTTGTGCTGGGCACTGATGAAGATGAAGACAAAGGTTTTACTTTCTAAGAATTAACAAAAAATGATCTTTCCTAGTTACGTAGCAGACGTCATAGTATTTATTTGGCTACATATATATGTTTACTGATTTCTTAGCTTATAATATTTTCATGAATCCCATTAATTTCTGGAATTAATTTTCCTCATACCCAAATAGATATTTTAAGATATTTTCAATGAAGATAAAGATACAGACAAATTATGAGAGTATGTTGCTACATTTGTCTAACTGTATTTTTATTTTCTCTAACTTTTGAATGATGCTTAGTTGGGTATAGAATTGATAGGTTTATGATTATTTTCACTTAGTACTTTGCAGATATCATTTCATTATCTTTTGACGTCTATTATGGCTAATGAAAAGTCTGCTTGTCTCTATTTTATAGTTATTATTTCTGTTTCTCTGGTTACCTTTAAGATTTTCCTGTCATTCATATTTAATTGTGATGTGCTTGGTTGTGACTTTGTTTTTATTTGTCCTTCATGGAACAGAATGAGCTTCTTTAATATTTCTATATTCCTGAAAATGTCGGACTTTATTTCTAGCCATATTTTTTCCTCTCGTTCTCTCTACTCTTTTGCCACACTTAGTTTCTTGTATTTCCCATGTCTTTCTATCTCTGTGTTATAATCTAGGTAAGATACTTTACTGGTTCACTCTTAAGATGTATCTGATCTACTGTTTGACCCATTTGTTAATTTGTTTAATTGATACAGTTCCACTCATAGAATGGACTCCTCCCCAGGGTTGTAATTGTTTATGTAGTGCTTCAAAGAAGAAATAGTTCTTGAAATTAGCTATAACTGATCATAAAGTTCTTATTCTCCTTTAAAATAATTCAGCTTTCTTATATGAGCCAGATGCACCCTATAATTTATGTCTTTTTTGGCAATCTTTTGTTGACAGAGCTTTTTAAATGACAGTTGTTATGGTATATCACCAAAGCATGATAACATTTAGTTTCCTCAAATCTCCAGGGGCAAAAAACCACTCTCTTTCCCCATTGTTTACCGTATATGAGGCTGCATTGAAACTTCTTCATCACTGAAGTGTCTCCCTTAGCAGGTTCATCAGATAGAAAGAAAGATTAGATAGATGGATGGATGGACAGACAGACAGACAGACAGACAGACAGACAGACAGATAGATAGATAGATAGATAGATAGATAGATAGATAGATAGAATGTCTCCCTTAGCCAGGTTCATTGATAGAAAGATTAGATAGATAGATAGATAGATAGATAGATAGATAGATAGATAGATAGATAGATAGATAGAATGTCTCCCTTAGCAGGTTTACCAGAAAGAAAGATTAGATAGATAGACAGACAGACATGGATGGCAAGATGGATAGCCATTCTATATCAATCAGCCAGTAGATAGATTAATCATAGGTAGATCGATAGATAATAGATAAATGACTCTGGTTCAGACTTACATTTCCAAGCTGTACTCCTTCATTTGTAGTGGCTTGCTCTGTATGTCTGCCGAAATTCCATGTCAATACTTCAATCTCAAAATATATAATGTTGAAATTTTCATTATCTTCTCCACCAAAATAATCTCTTCCTGGCTTTGGTGTCCTTATAGTAATATCTGGCTTCCATTTGGTTGCTGCCACCTGCCTGGCTGATCACACAAATCTCTCTTTTGACTCATCACAAGTCTCACTTTTGATTCACCCCACCATTGTTGACTGACAAACCTCCTCTTTAAAAACTGTTCTTGGTTCCCAGCTAACTTGTTTTTTCTCTTGTTCTATACCTGCCCAACTGTGACTAACTCTAGTCCTGACCAACTTCTACTTCATCTCTTATTATTTAGTGCCTAATCCTATTACCTTTCATCTTTGCTTTACTAACATGGGTACCTTTCACTTTGCATTTTAAATTATTCCCATTGAGTAGTATTCTTTTCCATTGCTTTGGGGATCTTGAAGCACAACCCACAACCTGTGGTCCAGATTTTTTATCACCATCCTCTAGCCAAGTCCGGTTTCCCTAAGTCTGATTCCTCTTTTGCCAATAATTAACTATTACTCAAGACAAATAACTTTTTCTCTCTGGTTCTCATTTAATTTTCTTTCTTGTAAGGGGTAAGTGTATTATTAGACCATTCGATCTCCTGTGTTTTATGATGTTACAACAGCATTTTCCTAGTCTCTGGGATGGAAACCAGAGATATCCCTGAGTAATTTTTTTCTGTGCCCCCCCCACACAATTTTTCATTTGATCACTTAAGTTCTGTCCTGATGGTGACTCTTAATTCAGTCTTCTCTTGTCCATATCCACCATTACCATTGTTTATCTGTTATTTAGACTATTACAATAGACTTCTTAGAGGCCTACTCACATCCACTTTTTCCTCTCAGATCCATCTGCATTACACATATTTCAGAGTTTCTACCAAACCCATATCTTCTTCCCATTGAATTTCATAGACCACCTCCCATCAACTCCTGCTACCTGGTAAAGAAACCTAGGCACCTATGTTTATACCAGTTTACTCCAGAAGCAACTAATTGGAGAGTCATGTAAATTAGATACTTCTCTCCATATGTGAGCCAGGAAACTTAGAAACTGTAAGTTGATGATACTGGAAATACAGATTTGGGGACAGAATTGCCTCATTGTCAGTCCAAAGCAAGGTGAAAGTCAGAGTTAGGAAAACTGGGACAAGAGCAGAATGAAGGAAATTAGTTTGAGGAAAGAATAAATGTCTAGAAAATGGAGGAAATGTTCAGATACACACACACACACACACACACACACACACACACACACACACGCATGCACCCATGAATATATAACCAAACGCAGGCATGGAAAGAGTGCTTGTCTGATTGCTTCTCAGTTCCCTAAAGGCCTAGCAATATTTCCTGCAGTTGGCTTTTTGTGATTCCTATACCTCCTTTTAACAATTTTTTAGAATCTTAACTTAATTTGAGTGGGCTTTATTCCTTTCCTTAATATCCAACCAATTCCCTAAGATATCACAGCTTTGCTAATCATATCATTTACTTGCTCAAAACTTCCAATGACTCCAGTTACAGATGCATTTGATCCCAGACTCCTGAGCTTGATGTTTGAAGGCTTGTTTTCTAGACTGAGCTATTCTTGTTTCATATTTTCTGTTATTATTCTCCTGCATTCTGGCTTAACTGTTCTGTCCTTTTCCCCTAAACATGTCTTACATTGTATTTCATGTATCTTTGATTGTGATATATCTTCCACCTGGAAAAAAAAATCTTCCTGTCTCCACCATTGAAAACATTTTCATCTTTAAGACCTTGCTTAAATGCTGCTGCTGCTACTTCTGCTGCTGCTGCTAGTGGTGGTGATGGTAGTGGGGTGTGTGTGTGTGTGTGTGTGTGAGAAAAAGAGAGAGAGAGAGAGATTCCATCCATTATTTCCCAAGTTGGGCATGGTCTTTGATTTAAACTAGCACAGCAGTTTGTTCATCTTTTATCTTTCTCTTGGCAATGTGGCATGGCAGGCTTTATACAATCAGAAAGAGCAGCAATTAAATCTTTGTTTTGCTACTTAATGTTTATGTGACTTTGGAAAGTTATTTAATCCTTTCTCTTTCTCAGTGAGAGAAACAGGCAATAAACATTCAAATCATCATTCAAATAAATGTATAATTATCAATTGTGGAAATGTCATGAACAAAAAGTACAGGGTAAATGAGAAATTCATACTCACTTTCAAGATTCAGTTCATATACTATTATTTTAGATCCTGCCCTAAACTTTTCCTTCTTGCCATCCTTCTGAAGTTGCTTACTTTTTCTTTATGTGTTCATATGCCTAACTAGCCTTTGCTTCATTACACTTTGTCTACCTTATAAACTGTGTGAGCTCTTCAAGGATAGAGCAATCATATGTAATTTACTTGAATACTTTACATCTCTTAGAACACGTGTTAAAGGAATCAATAGACTGCCCTAGAAAAAGCAAGAATTGTTGAGTCACATAGATTTGAGCTGACTCTGTAATTTACTAGCTTTGTAAATTTATCTTCTCTGAATCGGTTTCTTTATGTGCAAAATATAGATAGTAATAGCTACCTCAAATGATTCTTGGATAACTAAATCCGATAACATATTTTATATGTCTACAGATATCTTTTTATTTTTAACCTTTGTCGAATGAACACATAAGAATGAGTGAGTTAGTGGGTAATTGAGTGAATTGGATAGTGCTATACAAATTTCATTAATGGATTCGTAGTAAAGACTTCCTATACCACTAGCAGCTACATTGCTCTTTGAAGGGATGGTTAAGATGTCAGCAAGCAGAGGTATCAGTGGCAGTCAAGGGACTGAGAACCTAAATCTTAAGAAGCAGTGTAAGAAAACTAAGACAGAGGAAACCATTCCTTTTTTGTTGTTGAAGTTGTTATTCCCAGCTGCTACTTTATCCTCCCCACCCTTTTCTTCATCACATTAAAGAACTCAGGATGGGCTGCCAACTCATTTGAGGTAACCAGCAGCTCATTACCTAGGTAACACGTTAAACCTCACACAATAAGCTGTAAGCTTGGAATTTGGCAAGATAATGTGGTTTATTATTAATTATAATTTAAGTTATGATTGTTGAATGGAGATTTCTGTTGCCCAATTATTATTATTCATTAAATGTTTTAGAGACAGCATATATATAACAATGATATTGAAAGCTACTACATTTGTTTCCTAAAAAGAAGAAAAAATGTTGACAGTTATGCATAGTCTCCTGGAAAACATTAGTCTAGAGCCCTGTGGGCTTCACGTGTCTATCTCAGAAGTTAAAGCTGTGAATGATAATCTACCAGGTAGGACCTAAAAGTTGTTGACTTCATCGGTATACTCCTTTGATGAAAAATGGACTTTTCCTTCAAACTACCAAGCCAATATGCTGTATTATTTTATTGCTTTGTTCTTTTCTCTTGTTGTCTTAGTCAATTTTGTGCTGCTATAGCAGTATACCTGACACTGGATAATTTATAATTGACAGAAATGTATTTGGCTCATGGTTCTGGAGGCTGGGAAGTCCAAAATCAAAGAGCAGCATCCAGTGAGTGCCTTCTAGCTATGTCAGCTTATGGCAGAAAGGCAGAAGGTCAAAAGAGCATGCATGCAGGAGAGGAAAGGGGACCAAACTCATCCTCTTATCAGGAGTTCACTTCCTCAAAAACTAACCCACTCCTGAGATAGTGGCATTCATGAGGACAGAGTCTCATGACCTGATCATCTCTTAAAGGTTTCATCTCTCAATACTGTTGCATTGGGCATTAAGTTTCAACACATGAACTTTGGGGAACACATTCCAACAATAGGATTTGTCTTTGTTTTTTCTTTTTTTTAAAGCCCCTTCACTCTCGTATTATTAGTCAAAGTCCATGTCCCTGTTTTCTATTATATCACTGAGTAATAGTAAAATAAGTTAGTTTTGGAGTCATACAAAAACCTAGGTTCAGATTCCATCTCAACCATTTACTAGCTTTGTGAACTTGAACAAATGACATAACTATTCTAAGCCTCTCTAAAATAAGATAATGGTTTCTGATTTACAAGATTATTGTAATGCTTAGAGATTACCTTTTAAAACTACCTATGCTAGTTCTGGGCATGTGATAGGTACTTGACAAAAGAAAAACAATATAAAGAATTTACCTTGTCTAGTTGTTCATAAAATCTATATCACAAACACATGCAAAAATAATTAATACTCATGATCATTGAGATCATGAATTCATAATCATAAAGATCATGAATTCATAAATATGAATTTGTTATTAATAATTAATGAGTAATGAATGTATGATTTAGTAATTAAAATTCAAGATTATAAAGTACAGGAGTTTTATTTTTCTATTATAAAAGTATCTTTGTTTATATGTCATAGAAAATTGTTAGGGAATTAAAAAAAAAAACTTAAAAACCTGTAATACCATTCTACCACCAAAAGGTAAATATGCTTTTGCATTTTACTTTTATCTCTTTATTTATTCTCACATTTTTTGTGAATGATTGGATGTATATAATTTTAGATTTCTTTACATACTATTTTATTATATTACTTAAATTTTATGCTAATATACCAGATATCAGTAGAGATACCATAATTTATTCATTTACTTATCATTAGATAGTTGGCCCCCAAGTGGGAGCTATTATTAAAAGCCATATAATAAATAATTTGGGCATATTTAAGGCATTTTTTTGGGAAGTAGGATATTTTCTAAGCTAAATTCCCAAAGTGCAATTAATAGCACATATATGCCTTTAGCCCTTGAAACATGGTTTTCAAAATGTATACATGTCCTCTACAAACCAAAAGCCTTTATTGGGCATTATTTCTAGAACAATTTAGTGGTATAGAGCAGGTAGGAAAATAAAAATTGGAGGAGGAAGTTCAGTATTGAATTTGGATGTGAGTGAAAAATATATTTATAATTTATGATTTAATTAAAATCCATATGCTATTGGATGTCAGAGAATTTTATATGTAATCTTTAATTCAGTCAGATAGTCTATTTGTCTTTCAACAAGCCTGTTATGAGAAAAATGATGAAAACCTATGACCTCTACCTTCTGGAAGCTTATATGTCAGTAGGAGAGAGAAATACTTTTTGAAGAACATTTGTAATACAATTGAGAAGTGTTCTATTGCAGGTAAGTATGCTACAGAAAGGCAGACAACTTTATCTTTGAGTGCAAGGATTGATTATGATTATGTGCTAACCTCAAGAAAAAGGCAGCACTGTTAATCACCTATGTGTTACCATCTTCCAACTCTGGGAAGTGCAAATGGCCCAACTGTGGGAGCAATAATTCATGCCCTGTAGAATATTCATAAAAGGTGCAAATAAAATATTTTGTAATGAGTTTCAAATATGCTAGAATCTCCTGGTTAGACTTCTGCATCTGGCAAATACACCTCAATCACTCCGCAAATATCCAGTAATTAAATATAATTGTGACCACCTAAATAGGTAATAGGAATCATGATTCAATTTGAGGTATCCCATCTATGCTGAACAAATTAAGACACAGGTAGTTGATATGGTTTGGCTCTGTGTCCCCACTCAGATCTCATCTTGTAGCTCCCATAATTCCCATGTATTGTGGGAGGGAACTCAGTGGGAGATGATTGAACTATGGGGGCAGGTCTTTTCCATGCTGTTGTTGTGATAGTGAATGGGTCTCACAAGATCTGATGGTTTTAAAAAACAGGAGTTGCCCTGCAGCTCTCATTTTGCCTGCTGCAAGCCATGTAAAATGTGACTTGCTCCTCATTGTCTTCTACTATGGTTGTGAGGCTTCCGCAGCCACATGGAAGTGTAAGTCCAGTTAAACCTCTTTCTTCTGTAATTGACTCAGTCTCAGGTATGTCTTTATCAGCAGCTTGAAAATGGACTAATACAATAAATTGGTACTGGGAATGGAGCATTGCTGAAAAGATACCCAAAAATGTGGAAGCAACTTTGGAACTGGGTAACAGGCAGAGGTTGGAACAGTTTGGAGAGCTCAGAAGAAGACAGGAATATGTGGGAAAGTTTGGAACTTCCTAGAGCCTTGTTGAATAGCTTTGCCCAAAATGCTGATTGCGATATGGACAATAAAGTCCAGGCCGATGTGGTCTCAGTTGGAAATGAGGAACTTGTTGGGAACTGGAGCAAAGGTGACTGTCATGCTTTAGCAAAGAGACTGGCAGCATTTTGCCCCTGTCCTAGAGATTTGTGGAACTTGAAGCTTGAGAGATGATTTAGGGTACCTGGGGGAAGAAATTTCTAAGCAGCAAAGCATTCAAGAGGTGACTTGGATGCTGTTAAAGGCATTCAGTTTTAGAAGCAGAACATTAAAGTTTGGAAAATTTGCAGCCTGACAATGTGATAGAAAATAAAATCCCATTTTCTGAGGAGAAATCCAAGCTGACTGCAGAAATTTGTATAAGTAATGAGAAGTCAATCCCCAAGACAATGGGGAAAATGTCTCCAGGGCATGTCAGAGGTCTTCACAGCAGCCCCTTCCATTGCTGGCCCAGAAGCCTAGGAGGAAAAGATGGATTCATGGGCCAGGCCCAAGGTCCCCTTGCTCTGTGCAGCCTGGGGACTTGGTATCCTGCATTCCAGCCACTCCAGCCATGGCTGAAAGGGGCCAAGTTATAGCTCAGGCTGTTGCTTCAGAAGGTGGAAGCCCCAAGCTTTGGCAGCTTCTATGTGGTGTTGAGCCTGTGGGTGCACAGAAGTCAAGAATTTGGGTTTGGGGACCTCTGCCTAGATTTCAGAAGATGTATGGAAACACCTGAATGCCCAGGCAGATGTTTGCTGCAGGTCTGGGGCCCTCATGGAGAACCTCTGCTAGACCAGTGCAGCAGAGAAATGTGGGGCCCCCACACAGAGTTCCCACTGAGGCACCACCTAATTGAGCTGTGAGAAGAGGGCCACCATTCTCCAACCCCAGAATGGTAGATCCACCTGACAGCTTGCATCATGCACCTGGAAAAGGCACAGACGCTCAACACTAGCCTGTGAAAGCAGCCAGGAGTAGGGCTATACCCTGCAAAGCCACAGGAGTGGAGCTGCCAAAGACCATGGGAACCCACCTCTTGCATCAGCGTGACCTGGATGTGAGACATGGAGTCAAAGGAGATCATTTTGGAGCTTTAACATTTGACTGCCCTACTGGATTTCGGATTTTCATGGGGCCTGTAGCCCATTTGTTTTGGCCAATTTATTCCATTTGGAATTGCTGTATTCACCCATTGCCTATACTCCCATTGTATCTAGGAAGTAACTAACTTACTTTTGATTTTACAGTCTCATAAACAGAAGGGACTTACTTGCCTTGTCTCAGATGAGACATTGGACTGTGGACTTTTGAGTTACTGCTGAAATAGGTTAAGAGTTTGGGGTACTGTTGGGAAAGCATGATTGATTTTGCATTGTGAAGATATGATATTTGGCAGGGGCCAGGGTGGAAAGATACGGTTTGGCTCTGTGTCCCCACCGAAATCTCATTTAATAACTCACATGATTCCCATGTGTTGTGGGAGGGACCTGGTGGGAGATGACTGAATTATGGGGGTGGGTCTTTCCCGTTTGTTCTCCTGATAGTGAATGGGTCTCGTGAGATCTGATGGTTTTATAAAATGAGAGTTGCCCTGCACAAGCTCTCATTTTGCCTCCTGCAATCCATGTAAGACATGACTTACTCCTTCTTGCCTTCCACCATGATTGTGAAGCTTCCTCAGCCACGTGGAACTGTAAGTCCAATTAAACCTTTTTCTTTTCTACATTGCCCGGACTTGGTTAATGTTCCTCATTACCTTTCTGTTCAAACTTATGACTTTATTTTTTTCCCTATTGTATGAGGATTTGTAAATCTCAACCACCCATAGTGAGATCATGTTGTCATCAGACTTAACCTGGTAGGAGTTGGGGATTAGATGAGACTCTGAAGAAGTTTACAAAGAACCTCACTGAGTAAAGCCAGTTTTATCCGGAACCATTTAAGTTCACAAATTTTAATTAACAGTTTGAAATTTGTAATATTACTTGAATTTCAGATGGGTGAGAATTTGACACTATATTAAAGGAGCCTAGGCAAAAGGACATGAATTGCGTCACCAAGACTTATTAAATGTGATGGAAATTCAACAGCTGAATGCCGGCAAACAGGTGCAAGAGCTGAATTAATATTTAAACCGTACCACTCAGGGGGAATTGCAATGCATCACGTTGACAGCCACAGCACGTTGCTAATTTCATTCACAAGCTTAAAAATCTCAATACATTTAAACACGTGAATGTATTAAATTTTAAAAAGTGTAAGTAGCATAAGGGTATCCCAGAACTAAAAATTACAAGTTCTTTCTGGGACTTCAAATCATTTATCTAGCCAGAAGCATGGTGCTTTTTATGAATGAAATATATCTTACTACTTTCACATACTAATTGTGTTCTATTATTATATGTAGTGCAGACTGTTACTAAGCAAGATTTTCTCTTACTTTATGTGAAATTCTTTGAGTCATAAGAAAGCCAAGGAATCAGTGATAGAGTTTCCAACTTCTGATATCATACATGAAACAGGGTTTTCAATCAGGGCTTCCAGTAATGCTAAGTGGTAGAATATTTCTGGAGGTAAAGAAACACAAAACTAAATAAATACAGAAGGTTTTTGGGTGATATCATTAGAAGTGGTAAGTTGTAAGCTAAAAACTCAGCTAACTCCCAATTTGCGTTTACCAGAAATTTACCTACTGTGGGTCATTTAAGAATTTGATGGAAGCAGCAGAGCATCTCCACATAAAATTGCATGTACATGCAAAATCTTACGAAGATTTCAGGGAGTTCATGAATTTCCACATTCAGAAAATTGTTTATGATACATCTTGATCTTTGTCTGGGACTGGAAGGGTATCCCTTATTGAGAGGACTTTTTTCTTTGCCACCTACTGTGCACCAGGCCTTAAAACTGGGATTGGGGAAGTAAAGGAAAATAAGAAAAGATCTCTGGACCTTTTACAGCCTAGTGGATGTTGATAGACAAGTAGTACAGGGTGGTACATAATTTGATTATATATATATAATATATATTATATATATCATATATTATATATAAAATTTATATAATATATAATTATATGTAATATATAATATATATTATATACATAAAAAATTGCAAATTGGAGAAGACAGCACATCAGTGAGTATTAAGTGATGTAAAGTACAAGAAGAGAAACATTCTAGGCTGAAGGAACAGTATGTGCAGAAGCACAGAAATGAGAACAAGAAGCACTGTTCTTTCATTGCTAAAATACTGTATAAGAAATGTATAACAACAAATGTATTTTGAAAGTCTTCTCTATCAACATTTCTTAAGAAGCTTTAAATAAAACAAAAATATAAGAAGCTGGGCCTAATTTTTTACGGTTTTAGCCATCTCAACCTTTTATTACACTTGTATACAAGCTTGTTCTCCTCATCTTGCTTAACTGGGGAATATTAAGCACTCAATTTTCAAATATAAAAACAACTGTAAAAGGCTCCCTTCCTAGTAAGTGAGTCAAGAAAAAGGCTCCCTTCCTAGTAAGTGAGTCAAGAAAAGCCCATATGTACTGCATTGGATGAGTCTAGATTCTTAGTCAAATACATGTAATCACTACCTGCCCAAAAATCTTGACAATGGCAGCAGTAGCAGCTGATTCTTTTTTAAACCCACTATCAAGAAAGCAGATGAAAAAGAGACAAATGTACAGTCAATAACCTGAGCTAACAATAAGTTGTTTTCAATAGAGCAAAAAGGACAAAAGCCAAAGGTATTCATTACCATTCCCAGAATGAGAGACCAGGGCACTTGCCGCCTTCACCAGATGCGCTGTCTTTAGGTCTGACAATGCACATCTCCCCAAGGGAAATGTAGAGAGAAAGCAAAACTCTTGCAATTCGATGCATAGTGATTTGGCTTCCATTAAAACATCTCTCAGTAAAAGCCTATTCAGGTTTAAAGATTCCACACTCATTTTCTCTTAGAAAATGAGATCATTGTATAAAACAGCAGACATGGAATTAGAGCTTCTGGAAATCACTCTAAGCCGTGTGATCTCATCTTAACTTCCTTAAATTCTGATCAGGAAAAAGATGAGATGGCTTGGTGAACATATCATCTTAAAATTGTTGCTTTGTTTTGAGCATCTATAAACAGAAAGAAGCTCAACAACATTCTTAGGACACTGAAAAAATACATATATATATATATGTGTACGTATAAAATAAATAAGAGTTTTTTTGGTGAGAAAACTCATACTGATCTAGACTTCCTAGAATGTATCTGAGATGAACTAGTCGAATAAGACTACTTACAATCTCTGCAAACTTGAGAAGAGACATTTAACCCCTCAGTTTGGTACCTTTGAATGAAAATTAGAACATCTATTTCATACCTCTCAGAATTTTTGTAAGAATTAAATACGTGGAACGTGATTAAAACAAAGTTTACCTCCAGTATTTTCCCAAGTGTGTTATCCAGAAAATAAATACTATGGAATGGTTATTAAAATTAAAACAGTTTCTTATCAAAAAGTTGGGAAATTCTGGGTAAACAAAGTTATACAGTTATCTTAAGAACTCTACCATGTTAATGGGCATTGTGAATCCTGGAAAAAGGAGTGTAACATGTTGCATTTCCCAAACTTACTTGACAACAGATACACTGGTATTTGGTTGGGGATTGAAGTTTGGAAAATGCTGTGCGATACAGGGTCGATGTTCTTCTCTCCTTCTTCTTCACTCTCATAAGAGCATGTAAAATTCTTTATAGCACTTATCACAATATTTACATATCATTCTTTTCATTAGGTTTGAATTTCATGAGAGCAAGGACTATGTTTTAATCCCCAGTGTTTAGTACTTTGCGGGTAATACACTTTTTTAGTCTATACAATTTCTGGGTAACCTCAGATGCAATTCAGTTACTAAATAAATAGGTTATTTTTTTTTTTTTTTTTTTTACCTGTGAAAACAAAGGGAGTGGTTTAAAATCACTCCAATATATTTTAGCCTTGTAGAACATGCTTAAAAAGTAAGGCTAGGCATGGTGGCTCACTCCTATAATCACAGCACTTTGGGCAGCCAAGGTAGGAGGAATAGCACTTGAGCTCAGGAGCTCAAGACTAGCCTAGGCAACGTAGAAAGACCCTATCTCTACACAAAAATTTAAAAATTAGCTGGGTGTGGTGGTGCTCACCTATAGTCCCAGCTATTCAGGGGGCTAAAATGGAGGATCACTTGATCCCAGGGTTCAAGGCTGCAGTGTGAGCTATGTCATGCCATTGCACTTCAGCTTGGGTGATAGTGAGACCCTGTTTCTTAGTATAAAAAAAAATACCTGTGCAGAAAGGTGCTCTATGAAAACTAGGCACAGGAGTAAAAAAAGAATACAGAAAAAACAAAAATGCATTCTTAAAATGCCCAAATACAAGTTGTATAACTCAGGTGGCAAGAGAAATCTAGAAGTTTAATTATGGAAAATAAACTTCTGACTAGATGGTTTAAATACAGCCTGGAAGGTTTAGGCTGATGAAATTTGGTCTGTTAAAATCCTTAGCATCAGTTACTAAATAGGATAAAAGTAACATTTTTGTTTGTTTGTTTGTTTGTTTGAGACGGAGTCGCGCTCTCACCCAGGCTGGAGTGCAGTGGCCTGGAGTGCAGAGGCGCGATCCCTGCTCACTGCAAGCTCCACCTCCTGGGTTCACGCCGTTCTCCTGCCTCAGCCTCCCGAGTAGCTGGGACCACAGGCGCCCACCACCACGCCCTGCTAATTTTTTGTATTTTTAGTAGAGACAGGTTTCACCGGGTTAGCCAGGATGGTCTAGATCTCCTGACCTAGTGATCTGCCCGCCTCGGCCTCCCAAAGTGCTGGGATTACAGGCGTGAGCCACCACGCCCGGCCTACATTTTTTTTTTAAAGACAATTTTTTTCATACTTAAGTCATTCTAAGTCTTTATATTTTTAGAACCTAAGTACTACTTTGTAAATTCGAGAATGTTCCATTATTGTATACATAGGAAAATTTTATACTTCATTTCGGATGCTGAAATCTTTCAGTCCAATGCCTAACTTGAATAAGCATTACTCAGATGCTTCAGGGGTTTTCAATAACCCTTTATTTTACCCAGTCTCTTTAGTCCAGGCTGAAACTGGAATAAGCTTGGCAGAACCTTTAAGTTAACATATCAAATCCCCTTCCTACCTACTCCATTTTACAACTGAGAAGAGTAAGTAACTGTATTATGCCACTCATAAAATGACTACTTTATGCCAAGTATGCACTAAATGCTTCTGAACATTTTTTAACCTGATTTTCACAATAATCCTGTGAGAAGTGTTATGATTTCATCCTAGAATGGAGAAACTCAGAAGTAAAGTGTTTTACCCCACATCAAATAGCCATAGAAAAAGTGAGTGATCTGAAAAATTGAACTTAGAGCCCTTTCTCTGAAGGTCAGCGACATTTCCATTACACAATGTTTTATTAGCAGAAGTATTGTCATTTTTTATGCTTTTCATAAAATAAAAAAAAAAAAAAAAAAATTAAATATAAATAAAAAATAAAAAATTAAAAAATAAAATTATAAAATAAAAAATAAAAATAATTTATTTAAAAATATTAAAAAAATAAAGAAAATTAATAAAAAAAATAAAATTTTTTATTAAAAAAATAAATATAATAAGAAAAATTAAAAATAATAATTAATAAAATTAATAAAATAATTAAAAAAAAAAAAATTTTTATAAAAAATAATATAAAATAAATATAAAGAGGAGTGAATACAATGTATATGCATAAACATAGTGCTTGCACATAACATGACCAAGACTTAAGTGAAGACAACTATTAAACTTCAATAACAGACACATAAAATATTAATGGAAATACTATGTTCCCTGGATGCATTGCTTCAACATTATAATTAAATTTTACACAAATAAATTTACCCACTTACTATAATTCCAATCAAAATTTTTATTTTTATATACTTTGATTCTGAATTTAATTTGGAGCAATAAATATATTGGAATACCCAAGATAATTTTGAAAAGAATGTTGAAAGATGATTGTGGGCTGGTGGCGTAGAAGATGATAGGGAGAAGGTTGTCCCACCTGATAGCAAAACTTACTGGAAAAAATATTTAGTAATAATTAAAATAACCTGGTATTTGCAGAAAAATAGAAGAAATGCATCAATGGAATGCAATTGAAAATCCAGAAGCAGATCCATCTATGTATAGAAATGTAGTATATGATCAAGAGGGTACTTCACATCAGTACAAAAGGAATGTACTGCTTAATAAATAGGATAGTTGACTACGTCATTTTTTAAAAAAAAAAAGTTAGATTTGAACCTCATATACTAAAAAACACATTTTGTGTGGATTAAATATTCAAATGTAAGAAATAAAACCAGAAATACATAAAAAAATCGAGTTGATTATATCTGTAATCTTAGAGTGGGGAAAGCCTTCCTAAATTTAATAAAGCCTAAAACTACTATAAAAAAAAGTCTGTATAAAAATGTTTAATTTTTGAATGGCAGAAACTCTACAAAATTAAAAGACATTCACAGTTCAGGAAAAAATATTTTCAACTATATAAATAGTTCACAAAGGGTTAATATCCTTATTTTATAAACAGCTCTTCCAAATCAATAAAGCAGAGGCCAACATCACATCAAGAAAATGGACAAAGGATTTGTTCAAGCAATTTCTAGCTGGAATCAACTGGGTATTAGATTTGAAAAGATGTCCAACCTTACTAATTACCAAAGAAATGAAAATTAAAACAGTAGTAAGCTAAGACTTACCTACTATCAGACTATCTAATAGACCTACTATCAGAATTAAAGAGTGATAGCTTCTAGTACTGGTAAGGGTGTGAGCAGAAGGACTCTCTCATATACTATTGAAGGAAGTAAATTGGTATAATCTATTTAGAGAGTATATTTGGAAATATTGATCCAAATTTAAGTGGACATAACTACCCTTTGACCTAACAGCTCCAAGAGACATGTAAGATTCACGTACAGTTGCAAATATTTTTCCCAGACTGCGACTCTCATTTTACTTTGTAGAGTTTTTCTGCTATGTAGAATTTTAAAATGTACAGTTCACCTGTTTATTGCATCATTTTTTGTGTGTGATGGAAAAAATAAAAACCATCCTAAATGTTCCTGCTGTGGTGACAACGTGAGCTCCACCAGAGACCACTTCTATCTTATTTACTATTGTGTTTCCAGTTGGCTGGTACTTGACACTACAAACATTTGTTAAATGAACAAACAAAATGAATTATAATGCATTTATACAACTGAAATTATTTGTAAAGATAAGTAAACTAAGTTGTAGATTATTTTACAGATGATTCTCATCTTATAAATATATGCTTATATTTTTTATATATGCACATATACTCATATATATTTTTTTCATACATGTGTATGAAGAAAAAAGGAAGTATGCCTTTTGGTTGCCTCTTGAGGTAGAATGTAAAGAGTAGTGACATTAACTGTTGACTTCATATACAAATGATAATATTTCCTTTGGCTTTCTTTTTTTTTTTTTCTTTTTTCTTTTTTTTTTAACAATGACTATGTTTATAACTTGGAAGTACAAAGGTAGTCATTCTTTCAATCCACCAACTGTTCTTGGTGCAAAGGTTTTATAGCAGTGAATACAGTCTCTATTTTCCCTGAGTCTGTATTCTAGTAGAGGAAGATAGATGGCAAAGAAATAAATATTTGTTTCTGATAAGGTATTACAAAGAAAATTAAACCAAGGTAAGGGGACTAGTGACATGGTGCTGTTTTTCATAAGCATAGTTAGAGACTGCCTTTTGAATTATGTAGTATTTGAAAAGATACTTGAATAAAGTAGGGAGTAAGCTACCCAGGGCTATGAAGGTAGATCTTCTAAGTACAGGTCAAAGGACTTAGGCGGGACCATGCCAAGGTTCAGTGAAGAGCAAGGTCAGGGGGTGTTGGAGGTGTTGACATGATTAATTTTTGTATTTAAAAGGATCAGTCTGGTGGTGGATGTGTGGAAAAGATGATGATGGCTTGGACTAGGGTCATAGTGGTAGAGCTGGTAAGAAGTGGTGGGGTTCTGGATATATCCCAGATAGAGAGGCATCAGAATTTGCTGATGTGAGACAAAGAAAACAGAAAGGATATCAAACTGTCAAGAGTCTTAAAATACACCACTATCAACAAACCTGATCTGCAATGTGAGAATGGAGTGCCTCTAATAAGGCAGAACTCTTTAACAATTTTCTTTCACAAGCTAGGATCAATCCTTTATGTCATGAATTTTCCTAGCATTACTGTGAGAGAAGTAAGTGCCAAATAATGTCTCAAAATTGTATTGAAATTAGAACTTGTTCCCATGCTGGGTTTAGTGTATGCTTTCTTTTGAAAGTGTATTTAACATGAAAACATCTTCCCATTAAATGTTCCTTAGCCTTTAATTTCCTTTTGTAGTCAGTTTTACTAACAAATTTTTCTATTTTAAAGTATAAGGAGGAAAACAGTTCTGCTCTTTTGAAGAATTGAGAAAATTTGTGGTTTAGGATTTTATAGTTGTTAAGTGAAAAAAGTTTATATAAAATCTCAACAATATTGTACATTAATCTTTGGGGAAAAACTTGAACTTAAATCACTGAAGATATTGAGGACTTTTTAAAATTTAAATTTCGAAATTTTAACATTATATTATCATGTCTCATTTTATTCTGCAAAAGAAATATGCAAAACTAAAGTTCACCTTGCACATTTCCCCTATGTCAGGTAATAAAGGCTTCCACGCTTGGATTTTCTGAGGTTAAAATTATTTGCAGGTGCTCCGTTGCATGTACAAATAATTGATTAATTAAGGATGTTCTCAATCATTATCAGGTATAATTAAGTGCATGCAATCAGTTATATTGAGACGGTGAAATTGCTGGCAAATTTGAGAGTTCACTTGCTCCAACAAAAATCATACTTTGGTTCCCATGATCACATGGACTGGACCTATATCATGACATTTAAAAAGTATTTTCATAATGCTTTTTGTGACTAAAATTATGATCCTGCTCATTTAGTCACTTACTGATATGACTGAATATTATGCTCTTTATAGACCCACCCTGTCAGGTTCACGACTACACCAAATGTCATGTTGAGATCTGAAGGGAGTGGGTGGATAAGCAGAAAGACTACTCGGGGCCGTAGGCAGGTGAAAGATGATTTTATTTAGCAGCAGCTCTCATCGATAGCTTTCTTATACTTGCACTTTACACTGTTCGCCTTTATTTCAGCTGTTTGCTCCAGCTCTGTGGCTCCTGCTGCCCCCATGCCTGCAGCTGCATGGCTGACTCTCCCTTGGCTTCAGGGTCAGCAGCTTAACTCTTTCTCTCTCTGGGCACGAGTGAGCCGAGCTTTGTCCTGGCTCCCCTCTGTCCGTCTGCAAGGATGGATAGCTCTGACTCTCTCTATCTTTCTCTGGGTGCCTACACCTGCACAGTATCAGCAGGGCAATTATACCTTTTACAGACAATATTGGCATAGAACCAAGTGATGGCCTTCCCATGTTACGGCTACATGGCTGTGATAACAAGTGGAGTTATACGCGTTTTCCCTGAACTCACTGAGTAATGCAGGATGTAAACATCCTACCTTGGCCTATCCTTGACCAAAGCACAGCCATGTTCCTTAAACTCCACCCTCTAGGCTGAGGAAGACATAGGTCTTAGATACACAGGTTATATATCTAAGCTTTGAGTACGTAGGTGTGAAAGACACACACAGGCTTTATACATAAGTTTTGGGCACATAGGTTTAATATACAGGCTTGGCACACAGGGCGTACACACCCAATGATGTGAATGAAACTGCACTAATGATCCTGGATTTTTACCATTTTTTAAGTTTATTATCTATTCATTATCTTCTCAACAAACATTTGAGTGTTTTCTAAAGTAGTTTTTAATCTTGGCTGCATGTCAAAATTCTCTGTGAAGCTTTTTAAAAGTAGTGATTCCTGAGTAATAAACCCCTGAAACTGATTCAGTAGATCTGGAGTGGAGCCAGGCATTTTTGTCAAAAGCACCACAGGTGACTGTGATGTACAGTCAGAATTAAGAATCACAAGCTTCTCTGTCAAGTACTAGGGTTATAAGAGTAAACATGAAATAGTTCTTATTCACAAGGAGATCGGAGTCAAATGAGTGAGATAAACAAGTAAATGGGTAATTACAGAAGAGTATAGTAAGTGCTCTACTAGGGGTAAGCACACCTATTCTCATATACATTGGTACTAGGTTAACTAAGTCCATTCATGGACTATAACACACAAAAAGGAGGTTTTCTCTCATCGTCAAACCTAATAACACAAATTGTGATTTTCCACCTTACCTACTCTATTCCTTAATCAGATGAATTAGCCATACTAGACTCTGTGGTGAAACTCAGCAGACGAAAAAGCAGAACAACAAGTTTCTATTTCTGATAGCAGTATATGAGAGATGAGAAGGAAGTGAAGAATTGCAAAACAGTGAGCTCCTCGAAGGCAGGGACCATTTTTCTGTCTTACTAATATTTTTCTCCCTGTGGCCTCATTCAGAGTCCAGCATAAGAGTAGGCATTGAATCTGTTAGTTTTTTTTTAATCTTGTTTTCTTGATATGAATCAGGAGCCAGCTGTTCTTACCTAGCTTCTGCATTCCTAAGATAATGCTGTTCCTTGCTCTCTGAACAGTGACTTTCACAAGAAAACCATTTTTGCTTCTTCAGAGGCACAGGACTTTTATTGTCTTTAAGCTTAATAATTCATAGAACCTTGCTAATCCTTTATGGTTGGATTGTTTTTTCTTATCCATGTGTCCCATTGCCAGTTGATGTTTTGTTCTTACTATTGTAATTTCCATTATCACATGCCATTTTATTTTTATGTATTTTGAAACAGGGTCTCACTTTGTTGCCCAGGCTGGAATGCAGTGGTGCAATCATGGCTCACTGCAGTCTCAACCTCGCCAGACTCAGATGATCCTCCCGCCTCAGCCTCTGGAGTAGCTGGGACTACAGGCGTGCACTACCATGCCTGGCTAAATTGTAGGTGTTTTTATTGTTTATTTTGTTCTTTTGTTTTTTTTGTTTTTGTTTTTGTTTTTGAGAGACAGGGTTTCACCATGTTGCCCAAGATTGGTCTTGAACTCCTGGTCTCAAGCCATCTGCCTGCGTTAGCCTCCCAAAGTGCTCCCAAATCCCTCCCTCCTAAAGGGATTACAAGCATGAGCCATCGTGCCCGGCATCATATGCTGTTTATATTCTTTTGTTTCTTTTTAATTTCATTTTACACGATCTGCTTTGACAACCTTTCTTCCTAAAAATTAGAGACATGAGGTACCAGTATAAAGGAAAGATGGCCCTGGAAATTTAACCTATCTAAAATAAGGGAAGATATGTGCCTTTGATCTCCCCAGAGAAGTACCGAAAAAGCTCCACAAAACACATTGCTCATTGCAGACCTCTTGTCATCTCTTGGTCCCTAAAGATGAGATTTAGCGAGGTTGACAAGACCACATCTAGAAATATCTTCCAGGAAATCCATCAGACATAATCCAGGTCAGAATTCCCCAAATAAGAGTAAGAAGGCCCCAGAAGGAAAGCTTCATAAATTAAGGTTCCCCTATTATCCTGAAGACCATCTATTCCCAAATATAGCTGAGAGTTGCTATGTCCATTCTGCATGACTTTATGACATTGGCAAGGCCAAATTAGATCTTATAAAGAAAAGCTTGTCTGATTGCAGTGGTTTTGTTAGCTGCAGATTCATATATACTAGGGGATATACTTAATGTGAACATGATTTATAGAAACTTGAAATTGTGTAATATAAAATACTAATAAAATCTCACTTTGGGTGAATGCTTTGAAAATAGATTTCATCAAATGAAAGGAATTAGGAATGTCATAGTTTCACAGCTAGCTAACTAAATGAATTATAAATTATGTCCATCCTTCTGCCACAAGAAGGTGCTATTTTAGCTAGTAAGCCAAAATGTCTAACAAACTTTAATGTCAAATTAACCAATGCTGTTGTTTATATTAGAACTACATGGTGATTTCAGACATTTTTTGTTGTTTTTTTGGTTTTGTTATGAAACATTCCATTTTCATTAATTTTATAAAACATATTTACTGACAATAGTATGCAAACATTTATTGAGCTTTCTGCCTTTCTATTATTTTATGAATTAAGAAATTCTGCATTAAAATGTCAAGAAAGTTAAGCAGTTATGTTGAACCATGCTTTTAATTTCTGCAAAATGTTAGAGATAATGCTAAGAAATTTTAAAAGTATATATATAGCAAAAATATCCTACAGTACTTATTGATTTATGTGCTCCATGAATGTTTACTTCCTATTTTACATGAAAATATATGTACATTAAAATGTATTTTATATTACATTTCTTCTTTGAGAAAAGTAGTTTAGAATTATGTAAAATTTGAATCATGCAAGGTCTTCAAGAATGCAGCTGGTACCAAGACGGAGATATAGACCAATGGAACAGAACAGAGTCCCCAGAAATAATACCACACATCTACAACGATCTGATCTTTGACAAACCTGACAAAAACAAGAAATGGGGAAAGGATTCCCTATTTAATAAATGGTGCTGGGAAAACTGGCTAGCCATATGTAGAAAGCTGAAACTGGATCCCTTCCTTACACCTTATACAAAAATTAATTCAAGATGGATTAGAGACTAAAATGTTAGACCTAAAACCATAAAAGCCTGAGAGGAAAACCTAGGCAATACCATTCAGGACATAGGCATGAGCAAGGACTTCATGTCTAAAACACCAAAAGCAATGGCAACAAAAACACAATTAACAAATGGGATCTAATTAAACTGAAGAAGTTCTGCGCAGCAAAAGAAACTACTATCAGAGTGAATAGGCAACCTACAGAATGGGAGAAAAGTTTTGCAATCTGCTTATCTGACAGAGGGCTAATATCCAGAACCTACAAAGAACTCAAACAAATTTACAACAAAAAGACAACCCCATCAAAAAGTGGGTGAAGGATATGAACAGACACTTCTCAAAAGAAGACATTTATGCAGCCAACAGACACATAAAAAAATGCTCATCATCACTGGCCATCAGAGAAATGCAAATCAAAACCACAATGAGATAGCATCTCACACCAGTTAGAATGGCGATCATTAAAAAGTCGGAAACAACAGGTGCTGGAGAGGATGTGGAGGAATAGGAACACTTTTACACTGTTGGTGGGATTGTAAACTAGTTCAACCATTGTGGAAGACAGTGTGGCAATTCCTCAAGGATCTAGAACTAGAAATACCATTTGACCCAGCCATCCCATTACTGGGTATATACCCGAAGGATTATAAATCATGCTGCTATAAAGACACATGCACAGGTATGTTTATTGTGGCACTAATCCCAATAGCAAAGACTTGGAACCAACGCAAATGTCCATCAATGACAGACTGGATTAAGAAAATGTGGCACATATACACCACGGAATACTATACAGCCATAAAAGAGGATGAGTTCTTGTCTTTTGTAGGGACATGGATGCTGCTGGCAACCGTCATTCTCAGCAAACTATCGCAAGAACAGAAAACCAAACACCGCATGTTCTCACTCATAGGTGGGAATTGAACAATGAGAACACTTGGACACAGGAAGGGGAACATCACACACCAGGGTCTGTCGTGGGGTGCGGAGATGGCGGAGGGATAGTATTAGGAGATATACCTAATGTAAATGATGAGTTAATGGGTGCAGTACACCAACGTGGCACATATATACATATGTAACAAACCTGCACATTGTGCACATGTACCCTAGAACTTAAAGTATAATAAAAATAACAGTAAATAAATAAAAAAAGGAATGCAAACTTTCTGACACTTCCTCTGAGTCCAGGCTTCAAAATGTAAATAGTTGCATGTTTGTTCAGATTCTTAGAATACTCTGAAACACATTTCCCAGTGACCCATACTCTATCAGGAAAATGGAGGAATTGAATAGCAAGTGGTAAGAAGCTGACCTTCCTCTTCAGTTTTGATGTTGACTTCATGTTCCTGAGAGACCTCGTTGTTGGAAGATAAATCCCCTAGTGTCTAACATTCTCTACACTTTTGGCAAAGTAATTCTTGTAGAGGAAAGAGAGAACCATCACACCAATTTGGTTTACTTTAAACCACCAGGTTCTCAGTTCTCTGATACATGCAAGATTTCTCTCCTTCTCTGATTTAGTTCCCATAGAAGATTAATCTGCTATGTCTGAACTTTACTACTAGGTGTTCAGATTACTGAAATGTGAACTAAGGTGCCCGCCTTGTATAATTAACTTTTCTTTAAGAAACATGCTAAGGAGATTAAAATGCCAAGATTGAAGTTATCTTCTGAGATGTTCATTAAGAACAAATTTGTACTAGAAACATTGCTTCTCTACGGGATTATACTCTTCAGGAATATGGTTCAAAATCAAGGAAAAATTTGTGTATAAATCTATTGAACATTATACTTTAATATCTTGTTTGTGTGCCAGTGGTTATAAGCTTAAGGAAAATTATATTTATGGGTTTATTTAGAAATTAGTAATTTTTGCTTATCTCAATTATTGAAGTAGATGGAACATATCTATTTTGATATGCATGTTTTAAAATATGATATAAATAATATACATGTATTCTGCAGTTTACTTCTTTTATATATTCTAGATATATGTCCCTTATTAGACTTATGATTTGCAAATATTTTCCCATTCTCTGACTTGTCTTTCATTTCTTGATGGTGTCATTTGAATGAGAAAAGTTTTTAATTTTGATGAAGTCCAATTTATCTATATTTTTCTTTTGTTGTTCACAATTTTGGTGACATATGTAAGAATCTTTTGCAACATTCAAAGTCATGAAGATTTAGCCTTATGTTTTATTCTAAGATTTTTATACTTTGTACTTTTACAGTTAGGTCTTTGATCCATTTTGAGTTTGTTTTTGTATGTGATGTAAGAGTCTAATTACATTCTTTTACATGTGGCTATCCAATTTTCTCAGCATTGTTTGTTCAAAAGACTTTTCCCAATTGAATGGTCTTGGCACTCTTGTCAAACATTAGTTGACTGTATAGGTATGGGTTTATTTCTTGACTCTCAATTACATTCTGTTTTTCTCTATATCTACTGCTTTGCCAGTACCACACTGTCTTATCATTGCTTTGTAGTAAGCTTTCAAATTCATAAATGTAAGTCCTGCTACTTTATTCTTTTTTTTCCAAGATTATTTGGGCTGTTCTGGATGCCTTGTAATTTCATATGAATTTTAAAATCAGCTTGTTAATTTGTACAAAGAAGTCAGCTGGAATTCTGATAGGGATTACATTGAATCTTAGATCAGTTTGGGTAGTATTGCCATCTTCCAATCTTTGAACATACAGTAGTTAAGTGTTCCGATCTTTGAACATTCAGTAGTTTTCCATTTATATAAGTCTTTAATTTATTTCAAAAATGTTTTACACCTATGGCCTTATCACTTCATTCTCATCTGTGTATCCAAATGATCACCTGCCTTCATTTTATTTCAGCTTAATGTATTTCCTTTCAATTTTTTGAATGCAGACCTGTTCACAGTGGATTGTCTCACTTTTTATTTCTTTTAAAATGTCTTCGAACCTTTGTTTTTGAATAAATATCTTAGTAGACTTAGCCTTCATGGTAAACAGTTTTCTTCTCAACACTGTTTATGTTATTCCACTATCCTCTGGCCTCCAGTGTGCTCATAAAATTTAGCTGTTAATAATATTTTTGTTCCTCTTTATGTAATGAATTTTCTTTTCTGTTGGCATGATTTTTTTTTGTTTTTATCTTTGGCTATAGTAGTTTTATGATGTGCCTATGTGCAGCCTTTTTTTGTTTATTATATTTGTGGTTCATTGAGCCATCTTTGAGTTAATGTTTTTCACCAAATTTGAGAAGGATTTTGTTATCATTTCTTTAAATATGTGTCCACCATTTCTCTTTCTGTGCTCCTTATTAAATTCCAATTATCCTTATGAGTTATGAAAGGTTTTTTTTTGCCACATAGTTTTAAACCTTGGAAGAATGCTTGGGAATAATAGAGGAAAGTATGAATGAAATGCCACCACAATTTTCTAAGAAAACTTAGTTCACTAAATATGCACACAACTACACAATTCATTAGATTTACAGTGAAAAATATTAATATTACTGGTCTTCTTTTCCTGTCTTTACAAAATGTGTTCCTAGGTGCATTTCCTCCCTCTGCTATTTATGCACGGAAAGACTTACTACAGCGATCTACCCATATTGCCACCAAGACTTTCCAGGCTCTTCGCATATTTGTGAACAATGAGCTCAATGAACTCTACACAGGACTGAAGACAGCTCAGAAGTTTCTGAGACCTGGTGGCCGTCTTGTTGCCCTCTCCTTCCATTCACTAGAGGATCGCATCATCAAAAGATTTTTGCTTGGAATAAGCATGACAGAAAGATTTAACCTAAGTGTTAGACAGCAAGTGATGAAAACATCGCAGTTGGGTTCTGGTCACGAAAACACAGAAGAAGTCTCTATGAGAAGAGCTCCTTTAATGTGGGAATTGATACACAAGAAGGTACTTAGTCCACAAGATCAGGATGTACAAGATAACCCCAGAGGGCGCTCAGCCAAGCTTAGAGCAGCTGTCAAATTATAAGTTACAATCATCTTATTCTTCAAATTTTTTCTCACAATTTCTCTAATCTTTACTCATGTTGTGTTCCTGAATGTCTTGATACAGGTTTAAGTGTGGGACAGTCTGAAAATTGATAGCATTTAGCATTTTTTTTTCCCTCAAAAAGAAACTGTAGGAAATACATGACAGAGAAAGTTACACTCAGGGAGCAGCAGCACCTCAAGACTGGAAATATGTGTTAATCTTTGCATCATATTGGATTCTTGAAATGCAATCCTTCCTCTGGCCAGGAACATTTTTAAAAAATAATAGTTGGGTTTATTTAAATATGTAAACTCAAGCTGCCAAAGAGAAAGATATTATAATCATATCTGCATGTCCTAAATTTTGAATTTAGATATTCCAATTTGCATCAGTCTTTCTCTGGCTCAAATAATGATGATTATGGAATGAATTTTAATGTCCTTACTTGTGAATAATTACTATAGCTTTCTCAAATGTACGCTTTTTACAAATTTTAAATTTTAAAATATTAGTTTAAATATGTGTTATATTGATAAAATTTCATCTTTCAAATTATAGTCTATTATTTTAAAGTGATTTTTCCATATGATATGGGCCATTTTGTTTGTATATCTCAAGGTAAACATGTAAAATCCTTACAAAGAGTTGTTTCACAAAACTTATATTTCATGTCAATTGTATTTATTTTAATAATAGCTCACAATGCCTTTTGTAAGTAATAAAGTCTCTTATTACAATCTTGTATTTTTTAATTGAGCTAATCAAAATAATTCAGCCAGTCTATTTGAAATAGAAAACTATCTATTTAATATAATAAAATCAATGCTCCCTTAATGTTGTTACAAAGATATTATAACTGTAATAAGGATATAAGTTTATTTAAGAAAAGAGTACTTGGTAGAAGATTCTTTAACAAATTGATGAGATTGATTCATAATTCACATGTCAACTTTTTATAGTAATATGTACTTCTGATTTATTCAGTAATTCAGCAAGTATTGCACTTGTCATTAGAAAAGCAAAGGTAAGTACAATATACATGGCCCACAATACATGTCCTATAGAGTTTAGTAGAGGAAAATTATGTTAGTTATAACCACAAAAATCAATATAAAATGGACACAGTGGTAAATACTACAAACAGGTCGTATATGGTACTGTAAGAGCATCTAGTAAGGATTTCATCCATTGTCAGAAATGAGGTATGAGAACATGATACTTGAATTGTGACCTGAAAGATGAGTTGGAGATAATTAGTCAAAGGGCACATGGGGTATGGAAGGGGGCATGTTGATTAACCGTACATAGAAATAAATATTCTCTTAAATAGTTATCCTTGAAATAATATTTATACTATTAATTTGCTCAGTGTACTTTTTTCAAATACAGAAAAAAGATTCTCCACTATAGTTACAAATTTTTGGTTGGTGAATCCAAGTGAATGAAATATCAGCATAACTGCACGGGCAAAATAGATAAGAATTAAATACATGAATTTTCCTCAGACTTATTTTATCTACCTCTGTAATATTTAACTTTAGTACCCAGGCTTGTTTACTACTTCTGCTTTACAGGCTTTATTTAAATCTGAACAATCCTACAGGGAAATCAGAATTCAAAAAAAAGTCTGGAGAACAATATGGTTGAAAGAGAAACAAGAGAATGCACCTAGGTTAATTCCCTGAATCCTACTTGAACAATAAATTTCTCTTTGCATATAATACGTGTTTGTGAATGAGACATATTCCCCAAAAATTCTTATCTCTGTATGTGATTGGAAAATAAAAGATCATATTTGTGTGTTCAACAATCTTTCACCTATTTCTTAAGTCATTTTTTTCATCCAGTATAGTATGGGAATTATTTTTTATGTTAAATAGAAACTGAAGGTACTGGGTTGAACAGTGTCATCCCCAAAATTCATCTACTTCCTGGAGCCTCAGAATGTGACCTTATTTGAAAATACTGTGATTGTGGTTGCAAGTAGCTAAGATGAGGTCATATTGGAGCAGGGCAAGCCCTTAATCCAACATGACTCATGTCCCTTATAAGAGAAGATAGGTTGGGCATGGTGTCTCATGCCTGTAATCCCAGCACTTTGGGAGGCCAAGCCAGGCAAATCGCTTGAGGCTCAGGAGTTCAAGAGCAGCCAGGCCAACATGGCGAAAACCCATCTCTACTAAAAATATAATTAGCCAGGCGTGGTGGTGTGTGCCTGTAATCTCAGCTACCCAGGAGTCTGAGGCACAAGAATCACTGGAACCCGGGAGGTGGAGGTTGCAAGGTCACACCACTGCACTCCACTCTGAGCAACGGAACGAGACTCTGTCTCAAAAAAAAACAAAAAAAAAAGAATGAAAGAAAAGATAGAGACACAGGGGAGAATGCCACATGATGCTGGAGGCAGAGATTGGAGTGATACATTGTGGGAACCCTCAGAAGATAGGAAAAAGGCGTGGAATAGATTCTCCCTCAAAGTTCCAGTAGTTGCCAACCCTACTAACATGGTTTTGCACTTCTAGCATCCAGAACAGTGAGAGAATATATTTCTGCTCTTTTAAGGTACCCAGTTTGTGGTAATTTGTTATAGCAATCCTAGGAAACTAATACTCTGACAGAAAAAAATCTTGAATAATGTGCATGAAAAAATCCTTCAACAAACACAAAATTGGTTTCAAAATGTTTTCTTGTAAAAATAAATTAACTTTTCTGTAATTAGACTGTGTTTTATAGTAATTCTTGCCTGCTTCTTAGTCTTTGTTGTAGGATGCATAATAAAATACATGAATGAGTTTTAAATGGTTAGCTTTGGAGAATGGTTTTAGGAAGTTCATAGAGTACACAGAAATAAAAGCTAACGTTGCTATGAATGCGCAATACTTTTCTAATAAAATAGTTCTGAATCTCTGTCTTGACTGCCTTCTATGAATCATTTTAACATAGTATCAATGTCATTGTGTAGTACATCAGTTCTTAACAGTTTTTAGTTCTTTACTTAAGAAATAAAATTTAATAACTACAATTTTTAGATAATATCCCTATTTTTATTTTATTTTTGAAATTGTTTATTAATTACTATGTTCTTTGAAGTTTGTAGAGGTGTTCTTGAAAGACACTAATTATATCTATATGTCTTTTCTATTTCATGTAGTATATGATATATTATTTGTGCTTAAATTCATTTGTAGTAAACTATTTGTTGTGCTACAAGCAGTAGTTTATAAGAATACAGTATGCCTAATTAGATTTTTGAAATGAACTAATATTTCTTAAAATTCACTTGCAAATATTTGAAAATCATATTTTCTTTAGTCTTTGCAGAGTATTACGTACCAGAGGTTTTTAAAATGTTTGTTTCTAATTTTTGTTTTTAAGAAGTAGAGATAATGAGTCTGTACTGCAGACTTTTAAAAAATAATTTTACTTTCATTTGAAATCTCTCATTCAAAAAGTATGGGACAGTTCTTAATGGGACTTAATAGCTAAAAAAGAGAAAAATACATGTATATACTCAAGCATATATTAGAAGCTAACTATTTAGGAAAAAATAAAAAATACCTTTCTAACCACTCTCCCTCATTTTATATACCATCCCTTCTCCTCTGTTCACATTGTTATGTAAATTTGAGGTGACATTAATTATGTTTCAATTTATCTCTGGAAAAAGAAGTATTAGGTAATTTTGGCACATACCATGACAAACTAAGCCTTACATGTTAGAATCTTTTTAATAGATTAAAAACTAAATTAAAAATTGCTTCTGGTTAAAATTTTGTAAAATTTATTTTATTGCAATTATTTTTCTATTTAGTTTTCATAACTGCTTCAGTATTCTAATTAATATTTTTGTGTAGCAGCATTCTATAATAGAGAGGGATAAGCATTTAAACATAAAGAGAATTTTGTGAGGTGCTTGATAAATATAAATTTGAAACTCTGATCAATGATATATTTTTCTCATAACCACAATGTCATATGTTTGATGTAGATTGAAGCATGGTTTGTAAAAATCAACACTATTCTAAAGATGCTGGGTTGTATAATAAACACAACTGTTTTTATATTATTTTCTCAAATTTTATCTGTTTATAGCTACTATCTCCAGCTAATGTTTGGTAACACAGGATGATCTGCAGGAATGCTAAGAGAAAGTTTACATATAAATTATTTTTTTAAAGTCTAGTTACAGCATAAATTTTAAAAAACATTTAAAATGCAGAATTGCACAACATACAATGGTCATAGTTTATAAAGCTTTTCACTGACTTTTTGACCACCTCACTTCCTTCTCTTATAATCTGCCCAAATTATTAGGCAACAAAGTAAGGAAAATTTAATATTTCAATATTCACAGCAGGAGATTGTCTCTTTGGTAATGTTACCTTAAATACTGAACAAGTTTTCTACCATTGGCAGTTGTCCTATCAAATATATCATTGCTCAAATGTTAGACTACAAAGCTGAAATCAAGCAAGAGGACATGCTCCATTTCTGATTCTTGAATAATTATTTCTGTTCATTAAACCCCATCTTTATGCTTTGACCAATAATACTTGTCTGCCTTGCACAGGTGAAGATTTGTATTATTAAGCCATCAAATGATATGATTCCTCATAATTTCAGAAGGAAAACTATTATTATTCAAGTCTTATAGGTGCTAAGTTGAGGAGAAGAGTGTGTAGTATTGTGAATAACACTATTGACTGGGGACTCAGAAAACACAGGGTTTGAATTCGGGTCTGCATGTAATAGCTGAATGTATGAACTTGGACATCCTATTTAATCTCTTGAATGCTCATTTGTTTCATTTTAAGATGTGGATATTATTGGTACTTTCTCATGTTTCTGTGAATCAAATAGAAGATAAATTTTTATCAACTGAAACTTGTAAGAATGAAATGAGATAATGCACTGCTGTATTTTGGAGATAGTTTATTTGACCCCTCCAAATCTCATGTTGAAATTTAACCTCCAGTGTTAGATATGGGACCTAATAAAAGATGTCCGGGTCAGGGGAAAGAGTCCTTCATGAATGGCTTAATGCCGTCCTCATAGTAACAACTGTTTTCGCTATATCAGTTCCCAGAGAGCTGGTTGTTAAAAAGAACCTGGTTCCTCCCTCTTCTCTCTCGCTTCCTCTCTTGCCTTGTGATTACACACCAGCTCCCCTTTGCCTTTGGCCATAAGAGGATCCACCCTGAAGCCCTCACCAGGAGCTGATGGTGCCATGCTTCTCGTATGACCTAGAAAACCATGAGCGAAATAAATCTCTTTTCTTTGTAAATTACTCAGCCTTAGGTATTCTTTGTAGAAATAAAAATGGACTGAGACATGCATGTAAAGCAGTTAGCACAATTCTGGGCATATAGTAAATACTCAGTGAGTACATAGTGCTATTCTTTTGCTGAAAAAGATTTACCAAAATGTAACTTACATTTCTGAACATTATGGTTAAGAATGTCTTCTTTTTTCCTTGGTAGTTTTAAGTGCAGCCTCTGCATCACTAGCAGCAATTGATAGGGTTATAGTCTGTTTTATTATTTGGGAATTTCACTCCTATTTATTATTTATTAAACACTCCCAGTACTCGCTACACCTTGAAAGGGTATATAAAACACAGTCATTGCTCTTGTGGAGTTTCCATTTATAAGAAAAAAATGGGATAGAAGGAACCAACTGCTGAAGTTATTTGGCATTCATTTAGGTAAGAGAAAGTATTTGTCCTCCTACATCTTCATATCAGTAAGTGGCCAACCTACAGAGTCTTTATAGTAAGATTCTCCAAAATACATATTGAGGGGGAAAAGGAAATTAGTGATTTGTGAGATATTAGATGGAAGATTGTTGCAGGACTATGAAAAAGTTTTCTAGTTCTGTACTCTAAAGCCAGTGAGAAGAGGCCAATAAAAAGGACCAATAAAAGTGTGTGTTGAAGGTCTTAAAGGGAAAATAACTGAAAGGTAGGTGGACTACACTCATGCACCACTTAACATTTTAGTCAACGATGGACTACGTATACAATGGTGGCCCCATGAAATTATAATGGAGCTGAAAAATTCCTATCACCTTGTGACATCTTAACCATTATAATATCACAGGGCAATGTAATAGTCACATATTTATGATGATGCTGCTGTTAACCTGCATTGCCAGTCAGTACAATACATAATACTTGGTGATAAATGACTATGTTTCTTTTTTATGTATTTACTATATTTTATCATATTTTAGAGTGTACTCCTTTACATATTTTTTTTTTTTTTAGGTTACTGTTAACCTCAGGCAGGTCCTTCAGGAGGTATTGCAGAAGAAGGCATTGTTACCATAGGAGATAACAGTTCTATGTACATTATTACCCCTGAACCCCTTCCAGTGGGACAAGATGCAGAGGTAGAAGATAGTAAAATTGATCATCCTGACCCTGTGTACGTCTAGGCTAATGTGTGTGTCTGTGGCTTAGTTTTTAACTAAAAAGTTTTAAAAGTAAATTTAAAAAATTAATAAAAAAATTATAGAATAAGGATATAAAGAAAATGTTTTTGTACAGCATGTTTGAGTGTTAAGCTCAGTGTTATTACAAAAGAGTAAAAAAGTAAAGTTTATAAAGTAAAAAACTTACTTTAAGCTAATGTAGTTTATTATTGAGGAAATAAAATTTTTAGGTTTTAATTTTAATTTTTTTTAAGAGATAGAGTCTAGCTGTGATGCCCATGCTGGAGTGCAGTGGTGGGATCATAGGTTGTTGTAGTCTTGAACTCCTGAGTTTTATATAAATAAAATTTGTGTAGAAATAAAAATGGACTGAAACATGCATGTAAAGCAGTTACTAGGCCCAATACCCTTATCAACAAGCAATCCTCCCACCTTAGCCTCCCAAGTGCTAGGACTATAGGTGCAAGTCACCACACCAAACCAGAAAAATATTTTTTTAATATATTTAGTGTAACCTAAGTATACAGTGTTTATAAAGTCTACAGTAGTGTGTAGTAATGTCCTAGGCCTTAACATTCACAACTCACTGACTCAGAGCAACTTCCAGTCATAAAAGCTCTATTCATAATAAGTGCACCTTTTTTTATCTTTTATACAGTATTTTTAGTATTTTTACTATATCTTTAATATGTTTAGATACACAAATATGATTGTGTTACAGTTGCCTACATTATCAGTACAGGAACATGCTGTACAGGTTTGTATAGGCTATATACCATTTAGCCTAGGTGTGTAGAAGACTATATTATCTAGGTTTATGTAAGTATACTGTTCACACAATGATACTGTCTAATGACATATGTCTCAATTTATTTCCTATCATTAAGCAATACATGCCTGTACTTATACTTAAAGCTGATCTTTCCTTTTACAGACCACAAAAATAGATATTATCGAACTGGATTCCTCTAATTCCCACCCCCTTAACCTTCATCTGGGCATTTATAAATCTCTTCCTTTATCCCTACTTTGTACTCCTGTATTTCAGCAGAAAGCTATCTTTGCTTCCTTTTTTTTTTTTTTTCTGTCTTCACCAAGACTTGGTTCAGTCAATTTTACTTGTGCCTACAGTCTTTAAGCCTTTCTTTGCTAATGTCTTTCCCTCAGTCTGCAAAGATTTTCGAAAGGGCCCCATGCTAAAAGCAAACCATTGACTGTTTTTCTTACCAAAATACCACCTATTTTCTGTTTTCTTTCATAACTTGATTTCTTAAAGAATCTTCACTGCCTCCAACTCTTCATCTATTTTTAAATTCATTCTAGGGTATTCTTTGTAGAAATGTTCTCTTAATAGTTAATGTTGGCTTTTAATTACCAGGCCCAACACCCTCATCACCATCTTTAGCTACCTGATCTCTACAAGATTTGATAGTGTTTATCCTTCCATAAAAATGTTTTATTCCATTGCATCCTCCAAAATCAGTTTGTCTCTCTAACACCGATTCTTTCATGGAATCATCTCTCTATTCCATAGCCAGACCATGACTTATGTGAATTGTTTACAAGGTAGTTAGTCCTAGGAATGGGCATGTAGTGAGGGTAACACTGTGAAATCCCTCCATGATCATCCAAAGAGTAGATGAGAGATATCAAGACAATAATGGAAGAAACAGAGTTTGGAGTCTTCCTAGATTTAAATAAAAGAAACTTTTTTATTATAGTGTAGGTATTAAACCAGCAAGAATCAAGGTGTTAAAATTGACATCAAATTACAAACCAGGACTTCAACTTTGGTAATGACAAGGTAATTCAGGTTAACCATCTCACTTACAACAACTAGAAACCCTGGACAAAATATTCTTTATAAGAAGTCTAGGTGAAAGCATCAGAGAACTAATAAGGAATGAAAAAGATCTTGGAGCAGGAAAAAACCTAGAGGTTAGATCAGCATTTGTAGCTGCCAGTTGTGAGTTTCAGAAGAGGCAGCTGAGAAACTAAGAGGAACTTTTGATAGTCTTTTGGGAAGTACATGTAAACTTGCAACCAAACTGGACCTTGAAGGAATTGGAGCTCAGTTTTAAATCGTCTTAGCCCTTGAAGTTGGATTAAATTGATCCTAGATGCTAGAGTCCCTAAGTCCCTTCAAAAGCTATTTAAAATCTTCTTTTGGGGAAAAGTTCTAGTTCTAAAATAATTTCTGTAATTGTTCATATTTAATGTCTATCACTAAATAAAAAAAAAATGACCAGTCACGAAGAAATGTGATGTGATTTTTAAAAGGTGAAGAATACATGTAATAAAAAAGATACCCATGAGGGATTCACACACAATGCTGTAAATATGTTCAGGGAAATTAAAAAGCTGAAAACTATAAAAAATAAAAATTCTAGAACTGAGTAGTACTCAACTTTAAGAACTCCATGGATTGATTTAAGAGCAGATTAGACATAACTAAAAATCATCAACTAAAAGATATTTTGGAAGGAAATATCTAGAATAAAGCATAATGAGACATGAAGAAAAAGGAAAAAAAATGTACAAAAGACATAAGAGTTACCATGAGAAGTCTAACTCAGGTGTAATTGGCCTTCCAAAAAGAGAGATGACCAAAATCAACAGCAACAATGTAGCAGAAGCCATATTTGGAAAGAAAGTGACAAAATTTCCTAAAACTGATGAAAGACATCAAATTACAGATCCAAGAAGCTCCCAAACTTTCGAGGAACAGCATAGTAAAACCTGCTGGAAATCAAAGTTGAAGAAAAAACAAAAAACAAACAAACAAAAAAACCCTGTGAGTGCAAAGGCAAGAGGCATTCTCAAGGAATTTAAGTCACATTAGCCATGACGAGGAGAAAGCCGGGCGGGGAGAGGGGAACTATTTGATGATGAAATCCAACAAATCAAGATGTGAAAAACAAAAAGTCAGTAAGGGAGAAGTTGTCTGATAAAAGGAACTGTGATAAGCTCAGAATCCCTGTAAATATGGAAATAAGAGTAAACAATCACAAGAATTACGGTTACAAAACAAAATACAAACATAAGGCTCGAAAATACAAAACTAACAACTCACTGAAGGGTCAGGAGATAGAGTAGTATACATACACTAATTTATTTTTAGGAAGCAAGGATTCAATTCTGTCATTTTAATGTTTAAAAATGATTCCAACATCTTTGTGCATTTTATAATTTTTGTGACAAGTCATTTTTGTACTAAAAATTTAGATTCAGCAATCCATTACTCTCTAATGTCAGTTAAATTCAAATTAAAAGTTATGCTTCTATTCAAAAATAAGCTACATATTCCGATGTGCCCTCTCTATAAAAATTTTTGGTGTTCTAAAAGAGACTATCACGTGAATAGGCAACCTACAGAATGGGAGAAAATTTTTGCAATCTATCCATCTGACAAAGGGCTAATACCCAGAATCTACAAGGAACTTAAATTTACAAGAAAAAAAAACAACCCCATCAAAAAGTGGGCAAAGGATATGAACAAGACACTTCTCAAAAGAAGATGTTTATGTGGCCAACAAACATACGGAAAAAAACCTCATCATCACTGGTCATTAGAGCAATGCAAATCAAGACCACAATGAGATACGATCTCATGCCAGATGGAATGGCGATCATCAAAAAGTCAGGAAACAACAGATCCAGGGGAGGATGTGGAGAAATAAGAACACTTTTACACTGTTGGTGGGAGTGTAAGTTAGTTCAACCATTGTGGAAGACAGTGTTGCAATTCCTCAAGGATCTAGAACCGGAAATGCCATTTGACTTAGCAATGCTATCACTAGGTATATACCGAAAGGATTATAAATCATTCTACTATAAAGGCACATGTACATGTATGTTTATTGCAGCACTATTCACAATAGCAAAGACTTAGAACCAACCCAAATGCCCATCAGTGATAGACTGGATAAAGAAAATGTGGCATATACACACCATGGAATGCTATGCAGCCATAAAAAAGGATGAGTTCATGTCTTTTGCAGGAACATGGATGAAGCTGGAAACCATCATTCTCAGCAAACTAATACAGAAACAGAAAAACAAACACCACATATTTTCACTCATAAGTGGGAGTTGAACAATGAGAATATGTGGACACAGGGGGGAAAACATCACACATCAGGGCCTGTAGGAGGTTGGGGGGTTAGGGGAGGGATAGCATTAGGAGAAATACCTAATGTAGATGACTGGTTGATGGGTGCAGCAAACCATCATGGCACATGTATACCTATGTAACCTGCACGTTCTGCACATGTATCCAAAAACTTAAAGTATAATTTAAAAATTTTTTTTTTGCTGTTCTATTTACTTTTCTGGCATTAGTGATACATGAAAGATATTCTTTATTAATGATGTTTAATTCTAGGTGGAGGGATTTCGTATGTTTAGTCATTCTTTGAAAATGTTTTTCTGTTTTAAAATGTTTGTAGTGAACATATATCCATTTTACAAAAGCAGTCTAATTTCAGTGTTATTTTGAAAGCACAGATTTTGGAATCAGTCTCTCAGGTATGTGGCACCAGGCTGGACTAATTTTTTTTTTTTTAATTTTTTGTAGGGACAGGGTTTCTCTATGTTGCCCAGACTGGTCTTAAATTCCTGGGCTCAAGTGATCCTCCCACCTTGTCCTCCCAAAGTGCTGTAACTACAGGCATGAGCCACCACACCTGGCCCCATTCTTGGATTTTATAAGCCACGAAATTCCTCTGTCCTCTCTCCCCCTTTTTAGAAAATGGAATAAGTTCAGATTGGATTTCTGTTATTTATAACCAAATCAATAACAGGTTTAGAATAGATGACTTTAAAGGCTTCTTTCATCTGAATATTAAGTTAAAGTATGTTCTTCACCTTTACTTGGTAACTGATTCACCTAAAGGGAATTTTTCAGTATCCTAATAAAGCTTTGTGAAATTGTTTTGTATGCACAGGTGTATAATTCATATCCTAGTCTGTAAGTAATACAGTATGCTCCGTGACATATCTTTGTCATTAGCCTTAGTAACCAGCATTTGATAATGTGCTTTTGAAAGAGATTATTTGACTCATACAACTTTCACTTAATCATGGCAAACATCTTACATTCCTACAGAGTGCTGCTTTGGTAAGAAATAGAGAATATGTCCTCTTCCTGAATTTATGTATATTCTTTATGATTCTGCTTTTCTCTTTTGGATGAAAGTGTACTTCTAACTGTAAAATTATTGTTTTCATACAAACCCCTTTGATGATGAAGAAAACCATGTTTAAATGCCAGCCAGATGTTGTTTTCATTTCCCATTGTAAACATACATATATAATATTTTTTCATGGGGTGGGGAAGGTCAGGGAGAAGAAAAAAAAACAAAAATTTATGGTGAATGTTGAACCTATCTAGTTATTCTAGAATCTATTTTTGTTCCTTAGAAGAAATTCAACATTTGCCTTACAACCAGAGAATAAACATCAACTGCTAGAGAAAGCTATTGAATTTCAAAATCCCTTTGAAATGTCACATTAACCTGTTTAACTTTCAGTCAGTTCTTTAAAGTAGCAAACATTTCCTGATGACTCCCAGATCTACGACTGCTTATACTTCTCTAACTTAAAAGTTTGCTTCCTGGCCGGGCGCAGTGGCTTACGTCTGTAATCCCAGCACTTTGGGAGGCCGAGGTGGGCGGATCACGAGGTCAGGAGATCGAGACCATCCTGTCTAACACGGTGAAACCCTGTCTCTACTAAAAATACAAAAAAATTAGCCGGGTGTAGTGGCAGGCATCTGTAGTCCCAGCTACTCGGGAGGCTGAGGCAGGAGAATGGCATGAACCCGGGAGGCTGCGGTGAGCCTTCATTGCGCCACTGCACTCCAGCCTGGGCGACAGAGCTAGACTCCATCTCAAAAAAAAAAAAAAAAAAAAAGTTTGTTTCCTTCACTCACAAACTAACTGTGGTGAATGACTCAACGCTGTTTGGGCCTGGGAGAAGTGTATCGCAGCTGCAGTCCTGCGTGCAATCTTTCTTCAGATCAGTTCAATTTTTGAGCATTGAACAGGGTCAAATGCTAAATCTAGTCAGTTTGACTAAAACCTATACAGCTCTAGCCTTTTATTTAGCCTTCCAAATAAATTCTAATATTTAAAGTTGTATTTGTTCATAGGTTGTCTTTTATTTTGGAATGTATAGAAATCAAGCAACAACCATTATTTTATTATTTTACTCAACTTCTATTGAGTGTCTATTTGCAAGGCATTGGTGACAATAGAGTAAAAAAAGTGCTTCTTGTTCTTGAAGACCCCTGTTTAGTATAGGGTGAGACAGATATGTCAATTTTGAAAAGGTAGTATGTAAACAGGGAAAATTCTGTAATAGAAGGTAAGTACTATGACAGCCCAAATAAAGAAATGAATGAAGTTTTCTTCCAAAAAGAGCTGGGTTTATAACATTCATTTAGGGTGAGAACTATAAGAGGTTTTTTGCTGAATCATCAATAGCTTAGTTTCCTGGGACATAATTCAATGAGGTGGCCTTTTCATGTAATGCCGTTGATAGTCTACTTGTCTCACCCTTACTGTTAGTTATTCTTGTTCACCAATAGCCATGCACTTTGACTTCCATGACATAGTTTTCTCCAAATGCTCTCTCTGGGAAGACCAAGCACCATTTAGGTCTCCATGACATATGAATGCATACATTCACATTATTAAGAATACTAATATTCAGAGACATGGATGACTATATAACAGTAATTATGAGATAATAACCTGTCTGAATGAGCCATATCTTCCTGGAAGTAAGATTCTTAATATTTTTAAAGCCATGGTTCCTGAACCTTTGAAAAATCTAATTGAAAGGACAGGCTTACTGATGAAAACAGCACATGCACACTAATTGTGTTTATAATATCAAGAGGTTTATGAAAACTCTTCAGTTCTATCATGGGCTCCAGTCCAATAACTCCTGTACTAGAGAAACTTCTCTCAATTCAAGTCACATTTCCCACATGTGACTCAGTGATATGTCAACGAGCAAAGGCTAAGATTTCTGCCTTTTAACCTCATCTGGTTCTTTCATACCTGGGTGCTTCAAGCTCCATACACTGTCTTGGAGGATTTCCATCTTGTCATCAATTAACATGGCCAGTGTCCCTGCAAAGCTAAGCTGGACCCTCACAGAAATTTTGTGCTGGGCACAAAGAATGGAAGAGATTAAGTGATGTCAGGATTTGAATAGACTGAATATTCTAGACTAATGCGGTCTAATATAAATATAATGCACGCCACAAATTTTAGCCACATTGTAATTTTACATGTTTGAGAAGCTACATTGAGAAAAGTAAAATGAAACAGGTGAAATAAATTTTAATAGTATAGTCTGTTTAATATATTCAAATTTTTTTTCAGCATGTAATCAATATAAAAATGGAATGTTTATATTCTTTTTTTGTTCAAGGGTTCAATATCCAGTGTTTATATTACACTTACAGCACATCTCATTTTGGACTACATTTTAATAACTCAATCACTACAGGTATATCTGGCTTTCTTAAAGAAATAATCCATTTTTCACCTTTTGAAAATAATTCCACTCCCCCACCATAAGTATCTGGCAATAAATGAATAGTTTATCTTTTCTTTTTTTGTTGTTGTCATTGTTATAGTTGAGACAGAGTCTCACTCTGTCACCCAGGCTGGAGTGCAATGACGTGATCTCAGCCTACTGCAACCTCCACCTCCCAGGTTCAAACGATTCTTTTGTCTCAGCCTCCTGAGTAGCTGGGACTACAGACGTGCACCACTACGCCCGCCTAAATTTTTGTATTTTTCGTAGAGATGGGGTTTCACCATGTGGGCCAGGCTGGTCTCGAACTCCTGACCTCAGGTGATCCGCCCGCCTCCGTCTCCTAAATTGCTGGGATTACAGATGTGAGCCACTGCACCCTGCCTAGTTTATCTTTTCTAACTCAGCATAGTCATATGTAATTTTGGGAAATACGATTCTAGCTTGAAGAAAAAGGAGTATAATACTTTGCTGCATTACACATGGAATAAGATGGAATCTGTGTTCTCTGAACTGCAATGCAGCAACCCTGACCTATGAAGATGCTGCATCTTTTCATTCCTTTTCTCTAAAGGACCAGTGGATTTGGTGCACCTACAAGACAGCCTTTAAAATAAAATGACCAAAGCAGACCTTTGTACCCACATCCAAAATCAAGAAAACTCATAGCAACATCCTCTAAAAATTGCTTCAGGCTGACCACACCAGGATTGCTTTTCAGATTAGAATTAAAAGATGAGTGTCTATTCTGCATAAATCAGTGCATTCTTGACCAGGAACAAGTAACCGCAGCATATATGAGGCCAGGAATGACATTTATAATGAAAGCTATTAAATGATTATTTTCTAAAACATAGAAATTCTTCACCGCCTTCATCACACAAAAAATATTGCTACACTATTCAGATATAGTAGAGCATTTAACAGAGTAGTCTTGAAGACCAAATGTCAAAGCTATCACTCATATGCAGCAGCTATTTTAAAGACACATCTTTAGCATGATTCTTCAGTTAAGCTACCTCTTATATGCATCTCATTTTTGGAATAACAATTTTCTTGCCATTGAATGAAAATATGTTCTGAAATTTAGCCACCAGTTTTTTACCCAAATAAATGCTCTGTTGTGTTTTTAAATGGAATCATTTGGAACAGACACATTATCTTTTGAGGAAAGGGCACATTGTTAAGTTTTTTTGAATCTGCACTGGGCATCTTCAATCTGTTTCTCAGAGTTAAAAAAAGTTCCCAACGCTAGCAGTTAATAAATGTAAATAAAATTTTTTTAAATGTAGCTACCATATTACAGTGTTAATTGCATTACTCACCAAAAATGCAATGAGTCATATTTTATGGGTGTTTTTTATGCAATTTGGAGGACTTTTTAGGCACTTGATAAAGAAGGAAGATACTCCAAACCTGATAAAATGAGTCTAGCAAGACCATTTCTTTAATGGGGTTTAGAACATTTGCAATTAAGAATAAGTTAAAGCAACTTGAAATTTTGTTATGGATTTATAGTCTTTTCAACTTCATCAGAATCACAACAAAATTTGTTGATTTCAATTTTATCAACCTTTTCAAAATCAAAAATACTTTTCTGTGCAACAATAACAACATTTAAGAAGAAATGTGTCTTCCTACTAAATAGAAGTCAAATTTATTTTCCTATTTTTATTTAGGGCATATGTAGTTACTAACCAGCATGTGTTTTGTGTACAACAACTTGTGTTCCATAATACATCAAGTAACTCCAGAGAAAAGAGAATTATGTATTATTGAGGTTAGCCTCCACAGGTGCACCAAAGACTAAAAACAGAAGACTAACCATATTAAGCAAAGCAAAATGATAGACTCTCCCAGATTAGATGTCTGTGTTTACTAACCACAGATTGACAAATGTAGTCAATTTTTGCTCAACGCAAAAATGTCTATGACTCTTGTAACTAAGAGGAAATTGATACTTAAATAAGAACAAAGGTGAAATACGAAATATTTGCATTTAAACTCTTTCACACATTTCCCTGGAATTTCCTTCACCTCTTCTTCTAAAAGATGTGGTGGTGTACCCAGTAGTCATTCAGGATCAGGTTGTTCAGTTTCCATGTAGTTGAGCAGTTTTGAGTGAGTTTCTTAATCCTGAGTTTTAGTTTGATTGCACTGTGGTCTGAGAGACAGTTTGTTATAATTTCTGTTCTTTTACATTTGCTGAGGAGTGCTTAACTTCCAACTATGTGGTCAATTTTGGAGCAAGTGTGAAGTGGTGCTGAGAAGAATGCACATTCTGCTGCTTTGGGGTGGAGAGTTCTGTAGATGTCTATTAGGTCCACATGGTGCAGAGTTGAGTTCAATTCCTGGATATCCTTGTTAACTTTCTGTCTCATTGATCTGTCTAATGTTGACAGTGGGGTGTTAAAGTCTCCCATTATTATTGTGGGGGAGTCTAAGGCTCTTTGTAGGTCTCTAAGGACTTGCTTTATGAATCTTGGTACTCCTGTATTTGGTGCATGTATATTTAGGATAGTTAGGTCTTCTTGTTGTATTGATCCCTTTACCATTATGTAATGGCCTTCTTTGTCTCTTTTGATCTTTGTGGATTTAAAGTCTGTTTTATCAGAGACTAAGATTGCAACCCCTGCCTTTTTTTGTTTTCCATTGTATTGGTAGCTCTTCCTTCATCCCTTTATTTTGAGCCCATGTGTGTCTATGCACGTGAAATGATTCTTCTGAATACAGCACACTGATGGGTCTTGACTCTTTTATTTATATATATATATATATATATATTTTTATTATACTTTAACTTCTAGGGTACATGTGCATAACGTGCAGGTTTGTTACATATGTATACTTGTGCCATGTTGCTGTGCTGCACCCATCAACTCGTCAGCACCCATCAATTCGTCATTTACATCAGGTATAACTCCCAATGCAATTCCATGATAGGCCCCGGTGTGTGATGTTCCCCTTCCCGAGTCCAAGTGATCTCATTGTTCAGTTCCCACCTGTGAGTGAGAACATGCGGTGTTTGGTTTTCTGTTCTTGTGATAGTTTGCTAAGAATGATGGTTTCCAGCTGCATCCATGTCCCTACAAAGGACACAAACTCATCCTTTTTTATGGCTACATAGTATTCCATGGTGTATATGTGCCACATTTTCTTCATCCAGTCTGTCACTGATGGACATTTGGGTTGATTCCAAGTCTTTCCTATTGTGAATAGTGCCGCAATAAACATACGTGTGCATGTCTCTTTATAGCAGCATGATTTATAATCATTTGGGTATATACCCAGTAATGGGATGACTGGGTCATATGGTACATCTACTTCTAGATCCTTGAGGAATTGCCATACTGTTTTCCAGAATGGTTGAACTAGTTTACAATCCCACCAACAGTGTAAAAGTGTTCCTATTTCTCCACATCCTCTCCAGCACCTGTTGTTTCCTGACTTTTTAATGATCGCCATTCTAACTGGTGTGAGATGGTATCTCTTTGTGGTTTTGATTTGCCTTTCTCTGATGGCCAGTGATGATGAGCATTTTTTCATGTGTCTGTTGGCTGTATGAATGTCTTCTTTTGAGAAATGTCTGTTCATATCCTTTGCCCACTTTTTGATGGGGTTGTTTGTTTTTTTCTTGTAAATTTGTTTGAGTTCTTTGTAGGTTCTGGATATTAGCCCTTTGTCAGATGAGTAGATTGCAAAAATTTTCTCCCATTCTGTAGGTTGCCTGTTCACTCTGATGGTAGTTTCTTTTGCTGTGCAGAAGCTCTTTAGTTTAATGAGATCCCATTTGTCAATTTTGGCTTTTGCTGCCGTTGCTTTTGGTGTTTTAGACATGAAGTCTTTGCCCATGCCTATGTCCTGAATGGTACTACCTAGGTTTTCCTCTAGGATTTTTATGGTATTAGGTCTAACATTTAAGTCTCTAGTCCATCTTGAATTAATTTTCGTATAAGGAGTAAGGAAAGGATCCAGTTTCAGCTTTCTACTTATGGCTAGCCAATTTTCCCAGCACCATTTATTAAATAGGGAATCCTTTCCCCATTTCTTGTTTTTGTCAGGTTTGTCAAAGATCAGATGGCTGTAGATGTGTGGTCTTATTTCTGAGGACTCTGTTCTGTTCCATTGGTCTATATCTCTGTTTTGGTACCAGTACCATGCTGTTTTGGTTACTGTAGCCTTGTAGTATAGTTTGAAGTCAGGTAGCGAGATGCCTCCAGCTTTGTTTTTTTGACTTAGGATTGTCTTGGAGATGCGGGCTCTTTTTTGGTTCCATATGAACTTTAAAGCAGTTTTTTCCAATTCTGTGAAAAAACTCGTTGGTAGCTTGATGGGGATGGCATTGAATCTATAAATAACCTTGGGCAGTATGGCCATTTTCACCATATTGATTCTTCCTATCCATGAGCATGGTATGTTCTTCCATTTAACTAGCAAGCAAAATAATCAGTTAATATCATAATGGCAGGATCAAGTTCACACATAACAATATTAACCTTAAATGTAAATGGACTAAATGCTCCAATTAAAAGACACAGACTGGCAAATTGGATAAAGAGTCAAGACCCATCAGTCTGCTGTATTCAGGAGACCCATCTCACACGCAGAGACATACATAGGCTCAAAATAAGGGGATGGAGGAAGATATACCAAGCAAATGGAGAACAAAAAAAAGCAAGGGTTGCAATACTAGTCTCTGATAAAACAGACTTTAAACCATCAAAGATCAAAAGACACAAAGAAGGCCATTACATAATGGTAAAAGGATCAATTCAACAGGAAGAGCTAACTATCCTAAATATATATGCACCAAATACAGGAGCACCCAGATTCATAAAGCAAGTCCTTAGAGACCTACAAAGAGACTTAGACTCCCATACAATAATAATGGGAGACTTCAACACTCCACTGTCAACATTAGATAGATCAAAGAGACAGAAAGTTAAGAAGGATATCCAGGAATTGAACTCATCTCTGCAGCAAGCAGACCTAATAGACATCTATAGAACTCTCCACCCCAAATCAACAGAGTATACATTCTTCTCAGCACCACATCGCACTTATTCCAAAATTGACCACATAATTGGAAGTAAAGCACTCCTCAGCAAATGTACAAGAACAGAAATTGTAACAAACTGTCTCTGAGACCACAGTGCAATGAAACTAGAACTCAGGACTAAGAAACTCAATCAAAACTGCTCAACTACATGGGTCTTGACTCTTTATCCACTTTGCCAGTCTGTGTCTTTTAATGAGAGCATTTAGCCCATTTACATTTAAGGTTAATTTTGCTATGTGTGAACTTGATCCTGTCATTATGATGTTAGCTGGTTATTTTGCTTGTTAGTTGATGCAGTTTCTTCCTAGCATCAATGGTCTTTACAATTTGGCATGTTTTTGCAGTGGCTGGTACCAGTTGTCCCTTTCCATGTTTAGTGCTTCCTTCAGGACCTCTTGTGCGGCAGGCCTGGTGATAACAAAATCTTGCAGCAATTGCTTGTCTGTAATGAAATGAAGGCAGAAATAAAGATGTTCTTTGAAACCAATGAGAACAAAGACACAACATACCAGAATCTCTGGGACACATTTAAAGCTGTGTTTAGAGGGGAATTTATGACTCTAAATGCCCACAAGAGAAAGCAGGAAAGATCTAAAATTGACACCCTAACATCACAATTAAAAGAACCAGAAAAGCAAGACCAAACACATTCAAAAGCTAGCACAAGGCAAGGAATAACTAAGATCATAGCAGAACTGAAGGAGATAGAGACACAAAAACCCTTCAAAAAAATCAATGAATCCAAGAGATGGTGTTTTGAAAAGATCAACAAAATTGATAGACCACTAGCAAGACTAATAAAGAAGAAAGAGAGAAGAATCAAATAGATGCAATAAAAAATGATAAAGGGGATATCACCACCGATCCCACAGAAATACAAACTACCCTCAGAGAATACTATAACACCTCTATGCAAATAAACTAGAAAACCTAGAAGAAATGGATGAATTCCTCGACACATACACTCTCCCAAGACAAACCAGGAAGAAGTTGAGTCCCTGAATAGACCAATAACAGGCTCTGAAATTGAGGCAATAATTAATAGCCTACCAACCAAAAAAAGTCCAGGACCAGACAGATTCACAGCTGACTTCTACCAGAGGTACAAGAATAAGCTGGTACAATTCGTTCTGAAACTATTCCAATCAACAGAAAAAGAGGAAATCCTCCCTAACTCATTTTATGAGGCCAGCATCATCCTAATACCAAAGCCTGGCAGAGACACAACAAAAAAAGAGAATTTTAGACCAATATCCCTGATGAACATTGATGCAAAAATCCTCCATAAAACACTGGCAAACCAAATCCAGCAGCACATCAAAAAGCTTATCCACCATGATCAAGTGGGCTTCATCCCTGGGATGCAAGGCTGGTTCAACACATGCAAACAAATAAACGTAATCCAGCATATAAACAGAACCAAAGGTAAAAACCACATGATTATCTCAATAGATTCAGAGAAGGCCATTGACAAAATTCAACAGCCCTTCATGCTAAAAACTCAATAAATTTCATATTGATGGGACATATCTCAAAATAATATGAATTGTTTATGACAAACCCATAGCCAATATCATACTAAATGGGCAAAAACTGGAAGCATTTCCTTTGAAAGCTGGCACAAGACAGGGATGCCCTCTCTCACCACTCCTATTCAACATAGTGTTGGAAGTTCTGCCAGGGCAATCAGGGAGGAGAAAGAAATAAAGGGTATTCGATAAGGAAAAGAGGAAGTCAAATTGTCCCTGTTTGCAGATGACATGATTGTATATTTAGAAAACCCCATCGTCTCAGCCCCAAATCTGCTTAGGCTGATGAGCAACTTCAACAAAGACTCAGGATACAAAATCAATGTGCAAAAATCACAGGCATTCTTATACACCAATAACAGACAAATAGAGAGCCAACTTATGAGTGAACTCCCATTCACAATTGCTTCAAAGAGAATAAAATACCTAGGAATCCAACTTACAAGGGATGTGACGGACCTCTTCAAGGAGAACTGGAAACCACTGCTCAACAAAATAAAAGAAGAAACAAAGAAATGGAAGAACATTCCATGCTTATGGATAGGAAGAATCAATATTGTGAAAATGGTCATACTGCCCACGATAATTTATAGGTTCAATGCCATTCCCATCAAGCTACCAATTACTTTCTTCACAGAATTAAAAAAAAAAAAAACTACTTTAAAGTTCATATGGAACCAAAAAAGAGCCCACATTGCCAAGATAATCCTAAACCAAAAGAACAAAGCTGGAGGCATCACGCTACCTGACTTCAAACTATACTACAAGGCTACGGTAACAAAAACAGCATGGTACTGCTACCAAAGCAGAGATATAGACCAATGGGACAGAACAGAGTCCTCAGAAATAATACCACACATCTACAACAATCTGATCTTTGACAAACCTGACAAAAACAAGAATGGGGAAAGGATTCCCTATTTAATAAATGGTGCTGGGAAAACTGGCTAGCCATATGTAGAAAGCTGAAACTGGATCCCTTCCTTACACCTTATACAAAAATTAATTCAAGATGGATTAGAGTCTTAAATGTTAGACCTAATACCATAAAAACCATAGGAGAAAACCTAGGCAGTAACATTCAGGACACAGGCATGGGCAAGGACTTCATGTCTAAAACACCAAAAGCAATAGCAACAAAAGCCAAAATTGACAGATAGGATCTAATTAAACTAAATAGCTTCTGCACAGCAAAAGAAACTCCCATTAGAGTGGAACAGGCAACCTACAGAATGGGAGAAAAGTTTTGCAATCTACTCATCTGACAAAAGGCTAATATCCAGAACCTACAAAGAACTCAAACAACTTTAGGAGAAAAAAAAAACCCTTCGAAAAGTGGGCAAAGGATATGAACAGACACTTCTCAAAAGAAGACATTTATGCAACCAACAGACACATGAAAAAATGCTCATCATCATTGGCCATCAGAGAAATGCAAATCAAAACCACAATGAGATACCATCTCACACCAGTTAGAATGGCAATCATTAACAAGTCAGGAAACAACAGGTGCTGGAGAGTATGTGGAGAAATAGGAACACTTTTACACTGTTGATGAGACTGTAAACTAGTTCAACCATTGTGGAAGGCAGTGTAGCGATTTCTCAAGGATCTAGAACTAGAAATACCATTTGACCCAGTCATCCCATTACTGGGTATATACCCAAATGATTATAAATCATGCTGCTATAAAGACACATGCACACGTATGTTTATTGTGGCACTATTCTCAATAGCAAAGACTTGGAACCAACCCAAATGTCCATCAATGATAGACTGGATTAAGAAAATGTGGCACATATACACCATGGAATACTATGCAGCCATAAAAAAGGATGAGTTCATGTCCTTTGTAGGGACGTGGATGAAGCTGGAACCCATCATTCTTAGCAAACTATCACAAGAACAGAAAACCAAACACCACATGTTCTCACTCATAGATGTGAATTGAACAATGAGAACACTCGAACATAGGATGGGGAACATCACACACCGGGGCCTGTCATGGGGTCGGGAGAGTGGGGAGGGGTAGAATTAGGAGATATAGCTAATGTAAATGACGAGTTAATGGGTGCAGCACACCATGATGGCACATGTATACATATGTAACAAACCTGCCCACTGTGCACATGTACCCTAGAACTTAAAGTATAATAAATAAATAAATAAATAAATAAATAAATAAATAAATAAATAAATAAAATGGTGGTAATGAGAATGTGCTTTGTTTCCCTTCTATTGCAGACAGCATAATGGACCAACGGTACCTGCTACTGCACTTTGAAGTCCAGTCTTGTGTTGCCACTGAGGCCTACCAAGGGGTAGTTCCTACCAATGATAAAGTGAGGTAGGAATAGTAAGGCAGCCTGATTCTTGGGAGAGAAGGGGACTACTCTTGTCATTTACTTTGGCTGAAGGATTCATGAATGGTTTTGCTGAACATACGACCCAACCATCTTTACCTCTCATCTTCACTTGGGGTCAGACTTACATTACAATCTCATGACTCTTCCAGCCCTCTCCAGCTCCTGTCATATATTCTTTCATGCATGCATTTCTCTTAATAAACTGCCTCTGTATTCAATCCTGACTGGGCATCTGCTTCTCAGACATGGACTAACCCATCAACTCTAATGTATTTTCCAACTCCTCCAGGATTAATCACTCAATTTCTGTGTACTCATTTTACTGTGCAAAATACAGAGGAAAGTGATCCTTCATAATTTGGCTCCAGCCCATCTCCCTGGCTGCAGCTACTATCTTTCTATGCTTTCTAGGCACCGAACTCACTATAGTACCCAGAATTCCACACCTTTGAAAATGCTGTCTCCTGTGCCTAGAATGACTTCCTCTCTAAGTTATGACAACTGCTTCATTTTATATATCTAAATTATCTCTAAGCCTTTCCTAACATCTCTAAGCAGAATTTAGACAGTGTTCTCTTCTTGAACCGATACTTTAGCATTTTTGAAGATCGGCCAGTTGTGTTTCAACATATCCTTCAATTTGAGTTTGTCAGTGGTTCCTCATGATTAGACCCAGGTTATGAGGTTTTGATCAGACTGTCACACTTGCTATTTTATTTTCATTACCATCCTATCAGATTGCACATGATATCTATGTGTCCCATTACTGATGGTGTTTGTTTCGATCACTTGATTAAGATTACGTCCACCAAGTTTCTCTACTTCTTGTTCTCTTTGTAATTGACAAATATTTTGAATGGAGATACTTTGAGACTATGTAAAACTCTCTTTCTTTACCTCATTTTGACCTACTAGTTTTAGTATCTGTTGAAGTTTTTTGCTTGGGTTAATTATTATTATGTTTACTGCCAAATGGTGAATTTTTAAAACAATATTCCTTCCACATCTTATTGGAAGCTTTCTGTTGTGTGGAAGAGCTTACTCTTCTACCCATTTATTTAATTTCTTCTTCTTATTTTAAGACAGGGTCTCACCCTGTCACTCAGGCTGGAGTGCAGAGGTGCAATCATGGCTTATTGCAGCCTCAGCCTCCTGGACTCAAGCGATCTTCTCACCTCAGCCTCCCAAGTAGCAGGGACTACAGGTGCATGCCGCCATGCTCGGCTAGTTACTTTATTTTTTGTAGATTCCGGAGTCTCACTATGTTGCCCAGGCTAGTCTCGAACTTCTGGACTCAAGTTACACTCCCTCCTCAGCCTCCCAAAGTGCTGGAATTACAGGCATGAGCAACCACTGCACCTGGTCTATCCATTTATGTATGTATGTATATATGTATTTGTTTATTTATATCAATGGGGTACTAGATTATTCAATGGGTTATAATTTGTTCTTTTAGCATTATTTTAATGTTTCATTTGTACTTTGGTCACTGGGAGCCAGTTCCTTCAAGCTTGCTTCTGTGTTCTTTTAATATGTCCGCATTCTTTGAGTATTTTCTTTCTTTCTATTATGAAAGGTGTTCCAGGCTCATCACATTCTCAGCTGCAGCCTTGGATTCAGGCATTTCTTCAAGGAGTCTTTGTTCATTTAAGTATTTCAAACGAAGATATGAGCATTAGGTGATCATTACTACTGGAGTACCATTACTCTTAGGCTTTTTCTGCAGATAACTAGGAACCACATACATTTGTATTTATATTTATCTCTATATCCATCTACAACTAAAACTAATAGCTCACTCTGGTACCTTCAGTTTTAATCTAGTATTGGTTGGGTTTATTATTCCTTTATCTTTTCCTTAATTGTAACTCCCTTTCCAATAGTAAAAAACCTTGTTCTCATTATTCGCAATATATTTATTATCTGCTCAATCTCCTTGGGTGTGGCCAATCTTCTGATAGTGCTGGGCCACCACACTCTTGGCAAGCGGACTTGCCCTGTGTTCAGATTAGCCTCCTCTGCACAGGTCTGCCTTCCTTATCTGAGCAGCCTACCTTTTCCGGCCTCACATAGGGCTATTTGACAATGGAAGGCAAGATACTAATTTATTGCCTAAATAAAGGAAAGGGAAGAAGAAGATAAAGAGCTACTAACATGTCTTTATTCTTTTTTACTTGCTTACTAATTTGTTTTAAAAAGAGAAAGCAGGTATCAGGTTTAGAGCCTTCTCTAAGGAGTAGTATCTAGAATTTAATAACACTATTTGCTTTAATTGTGAGTATCTTTAGTTACTTGATCAGTTTATTTACCTTAAATATATTTTAATTGCAGAAAAAATTAAATTATTTAATCTGCCCATTTCTTAAACACATAATTCAATGAGTTTTAACAAGTATATTTTCCACATTGAGATTTAGAACATTTTCATCTCCCCAGAAAGTCCTGGTCAATCTCCATCTTTTGTGGGCAGCTACTGTTCTGATTTGTGTCAGAATTGCTTTTGCTTTCTTTGTAAATATTTTTAGAAAAAAAAGTTAATAAAAAAATTAAATAAAATTACAAATGGTAACAATAACGTAAGGAGTATAGAATTGCACAGAAGGTGTTACATAAATGATGAGAGTTGGGCACAATGACTTGTTTCATGGATGTCTTACAGAGTTTTTCTCTTTCCCTTAAAAATATTTCTGTTGCTAAAGTGGAGATAGCCACCCATATTAGACATGCTATTAAATAAAAGCTCTGGCCTTTCCTCTCTACTCTTTCCATATATACTTTTCTTTTAAGCACTATTTATATACCTTCTATATGCTATGTGCTCTAGGGCCTGTAGAAAAATAAGAAACAGTTCCTGTATCCAAAAGAGAGATGGCCACCATAATCTGATCTATGGGAATATTTACAAATCTGGGCCACAAATTCTTGTTGCTTCCTTATGGATGATGGCCAAAATTCACAAATCCATTGATTTGCAAGAGGATAATTTGAGAGGAATTTGAAGAAAATGAGAAAAAGGAAGAGCAAAGAGGGTAGAATTCCTATTTCACAATTTGAATGTGGTTTTTAAATAAACAAAAATAGTTTTACTACAAAATTACATCTGGCATTAACAAAACAAAAAGGCCACCCATACTCTACAATTTGAGCACGTTAACTACTGAATCAATCCAAGTAAACTAAAACAATTGTTCCTCTAATGGAAAAATCAAGTTATAAACAAAATTACTTTGGGTTGAGGACTTTTGGATAAGAGCCTGGTCTTTCTAAATTTTAATACACTCCTTTTTCTCTACTTGTTTTTGACATCTTGTCTTTTTATGGGCAAGCACCTGACCCCAAATAGGGAATTCATTTTGTACTGCAGTTGGCACATTGTGAAAAGGGATAAATATAATTAAAAAATTGATGCTATCAATAGATATTCACTGACTGAGCACTATAAGGCAAAAATCTCTGTCCCCAAGAGCTTCTGCTGTATTGGGGAATTTTGTAAAGCAGAAATGACAAACTCCCACATAGACATTCTTTGCCTTAACTATTAAAATATATTTATGCTATGTCACTGGTTACCAAGCAACTTTTCAGAGCAAAGATCTCTCACTCTCCCATATCGTACCCGAATTTGAGAAGTTTATCCAGTGGGAAAGTAGAATGAGCTCCATTAATTTCTCCCTAGAGAGTAGGGCAATAGCAGCAGGGTCTACTTTACTTGTAAACTAAATGGAATTTGAGATAGATTGCTTAAAGCCATGAATTTTTAAAAATTATTATTATTATTTTTTAAGACGGAATCTTGCTCCGTTGTCAGGCTGGAGTGAAGTGGCTCAATCTCAGCTCACTGCAGCCTTCACTTCCCGGGTTCGAGCTATTCTCCTGCCTCAGCCTCCTGAGTAGCTGGGACTGTAGGCACGCGCCACCATGCCCAGCTAATTTTTGTGTTTTTAATAGATACGGAGTTTCACCATGTTGCCCAGGCTGGTCTCAAACTCCTGAGCTCAGGCAATCCAATCCACCCACCTCAGCCTCTCGAAGTGCTAGGATTATAGGTGTGAGCCACTGCACCTGGCCCAAAGCTATGAATTTAGAAACAATTATTTATCAACACAAACAAGGAGCATAAACTTCTGGAATCTTCTTTTTAGCTCCCTGCCCCATGTCTCTATAGCAATATCTGCTTCACTGGGAAGTCAATGAGTTAATTCATGTAAGAAAGTGTTTTATAAACCTTGCCATACTATCCAAGTGAAAGGTTGTACACAATTCCATGAGTCTGAACAGCTTGCTGCCCATGCTCTAGTATGATACATGTGTCTTTGCATTTGAGTATAAATTAAGTGTAAACTTAAGGCAATTTAAGTATGACAAGAACAACATTCACCAGTCATGTGTAATGATGAAATAAGATGTGGCAGGAAATTTACAACTGAGCAAAATCATAGGGAGTATTGACATGTCTTAAATAAAGAAAGCTTATGGCTAGGAAGGCTTTAAAGCCAAAGCTTACAAGTTTAAGTTTTGCAGCTTTACTGTTTAAGTTTTATAAACATAGATAGGCGGTTCACTTTGCCTGAAACCATGAAGCAAATCATTTACCCATTCTGCCTTAATTTCCCCCAATCAGGTATCATAGTTACAAAGGTGAAAACAGGCACTGTAGAAAAAAAATTGTCAGGCAAGTGTATACAGTATAGGTATTGTGATTCTGGGTAATGTAACTTATTATTCTGTATACCTTAAATCTACTTACTTTTTTTGCAGGTTGCATTGGAGAATCTAAAGTCTTTTGGAGATGTCCCAAGGCTTAACCTGCACCTATTCACACCATAGGCAAGAAAATTCTGTCTGACCTTTCTGCTGGGAAGAGGATATGTTTAGGCAAAAATGAGTGACCCATGAAATCAGCCACCAACATGGCTGTGTCACTTTGGTGCTCCCACAACAACTTGAAGCATTTTTCATATTAAACTTAATAGCCGACCTGTCTACCCCCTAGTCTGTGAGATCCTTCAGGGAAAGACTTTCCCTCATGTTTTACTCACCTCTATCACTCTAACAACTAGGGCAGGAGAGTAGGGGAGCCACTCAGTAAATATTTGTGAACCTGAATATGAATAGAGGGCACTCAAGGAACAGCAAAGGCTTAGAAGTATCATAAACTTCATGTGCCCAGGAAGAACAAAATTTAGTGCAGACATTTTTACATAGTGAGTCAAATGTGAAACATTTTTCAACCACAAAATATTATATACATTCCTCTTCCTCTTCCCATCCCAAAGTTTCACCTTATTCCTGCTCCTTGCCCTGTCTTTGAACTCTTCTATCTCAGAATCGGATTTCTCCCAGTACCTCAGCCCTTCCTTTCCCTCACCCCAATCTTCACCCCACCGCCAAGGGTCATGGATGTATTGAGGTCAAGATGAGGTGAAGCTCATTGAGGGAGGAAAGATAATTGGGCATCCAGGCAACAGCAAAAACTGACAGCTCAATGGTTCGATGTTTACAGTAAAATATCCTAGAATCAAAATGGTCACATCAAAATATGTATTCATAGAACAATGGCCTAGTTTATAATATCAGTTGCATGATATGGAAAAGCAGGAGAAAAGGCTAAAGTGTTAAGAGACAGTCAGGTATGAGTCTAGAAATTTTGTCAAGCATCAGTAGGAAAACAGGCTTTTGAGCAGTAAAATTAGAACATCACTATGAAAGCAGGATTTAAGTGTCATACAGCCATATTCAGCCTAACTTAGAAAAGAAAAGCCCAAATTCTGGGGCTCCAGTTAGAAGATTACTGCAGCTCTTCAGAGTGAGGTAATGTGAGGCCTAAAGGAGAAGAGCCCCAGAAGTATGAATGGGGGTGATGACCAACTGCGCTTGGCAGATAGCAAAAGGCTCAAAAAGTTGACCGTTTTTGATCATAAATGCCTGGAAGAATATCTTACCTATTGACAAGGAGCCATTTTGAAGGGAAGAATGTTGTTTTATTTTATTTTATTTATTTTTATTTTTTTATTTTTTAATTATTTTTTATTATTATACTTTAAGTTCTAGGGTACATGTGCATAACGTGCAGGTTTGTTACATATGTATACTTGTGCCATGTTGCTGTGCTGCACCCATCAACTCGTCAGCACCCATCAACTCGTCATTTACATCAGGTATAACTCCCAATGCAATTCCTCCCCACTCCCCCCTCCCCATGATAGGCCCCAGTGTGTGATGTTCCCCTTCCCGAGTCCAAGTGATCTCATTGTTCAGTTCCCACCTATGAGTGAGAACATGCGGTGTTTGGTTTTCTGTTTTGTGATAGTTTGCTAAGAATGATGGTTTCCAGCTGCATCCATGTCCCTACAAAGGACACAAAATCATCCTTTTTGATGGCTGCATAGTATTCCATGGTGTATATGTGCCACATTTTCTTAATCCAGTCTGTCACTGATGGACATTTGGGTTGATTCCAAGTCTTTGCTATTGTGAATAGTGCCGCAATAAACATACGTGTGCATGTGTCTTTATAGCAGCATGATTTATAATCCTTTGGGTATATACCCAGTAATGGGATGGCTGGGTCATATGGTACTTCTAGTTCTAGATCCAAACAAATTTACAAGAAAAAAATAAACAACCCCATCAAAAAGTGGGCAGAGGATATGAACAGACATTTCTCAAAAGAAATTCATACAGCCAACAGACACATGAAAAAATGCTCATCATCACTGGCCATCAGAGAAATGCAAATCAAAACCACAATGAGATACCATCTCACACCAGTTAGAATGGCGATCATTAAAAAGTCAGGAAACAACAGGTGCTGGAGAGGATGTGGAGAAATAGGAACACTTTTACACTGTTGGTGGGATTGTAAACTAGTTTAACCATTATGGAAAACAGTATGGCGATTCCTCAAGGATCTAGAACTAGAAGAATGTAGTTTTACTTTGAGAATATTAAGTTTGAAGTGACAAGAGATATCCAAGTGGAAATATACAGGAGGGCAGGAGTGCATCAAAATTTTGAAGGGTGTGCCACCAGACCTTGATTAATGTGTTAAATTTACTTAGCTCTAACAGAGGCTCATATGATTATGTCTGAGGAAGTATCAAAATAAGAGTGCCTACCATGTGATAAACAGCAGGTAGCCACTGAATGAGGGAAAGATGAGGTAAGAGGTATATAATCTTTGTGTAAAAATGGGGGGCTTAACTGGGATGCAAGAGGTCTTTTCCTCATAAGTATGTAAGTTTAATAAGATGTCAAGCAAGACTTTTTCTATCTTGCAATTGCGATTGAAGACAATAGCTGAGAAGAACCCCATATTCTAAGAGAGAAGCTGGACATATCTCAGGACTTTCCAAAAGGCAGCAAAGAAATGAGACTACGGAATGTACCATTGGAGCAGGAGCTGAGAGGGAAATAGAGAGAATAGGTTAACAATGCATCTATGGGGCTAGGAAACGTTCCAGGAGAACTCTGAAGGACCCACAAAAGCACTCCCATAGAGCACAAAATATCTGCAGAACACACCAGTACCGGATAACAATAGCACTCTCCATGGATGAAACCTTTCTCCCCTTTGCCTCTTCATATTTTCCTTGTCCCAACCTGGTGTTACCAAGAGTAACATACTGGGGGAGAGAAGAATAGTATGTTGGAGCAGTGGAAAAGTGGGCTTTGCCAATTTTTTAACTGCTAATATATAGAATTTTGGGGTCATGGCACACTAAGAGAGGAACCTAACATTGTGTGAGAGATTGGATGTCATTTTAGATTTATTTTTAATATCTGAAATGATTCTATTCTGTTGTTATTCAGATACGGCTAAAAAAGCTTATTGAATTGGTCTGAGAGGACAGAGAATAGAGATCTGGCAGAATGGCTTGAGGGCAGCAGTGGATGGAAAAAAAACCTGACTTTATTGTATCCTGCTTAGTTCAGCTCATTCAACAACAGAAGCAAGAAAGGTCAGGGCAGTGAATATTTCTACTCACATAGTGACATAAAGCTTAAGGGAAATCTGTGAGTGGTGTAATAATTGGGTAAATTTATGTTTTCAATTTACAAAACTTATTTTAAATCCAGTATTGAACTTTTAATCCCTTCGTGTATGTTTTGAATTATGTCAAAGTATGTTGCCAACAAAAATGTGTAGAGAATCACTGTGGAAGGGAGGAGACATGGAACTAGAAATTGGTGGGATACTGAGGCTGAGCAGTTTTTTAAAATCATCAGTACAGAGGTGAGTGGGAGGACCTTTCCCTTAACAAAGAAATAATGAGAGAGCAGGTGAAGAGTGCATCTCTGGGAGTAGGAAAGGTCCCTACAGGAGAACTCTGAAGGACCCACAAAAGCACTCCCACAGAGCACAAAGTGTCCACATGTTCCTGGGTCACCCCCAAAGTACTTGCCTGCTACTACACAAAGACAAGGCTCAATGGCACCTTCTCCCTTTATCCCAACTTGTGTTACTGTTTTCAGCTACTACCTTTAGGTAGAAGTTAATCATATAACCTTATCCCTAGGTCACTGTTCTAAAGGTGGCTCTTTTGAAAAACTGCAAAAATTCATACATTTCAATAAATGTTGAGGTTTTTCTAGGCCCACTCAATCCAAGAGCCTGGGGGAAAAATTTTATTTAAAGTATGTCAGTTTGGAAATTTTTGTAGGTTAATAGTAGTTCCACAAAGGCCAGGTCTTCTTGGTCTTTGGAGAAAATTCACCATTACATTAAATTCCCCACACCTCTGTTTTTTCATTGAAAGAAAAGATATATTAATACAATTGGCTCTGTGTATCCATGAGTTCCATAACCATGTATTTAACCAAACACAGATTGAAAATATTTGGGAAATAAACAGTAAAATATACAAATTAAAAACAATACAGTATAACAAATATTTACATAGCATATGCATTGTACTAGGCATTACAAGTAATCTAGAGATTTAAAGTATAGAGGAAGATTTGCATAACTTATATGCAGTACTACATTATTTAATATAAGGGACTTTAGCATTGTTGGAGTTTGGCATTTGCCAGGGGAGGGGGTGGTGGTACTAGAACCAGTCCCCCAGGGATACCAAGGGACAACTGTACTTAACAGGTTTGTGGAAGGATTGAATAAAATAATATATATCATTGCTACAGGGCTTCAGATGATTTGGAGTCCCCATACCTTTCCAACTTTATCTTATACCATCTTTTTCCTTTGCCCATTATCCTCCTGGAACTTTAGCTGTCTTCTCTTGCTCAAACATACAAAGCTATTTTCCACCTCAGGGCTGTTGCATGTGTTGTCTCTGCATGTAATTTTTTGTTCCTAACCACTAGGCTGCTAGGGAACATACAATTTTGTGACTTCAGCTCTTTGCTCCCTCTTATCTCTCAGCTCACATGTTACCCTCTCAAAGAGGTCTTCCCTGGCCTTCTACCTAAAGTTGCCTTTGCTGGATATTTGGTATCTCATAACCTTGCTTACATCTCTCCTAGCGTTGTTTTACAATCTAATTATTTTGTCCATTTATGTATTTGCTTCACTATTTTTGGTCTCCCCCCACTGGATTTCAAGATCTTTGAGATAAAAACTTTGTTGATCTTGTTTACCTACTGCTCAAGGTAGCTAGCACAGTGCCTGGCATGCAGTAGACACTCAATATTTGTCAAATGAGTGGCATGAGTCTTCTCTGTATACAAGTATATGGGACGGTTAGATTGAACATTTCAAAATAGTCAACAAGTTAAGAAATATGGGAGAAAAATTGTTCAAGCTTATTTATATGGAGGCACAAAGTGGAGGCAAAAGAAAACTCTCTGAAGGAAAGGTTTCAAAGGCCAGGATTTGTTTAGAAAGAAAGACAAGCCAGCCGTTCTAATTGGGGCAGACAATAGCCTGGCATTCTCTGACCCCAAAGGTGACTCTATCAAGGCAGTGGCATGATTTCTCATTTGGCAAAACATTTTCAGACCAGATGAACTATGCCAAACCGGAGGCCTAGAAGCAAAACACCATTTGAATTATGTCATTTCATAGGACAAGCTGAAATTATTTCACAGGTTAATACCATCATTTCTTGGTATTTGGAGCTAAAACATCTTCAACCCATAATTTTTCATTTTCAAATTAATTGGAGACCCATATGGCATCCTGGCTGAACCAGGATGTGCTCCTGGGAAGAAGAGGCATTATCTGGGTTGGCCCTGACTGACACAGGCCCAGGTGTGCTGGCCTCAGGACTTATTTCTCGAGGAGACTGGGCACAGTTAGCCACACACTTGGGCCTGACTCCGTAGGCATATCCAGAACCTCACAGTTGCTATTAACATCCTGGCTCAGTGCACACAGAACAGTTCTTTGCATTTTATTTCCTGCTCTTGGTAGGCAGAACCTTTGCTTTTTACTTTGGAAGGGGTGTGTCACTTGTAAGGCTGAGAGAGTAGACTGGAAGGACAGTATACTTTCAGTTTACAAACAGTTCTTTGGCTTTACCACGTATGAATTCCAGAATCTTGGCAAAATCACTTAACCTTACTGAGTATCAGTTTTCTCCTCAGTAAATGAAGAAGATATTACCAAATAGAATACTTCTGAAGATCCAATGAGATAGTACATGTGAATGTGCTTGACACATAAATATTTCCTTCTCCTCTCCCTTTCTTCTTTCTTTTCCACCTAGTTTTCACATAAAAGAAAGTTCCTTTCTGATTACCAGGAGACAGCATTGGGTAGTGGTCAGAAACTTTGGCTCTCAAGCCAAGTGGACTTTGGTTTATATCCCAAAGTTTTCTGTCCTAGCTTACACACTTGAACAAGCCATTTAAACTCTTTGTACCTTCATTGTTTTCTCGGTCAAATAACCACAGTGATAATCCTACTTTATAAGCATATTCTAAGAATCTCATGATTTGAGGTGCCTGACTCATGGTAAGTGCTCAATAAATATCAGTCATCTCAGTCCCCAACCTGTACCTTCACTGACTACCCAAAGACATGGAGGGAGACTTTAATGAAGGAAAACTACAAATTAGGGGTTAGTGGCTTTGATTTTCTGATCTGTTGCACAGAAATCTTCATTTCTTTAGGCATTGCCTTGGATTTAGTATATCCTCTCTCCAAGGCCCTGATCTTTTTTGTGTATGTGTGTGTAGTGATTCAAAAGAAATGAAAGAGCAAAGAGAGAATAACAATGTAATATGTCAAGTGTTATAGGCAGAATTTGGGCCCCCATGACCTTTTCTCTATCTAGTGTTACACTCATGCAAATGTTAACATTATGTGGGAAAAGAGACTTCACAGATTTAAATAAGGTTACTAATCAGTGGATATTAAGATAGAGAGATTGAATGATTCCTTTCAAGCAGAGGGGGAAATCTGTGATATTAAAAACATGAGAAGGATTCTATCTACTGTTCTTAGCTTGAAGATGAAGGAGACATGTTTCACAGACATAGAGACCTCAACTCTACAACCACAAGGAACTAAATTCTGTCACACCCAATAAGCCTCTAAGAGGATTCTGGTCCTGGAGAGACTGAGAACCACAGCCCCAGCTGACACATTGATTTTACCCCTGTGGTACCCTAAGTAGAGACTCCAGTCATACTATGCTGGACTTCTATCCTACTGAAACTGCAAAGTAATAAAGGCTCTTGTTTTTAAGCCAGTAAATTGATGATAATCTGGTATTGAATCAACAGAAAACCAAATACACCATGTTTGTAACTCCCGGAAGCATAAAATATAACAATGAAAAATTAAACAGAACAGAGAAGTGTCCCATGATGAATGTAGTACTTTGGATCTGAGGTGGACAGTGGAACACTTCTACCCAGATTCCCAGAGATTAGGATTTTGAAACCTTCCCATTACTCTTTGCTACTGCCTCCTCTGAACTCCCTCAATACCATTATGTAGTTTCAGTGTAGTACTTTTCAGGCTCTTGTAATTATTTATGTGATCATCTTCACAATGTATGAATGTCTTAAGGGGAGACACTATGTGATTTCCTTTTGTCTCTCCAAAATCTGTCACGGAATCTCACACAGTAAAGATACTCAAGATGTGTTTGTCAAATGAAACCATGAATGAATATGTGAAAGGATAAATAAACTATACGAACCAAGACCCTAAAAGCTAAAGTATTTGTAGCATGTGTTAGGGTCACAGAGAAAATGTTAGTTTTAAATTTACATGCATAAAAATTATTGGTGGTTTTTTTTTTTTTTCAACTTTTATTTTAGATTCAGAGGGTACATGTGTAGGTTTGTGACAAGTATATTGCAGGATGCTGAGGTTTGGGGTATGAAATGATCCTGTCACCCAGGTAGTGAGCATAGTAACCAATAGGTAGTTTTTCAACCCTTGCCCTCTTCACCCTCTCCCTACTCTAGTAATCCCCAGTGTCTCTTGTTCCCATCTTTATGTCCATGTGTAGCTACTCTCACTTATTTTTTTTATTCCTAAGATCACCTTTATTATTATTATTATACTTTATGTTCTAGGGTACATCTGCACAGTGTGCAGGTTTGTTACATATGTATACATGTGCCATGTTGGTGTGCTGCATCCACTAACTCGTCATTTACATTAGCTATATCTCCTAATGCTATATTTCACCCCTTCCCCACACCCCACAACAGGCCCTGATGTGTGATGTTCCCCTTCCTGTGTCCAGGTGTTCTTATTGTTCAGTTCCCACCTATGAGTGAGAACATGTGGTAATTGGTTTTCTGTTCTTGAGATAGTTTGCTGAGAATGATGGTTTCCAGCTTCATCCATGTCCCTACAAAGGACATGAACTCATCCTTTTTTATGACTGCATAGTATTCCACGGTGTATATGTGCCACATTTTCTTAATCCAGTCTGTCATTGATGGACATTTGGGTTCGTTCCAAGTCTTTGCTATTGTGAATACTGCCACAGTAAACATACGTGTGCATATGTCTTTATAGCAGCATGATTTATAATCCTTTGGGTATATACCCAGAAATGGGATGACTGGGTCAAATGGTATTTCTAGTTCTAGATCCTTGAGGAATCGCCACACTGTTTTCCGCAATGGTTGAACTATTTTACAGTCTCACCAATAGTGTAAAAGTGTTCCTATTTCTCCACATCCTCTCCAGCACCTGTTGTTTCCTGACTTTTTAATGATCGCCATTCTAACTGGTGTGAGATGGTATCTCATTGTGGTTTTGATTTGCATTTCTCTGATGGCCAGTGATGATGAGCATTTTTTCATGTGTCTGTTGGCTATATGAATGTCTTCTTTTGAGAACTGTCTCTTCATATCCTTTGCCCACTTTTTGATGGGGTTGTTTGTTTTTTTCTTGTAAATTTGTTTGAATTCTTTGCAGGTTCTGGATGTTAGCCCTTTGTCAGATGAGTAGATTGCAAAAATTGTCTCCCATTCTGTAGGTTGCCTGTTCACTCTGATGGTAATTTCTTTTGCTGTACAGAGGCTCTTTGGTTTAATTAGATCCCATTTGTCAATTTTGGCTTTTGTTGCCATTGCTTTTGGTGTTTTAGACATGAAGTCCTTGCCCATGCCTGTGTCCTGAATGTTATTGCCTAGGTTTTCTCCTATGGTTTTTATGGTTTTAGGTCTAACATTTAAGTCTCTAATCCATCTCGAATTAATTTTTGTATAAGGTGTAAGGAAGGGATCCAGTTTCAGCTTTCTACCTATGGCTAGCCAGTTTTCCCAGCACCATTTATTAAATAGGGAATCCTTTCCCCATTTCTTGTTTTTGTCAGGTTTGTCAAAGATCAGATCGTTGTAGATGTGTGGTATTATTTCTGAGGTCTCTGTTCTGTCCCATTGGTCTATATCTCTGTTTTGGTACCAGTACCATGCTGTTTTGGTTACTGTAACCTTGTAGTATAGTTTGAAGACAGGTAGTGTGATGCCTCCAGGTTTGTTCTTTTGGCTTAGGATTGTCTTGGCAATGCGGGCTCTTTTTTTATTCCATAGGAACTTTAAAGTAGTTTTTTCCAATTCTGTGAAGAAAGTCATTGGTACCTTAATGGGGATGGCACTGAATCTATTAATTACCTTGGGCGGTATGGTCATTTTCACAATATTGATTTTTCCTATCCATCAGCATGGAATGTTCTTCCATTTGTTTGTGTCCTCTTTTATTTCATTGAGCAGTGGTTTGTAGTTCTCCTTGAAGAGGTCCTTCACATCCCTTGTAAGTTGGATTCCTAGGTATTTTATTCTCTTCGAAGTGATTATGAATGGGACTTCATTCATGATTTGTCTCTCTATCTGTTATTGGTGTATAAGAATGCTTGTGATTTTTGCACATTGATTTTGTATCCTGAGACTTTGCTGAAGTTGCTTAACAGCTTAAAGAGATTTGAGGCTGAGATGATGGGGTTTCCTAAATATACAATCATGTCATCTGCAAACAAGGACAATTTGACTTCTTCTTTTCCTAATTGAATACCCTTTATTTCTTTCTCTTGCCTGATTGCCCTGGCCAGATCTTCCAACACTATGTTGAATAGGAGTGGTGAGAGAGGGCATCCCTGTCTTGTGCCAGTTTTCGAAGGGAATGCTTCCAGTCTTTGCCCATTCAGTATGATATTGGCTGTGGGTTTGTCATAAATAGCTCTTATTATTTTGAAATACGTTCCATCAGTACCGAATTTATTGAGAGTTTTTAGCATGAAGGGCTGTTGAATTTTGTCAAAGGCCTTTCCTGTATCTATTGAGATAATCATGTGGTTTTTATGTTTGGTTCTGTTTATATGCTGGATTATGTTGATTGATTTGCATATGTTGAACCAGCTTTGCATCCCAGGGATGAAGCCCACTTGATCATGGTGGATAAGCTTTTTGATGTGCTGCTGGATTCGGTTTGCCAGTGTTTTATGGAGGATTTTTGCATCAATGTTCATCAGGGATATTGGTCTAAAATTCTCTTTTTTTGTTGTGTCTCCTCCAGGCTTTGGTATCACGATGATGTTGGCCTCATAAAATGAGTTAGGGAGGAGTCTCTCTTTTTCTGTTGATTGGAATAGTTTCAGAAGGAATGGTACCAGCTCCTCCTTTTACCTCCGGTAGAATTCTGCTGTGAATCCGTCTGGTCCTGGACTTTTTTTGGTTGGTAGGCTATTAATTATTGCCTCAATTTCAGAGCCTGCTATTGGTCTATTCAGGGATTCAACTTCTTCCTGGTTTAGTCTTGGGAGAGTGTATGCATCCAGGAAATTATCCATTTCTTCTTGGTTTTCTAGTACTTTTGCATAGAGGTGTTTATAGTATTCTCTGATGGTAGTTTGTAATTCTGTGGGGTTGGTGCTGATATCCTCTTTATCATTTTTATTGCGTCTATTTGATTCTTCTCTCTTTCTTCTTTATTAGTCTTGCTAGCGGTCTATCAATTTTGTTGATCTTTTCAAAACATCTCCTGGATTCATTGATTTTTTGAAGAACTTTTTTGTGTTTCTATCTCCTTCAGTTCTGCTCTGATCTTAGTTATTTCTTGCCTTCTGCTAGCTTTTGAAGGTGTTTGTTCTTGCTTCTCTAGTTCTTTTAATTGTGATGTTAGGCTGTCAATTTTAGATCTTTCCTGCTTTCTCTTGTGGGCATTTAGTGCTATAAATTTCCCTCTACACACCGCTTTAAATGTGTCCCAGAGATTCTGGTATGTTGTGTCTTTGTTCTCATTGGTTTCATAGAACATCTTTATTTCTGCCTTCATTTTGTTTTGTACCCAGTAGTCATTCAGGAGCAAGTTGTTCAGTTTCCACGTAGTTGAGCAGTTTTGAGTGAGTTTCTTAATCCTGAGTTCTAGTTTGATTGCACTGTGGTCTGAGAGACAGTTATAATTTCTGTTCTTTTACATTTGCTGAGGAGTGCTTTACTTCCAACTATGTGGTCAATTTTGGAATAAGTGCGATGTGGTGCTGAGAAGAATGTATATTCTGTTGATTTGCGGTGGACAGTTCTGTAGATATCTATTAGTCTTCTTGGTTTAGAGTTGAGTTCAATTCCTGGATATCCTTGTTAACTTTCTGTCTTGTTGATCTGTCTAATGTTGACAGTGGTGTGTTAAAGTCTCCCATTATTATTGTGTGGGAGTCTAAGTCTCTTTGTAGGTCTCTAAGGACTTGCTTTATGAATCTGGGTGCTCCTGTATTAGGTGCATATATATTTAGGATAGTTAGGTCTTCTTGTTGAATTGATCCTTTACTATTATGTAATGGCCTTTGTGTCTTTTGATCTTTGATGGTTTAAAGTCTGTTTTATCGGAGACTAGGATTGCAACCCCTGACTTTTGTTGTTTTCCATTTGCTTGGTAGATCTTCCTCTAACCCTTTATTTTGAGCCTATGTATGTCTCTGCACGGGAGATGGGTCTCAGCACACTGATGCGTCTTGACTCTTTATCCAATTTACCAGTCTGTGTCTTTTAATTAGACCATCTAGTCCATTTACATTTAAGGTTAATATTGTTGTGTGTGAACTTGATCCTGTCATTATGATGTCAGCTGGTTATTTTGCTCATTAGTTGATGCTGTTTCTTCCTAGCATTGATGGTCTTTGCATTTTGGCATGTTTTTTGCTGTGGCTAGTACTGGTTGTTCCTTTCCATGTTTAGTGCTTCCTTCAGGATCTCTTGTAGGGCAGGCCTGGTGGTGACAAAATCTCTCAGCATTTGCTTGTCTGTGAAGAGTTTTATTTCTCCTTTACTTATGAAACTTAATTTGCCTGAATATGAAATTCTGGGTTGAAAATTCTTTTCTTTAAGAATGTTGAATATTGGCCCCCACTCTCTTCTGGCTTGTAGAGTTTCTGCCAAGAGATCTGCTATTAGTCTGATGGGCTTCCATTTGTGGGTAACTCGACCTTTCTCTCTTTGACCTTTCTGCCCTTGACATTTTTTCCTTCATTTCAACTTCAGTGAATCTGACAATTATGTGTCTTGGAGTTGCTCTTCTCGACGAGTATCTTTGTGGTGTTCTCTGTATTTCCTGAAGTTGAATGTTGGCCTGCCTTGCTAGGTTGGGGAAGTTCTCCTGGATAATATCCTGGAGAGTGTCTTCCAACTTGGTTCCATTCTCCCTGTCACTTTCAGGTACACCAATCTGATGTAGATTTGGTCTTTTCACATAGTCCCATATTTCTTGGAGGCTTTGTTCATTTCTTTTCACTCTTTCTTCTCTAAACTTCTCTTCTCGCTTCATTTCATTCATTTGATCTTCAATCACTGATACCCTTTCTTCCAGTTGATCGAGTCAGTTACTAAATCTTGTGCATTTGTCATGTAGTTCTCGTGTCATGGTTTTATCTCTATCAGGTCGTTTAAGGACTTCTCTACTTTGGTTATTCTAGTTAGCCATTTGTCAAAAATTTTTTCAAGGTTTTTAGTTTCTTTGTGCTGGGTGTGTACTTCCTCCTTTAGCACTGAGAAGTTTGATCGTCTGAAGCCTTCTTCTCTCAACTTGTCAAAGTCATTCTCCATCCAGCTTTGTTCCATTGCTGGCGAGGAGCTGCGTTCCTTTGGAGGGTGAGAGGCACTCTGATATTTAGAATTTGCAGCTTTTGTGCACTGCTTTTTCCCCATCTTTGTGGTTTTATCTACGTTTGGTCTTTGATGTTGGTGATGTACAGATGGGGTTTTCATGAGGATGTCCTTTCTGTTTGTTAGTTTTCCTTCTAACAGTAGGACCCTCAGCTGCAGGTCTGTCTGAGTTTGCTTGAGGTCCATTCCAGACCCTGTTTGCCTGGGTATCAGCAGCAGAGGCTGCAGAACAGTGAATATTGCTGAACAGCAAACATTGCTGTCTGATCGTTCCTCTGGAAGCTTTGTCACAGATGTGTACCTGGCCATGTGAGTTGTGAGGTGTCACTCTGCCCCTAGTGGGGGATGTCTCCCAGTTAGGCTACTCGGGGGCAGGGACCCACTTGAGCAGGCTGTCTGTCCGTTCTCAGATCTCAAACACCATGCTGGAAGAAGCACTACTCTCTTCAAAGCTGTCAGACAGAGACATTTACATCTGCAGAGGTTTCTGCTGCCTTTTGTTTGGCTATGCTCTGTCCCCAGAGGTGGAGTCTACAGAGGCAGGCTGGCCTCCTTGAGCTACAGTGAGCTCCATCCAGTTCGAGCTTCCAGGCTGCTTTGTTTACTTACTTAAGCCTCAGCAATGGCGGGTTCCCCTCCCACAGCCTCCCTGCCGCCTTGTAGTTAGATCTCAGACTGCTGTGCTAGCAATGAGGGAGGCTCCGTGGGTGTGGGACCCTCCAAGCCAGGTGCGGGATATAATCTGCTGGTGTGCAGTTTGCTAAGACCCTTGGTAAAGTGCAGTATTAGGGTGGGAGTGACCCGATTTTCCAAGTGTTGTGTGTCACGGTTTCCCTCGGCTATGAAAGGGAATTCCCTTCCCCCTTGCGCTTCCTGGGTGAGGCAATGCCTCGCCCTGCTTTGGCTTTCACTCGTTGGGCTGCACCCACTGTCTGCACCCACTGTCTGACATGCCCCAGTGAGATGAACCCAGTACTTCAGTTGGAAATGCAGAAATTGCCTGTCTTCTCTGTCACTCATGCTGGGAGGCGGAGGCTGGAGCTGTTCCTATTCGGCCATCTTGGTGCCACCTCTCTACCTCTCACTTATAAGTGAGAACATGTGGTATTTGGTTTTCTGTTTCCACATTAATTAGCTTAGGATAATGGTCTCCAGCCATACCCATGTTGCTGCAAATGGCATAATGTTATTATTTTTTATAGCTACATAGTATTTCATGATGTATATGTACCATATTTTCTTTATCCAATATACCACTGATTGGCACCTAGGTTAATGCCATGTCTAAATAGTTCTGCAATGAACATATGAGTGCATGTATTTTTTTTTGTAGAACGTTTTATTTTCCTTTGGATATATACCTAGTAATGGGGTTGCTGAGTTGAATAGTAGTTGTAATTTTAATTTTTTGAGAAATCTCCAAACTGCTTTTCACAGTGACTGAACTTATTTTCATTCCCACCAACTGTATATAATTGTTCCCTTTTGTCTGCAGCCTTGCCAACATCTGTTATTTTTTGACTTTTTAGTGATAGTCATTCTGACTGGTATGAGATGGTATCTTATGGCGGTTTTTATTTGTATTTCTGTGATGATTAGTGACAATGAGCAGTTTTTCATACACTTGTGTGTCCTTGTACAAGAAATTCTTAAATGCTCTGTTCTGTTTTGCAGCCCATCAGAAACATGCCCAAGTATGTTTTCTGTAATATAATAACTCTGGTAGTGTTACCAGATTATTTGCACTGTGATCTGAAGTAACTTTAATTATATGAGTTGTTTATATAGATATTAACTTCTAAGCTGCGTTAATATCATTTCACTTGAGTGGTTTTTGAGAGGTTCAAAACTGTTACTCTGATGCCTGTGTCTGTTTACCTGCTGGGTACAAAACAAATTTAATTCTGGGTATGTTGTTAAAGGACTTACAAAAGAAGCCCAACCCCTCAGGAGAGAGAATGCAGGATTCTTGAAATCATGGAACTGGAAGGGGCCTTAAGAGAGTGTTTTGCCTTTAAGGAAGTGACTAAACTACATGATCGGCTTCTTTAAAATCTCCGGGGATACAGACAGTATAACATTCCTTCCTAGCTCATCTACAGTGGTCCATTCATTCTTTCACTTGCTATTTGCCTTCTCTTAAAAGTGCTTTCTCAATACACAAGTGTAAGATGGGCCTACCATCCAAATTTGCACTGCATAATTCTGCCACCTCAGCTCCCATCCCACTCCACTCCCCAGCCATGGCAGATTGGAACAGGTTTAAAAACAGGGCCCAAGAGGTGCCAAGCAGATTCTTCTTCCTAATCCTTCTGATAAGAATTGATATTTGGAACTGAGAGGCAGCTCCTTAGTTTGTCCTGTAACCATACAATGTAAACCAAGGAGCGATGAGATAGTCACTTCCCTTTGGAAGACAATTAGTGGAGAAAGCTAGTCTGCAGAGAAATGGAATTAGTCAGAGCTACAGAAAGAAACTCAGGCTTGATTTAGAAAAGGAACACTGCCTGGGTTCCAGAGGCTCTCTAGAATCTAGGAAGCCTGATTTCATGGTGCTTTCAGGAAGTGTAAAGTGTCTCTTTATCCTTAGAAAATATCGCCAAACTGTCATGTCAGTTATTTGAGAACATCCTGCCTAATTTTCTGATATAGAGCAGAAATTTTATTTAAAATAAAGTGAACTTTGATTTCTCAAAAAAAAAAAAAAAAAAAAAAAAGAAAAAGAAAGAAAATATCTCCCTCTGCCTTTTACTCTTACTTTAGCTAGATTTGGTTTCTGTTACCTCTTAATAAGGAGTTCTAATGAATACACTCCCTGAAATTTCTCCTTTTAATCACATAATTCTTTTCTGGGTAGGGGGAGGGATATAAAAGCCCCATAGTACTGCTATTTATTTAATAAATATTTATTTAATACTTATTATATATCAGTAAAGACTACCAAACCATTCATGGCTCCCAAGAGTTTGGGGTCCTGGAGCTTACACATTTCCCCTGAACACAGGACTCCTCTAATGAGTAGTCTTCACTCTAGAGCTCCTCACTGGGTTAGACAAGCCTTTGTAAGACTGGCCTTAGTATCAGAGGCTCTCCCTGTGCAGTTCTGCTTCTTTCTTATATTTCTTATGTTTTAAAGGCATTTTCCCCCAATAAACTACTTATTCTTCCAACTTCATCTCAGTGTGAGCTTCCTAGAAGACCCAAACAACGTGGATGGCCTTCAAAGAAAAGTGGAGGGAGCATTTTCATTTATTTGCTAAATGCATATTGGCTGTCGATAATGGTTGGGCACTATCCTAAACACCAGTTGTATCAGCAAACAAAATATACTTCCTTTCATTATGAAGCTTACAGCCAAGTAGAAATAGCATTAGACAAATAATTACACAAATTGCAATTAAACAAACAGTCCTGATTGTGATATTAAGAAAAACAGAAGGCAAAAGTAGAAGGAAAGGTGTATCAGGAAGATCACATATCATAGTGCACTGGGTATCAGTGAAACATTAAAACCTACTGCTTTCTTTTTTTTAAATTTCAACTTTTAGTATAGATTAAAGGGTACACATAGAGATTTGTCACGTGGGTAAATTGTGTGACACTGAGGCTTTGGGTCCTACTGATCCCATCACCGGGGTCATAAGCATAGTACCCAAAAGGTGGTTCTTCAGCTCATGCCCCAATCCCTTTTTCCCCCACCTAGTGAACCCCAGTGTTTATCGTTCCCATCTTTATGATCATGTGTATTCAATGTTTAGCTCCCACTTATAACTGACAACATGTGGTATTTGGCTCTGTTTTTGCATTAGGTCACTTAGAATAATGAATGGTCTTCAGCTTTATTCATATTGCACAATGGTCTCTAGCTTTATCCATATTGCACAAGGGGCATGATTTTGTTCTTTTTTATGGCTGCATAGTGTTCCATGGTGTATATATATACCACATTTTCTTTATCCAATCCACTGTTGTTGGGCACTTAGGTTGATTCCGTGTCTTTGCTATTGTGAACAGTGCTGCAACAAACATATGGGTGCATATATGGGTGCATGATAAAATGAATTCTTTTCCTTGGAGTATATATACCCACAAATGAGCAGAGATAATATTTTAAGTTCTTTGAGAGATTTTCAAACTGTTTTCCACAGTGGCTGAACTAGTTTGCAATCTCACCAATGTAGTATAAACTTTCCCTTTTCTTTGCAACCTCACCAACATCTATTGTTTGACTTTTAATAATTGCCATTCTGACTGATGTGAGATAGTATCTAATCGTGATTTTTATTTCCAGCTCTCCGATGAGTAGTGATGTTGTGCATTTTTTAAATATGTTCGTGGGCCACTTGTATGTATTTTTTTTTTTTTTTTTTTTTTTTTTTTTTTTTTAGACAGAGTCTCACCCTGTCACCAAGGCTGGAGTGCAATGGTGTGATCTTGGCTCACTGCAACCTCTGCCTCCTGGGTTCAAGCCATTATTCTGCCTCAGCCTCCTGAGTAGCTGGGATTACAGGCTTGTGCCACCAGGCCCAGCTAATTTTTTGTATCTTAAGTAGAGACAGGGTTTCACCATGTTTGCCAGGCTGGTCTCAAACTCCTGATCTTGTGATCTGCCTGCCTTGGCCTCCCAAAGTGCTGGGATTGCAGTCATGAGCCACCGCATCCAGCCATCACTTGTATGTCTTCTTTTGAGAAGAATCTGTTCATGTCCTTTGCCCAGTTTTTAATTTGATTGTTTGTTTTACCTTGTTGCTTTAAGTTCTTTGTAGATTGTGGATATTAGATCTTCTCCAGATGCATAGTTTGCAAATATTTTCTTCCATTCTCTAGGTTGTCTGTTTTCTCTGTTGGTAATTTCTATTGCTATGCAGAAGCTCTTTAGTTTAATTAGGTTCCATTTGTCAACTTTTGTTTTTGTTGCAATTGCTTTTGGGGACTTAAACATAAATTATTTGCCAAAAGCCAATGTCAAGAAGTGTATTTCCTAGGTTTTCTTCTATGATATTTATAGTTTGAGGTTATAGATTTAAAGCTTTAATCCATTTTGAGTTAATTTTCATATAGTGAGAGGTGGGAGTCCAGTTTTATTCTGCATATGTCTAGCCAGTTATCCCAGTACCATTTATTGAATGTTAAGTCCTTTCCACATTGCTTATTTTTGTTGATTTTTGTCAAAGATCCAATGGTTGTAGGTCTATGAGTTTACTTCTGGGTTCTCTATTCCGTTCCACTGGTCTATGTGCCTGTTTTTGTATTAATACCATGCTGTTTTGATTACTGTAGGCTTCTAATATAGCTTGCAGTCAGGCAATGTGATATCTCCATCTTTGTTCTTTTTGCTTATGATTGCTTTGGCTATTTGGGCTCTATTTTGGTTATATATAAACTTTACAATATATTTTTCTAATTCTGTGAAAAATGATATTGGTATTTTGATAGGAATAGTGTTGAATCTGTAAATTGCTTTGGATAGTGTGGCCATGTTAATTATATTGATTCTTCCAATCCATGAGCATGAACTATTTTTCTATTTATTTCTGTCACTTCTGATATCTTTCAGCAGTGTTTTGTAGTTCTCCTTGTAGAGGTTTTTTACTTCCTTGGTTAGATGGATTCCTAGATATTTCATTTTCCTCATAGCTATTGTAAATGGGATTGTTTTCTTGATTTGACCCTCAGATAGAACATTATTGGTGTATAAAAATGCTACTGATTTTGGTACATTGATTTTGTATCCTGAACCTTTACTCAATTCATTTATCAGATCCAGGAGCCTTTTAGCAGAGTCTTTAGAATTTTCTAGGTATGAAATCATATCATCAGCAAAGAGGGATATTTTGGCTTATTCTTTTTCTACTTGGATACCTTTTATTTCTTTCTCTTGCCTGATTCCCCTGGCTAGGACTTCCAGTACTATGTTGAATAGGAGTGGTAAGAGTAGGCATCTTTGTCTTGTTCCAGTTCTCAAGGCGAATGGTTCCAGATTTTGCCCAGTCAGTATGATGTTGGACTTTGTCATACATGGCTCTTATTATTTTGAAGTATATTCCTTCAGTACCTAATCTGTTGAGGGTTTTGATCATGAAGGAAAGTTGGATTTTAAAGAAGGCTTTTTCTATGTCTGTTGAGATAATCTTAAGGTTTTTGTTTTTGATGAGCTTTTGTGGTGAATCACATTTATTGATTTGTGTTTATTGAACCAACTTTGCATCCCAGAAATAAAGCCTACTTGATCATGGTGAATTAACTTTTTAATGTGCTGATGGATTTGACTTGCTAGTATTTTGTTGAGGATTTTTATACATCTATTTTCATCAGGGATATTGGCCTGAAGTTTTCTTTTTTCATTGTGTCTCTGCCATGTTGTGGTATTAGGATGATGCTGACTTCATAGAATGAGTTAGAGAGAAACCCTTTTTTCTTGAGTTTGTGGAATAGTTTCAATAGGATTGGTATCAGTTCTTTGTACATCTGGCAGAATTCAGCTGTAAATCCATGTGGTCCAGGGCTTTTTCTTATTGGTAGGTTTTTTATTACTGATTCAATTTCTGAACTTACTATTGGCCTGTTCAGGTTTTCAGTTTCTTCCTGATTCAATCTTAGGAGGTTATGTTTCTAAGAATGTAGGCATGTCCTCTAGATTTTCTAATTTGTGTGCATAAAGGTGTTTGTAATAGTCTCTGAAGATCATTTGTATTTCTGTGGGATTGGCTGAAATGTCATCTTTGTCATATCTGATTGCACTTATTTGAATCTTCTTTTTTTTTTCTTTAAACCTGCTTTCTATGTTAATTACGTTCCTCATTTTGGATTCTGGGTCTGGAAATTGTGGGAATCCATTCATAAGTATAGGATGAGGAAGACTTGAATAGGCATAATTGTATGTGAAAAAAAAGTATTAGGGATTTTTGAAAAAGCAGATTTAACTTGAGCTAACTGCTTTGAAATAATAAAAAATGGGCCTGGTGCGGTGGCTTACACCTGTAATCCCAGCACTTTGGGAGGCCGAGGTGGGCGAATCATGAGATCAGGAAATCGAGACCATCCTGACTAACATGATGAAACCCTGTCTCTACTGAAAATACAAAAAATTAGCCAGACATGGAGGCGGGTGCCTGTATTCCCAGCTACTTGGGAGGCTGAGGCAGGAGAACAGCATGAACCCAGGAGGCGGAGCTTGCAGTGAGCGGAGATTGTGCCACTGCACTCCAGCTTGGACAACAGAGCGAGACTCCATCTCAATAAATAAATAAATAAACAAATAAATAAAGATCCCATTGTCAGGAGCACAATGAGTTAATTTCAGACAGTAATTGTTCCTCTCCACTTTGCAGTGGTCATACATCATCTGGAATCTTGGATTTAGCTCAGGGATTCTTTTGTAAAAAAAAAAAAAAATTATTAAGAACAGGAGCAAATTTGACTCAGTGGAGAGGTAAAGAATGGAGAGAAGGCCTTGAATCCATATGGCAGAAGAGCTTATGGATGTTAATACAAAAACAGACCAGAGTATGGTGAGGCATTATATCCATCTTTAAATAAAATACTGCCCTGTGTAATTAACAATAAAAATAAAAACTCAAATAAGTTTCATTCTCATTTCTACTAAGGGTAGAACGATGAGCAATGAGTAGAAACTATAAAGATCCAGATTACAGCTCAAGAAAGAAGAAAAAAAATTCATTTTCTGAAGACTACGACTGCCATCAATTTAATGAGCTCATTCATGAAGCAGTGAGTCCCTTCACCCATAAGAAGAGAGGAGCCCACCTAGTAGGGCTTCCTGCAAGTAGTATTTAATACTGTATTTTCAAAGACTAAAAAATGTGGATATAAAATGTCTGTAGGAGCCTGTAAGAATTTTCTGTATCATTTGAGGCTATATATAAGACAAGAGGAGGAATGAAGGTGGGGCTAAATTGGCACAGCATGCTCTGCCAACCCATATTTAAATAGAGTTTATCTTAAAGCTCTATGTCAGAGCAAGATGGCAGAATAAAATGCCCCAGACTTCATTCCTCCCCAGAGACCCTGACCACAATATATAGTCCAAAAGATCTTTATGATAACTCCAGAAATCAATTAAGAAGTTACAGTACCCCAAGCAAGCATAAAGCCAAGAATAGCTGTATTTAAATGGATAATAAAAGCCATTGCATTTCACCCATGATAACCCTTCCTTCCAAGCTAGCACAGCCAAGTGCTTAGTGTAATCAGGAAAAAAAAAAAAAAAATGTCCAAACTGTGGCTTCTGTCTCAGGAAAGAGAAGACTGAAATGTAGTCCAATGTTTCAGCTTTTCAGGGGACTGTGTGAAGGACTGGTTTCTGTCTCATCTGACTCAGACTGTTGACAGGGAACTGGTGTACTTTAGATGTCTCGGAGCCACTGAGAAAAAAAAGAAGAAAAAGAGAGACAGAGCTAGGCAGCTTGTTGCTACATCTTACAAACCTGCAGTACACAGACAGATACCATGGAAATATATATATATTGTGGGCACCTCAAAAAGAAACCAGAAAACCTCTCTAATTAGGAAAGTAAATCCACAAGATAAGAGAAAACACATTCATGAAAAATGTTTGAGAGGACCCTAGAATCTCTAGCCAGACTGATTGGTGAATATCTTCCTCTTACAAAGGATGTGAAGGACCTTTTCAAGGAGAATGACAAACCACTGCTCAAGGAAATAAGAGAGGATACAAACAAATGGAAAAACATTCCATGCTCATGGATAGTAATGCATAGATTCAATGCTATCCTCATCAAGCTACCACTGACTTTCTTCACAGAAATGGAAAAAACTACTTTAAACTTCATATGGAGCCAAAAAAGATCCCACATAGCCAAAACAATCCTGGGCAAGAAGAACAAAGTTGGAGGCAACATGCTACCTGACTTCAAACTATACTACAAGGCTACAGTAACCAAAATAGCATGGTACTGGTACCAAAATAGATATATAGACCAATGGAACAGAATAGAGGCCTAAGAAATAACACCACACATCTACCGCTATCTGATCTTTGACTAACCTGATACAAACAAGCAATGGGGAAGAGATTACCTATTTAATAAATGGTGTTGGGAAAACTGGCTAACCATATGTGGAAAACTGAAACTAGACCCCTTCCTTACAACTTATACAAAAATCAACTCAAGATGAATCAAAGACTTAAACGTAAGACCTAGGACCATAAAAGTCCTAGAAGAAAACCTGGGCAATACCATGCAGGACATAGGCATGGGCAAAGATTTCATGTCTAAAACCACCAAAAGCAATGGCAACAAAAGCCAAAATTGACAAATGGGATCTAATTAAACTAAAGAGCTTCTGCACAGCAAAAGAACCTAAAATCAGGGTGAACAGGCAGCCTACAGAATGGGAGAAGAGTTTTGCAATCTATCCATCTGACAAAGGGCTAATATCCAGAATCTACAAAGAACTTAAACAAATTCTTAAGAAAAAAAACAAACAACCCCATCAAAAAGTGGGCAAAGAATATGAACAGACACTTCTCAAAAGAAGATATTTATGCAACCAATAGACACATGAAAAAATGCTCATCATCACTCTTCATTAGAGAAATACAAGTCAAAACCACAATGAGATACCATCTCATGCCAGTTAGAATGGTGATCATTAAAAAGTCAGGAAGCAACAGATCCTAGAGAGGATGTGGAGAAATAGGAGCGCTTTTATACTGTTGGTGGGAGTGTATATTAGTTCAACCATTGTGGAAGACAGTGTGGCGATGCTTCAAGGATCTAGAACTAGAAATGCCATTTGACCCAGCAATCCTATTACCAAAGAACTATAAATCATTCTGCTATAAAGATGCATGCACACGTATGTTTTATTGAGGCACTATTCACAATGGCAAAGACTTGGAACCAACCCAAATGTCTATCAATAATAGACTGGATAAAGAAAATGTGGCACATATACACCATGGAATACTATGCAGCCATAAAAAGGATGAGTTCATGTCCTTTGCAGAGACGTGGATGAAACTGGAAACCATCGTTCTCAGCAAACTATCACAAGAACAGAAAACCAAACACCGTATGTTCTCACTCATAAGTGGGAGTTTAGCAATGAGAGCACATGGCCATAAGGAGGCGAACATCACACACCAAGGCCTGTCAGGGGGTGGGGAGCAAGGGGAGGGATAACATTAGGAGAAATACCTAATGTAAGTGACGGGTTGATGGGTGCAGCAAGCCATCATAGCACCTGTATACCTATGTAACAAAACTGCACGTTCTGCACATGTACCCAGAACTTAAAGCATAATTTAAAATAAATAAAAATAAATAAAAATGTATTAGTGGGGTCCAACAGAAAATTTAATCAAGCAGAAGAAAGAATGAACAAACTCAGAAAACAGGTACTTTGACATTATTAAGTCAAAAGCACAAAAAGAAAAAAGAATAAAGAAGAAAAAGCAAAGGAACTTGTGGGACACTATCAAGTGAATAAATATTGCATTATAGAACTTATACATTGAGAAAAGAGAGAGAATAGTGAGCTTATGTGAGGAAATAATGGTTGTAAGCTTCCCAAATATGCAAAAAATATATATATATATATAGAGAGAGAGAGAGAGAGAGAGACATCCAAATTCAAGGAGCTCAAAGGACCTGATTAGGATAAATTGAAAGAGGTCCACAATAAGATACATTATAATCAAACCGTCCAAAGGCAAAGACAATGAGAATCTTGAAAAAAAAAAAAGAGAAGATTGACTTGTCATATACAAGGTTACTCTGTAAATTATTAGTAGATTTTTCAGCAGAGGCATTAGGGAGTGGGGTTATATAATCAAGGTGCTGAAAGAAAACAACCTGCCAAATAAGAATACTATAACTGGCAAAAGTGTCTTTCAAAGATGAAGGAGAAATAAAGACCTTCCAAGATAAACAAAAGCTGAGGGAGTTCATCAAAACTAGACCTGCCTTGCAAGAAGTGCTAGAGTCCTTCAAGTTGAAAGAAAAAGACATGAGACAGCAACACCAAGGCATAAGAGAAAAATAAAGATCTCTGGTAAAGGTAAATATATCAACAAATACAGAATCCTGTAATACCATAATGGTAGTGCATAAATCACTTTTGAAAATTTTATTCCCTTATTAATACTTAATAGGTATACATATGTTGGAGGTACATGTAACAATTTAATAGATTCACTTAACTTATAAAGATCAAATCAGTGAAATTGGGATATTCATCACCTTAAATATTTGTCTTTATGCTAGAAACACCTGAGTTATATTCTTCTACCTATTTTAAAATATATAATAAGTTATTATAAACTGTAGTTACATACTAATCTATCAAACACTATGTCTTGTTTATCAAACTGTATGTTTCTACCCATTAATCAACCACACTACATCCCCCCATCTCTTCTACCTTTCCTGGCCTTTGGTAACCACCAATCTATACTAAAGCTTCAGGAGATCCACTTAACTCTCACATATGAGTGAGAACATACAATATTTGTCTTTATCTGCTTGGCTTATTTTAACTAGCATAATTACCTACAGTCCCATTCATGTTGCTGCAAAAGACAGGATTTTATCCTTTTTATGGCTGAATAATATTCCATGATGTCTATATATCATATTTACTTTATTCTTCCACTGATGAACACTTATTTTGATTCTGTATTTTGGCTATTATGAATAGTGCTGCAATAAATGTATGAGTACAGATATCTTTTTGATACATTGGTTTCTTTTCTTTGAGATATATACCAAATAGTAGAATTGCTGTATCATACTGTAGTTCTATTTTTGTTGTTTTGAGAAACATTCATACATTTTCCATAATGACTGTGTTAACTTGCATACCCACCAATGGTGTACTAGGGTTCCCCTTTCTCCACATCTTCATCAGCATACATTTTTCCCTGTCTTTTTTATAGAAGCTATTTTAACTAGTGTGAAATGAGATGTAATTGTCATTTTTATTTGCATTTCTCTGATAGTAAGTGATGCTGAACATCTTTATATACCTGTTAGTCATTGATATATCTTCTTTTGAAAAATGTCTATTCAATGTCCTTTGCCCATTTTTAAATTAGATTATTTGTTTTCATGCTGTTGAGTTGTTTGAGCTCCTTATGTATTCTGGTTATTAATCCCTTGTCAGATGGATAATTTGCAGTTTTTTTTTCTCCTACTCTGTGGGTTGTCTCTTCACTTTATTCATTGTTTTCTTTGCTCTATAGAAGCTTTTAACTTGATGTAATCCTGTTTATTTTTTATTTAGCTACCTGTGCTTTTTAGGTCTTACATGAAAAATCTTTGCTCAGACCAATAGGGGAAGCACCTATTCCCCAATGTTTTATTTTAATAGTTTCATAGTTGTGAGTCTTTAATCCATTTTGATTTGATTTTTGAGAAATAGGGGTCTTGTTTTATTCTTCTGCATATTGTTAACCAGTTTTCATAGCATCATTTGTTAAAGAGATTATCTTTCACTATTGTATGTTCTTGGCACCTTTGTGAAAAATAAGTTGGCTATAAATGTATGGACTTACATCTGGGTTGCTTATTCTATTCCTTTGGTCGCTGTGTCTGTATTTATTCCAGTACCATGCTTATTTGTTTACCATAGCTTTGTAGCATATTTGGAAGTCAAGTAACATGATGCCTCCAGCTTTGTTATTTTTGATCAGTATTGCTTTGGCTATTTGTGCTCTTTTGTGGTTCCGTATACTTTTTAGGAATGTTTTCTTCTATTTCTGTGAATGACATTGATAGGAAAGCTATTGCATTGAATCTGTGTTAATTCTTCTAATTCATGAACATGGAATATCTTTCCATTTTATTGTGTCTTCCTCAATTTCCTTCATGAGTCATTTATAATTTACTTTGTATAGAACTTTCACTTCTTTGCTTAAATTAATTTCTAGGTAATTTATATTATTTGAAGCCATTGTACATGGGTTTGCTTTCTTAATTTATTTTTCAGATTGTTCACTGTTGGTGTATACAAATGCTACTGATTTTTGTATGTTGATTTTGTTTACTGCAACTTTACTGAATTTATCAGTTCTAACAATTTTTTTTTAGAGACTTTAGGTTTTTCTAATTATAAAACTATGTTATTCTCATATAAGGATCCTGTAACTTCCTCTTTTTCTATTTGGATTCCTTTTTTTCTTTCTCTTGCCTAACTTTTCTGGTGAGAACTTCCAGTACTATGTTGAATAAACATGGTGAAAGTAGGCATTCTTATCTTATTCTGGATCTCAATGAAAATGCTTTCAAGATTTCCCTGTTCAGTACAATGTTAGTTGTGAATTTGCCACATATGGCCTTTATTATTTTGAGATATGTTCATTTTCTGAGATTTTTATCATAAAGAGATGTTGAATTTTATCAAATACTTTTCCAGCACCTATTGAAATGATCATATGGTTTTTGTTCCTGGTTATGTTAATGTGATGTTTTATGTTAATTGATTTGCATATGTTGAACCCTACTTGCATCCCTGGGAAGAATCTCCTTAATCATGGTGAATGATCTTTTAAATCTATTGTTGAATTCAATTTGATTGGTTTTGTTGAGGATTTTTGCATCTGTGTTCATTAGTACATTGGCTAGTAGTTTTCTTTTTTTGTTGTGTTCTTATCTGGTGTTGATATCAGGGTAATGCTAGTGTCTTAGAATGAGTTTGAAGTATTCCCTCCTCTTCAGTTTTTGTTGTTGTTGTTGTTTGTTTGTTTGTTTGTTTGTTTGAAGATTTTGAATAGTGTTAGTATTAGTTCTTCTTTAAATGTTTAGTAGAATTCAGGTGAAGCCATCAGGTCCTGGGCTTTTCTTTAATAAGTGACTTTTTATTACAACTTTTATCTCATTACTAGTTATTGGTTTGGTGAGGTTTCTTATTTGTTCATAGGTCAATCCTGGTAAGTTGTATGTGTCCAGGATTTTTCCATTTCTTCTAGGTTTTCTAATTTGTTAGCACATAATTTTTCATAATAGTCTCTAATGATACTTTGTATTTCTGTGGTTCCAGTGGTTATGTCTTCGTTTTGTTTCTGATTTTATTTATTTTTGTTGTACTCTTTTTTTCTCCCTAAATGTTTGTTAATTTTATCTTTTCAGAAACTCGCCTTTAATTTTATTGATCTTCTGTATTGTTCACTTAGTCTAAATTATGTTTATTTCTGCTTTGATTTTTATTATTTATTTTCTTCCACTAATTTTGGGTTCAGTTCATTTTTTTATTTCCTAGTTCCTTAAGGTGCATGAGCTTCTTATTTGAAGTGTTTCTGCTTTTTTGATATAGGTGTTTATTGCTATAAATGTCCCTCTTAGTACATCGTTTGCTCTATACCATAGATTTTGATCTGTTGTATTTCAATTTTCATTTGTTTTAAGAAATATTTTAATTTTCTACTTAATTTCTTCATTGAGCCATTGATCAATCAGGAGCATGTTGTTTTATTTTCATGTGTTTGTGTAGTTTCCAAGATTCTTCTTGTTATTAAATTCTAGTTTTATTCCACTGTTATCAGAAAAGATACTTGATATTATTACTACTTTTTATAACTTATGTGAACTTATTTTGAGGCCTACCATGTGTTCCATTCTGGAAAATGTTTCATGTGCTGATGAAACTATTGTTATTCTATTGCAGGTGGGTGCCATATTCTGTAAATATTTCAGTTACATTCTGTAAATATGTCAGTTAGGATTTCTTTGTTCTAAGTGTGTAGTTTAACTCCAATATTTCTTTGTTGATGTTTTCTGTCTGGATGATCTGTCCCTTACTGAGATTGGATTGTTGAACATCCTACTATTATTGTATTGCAGTCTATCTCTTTCTTTAGATGTATTAATATTTGCCTTATGTATTTGGGTGCTCCAGTGATGGTTGTGTAGATATTTATAATTGTCATATTCTCTTGCTGAATTGTCTTTTTCATTATATGGTAACCTTTGTCTCTTTTTACAGTCTTTAACTTCTAGTATTTTTTATCTGATATAAATATAGCTATTCCTGCTCTTTTTTGGTTTATTTGCGTAGAATATTTGTTCCCACTCTTCATTTTTAGTCGATGTGTATCTGTACAAGTGAAATAGGTTTCTTGTAGGCAACATATAGTTAGATCTTATTCTTTATCCATTCAGCCACTTTATGCCTTTTTTTTTTTTTTTTTTTTTTTTGAGATGGAGTCTCACTCTGTCATCGAGGCTGAAGTGCAGTGGCATGATCTCAGCTCACTGCAAGCTCCACCTCCTGGGTTCATGCCATTCTTCTGCCTCAGCCTGAGTAGCTGGGACTACAGGCACCCACCACCATGTCTGGCTAAGTTTTTTGTATTTTTAGTAGAGACGAGATTTCACTGTGTTAGCCAAGATGGTCTTGATCTCCTGACCTCATGATCTGCCCACCTCGGCCTCCCAACAGTTTATGCTTTTTAATGGGAGAATTGAGTCAATTTAGATTCAGTGTTATTATTGATAATTAAGAACTTATTACTGCTATTTTGATGCTTGCTTTCTGGATGTTTTGTAACTCGTATCTTCCTTCCTTCCTTCCTTCCTTTCTTTCTTTCTTTCTTTCTTTCTTTCTTTCTTTCTTTCTTTCTTTCTTTCTTTCTTTCTTTCTTTTTCTTACTGTTTTCATCTGTGGATAAGTATTTTCTCTAGCAGCATGTTTTAATTTGTTAATTAGTTGCTTTTTATGTTTAGTAAATCTATTATAGGTTTCTGCATTGTAATTGTGATGAGTCTTATTTAAAACATCTTATTGGTATAAAAATTATTATTATTATTATTATTATTTTATTTTATTTTATTTTATTTTTTTTGAGACGGAGTCTCGCTCTGTCACCCAGGCTGGAGTGCGGTGGCCGGATCTCTGCTCACTGCAAGCTCCACCTCCCAGGTTTACGCCATTCTCCTGGCTCAGCCTCCTGAGTAGCTGGGACTACAGGCTCTCGCCACCTCGCCTGGCTAGTTTTTTGTACTTTTTAGTAGAGACGGGGTTTCACCGTGTTAGCCAGGATGGTCTCGATCTCCTGACCTTGTGATCCACCCGTCTCGGCCTCCCAAAGTGCTGGGATTACAGGCTTGAGCCACTGTGCCCGGCCTAAAAATTATTTTTAAAAGATGACAGCACATCTTGGATTAAAAAGAATGGAAATATACAAAGAAAAAACAAAAATACAACTCTACACTTTAACTGTATTTCTCCATATTTTGACTTTCTGTCATCTTGATTTACATATTTTTAATTTGTCTCTTTCTTAATAGGTTCCTGTAGATGTAATTGTTGACAGATTTGCCTTTTGTGCTTCACACTATACTAGGGTTATGAGTGGATTGCATACCTACTCCAATTACAATATTAGAGTATTTTGGTTTTGTCCATTGACCTAATTTTACCTGTAGGTTTTGTAACTACACATGTTTTCATTTTGTATGTTAGCATTTTTTTAATTTCACATTGAATAATTCCATTTAGCCTTTCTTGTTAGACAGGTCTGTTGGTGAATTATCTCAGCTTTTGTCCATCTAGGAGAAACTTTCTGTCTCCTTCACATTTGAAAGAAAGCTTTGCTAGACATAGTATTATTAGATGAAAGATTTTTTTTTTCCCTTCAACGCTTTAAAAATGTCATTCCACTCCCTTCTGACCTGTATGGTTTCAGTTGAGAAGTCTGTTGTCATACAAATTGGAGTTCCATCATATCTCATTCACTTCTTTTCTCTTGTTACTCTTAGTGTCCCTTTTGTCTTTGATCTTTTTTGTTTTGAGATGAGGTCTTGGTCTGACATCCAGGCGGAATTCCAGTGGCATGTTCATAGCTCACTGAAGCCTTGAACTCCTAGGCTAAAGAAGTTAGCCTGGAGATCCTCCTTCCTCAGCCTCCCAAGTAGCTATGACTACAGGCATGTGCTTGGCTAATTTTTATTTTTTATTTTTGTAGGGATGGGGTCTTGTTATGCTGACCAGGTTGGTCTCGAACTCCTGGCCTCAAGTGATCCTCCCATCCTTGCCTCCCAAGGTGCTGGGGTTACAAATATGAGCCACTGTGGTCAGTCCTTGTCTTTGTTGTTTGAGAGTTGTATTATTATATCACTTAGGATACTCTTATTTGGTTGATTGTCTTTGGTGTTCTCTGACTTTCTTGTAACTGGATATTTATCTCTTTTGCAAGTTTTGTAGTCTTCCTAATTATTTTTTTGAATAAGCTTTTTATTACTTGCTCTTGCTCAACTCTTTCTTGTACACAAATAATTCTTAGCATTGGTCTTTCAAGGTGATTTTCTATATCTTATAGGCAATCTTTGTTCTTTTTCATTCTTTTTTCTTTTTTCTCCTCTGACAATATTTTCAAGTAGGCTGTCTTTGAGCTCACTGATTCTTTCCTCTGCTTAGTTCATTCTTCTGTTGAGAGCCTCTAATGAATGTTTAAGTTCAGCAAATGTATTTCTCTATCGGGGGAACCAGCCCCCAATATTTCAACGTAGGTTCTTTCTATTTTCCCTAAGTGTCGACAAGTCTGAGAAATAAGGAGAAAGAGTACAAAGAGAGAAATTTTACAACTTGGCCTCCAGGGGTGCCATCACATATTGGTAGGACCATGATGGCGACCCCGAGCTGTAAAACCAGCAAGTTTTTATTAGGGATTTTAGAAGGGGAGGGGATGTACAAACAGGCAGTAGGTCACAAGGATCACATGCTTCAAAGGGCAATAAAAGATCACAAGGCAAGGGCAAAATCAGAATTACTGATGAGTGTCCATGACCCACTGTGCATGCGCTGTTTTGATAAACATCTTAACAGGAAACAGGGTTCAAGAGCAGACAACCGGTCTGACTAGAATTCACCAGGCTGGAATTTCCCAATCCTAGCAAGCCTGAGGGCACTGCAGGAGACCAGGGCATATTTCATCCCTTATCTCAACCACATAAGACAGACACTCCCAGAGCAGCCGTTTGTAGACCTCCCCTAAGGAATGCATTCCTTCCCCAGGGTTATTTCTTACTGGGAAAAGAATTCAGCAAAATTTCTCCTACTCGCTTTCTGCAAGAAGAAAAATATGGCTCTATTCTGCCTGACCCTGCAGGCAGTCAGACCTTATGGTTATCTTTCCTTGTTCCCTGAAAATCGCTGTTATTCTGTTCTTTTTGAGGGTGCACTGATTTCATATAGTTCAAACACACGTTTCACAAACAGTTTGTACAGTTAACACAATCATCACAGGGTCCTGAGGTGACATACATCCTCAGTTTATGAAGATGACAGGATTAAGAGATTAAAGTAAACACAGGCATAAGAAATTATAAGAGTATTGCTTGGGGAAGTGATAAACGTCCATGAAATCTTCACATTTTATGTTCAGAGATTGCAGTAAAGACAAGCATAAGAAATTATAAAAGTATTAATTTGGGGAACTGATAAATGTCCATTAAATCATCACAATTTATGTTCTTCTACCACGGCTTCAGCCAGTGTCTCCGTTCGGGGTCCCTGACTTCCTGTGACATTTCTCGGTTCTAAGATTTGTGTTTAATTTTTTAAATTGTTTTAATCTCTTTGTTAAAATTTTCTGGTTAATTTCTGAATCACTTTTCTGTGTTATCTTGGAAATCACTGACCTTCCTTAAAACTGGTATTTTGAGTTCTTGGTCAGAGAATTCACATATCACTATCTCATTAGGCCAATCACTGTTTCTTTGCTTTGCCCATTTGAGAAGGTCAAATTTTATGGTTTCCTGTTTCCTTTTGTTTTTTTGTGGTTGTACATTTATATCTTTGCATTGGAGGATTATTTATTCAAGTCTTCTCTGTCTGACTTGTTTTGATTTTTATTGGATATGTTTTCTTAGAGATTCTTTGCAGTTTACCTTTGGATCTTCTTTCTTTTGTTTATTTGGTGTTTTCCCCAATAGATCACTACCTCTTTAAGCCCAGGTTTACTTCAGTTATACTAAACAATCAGAGTGTTGCCCATTCCAAATTTGTTACCCATTCCAAAAGGTTGGCTAGGGGTTCTTGCTGAGGGAACATGTCAAGCAAACTGCTTACAGTGTGGTGCCACTGAACAGCCACTCTGATTTGGCATGCATTTGTACAAGTTACAGAGCAGAGTTTCCAAGTCTGGGGATGATAGTCTTGTGTCCACACTTTGTCTCTGGCTGTCCTCAGGGATATTTCTCCATTTAGGCACTTGTGATGCTTCCTGTAGGTGAGGTGAGGCAGGTATCCTATGAGAAAACCCAAAATGGCTGGGATAGATGATTGTCATCCATGTTCTCACTTTTTCCATGTAGAAACTGTAAGTCAGAGGGAAATTTACCATATGCTTGGAGCCAGCAGATTGAGGGGAGGGGTATTGTGAATGTGAAAGTTCAGTTCTCTGGCACAGTGGCTCACGCCTGTAATCCCACCACTTTGGGAGGCCGAGCTGGGCAGATCACCTGAGATTGGGAGTTCAAGACCAGCCTGATCAATGTGGAAAAACCCCATCTCTTCTAAAAATACAAAAACTTAGCCAGGCATGGTGGCGCATGCCTGTAATCCCAGCTATTTGGGAGGCTGAGGCAGGAGAATCTCTTGAACCTGGGAGGCAGAGGTTGCAGTGAGCCAAGATCACACCACTGCACTCCAGCCTGGGCAACAAGAGTGAAACTCCATCAAAAGAAAAAAGAAAGTTCAATTATCTTACGCTTTTTTGGAGTTTTTATACTTCTCTGTGGCCCTGGGTCCTGTCTCATCCTCACATTTGAATTCTAGTATATTGATGATGGTGACAACTTTTTTTTAACTTTTATTTTAGTTTCAGGGATACATGTGCAAGTTTGTTATATAGATAAACTGCATGTCTTGGGGGTTTGGTGTACAGATTATTTTGTCACTCAGGTAATAAGCATAGTACTCAAAAGGTAGTTTTTTATCTTCTCCCTCCTCCCACCCTTATCCCTCAAGTAGGCCCCAGCATCTATTGTTGCCTTCTTTGTGTTCATGTGTTCTCATTGTTTAGCTCCAACTTATGAGTGAGAACATGCAGTATTTTGTTTTCTATTACTGTGTTAGTTTGCTCAGAATAATAGCCTTCAGCTCCATCCATGTTGCTGCAAAGGAAATGATCTCATTATTTTTATGGTTGTGTAGTGTTCCATGTTGTATATACACTTTATTGTCTTTATTCAGTTTACCATTGATGGGCATTTAGGTTGATTCTACATCTTTGGTTTTGTGAATAGTGCTGGAATATGTGTATGTGTCTTTTTGGTAGGATAGTTTATATTCCTTTGGGTATATAACCAATAGTAGTATTGCTGGGTTGAATGGTAATTATTTGCCATTCACTAATGGCAAAGTGAAGAATTGCCACACTGCTTTTCACAATGGTTGAACTAATTTACCTTCCCACCAGCAGTGTATAAGCATTCCTTTTTCTCCACAACTTTATCAGCATCTGTTATTTTTGACTTTTTAATAATAGCTCTTCTGACTAGTGTGAAATAGTATCTCATTGTTGTTTTGATTTGCATTTCTCTGATGTTTAGTGATGCTGAGCATTTTTCCTTATGCTTTTTGGCCATGTGTATGTCTTCTTTTCAAAAGTGTCTGTTCATGTCCTTTGACCACTTTTACTTTTATTATTTTTTGAACTTTTATTTTAAGTTCAGGGATGCAAATGCAGGTTTGTTAGATAGGTAAACTCATGTCATGGGGATTGGTTGTACAGATTATTTGGTCACCCAGTTACTAAGCATAGTATTCGTTAGTATTTTTCCTGATTCTCTCTCTTCTCCCTCCACCCTCAAGTAGGCCCCAATGTCTGTTATTCCCTCTGTATGTCCATTTGTTCTCATTGTTTAGCTTCCACTTATAAGTGAGAGCATGTGTTATTTGGTTTTCTATCACTGTGTTAGTTTGCTAAGGATAATGACCTCCAGCTCCATCTATGTACCTGCAATGGATAAGATATTATTCATTTTTATGGCTGCAAAGTATTCCGTGGTATATATGTACCACATTTTCTTTATTCAGTCCACCATTAATGGGTATTTTGCTTGATTCAATGTCATTGCTATTGTGTATAGTGTGTTAATAGTGCTACACTAAACATATGCATACAGATGTTTTTGTTTTTCTTTCTTTTTCTTTTTTCTTTCTTTTTCTTTTTTTTTTTTTTTTTTTTTTTTTTTTTTTTTTTGAGACAGAGTGTCACTCTGTCACCCATGCCAGAGGGCAGTGGCATGATGTTGCCTCACTGCAACCTCTGCCTCCCAGGTTCAAGAAATTCTCATGCTTCGGCCTCCCAAGTAGCTGAGATTATAGGCATGCATCACCACTCCTGGCTAATTTTTGTATTTTTAGTAGAGATGGTGTTTCACCATGTTGGCCAGGCTAGTCTGAAATTCCTGACCTCAGGTGATGCGTTTACCTTGGTCTTCCAAAGTGCTGTGGTTACAGGCATGAGCCACCACACCCAGCCACATGTGTCTTTATGATAGAATGATTTACATTCCTTTGGTATATATTCAGTAATGGGACTGGTGGATCAACTGGTAGTTCTGTTTTTAGGTCTTTGAGGAGTTGCCACACTGATTTACACAATGGTTGAACTAATTTATACTCCCAACAGTGTATGAGCATTCCTTTTTCGTCATAACCTTGCCAGCATCTGTTATTTTTTGATTTTTTAATAATTGCCATTTTCACAGGTGTGAGATGTTATGTCATTGTGGTTTTGATTTGCATTTCTTTAATGATTAGTAATGTTGAGCTTTATTTCATATGATTGCTGGCCACATATATGTCTTCTTTTGGAAAGTATCTATTCATGTCCTTTGTTCACTTTTTAATGGAATTGTTTGATTGTTTCTTGTACATTTGTTTAAGTTCCTTAAAGAAGCTAATATGAGGCTTTTGTCAGGTTTATAGTTTGCAAATATTTTCTTCCATTATGTAGGTTATCTGTTTACTCTGTTGATAGTTTTTTTTTTTGCTGTGTAGAAGCTCTTTAGTTTAATTAGAGGCCATTTGTCAATCTTTGCTTTTGTTGCAATTGCGTTTGACATGTTTGTTATGAAATCTTTGCTCATTCCTATGTCCTGAATGGTATTGCCTAGATTGTCTTCCAGGGTTGTATTGTTTTGGGTTTTACATTTAAGTCCATAATGCATCTTGAGTTGGTTTTTGTATATGGTGTAAGAAGGGATCCAGTTTCAACCTTCTGCATTTGGGTAGCTCGTTAACCCGGCACAATTTGTTGAATAAGGAGTCTTTTTTCCAGTGCTTGTTTTTTTCAGCTTTGTCAAAGATTAGATGGTTGTAGATATGCAACCTTATTTCTGAGCTCTTTATTTTGTTCTATTGGTCTATGTGTTTGTTTTTGTACTAGTACCATGCTGTTTTGGTTATTGTAGCCTTGTAGTATAGTTTCAAGTTGGGTAGCATGATACCTGCAGCTTTGTTCTCTTTGCTTAGGATTGTCTTGGCTTTTTGAACCTTTTTAGAAAAGGTTCCATGTGAATTTTAAAATTGTTGTTCCTAATTCTGCAAAGAATGTTATTGGTAGTTTGATAGAAATAGCATCTGTAAATTTCTTCAGGCAGTATGGCCATTTTAACAATATTCATTCTTTCTAGGTGATGATACTCTTTGCAGTATATATTTGTTTTTAATTTTCTGTGTGTGTGTGAGGGGATAGGGAATGAGGCCAATACTTCTATGCTGCCATTTTGGAACCAGAAGTCTCATAAATCACTTTTGATTTGGGTATATAATGTAAAAGATAAAAGCATAACAAATACCTGTAATTGCAAAATTATGTTAATGGATACAAAATATATATAAAAAACAAAGTATGGGGGAAATAAATGACTAGAGTTTTTGTATCTGATTGAAGTTGTTACCAGTTCTAAATAGGTTATTGTAACTATGAAATGTTTTATATAATCTCCATGGTGACCATAAAATAAATACCTATAGAAGATGTACACAGAAAAAAAGAAAGAAATCAAGCATGCCACTACAAGAAATCAACAAAACACAAAGAAAGGCAGTAAGAGAGTAAAGAATGACAAAATAACAAGTTATACAAAAAGCAGTTTAAAATGGCAGTTTTAAATCTTTCCCTATCAGTAATTACTTTAAATGTAAATAAATTAAATGCCCCAGGCTGAATGGATAAAAACAAAAATAAAATCCAACTATAAGGTGTCTACAAGAGACTCACTATAAACATTGACAAAAGGGTGAAAAATGATATTCCATGACAATGGTAATTAAAAGAGAATGGGGTGATCATACTTACATCAGAAAAAAATAGACTTTTAAATAAAAATTGTTGCATGAGACAAAGAAAAACATTATATAATGATATAAAAATAAATTCACCGAGAAGATATAGCAATGATAAATACATATATATCTGACATCAGAGCACCCAAATATATGAGCAAATATTGACAGAATGGAAAGGAGAAATAAATGGGAATAATTAATATTAGGATACTCTACTTTCAGTAGTAGAAAGACCAACCAGACAGATCCTTAATAAGGAAATAGAGGACCTGGACAACATTATAGACCAGTTGCACCTAACAGACACATATATAACACTGTACCCAATAGCAACACATTGTACATTCTTCTGTAATACATACAGAACATTCTCCAAAATACATTACATGTTAGATCACAAGATCAGTCTTAAGCAATTTAACAAGATTGAAGTCATGCCAAATATCTTTTCCAACTATAGTGAAATAATACTAAAAATTAATAGCAGAAGAAAACCATGAAATTTACAAGTATGTGAAAATTAAGAACACTGTTGAAGAATCATTGGATCAAAGAACATATACCAAGGGAATTTGAAAATATCTTGAGAAAAATGAAAATTAAAACAGAGCATACCAAAACTTATAGGATGCAGCAAATACGGTACTAAGAGCTCTGGAAGGCTATAGTCATAAACATTTACATTAAAAAAGAGAAAGATCTTAAATCAACAGCTTAACTTTATGCCTCAGAGAAAGAGAAAAATAACAAAATAAGCCCAACAGTAGCAGAAGAAATGAGCTAATAAATATTAGAGTAGAAATAAATAAAATAGACAATATAAAAACAAGAGATAAAAATTAATGAAACTAAGTGCTGTTTTGTTGAAAAGAGCAACAAAATTGACAAAGCCTTAGCTAGACAAAAGAAGATCAAATAACAAACACCAGAATGAAAGAGGAGATGTTACAACTAATGCCACAGAAATTAAAAAAACAGATCATGATATAATACTATGAATAATTATAAACCAAAAATTGGATAACCAAGAAGAAATGGATATATTTATGGAACCATACAAACTACCAAAACTGAATTATTAAAAAAAAAAAAAAGCCTGAACAGACCTATAACTAGTAGGGAGATTGAATCAGTAATTAAAAGTCTCCCAGCAAAGAAAAGCCCAGGACAATATGGCTTTACTGGAGAATTCTAGAAAACATGTAAAGAAAAATTAACACCCGTCTTTCTGAAACTCTTTCAAAAAACTGAAGAGGAAGGAATGCTTTAAACTCATTTTTTGATGCCCACATTACGCTGACACTAGAATCAGACAAAGATGCTACAAGAAAAGAAAACTACATACCAATAACCCTGAGGAATATTGGGACAAATTTCCTCAACAAAATACTAGCAAATATTTTTAAAGGATTCTACACCATAACCAAGTGAGATTTAGTCCTGCAATGCAAATATGGTTCAACAAATGAAAGTCAATTCAGTGTAACATACTGCATTAATAGAACAAAGGACAAAATTTACATGATCATCTCAATTAATGCAGAAAAAGCATTTGAGAAAACCCAACACACTTTTGTGATAAAAATACTCAGCAAACTAGAAATAGAAATTACCTCAACATAATGAATGCCATATATAAACAACTCATAGCTAACGTAATAGTTAGTGGTGAAAAACTAGCATCCTTTCCTCTAGTGATCTTTTTCCCTAAGATCAGGAAAAAGGTAAAGATGCTCACTCTCACCGCTTCTATTCAATATAGTATTGGAAGTCTTAGCCACAGCAGTTAACCAGGAAAAAGAAATAAAACTTATGCAAGTTGAAAAGGAAGAAGTGAAATTATCTGTATTTACAAATGATGTAATCTTATACGTAGAAAACACTAAAGATTCCACACAAGAAAAACCTGTTAGAACTAATCAATGAATTCAAGAAAGTTGCATGATATAGAATCAACACAAAAAATAAATTGCATTTCTATACACAGAACAAGGCAAAAGGGAAATTAAGAAAATAATACTACTTATAATACCATCAAAAGAATAAAACACTTTAATAATTTTAACCAACAGGAATAAATTTAACCAAGGAAGCAAAATATTTTACACTGAAAACTACAAAACATTGCTGAAAGAAATAATAAAAGAAACACGTAAATGTAAATACATTCTGTGTTCATGGATTACAAGAAAATATTGTTAAAATGTCCATACCTATCCAAAGTATTCTACAGATTCAATGCAATCTCTATCAAAATCACAATGACACTTTTCAAAGCAATAAAAAATTCTAAAATTCATATGGAATCACAAATACCCTGAAAAGCCAAAGCAATTCTGAGAAAGAAAAAGCTGAATGCCTCACACTCCTGATTTCACAACAAGTTATAAGGCTAAAGTAATTAAAACAGTGTAGAATTGGCACAGGGACAGACATATAGACTCATGGAACAGAATAGAAAGCCCAGAAATAGAGCCTTTGGTATATGGTCAAATGATCTTCAACAAGGGTGCCAAGGCTATATAATGCAGAAAGGACAGTCTCGTCAACAAATGATATGGGAAACAGATTAAAGATTTGACGTAAGATGTGAAACTATGCCAGAAGAAAATATCAGGGAAAGCTTCATGATATTGGATTTGGCAGTGATTTATTGGATATGACACCAAAAGTAAAAGCAAGAAAAACAAAAGCAGACAAATGGTACTACATCAAACTTAAAAACTTTTGCACATCAAAGGAAACAACAGAGTGAAAAGGCAAACTATGTAATGGAAGAAAATATTTGCAAACCACATTGTTTCAAAAGGGATCAATATCCAGAATATATAAAGATCTACAACTCAACAACAACAACAAACAAATAACCAATTAAAAACTGGGAAAAGTACTTGAATAGACATTTCTCCAAAGAAGATAGACAAATGACTAACAGGCTTATGAAAAGATGTTCAACATCAGTAATCATTAGGGAGATACAAATCAAAATCATGGTAAGATATCACCTCACACTCATTAGAATGACAACTGAAAACAAACAAACAAACAAAAAACAGAAAATAACCAGGCAAGGATGTGGAGAAATTGGAATGCCTGTGCACTTTTTGTGGGAATGTAAAATGGTGCAGCCATTATGGAAAACAGCCTGGAAGTTTCTCAAAAAATTAAAAATAAAATTGCCATATGATCCTTCAATCTTACTTTTGAGTATATATTTAAAGGAATTGAAAACAGTGTTTTGAAGAGGTATTTACACACTCTTGCTCTTCGCAGCATTATTCAAAAAAGTTTCAAGAGGTGGAAGTAGCTTAAATGTCCATTTATAAATGAATGGATAAAGAAAATGTGGTATATACATACAATGAAATATTTAGCCTTTAAAAATGGAAATCCTGAAAAACAAATTACCCCCAAACTTAGTGGTTTAAAGAAATGATAATCATTTATTGTTGTTCACAGTATCTATGGATCAGGAATTTGGAAGTGACTCAGTTGGGCATTTCTGGCTTGGTGATGATGTTAGATGCCAGCTGGAGCTATCTGAAGGCTTAGCTGGCTGGAAGATCTAGCTCCAAAATGATAATATGACCCATGGCTGGCAAACTGGGGCTGGCTGTTGGCAGACAGCCTCTCTACCTGGGCCTACCCACAGGATTACTCAAGAGTTTTCAAAGCATGGAGGCTGCCTTCTCTCAGAACAAGTGATCGCAGAGACCAAGGCAGAAGCCGTAATGCCTTTTATGATCTACCCTTGGAAATTACACATCATTACTTCTTCAGTACACTTTTGGTCACTTAGGTATGCCCTGGTTCACTGTAGGAAGAGACTATAAAAGGATGTGAACACCAGAAGATGAAGATCATTGGAAGTCATCTTGAAGGTTGGCTACAACCACATTATTCTTTTTTTTTTTTTAATTATTTTGCTGAGATTAGTATTTATTTATTTATTTTTTTATTATACTTTAAGTTCTAGGGTACATGTGCATAACGTGCAGGTTTGTTACATATGTATACTTGTGCCATGTTGCTGTGCTGCACCCATCAACTCGTCATTTACATCAGGTATAACTCCCAATGCAATCCCTCCCCCCTCTCCCCTCCCCATGATAGGCCCCCAACCACATTATTCTTTATCACTTAGGTGTTATTCCTCTGGGAAGCCTTCCTTTAAATTATCTCCCAAATTGCACAACTGCTTCTCCTCCATCCATACTCCTGAATTAAAAATTGTGTGTGTGTGTGTGTTTCTGTTTGTATGTGTAGTTTTAAATGTATATACAGTGTGCTATAATTACCTTTTTATGTGTCTGACTTTTTCATTAGGCTGAGCACCTTCTAAGTAGGGTTTGTGCCTTATTATTTTTGTGCGTCATGTTTTGCCCAAAGATTAATGAAAGAAGTGTGCAGGGCAGAGAGAGGGGAGAAGAGAAGGCAGTAAGGGAAGGAAGGAATAACCTTGAGCAATTATATTTCATTGTCACAGGGTCTATGACATATAAGAGTTCCATTTCTGTTAATTAACAGATGGTTAACAAAGAAAAATATCTCCATAAGGGAAGTTAAGAAGGAGCAAGAAGAGTTAGAAAAGCTTTCATTCACAACACAAATGCTGAGGAATGTGTGTGAACTTCGGCATCATTCAGTTTGCACAGCCTAGCAGTCTAGATTTAGGCCTAATTTTCTTTTCTGTCCTCTTTTTGTTATTTCACTCACACACTCTGGCTCACAAGCTGGGGGGAATTGAAGTTGTAAAAAGTAGTGTGGTCTTGGAGGTGGCAGAGAATGAAAGTTCTCAATACTAAAAAAATCTTAAAATGTTTCACGGACATTTTCAGTTCAAATCTTCCTCTGCTGGGAGGTCCACATGCACTGAAGATATTAGATTTATCTTATGACAAGATTCTCCACTGAAAAAGAGTTGTATACATAAAGACACTAATGATTCTTCATCTTTTTAAAGACATTATTGCTGCTCTCTACTGGAAGTGGCTCCTATGACTTTTCCAACAAAATCCTTACCTTTCCTTTAATTCCTTTTCTGTAATTCTTAGTTTGTGCTGGTCTCTATGCTGGGCTATGAAAGAGTCATGTGTTACTTACCTTTATTTACACACCATGATGTCTGATACATAGTAGACACTTATTAAGTATAAGCTTAATGAATTAAACCATTCATTCAAAACAATCATATTTAAGATCCCACAATAACTGATTTCTCCCTACTATACACAACAGTTTTTGAAATTGGAAGTAATGATGAACTGATCCTTACTAATCAGTCATAATTACAATAAAAATTAATGAAATCAATTTTTGGAGGATTTCTTCCACAAGTTTATTGTATTTGCAGAATTCTCTGCCATCAATTGACAATTATCTTTTGCCCACAATTTCCTTTTGCTTCAAAAGGGACTTGATTTTGCTTTCAGAATTTGGGGACTCAGGATTTTTTGTCTTTTGTGTTTAGTGTTAGGTGAAGCACAAGAGACTAGATTCTGATTTTCAGAGGTGTGCCAGTAAGCAAACTTTTCTTGAGCACCTGCTTGGAGTCAGGCACTGTGTTAAGGGATAAGGATGGCCAGATAATTAATACTGTGTCTACTTTCTGAGGGATGGTGAGTTCCTGTATAATCCTTGGAGACTGAACAGAGATTACTCTGGTAGACATTGTAGTGCATTGCCCAGGTTCTTCACTTCACCTATTTCAGGAGTAAAGCAATAATTCCCACATCTATTGAGTGTTGGTGACTAATAGCTTGTGACGGAGGCCCCTTGGGAGATTGGCCTAATCTTAAAGGGAGCTGCCTCATCCAAGGTTATGTCGCCTTTCCTGGGGAAGCCAATGTTTATAGACTGGTCAATATAGAAATATAAAGGTCTGCCTCTTGGGTCCTGATGTGGGACAACTCTGCAGTGTCATTCCTGCTGTAGAATGACCCTCAGTGGGATCAGCTGGGCCTTTGTTGTGACTGCTTTGGTGTTCAACATCTCCCTCTGCTATATTGTGCTTTCTTAACTCACTCGTAAGTGTTGACCTTGAGAGCATTCCCCAATAAATCACGTTTTCTGCCTCTCAGTGAACATTACCTATAAAAGTCAGTACAGTTAGTGTTCCTGCAATGGGATTAAACGATGAAAATATGTATTAATTTTATGCTTCATTTAAAATCTTTTTATATATATTTCAAGGGAAGAACCTAAGTTTAGCCAAGAACTTTGGGTAACACTAATAAAACATAATCTAATTGAAGAGTAGAAATATAATTTATTTGCTTTAATATGTATTACACTTGCCTAGGTCTCAGTACTAGAACTCAGTACTGAAGGTATACCTAATACTGCTTTAGTATTAGAGCTCAGTACTTATGGCTTGAGTGTGAATTTTTTCTTATTATTATACTTTAAGTTCTGGGATACATGTGCAGAACGTGCAGGTTTGTTACAAAGGTATACACACACCATAGTGTTTTGCTGCACCCATCAACCTGTCATCTACATTAAGTATTTTTCCTAATGCTATCCCTTCCCTAGCCCCCCACACCCTGACAGGCCCTGGTGTGTGATGTTCCCCTCCCTGTGTCCATGTGTTCTCATTGTTCAAGTCCCACTTATGAGTGAGAACATGTGGTGTTTGGTTTGCTATTCCTGTGTTATTTTGCTGAGAATGATGGTTTCCAGTTTCATCCATGTCCCTGCAAAGGACATGAACTCATCCTTTTTTATGGCTGCATAATATTCCATGGTATATATGTGCCATATTTTCTTTATCCAGTCTATCATTGATGGGAATTTGGGTTGGTTCTAAGTCTTTGCTACTGTGAATAGTGCTGCAATACACATATGTGTGCATGTGTCTTTATAGTAGAATGATTTATAATCCTTTGGGTATGTACCCAGTAAGGGGATTGCTGGGTCAAATGGTATTTCTGGTTCTCGATCCTTGAGGAATCACCACACTGTCTTCTACAAGGGTGGAACTAATTTATGCTCTTACGCTCCAACAAACAGTGTAAAAGTGTTCCTATTTCTCCACATCCTCTTCAGCATCTGTTGTTTCCTGACTTTTTAATGATCACCATTCTAGCTGGCATGAGATGATATATCATTGTGGTTTTGATTTACTTTTCTCTAATGACCAGTGATGATGAGCTTTTTTTCATATGTCCATTGGCTGCACGAATGTCTTCTTTTGAGAAGTGTTTGTTCATATCCTTTGCCCACTTTTTGATGGGTTTCTTTTTTCTTGAAAATTTGTTTAAGTTCTTTGTAGATTCTGGATATTAGCCCTTTTTCAGATGGGTAGATTGCAAAAATTTTCTCCCATTCTGTAGGTTGCCTGTTCACTCTGATGGTAGTTTCTTTTGCTGTGCAGAAGCTCTTTAGTTTAATCAGATGCCATTGTCAGTTTTGGCTTTTGTTGACATTGCTTTTGATGTTTTAGTCATGAATTCCTTGCCCATGCCTATGTCCTGAATGGTACTGCCTATGTTTTCTTCTAGGGTTTTCATGGAGGACACAAAGAAATAGAAAAACATTCCATGCTCATATATAGGAAGAATCAATATCTTGAAAATGGACATACTGCTCAAAGTAACTTATAGATTCAATGCTATTCCCCTCAAGCTACCACTGACTTTCTTCACAGAATTAGAAAAAACTACTTTAAATTTCATATGGAACCAAGACAATCCTAAGCAAAAAGAACAAAGCTGAAGGCATCACACTACCTGACTTCAAACTATACTACAAGGTGACAGTAACCAAAACAGCATGATACTGGTACCAAAACAGATATATAGATCAATGGAACAGAACAGAGCTCTCAGAAGTAATGCAGCACATTTACAACCATCTGATCTTTGACAAACCTGACAAAAACAAGCAATGGGGAAAGGATTCCCTATTTAATAAATGGTGTTGGGAAAACTGGCTAGCCATATGAAGAAAACTGAAACTGGACCCCTTCCTTACACCTTATACAAAAATTAACTCAAGGTGGATTAAAGACTTATATGTAAAACCTAAAACCATAAAAACCCTAGAATTATTTTTCATGCATCAAGGCTAAGGAAATTTCAATCTCTTTTACCTGTAGTGGCTATTAGGGAAAATGAAACTCTCCTTTCATCTCTCTGCAGAAAACTTCTGTATAAGACACACTCATATTTGCATAAGGTGTGATCATAAAGCAATGTGTCTAATTTTCAAGAGGGTTTTTAAACAATCATTTATCATCATAGCACGTATATTAGAATATTAGCTAATTTTTATAACCTCTAATTCTACAGTATAGTAGTGACATATACACACCTTATACACACATAAGTTGTTAGTACACATTTATTTGTCACATGCCTTTCTCCCTTAATATACAATTCCATATTTTAAGATATAAAATCTTTCTAATCTACTATCAAAATGCATTTGCTTATTGATAATGAAATGCCAAAAATAAAATTTAAAAAAATCTTTATATATAATTTGCACAAATATAGGGATGTATAAATTCAAGTTAGGTATTTAGTCATTCCCAAAGTCCTTTTCTAAACTTTTCTTGGGTTAACATAATCAGGGAGAATAACAGTTTGTCATGCTTCTCATACTATTTAGAAAGGGAATACCTGAAGCCATAAAATAAATGTTTATATGCCTCAACATAGTATGTAATATTTGTATGAACTTTTAAGATAATAAGACTTTAAAGCAATTCTTGCAATTAGCTGGATTTGCCTCATCTTGGATCACCCTTTCTTTCTCCCCCTTCTCACATTCTTCACTGTACTTAGGCAGTAAAGAAAGAGAAATCTTGCCATACAGATTTGATTTGGGATCATAGATTTGGCCTTTTGTTTAAATGGTTACACTTTATTTATTCAGCCATCATTTATTGACCATCTAATATGTGTAGCATTTTATACAGCAAATTTTCTCTTTTTTTTTTCTCTGTGGCAGTCATATACCACACAAGGCAGCTTCCATTCGACTTTAGTCACCCACGCTTAATTTTAAGCTTCCACATTTTTTAAGCCTTTAAGAAAGCATGACTGCACTCAAAGTTATTAACATGGAGGGGAGATATGACACCTTGGACTGACCTCCCACTCAGATGTTAGCCATAGAGATTGCTGAGTCCAGCACCTCAGATAAACATCAAGCTGGCTTCCCTTAATTAGTCATCCTTCCAGCTGCTTTCTGAGCAAACAAAGGAGATCTGATGTGGATAAGTTGAGAAACAGTTTAAAACTAACTTGAATTTGTCAATGGGGTCTCCGTTTCCCCCATCCCTCACCCCTGTTTAGGTCCAAAGGTTACATATTTTCCTGACATTGCTGCATTCAGCTTTCTTGCTCAGTGGGCTATGCAGAACCTGAGGGGTTTACATTACCCACATGAGTGTGGATAAAATTAAAGTTTCATCCAGTACTGTGGGTGGGCTTGGTCAAGGGATTGAAAATGTTTGCTAAATTTAGATGGGTCTTGTAATGCTTCCTAACCACAACAGTGTGTTTTCATAACATTGAAATTGGAAAAACAAGCAATTTCCCCCTAACCAGCCTCAATCACCATTGAATTGAACAGAATTGAAAACACTGAAGAGCAGTGACTTATTTGTCTTGTTAATCGCAAGATTTCCATTGGACAAAGAACATTAAGTCTATGTGGTGTACAAAAATTTGTGCATGTGAACAGCTGTCAAGAAGAAGTCATTATCAATCTCTGTTTTAAAAATAGCCAGCAAGTTTTCATTAGAGCAAAAGATAGATTTGTACTTGGCATAATTCTTCCTAAAATAAATGACATGCCAGTGGCAAATGTTGTCATTTTAATTTTGTCAAAAATCTACTGATTTCAGTGGATGTGAGAGTGCTGTTTGTGGTTTCAATTTAATAAAATGCCTAAGTTAGGGAATTGATTATCTTCACTACAATCATTATGACTTGCCTGGAGAAAGAATCAGCTGCCTATGGCTACTGTCCACAAATACTTTCCTGGGGTAATCATTTGGAGGGGACTTTACCCATAGACTTCCATTAAGAAGTAATCCCTTAATCTGTTTTTTAGTAATTATTACTGAGAATTTGTTTCATCATTTTATTTTTTTTCAAATTTAGAGAACTTTCTGGTCCTCTATCATATGTGTGTGATTTATGTTTTTTTCCTTTTATTGACCATACTGTTTTTATCTCTGTGCTTTTAGTGAGTAATCGTTTTAATGATTTCTATCTCATGTATTTAGCTTTTCTAATCCTTCTTCTTTTCAATGAGGACTGTAAGTAGCAATACCAGTGAAGCCCATACAAGCCCACACACAGGGATAAATAACTGAATGCCTTCAGAGTGCACAGCAGGCCTGCATTTGGCCCTTGCTGAACTCCAGAGGGAAGCACTTATTTGGCTTTGATGAAGATCTCAATCTTCATTTGGCTAGTTAAGAGTGAGTAAAAAAAGAAACCACTACTCGTTTGTACTTCGTAAGCTCTTGAGGCCAAATTACTTCGATAACAAGATACTTCAAAGATAGCTCAGAGAGTCACTCCTGCAACAACTTTATTTTACTTTCATTGTAATTCAAGGTCTCTATGAAAAAAATTATGATTTTAAGCTACAAAAGTGTACTTTAATAAATGTACTTAGTGACTTATTTTTTTCCTTGTTAGTGTATATAAAATTAACATAAAAACTCACCTGAAGCAAGCATTCAGTTCATGTGCATGAAGCCTTCTAAAACCTGTCCAAGAGTGTTTTGGTAGTTTCTAGAACTTTTATGAAATATTCTAGATAGGTCAAAAACATTGTGAACAGTTGTTTGTATTACTCAGGTCTCTATGTTAGGGAATGTCACCATTATACAATAGCCAACTAAGCCAGAACCTGGAATGTCATTCTGCCTCCTTCCTTTCCCTCACCAGTGGCAACAAGTCAATCCAACCTGTGGATTCTGCCTCCTAAATATCTCTCCAGTACATTTCCTTTCCTCAGCCTAGATTGCTGAAACAGTCTCCCAGCTGATCCCCCTTGCTATCATTCAGCTTTGGCTCTGTCTCATTCCTTCTCTGCTCTGTAGCCAAGCTAAGTCCAATCACTACTCCCTGGACCCAATTTATAGTTTCCAGTGCTTCTCTGACTTCAGGATAAAGTTTAAATCCTAAAATGTCACCCCAAATCCTTCTGGATCTACACCCTACTTACTACTTTTTCATTGTCTCTCACTACCACTCCCATCTTGAAATCTACTGACACTCATCACTGGGAATTTCCCAAATATGGCTCTTGCTTCTGGACCCTTGCATCTGTCACTTTCAGAGGCAGAGCCATATTTAAATGCTTAATTTTTTTTAATTTTAATTTTTTTTTATTTTAAAATTTCTAACCTTTTAAAATTTCAATTTGTAGTCTAATTTTAGACTTAAGGGATACAGATGCAGTTTTGTTACATGAATATGTTGCATAGTGATGATGTCTGGGCTTTCAGTGTAGCCATTGCCACATAGTGTACATTGTACCCATTAAGTAACTTCCTATCCCTCACCCCCTCCAATCTTCTCAGCCTCCTGAGTCTCCAGTGTCTGTCATTCCACTCTCTATGTCTTTATGTACATATTTTTAAGCTACCACTTACAAGTGAAACATATGATATTTTACTTTCTGTTTCTGAGTGAAATAACTCAGTGGCCTGCAGTCCCATCCACCCAAAGGAAAAGAAATCATTATTTCTGCCTGGAACATTCTTACTCATTGCTCATCCATCTTCTGTTCATAGTTCAGGAATCAATTTAAATGTTACTGCAAGATCTCTGCTTTCAGTCATTCGACATTTCTGACAGCAGATGTATGGGGGCTTTTCCCAACATACCAAGCAATTCTCCAGTGGATTCTCCAGTGGACACTGGCTTGGGTGTTCTTTAATTCAATTCAAGTCTGACACTACCGATCTGGGCCAAATAACATGATAAGTGCTGGAATATGACTAAATGTGAGTCCTGCTGTGGCCACTTGCTAGCTCTGTGCTCCAGGATAAGTTACCTAACTTTTCTACAGTTTAGTCTCCTTGTCTGTAAACTTTTTAATAATAGTAATGACCTCAAAAGCTTTCTGAGGCACATATTAAATACTAAGTCAGTATTAGCTATCATTGTCATCCACATTTTATCATCATCAGTGTCACATAATGATGTTCAGAGGTGCATGTATATGTGGGATTTGAATCTGGAATAGGGGTTAATAACTTGGGTCTTGGAGCTCAGGAGCATACAGAAAACAATATATGACCAAAATTAGTCAGGATTAGGTGGAATATTGCCCAATTATCCCATGCATAGGTTTTCCCAGAAATCTTCTCCATAAAAAACACACGCAATAAACCATGTCATAGATGCTCTCATGACACAAGACAATTTCACAGAACTGTTTCTCTTTAAAAACTTCAGGAACATGACTAAGAAATGGGTTAATGTTGTTATCTCATTTTTTGCCAATAATAGCAAAGCTGTTTTTATAACATATCATTAGGACATTTTTCTTGCAAGTTTTATTTTTCCTCATGTTTGGGGAAGCAAAGAGGAGTAAAAGTGACTCTAAATTGCTGCTGCTTCTTTTTTTTTAAACCATGCTGATTTCTGTATCCTATCATTTCTGCTCTTATACATTCTGATGATGGGTAAATTACTGTAGCAATAACTTAGACCACTGTGTTAAGCATAAGCTTTAGTTTGTGGCTTTTTTGTTCTTCATGTATTCCCTCAAAAACCCTAGAAAACATGACCACAGAGAAGGTCTACAGGGAAATAAAACCTTAAAAAAAAACCTATAAGCAATATTTTTTAATTTTTTGAGAGATTAAAGATACCTTTTGGAAATTTATTAAAAGCTATGGAGTCTCTCTCCAGAAAAATAAATGTGTCCATATAAAAAGAAATTGCTACACACAGTTCCATGGGGTCCAAGGATCCTGCCGTACTTCATTCTGTCTACTATAACAGAAAATTACCATAAATTGTTATTACTAATATAACAAAGTATACCCTAAATTGAATAGCTTATAAATAATAGATATTTGTTACTCACAGTTCTAGAGGCTGGGAAAGCCAAGATCTAGGATCCAGCAGATTTGTTGTCTGGTCAGGGCTTACTTCCTGGTTTACAGATGGCATCTTATTGCTGTATGTTCACATGGTGGAAAGGGCAAGGCAGCTCTCTGGGACCGATTTTATAAGGGCATTCATCCCATTCATTAAGGTGGAGTTGTCATGGCCTAATCATCTCCCAGTGGCCCCCACCTCCTAGCACCATCACATTGGTGATTAGGTTTCAACATATACATTTTGAGGGGACACAAACATTCAGATTATAACAGACCCTTTGAAGCTTAGTATCCCAGGTTAAACATCTATATTGTGGAAGACAAATAAACTGTAGGCCAATGTGGCACTGCAAAGATAATGCAAAAATGTAGATGAGCAAGGCCTCTGATCCTTGGAGTGCAAATGTCTGTCCAGGCAAAAGAGAGGACAGAGGCACATTTATTTTTGTATTGTTAATAAGAAGTTGAATAATGATCTGTCTTCCTCTTGATAGCATCATTATTAAAAATACTGTGCATCTTAAGTAGAGATATCAGAACTTAATATTTGTAAGACCAGTCATAGAAAGGCTGATTAGATCTTTTTCAAGAACATAAATGATACCAAATAAGAATGATTTAAAAGTTTCTGAACATCTAGTTTAACTAATTCATTGAACAAACATTTATTGTACAGCTACAGTGTGCCAACAAAAGCTCATGGAGCTTGGGCTAATATTCTTTTTTTTTTTAAATTTATTTATTATTATACTTTAAGTTCTAGAGTACATGTGCATAACGTGCAGGTTTGTTACATATGTATACTTGTGCCATGTTGCTGTGCTGCACCCATCAACTCGTCAGCACCCATCAACTCGTCATTTACATCAGGTATAACTCCCAATGCAATCCCTCCCCCCTTCCCCCTCCCCGTGATAGGCCCCGGTGTGTGATGTTCCCCTTCCCGAGTCCAAGTGATCTCATTGTTCATTTCCCACCTATGAGGGAGAACATCCGGTGTTTGGTTTTCTGTTCTTGTGATAGTTTGCTAAGAATGATGGTTTCCAGCTGCATCCATGTCCCTACAAAGGACACAAACTCATCCTTTTTTATGGCTGCATAGTATTCCATGGTGTATATGTGCCACATTTTCTTAATCCAGTCTGTCACTGATGGACATTTGGGTTGATTCCAAGTCTTTGCTATTGTGAATAGTGCTGCAATAAACATACGTGTGCATGTGTCTTTATAGCAGCATGATTTATAATCCTCTGGGTATATACCCAGTAATGGGATGGCTGGGTCATATGGTACATCTAGTTCTAGATCCTTGAGGAATCGCCATACTGTTTTCCATAATGGTTGAACTAGTTTACAATCCCACCAACAGTGTAAAAGTGTTCCTATTTCTCCACATCCTCTCCAGCACCTGTTGTTTCCTGACTTTTTAATGATCGCCATTCTAACTGGTGTGAGATGGTATCTCATTGTGGTTTTGATTTGCATTTCTCTGATGGCCAGTGATGATGAGCATTTTTTCATGTGTCTGTTGGCTGTATGAATGTCTTCTTTTGAGAAATGTCTGTTCATATCCTTTGCCCACTTTTTGATGGGGTTGTTTGTTTTTTTCTTGTAAATTTGTTTGAGTTCTTTGTAGGTTCTGGATATTAGCCCTTTGTCAGATGAGTAGATTGCAAAAATTTTCTCCCATTCTGTAGGTTGCCTGTTCACTCTGATGGTAGTTTCTTTTGCTGTGCAGAAGCTCTTTAGTTTAATGAGATCCCATTTGTCAATTTTGGCTTTGGCTGCCGTTGCTTTTGGTGTTTTAGACATGAAGTCTTTGCCCATGCCTATGTCCTGAATGGTACTACCTAGGTTTTCCTCTAGGATTTTTATGGTATTAGGTCTAACATTTAAGTCTCTAATCCATCTTGAATTAATTTTCATATAAGGAATAAGGAAAGGATCCAGTTTCAGCTTTCTACTTATAGCTAGCCAATTTTCCCAGCACCATTTATTAAATAGGGAATCCTTTCCCCATTTCTGGTTTCTCTCAGGTTTGTCAAAGATCAGATGGCTGTAGATGTGTGGTATTATTTCTGAGGACTCTGTTCTGTTCCATTGGTCTATGTCTCTGTTTTGGTACCAGTACCATGCTGTTTTGGTTACTGTAGCCTTGTAGTATAGTGTGAAGGCAGGTAGCGTGATGCCTCCAGCTTTGTTCTTTTGACTTAGGATTGTCTTGGAGATGCGGGCTCTTTTTTGGTTCCATATGAACTTTAAAGCAGTTTTTTCTAATTCTGTGAAGAAACTCATTGGTAGCTTGATGGGGATGGCATTGAATCTATAAATTACCTTGGGCAGTATGGCCATTTTCATGATATTGATTCTTCCTATCCATGAGCATGGTATGTTCTTCCATTTGTTTGTGTCCTCTTTGATTTCACTGAGCAGTGGTTTGTAGTTCTCCTTGAAGAGGTCCTTTACATCCCTTGTAAGTTGGATTCCTAGGTATTTTATTCTCTTTGAAGCAATTGTGAATGGGAGTTCATTCATGATTTGGCTCTCTGTTAGTCTGTTACTGGTGTATAAGAATGCTTGTGATTTTTGCACATTAATTTTGTATCCTGAGACTTTGCTGAAGTTGCTTATCAGTTTAAGGAGATTTTGGGCTGAGACAATGAGGTTTTCTAAATATACAATCATGTCATCTGCAAAGAGGGACAATTTGACTTCTTCTTTCCCTAACTGAATACCCTTGATTTCTTTCTCTTGCCTGATTGCCCTAGCCAGAACTTCCAACACTATGTTGAATAGGAGTGGTGAGAGAGGGCATCCCTGTCTTGTGCCAGTTTTCAAAGGGAATTTTTCCAGCTTTTGCCCATTCAGTATGATATTGGCTGTGGGTTTATCATAAATAGCTCTTATTATTTTGAGGTACGTTCCATCAATACCGAATTTATTGAGCGTTTTTAGCATGAAGGGCTGTTGAATTTTGTCAAAAGCCTTTTCTATATCTATTGCGGTAATCATGTGGTTCTTGTCTTTGGTTCTGTTTATATGCTGGATTATGTTTATTGATTTGCGAATGTTGAACCAGCCTTGCATCCCAGGGATGAAGCCCACTTGATCATGGTGGATAAGCTTTTTGATGTGTTGCTGAATCCGGTTTGCCAGTATTTTATTGAGGATTTTTGCATCGATGTTCATCAGGGATATTGGTCTAAAATTCTCTTTTTTTGTTGTGTCTCTGCCAGGCTTTGGTATCAGGATGATGTTGGCCTCATAAAATGAGTTAGGGAGGATTCCCTCTTTTTCTATTGATTGGAATAGTTTCAGAAGGAATGGTACCAACTCCTCCTTGTACCTCTGGTAGAATTCAGCTGTGAATCCATCTGGTCCTGGACTTTTTTTGGTTGGTAGGCTATTAATTATTGCCTCAATTTCAGAGCCTGCTATTGGTCTATTCAGGGATTCCACTTCTTCCTGGTTTAGTCTTGGAAGAGTGTAAGCGTCCAAGAAATTATCCATTTCTTCTAGATTTTCCAGTTTATTTGCATAGAGGTGTTTATAGTATTCTCTGATGGTAGTTTGTATTTCTGTGGGGTCGGTGGTGATATCCCCTTTATCATTTTTTATTGCGTCAATTTGATTCTTCTCTCTTTTCTTCTTTATTAGTCTTGCTAGCGGTCTGTCAATTTTGTTGATCTTTTCAAAAAACCAACTCCTGGATTCATTGATTTTTTGGAGGGTTTTTTGTGTCTCTATCTCCTTCAGTTCTGCTCTGATCTTAGTTATTTCTTGCCTTCTGCTAGCTTTCGAATGTGTTTGCTCTTGCTTCTCTAGTTCTTTTAGTTGTGATGTTAGAGTGTCAATTTTAGATCTTTCCTGCTTTCTCTTGTGGGCATTTAGTGCTATAAATTTCCCTCTACACACTGCTTTAAATGTGTCCCAGAGATTCTGGTATGTTGTATCTTTGTTCTCATTGGTTTCAAAGAACTTCTTTATTTCTGCCTTCATTTCGTTATGTACCCAGTAGTCATTCAGGAGCAGGTTGTTCAGTGTCCATGTAGTTGAGCGGATTTGATTGAGTTTCTTAGTCCTGAGTTCTAGTTTGATTGCACTGTGGTCTGAGAGACAGTTTGTTATAATTTCTGTTCTTGTACATTTGCTGAGGAGTGCTTTACTTCCAATTATGTGGTCAATTTAGGAGTAAGTGTGATGTGGTGCTGAGAAGAATGTATATTCTGTTGATTTGGGGTGGAGAGTTCTATAGATGTCTATTAGGTCTGCTTGCTGCAGAGATGAGTTCAATTCTTGGATATCCTTGTTAACTTTCTGTCTCGTTGATCTGTCTAATGTTGACAGTGGGGTGTTGGAATCTCCCATTATTATTGTATGGGAGTCTAAGTCTCTTTGTAAGTCTCTAAGGACTTGCTTTATGAATCTGGTTGCTCCTGTATTTGGTGCATATATATTTAGGATAGTTAGCTCTTCCTGTTGATTTGATCCCTTTACCATTATGTAATGGCCTTCTTTGTCTCTTTTGATCTTTGATGGTTTAAAGTCTGTTTTATCAGAGACTAGTATTGCAACCCCTGCTTTTTTTTGTTCTCCATTTGCTTGGTAAATCTTCCTCCATCCCTTTATTTTGAGCCTATATATGTCTCTGCATGTGAGATGGGTCTCCTGAATACAGCAGTCTGATGGGTCTTGACTCTTTATCCAGTTTGCCAGTCTGTGTCTTTTAATTGGAGCATTTAGTCCATTTACATTTAAGGTTAATATTGTTATGTGTGAACTTGATCCTGCCATTGTGATATTAACTGGTTATTTTGCTCGTTAGTTGATGCAGTTTCTTCCTAGCCTCGATGGTCTTTACATTTTGGCATGTTTTTGCAATGGCTGGTACCGGTTGTTCCTTTCCATGTTGAGTGCTTCCTTCAGGGTCTCCTGTAAGGCAGGCCTAGTGGTGACAAAATCTCTAAGCATTTGCTTATCTGTAAAGGATTTTATTTCTCCTTCACTTATGAAACTTAGTTTGGCTGGATAAGAAATTCTTGGTTTAAAATTCTTTTCTTTAAGAATGTTGAATATTGGCCCCCACTCTCTTCTGGCTTGGAGAGTTTCTGCCGAGAGATCTGCTGTTAGTCTGATGGGCTTCCCTTTGTGGGTAACCTGACCTTTCTCTCTGGCTGCCCTTAAATTTTTTCCTTCTTTTCAACTTTGGTGAATCTGGCAATTATGTGTCTTGGAGTTGCTCTTCTCGAGGAGTATCTTTGTGGCGTTCTCTGTATTTCCTGAATTTGAATGTTGGCCTGCCCTACTAGGTTGGGGAAGTTCTCCTGGATGATATCCTGTAGAGTGTTTTCCAACTTGGTTCCATTTTCCCCCTCACTTTCAGGCACCCCAATCAGACGTAGATTTAGTCTTTTTACATAATCCCATACTTCTTGCAGGCTTTGTTCATTTCTTTTTCTTCTTTTTTCTTTTGGTTTCTCTTCTCGCTTCATTTCATTCATTTGATCCTCAATCGCTGATACTCTTTCTTCCAGTTGATCGAGTCGGTTACTGAAGCTTGTGCATTTGTCACGTATTTCTCGTGTCATGGTTTTCATCTCTTTCATTTCATTTATGACTTTCTCTGCATTAATTACTCTAGCCATCAATTCTTCCACTTTTTTTTCAAGATTTTTAGTTTCTTTGCGCTGGGTACGTAATTCCTCCTTTAGCTCTGAGAAATTTGATGGACTGAAGCCTTCTTCTCTCATCTCGTCAAAGTCATTCTCCGTCCAGCTTTGATCCGTTGCTGGCGATGAGCTGCGCTCCTTTGCCGGGGGAGATGTGCTCTTATTTTTTGAATTTCCAGCTTTTCTGCCCTGCTTTTTTCCCATCTTTGTGGTTTTATCTGCCTCTGGTCTTTGATGATGGTGACGTACTGATGGGGATTTGGTGTTGGTGTCCTTCCTGTTTGATAGTTTTCCTTCTAACAGTCAGGACCCTCAGCTGTGGGTCTGTTGGAGATTGCTTGAGGTCCACTCCAGACCCTGTTTGCCTGGGTATCAGCAGCAGAGGCTGCAGAAGATAGAATATTTCTGAACAGCGAGTGTACCTGTCTGATTCTTGCTTTGGAAGCTTCCTCTCAGGGGGGTACTTCACCCTGTGAGGTGTGGGGTGTCAGACCGCCCCTAGTGGGGGATGTCTCCCAGTTAGGCTACTCAAGGGTCAGGGACCCACTTGAGCAGGCAGTCTGTCCCTTCTCAGCTCTCAACCTCCGTGTTCTCTTCAAAGCTGTCAGACAGAGTCGTTTGCGTCTGCAGAGGTTTCTGCTGCGTTTGTTATTGTTTACTGTGCCCTGTCCCCAGAGGTGGAGTCTACAGAGACAGGCAGGTTTCCTTGAGCTGCTGTGAGCTCCACCCAGTTCGAGCTTCCCAGCGGCTTTGTTTACCTACTTAAGCCTCAGCAATGGCGGGTGCCCCTCCCCCAGGCTCGCTGCTGCCTTGCTGGTAGATCACAGACTGCTGTGCTAGCAATGAGGGAGGCTCCGTGGGCATGGGACCCTCCTGGCCAGGTGTGGGATATAATCTCCTGGTGTGCCCGTTATCTTAAAGCGCAGTATTGGGGTAGGAGTTACCCAATTTTCCAGGTGTTGTGTGTCTCAGTTCCCCTGGCTAGGAAAAGGGATTCCCTTCCCCCTTGCGCTTCGCAGGTGAGGCGATGCCTCGCCCTGCTTCAGCTTTCGCTGGTCGGGCTGCAGCAGCTGACCAGCACTGACTGTCCAGCACTCCCTAGTGAGATGAACCCAGTACTTCAGTTGAAAATGCAGAAATCACCGGTCTTCTGTGTCGCTGGCGCTGGGAGTTGGAGACTGGAGCTGTTCCTATTCGGCCATCTTGCTCCACCCCTCAATATATCAAATCTTGAAGTAAATACCTTAAGATGATCAGGTATGTATCTCTGAGCAAACTAAATTTTTCCTTTATATTTTAAAGTATTTTTAAAGAAAACTTTACCACACCCCCTTTCAACAATGACACAAAGTTAACGTGGAAATGCTGGACTGGAATTACACTTTAGACCAAATGGGCCTAACAAACATATAGAATTTGTCATCCAGCAGCGGCAGAATATACATTCTTTTTTAGTACATATGGAACATTCTCCAGGATAGATCATGTGTTAGACCACAAAACAATTTTTATTTTAAGAATATTTAAATCATATCTAATACGGTTTCTGATTACAATGTTATCAACTAGAAATTAATAACAAGAGGAATATTGGAAAATTCACAAATATGTGGAAATTAAGCAACATGCCCCTGAACAACAAATGGATCAAAGCAGGAACCAAAAGGCAAATTTTAAAGTGTCTTAAGACAGATGAAAATGGAAGCACAACATATTAAATCTATGGGATGCGGCAAAAGCAGTCTAAGAGGGAAGTTTATAGCAATACATTCCTAAATTAAAAAAGAAGAAAGACCTCAAATAAATAGCCTTATGTTACACATCATTATAGAGGCACTAGAAAAAGAAGGACAGACTTAGCCCAAAGTTAGCAGAAGGAAGGAAATAATAAAAATCAGAACAGAAATAAATAGAAAACAGAAAAATAATAGAAAAAAATTAACAAAACCAACAGTTGGTTTTTTGAAAAAATGAAATCAACAAAACCCTAGCTAGACTAAGGAAAAGAGAGAACACTCAATAAAATCAGAAATGAAAGTAAATCATAAAAGAATCAGAAAATAATCATAAAGGACTATTATGAAACACTCTATGCCAATGAATTAGATAACCTAGAGACAATGTATAAATTCCTCAAAAATGTAACTTCTCAAGATTCAATCAGGAAGAAATAGAAAGCTTGAGCAGATCAATAACAAATAAAGAGATTGAAGAGGTAACTAAAAACCTTCCAACAAAGAAAAGCCCAGGACCAGATGGATTCACTACTGATTTCTGCCACACATACAAAGAAGAATGATTACCAATAATTTCAAAACTCCTTCAAATAATAGAGTTAGAAGTAATACCTCATACTTCTAAACACATTTTGATGAGGCCAGCATCACCTTGATACCTAAGCTAGACAGACATTGCAAGAAAAGAAAAACACGTGGCCAATATCTCTAATGAACATTGATGCAAAAATCCTGAATAAAATAGTAGCAAACTGAATTCAACAACACATCAAAAAGACTATACATCATGACCATGTGGGATTTATCCCTAGCCTGCAAGACTGATTTAATGTATGCAAATCAATCAGTGTGATATATCACACCAACAGTATAAAAAGTAAAAACATTTGATCATCTCAATTGACTCAGAAAGAACATTAATATTTGACAACGTTCAGCATTCTCTCTTGATAAAAACTCAACAGTTTAGGTATAGAAGGAATATTTCTAACATAGTAAAGGCCATTTAACAAAAACTAACAGCTAACATGATAATCAACAGGGAAAAATGGAAAGCTTTTCCACTAACATCAGGTACAAGACAGGGATGTCTGCTTTCAACCACTTCCATTCAACATAGTACTGGAAATACTAGCAAGAAAAATTATACAGGAAAAATAAATAAAAGGTATGCAAATTGGAAAAGCAGAAGCCAAATCGTCTTTATTTTCAGATGACATGATTCTATAGACAGAAAACCCCAAAGATTCCATTAAAAACTGTAAGAACTAATAAATGATTTTAGTAATTACAGGATACAAAATCAACATACAAATATCAGTAGCAATAGATACAAACAACCTTACTAAAGAAAAAATTTTTTTAATTCCATTTATAATAGCTTCAAAAAATAGGCAGGAATGCATTTAACCAAGGAGGTGAAAGATTTGTACAGTGAACACTGTAAAACACTAATGAAAGAAATTGAACACAAATAAATGGAAACATATATCAATGTTCATGAATAAGAATAATTAATATTGTTAATATATTCATACTACACATAGCAATATACAGATTTAACATAATCCCCATCAAAATTCTAATTATGTTCTTCATAGAAACAAAAAAAAAAAACATTCTAAAATTCATGTGGGACTGCAAAAATTCGCCAATAGCAAAATTAATACCAAAAAAAAAAAAAAAAAGTTGGAGGCATCACGTCTTGATTTAAAATTATATTACAAAGCTATAGTAATCAAAATAGCATAGTACTGGCATTAAAAACAGAATTATAGACCAAGGCAACAGAATAGAAAGCCCAGAAATAAATTCAAACATATGTGGACAACTAATTTTCAACAAGGGCATCAAGAAGTCACAAAGGGGAAACAATAGTCTCTTTAATAAATAATGTTGGGAAAACTGTATTTCTACATGTAAAAGAATGAAATTCAACCCTTATATCATACACAGAAATCAACTCAAAATGGATGGATAAAAGACCTAAATAAACGTAAGACTTGAAGCTCTAAAATTCCTAGAAGAAAACATAGGAGAAAAGCTCCTTGACCTTGGCCTTCACAATGATTTTTTCTTTAGTATCATACTAAAAGCTCAGGTACCAAATAAATAAGTAAATAAATAATGGGACTACATTAAACTAAAAATCTGCATAGCAGAGACAACAATCAACAAAATGAAAAGGCAACTTTCTGAACTGGAAAATAATAATTGCAAACCACCTATATGATGACGGGTTAATATCCAAAATTTATAAAGAACTCTTACAACTCAATGGCAGGAAAATAAATAACCTGATTTTAAAATGGCCAAAGGACCTGAACAGACATTTCCCTGAAGAAGACATAAAGATGGCCAGCAGGTATATGAAAAGGTACTCTGCAACACTAGTCAGGAGGGAAATGCAGATTAAAACCACTATGAGGTATCACCTCACACCTGTAAGGGTGGCTATTATTAAAAAGATTAGGGATAAGAAATGTTAATGAGGGTATGGAGAAAGGGGAACTGGAGTATATTGCTAGTAGTAATGTACATTGGTATAGCCATTTTGTAGGGAATGTACATTATGTAGCCATTATATAGCCAAAACTGTAGGGAATTTTCCAAAGAAATTAAAAATAAAACTACCTTATGACCCAGCAGTCTGTCTTCTGGGTATATACCCAAAGGAGATGAAATTACCACCTCATAAGAATGTCTGCATGCCCATGATTATTGCTGCATTATGTACAATAGTCAAAATATGGAAATGAATGCCTAAAACAGATGAATGGATAAAGATAATGTTATATATATATGAGAGAGAGACAGAGAGAGAGAGAGAAAGCTCACATTTTCTGTTATGGTGATATATAATTAAGGTGATACATATATCACTTTCCATAATATCAGAATATATATGGAATAATGGAAGATTATTCAGCCTTAAAAAAGGAGATTCTGACATTTGCCACAACATGGCTGGAACTGGCAGTCATTATACTAAGTGAAATAAATCAAACACAGAAAGAAAAATATTGCATGATTTCACTGATATGTGAACTATATTAAAAAGATTGCTTAGAAGCACAGGGACAGAGAATGAAACATTGGTCCCATGGGTGGAGGTCAGAGGGGAGGAAACGGGGAGATTTAGGTCAAAGAATACACAATAGCTGATGCATAGAATGAACAAGTCTGGAGAGCTACAGTACAACATGAGGACTCAAGGTAAAAAAATTGTATTGTATTCGAGATCTTGTTAAATTAGTAAATTTTAACTGCTCTTGTCACATATACGATAGTAACTATGTGAAATGATATATATGTTAGTAGGCTTCACTGTAGTAACCATTATACTATCTATATGTATCTATGTATCTATGCATAAAATATAATACATCCCATAATATCATTTGTAAGCTTTAACTATACACAATAAAATTCATTAAAAGTTTTTTAGAACAAATATGTTTTCCTTTTAAGACAAAAAAATACTACTAAATAAGTGGTTTTCCATCTCTGTCTCAAACTGACATACCCATTTAATACCATTTATATATGAGCTCAGTTACCCATCATATCTATTTCATTAAAACAGATATTTAGTAGTTTTTCTTCTTTGCCTCCTAATTACCATTCTTACTTCCTCATTTAATTTTAGCTTCCCTGAAAGTGATAGTATTCCTTCCCTAAAATTGTTTAAAATTCCTTTTTACAAACTAAACTTTTGGACTAAGATGTTTTATAAACTGATTTTGGAAAGACATATTTCCACCTAAACAAAGATTTTATTCGTTTCCTGCAAGATATAATTTTTACAGGTAAAACAAAATAACGTGTATGCAAATCTACACAGTGGTTTCCCTACGTAGAAAACACTCTTATTGAAATAAAAGGATGAAATGGGTCTCACATTCTAATATTAATGACTTCTGAATTGCTGAGCATTTGTACTACCCCTTTTCTCCTGACTCTAGAAGTGGCCATTTTTATGGAAGAGAAAATGTTGGTCAGATGAATTTGAAGGAACAGGAGGCAATGTCCCTTAGCTGTTCTAATGAACATCTTAATGTGGTTCATACTAGACAACAAACCTACTGGCCTAATATCAGAATTTAAAATAGCTAGTGACTATCAGTGCACTCAGTACTTACTTAGATATTGTTTCACCTAGAGAGAGAGAGAAAAAAAAAAAAAAAGACAATCAAATCTCTAGATTCGTATTCTTTTCCGTGGTCCCTCTGATCTAGTCTTCTTGCTGTGGCAGATTTTCTAAAATTTATGTTCCATATCATGTAGTGCAGAGTTTCTTAACATTCCTATTTGTGCACTAATAGTTATATGCATTGTTTCAAAGTTCAAGGCATTATATTATCCATCAGTCTAACCAAGAAAGTGGAAATCACTTTAAGACTTTCAACAGGGTGAATTTTATTTGGAGAAATTATTATACAGGTGATGAAGTTGGTGAGGACCAAAGAGGGAGTGTTAAGGGAAACCAAAGTTAAACAGCAGAAACCACATGTATATGCTGGAAAGATAAAAGATGCAGGCAGTGTTACTGCTCAGGAGCAGGGGTCACCTGATGGAACCTGGAGCTAAGACAAACTTGCCAACCAACGAAAGCAAGGAGCAGGAAACACACAGGGGAAGCAACTTCTGAGAAGGTACTTAATGCAAGCAAACAGAAAGAGAAATACCCTAACTTTTCTTTCCCAATCTGTTCAATCTCCTGCCCGTGCCTCCCTTTGTTAAAACTCAATTAGAAGACAGCTTATCTAGGATGCTGGGAAATATAGACTGCAGGGCTCAGTTCTCCCCCACCCTATGATAGAGACCAGATCTGAAGAGAGGCAAGGCATAGAGCCAACACACACAAGCTCCCAGCCACAGAACCTATGGCAATATTAATTGTTTCAAAGTTTAAAGCATTTTCTCAGAGGTTCTATGTGGTTTCAACTATTTGATGCCATGTTTCAATGGTTCTACAATTTCAATTTTTTGTTTAATCATTTACTTTTTGTTTTTGAGAACTTCACAGAACTATCTGGTGAGGAAAATTGGAAACTATACAAATCTTTTGAAAATAGAAATTATCTAATGCAGTTCTTGCTGATATCATAGACACTTAGGCATTTAATTAAAAGATGCCATCAAAATGACTTTTGAAGTGTTTTTTCCAAGATTATAAGCCACAGAAAACTCATCTTCCTGCTAGCATAGACTACTATTGTAGTAGATTCTATACATTATGTTGTGAAAGCCATTTGAAGCTTGCATTGCTGTAGGACTAACTGCAGAAGATTCCTTGAGATTCAGAAAACCAAGAAAACCCAAGAGGAACTTAAATGCTTGAATCCTTATCTCTGCTATTGTGGATCATGTCATTGGGCACTCCAGAAAATGAATATGTTTTGAAGTAGATTAAGTATATTATTAAATCCCAGAGTAGGGTGAGTATGACATAATGATGCTTGACAAGTTCTTGAAGACTTTAAATAGCAAGCACGGGAGAAATGGTTTTCTGTAGTATATAGAGTTAGAACTTGCAGTACCAAAATGGAATTGGCGAATGGAAACATCTGAATGACTTTCTAGAAATATTTTCTAATGGAGTCATAGTTAGGACAGTAGATTTGGCTTTCTAGGGGAAAGTAGCTAGAGCAGTTTTTGAAGGAAATAAAAGAAAAGGTATCTGAGAACACACCGCAGGGCATATACCTACTAATCCAGCTATTATTAGCTATTTTCTTAGTTCCAGCATTAGAAATGGAAATGTTACATTTTCACAGTGCTTTTCAATGAAGAATATGTATACACATTATCTTATTCAATCCTCAGGTGAGAAAATAATTTCAGAGAGGTTAAAAATGACTTGTTCAAAGTGGCACTACTGGTGTTGGAGCTAGGTCTCCAACCCACGCTCTCATTCAACTTTCAGTACTCTTTCTACTACAGTACAGAGCCTTGGGAATGGGAAGAGTCACTCACAACAAATAGAAGCTACAGTTGATACTGGAAGAGTTGATTTGATGAAATATACATCAATTCTTTGAGCTGATATAGACTTAAGTATAGGAAAAGGACAATAGCGTCTCCTTTTAAACACCTAGGGAGCTGTAGTAGCAAGGATTCTTGGTGTTAGAAAATAGAATCTATGTTAGGTAGCTTAGGCAGAACGGGGTTTATTATAGGGTACAAGGTAGCTTACAGAATTTACAGGATGGAGAAAGAACTAAGCAGTCTTACTTGTAAAATTTGTGGGGCCTGTGATGTAAGTAGAGACCCACATAACATATGTCTAAATACTTAAAAGTTAAATCTTCAAATAATTAAATAAAATATTTACTATTCTCGTTTGAGAAAGGTACCTCTGAAATGACCTGGAAAGTCCAGATTGACCTTACAATAGACTTCTCTGGGTTTCTCACCAAAGCATAGTGCCTTGGGGAAAGCATAGCCTCAGCTCCCAACCCAGGTTCCCAGCCCTTCTCTGCCCATCTCTGACTTCATTCTGTGCTGCAAGCACCTTGTGTGCCTGTGTGTGGAGACTACAGCTCACGTGTCCAAGCTCTATCTATATGCCTGGCGACAAGTTGCCCTGTCGTCACTGTCAGATCTAAAGATGCCCACACTGGTGGAGTGGGACACTCCGAGAAAAATGGTCCCAGGAAAGAGATCCACACAGACCATGGAAGCAAGCTCAGGGCCATTTGGGTAAACAATATGGGTCCATGTTTCCTGGGGCACCATCTGGGGCTAGAGCTCCAATTAAGTATGTCCCCTTAGTCTCACATACTCCTCACTCCATGTAAAGGGTCAAGTCAGTGAGGAACCTCTAACATGTTGGGACCAGAACAGGAGCCTCTCTTGCCTGTATCTAAGAGTGAAACCAAGTATAGGTGAATTGCTCATTCAGAAATAACGCAGCCCAATGAATTGCCCAAGCACCATAAGGGACTTGTTAAAATAAATCTGGCTGCCACAGATATTTTGCTCTTTTGTAGCTTTGATACCAGGGACTGGACTGTCAAACTTTGCTCCCAGCTGCCTCAGGAGAAACAACCTCTTCTGACCCTGTGTTTGCCAGGAGTTTCAATCTCTTCCTGCAAGGCCACCATCTCTTGATGGAACCTAAAACAGGGTGGAAACTTAGCTGAAAATGCAGTTTGGGCTTTACAGCTTCTATTACTTAGGAAGACACATTAGACATAGATTGAAATGTGTGACCACAGGAAACCCAAACCTCTGTAACATCTTTGGAAAGAATCATTTATTGAGGTAAAAATAGAAACAACTTGGATACTACTGCTTTACCTCCCAACCCATGCAATCTGTAATAAAACCACCACCATGGATTTATTAATCACAGCTATTTGGAGAACTCTATTGTAAAGGATTCTGAGGCTATGTCTGGACTTAGTGAGAAAAAGCACTTTCTTGATTTTTTTATATCTTCCATGGTTATGGGAGAGAGCAGGAGTGTTGCACATGCCATCTCTGGAGGCAGAACTATGTCTTAGACATATGTAACAGGCATAAAAAGCATTCTGTCCAGCAAAATTCTTATCTCAAGTTTGCTCTGATTTTAGTGACCCTGATTTTTCCATTGTTAGTATTTGCAAAAAGAATAATGCAAAATAAAATATCACTTATGGTAGTCTTTGCTCCATATTTTAAGTCCCAATCTATTGTCTTTGTCTTTCAGGTTCAATAGTTCAGTAATATGGGATGGCAATTATTTGATTTCTTGAGAATCTAGCTCAAGGGACTCAAAGATAAATTGAATCACAAAAAGCTCAGATTGTTAGATTAGAAGAATGTCTTCTTAAGTGGTCAGCTGAAATCTGATTTAAACTTGGTCAGCACACATGCTAGCATACGTTACAAATGATTGGCAGCAGGCAGTAGCATAGATAACTCTGGAGTCATATGTTTGAGGTTGGAGTGGCAGTGTGTAATTTTTCTTGGAGGGGGTGGCAGATTTACCTACCTAATTTTGTTAAACTTAGGATAGTATTAGCATAATGCCTTTGTGTTTCCTGAGTGTGGCTCCCTGGCCATTGAGGGGCAGGTGGCTCAGGATTAAAATTGGAACGTGACCAATGTACAGTCAAATGTCAACTATCTATCTGGAACATTAAGGAAATGAGTTGTTCTGGTTGCAAAGTTCATCTGTATAAAAATAGGTTCATCTACACTATTTTTGGTGAACATCTTTGAAAATATATATATACTTCCCTGTTTTATTAAATAGAACATTCTAATTTGATCTTGTCTTGATGACTCAATCATAAATTATTCTAACAGGCTTTAATAGAGCCTATTGAGTGCAGGGCTCTGTGTTTGAACCTGTGGGGGATCCGGTTTGGAGCTCTGGTATCAACTTTTCAGAGTTTTTCTGTCCTCTTCATCAACTCTCAGGCTGCCAGCTGTCAGTCTTTGATACTGCCAGCTGTCACTCTTTGATACTGCCAGTGTGTGTCTCTCTGATGACCTGCTGCCTCTGGGATTCCTTGAACTGGGAAACCAGACAATCACGCTCGTTAAACTTGTGCCTAAAATACAAGCAAATTGACTCCAACTGTTACCTCCAGGAGCGTTCCTGTGAGAAAAGTCCACGAGCTTTATTATAGCACCTTTGCCTGATCAGTGGCCCATTTTACTTTCTTTCTTTATGTCTCAGTAAAATGGGATTGCTGGATTACTGAGTTTCATGTAGGTGAAGTGCTTCTTTTCAGTAGGTCTATTTTGAAGATGGATGATAGAATATTGACTAGAGGTTGGATGCCATAGTTAGATGGGGCTAATGAAAAACCTAGCCAGAGACAGAGGAAGATGGCTCAATAGAAGCCTCTGCCAATCGTCCTCTCTGCAGGAACACCAAATTTAACAACTGTCTATATAAAACAGCACCTTCATAAGCACTAAAAATCAGGTGAGCAATCACAGTACCTGGTTTTAGCTTTATATTCCTGAAAGAGGCATTGAAAAGGTTAGAAAAGACAGTTTTGAATTGTCAACACCACCCCTCCCCCATCCTCCTGCAGTGGCTACATGGTGCAGAAAGAGATCTGTGGCAATTAGGGCAGGGAAAGTGTGGTGAATGTGGGACTTTGCATTGGAACTCAGTGCTGCCAATATCATGCAGAACTCAGCCAAGACTTATGGAAAGAACATTTAGACCTGCCCTAGCCAGAGGGAAATCACCCACCTTAGTGGTCAGAACTTAAGTTTCAGCAAGCCTTGCCACTGTGGGCTAAAGTGTTCTGGGGTTCTAAATAAACTTGAAAGGCAGTTTAGGCCAAAAAGGACTGCAACTCCTAGGCAAGTCCTAGTGCTGTGCTTTGCTTGGAGCAAATGGACTTGGGGCAGGGGGGCATGCGACCTAGTGAGACACCAGCCAAGGTAGCTAAAGGACTGCTTGTGTCACACCTCTCTGAACCTGAGGCAGTACAGCTCACAGCTTCAAAAGATACCCCTTCCTTTCATGTGAGAAGAGGAGAGGGAAGAGTAAAGAGGACCTTGTCTTATAACTTGGATACCCATTTAGTCACAATAGGACAGGGCACCAGGCAGAGACATGAGGCCCCCTTTCCAGGCCCTAGGTCCAGAACAACATTTCTAGATATATCCTGGACCAGAAGGGAACCTGCTGCCATGAAGGGAAGAACCCAGTTCTGGCAGGATTCATCACTTGCTGACTAAAGAACTCTTGGGCCCTGAATAATCAACAGTGGTTACAGGTAGTACATACAAAGGGCCTTGGGTGAGACTTTGAGTTGTGCTGGTTTCAGGTGTGACCCAGCATATTCAGAGCTGTGGTGGCTACAAGAAGAGACTGCTTCAGATTGACAAAAGAAGAAGGGATACTAAAGAAGACTTTGTGTTGCAGCTTAGCTACCAGCTTGGTCTTAGTGGGGTAGAGTACCAGGTGGGCTCTTGGGGTCACAAATTCCAGGCCTTGGCTCTTGGATCACATTTCTGGACATACCCTGGGCCAGAGGAGAGACAATTGCCCTGAAGAGTAGGACACAAGACTGGCTGGCTTCATCACCTGTTGATTGTAGAGCCCTAGAGCCTTGAGTGATTACAGCAAGCTTTGGGCAGTACCCAGCGCTATGCCAGTTTCAGGTCTGACCCAGTGCAGTCCCAGTGGTGGTGATCACAGGAGTGGTCACCTGTGTGACCTCTCCCCCAGCTCCAGGCAGCTCAGCACAGAAAGAAAGAGAGAGACTGTTTGGGAAAAAGTAAGGGAAGAGAACAAGAGTCTCTGCCTGGTAACCTATAAAATTCTTACAGATTTTGTCCAAGACCACCAAGGAGATACCTCTACAAGTCTACAAGAACCACAGTGCTACTGAGTGTAGGGTGCCCCCTAAAACAGATATGGCTGCAGTTACGAAAAACATAGATCACAACACCCAAGTCCCTTTGAATACCTGGAAAGCCTTCCCAAGAAGGACGGATACAAACAAGTCCAGACTATAAAGACTACCATAAATATACAACTCTTCAATGCCCAGATACTAACAAACATCCACAAGCATCATTATCATCCAGGAAAACATGACCTCACCAAATGAACTAAGTAAAGTGTGAGAGGCCAATCCTGGAGAGATAGACATATGTGAACTTTCAGACAGAGAATTCAAAATCACTATGTTGAGGAAACTCAAAGAAACCCCAGATAACACAGAGAAGGAATTCAGAATATTATCAGACAAATTTAACAAATAAATTGAAATAATTAAAAGGAATCAAGCAGAAATTCTGGAATTTAAAATGCAATTGGCATACTGAAGAATGTATCAAAGTCTCTTAATAGAATTGATCAAACAGAAGAGAGAATTAGTGAGCATGAAGACAGGCTATTCAAAAATACACAGAAGAGACAAGGAAAAAAGAATAAAAGAGAATGAAGCCCGTCTACAAGATCTAGAAAATATAGCCTAAAATGGATAAATCTAAGAGTTATTGGCCTTAAAGAAAAGATAGAGAAAGAGACAAAGGTAGAAAGTTTATTTAAAGAGATACTAACAGAGACCTTTCCAAACCTAGAGAAATATATCAATATTCAAGTACAAGAAAGTGAAAATATATACACACCAACACTGGAACACCCAGATATATAAAACAAGTACCATTAGAGCTAAAGAGAGAGATTACCCAATACAGTAATAACTACACAATTCATCACCCTACTTTCAGCACTGGACAGATCTTGCAAACAGAAAATCAACAAAGCAACATTGGACTTAATCTGCACTGTAGATCAAATGATCTAATAGTTAATTACAGAATATTTTATCCAATGACTACAGAATACACATTCTTTCCCTTAACAAATGGAACATTCTCAGGGATGGACCATATGTTAGTCCACAAAACAAGTCTTAAAACATTCAACAATATTAAAATAATATTAAGTATCTTCTCATCTTCTCTGACCACAATGAAATAAAACTAGAAATCAATATTGATGACTTTTGGAAATTATACAAATAAATGGACATTAAATGATGTACTCCTGAATAACCAGTAGATCAATGAAGAGATTAATAAGAAAACTGAAAAATTTTTTGAAACAAATTGTAATGGAAACACAACATTCCGAAAGCTATGGGATACAGCAAAAGCAGTACTAACAGTGAAGTTTATAGCTGTAAGTGCCTATATCAAAAAAGAAGAAAAACTTCAAATACACAACACAGCAATGCATCCTAAAGAACTAGAAAAGCAAGAGCAAACCAAATCCAAAGTTAGTAGAAGAAATAACAAAGATCAGAGCAGAAATAAATTAAATTGAAATGAAAAACAATAGAAAAGATAAAAGAAACTAAAAGTTGGGTTTTTTGAAAAAGATTAACAAAATTGACAATCTTTTAGCCAGATTAGCTAAGAAACAAAGAGAGACGACCCCAAAAAAATTAGAGATGAAAAAGGAGACATTCAACCTATACTGCAGAAACTCAAATTAGTGGTCAAATTAGAGACTACTTGAGCAACTGTATGTGAATAAATTGGAAAACCTAGAAGAAATAAAGAAATTTCTAGGTACACACAGCCTACCAAGATTGAACCGTGAAGAAATTCAACACCGGAACAGAGCAATAGCAAGTAATAAGATCAAGACCATAATAAAAAACATCTCCCAGCAGAAAAAACCCTTGGTCTTGGTGGCTTCACTGTTGAATTTTACTGAACATTTAAAGAACCAATACCAATCCTATTCAAACTATTATGAAAAATAGAGGTGGAAGTAGTACTTCCAAATTCATTCTGTGAGGCCAGTATTACCCTGCTACCAAAACCAAAGAGACACCAAAAAAAGAAAACTACAGGTCAATATCTCTGATGCATATTAATACAAAAATCATCAACAATATACAAGCAAACTGAATTCAGCAACACATTAAAAAGATCATTCATCATGACCAAGTGGGATTTATCCCAGGGATGCAAAAATCATTCAACATATGCAAATGTATCAGTGTCATACAGCATATCAACAGAATGGAGGATGAAAACCATATGATCATTTCAATTGATGCTGACAAAGCATTTTAAAAAATTCCACATCTTCATGATAAAACCCTAAAAAAATGGCATAGACATAATAAAAACCATATGTGACAGACTCACAACTAGTATCATAACAAATGGGAAAAAAACAGAAACCCTTTCCTTTAAGATGTTGAACATGACAAGGATGCCCACTTTCAATACTATTATTCAACATGGTACTGAAAGTCCTAGCTAGGCCAATCAGACAAGAGAAATAAATAAAGGCATCCAAATTGGAAAGGAAGAAGTCCAGTTATCCTTTTTTGCTTATGATATGATCTTATATTTGGAATACCCTATAGACCCAACCAAAAAACTACTATTACTAATAAACACATTCAGTAAAGTTGCAGGATACAAAATCAGCATACAAAAATCAGTAGCATTTTTATATGCCAACAACAAACAATCTGAAAAGAAATCAGGAAAGTAATTCCATTTACAATAGCTGTGTATAAAATTAAATAACTAGGAATTCATTTAACAAAAGAAGTGAAATATTTCTACAATGAAAACTGTAAAACATTGATAAAAGAAGTGGAAGGGGATACAAAAAATGGAAGGTATTACATGTTTATGGTTTGGAAGAATTAATATTAAAATATCCATACTACCCAAAGCAATATATAGATTTACTACAATCTCTATCAAAATATCAATGACATTCTTCACAGAAATAGAAAAAAAAAATTCTAAAATTTATGTGGAACTACAAAAGACCCAGATATTCAAAACTATCCTGAGCAAAAAGAACAATACTGGGGGGGTTATGTTGCTTCACTTCAAATTACACTACAGAGCTATAGTAACAAAAAGAGCATGGTACTGGCATAAACACAGACACATAGACCAATGAAATTAACAGAATAGAGAACTCAGAAACAAAGCCATACATACATCTACAGTGAACTCATTTTCCACAAAGGTGCCAAGAACAAACATTGGGAAAAGGACAGTCTGTGTGATACACGATGCTGTGAAAACTGGATATTATATGCAGAAGAATCAAATTAAACCTCTATCCCTTGCCATACACAAAAATAAAATCAAAATGGATTAAAAACTTAAATCTAAGACCACAAGCTATGAAACTGCTAATAGAAAATATTGGAGAAACTCTTCGGAACATTCACTAGGTGAGAATTTCTTGAGTAATATCCCACCAGCACAGGCAACCAAAGCAAAAACGGAAAATGGGATCATATCAAGCTAAAATGTTTCTTCACAGCAAAGGAAACAATCAACCAAGTAAAGAAAACAGCCCACAGAATGGGAGAAAATGTTTGCAACTACCCATCTAATAAGGGGTTAATAAATGGAGTATATAAGGAGCTCAAGCAAACTCTATAGGAAAAATACAATAATCCAATTTTTAAAATGAGCAGAAGATATGAATAGACATTTCTTAAAAGAAGACGTATAAATGGCAAAGAGGCATATAAAAATGTTCAGCATCACTTATCAGAGAAACGCAAATCAAAATGATAATGACATCTCAATTCATCTCAGTTAAAATAACTTTTATCCAAAACACAATCAATAACAAATGCTTTCAAGGATGAAGAGAAAAGAGAACCCTCATACACTGTTGTTGAAATGTGAATTAGTACAACCACTATGGAGATCATGTTGGAAGTTCCTCAAAAAACTAAAAACAGAGCTATCATATGATCCATCAATCCCACTGCTAGGTAGATACCCGCCCCCCAAGACAAAGAAAATCAATGTATTGAATGAAGAGATACCTGCATCCCAAGGTTACTGCAGCACTACTCACAATAGCCAAGATTTGGAAATAACCTAAGTGTCCATCAACAGACAAATGAACAAAGAAAATACAGTATATTTACACAATGGAGTATTATTCAACCATAAAAACTAATGAGACCCTGTCATTTGCAACAACATGTATAAAACTGGAGGTTATTATGTTAAGTGATATAATCCAAGAATGGAAAGACAAACTTCACATGTTCTCACTTATTTTGGGGACCTAAGAATTAAAACAGTTGAACTCATGGAGATGGAGAGTAGAAGGATGGTTACCAAAGGCTGGGAAGGGTACCAGGGGAATGGAGAGTAGTGGGGATAAAGAGGCCAAAAAAATAGTTAGAAAGAATGAGTAAGATCTAGTATTTGATAGCACAACAGGATGACTGTAGTCAGTAATTTAACTATACATTTTAATATAACTAAAAGTGTAATTGGATTGCTTGTAACACAAAAGATAAATGTGCGAGGTGATTGATACTTCATGTACCCTGATGTGATTATTACACAATGCATGCTTATATCAAAATATCCCATATACCCCATAAACATATACTCCTACTATGTACTCATAAAATATTTTTTATGAAAACCCAAAGAAATAAACAAAAAAACCCCCCATAAAACCTAGCCATAATGCTTTGCATTTTTAGAGCCCTTTATACTGTTTAATATGTTCTCCCTACTGATATCTGCATCTGTCATTTTGGTATGATGTTAATATTGCATCATTTTTATAGACGTAATGACTGAAGAATTTTCTTAAACTAGTCTTGCTAATAAGTAAAAATGTCTTAACTTCATCTTATAGAAAAGTAAAAATGTCTAGCATGTTTCTTGTTTTCTTTTTTCTGATCTTTTGCCCTTTCTGTTTCTAGGCTGCACATTTTCTTGTGAAAGAGATCTAAAATAATCACCTTTTGCTTTGTCTGCTGGTGCTTAAGGTGAGTCAGTATTATAGGCCCCTCTCTCCCACTTAGTTTTCTGCGTGGAGGACAACCTGAGGTAAAAGGGTAGAGAAGGCATGTACATATGAGAAAGACAGGTAGGAGGGAAGCAAAGAGGGGCATAGGTTCAATGCAACAATTAGAGTTGTCTACACATAATCCCTTCAGAAAAGCATTAGCATAGGCTCTTCAAAGCTGTTTGGTTCTTTACAGTTACAGAACTTTTATGTTCTATGAGCACCTGGATTGTTAAAACATGTGTCATGGTGAAGGTGACCCCTGCCAGCCTGTGCTTTAAATGGACTTGTTTAGTGTTGGAAGAGAACCATTAGGCCACACACAGAAGAGATGTGCCCTCTTTCAATTCTCCCACCAACAGATGTGGAAGGTATGATTTATCACATAAGGCCAAGACCTTTTGCATGGCTGGTATGACACCAGACATTCCAGACTTCCTCTGTGCCCTTTTTTCTCTGCATTGAGCTTCAACCTGTGGTACAGGTTGTGGTACATGTGGGAAAAGCAGAAAACATATGTTTACAGTTACTGCAATAGCAGTGGTTGGTTGTAGAAGACTTGTTGGAACTATAGCAAGTTTCTTGCTGGGATGGGAGCATAAGAGTCCATACAGAGCATGGAAATAACCCACCGTTAAGTGAAAACCATTCTTTTTTTATAAGATCATTTTCCTGCTGGTAGACTTGGCCTCTGGTGATATCTTCTGGGCTCTAGTTTCTATCAGAAAACTGAGAGGCAGATGGGCTGTAGGAACAATGAAACCTACTTAAATCTGTTTCATGAAGTAGGAAGAACAAGAATTGGTTTTCTGTCCATCAGTCCATCCCTCCATCTATTCACTCATCCATCTATTCATTCTTTCCACACAGAAGTCAAAGTAATTTTTCCAAAATACACATCTGGTCACATTACTGCCTTCTTTAAATCCTTTCCTAGTTTTTCTCTCAACATGAAGTCCAGACTCCTGAATGTCACCTCCTTGGCCCTGCATAATCATAATCGGGCCTCTGTCCACTTCTCTAGTGACATCTCTTGTTTGATTTCTCTTATCGTTTTATATACTCTTAACTTCTGTCATGCAGAGTGACCTTCAGTAACTTGAAAGAATTATACTCCTTTTTGCCTTTGGAGCTTTGAACAAGTTGTTCTTTCCCCTTCCTCTCCATCCTTTGCTTTTATGACCTCTAATCATTCATCACTTCACCTAAGCGGCCTCACCTTTGGGGAGTATTCGGTTCCTGTGCTAAGTGCTCTCATGGCACCCTCTAGCCTCCTATCAGAGTGCTGTAGTAAGTATTTCTACCTTTAATGCATCGTATATGCATTATACTTTAAGCTCCTTACAGGCATAGATGTTACCTATATATATTTTTTGTTGTTGAGACACTAATAGCTAGCACAGAGTCTGCCACATAAGACTTCAGCAAATTTTTTTTGTATAAAATTGTATGACCAAGATTGGCAATATGGCTTTAAGACTGGGTTTTGTTGACAAGCTGTTTGAATCTGTATTCCAGCTTCACTATTTGCACAATGCATTACTTTGGGCAATTTATTCATTTATTTTTAATTTTAAGTTCAGGGGTACATGCGCAGGATGTGCAGATTTGTTACATAGATTATGTGTGCCATGGTGGTTTTCTGCACAGTTCATTCCATCACCTAGATATTCAGCCCAGCATTAGCTATTCTTCCTAATGCTCTATCTCCTCCCCACCCACACTCTGACAGGCCCCCAGTGTGTGTTATTCCCCCTCACATTTCCGTGTGTTCTCATAGTTCAGCTCCCACTTATAAGTGAGAACATGCGGTATTTGATTTTCTGTCCTGTGTTAGTTTGCTGAGGTTAATGGCTTCCAGCTCCATCCATGTCCCTTCGAAGGACATGGTCTCATTCCTTCTTATGGTTACATAGTATTCCACGGTGTATATGTACCACATTTTCTTTATCCAGTCTATCACTGATGGGTGTTTAGTTTGATTCCATCTTTTTGCTATTGTGAATATTGCTGCATGTATCTCTATAATAGAATGATTTATATTTCTTTCAGTATATACCCAGTAATGAGAGTGCTGGGTCAAATGGTATTTCTGCCTCTCTGTCTTTGAGGAATAGCCACACTGTCTTCCAAATTGGTTGAACTAATTTGCATTCCCACCAAAAGTGCAAAAGCATTATTTTTTCTCTGTCACCTTGCAGCATCTGTTTTTTTTTTTTTTTTTTTTTTTTTTTTTTTTTTTTTTTTTTTTTTTGCTTTTGACTTAGTAGTAATAGCCATTCTGACTGGCATGAAATGCTATTTCATTGTGGTTTTGATTTGCATTTCTCTAATGATCAGTGCTTTTGAGCTTTTTTTCGTATGTTTATTTGGTGCATGTATGTCCTCTTTTGAGAAGTGTCTGTTCGTGTCCTTTGCCCACTTTTTAATGGCATTATTTATTTTTTTTCCTTGTAGATGCTGGATATTAGACCTTTGTCAGATGGATAGATTGCAAAATTTTTTTTCCCATTCTGTAGGTTGACAGTTCACTCTGATGATAGGTTTTTTTTTGCTGTGAAGAAGTTCTGTAATTAGATCCCATTTGTCAATTTTTGCTTTTATTGAAATTGCTTTTGATGTTTTCGTGATGAAGTGTTTGCCCATGCCAATGTCCTGAATGGTATTGCCTAGATTTTCTTCCACAGCTTTTATAGTTTCCAGTTTTATGTTTAAGTCTTTAATCCATCTTGAGTTGATTTTTGTATGTGGTATAAGGAAGTAGTCCAATTTCAATTTTCTTCATGTGGCCAGCCAGTTCTTTTTTTTTTTTTTTTTTTTTTATACTTTAAGTTCTAGGGTACATGTGCATAACGTGCAGGTTTGTTACATATGTATACTTGTGCCATGTTGCTGTGCTGCACCCATCAACTCGTCAGCACCCATCCACTCGTCATTTACATCAGGTATAACTCCCAATGCAATCCTTCCCCCCTCCCCCCTCCCTGTGATAGGCCCTGGTGTGTGATGTTCCCCTTCCCGAGTCCAAGTGATCTCATTGTTCATTTCCCACCTATGAGTGAGAACATGTGGTGTTTGGTTTTCTGTTCTTGTGATAGTTTGCTAAGAATGATGGTTTCCAGCTGCATCCATGTCCCTACAAAGGACACAAACTCATCCTTTTTATGGCTGCATAGTATTCCATGGTGTATATGTGCCACATTTTCTTAATCCAGTCTGTCACTGATGGACATTTGGGTTGATTCCAAGTCTTTGCTATTGTGAATAGTGCCGCAATAAACATACGTGTGCATGTGTATAGCAGCATGATTTATAATCCTTTGAGTATATACCCAGTAATGGGATGGCTGGGTCATATGGTACATCTAGTTCTAGATCCTTGAGGAATCGCCATACTGTTTTCCAGAATGGTTGAACTAATTTACAATCCCACCAACAGTGTAAAAGTGTTCCTATTTCTCCACATCCTCTCCAGCACCTGTTGTTTCCTGACTTTTTAATGATCGCCATTCTAACTGGTGTGAGATGGTATCTCATTGTGGTTTTGATTTGCATTTCTCTGATGGCCAGTGATGATGAGCATTTTTTCATGTGTCTGTTGGCTGTATGAATGTCTTCTTTTGAGAAATGTCTGTTCATATCCTTTGCCCACTTTTTGATGGGGTTGTTTGTTTTTTTCTTGTAAATTTGTTTGAGTTCTTTGTAGGTTCTGGATATTAGCCCTTTGTCAGATGAGTAGATTGCAAAAATTTTCTCCCATTCTGTAGGTTGCCTGTTCACTCTGATGGTAGTTTCTTTTGCTGTGCAGAAGCTCTTTAGTTTAATGAGATCCCATTTGTCAATTTCAGCTTTTGCTGCCGTTGCTTTTGGTGTTTTAGACATGAAGTCTTTGCCCATGCCTATGTCCTGAATGGTACTACCTAGGTTTTCCTCTAGGATTTTTATGGTATTAGGTCTAACATTTAAGTCTCTAATCCATCTTGAATTAATTTTCATATAAGGAGTAAGGAAAGGATCCAGTTTCAGCTTTCTACTTATGGCTAGCCAATTTTCCCAGCACCATTTATTAAATAGGGAATCCTTTCCCCATTTCTTGTTTCTCTCAGGTTTGTCAAAGATCAGATGGCTGTAGATGTGTGGTATTATTTCTGAGGACTCTGTTCTGTTCCATTGATCTATATCTCTGTTTTGGTACCAGTACCATGCTGTTTTGGTTACTGTAGCCTTGTAGTATAGTGTGAAGTCAGGTAGCGTGATGCCTCCAGCTTTGTTCTTTTGACTTAGGATTGTCTTGGAGATGCGGGCTCTTTTTTGGTTCCATATGAACTTTAAAGCAGTTTTTTCCAATTCTTTGAAGAAACTCATTGGTAGCTTGATGGGGATGGCATTGAATCTATAAATTACCTTGGGCAGTATGGCCATTTTCATGATATTGATTCTTCCTATCCATGAGCATGGTATGTTCTTCCATTTGTTTGTGTCCTCTTTGATTTCACTGAGCAGTGGTTTGTAGCTCTCCTTGAAGAGGTCCTTTACATCCCTTGTAAGTTGGATTCCTAGGTATTTTATTCTCTTTGAAGCAATTGTGAATGGAAGTTCATTCATGATTTGGCTCTCTGTTTGTCTGTTACTGGTGTATAAGAATGCTTGTGATTTTTGCACATTAATTTTGTATCCTGAGACTTTGCTGAAGTTGCTTATCAGCTTAAGGAGATTATGGGCTGAGACAATGGGGTTTTCTAAATATACAATCATGTCATCTGCAAAGAGGGACAATTTGACTTCTTCTTTCCCTAACTGAATACCCTTGATTTCTTTCTCTTGCCTGATTGCCCTAGCCAGAACTTCCAACACTATGTTGAATAGGAGTGGTGAGAGAGGGCATCCCTGTCTTGTGCCAGTTTTCAAAGGGAATTTTTCCAGTTTTTGCCCATTCAGTATGATATTGGCTGTGGGTTTATCATAAATAGCTCTTATTATTTTGAGGTACGTTCCATCAATACCGAATTTATTGAGCGTTTTTAGCATGAAGGGCTGTTGAATTTTGTCAAAAGCCTTTTCTGCATCTATTGAGATAATCATGTGGTTCTTGTCTTTGGTTCTGTTTATATGCTGGATTATGTTTATTGATTTGCGAATGTTGAACCAGTCTTGCATCCCAGGGATGAAGCCCACTTGATCATGGTGGATATGCTTTTTGATGTGTTGCTGAATCCGGTTTGCCAGTATTTTATTGAGGATTTTTGCATCGATGTTCATCAGGGATATTGGTCTAAAATTCTCTTTTTTTGTTGTGTCTCTGCCAGGCTTTGGTATCAGGATGATGTTGGCCTCATAAAATGAGTTAGGGGGATTCCCTCTTTTTCTATTGATTGGAATAGTTTCAGAAGGAATGGTACCAGCTCCTCCTTGTACCTCTGGTAGAATTCAGCTGTGAATCCATCTGGTCCTGGACTTTTTTTGGTTGGTAGGCTATTAATTATTGCCTCAATTTCAGAGCCTGCTATTGGTCTATTCAGGGATTCCACTTCTTCCTGGTTTAGTCTTGGAAGACTGTAAGTGTCCAGGAAATTATCCATTTCTTCTAGATTTTCCAGTTTATTTGCGTAGAGGTGTTTATAGTATTCTCTGATGGTAGTTTGTATTTCTGTGGGATCGGTGGTGATATCCCCTTTATCATTTTTTATTGCGTCAATTTGATTCTTCTCTCTTTTCTTCTTTATTAGTCTTGCTAGCGGTCTGTCAATTTTGTTGATCTTTTCAAAAAACCAACTCCTGGATTCATTGATTTTTTTGGAGGGTTTTTTGTGTCTCTATCTCCTTCAGTTCTGCTCTGATCTTAGTTATTTCTTGCCTTCTGCTAGCTTTTGAATGTGTTTGCTCTTGCTTCTCTAGTTCTTTTAGTTGTGATGTTAGAGTGTCAATTTTAGATCTTTCCTGCTTTCTCTTGTGGGCATTTATTGCTATAAATTTCCCTCTACACACTGCTTTAAATGTGTCCCAGAGATTCTGGTATGTTGTATCTTTGTTCTCATTGGTTTCAAAGAACATCTTTATTTCTGCCTTCATTTCGTTATGTACCCAGTAGTCATTCAGGAGCAGGTTGTTCAGTTTCCATGTAGTTGAGCGGATTTGATTGAGTTTCTTAGTCCTGAGTTCTAGTTTGATTGCACTGTGGTCTGAGAGACAGTTTGTTATAATTTCTGTTCTTGTACATTTGCTGAGGAGTGCTTTACTTCCAATTATGTGGTCAATTTTGGAATAAGTGTGATGTGGTGCTGAGAAGAATGTATATACTGTTGATTTGGGGTGGAGAGTTCTATAGATGTCTATTAGGTCTGCTTGCTGCAGAGATGAGTTCAATTCTTGGATATCCTTGTTAACTTTCTGTCTCATTGATCTGTCTGATGTTGACAGTGGAGTGTTGAAGTCTCCCATTATTATTTTATGGGAGTCTAAGTCTCTTTGTAGGTCTCTAAGGACTTGCTTTATGAATCTGGGTGCTCCTGTATTTGGTGCATATATATTTAGGATAGTTAGCTCTTCCTGTTGATTTGATCCCTTTACCATTATGTAATGGCCTTCTTTGTCTCTTTTGATCTTTGATGGTTTAAAGTCTGTTTTATCAGAGACTAGTATTGCAACCCCTGCTTTTTTTGTTCTCCATTTGCTTGGTAAATCTTCCCCCAACCCTTTATTTTGAGCCTATGTATGTCTCTGCATGTGAGATGGGTCTCCTGAATACAGCAGACTGATGGATCTTGACTCTTTATCCAGTTTGCCAGTCTGTGTCTTTTAATTGGAGCATTTAGTCCATTTACATTTAAGGTTAATATTGTTATGTGTGAACTTGATCCTGCCATTATGATATTAACTGTTTATTTTGCTCATTAGTTGATGCAGTTTCTTCCTAGCCTCGATGGTCTTTACATTTTGGCATGTTTTTGCAATGGCTGGTACCGGATATTCCTTTCCATGTTTAGTGCTTGCTTCAGGGTCTCTTGTAAGGCAGGCCTAGTGGTGACAAAATCTCTAAGCATTTGCTTATCTGTAAAGGATTTTATTTCTCCTTCACTTATGAAACTTAGTTTGGCTGGATATGAAATTCTGGGTTGAAAATTCTTTTCTTTAAGAATGTTGAATATTGTGGCCAGCCAGTTCTCCCTGCACCATTTATTAAATAGAGAATTATTTCCTCATTGTTTGTTTTTGTCAGGTTGTCAGAATCAGATGGTTGTAGTTGTGCGGTCTTATTTCTGGGTTCTCTATTCTGTTCCGTTGGTCTATGTATCTATTCTTGAACCAGTACCGTGCTGTTTTGATTACTATAGCCTTGTAGTATAGTTTGAAATCAGATAGTGTGATGCCTCCAGCTTTGTTCTTTTTGCTTAGGATTGTCTTGGCTCTGTGGGCTTTTTTTTTTTTTTTTTTGTTCTATATGAATATTAAAATAGTTTTTTCTAATTCTGTGAAGAATGTCAATGGTAGTTTAAGGAGAATAGCATTGAATCTACAAATTACTTTTGGTAATATGGCCATTGTCACGATATTGATTCTTCTTATCCATGAGCATGGAATTTTTTCCGTTTGTTCGTGTCCTCTCTGACTTCTTTGAGCAGTGGTTTGTAGTTCCTCTTGAAGAGGTCCTTCACTTTTCTTGTTAACTGTATTCCTAGGTATTATATTCTTTTTGTGGCAATTGTGAACGGGAGTTCATTCATGATTTGGCTCTCAGTTTGCCTCTTGTTGGTGTATAGGAATGCTAGCCATTTTCGCATGCTGATTTTGTATCCTGAGACTTTGCTGAAGTTGCTTATTGGCTTAAGAAGCTTTTGGGCTGAGAAGATGGGATCATGTCATCTTCAAACAAAGATAGTTTGACTTCTTCTCTTCCTATTCAAATACCTTTCTTTCTTTCTCTTGCCTGATTGCCCTGGCGAGAACTTCCAATACTACGTTGTACAGGTGTGGTGAGAGAAGACATCTTTGTCTTGTGCTGGTTTTCAAGGGGAGTGCTTCCAGCTCTTGGGCAATTTATTTCATCTGCTTGGGCCTTGGCTTTCTTTTTTTTTTTTTTTTTTTTTTTGAGACGGAGTCTCGCTCTGTCGCCCAGCCTGGAGTGCACTGGCCAGATCTCAGCTCACTGCAAGCTCCGCCTCCCGGGTTTACGCCATTCTCCTGCCTCAGCCTCCCGAGTAGCTGGGACTACAGGCGCCCGCCACCTCACCCGGCTAGGCTTTCTTTCTATTAAATAAGAATAATAGTACAATAATTAATTGCTTAATGGCAGGGATACATTTCTAGAAATGTGTCATTAGGTAATTTTGTACAAACGTTATAGAGTGTACTTACACAAACCTAGATAGTGTAGCCTACTACATACTCAGGCTATATAGTATAACCTATTGCTCCTAAGCTATAAACCTGTATAGCAGGTTAGTGTACTGAATACTGTAAGCAATTATAACACAATGGTAAGTATATGTGTATCTACACATAGCTAGACATAGAAAAGGTACAGTAAAAATATGATGTTATGGTCTTTTAGGACCACTGTCACATATGGTCTATTGTCGACCAAAATGTTATTTGGCGCATAATTGTATATACAATCCTAGGATGTGGTTAAATGAGATAACTCATGTCAAGCACTTAGACTAGTGTCTAGCACATATAATACACTTAGTTCTATGTGATTGTAATCAAGTGTCTTCTACATGCAGAGCTCTAGATATAAACCCATGGCGGAATTTAAAAATATGTAATCTACAGTCATTTCAGGGACTGGCTTAATTTCTATAAACCTCATAAATGGCTCCCTGAGACAAGCTGGGTACTATGGCTTAATTTCTATAAACCTCATCAATGGCTCCCTGAGACAATCTGGGTACTAACACTAACATGGGAGGCACTTTGCTCTATATCTGGCATAGGGGCTCAAGACTATCATTCTGACTGCAGATGTGGCATATTCTCCTTGACCTCGTCCAACTTCTCCAAATTTCTGAGCTTCAATAACTTCTAGAGTTTCTGTCTTGTTTTCTCCTGTCTTTATTTCTTTTCCAGGACTCTGATGCTTCTGGAGCCTGCATCTGTCACCGGCAGATCCCCTTCCTATAACGTGATACCTGGCGTCCTGTTCATAAAACCCAGGCCCCGCTGGAGCCATTCTTATCCTCTGGTGCTGACCACCTATTCATATTACCTTTATCTGGAAGGCTCATCACCATGTTCTCCCTGCCTGACTTCTTAACCCCCTGTTACACTGCCTGCCTGACTGGACTGCTGCTACCTCTTTCCTGCATGGTTACCAAGCTCTGCTGGCACATTTAGAGTATAGCTGGGTCAGCCTCCTATTACTTATCCTACCCTATTTTGTGTAATAAGTTTCTCAGTCTGAGTCTCTCTTCTCAATTTTGTTTTGCCATCACCCAAACTCGTGTTTAGGGCATCCCTGCTTACAAGAAACTGCAATGTCTTGGGGGAGATAATGCATATCCTTAGATGACAATTAAAGAAGATCAAAAGTCAGGAGTAACTTGAAATATCGGTAAAAAGTGCCTGCTTATAAAACCTTAAAGAGTAAACAGGAATTAGACAGGGGAAAGATAATGCTTTTGTTTGGTGAAATCTATACTCACACTCCAGGAAAGAGGTAGACTAACAGCTCGTTGGACAACAAGCAAATTGTGTCTCCACATGGTGCCCATCATAGGATTCTTAACTCTCTCCCAGATTCTATTAGGAATGGAGGAATCCTTCCATTAACACCAGAGTATGTAACTAAGGGTGAAGAAAAGACTCCAACTTTCCACTGCAAAACCTTCTGTGACTTGGACTCCATCTCATGGAGAATACCTTTGTGTGCCACGCAAGGAGTTATAATGGGGCTGACCAAATTCTTAGTCAAACCTTATAGTCTGACATGGACAAAAATGGTATAGATAGTTATTGAGGATGGAAAAGAATAAAGACACTGAGCTGGAAAAGAAAAGGCAACTTACTGCTGTTTTAACTGTTTTATATTGTCTTCATGATATTATGGTAGTTCAATCAAAGTTAGGTATATGTCTTTCTTTTTAAGGAATTAAATAAAAGAATCAATAATTATGGCTATAATCATTCAACTAAGTCTACTTACGTACACATGATTGGAAATGTTTATTACTGTTTCTCTCCTTGGAAAAATGTATTGGAGGAAAAAGAAGTTTCTTCTTCGAGATTGTCCGTTGAAGGCAAGAGGCGTGAATGCTCTCTTTCAGTCAGGGTCTGGCAGTTTTGTTTGCCCGATATAGAAAAACGCGTTTAAGAGTTTTAGTGTTAGACAGATCTAAGTTTGTACCTTTCCACCATTTTTAGCAGAAGGATCTTTCTCTCACTGAACTTCATCTGTAAAATGGAAATAATGATATCAAACTCAGAATGTTTCCATGAAGATTAAATTATGAATTCCATTATCAAGGGTCTGACAGAGTGAGTAATACACATACGGACATAATCAATGAATTCTCAGCTGTTCTTGTTAATTAGGGGAGGTAATATAGAAGCAGGTGTGCCCTGGGAAGAATGCTTTATAGCTGGCCTTGTTTGACCATAACCTAGTGAAGCCTTCTTTCTTAGCAACGAACTCCCAGAGCACTGGCTCATTTTGGTAACCTCCTTTTTTTTCCACATTTTTTTCTTCCTTTTTTTTTTTTTTTTTTTTTTTGCCTTTTGCTTCTAGATATACAAAGGTCATTCTTATCTATATAAATAACCTATTTTTCTTTATATCAAAGATGCCAAAAACCTGTGTTCACTTAATTTCTTTTTCAAATGTCATCTTGCTAATTTCTTCCTGAACACATGGAGGAACTATCATTCTATTATTGCCATAATAAAATGCAAAGTTTCCTTGCCTTCGCCTTGCAGGACTTCTCTCAGTTTTTTTTTTGTTTGTTTTTGTTTTTTTGTTTGTTTGTTTGTTTGTTTTGGTTTTGGTTTTGGTTCTGTCATTAGTACTATTATTCTCTTACTCGTTTGTGGTCAATTTATCCTTTTATTCATTTATTTTCTTCTCATTTCTTCATTCATTAACTCAACAAATATGTATCGTATATACCATATCAAACCTGAGTTGACACGGGGGAGCTAGCATGTATCCCAATAAGAGAGGAAGAATAGGATAATATTTAAGAATGAATGTTTTCAAGTCAGAGGACGACCTCTGTTTGAACTTTGACTCCGTTGTGTTTCCTGACCATGAGCAAATCACTTCAAGTTCCCTAGACTTCAGTTTCTCATGTGTAAAATGGGGATAATATCAGTTTCTATTTTCCAAGGATATTGTAAAAAGTAAACAAGATAATTAATGAAGGCAAATTTCTTAGTACACTGCCTGACATGTAATAAGAATACGCAGTCAATAAGTGTTAGATTTGATGATGGTGATGATGATGACGATTATCTTTAACTATTTGGTTCTTCATGGAACTTAGACTTTAGTAGAGACATCACGTAAGTTTTCATGGAGCTATTGAAGGTTTTTAAGTAGATTAATGACTAGGTTGTGATGACCTTTGATGCCTCCTTTTTCACATTTCCCCATCTACAACTAGACCCTACAACTAGTTGGGTTGTCCTTGATTCATCTCATAGATCAATCCTTTCTTCTCCAATACCACTGAGAATCCCCCCATTCATCTAATGTGTAATTTTTAATTGCAGTGTTATCTAATTATCAAATGTAATTAAACTAGACTCCTTCCTAAGTGAAGGGTGGTCTCCTTGGGCATCATTCTGCATTTAAGAGGCTGAGCTGGTCTATGATGGTGATCTGCTTTGACTGTTTCCCCACCCAAATCTCATTTTGAATTGTAGTTTCCATAACCCCTACATGTTGTGGGGAGGAACTAGGTGGAGATAATTGAATCATGGGAACAGTTTTTTCCATCCTGTTCTTGTGATAGTGAGTTAGTTCTCATGAGATCTGATGGTTTTATAAGGGGCTTCTCCCTTCACTTGGCTCTCATTCTTCTCCTTCCTGACATCACATGAGGAAGGACATGTTTCTTTCCCCTTCCACCGTGACTGTAAATTTCCTAAGGCCTACCCAGACATGCTGAACTGTGAGTCAATTAAAGCTCTTTCCTCTATAAATTTCCTAGTCTCAGTTATGTCATTATTAGCCGTGTGAGAATAGACTAAGGCAGATGGCATAATCACATCTCTGACCAAGGCTGTTTTCAATGATTCAGACACTGACTTGTTGAATTCTCATATTGGTATCACCTCACTGCTATTCTTTCTATCTGTTTGTCAATTTAGAGATGTCCATCGAGCTGAGATTTTATGAATATCACTAAAAAGATGAATCTATTAATGAGGGAATATCCTTCAAATTTGCCTCCAACTTCTTTAAAAGGAACTCTACTACTGAGATGGTAAATAGATTTCATCACACATGCTGTCTGTATCAGTTCACTCTTGCTGTGTAACATAAACTTAGTGATCATTATGTCTTGTGGGTCTACTGTCTGGCTGAAAGATTCTGCTGATCTAGGATAGGCTCAGCTCATTTTGCCATCTTGGGCATCTGCAGTTAGCTGGCAAGTTGACTGGGGATGGTTTAGTCTAGTATAGGTTCAGCTAGAACAACTTGGCTCTCTTCTACGTGTCTTTCATTCCCTTCAGCAGGCTAGCCTGGTAGGTTCTCATGGTAGCGGCAGGAATCAAAGACAAAAGGCAGAAATGCACAAGCAAATTTTCAAGCCTCTGCTGGTTTCAAGTTTTTCTCACTCATCCAAACAGTCACTTGGTTAAGCCTAGAGTTTGAGTGTGACAGTAGTACCAAAGGGGAAAGATATAGCAGTTATGAAAACCTGGGTCTCCTAATTCGCTCAATCTGCCATATTCTGCCTTCTGAGCACGATTACTAACATGCTTCCCCTTGTGAAATATATTCCTCCTATCCCAGGACCTTCCAAAATCTCTTCAAGTTGGGGCATCCTACTTGAAGTCCAGGGCATTGTGATCTATATTAGGTTCATTACATGCTCCTCTTGATCAAAAAAGTTAAGTTCTGGCAAAAAACATAACAAAATTTGCTGGCAAAAATTTGCTCTAAACATACTCAACATAGAATGGCGAAATGAGGACAGAATAACTTATATAAGTATTCTCATTTAGAAAGGAGATGAATTGAAACTACATAGCAGTCACTGGTCCATGGAAACTCTGAACTCTTTCTGGGCAGATGATTTCCATTTCCCCTACTCTGGAGCTGGGAAATGTTATTTGATTCATTCTGCTTTCTGGGGATGCTCCTCAGTTCATTGTTTTCCATGGCTGTTGGCATGTGTCTTCCACTTTTCTTGCCCACTTCAGAAAAGAATATTGGAAGATTTTCCTGCTTCCTGCCTATAGAAAATTAGGAGCAGAGAGGTCTTTCTACAAGTGTGAGACACCTCTATAGAGTCTCAATTCTTTTTTCCTCCAGGCTGGCAAAATGTTGCCCATCTAGATGAATTAAAAATATTCTGAATTCCTATGAATATGGTTGGATTCTACTTCATGAGATAAAAGTCACACCTTTACTATTATTCTAATCTCTTTTGTATAGTAGAGAAGCTCTACTAGACTTTGCCTGAATTCCTTCACAGATCTTCAAAAAAGATCTTATAGCCATGCCTGTGATTTTATCTTTGTCCCCAAGCTTAAATTTGTTTTGAGAGTTATATTGCTCCCTAGAGGGGCTAGAGATGAAAAATAGTTTTATGTCCCTCCCAGAAAATCATGAACTCCATATTTTCTCTATGTTCTCCTTGTAGAATAGCTAGTCTTTTCTTTAGAATATCTCTTTCTTGTAGTAGTGTATCAAATACAGTCAATAAGAGCCAGCTGGCACTTTCAACATCCTGCATGGAAATCTCATTGCTTAAATCCAAAAGTTCATTAGTACATTTAAAATTGTCTTAGTTATAACAGGTGGCAGTCTTAACAGTGGTTTCACCGTTATATGAAATGGATCGCCATTTCTCCAGTCTCCTTTAACAGCTTCCTCACCATTATTCTAGCTTCTGCCAACTTTTCTGACCCAAAGCCAATGTCACATCTTTTAAGTTTTAGTTATGACCGAACCAAAGTGCAATACCAAATTCTTTATCAGTTTGCTCTTGTGCATTATAAACCACTCCAAAACTTAGTGGCTTAAAATAACAACTGTATATTATTTTTCACAAGTCTATGGATTTATAGAAGATTTTGCAGATCTGAGCTAAGCCAAATGCATCAGTGCTCATGCATCTGTGGTCAGCTGGCAGATCCACTAGCAAAACTAATCCAAGGTCGCCTTGGTTGGGAAATTTCAGCCCTCCTCCACATATCTCTGACACTGAGTTTTTGTGTGTGTGTGTGTGTGTGTTTTTTCTTTTTTTGAATACTGTTTTTAAATGTTCAGAGGCTGTATATAGGCTCAGCAGAAAAGGCTACTCTGTTAATTAGTGATTTGGGCCATGGGCAAGGGAGATAGAAAAAGGAGCACATATGCCATGTGCTCACTATTTCTCTCTTGTTTCCTAGGTTTTCAAGGGTAGAAATCAGAGATCTCATTTATATATGCTCAGTGTGATAGTTAATACTGAGTGTCAATTTGATTGGATTGAAGAATGCAAAGTATTGTTCCTGGGTGTGTCTGTGGGGATGTCGTCAAAAGAGAATAACATTTGAGTCAATGGACTGGGAGAGGCAGACCCACCTTCAATCTGGGTGGGCACCATCTAATCAGCTGCCAGCATGGCTAGAATAAAGCAGACAGAAGAAGGAGGGTGAAGCTGACTTGCGGAGTCTTCCAGCCTTCATCTTTCTCCCATGCTGGATGCTTCCTGCCCTTGAACATCGGACTCCAAGTTCTTCAGCTTTTGGACCCTTGGACTTAACACCAGTGGTTTGCCAGGAGGTTCCAGGCCTTCGGCCACAGACTGAGGGCTACACTATCAGCTTCCCTACTTTTGAGGTTTGAGGACTCAGGCTGAGCCACTACTGGTTTCCTTGCTCCTCATCTTGCAGATGGCCTATTGTGGGACTTCACCTTGTGATCGTGGGAGTCGATTCTCCTTAATAAACTCTCTTTCATATATACATATATCCTATTAGTTCTTTCCCTCTAGAAAACCCTAATACACTCACCTAGTATGATGCCTGACAAATATTAGGTGCTTAATAAATATTTTGCATAAATAATTGAATAAATAAATAGAAAAGGAAGATGCACATATAGGGATGCAACATAGACCAAATTTTTAGCCAGGTATCCTTCAACTGGTCAGATGTTTTTCTCCTCAGTTTTTAAACACACCATATACAGCACTCAGCTTGTTATACTTTCTCAAATATTTAGATGGGCATACTTGCTTTTGCCCTTGTGATTTCAGCAGATGAATATGCTGTTTTCATACCTGAATGTCAAAATTTGCCTCAGTTTATGACTTTGCTTAAGTCTCTCCTTTCCAGTCAACCTGAGTCAGAAGCAATCTCATTTTTTACTTGGTCATTTTTTTTGCCTAGTACTAGAATGAATCATTTCTATCTGGGTCTCTGACATCCCAGCTAGATTGAAAACTGCTAGAGGACATGGTTTACACATCATTTGTCTAAACATTCTTCACAGTACCCAGCCCAGTTTCTTCCAAATGATGTGTTTAGTTACATTTGTTGAATGAATGCGTGAATAAGTGAAACAAATTTCTACCAAACAAGGGTGGAGACTTTGTCTATCTTGTTTATCCTTAGCTGTTAGTTCAGTGCTTGGTACATGGTAGGTGCTCAATAAATATTTACTGAATAAGAAAATGAATCATTGAATAACTAAATGAATTAATGAACAAAGTGGGGGGAAAAGCAAATTCAGACTTATTATTCCTATTTTAAGAAGTTACACTTCACATTATATTAGAAAATAATTTCATGATTGATTTTAATGGTAATTCCTTAGAACAGCCCAGGAACTCAATTCTATTATTATCCTTGTTTTCATTCTTGCTCAAAGACCTTTTCCCAGGCAGTGAGAAAGAGAAATTGTGCACTATTCTCTCCAGGAGCTTCGTTTATAAAGTGAACTATTTCAGAGTTTATAACAAGGCATATGGGCTGTTAGAGTCTTTTCAGGCCACGTAGGACTGGGCTTGTCCTTGTAGGCAGAAACGGCCAGTGCCTGTGTCCTATATCTGGTTGTCTAGTAGATCTTAGTCCTTCCTTTGGTCCCAAATATTTTCTCTCTTGCTGGGACATATTCCCTGTGCTTGAGAGACTTAGCGTTCAGTGAAGTGGTTGTCAGACTTTAAATCATCTGACTGAATCCCACTTCCCACCCTGTGAACATTCAAGTTTAGTTGGCCTGGGGCCGAGTCCCAGGAAACTATTTTATCAACCACCCCACTCCCAAGATTTTGATATTGGTGGTTCATAGACCATACTTTTTTTTTTTCTTTTTTCTTTTTTCTTTTTTTTGGAGACAGAGTCTCGCTCTATTGCACCGACGGGAGTGCAGTAGCACGAACTCAGCTCACTGCAAGCTCTGCCTCCCAGGTTCAAGCAATCCTCCTGCCTCATCCTGCCGAGTAGCTGGGATTACAGGTGCATGCCATCATGCCCGGCTAATTTTTGTATTTTAGTAGAGACGGGGTTTCACCATGTTGGCCAGGATGGTCTCGAACCCCTGACTTCAGGTGATCCGCCCACCTCGGCCTCCCAAAGTGCTGGGATTACAGATGTGAGTCACCATGCCCGGCCAGACCACATTTTTGAAAACATTAATTGTGTGTGTGTGAGAAGAATGCAAAAAAAAAAAAAAGTGCTATAAGTGCTGTGATGGATGTCTGTGCAAGATCCAGCAGAGACAAAAGAAAAGTAGAAGCTGTTACCCTTTGCTAGAGATCTCTGGATTTGCGTTCAGTCTTAAATGAGCATTTTCCCTTTTGCAATAACTTGTAACAATTTTAGAATCCATAGAGGGAACAATTGAAGTCCTAAAGGTACTAGGATATGTGTGGAGGTTGACAATTTTGTTACGGCTACTTCTTTCCTAGAAAAATCCCAGGAGGGTGCCCATTGTCTGTTATATAGTTCTGAGAATATCTCCACTAACCTTCCTGCTAGCAAAAGAATAATAAACGCTCACTATGCTGAGCATGTACCCAGGATGAAGACAGCAGAAATGAAAGGGTTACGCAGGACAAATGTGCTTCATGAGATCTCAAGAAAATTCTGTTTCCAAGTCAAGCAGTCAATGCAATTTAGAATAACCAAATTTTATCTATTGAGTATCATGTCTCATCATGTACCTAAACTTGGACTTATGGTGCAGTTTCACTTAGAGCTCTATATTTGTCTTCCCTCATTATCCCTGTGGGTGGGCCCAGTGCGGGGTGGGGAAAAAAAGGTACTCTGTGAGTACTAAATAATCCTAACATCACATAGCCTTGAGTCACTGGAGATGTGTTTTATAAGCCCTGCTAAGTTTGATCTCTTTCACTCCTACTGCAATTATCTGTTGGAATTTTATAGGACTGTAGACATACCAAGGGGAGGGATTTAATTGTTAAGTACTTTCAGCCTAATTGGTTCTCAATTGGAGAAGATGCCTTGGGTCTGGAAACTTGCCACATGTTAGCAGAGTGTGTAGGTTCATTGCTCACCTGTGGAGTTGACAGATACAAGAGAATGCTCTGACTTGGCATCAATTTTGGCATTTAGTTGGCTTAACTGTCTTCAAGGCTGCTCCTAGGGCTTTTTATTTGTCAGCTGTTTCTGTGTTGGGTGGACATGGAGGCTTTTACCAAGTCTCTTAGCTACCTTGGCTAAGACCCTGACTGTGGCAATTTGCATGAGGCAGGAGGGAGTATGACTGTATTGGTGGTCCCCATAGAAAGCTATGACTGGGGAACTGATCGATGTCGTTTTCAGCATATATTTTGTTGTATCTTCTTGCATGCCCAATTAAACCAGTGAACAAGTTATTTGTATTACTAAATATGGAGGGAACTAAGACCTAGAGGAGAAATGGTTAAGTAGTTGTACATCTATATGATATCTAGTGCACAATAATTACAATAATGACTTTGAATATTATTTAATAATATAAAAATTGCTTACTATGAATTATTAAGTAGTAATATCTATGGCATTTAACTTTTTGCCACAAAAGAAAAAAATTCTGAGTGGCATTTTTGTCAGGAAAAAAAGTAAAATAAATCTCATAAATCTTTATATAAATTAAGTTTAAAGATTCTGGATTCAGACTGGGCCTTGTTTTAAAAGCCTGGGTAACTTTCTCAAAGTCACCTAATCGCTGCATGATTTGAAAAAGCTGATTAACATTATTAAGACTATTTTTAAATTTATAAAATGGAAATAATGTTCATAGCACTTACTCCATAGACTTATTTCAACTATTTAAAGTGCTTATCTATCTAAAGTGCTCAATTCATTGCCTGGTACACAATAAAAGGTTGATAAATGTCATTATACGTGCACACATAAATGCAAACACACACATAAATACACACACAGACATTCTTTTATATGTCTCGTTGAAACATTTTCTGTCTTGATAATCAATTTTTCTTTCTCCTGCAGCCCTCTGCCATTAATGCTAAGCAATGAGGGGAGGAAAGTTACCATCAAGAATTGCACTGTCCAGTCCCATAGCCACTACCCATAGGTGGCCACTGGGCACTTGAAATATGGCCAGCCCAAACTGAGATGTACTATTAAGTATAAAATTAACATTGGATTTTGAAAACTATAGAAACAATTTTTTTTGAGGGGGTGGCGGTGGCACAGGAGGCATTCTGGTTGGCTTTTACTGATGACACTACTTTTTTTTTTGTAGTTGTAGGGTTTATATAATAATGTGGTACATTAACAAAAATTTTATTGAACAGTATGAAAAACGTAGAAAATGTCTACTTTTTTTTTTTCCTGCAACCTTTGCCTCCCGAGTTGAAGCAATCCTCCTGTCTCAGCCTCCTGAGTAGCTAATTTTTGTATTTTTTTAAGTAGAGATGGGGTTTCACCATGTTGGCCAGACTGGTCTTGATATTCTGATAGATTAGGTTAAATATGTTATTAAACAATAAATTAATCACAATTTTTTGGGAAAGGCAAAGACACAAACCCTGTATGACAACATTGAATGGAATATTCTTCCCAACGTAATTATGTTTGAAGCCACTCTAGTACTTCTCTTCTGTTTCCTACTCCTGAATTTTCAGTTGTAACTTCCTGATGTTTCTGTTTGGATTCTACTGTCACCTTAAACTGATAATATCCTAAAATGTATTTTTATTTTCTTCACAACTGTATTCTATTTCTGATTTTCCTATTTCAGTTCTGTTCTCACTGTCCTTATGACCTCACTTCAATTTCCTGAATGACAGCAATAGATTTTCATCTGGGGCCTCTCCTATGACTTGATTCCATTTGTATTCATTTTGCTCACCAAATCCAAACTAATCTTGCTAAAACATCACTTATTTTAAAAAAGTGGAAAAGCTTCAGTGGCAGTCATTTTTCCATAAGATAAAACCCATGACATTTAGCTTGGTACTTGGGGCCCTTCCAATCAACCCAGATTATCACTCTGGTCTTCTCTCTAATTTCTTAGTCTAGGTTTTCATTCTAGAAAATACTAATTACTCTCTAGCCTTCAAACATAACTTATGGAGATGATAGAAATGTTCCAAAATGCTTTTTACACAGGAAAAGAAATAGATTTTTACCGGTTGAGTGTAGGAAGAAGAGATTTCAATTGTGGACATATGGAAGTTGATATGCCTTTTAGATAAGTTAAAATTTTCTTTTCAACCAACTTACCTGAGGAAGACAAGATGTTATTGTTATAATGGGTTTGAGAAAGGGGAAGAGGCATAGAAAAAGAAGACTGGAGAGTCATTGGACAGTTCCTCAAGTTACAAGATTCTGATTACACTCCAAAATGCACTGACTATAGAAAGATGATGTTTCAGGTTTAGAGTTATTTGGGATTTTGCTCTGGGCTATTTTTCCAGGAAGGAAGGAGGTTTTGATGTCTACCTTCAAAGGGCATATTTCCTGAAGGGTGATGGGGATGAATGGAAATGCCTATGGCCTCAAATTGAATTATTTCTGAGGCCTTGCACTTGTGAAACTCTTCATGGTTTCTAAATAGTTTTTTTTTTTCCCTGATCACTAGCTCATGGAATTATCTCAAGACCATGAGTGACATATGATGGACAATATTATTGCCATTTTGGAGAACACATATATACAGAATTTAGCCGACTTTTTCAATAACACAAAGCTACATTTTGATATTACCTTCCAATGCTGATTTCAGTGTTCTATATATTGTGTTACATTGGAAAATGCAAAAATCACTCCTTGCCTGAACTGTCCAGTCTTGACCTGTGAAGTAGATGTTTCCTGGTTTATCTTTAAGAATTAGCTTTTCACTTGCAGAGGTGAGTTTCCCCTGGGAAATCCATGGCAAAGTTTTCATTATGTACACTATTCAAATATTATTTACATTGGTTTTTGGTTGAGGGGAAAAAATAATATCCTGCTAATTCTTACCTTTACAATTCAAAGAAGTTTGACATATGCAGTAATCCAACCTCCATTTCTAAATGTTTATTTTTTATTATAAAAGTAATGAATGTTCATTATAGTAATATTGGAAAAGGCAGAAATATGAAAAATATAATTTATTTTTATTTTTATTGAACTATGATTTGCATACAGTGAAATGCACTGATCTTAAATGTAAAGTTTGATGAGTTTCGAAAAATGTTCACACCTGTGTAACCCATATGCTAGTCAAGATGCAGAACGTTGCCATCACCCTGACATCAGTTTTCTATCTGTCTGAATCCTGCCTTTCTCACTCCAGGCAACCTCTGTTCTTATTTTTATTAGGAAAGTAGAATTTTAAAAAGTACTGAAGTCCCACCACTCGACAATCAATCACTGTTAACCTAGCAGCATCTTTTGACATCACTGATTATTCCCTTTGTAATTCCGTACCTTGGCTTGGCTTCTGAGGCACAGCCTTCTCTCATTATTCTGCTCACCCTCCTGGCTGCTACTTCTCTGGGTCCTTTGCTGTGTTCTCCCTATCTTCTCACCTCTAATTGAACAGGGTCAGCATTTGGCCCTTTTCTGTTTCCTATCTGTACGCTCTTCATAGTAATATCATCAAGTCAGACGGCTTTCAGTGCTATCTCCAAGTAGACAGTTCCCAAGTTTCTACCCATAACTCTCATATCTCCCTTGAACTTGAGTACTATATCCAAGAGCTTCCTCACATTCTCACATGAATGTCTAACCGACCAGACCTCTAAGACAACACACTCCAAATCTAAGCCGTGATGTTTACACCCCAAACCTGCTCCTCAAAGTCCTCATCTCAGAAAATGAGATTTCCAGTTGGAAAAAAAGTATGATGGTATTCTTGACTCCACTCTTTCTTTCATAACATGTGACAAACCCATTAGGAAATCCTGTCCACTCCACTTCAGAGTGTGTAGAGAATCTGACAGATTCTTAGTGATTCCCACACTAACATTTGAATCCAATCCACCTTCATCATTGTTCCTCTCGACTAATGTAGTAGTTTTATAAGTGGTTGACCTGCCACCCTGTAATTTATTTTCCATGCAGCAGGTAGACACAGTCTTTTAAAATATTAAAGGTTCTCCAAAGTTATAATTATTCTTTATATTTAATTTTACATTTTGCTTTTTTTTCACTCAATTCCATGTCATTTCAATTTTTCATGTCATTACAAACTATAAACATAATTTTCAATGGCTGAATTATTATATGGGGAGATACACCATGATTTGTTTATACAACTCATTATCATTGGACATTTTGACTATTCCTTTAACTATTGTTAATAATAGTGTAAAGAATATCTTAGTTCACAAAGTTGCTCAACCCTTATGGCTATAATACGGGATCCATAGCCAGGAATTGCTGGGTTAAAGGGTATAGACATTTGGAGGCTGTAGCTACATACTGTTGAGTTGCTTTTCAAATGGAATGGATCAGTGTATACTCCCACTAGTAGTACTAACAACAAAATCATTTATATTTTTTCCCTAAATAGATTGAATTTTATTTACAACTTTATAGAAAATATAACTAAAAGATTAATCCAACATGGCTTATTATTTATTGGAATTTAACAAAATATATTACATATATTAATTTAGAGTCCATTTGCTATTATTAATTATAAGTTAGTGCAAATAGTACTACTCAACTGTATGCCACAGAATTAGGATGCCATATAGTAAAGTTGCTGAGGTTTGGAAACATAAAGACCTGGGTTTGATTAATGGCTTAATCACTTAGTAGCCATGAATTTGATCTAATTACTTACCATTTTTGAGCCTCCATGTTTTCACCTATGAAATAGGGATAATAAAAGCTGCTTTGCAGAAATGTTGCAAAGATTAAGTGAGATAATGTTCATAAATCACTTAACATGAGGGTGGCTCTCATAAATAATAGTTTCTATCCTCCCTTCCAAAGTCATCTCCGGTCCTAGGTTTACATTCTCACCCTAGCCTACATGGAAATAAACTGTAAGCAAGTCATTTCTCCTTGGCTTTCTGAACTCCTGTGAATGTAAGAGTTTCTTATTTTGCTTTCTTCAGTGCAAGATAAACAGTGTCATTTCAGGATGTGAACAGCATCAGGTGGGGCTTGGTGTATGAGGACTGGGACCGAAGAGCTGGCTGGAGTCCTGACCCTGAGAGGATGGGGTTAGAGAGGGGAAGGGGCAAACAGGAGAGACAAGCTGAGGAGCAGAACTGTGACAGCTCCAGAGATGAGGATGAAGTGGAGCAGGAGTCTGAGGCTGGCTAAGATGAATGCTATTCCTAGTGGTGAGGTACAGATGAGAAGGCAGGAATCCTGGAGCAACACACCTAAGTCAGCGTACCAACATTAACGTCCACTTTTTTTTTTTTTTTTGATTCACGTAGTCTGTTTTTACAACCTGCACCATTTATCATTACTTGAGACTGCCTCATCCTCATCCTGCTCTCTCTTCCTCCCATATTCAAGCAGTTTTCAACATAACCCTCAGCTGCCACATCCTAGATGTCCTTTTGTTTTTCCATTCCCATCGCCATTCTTTGTGGCCCCAATTACTTTGACCTTCTGCAGCACCCTGCCTTACAACTCCTCCAGCTTAGCAGTCCTCCAGTCCATCCTCCGTATCATGGCTGGAGTGGTTTTCAGAAACATTGGATCTCATCACTCCCTGGAGATAGTCTATCATAGTGTCAGGGGGGATTATAAGGACATGGTGGCAACTGAATGGAAATGATGATGTAGGAGGTGAAACGACCAAACCCTCCTTCCATCCTTCGCTTTAGCTCAGGCAGCTTCCATGTAGAAGGCTCTTTGGCTTGAAATATTGATGATGTTTTCCTTGGTTGGGAATTTGGTTTTATTGGAGATCTTGATTCTGATTCAGAGCCTGTCGCCACTTATTTTTTCAGTTGATGTTTATTCCTCAACTGTTTTTGCATCTGTTTACACAGTTCAGACATCCAGCCACTCTCCATTCTGACCTGAGAACACAGAGCCAGGGATTCCTGCTGGGTCTACTGTGCTTTTGGCACAGGGTTAAAGTCTTGAGCTATTTCTCCTAATGGTTTTCTGTTGTTTTTGCTTTTGTTGTTGTTGTTTTACACTTTATGTTCTAGGCTACATGTGCACAACGTGCAGGTTTGTTACATATGTATACATGTGCCATGGTTGTGTGCTGCACCTATTAACTCATCACTTATATTAGGTATATCTCCTAATGCTATCCCTCCCTCCTCCCCTCGCCCCACAACAGGCCCCAGTGTGTGATGTTCCCCTTCCTGTGTCCAGGTGATCTCATTGTTCAATTCCCACCTATGATTGAGAACATGTGGTGTTTGGTTTTCTGTTCTTGCGATAGTGTGCTGAGAATGATGGTTTCCAGCTGCATCCATGTCCCTACAAAGGACATAAACTCATCCTTTTTAATGGCTGCATAGTATTCCATGGTGTATATGTGCCACATTTTCTTAATCCAGTCTGTCATTGATGGACATTTGGGTTGGTTCCAAGTCTTTGCTATTGTGAATAGTGCCGCAGTAAACATACGTGTGCATGTGTCTTTATAGCAGCATGATTTATAATCCTTTGGGTATATCCCCAGTAATGGGATGGCTGGGTCAAATGGTATTTCTAGTTCTAGATCCTTGAGGAATTGCCACACTGTTTTCCACAATGGTCGAACTAGTTTACAGTCCCACCAACAGTGTAAAAGTGTTCCTATTTCTCCACATCCAGAAGACATTTATGCAGCCAACAGACACATGAAAAAATGTTCATCATCACTAGCCATCAGAGAAATGCAAATCAAAACCACAATGAGATACCATCTCACACCAGTTAGAATGGCAATCATTAAAAAACAACGTCCACTTTTAAAAACTCTTTATTTTGAAATCATTTCCAATGTGTAGAAAACTTGTAAGAATAGTGCAAAGAACTTCCATAGACCCTTTTTCAGATTAACCAGTTTTAAACATTTTGTCATATTTGTCTCATCTCTGTATATGTGTGTGTGTGTTTACTACTTAGTGCCTTAGTGTCTTTTTGAAGAAGAAAGATTTTCTCCTATATAAACACAGTATAGTTATCAAATTCAGGAAAATGGACATTAATACAACACTTTAATCTATAGTCCACATTCTAATTTTATTAATTGTTTCAATAATGCCTTCTATAACATTTTGTAATCCAGTCTTGGATTGTGCAGGGTATTTAGTGTTCATGTCCCTTTAGTCTCCTTTAAACAGGAATATGTCTTGTCCTTACTTGGTTTTACTTGATATTGACATTTTTGAAGATTATAAACCAGTTATTATATTTCTTTTTTTTTTTCTTTTGAGACAGGGTCTTGCTCTGTCACTCAGGCTGGAGTGCAGTGGCATGATCGCGACTCATTGCAGCCTCAACCTCCTGGGCTCAAGCAGTCCTCCCACTTAAGCCTCTCAAGTAGCTGGAACTACCGGCATGTGCCACCATGCTTGGCTAATTTTTTGTATTTTTTGTGGAGATGAGATTTTGCCATGTTGCCCAGGCTGGTCTCAAACTCCTGGGCTCAAACAATCTTCCTGCCTGGGCTCCCAAAGTGCTGGGACTATAGGCTTTAGCCACCATGCCTAGCCTGGCCTGTTATTTTATATTATGTCCCTGAATTTGGATTTTGCAAAGCTCGTGTTTTAAATCTGCTTTTGAATAACATGTCTCTTGCAAGAGATTGCAATTAGACTCTCTGTCCAGATTGAGCTGGGCTCAAGAATTCTTGATATAGCAGGATGTGTGGAGCATCTGTAACCACTGGACATAAAGCAGCTAGTGAATGCAAGGGGTGAAGGCCGTAGGGTGGGGTGGAGACCCTTGTGCCTGAGCTGGGGTGTAAGCTCCCGTCAGTGGACTGGCAGGATCTTTGAGAGGTCACCAAGGTTATCTGCTTGGACTTCAGCAGAAATGAACATTTCTACTCTTCTAGATGTGCCAGTCTATTTTTAAAGCCCTCCAGGGAAAGTAATTCTGTGTGTAGCTTCCACACTGGTGCTCTCGCCTTTGCTGTGTGAAGTTTTCTCTGTTGATCACTAACTTCCTCAAGGAGCAGATCTTACACGATTTTCTCATCCTGTTCTCTGGAAGGGCTGTCTGTGAGGCATGAGCCCTTCGTTCTGTATAAAGAATTGTATTTTATCACTCGCCCTCAGGTTTCTTTAGGTTAGGCTAAAGAAAAAAACCTTACACATACAGGGTAAAGTATTGTTACCTGTGTACTAACAACAATATATTGTCATATCAGTAATTACACATCATCATAAGTAACTCATTTCATTTTAGCATTGGATTTGTTTTCCATAGACCTGACTACCAAGGGGATATGTTATAACATTTTTCTAGTCATCTTTTTTCTTTTTTATTATAAAATAATGAATGTTTATTATAAAGTACAAATTCAAACATTATAGATGAGTTAAAGAAAAGAAGAAAATTCCTTCTCCTTTCTTCTTCCATACTCCTAATCACTTTCCCCAAACTGAACCACTATTTATAGTTTTTATGTCTGCAATTCCAGATATTTTTCTATAGAAATACAAGAATACATACACACATATATATACACACACAGAAACACACACACTATAAAAATTAAAATGGGATCATATATATGTATTTAAATTTGATGATGTTTTCTGAGTTTAAAAATAATATACGTGCTCTGTGGAAAATGTAAAAAGAGCACAAAAGAGATTATTTAAAAAACACCCATAATTCCACCACTCACCTCTTTAGTGTTTGGGTATTTTCTTAGACTTCTTTTTAATACATGTGTATTACCACTTAGTTTCTTTAATGTTATTCTCTTCCTGGATTAACTTTGAGCGTCTTAGGCTGTTTAATGTTTTTCTTCTTAGTTTGGGACCCAACTGAATGAAATTCTCTGATGAGATTAGGTTATGAAAGGCAGTAGAGAAACAACAGACTGGCAGAGTCAAGAGACCAGGCATGCAGAAGCATTTCCAGGAAGCAACAGATGTCCTAAAAGGGAACACAGCATCTATTACCTATAAACCACTCAATGAACAGGTCTTCTGATAGCATTAAGACAATGTCTTCTATGTCTAAGGCCAGATTCCTCATTTGTTACTAAGTCATCACTGTGGGGAGTCCTGGTAATAAGGTATTGAATAACAAAAACATGAACCTTGACCTCCTTTTTTATTTCACAGTTTAGTGGGTTTTTCTTTTTTTGTGCCACAGAAACCAATGGCTGAATCTCATTATTTTGTGGTCTACCTTGATTTTGAGACTTTATTTCTTCTCTTGTTTTACATTGTGAGTCTTCGGATGCAAAACTTACCATGAATAATTTTTCAAATCATTTCTTCTTGATGCATTCAAAACTTTACGGAATGGCTGTTATGTACTGTCTTGCTGAAAAATTGTTCAGATTCAGAATATCTCAGGGAGAGGGAGACTGTGAATGCCTTGCTTTAGGGGTTAGGATGGCCATATCAGTTTCTCTATGCTTGCCCACCCCTTCATGTGGACTGAGGCACAGTGCCCAGTATTCTGAGACAATCCAGAGAAAAAGAGAGCAAATAGTAACGTTCTCCACACAACTCATATCCTTTAAGTATAGTGAATCTTGGAATTTGTGTCACAAATCACACCTTGGATCATTTTCCCCCCTCCACTCTGTCCCCATGCCCCTTTCTGCTCATCAGGCTTGGGATCTGAGTGCCCAAATGATAACAAGTTTGCAGCAGCCTCATAACTACTCTCTTTGCTCATCCTTCTCACTTTCATCACAGAAAAAGGGTTTCTGCATGGGTCCTCTCTTCTCATCTCTGGCTGGTCACTCCATTTAATATGGTAGAGCCCCTCTTATACTGTACCTGTTGGGCATAGACCCCGAGATTTTCCCAGTATTTTTTGGTATCTTTGTTCTGTTCTCTTATGCCTTGGTCAGGTTCCTGCTGCATGAATAGATCTCTGGTGACTACACCTACCTTTAGTTAGCTTCCTGAATTCTTTTCAGCCAACAAATATTTATTGAGTGCTCATTATGTGCCAGGTGTTATGCTAGGTTTCTAGGATATGCGAGTGAACAAAAGGACCAAAATCTTGCTTCTCATGGGTCTTGCATTCTAGTGGATGCTTCAGGAATGAGAGATTGCTATGTTTGGGCTGGGACCATCATGCCCCATCAGACACCAAGCAGTTTTCCCAGCTGCTTGCTCTGGGGTTAACATTGGTAGTTTCCACCAATCTCATCTTGCTTTTATTTTTCTCTGCTTTTGTATTCTACATTTTCTCACATGCTTTGTCTCTAAATCTACCTAAGTTATGGCAGACCTTGCATTTATAGAATATTTTCTTCCTCAGTATGTGCATCCCTTCTTCTGAAAGTTCCTGTGGGCCAAAATGATCCAAGTGCATATTTGCATTTGACAGAACCAGCCAGTTCCCACCCCCAACCACTGTTTTTTGGATCAGTTAATAGATGGCAAAAGCTCCAGGTCATTGAAAATAAATGTATAATATTTATTATGCTTGTTACAGGTAGAGGTTAAGATCATAACACAGTAGAAAATAATTTTTGTGCCTGTGGAAATAATTTGCATTTGGGAGGGTTGGAGTGGCCAAAACCTTCTTAATGCCTTAAAATATGGAATCTCCAGAAACTAGTGTTGAGAATAAACTTCAGTTCTCTTTGAGGTTGTCTGAGATGCCCTGTGCTTGTTTGTGCTATTTGTATTTTCTTTCTTCTATGTGGTTTCTGGGATCATTGTGCTATTTTAGCTCTTACTTAGCCATACTCCCTGTTGAGATGCTAAAATATCCTGAAAGTGGCAGTGCTAAAGTTTTGCATGCCCAGGAGGTGGATAGTGCAGGGTTGATTTGTAATGACACTTTACTGTAGAGTAAATTTTTAGCTGCAATGATATTTTGGGCTGTTTGATCCCACCAGATTTGGAGAAGTTTGAATTACCTTAAATAACTAGAACACAGACACTCCTATGTTACCCCTGAGACATGCTCACTGAAGCATGGAAATTAATTCAGATATGCATTCAGGCTTCATTTAATTTTAATGTAAGGGTTCATAGAATTATTTACTGATATTTGGGAAATGCAAGTTATTCCATGAGGAAAGTCTGATTGAGGGTGGCAACAAGAGCAACTCCATAGTTTACTGTTCATGAATCTTCTGCCTTGGTTAAGGAAACCATAGCAGATTAACGATGGCTGCATATTCTTTGATAGTCATCTCATACAGAAATGGGATCTATTTCTCCACTCTCAAGTCACAGGCTAGCCTGTGACTACTTTGACCTATAGAATACAGTGGAAGTGATGCTTCAGTTCTAGACATAGCTCTTAAGTGACCTGAAGGTTTTGTTTCTTCATCTTGGGGCCATGAACTGCTGTGTAAGAAGTCTGACTACCTTTCTAGAGGGGCAATGTGGAAAGACACCGACACAGGATGAAAAGGGAGAGGAGCCCAGCCAAGACCAGCTTTCCAGTTGTTCCTGGCAAGGCACAGGGAAGTGAATGAAAAAGTCAGTTTGAAAATGATCTTCCAGTCCCATTTACCCCAGCTGATGTCACATGGTCTAGTGATAAACCACCCAGTTGAGACTTTCCCAAATTCTTGACCCATAAAATTGAGAGCAAAATAAAATGGTTGTTTTAAGTTGCTACATTTTGGGCAGTAATCAATAAAAGAAATGGAAATTTTTGTTTGAATTCAAGGTTCAACATTTTAGAAATAAGGTTTTATTTATTGATTGATCTATCAACCTACTCATCCACCAAACAACTTACCAAGAGTTCATTGTATTTGCAGTGACACTGGGCTAAGCCGACAGAGAAGTTCTTAGCTTTACCCTGATTTAGCATCAAATTATGGAGTCTTATTCAAGAAATGAGACTCCCTTTTAACATTTTTGTTTCCATTTATTTCAAACACATCGAGGACCTACCATGTTCCAGGCAATGTATAAAGTGTTGAAGAAACAGTGGTGACTAAAACAATGTCCTCATGAGGCTTATTTACAATGGGGAAATGCAAAGTAAATTCTCTTCTTCTAATCTATAAAATATGATAATACTGATCTCACAGGACTTTTGTGATGACTAAATGATATAATGAATGTAAAAGCCTTTTGTATGTATCGTTTATAAAGGTGAAAGCTTATTGAGTGTTGATGGTAGTAGCGGTAGCAGAAGAGCTAAGTTAAAGCAGGTATTTAACACTCAAAGTGAAAATACAGTATGTGTAAGTCATAAGTAACTACCTATAGCAAGAGTTGTTAATCTGGTTTTGGTTTTGGGCTCCTCATTGGACTTTAGTGGATCCAGTAAACTTTTGAAATTATAAGCCAGAAGTTGTGTGGATATGTATATGCACATGTATTTTTTATTAGAAACTTAATGTTTTCATTAGAGTTTCAAAGGCGATAGTAATCCTGAAAGGTAAAGAACCATTACTCTATAGAATAAAGGCAACTGTAATGTATTAAACATGTTCTAGGAGCCAACTACCTATTCAGTATTTTCATTATACTAATTTAATCTATACAATCCTTGTGAGGCGAGGACTCTCATCACCATTGTACAGATTAAAAACCAAAGCTCAAACAGGTTAAGCGACTTATCCAAGTTTAGTAATTGATGGGCTTGGGATTCCAGGTCAGCTATGTTCAGCTCCAAAGGTCTTTCTACTGCACCATATGTATCAGTCAGGATTCTTAGTTGAAAGCTACAATACTCAATTATGCTCGTTTAATCAAAAAGGAAATTGCACTGGGATGATACCACAGCTCAAAAAGCTTATGGGAAGAGTGGAGAACCAAAATCATGTCCCAGACTACCACAGTGTCTGAGGAATGGCTACTTTAGCTTACACTGCCAACATCAATTGGAGATTAACAGGAGAGAAAAGGAAAGGAAAATTAATTTGAAAAAGAAAATACAGGCCGGGCGCGGTAGCTCACGCCTGTAATCCTAGCACTTTGGGAGACCAAGGCAGGTGGATCACGAGGTCAGGAGATCGAGACCATCCTGGCTAAGATGATGAAACCCCATCTCCACTAAAAATACAAAAAATTAGCCGGGTGTGGTAGTGGGCGCCTGTAGTCCCAGCTACTTGGGAGACTGAGGTGGGAGAATGGCATGAACCTAGAAGGCAGAGCTTGCAGTGAGCCGAGATCACTCCACTGCACTCCAGCCTGGGTGACAGAGCTAGACTCCATCTCAAAAACAAAAAAGAAAAAGAAAATACAGTGTGTATAATAGTGAATGGATTTGGCGTGGTAAATAAGGAAATACAGCTAGCTTATAGTTCTTATTTCTGCTTTAGCCCATGTACCTTAGTTGGTGTTTCTGATGGCTCCCCTTCACTGCTCATTCTATTATGCAGCTTCTGCTGGTGAGGTTAGCCAAGATCCCTTCATTCTGGAGAGACTGAACCTCCTGATGGTTATGGGTTATGACAGCCTTCAAGCAAAAGTTTTTGACTTACATTACCATGACAGAAGATAGCCCAGGAGAGTTATTGGTTTTGGTTTGTTTGTTCTTCCAAACTCCCATCTGCCCCCATAATGCAGACTGAATAGTCAGATCAGTGGCTTCAACCAGCCCTGTAAGCCTATGAGCCTGTTAGTGGTTAGTTGGTATAATGAAGAGCCTGGAATGAACACTTAGCTGTCTTAGCTTATGGTTGAGTGGAAGTGTTTTGGGGGACCCTGGTAGACATATTCCACCTTTGAATACAGAAAACTTTAAGCAAGTAGTGTCCAAAGTCAAGGGGAGAGAAAGCAAACATTTTGTGAGAGAGCCATTTGGAATAATAGGAAGAGGTGCTTCTCTACTTTCACACCTTGGTTTCAGCACCTGTCTTCAGCCTGAAAGAGACATTATATTCTGACTGCTTGTCCAATATCATTTACTACGTTCTTCGGGATAGCACCCCAGCCTCACAATGTGTTTTTCTTCCAGCTGGTGTTATAAATGGTCTTCAGTTTTCCATTCCTTGATTCTGTAAGATCAATTGCTTTTGGGTGATATTTAATGAGAGCAATACAATTCCAGGGCAACTGTATCTTAATTTATATATATAAAGTGGTTTACTTGGTGAGAAACAATGCTGTATGTGATACATAACAGGATATAAAACATTAAGTAAGATCACATCGTGGTGATGTTTGCAGACATAAGGTAGATAGGAAAAGCAAATCTAGAAGACATGTCTATTTTAGAAAGAAAAAAAAAATCACATCATCTTTATGTAACCCAGGCACTCACTGGGATCTAGCGTTATGATGCCATGACAGAGATTCAGTTTTGTCCCGGCTACAGGATTCAGGCCAGACAGCGAGGGAAAGTCCATATCGTTGAGCTCATGCATAGCCTCCATCACTGCCCCCATTGAGTGCTTTATTGTTGAGCACTTTGAGTAGCCACTGGAGTGTTTGGGAAAGCAGAACAATTGACATCCACAAAGCTGTTTGTCTTATCCGTTTGTTTATCAAGAGTTGATTCTGTAGTGGAGCTTTTTGGTGAATGTTGATGTGAAACACAAATATTATACTTATGGCCCATTCTGAAAAATCCATTCATTAACCTCTTTACTAAATCACATTGTCATAGATTCTTTAATCTTGCTCCTTAGAAGCCATTTTTCACCTGACCAGCCTACTGACCCCTTCCCATGATACAGTATGGATCCCTACATCATGCCAGACCTCCTCAGAGTAAACAATGAGATGTTTTTTCTTTTTAATGCCAAAATTTCCCTACTCTACTCCTTTACAGCACCATAGCAAAGCACTTACGATTGCTGCCAGAATATTGTGTATGTAGCAACTTATGTAAACCACGCCTAAGTTTTTTCCTACTCAGTCAGTAAACTCATCATAGAGAATAGCATCCTCCGGCTCTGCCTGCCACCTTCCATAAAAGAAATCCAGCTGGATTGTAGTTACCAGATTCCAAGAGCCAAATGCATTTGCTCCAATAAAGAGACCACACTTCGGAGAGCAACAGAAAATGGAAACAATAGCTGATACATTTTTCTTAACCTCCTATCAGTCTTTAAGTATTACTTCTCTTCTGTTCTGCCAGACACTTGAGTTAAATGATAATGTGTTAAAAAAATCTTTATTCCTGCATATTTGATGATAGCACTAATCTGTAACTTTCCTCCAGGGATATGGTATTACTTTAGATTTACTTATTTTCAGTAGAGCATGTGTTTCTACTGGGCCTTTCTACCATGCATTTCTGTGAGGATTCCGATAGTTGACATCCCTTCTAACTACATAATCAAGAACTAGGAAAAAAAACCACAAAATGGCTTTTGGATCTCTCTCTATGCTTATTCATGGGAATGGTTTTTGATCGAAATTCCATTAATATCCTCACCGTCATTAGCTTTCACTATGTGCAAGTACTACTGCTGACTCTGGGATTCAAGGATTAGTGTTAGCACAGATCCAGTGTTAGACCACTCCTGAAAAATCTATTTGTTGTTTGTTTGTTTGTTTTCATTTCCCCATTGCAACTTTAATTGGCACAGATCCCATGGGAAGGTATAGGAAGAAGAGTCACAATTCAGTACATAATTTTAATCATACTGTGGGGTCCTTTATTGAAAATATCTGGACTTTTCTTCATTCAGTGCTTCTGGAGGAGTAAACTGAGAATTTGAAGTTCTCAGTTTCAAATTCCAATAAAGAGACAAAATCCAATAAAGAGGGGATGTCACTCTATTGTGATGCCCCAAGTAAATCCTCTGATTGATGGACTTGGAATTGTTTCATTGTATCACTGAAGTAGAATTTGTTTAGTTCTATTTCAGAGCCAGGAACCCCTGATCAATTAGCCAATACCAAAGATTTCCGTAAGTGTAAGTCATTCCAATTAATCCTCCAGCTTTAACGGTATTATAGTGACCACATAAAAACTGACTCTAACTTTTAATGGCCACTTGACATCTGCCACCTTCAGAATCTTGGAATTAAGGAGTCCACTGAAGTGTCTCCCAACAACATCTCTGGCTTATAGAAAACAGCTGCAAAAGTAATTTTCAGCTGTACTGATGTGCTTCTAATCAGTGTATTTCTTAATAGTCTTGTTAATAGAAGTCCTTCTGAGGCCTTTTGGGAGACATATTTAGGGTTTCGTGTATAAGTCACATAGAAAATGCCCATTTCAATGTTTCAGGTCCCATGTCTTCGGGTTACTTTCTCTACATTATACCAGAAATTGAAGCCATCCTAAGTCATTTAGCATGGGCCACTAATGAGAGTCCAGGTTTCGGTCTACTCACCAAACCAATACTTAGAACCTCTCTTGGTTCTTGGAGTTAACATACTTAACCTATAGTCTTTGGTAAATATGCTTATATCAACATATTCAGACTGAACAACAACTATCTTCTTTCCTTCTTCTTACATGTATCTCATATTTTCACCAACATAAACTAGCCATATATGGAAATCATCTTGTTGTATAAGCTTTCTTCTCTGGAGTTTGATTTTGTAATTTCCTTCACTGGAGCACATTGGAATATGACTCTAAAGATTTGGAAAGCACAAGGGATGGAGAGGGAGTTGGAGTGGAGCATGAGGAAGACTGCCTATCCCTTGCAAGGTAACTCTCTTGGGTGGTGTCATTAGAATGCCTTAAAATGAGGCAGAGACTGGTTTAAGAGACAGAAGAGGTGGTATTTGTTCAGGAAATAGTGGTCCAGTGGGAATTGGAGTTCCAAGGTACTCGAGTCCCCTGAATCCTCCCATATGTATCCATTTGGATTTTCATCATGCATCACTTCCTGGTGAGTGTTCTAATTCATACAAGAGTACTAGCAAGGTAATGGACTCAACTGACTATATATATAACTCAATAACAAATGAGTTCAGCTTTTTTTCTTTCTTTCTTTCTTCACTGAAGCAGCAAGACAGAGATTATTTTAGCCAATGGTATCAATTTATCAGTCTTTGGGAAGTAGCCACTTCATCCCAACAGTATTAAATGTTTTATGCCCTTCATGTTGTTCCATGATATAGCAATTGGTTCCCCAAAATCTTCCTTTCAATGGAAAATTTATTCCACATTACCATAGACAATGCATTAAGGCCATTTTGTTCCTGTGTATTGTGTCTGTAAAAACCTGTCCTATAATTTTAGCTGATTTTTTAAAATGTCATTCAGCCCTGTTCAGGCCAGAGAACCAATCCTTGATTTTACCCACTTCCAGCATGGCACATTGTATTTTCCAGAGATGGTTGTAAAAAATATCTAATATTCTAACACATCCCGCAATGTGACCTGCTGTTATAGTCTGCCCCTCTCCCTGTGAAACTGGACTAGCCATGGTGATAGAGCATGGTTTCTTATTTATTTATTTTTATTTATTTTTATTTTTTATTTATTTTTTTATTTTTATGAGACAGAGTCTCGCTCTGTCACCCAGCCTAGAGTGCATTGGTGCTATCTCAGCTCACTGCAAGCTCCACCTCCCGGGTTCTTGCCATTCTCCTGCCTCAGCCTCCCGAGTAGCTGGGACTACAGGTGCCCGCCACCACGCCCAGCTAATTTTTTGTATTTTTAGTAGAGACAACGTTTCACCGTCTTAGCCAGGATGGTCTCGATCTCCTGACCTCGTGATCTGCCCACCTCGGCTTCCCAAAGTGCTGAGATTACAGGAATGAGCCACTGCACCTGGCCTATTTATTTATTTTTTCAAAGACAAGGTCTCACTCTATCATGCAGGCTGGAGTGCAATGGCATGATCATAGTTCACTATAGCCTCAAACTTCTGGGCTCAAGTGTTCCTCCAACCTCAGCCTCCTGAGGAGCTGGGACTACAGGTGCATGCCACCCTGCCTGGCTAATTAAAAAAAAAAAAAATTGTAGAGATGGAGTCTCACTATATTACTCAGGCTAGTCTCAAGCTCCTGGTTTCAAGTGATCCTTCTGTCTCTGACTCCCTAAGGCCTGAGATTACAGGCATGGACTGTCGTGTCCCACTGCTACTGCACGGTTTCTACTGCTTGGTCAGAAGCAGCACTTGAGCTTCTCTTTTGGTCTCTTGACCAATGTTTTGCTCAGGATGCTACTTGTTATGTCACAGCCCCCAGGGTTGTTTTTTGTTTGTTTGTTTGTTTTATTTTGTTTTGTTTGAAGACAGAGTCTCACTCTATCGCCTAGGCTGGAGTGCAGTGGCACGATCTCCGCTCTCTGCAACCTCCTTCTCCTGGGTTCCAGCAATTTTCCTGCCTCAGTCCCTGAGTAGCTGGGACTACAGGTGCATGCCACCATGCCTTGCTAATTTTTGTATTTTTTAATAGAGACGGGGCTTCACCATACTGGCCAAGCTGGTCTCGAACTCCTGACCTCATGATCCACCTGCCTTGGCCTCTCAAAGTGCTGGGATTACAGGCGTGAGCCACTGCACCTAGCCATAGCCCCCATGTTTTAAGAAGCTCAAGCCACATACAAAGACCACATGTGTGTAATCTGGTAGGCAGTCCCAACTAATCCCAGCCTTTAAGTTATCCCAACCTAAGCACCAGATATGTGGGTGAAGAAACCTCCAGATGATTCTAACCTTCAAGACCTGATTAAGTCTAAGCCATGTGATTCTTCCCAGATGAAGCCACAGACACTCTAGAGCAGAGACAAACCATCCTTGCTGTACTCTGTCTGAATTCTTGGCCCACAGAATCTGTGAGCATAAGGAAATCATGGTTGTTTTATGCCACTGAATTTGGGCTGATTTATTACACAGCAATAAATACCTGGAACACTAGATAATGTTACTGCAACTATTCTTGGTACTAATTTTTTGTATCAAAGTTCTTGGGTTCTAAGTTGTAAGAAAAAAATGACTGGCTCTGGATTTTTTAAGCATAGAAGGAATTCATTGAAAGGGTATTGCACATATGTGCAGTGTAAGCCCAACATGCAAATGGGTTTGATAGAGTGTTTAGAAAATACTTAAATAAATAGATTTCATCCTTACATTTGTCTAATCCTCCTACTTGAATGCAGCATTATATGTTGTTGTTGTTGTTGTTGTTTAAAAAAAAATCCTCTAAGACATCTTTAAGCACCTATGAGAAGATCATGACAATACTGTTTATATTATCATAATCCTTAAGCACTCTATAATTTATACAGAACTAGCACAAATTTTAGCTATTTATATTTTGATCCACTCAAGCAGTCTGAAAGGTTGATAGGGCAAAACTTTCTACCCCATTTTAAGTGAGGACACTGAAGCTTTTAGTTGCTACATGACTTCATCCAAAACTCACACGGCAAATAAGGGCTCTGATACCACCACGTCTAGCATTCTTATCTTCTGGATGTCCTGTAGGAATCAACTGCCACAGCCACCTGCAGAGCTGAGGTCATTGGGCCGTCATCAGGGTACTCTGCCTCTCTTAGGTGCTGTAAGGAGGAGATCACTTATTGTACACGCCCACAGGCTGGACGTTGTTGCATAATTGCCAAGAGATAGGCAAGAGTTGTGCTGAATCATCACAACATAATCTGATGACAATGAAGTGAGGTGAGCTGGTGGCAGGATAAGGATTTGTACTTAGACCTAATGTCATTTTTAGCTGACAGTTTTTGTGACTATGTATGTCAATTATGCTAGAGTTCTAGAGTGTTGTAGTTGGGAATATAGGAATGTTGCAAAGCTCCCCCTCAGGGCATCCCACAGCTGGCAAGACCTCACCCTGTAGAGGCAGAAGGACATCACCACCCCTGAATATATCTTATCTTTCATGAGGGGATGGGGTGACTTTCGAGGATGTGCCCAGTAAAACCTCTCCAGTCTAATATTCTCTGGTAGCCTTTGCAGAAAATACATCTTTTGGCTTTGTTGGTATAAACTGTAACTGGTACATTTTTATGGAGCCTCATCTTCAGTTTTCTGTAGTATTCTGTAGGATTTAGTACAGAATGCAGAAATGGACAAATGACCGTGTTTATCTATTCTTTTTTCTTCCACATAAAATCACAGCTACCATTTGTTATTTTCTAATTACTAGGTGGTTGTGATATATAATTTATATAATTATGTTATTAACCTCTATCATAACTCTGTGAGGTAATTATTCTACTCATTTAACTGGGACTTAAATATCCATAAAACTTGCCCAATATTTTATAGCTCCCAAGTAGCTTAGGAAAGATTTGAACCTAGTCTTCTCTTCCTCCAAAGCCTGGAGATCTTAACACTGCTGCTCTGAGAGATAATAATGCATCTCTTTCAAGTCAAAATTATAGGAGAGTTCATGGCACAATGTGCTATCTTCATGAAACTGCTGTTTCTCATCTGCCCAAGGCCTTACTGCAGAAACATGTGTCACCATGTGGAAATGCTGGACTACTCTTCCACTTGGGTCCACAAGGTGATTGCCTGTACTACTTATATCTGATGCTATTCTGAACAGCACATAGCCCACATCTATCCAGAGGGTATTCCCATCCATTTGTGTAGCCATCCATGGCTAGATAAATCTATCTGTCTTTTTCTTATGCCAGTGTAGTTGCAGGACATTTGGAGGATTATTGTTGAAGAAAGGAAGACTGTCCATTGGTAGAATGAAAGTTCAACTAGAATGTTCAGAAATTTATTCTTTTATGTATTCACTTTTTGTTCTCCCTAAGACTGTGATCTTCTTAATCGACCTGACATGTTTATATACCTCCTCCCAATGATCCAGCATTATTGAAATTCTCCTATCTTCATTCTCAGTCTGTCGTTTTCGGTCTTGGTCTCTACCTTGGCTCTTTATCTCTAGCTTTTTCTTCTACTGTGTCCTTATATCCTAATATCAAGAGCAATGGAACTGTCTTCCATATCTTTTGGTATTTTCTACCCAAAATGGTAATTCAGCAAGCAAATTAATTGCAGTTGAGTAATTAGTATACTTTTATAAAGTTCATATATATTAGCTGATATGTAACTACATGTTGTGTATTGGGCTAAATCTCTTACAATATCATTTTCAATCTTCATAAGCCTCTATGGAGTGGGATATTTCCATCTAAATTCTATAGATGAAGATAAACTGATGCCCAATGTATTTAAATATTATACAAAGTCCCACAGGCAAAAATATGACAGCCAGGAAGAAACAGTATCAGGAGAAGAAACTGTGTCTTTCTAAAGCCTATGCCTTTTTCATAGTGCCATCTTACCTTTTAATTTCAGGGCCAGTAAAATAATGTGTAGCAATTCCTTATTTATTATCCCACCATCATTGCTGAAATGCTATCTTCTTTTGGAATCAAGTTACTCCTATGATCAATTTTAGGAGTTGGGAAATGGTATAGGTTGAAAGATCCCTTAAATGAATGTTACCCTAAAGAGAAAAGCTCTTTAAAGCTGTTGGAATCTGGGCTGAAAAAACCAATTTCTATCTATGCTCATGTTAGAAAGGCTTAACCTAGAATAGCTTTTTGAGTGAAATCATTGACCTCGTTTTTCTTCTTTTTCCCTTAAACAGAACCAGTTGGAGATAAGTATATGTTTGTCCCTTGTCATTTATTGTTGGTGTCCACAACGGTTTTATGGATCAGCTGTTTTTATGCCCTTATGTGTATGTAGAGAAATTTCTTGTGGCTTCTGTTGGTGTTAATTTCTAGATACCATGATTGCTTACTGGCATGGTGAAGATGAATGAAATTCTCTCTAGTACTGTGAGGCCCATTTATTTATGTGTCTTTGAAGTGTTTTTAGTGAACTTTGGAGATAGCAAATTTATTTTCCCATAATAAGAAAGGTTTAAATAAACACATTTTTATTATCATTTCATTTTATTTAAATAGGATAAATTATTTATCATTAAAATAATATTTTATTATTATTTTATAACATTTACCAATTGGAGACTTCTGCCTCACTAGACTGTGAGTTTTCAAATGTGAGACTGTATCTCTATATCCACAATCCTTTATAAATTGGCACCTTCTTACTTATAATGGACATTTGTCATTTTTCTTACCAATATCTGTTTCTACCTATTTCAGTAATAGGAAACAAATATGATCTGAAAAATCTAACTTTCGTCCATTGTTACAGCTTGATAGGACTCTATCATGGGACTGTGTTCTCCCAAAGCTAGGAGGTGTCCAAACTGGGCCTAGCACAGAACTGGATAATTTGTATTACAAGACTTAACTTTTGGCTTCCTTTAACATTATGAAAAGAAAGGAAAAATATATATGTTATAATTAACCAGACATTTACCTTTCCATCAGCAACAACCCTCTGTGGCTTTATTCTGGAAGTGAGTAATCATCAACTCATCTAATAAATATTGGAATATCTACTATATGTTGGAAACTGTGACTGGTATATGCTCCCTGCTCTCAAGCAGCTCAGAATAGGGAGAAGTAGATCAAAGATAAATTACACATGATGTGGAGATGTGTTTACAACACTGTGGGGGCTCAGAAGAGTGAGGGGCTAAATATTTGAAAAGAGAGTAAGCAAGGGTGGAGAAGATTTTCCTGGTAGACAAAGAGGATTAGGTTTCCTAGTTAAGAGGTACAGCAGGCTCCTCTAAAGTAGGAGGATCCTCTAAAATAGGAGGAACAAAAAGTATATGGATAACCTGGAAAAGTTCACAGTCTTTTGGAGTACCATGAGAGAGAAAGAGGAGGTAGGTTGGGAGTAGATAGAATTATTATATGCTTTGTGCACCAAGGTCAGGAATTTAGAATTCATTTCATAGGCAGAGGGGTTAAGATGCAGAGATTCAAGTCAAGTGAGGAAGATTATTTCCCTTTTTTCCCCAAGAATGGGGACAGATAATACCATAGAAATATTTATTAACCCTCTGATCAATTAGGAAGGGCAGCAGGTGAGATAGGGTTGGCATCATTAGATAAGACAAAGATACATCCAATTCCGTTTATTTCTCCCTCGTTTTGATTAGCATTTTTCTTCCCTGATTAAAGTTAATTCATTTTAACAATTGACAAGTGGGGCTTTGTATCAGTCTTCTTAGGGAAGTAGATAGGATGTCTGGCATTTTCTTCTCTATATTTTGTTTTTATTGAATAGCCCACTAGTGATTTATCATGAGGAACCAAACTGTATCCATCTCCAGAATTTCCTAAGAAATTGCATCCTTGTCCTTTATTCACATTAGCAACTTTATTAAGGATTTCATGTTTTTTTCTTCTTCCACAGGGTCTCAAGACAGGAGGGAAATCCTGTCTATTATGCAATGTAGCTCATTGCATAATGGGTCAATGCATATTTCTGAAAAGATAGAGGCCAAGGGAGTTTGGAAGGAAACAAAACATGGCATTGAAATATGATGTGTCAGTGGAAAAGGGAGAGGCAGAGAATTACAGAAAAAAAGAGATGTGGGGCAACTATTTTTGCTTTCTACTTCTCATCAGTTATTAATTCTAAGCTTTATAAAGCATTAATAGTGCAATTTTCCTTTTTTGTATAAGTTTATGGAGAACAAGAGATTTGTTACATGTTTATGTTGTGTAATGATCAAGTCAGGGTACTCAGGGTGTCCATCACTCAAGGACAATACATTTTTTTAAGTAAAATGGAAACAATTTTTAAAAGACATATGGGATTGGAAATTTTAAAACACATAAACATAAATAAAATGAGTTCCATCTTTTGAGAAAAAAAAAATCTGTATTCTCTGTAGATGTGATTCAGTTCATTCAATTCAACAAATATTTGTTGAACTTTGCCTGGGTGCCCTTAAGGATTTCAGCATTTCCTTGAAGTACTGAACACATGACTCACTATCCATGATACCATGTTTTAAGTCAGAAAGATATATACAATGCTATGAGTACATAAAGACAAGGATGCTTAATTTTACCTGTTAGGGCCAGAGAAGGGTTTGACATAGAAATACTTCCATATCTGACCTAATACTTTAATAATGAATTGGAATTTTCCAGAAATGAAGAAGGGCTGTTATGGGAATAAGGAAGAGTATGGGCTAATGCAAGAAGAATGGAAGTGTAGGGCATGCTATGGAAACTGTTCAGCTTCTTACGGTCCTGGAATCTAGGAGGTGTGAGAAAAAGAGGACTGGGAGGAGACTGGAAGGTAGCTTATCAGTTAGAATTCTCTGGTTACAAGCAACAGAAACTGATGAAATAGGCCAACCACACACACATACACACACATCTGCAAGCACACACACTTACACATACACACAATTTATTGTAAGAACTTAGCACTACTCAGAATTATAGGAAATACTGAAGAGCCAGGATACAAAAAAGACAGGAAGTGGGCCGTGAGAAACTGATGGTGGTCTCTTCAGGCAGCCTCATGGGATGAATTATGTTCAGTGAGTTCATTTAGACACTGAAGACCAGTGGGACAGCATCTGAATGGTACAATTTGGACACCTCTTGGCTTAGAGAGAACAAAAATTCCTTGATAGAGAGTCCTATCAAGCTGTAACAATGGGAGAAAGTTAGAGTTCCCAAATCAAACTTCGTTGCTGTTACCCAAATAGTAAGGAACAGTTATTGGTAAGGAAAATATCAAATGTCCATTACAAGTAAGATAGTGCCAATTTATGAAGGGTTCTGTATGTAAGCTGAGACTTTTGAAACATATTGTAGAGGCAGAATCAACAAGACTTCATGGTCCATTGTTTGTTAGGGGAATGACAAGGGAGGAGTCCAAGAAAATGACGGAATTTTGCCTCCGATGAATACGTGGATAATGAAACCTGTAACTGAGATAGGTGTTAGAGGAGAGTGACAAGTCTATTATGAAAAGCTAAACATATATTTAGGGTGAAGATGTATCACAGATATGTAAACATAGTTTTAAAACACATATATATCACATCTACCTACAAATAAGTCTGAAAATTTCCAGAACAATTCCATGCAGTTTTATTAAACATGTGGTAATCCATACATGTCTTATCCAAAAAGTACTGGTCAAGAGCCTCTCTTATTTAGAATACCACCCAAAACAAGAAATGAAGTCAAAAGGACCTCTGCATATCAAAATGGGTATCATAGAACTTATGCTATGAAAACATTTTAGTCACAAGAAATCCCCTCAAGATCTCTCAGAGACAACTAATTTTACTTTAGCATGATTATAATAATTATAAGTAACTACTTAGCTTATAGAAGATTAGGAGCAGCAAATTATAAATGAATGTGAATGTGGGACAGGCTGATAACTGTTTAAAATGATAACCTTATATTAAAGAAAGAGAAAATACAAAGTTTTGAATACTGAAGGGCTCTAAGGCATATGATTCTGAAACTGTATAGCATGAGGAAAGCATTCTTATGCAGATAACGATTTCAAGAGGCCACTGTATTTATCAGGATAGGATAGGTTACACTATATTAAGAAATAATACCAAAATTCCAGGGACTTAGTACCACAAAAGATGATTTCTTATGCAAAGACTACTTCTGGTGTCAGTGGCTTCTGTGGGTTACTAACCTCCACACAGAAGCTCATTAATTTATACTACTGCATATGTGACACCTGATTCTCAACATGTTCGTCACTGAATGTCATGGCAGGGGAAAAGTAACGTGTACTTCCACCACTGGGTAGAACTAAACACAACCCAGTCAGAGTGAAGGCAAATGTAATCCTTTCTCCTGTCAGAAACAAAGTAAAGCTAGAGATGAGTGGGCATAGGGAGCTTTCCTGCAGTCATTCTTGCGCTATGACCTAGGGTGATGATTTAACTTTACAACAGTGCTGGCGTCATCTCAGCAAAGCTGAATCGTGTTTGGTTACATTTTACCTTAGAGGAAAGGAAAGAATATAAAGTGTTTATTTCACTTATTTGTGGTAAGATGCAGAAAGCCTTAGTTCATGTAACAGTATCATCATGTGTTTACATAAAGCCTTTTAATGCATTCTACAAAAGTTTATACCAATAATGGTGAAAATAACTAAAAAAAATATATCATATGAATGAGAAGGCTTCCATTACCTAGTACAGGGGCTGGCAAACTTTTTCTGAAAAGGGTCAAATAGTAAATATTTTTGGCTTTGTGGGCCATACAGTCTCTGTTTCAACTACTCAACTTGCCTAGGGCAGTGTGGAAAGCAGTCACAGAGAGTATGTAAATAAACGAGTGTGGTTGTGTTCCAGTAAAACGTGATTTAGAAAAATGTATGGCAGGCTGAATTTGACCCAAGGGTCATAGTTTACCATCTCTAATCTACAAAATTCACTTGTGGTCATCTCTGTAGAAACCCTAGGGCTCCCCAGAGAACATTTTGAAAACTATGAAACAGATGATATGCGAATCCTTCCTAAATCTATCTTTCTGCTCCAGCCAAAATAGGCTATTTTCTGTTCCTCAAATGCTGTTGTATGTCTGTGCTTTTATCTGCTTCCATGCTTCTAAGTTCTGCTCCTTCTTTGGGGACCAGGTTAAGTTCTACTACCTCTTTTAATCTTCCCCTAAAGACTCTGATCACCAATGAGAACTATTTCCTCCAAACTCCAGTCTCCCTGGCTTAGATGTCTCTTTGCCTTATAGAAAAAGATAAGTGCTGTATTTCCTGCTGGATTTGAAGTTAGGCAGGAACAATGTCTTGGATTTAATTTCATTTCCTAACAAAAAAGAGATGCACCTTAATCTTCCTTCTAATCACATACAAGCTTCTTGGAAGATCTAGTCACACTCACTCTTTCTATTTCCTTCTCTTCTGTCTACTCATCTTTTCAGTATGATCTGGATCCTACCTTCACCATTACCCTAAGCCTCCTCTTAACACGTGGCCAAGGAACTTGTGCTTGACAATTTCCCACTGGCATTTTCTTATGAGAAGTCAACCATTTGCTCTTTCCTTATTCAGATAAGAAAGATTCAGTCTTACAACGATAATGACCACTTCCCTCTGAAATACACTCTTTTACTTCCTTGGTACCACACTCTCTTGAGTGTTTTTTCTTCTTTCATTCATTGTTTCTCAGTCTCCTTGCTTCTGTTACCCTTCTTGTCATTTCAATGTTGATGCTCTTTCGGGAGTCCTATGTCTTGTCCTTTTATTTTGTACATTTTTCCTAAGCAATATTATTACCTTTATATCTTCAATCGACTTCCATATCCTGATGACCTCTAAATCTATTTTTCTTGCCTAGTTTCCCTTCTGACTTCCACACCTATAAACTAACTGCTTCTGAGACATCTCCACTTACGTAACTTAGAAGCCTCTCATACTCAGTATCTCTAAGGCTGAAACCCAAACCTGCTCTGCATCCTATCTTTTTTTTTTTTTTTTTTGGTGAATGGAGCCACCATCTAATGGTTGCCAATCAGAAACCTAGTAAGCAGGTGTTTTGCCTCTATCCCCCAGCCCCAGATGCCTCAGATCATTGTGTGCCTCTCTTGACTCACTACTCATCTGTTTCTCTCCTGATTTATCCTGTACTACAGCAAGATTCTCCTATTGACATTTTGGGCTGGATAATTCTTTGTTGTGGGGGTTCTCCTGTGCATTGTAGGATGTTTGGCAGCAACTACAAGCCAGTATCACCCATGCTCCACACTTGTAACCAAAAATAAATATTTCCAGGCATTGCCAAATGTCTTCTAAGAGGGCAAAATAGCCCCCAGTTGAGAATCACTATTTTCAAACATCTTTACTCATTGATTATAGCTATATGATAGGTATATGATAATTCTTTCTTCCCCTTCTCTCCTGTATTAATTACAACTTTTTATTGAGTGGAACAGAAACTTAGCTTGAGCTACCTTCAATTGAAGTGGGGGGGATCTTAAGGAACTCAAGAATATGAATTTGGCTGGGTCTCAGGAACAGCCAGGCCAACAACATTGTTGGCCAAACACCAGCTTGGGTCAGATATCTACATCTGAATCAGTCAGCTGTGATTAGTGTCAGAAAGCAGGATCCGGCAGGGGAGTTTCTGCAGGAATCAGGTGGATAGATTGACAAATGGCCAAATTGGAAGACTTTTTATTTTTTATTTTTATTTTTTTTTAAATTTATTTATTATTATTATACTTTAAGTTGTAGGGTACATATGCATAACGTGCAGGTTTGTTACATATGTATACTTGTGCCATGTTGCTGTGCTGCACCCATCAACTCGTCATTTACATCAGGTATAACTCCCAATGCAATCCCTCCCCCCTCCCCCCTCCCCATGATAGGCCCCGGTGTGTGATGTTCCCCTTCCTGAGTCCGAGTGATCTCATTGTTCAGTTCCCACCTATGAGTGAGAACATGCGGTGTTTGGTTTTCTGTTCTTGTGATAGTTTGCTAAGAATGATGGATTCCAGCTGCATCCAAGTCCCTACAAAGGACTCAAACTCATCCTTTTTTATGGCTGCATAGTATTCCATGGTGTATATGTGCCACATTTTCTTAATCCAATCTGTCACTGATGGACATTTGGGTTGATTCCAAGTCTTTGCTATTGTGAATAGTGCTGCAATAAACATACGTGTGCATGTGTCTTTATAGCAGCATAATTTATAATCCGTTGGGTATATACCCAGTAATGGGATGGCTGGGTCATATGGTACATCTAGTTCTAGATCCTTGAGGAATCGCCATACTGTTTTCCATAATGGTTGAACTAGTTTACAATCCCACCAACAGTGTAAAAGTGTTCCTATTTCTCCACATCCTCTCCAGCACCTGTTGTTTCCTGACTTTTTAATGATTGCCATTCTAACTGGTGTGAGATGGTATCTCATTGTGGTTTTGATTTGCATTTCTCTGATGGCCAGTGATGATGAGCATTTTTTCATGTGTCTGTTGGCTGTATGAATGTCTTCTTTTGAGAAATGTCTGTTCATGTCCTTTGCCCACTTTTTGATGGGGTTGTTTGTTTTTTTCTTGTAAATTTGTTTGAGTTCTTTGTAGGTTCTGGATATTAGCCCTTTGTCAGATGAGTAGATTGCAAAAATTTTCTCCCATTCTGTAGGTTGCCTGTTCACTCTGATGGTAGTGTCTTTTGCTGTGCAGAAGCTCTTTAGTTTAATGAGATCCCATTTGTCAATTTTGGCTTTTGCTGCCGTTGCTTTTGGTGTTTTAGACATGAAATCTTTGCCCATGCCTATGTCCTGAATGGTACTACCTAGGTTTTCCTCTAGGATTTTTATGGTATTAGGTCTAACATTTAAGTCTCTAATCCATCTTGAATTAATTTTCGTATAAGGAGTAAGGAAAGGATCCAGTTTCAGCTTTCTACTTATGGCTTATGGCTAGCCAATTTTCCCAGCACCATTTATTAAATAGGGAATCCTTTCCCCATTTCTTGTTTCTCTCAGGTTTGTCAAAGATCAGATGGCTGTAGATGTGTGGTATTATTTCTGAGGACTCTGTTCTGTTCCATTGGTCTATATCTCTGTTTTGGTACCAGTACCATGCTGTTTTGGTTACTGTAGCCTTGTAGTATAGTTTGAAGTCAGGTAGCGTGATGCCTCCAGCTTTGTTCTTTTGACTTAGGATTGTCTTGGAGATGCGGGCTCTTTTTTGGTTCCATATAAACTTTAAAGCCGTTTTTTCCAATTCTGTGAAGAAACTCATTGGTAGCTTGATGGGGATGGCATTGAATCTATAAATTACCTTGGGCAGTATGGCCATTTTCACAATATTGATTCTTCCTATCCATGAGCATGGTATGTTCTTCCATTTGTTTGTGTCCTCTTTGATTTCACTGAGCAGTGGTTTGTAGTTCTCCTTGAAGAGGTCCTTTACATCCCTTGTAAGTTGGATTCCTAGGTATTTGATTCTCTTTGAAGCAATTGTGAATGGAAGTTCATTCCTGATTTGGCTCTCTGTTTGTCTGTTACTGGTGTATAAGAATGCTTGTGATTTTTGCACATTAATTTTGTATCCTGAGACTTTGCTGAAGTTGCTTATCAGCTTAAGGAGATTTTGGGCTGAGACAATGGGGTTTTCTAAATATACAATCATGTCATCTGCAAACAGGGACAATTTGACTTCTTCTTTTCCTAACTGAATACCCTTGATTTCTTTCTCTTGCCTGATTGCCCTAGCCAGAACTTCCAACACTATGTTGAATAGGAGTGGTGAGAGAGGGCATCCCTGTCTTGTGCCAGTTTTCAAAGGGAATTTTTCCAGTTTTTGCCCATTCAGTATGATATTGGCTGTGGGTTTGTCATAAATACCTCTTAATATTTTGAGGTACGTTCCATCAATACCGAATTTATTGAGCGTTTTTAGCATGAAGGGCTGTTGAATTTTGTCAAAAGCCTTTTCTGCATCAATTGAGATAATCATGTGGTTCTTGTCTCTGGTTCTGTTTATATGCTGGATTATGTTTATTGATTTGCGAATGTTGAACCAGCCTTGCATCCCAGGGATGAAGCCCACTTGATCATGGTGGATAAGCTTTTTGATGTGTTGCTGAATCCGGTTTGCCAGTATTTTATTGAGGATTTTTGCATCGATGTTCATCAGGGATATTGGTCTAAAATTCTCTTTTTTTGTTGTGTCTCTGCCAGGCTTTGGTATCAGGATGATGTTGGCCTCATAAGATGAGTTAGGGAGGATTCCCTCTTTTTCTATTGATTGGAATAGTTTCAGAAGGAATGGTACCAACTCCTCTTTGTACCTCTGGTAGAATTCAGCTGTGAATCCATCTGGTCCTGGACTTTTTTTGGTTGGTAGGCTATTAATTGTTGCCTCAATTTCAGAGCCTGCTATTGGTCTATTCAGGGATTCAACTTCTTCCTGGTTTAGTCTTGGAAGAGTGTAAGTGTCCAGGAAATTATCCATTTCTTCTAGATTTTCCAGTTTATTTGCGTAGAGGTGTTTATAGTATTCTCTGATGGTAGTTTGTATTTCTCTGGGGTCGGTGGTGATATCCCCTTGATCATTTTTAATTGCGTCGATTTGATTCTTCTCTCTTTTCTTCTTTATTAGTCTGGCTAGTGGTCTGTCAATTTTGTTGATCTTTTCAAAAAACCAACTCCTGGATTCATTGATTTTTTGGAGGGTTTTTTGTGTCTCTATCTCCTTCAGTTCTGCTCTGATCTTAGTTATTTCTTGCCTTCTGCTAGCTTTCGAATGTGTTTGCTCTTGCTTCTCTAGTTCTTTTAATTGCGATGTTAGAGTGTCAATTTTACATCTTTCCTGCTTTCTCTTGTGGGCATTTAGTGCTATAAATTTCCCTCTACACACTGCTTTAAATGTGTCCCAGAGATTCTGGTATGTTGTATCTTTGTTCTCATTGGTTTCAAAGAACATCTTTATTTCTGCCTTCATTTCGTTATGTACCCAGTAGTCATTCAGGAGCAGGTTGTTCAGTTTCCATGTAGTTGAGCGGTTTTGAGTGAGTTTCTTAGTCCTGAGTTCTAGTTTGATTGCACTGTGGTCTGAGAGACAGTTTGTTATAATTTCTGTTCTTGTACATTTGCTGAGGAGTGCTTTACTTCCAATTACGTGGTCAATTTTGGAGTAAGTATGATGTGGTGCTGAGAAGAATGTATATTCTGTTGATTTGGGGTGGAGAGTTCTATAGATGTCTATTAGGTCTGCTTGCTGCAGAGATGAGTTCAATTCCTGGATATCCTTGTTAACTTTCTGTCTCGTTGATCTGTCTAATGTTGACAGTGGAGTGTTGAAGTCTCCCATTATTATTGTATGGGAGTCTAAGTCTCTTTGTAGGTCTCTAAGGACTTGCTTTATGAATCTGGTTGCTCCTGTATTGGGTGCATATATATTTAGGATAGTTAGCTCTTCCTGTTGAATTGATCCCTTTACCATTATGTAATGGCCTTCTTTGTCTCTTTTGATCTTTGATGGTTTAAAGTCTGTTTTATCAGAGACTAGTATTGCAACCCCTGCTTTTTTTTGTTCTCCATTTGCTTGGTAAATCTTCCTCCATCCCTTTATTTTGAGCCTATGTATGTCTCTGCGTGTGAGATGGGTCTCCTGAATACAGCAGACTGATGGGTCTTGACTCTTTATCCAGTTTGCCAGTCTGTGTCTTTTAATTGGAGCATTTAGTCCATTTACATTTAAGGTTAATATTGTTATGTGTGAACTTGATCCGGCCATTATGATATTAACTGGTTATTTTGCTCGTTAGTTGATGCAGTTTCTTCCTAGCCTCAATGGTCTTTACATTTTGGCATGTTTTTGCAATGGCTGGTACCGGTTGTTTCTTTCCATGTTTAGTGCTTCCTTCAGGATCTCTTGTAAGGCAGGCCTAGTGGTGACAAAATCCCTAAGCATTTGCTTATCTGTAGAGGATTTTATTTCTCCTTCACTTATGAAACTTAGTTTGGCTGGATATGAAATTCTGGGTTTAAAATTCTTTTCTTTAAGAATGTTGAATATTGGCCCCCACTCTCTTCTGGCTTGTAGAGTTTCTGCTGAGAGATCTGCTGTTAGTCTGATGGGCTTCCCTTTGTGGGTAACCCGACCTTTCTCTCTGGCTGCCCTTAAGATTTTTTCCTTCATTTCAACTTTGGTGAATCTGGCAATTATGTGTCTTGGAGTTGCTCTTCTCGAGGAGTATCTTTGTGGCGTTCTCTGTATTTCCTGGATTTGAATGTTGGCCTGCCCTACTAGGTTGGGGAAGTTCTCCTGGATGATATCCTGAAGAGTGTTTTCCAACTTGGTTCCATTTTCCCCCTCACTTTCAGGCACCCCAATCAGACGTAGATTTGGTCTTTTTACATAATCCCATACTTCTTGCAGGCTTTGTTCGTTTCTTTTTCTTCTTTTTTCTTTTGGTTTCTCTTCTCGCTTCATTTCATTCATTTGATCCTCAATCGCTGATACTCTTTCTTCCAGTTGATCGAGTCGGTTACTGAAGCTTGTGCATTTGTCACGTATTTCTCGTGTCATGGTTTTCATCTCTTTCATTTCGTTTAGGACCTTCTCTGCATTAATTACTCTAGCCATCAATTCTTCCACTTTTTTCTCAAGATTTTTAGTTTCTTTGCGCTGGGTACGTAATTCCTCCTTTAGCTCTGAGAAATTTGATGGACTGAAGCCTTCTTCTCTCATCTCGTCAAAGTCATTCTCCGTCCAGCTTTGATCCGTTGCTGGCGATGAGCTGCGCTCCTTTGCCGGGGGAGATGCGCTCTTATTTTTTGAATTTCCAGCTTTTCTGCCCTGCTTTTTCCCCATCTTTGTGGTTTTATCTGCCTCTGGTCTTTGATGATGGTGATGTACTGATGGGGTTTTGGTGTAGGTGTCCTTCCTGTTTGATAGTTTTCCTTCTAACAGTCAGGACCCTCAGCTGTAGGTCTGTTGGAGATTGCTTGAGGTCCACTCCAGACCCTGTTTGCCTGGGTATCAGCAGCAGAGGCTGCAGAAGATAGAATATTTCTGAACAGCGAGTGTACCTGTCTGATTCTTGCTTTGGAAGCTTCCTCTCAGGGGTGTACTCCTCCCTGTGAGGTGTGGGGTGTCAGACTGCCCCTAGTGGGGGATGTCTCCCAGTTAGGCTACTCAGGGGTCAGGGACCCGCTTGAGCAGGGAGTCTGTCCCTTCTCAGATCTCAACCTCCGTGTTGGGAGATCCACTGCTCTCTTCAAAGCTGTCAGACAGAGTCGTTTGCGTCTGTGCAGAGGTGTCTGTGTGTCTTAGTTTACTGTGCCCTGTCCCCAGAGGTGGAGTCTACAGAGACAGGCAGGTTTCCTTGAGCTGCTGTGAGCTCCACCCAGTTCGAGCTTCCCAGCAGCTTTGTTTACCTACTTAAGCCTCAGCAATGGCGGGCGCCCCTCCCCCAGCCTCGCTGCTGCCTTGCTGGTAGATCACAGACTGCTGTGCTAGCAACGAGGGAGGCTCCGTGGGTGTGGGACCCTCCCGGCCAGGTGTGGGATACGATCTCCTGGTGTGCCTGTTTCCTAAAGCGCAGTATTGGGGTGGGAGTTACCCGATTTTCCAGGTGTTGTGTGTCTCAGTTCCCCTGGCTAGGAAAAGGGACTCCCTTCCCCCTTGCGCTTCCCAGGTGAGGCAATGCCTCGCCCTGCTTCAGCTCTCACTGGTCGGGCTGCAGCAGCTGACCAGCTCCGATCGTCCGGCACTCCCCAGTGAGATGAACCCAGTACCTCAGTTGAAAATGCAGAAATCACCGGTCTTCTGTGTCGCTCGCGCTGGGAGTTGGAGACTGGAGCTGCTCCTATTCGGCCATCTTGCTCCGCCAACCTGGAAGACTTTTTAAAAGAAGGTGCCTGGCAGATATATAATAGGTTTCCACCAAAACTTTCCATAAGATAAACCCACAATAAAAGAAATTCAGTTAATAAAGAGTTTGAAAGCAGGATAGCTTCCTTGAGTGGAGAAAGCTGTTCTCTTAAGTTGAATATTGGGGCCCAGCCATCAGGCATCAGTTAACAAGAGAAGCACAGAGACCATGGCCACACCACAGCTCAACCCATTCCACAAGATGTGTGGGAAGTGTTAGCGCAGTTCTCACAGGCAAGAAAGCCTTGTCTGCAGTAACTATGTAATTCTGTGATCCAAAACCAGTGTCAACCCCAGCCTCACTCCTTCCATCCAGCTAAGGTGCTGCAGCTGCCTCGGTACATCACACGGCGCCTGATTGTCTACATATTTGCAGCAACTCCACAGTCTCATTTACCCTCAGCTATTTGCAAATTGTTACTCCTCTATTCTGCCGCAGGCTAGTTTATCCTTTTAGGAGGGTTGGTGTGGGGAATGCATGCCATTGGAGGTGGTCAAAACAGAAGCATCTAGGCTCCATGGTTTGGATACTGACAAAACGGGCCTTTGTCTGGGCAACACATGTGGAGCCTTTCGTCTGCTGGGGAGGAGGGAGTACAGAAAACTACAACAGCACACATGCTTTCTGCCCTAGGAAGGCTTCTTTTGTTTGTTTGTTTTAAACCTGAAGTCCTTTTTGGGAAAAGTGCACATGAATTCTGGTGGCCTGGCCTGAAATATCCCTTTCCCAAATTCTGGCATGCTGCCTTTCGGAATCTCCCTAGATACCATTTTAAATGATCGTTAGCACAGTGTCATTGGTTATTTCAGTTGCTGCAGAGGGCATCTCATGGAGGAGGCACTGCGGAAAAGTTGAAATGTGATTGGACTTATATTAACCATCTAGACTTCTCCCTCTGGTCATGGTGGCTTCTTATAATGGCAGGGGTAGAGGGGTAGGGGATAAGGGGACCCGGGTAGTGGCAACAGAAAGATTTGATAAAAGGATTTTGGTGTTTCAGTAACATTTTTATTCTCAGCCTAAACAAAGATCAAGCTGCATAACACCTCCGTAGGCAACTCCCACCCAGCTGACTCAGGAAGAGCTCAGCTCCCAGGCCTTTGACAGGAGGCTCCAAACTGCCTCCTACTCCACTCTGCATGTATCTAATCTCCCTCCAGTGCAGCTACTGCTGTCTAACTTATTCTCAACTGCTCACATTCTATTAAGTATTTGCCTCACTGTCAGGAAGTCCTCCTCAACACACTCCTTGCACCTCTCTCCAGCAGAAACCACAGAGGGCTCTGTAGCTATCTTGCCCTCTTCTCTCCCATTTGCCACTTGGATTTGGCTTCACCCACTCAGGTACTGAGTGTCTTCTCTGTACCAAGTGCTATAGTAGGGACCAGGCACACAATGATGAAATAGACAAATTGGAATAATTGTTCCAATGGAGAATGATGAGGAAGAAAGACAATAAATAAGTAAATAAATTAACTTTTTTGGGTGCAATATGCACAATGAAGGAAATAAAGAGGATACTAAGCTATAGAGCCATTGGAGATATTTTAGTAGCATGGCCAAAAAGGAGAAGGAACCAGAGATATTAATTTCCCTTCCAAAATATATTTATCTCTTGCACTTCACCATTCTAAATAAATCAAGATTTAGGAAATGGTTATTTTGCTACTGGACTGTCTAGCTGGCAGATGGTGCATGAACCACCCCTCAAATGCTTGAACATAACAATCTAAGCATAAAACTTAAACCACATCTCAGCCATTTTGTTCCAATGCTGCTGACATCCTCTTGCATCTTAATGGTGACACACTCCAAGTGACTTGTTTTCCAGTCCTGCCCTGGACTCTAATTGGCTTTAGGAAGTTCAGATAACCCCTCAGCCTTCTTTTGTCTTAATTTCTTAGTCTATAAAATGAGGAAATTAAACTACATATTTTATTAGGATTTTTTTTTTCTAGTCACAAATTCTATAATTGAGATATTTCCCTCACAAGTTGAGGGTAACTCCAAGGAAAGAGCACCAGGGATAAAAACACAGTGAGGAGAAATGAAGAGATGACAGTGCATTCATTAAAACACAATTTTGTTTCCCAGAGAAGCTACAAGCATGAAAATTTGGGACAGCAAAGCATGTCAGGCCACCTAATTTAACTGGTTTATCAACTACATTTTGATATAATATTGTTTTAGTCTAGTGCATGTCTTTTTAAGAGGCCAAGAGATTGTTCATAAATCTGTGAAGAAATTCTATTTCTATGCAAAACAGTATTATTTAATAATATATACAGTCATAAATTGCCAAAGCACTTGAATTTCTCTAAGTGCCTCTAGTGTAGGTTTCTTGGAGTGTGAGAGAGGATTATTATGAACCTTTGCAAATAACTCCTTGGGTCCCAAAGTCAGCAAAGGGAGCTTCATGATAGGGGCATTCATACAGGCCATGGTCTTAGCACACAATTTACATATGATTCCAGGGCTCTACCTCACTTAATTGTCTTTGTATCTTAATGTCTTTTGATCGATAAATGCTTCATGGTTGAATGAAAGATTGAATCCCAGGCGGCACTCAGTTGGAGCTCTATTTTACATTGCAGAGACAAGACCAATTTGGGGGCATAGATAGAAAATTGGGCTGAGAATTGATTTTAATTTTTTCTACTTTGTACAGATAATGTAACTTTCTCAAAAGCTCCAGAACCTTTTAAAAGATTTTAAAAGAATGATGTAGCAGACATCATTTTCCAAATTTATTCATGGGTTCAGTGATTTATTTCGTGTGTGTGTGTGTTTGTGTGATCTTGCATTTTTAGTGCCATGTGATACAACTTTTGGGCAATAATATTTTAGATGTTATTTGGTTGGGTCAGTTTCTGATAACTGGCTTCCATCTTGGAGTCTCTAGCTTTTAACTTAATACTTACATCAAATTTGTGTCACTTCTGATTGACCTTTTCTCCCCCAGTTATGATCGACAAGTAACAATTGTATATATTTAAGGTATGCATATATACATCCATCTGCACACATAGTAGTCTCTTTTTGTTGTGTGGTGAGAACACTTGAGATTTCTCTTAGTAAATTTCACATATGCAATATATTATTATTAACTGTAGTCACCATGCATTTGATCTAGAGTTAGGAGGCATGGATTTGAATGTTGACTCCACCACTGAACTACTGATTGTGTGCCCTTGGGAAAGTTATTTAACCTTTATATGCTTCAGATTCTTCATCTGTAAAATGGATATAATAATGATAACTACCTCTTCATTAT